>NC_139042.1:115564826-116764826 GCF_965140915.1 Aythya marila | reverse complement strand
TTCCACAGTTCCCAACTGATAAGTCTTTGAGGAGGGGAGTAGAAGATGATTAAAAAAAAAGATGAGAGTGATGCTGTTCTGGGGATTTTCTTTTATACTGGGACAAGATGTATGCATTACATTTTGTGGTGGAAGCAGGAAAGACAGGAATATGAATACAATTGTGTGTACCTCCATAAAGAAGTGAGCTATAGAGAAGCATTTATGACTCTACCATTTCCCTCAATCAGTCAGAGAGAGCTCAGCCTGATCTGTGACACAAAGCTTTGCCCTTTCAGGATTTTAGGGTGGTTTTCCAGGACTGTGACTTTGCACCTGCAGTTTAAACCATAGAATTGAATGGACCCTGTTGATTGTATTTCTGTTTATTATTAAAGTTTGGAAAAAGGATTACATGAAAATATGCCTGCATCAGAGGGTATTGTGGTACAAAGGGAGCAGATGTGTAGAGTTTAACACTTGCTTTTGTGTACCCAAGACCCCCACTACATGCCTGTTTGTGGCTGTGACCTCAGGCTAGCTCTAGACTGTCCATCAACCCAATCCCCACTCATAGCTACGCAAGGCCAGGTGCACCCCAGGGGTGCATCGTTCAGTGTGACCTTGTTTGAAGGTTTGACCTCAGTTTGCAGAGTTTGCAGCCCAGTGTGAACTCAAATGGAAGATGTGGGAACATTATGAAAAGTGGCTTTCTGTGCTGAACTAAAACTATCACCAAGCCAGCTTTGAGCAGAAAGCCCAGTGCCCATTCTGATTTTTTCTGGAGGGTATGCATGCTCTTTGAACCATGTTGTATGGCCAGGACATTTCAAAAGAAGTGGGGGATGGTGTAGAGGCAAAGCAACTGCTAATTAAATGATTGCCATATAGAAAACATATGAAAAAGCTCCTGTATTTAAATCTAGACTGATGTATACTTCCTATTTGGAGTCTGGAAAGAACTCTGCCAAAATATTAGGATTTCTGACTGACTTGTCACCCCCCCTCGGCCATCTTTAAACTGGGTCAAAATGTAAATGCAGTGCCTTGTACATGTAATGAAACCTTCCTGCTGCAGCTGATTCACTGATGGGAACAGTCTATTGCCTAGTTACAGCTGAGGGAATATTATTGAGTTTTCAAGGTATAAATCTGTGCATTTTGGTGCTGAAGACCCTGAGTTTGACTTTTGATCTTTGTGACTCTACAAGAATACATATTGCAAAATAATATTTTCACCTATATAAACTGGATAACAATGATAACTGGTTGACACCTTCTGAGAATTGGGGTCATTGGCTGGTATCATCTTTTTGCAAGTCAGGGTGTGGGGCTAACGTTTGTAGCAATGGTGAACCAACAGGTTCAGAAGCTTGAAGAGAGTGTCTTCCTCCTCACTGTACAGACTAGCATCTGTTAAGAGTCAGATCCATATATATTAAGTAAGTCCCCATTGGAGCCAGCTGGAGCTGGCTCTGGTCTGACATGGGGCAGCTGCTGGGCTCTGCTCACAGAAGCCACCCCTGCAGCCCCCTACTACCAAAACTTTGCTATGTAAACCCCATACAGTTGTCACTGTTCATCTAGCCATGATACCGTTCAGACTTGTGAATCTCTCAGGAAGAAATCTGCAGTGATTTGGCCAATCAGGTAGAGCCTTCTGCTACTTGTTGTGCTAACCTTATAGCATCTTTGTGGAAACATTTTTGATCATGAGGTTACGGTTAGTTAGTGTGTACAGAAAATACAAGGAATATGCTTTGGAGAGTTCAGTGTGCTCAGCTTGTTTTTCAGCACAGTAGACAAACTCTTGGCAGAAGCTTAATACTCAGTACTGGTTTGATTCCAAAACTTAGCAGCTCAAGAATAATAGAGACAAAAGCTTGCAATTTAAACTTTTTTTTTTTTTTTTTTTTTTTTTTTAAGTTAAAATGTATTTGAAAGTGGATCTTTGAAGACACATCTTTGGTGGGTGCAAATGAATGCACGACCACTGAATTGAACAGAAATATCTTTGAGTACCATCAAGGTTATCATTTATATCACCTGAAGTGGATGCCTCAAATGCAGCTGGGAATGTACCACTATACATTAAATCATCCTTTAGGCATTTATACTTTGTTTTGCACTGTAGCATTTTACACAACATACTAAGCAACCAAATAGGTTTAAACATCTTCTAGAAACTGGGGCTCCTGATTTATAGCCACTGATAAAAAGATCTCTTTTCTTCTCTAATCTACAAATGACAGGATTTCCTCCTCTTCTCTCCCTTCCCCTTCCTCTTTTGAGTCATTTTACACACTAGGCAGCACCACAGTCCTTTGCAGCCCCTTTAGCATAGTCAGGTAAGTTAACTCTCTGTCCAAGTTCTTCTTCATCCAGTTTAAGATTGACAAGGTCATGTCCTTGATTTAACGAGGACTCAATAGTGCATCTGGGAAACGCAGAGCTGGTATCAATCCTACCTTGCCTTCAAAATTAATTGAAAAAGCACTTTACCAGTAGCTCAATGACTACCTCAGAACATGCAGACTAAATTAAAAGAGCCTGGTTTTCACTCTGGATGTTCTCCACCCATAGCTTTGATGAAATTTATAGGCAGTAGTCTCAAAAAAGTCACTCTTCCTGAAGCAATATTCACCTGTCCCTTGACATAATTTTAGCACATCTTTCTCTCAAAATATGTTTACACTTTGATGTTTGCATATACACTGATGAAAATCTTTCTATATGCATGCAGGCTGGGAACAGCTTTTGCGAAAGTATTATCGAAGGGTATGTTAAAAATTGCTCAGTGGCCAGAAAGCAGTCACCTTACTGAAGTCTGAGCGAAACATAAACAGCCATTCATAGACTACAGGAGATAATAAATAGTATGTTTGAATTATTTTAAAAGATTCACTAAGCAATGGCCCCTTCTCCATAAATGCTAACTGTGCTAAATTCCAAAATGTCTTCTGAATAAAATATTGTATATGGCCACCCAATTAGGTTCGCTTTAGGGAAGCAGCATACCTAATGGACCTAATTGCTCAAGAAGCATTATAAAGTTACACTTTTTTTTTTTTTTTTGTAAAATATGTTAAACCATGTTCAAGCAAAATAGTTTAGTGATTAATATTCTCTCTTTCTAATTCCAGAGATGAAATCTGAAGTGAGCATTGAAATGGTCCACTGAAATTGTAAATAGCATGCATGTGGGGAAAAGATAGCAGGTTTGTGCTAAATGGTACTTCTAAAACATTACAAAAATAATGTTCTGGGCATAATTGTGTTCCATTAGAGTGGATAGGTGCCTGGCAACAAAACTGAACAAATGTATATAGACTGAGAAAAGAGTATCTTGATGGAAAAGGCTCTTGTCATTTAGCTCAATCTGTGTATGTGCAGATTTTGCTGGTGAACACAATAGGAGATTCTGAAGCTGAAACAAATTGAACTAGTTTACAAGGAATGCATTTATGGGAAATGGGGGCAAGATGTACTCTGTTGCTTTTTGTAAGGTCCCAATGCTCCCTTTAGCAAGAAACCTGAACACATGTTTTTTATGAGGGCATTACATGAAAACCAGTGAATAAAAGAATTATGCTTTGATATTTTGAAACTGGAAACATGTAGTTTCTAGGGGGGAAGAGTGGAGTTTTGTTTTGTTTTTTAGTTTTGTTTTTCTGAGGTATTACTTTCTCCTTCCTTCAAAGCATGAACTAAATCTGGCAGTGTTCAACATGACTGGAAAAACAGGCACAAGGTGTTTCATTTTGCGATCTGAGAAAATGAAGTACTCCTAAAAGAGTCAACACTACATAAAACATTACACACTGTGGCATGAGCCTGGGTGTTTTGGCACACATACCTTGAAATAGCCACAAGGGCAAAGCTGTGAGCCATGCGTATGCAGACAAAATGTCTGGCAGCATCGGGCCAGGTTATGTGCCAAGTTCATGGTGCTGACTGTTAGAGCAACACGTTGTTCTGGGGTGTGGGTTGTGGGTGTCCTATGACAGTCTGCCATCCTGTGTCTGTCTGTCCTGCCAACAGTTTCTGTTTACACTGCAGTTGATACTGACTTCACTTCAGTGCAAACTGGGGCTTGCTGAGGAGACGGGCGCTGGGCTGTAAGGGACTCTCATGGCAACTGAAATTGGCCCTTTGCTTCAAGCAGATGGGTAACTGTTAATTTCCATACCTACATCTTTAAGTTACAGATGTGCTTAATTTTGTGTTTAGTTAGGGGTTTGAAAGTGCAGCTGTCTGACTGGATCAAGGGTGCGTGCATGGAGCACCTTTCTCAGTTGCTTACGCTGTAGAGCCTGTGGCACACTGGCCTGAAGGCATGGTGTTATGCTGTGCCTGGGCCTGGGCCTGGGCCTGCATTCCCATGGGCACACAAGTACAAACTCTCTTGGAGAAACGTATTGTCACCTTCAGTTCTTTGGCACTAAGACCCTGAATCCTTGTGAGTCTCGTCCAGTTTTGACAAGAGGAATCAGAAAGTTTAAAACACATTGGTTACGTCTCCTTTGAGAGAGGCTTTTGTGTCTACACTGAGTAGAGAGGCAGTGTTCTCAAGAAAACATGCTCAGTGCCTGGCTGTGTTTCCTCTCACGATTGTACAACATATTTCTTCCTTAGGGGCTTTTTTGTCTATGTTTGAAAAGTCATTTTACCTGTCACTGCCATGAGTTACCTTAGGATCAAAAGGAAATGCACAGCTTGCTGCTGAACATTAGCCTCTTTTCATGCAATTATAATTTTGCTATCACTGGATGGTAAAAGACATATAGGATCAATTCAGTGAATTACCTACCTACCTTGTCTGAGGTAGACCATGGGAAGAAGGAAAAAAAATCCCAAAGCCCAACCTTCTGGAAGCAGAAATCCAGCAGAGTCTAAGCCTAATCAAGTGTTACAGCAGCAAATGCCACTGATGTGAATTTAGCATCCATCACAGAAGCATAGCATACTGTACAGCATTTCAAAGCTCTTGTCTGTGGCTTGGTAACCTCCAGAAATGTTTCACACAGAATCACAGAATGTTAGGGACTGGAAGGGACCTTGAAAGATCATCTAATTCAGTCCCCCTGCCGGAGCAGGAACACCTAGATCAGGTCACACAGGAAGGTGTTCAGCTGGGTTTTGAATGTCTCCAGAGAAGGAGACTCCACACCCTGCTGGGCAGCCTGTTCCAGTGTTCTGTCACCCTCACCATGAAAAAATTTCTTCTCATATTTAAGTAGAACCTCCTATGTTCCAGCTTGCACCCATTGCCCCTTGTCCTGTCATTGGGTGTCACTGAGAAGAGCCAGGCTTCATCCTCCTGACACTCACCCTTCACATATTTATAAACATTAATGGGGTCACCCCTCAGCCTCCTCTTTTCTGAGCTAGAGACCCAGCTCCCTCAGTGTTTCCTCATAAGAGAGATGCTCCACTCCCTTAATCATCCTCATGGCTCTGCACTGGACTCTCTCAAGCAGTTCCCTGCCCTTTTTGAACTGAGGAGCCCAGAACTGGATGCAATACTCCAGGTGCAGTCCCACCAGGGCATAGTAGAGGGGGAGGAGAGCCTCTCTAGACCTACTAACCACACCCTTTCTAATGCACCCTAGGATGTTATTGGCTAATGTTTTATTTCCCTTCTGTTCATGAGATGCCTACAGATGTCTCTTGTCAGCTTCCTAGCCTTAAGTTGCTTTTCATATTTGTGGCTGGTGACTGCAGACAAACATGAGTCCAAGGCTTTCCAGAGCAATGTTGCAGCTCTGTCATGCATAGAGCCTGGTGCTTCAGTAATTTCAGTAATTCAGTAAATTTTTGGTCTCTTCTCCCACGTGCCTGGTGACAGGACGAGGGGGAATGGGCTAAAGTTGTGCCAGGGGAGTTTTAGGTTGGATGTTAGGAAGAACTTCTTTACCGAAAGGGTTGTTAGACATTGGAACAGGCTGCCCAGGGAAGTGGTGGAGTCACCATCCCTGGAAGTCTTCAAAAGACATTTAGATGTAGAGCTTAGGGATATGGTTTAGTGGAGGACTGGTTAGCGTTAAGTCAGAGGTTGGACTTGATGATCTTGAGGTCTCTTCCAACCTAGAAATTCTGTGATTCTGTGGTGATTATTGCCATTTTATATTTTGCTTAGCTAACTTTTGTTGTTAAGCATCGTTTTCATTTTTTTTTCTCAGTGATTTTTTTTTTCCTTTTTTTTTTTTTTTTTTCTGTAATGTGGGAATCTGTCTGAATGGCAGAGGTCTGTGAGGTAAAGCAAAGATCTTAATGCTTCTTAAAACCAGTAGGAAGAGGAGCAACTCTTACACAGCAAAAAGGAGAGCAGAGGTCAGGTGTAGGTATTATGTGGAAAATTCCAAACAGCTGGGTTTTGGAGCTTTTCCCCACACATTTATAACCGTTTACACAGGTTTTGTCTTCTGCAAATGGTTGGAGCATTCCTTTTTCTTGCAAGCAAAATTATTTATGGATTGATTCAGTGTTTGTACCTTAGTATCTGTCATGCAACCAGTTGCACACCAGCAAGAACAAATAATACATATTCAAAGCAAGGAGGTTGCAGATGTTTCTAAAACTGGAATAGGATTCTGGAAATGGTGGTAAATAAGATATACAGTCACAGCATTTGCATTGGTTCACAGATGATTTGCAAGCAGAGAGAAAAAAAAAAAGATACATATCATCACACAGTTTATTTGCAAAATAAATAAATAAACAAAATAAATCATTTGACCAGCTCTGTTTCTCAAAATTAAAGCTCAACTGAAATGAAAGAGGACTCTGTAGTTTTTATTGCTGAATTACAACAATTTTTTGAGCTTGACTGTAAAGGAATATATGAATGCTTAGATGTTTGACCAGCAGCTTATGAATGTACTCTTTAGAATGTAAATAGTATTTTTCCAACAACCAGAACTATGTAAAATGCGAATAGACTCTATTTTCAAATTGATTAGACTCCTACTTGGTTTCATAGGGTGTGGGGAGTCACAATTAAACTAATATAGTAATTGGATTTCCGCCACACATTTCACACTTCGCATAAGGCTTATTTCATGGTGATACCTTCTGAAACTACAAAGACAAGAGAGAAATCATATTTTCTCATTAAGAAACTGATGATGATTTGAAAGATCAGAAAGGCAGCAATAAAAAATCACCCAGATCTACATGAAATATGTAGTAAGTGAGTTTTTTATTTCCCTGTGAAAGTAGATGTTTTAAAAAATAATTTTGTTTTAAAAATCCTTTTATCACAAATGTAATCTAGAATAAAGGTCAACTACAGACTCAATCTCCTGGAAAGATTTAGGCATTTGATAACTCTCTAGTGTGCCCTGTCAAGCAGTCATTGATTGTGCGCATTAGCCAGAGGTATATAAACACTTATAAATATTATATGCAGAAGACTAGCTGCACTTAGATTAATGATTAATAGGTCTGCTGTTGGTAATCCAAGGCATCTCTTTTGCATGAAGAAAGCAATTAGAAACACATTTCCGAATGTCTCAGACAGACCTGAGATGGTACACAGCATAAAATTGAAATCTTGAAGTACCTACATGCAAGAGCCTAAATTAAATGTACAGATACAACCCTATCACCTAACATTTCCTGTTGTAGCTAAGAAGAAATTATTAAAGCTGTTAGGCTGAAAATGCAATATTTTTTTCTTTATCTAGAATCCCTAAATTGTTGTTGTTTTTGTTGTTTTTCCTTTTTTTTTTTTTTTAATTTTTAATTTTTATTTTTAGCTTTGTTTTGCTTTGTTTCCTTTTAATACATTACACTGTGTTAAAAAATTAGAACAAAGTCTGTGACACCTGTCTAACATTGGTAATCAACAATACAGTTAAGAAGTAGTTATTACGTGGAACTAATGAGAACAGCATCATTTAGGAAATGAACGGGGATTAAAGCAGAGCCCTTTAAAATGTTGCAACTCTTATTTTCATCACTGTATATGGTTTTCCCAATGTCTCCACTGGTGTGGTCTGTAGCACTGGGCAGTTTTCCACAGTTTACCCTGAGGGGACTATGTGGGAAACAAAGGTACTTCACCTAGTGAGATGTGCAGCTTATTGCACATGTAGGTGTGGGGTAATGTCAGGCCTGGGAGAGATGGAAGGCCCCTAGATGTGAACACACTTTTAAAGAGAAGGTGGCACCTGCTGAGTACTCATACGACTTGGTAAGTAATGTAGAGTTAAGTAATGCAGAGCAAAGTAGTGTGGAGCTCAAGTCAGGGTGTGATTTCCGCTTTCAGAAACCTTAAATATCTGGTTTGCTAAGGAAGAGAAGATTGGTGGATCACTGTGTATGTGTCAGTCAGCCATCCTCCCACTCTCAATCTGTCACCTCTTGTTAAATTTCAATCAAATTTGTCATATAGGCAGAGGCCACAAAGGCCTGCAAGATACATTGGCTAGGGGGCATACGGAGCCTGTGTCCCATACGCAGCCTTGGGTCCCACAGCCAGGAGGTGGCCCATGAAGCTCACCATGCACTCATCACCCCATGCTCTGTCCCTTGGCCTCTGGAGAGACCCATGGAGAAAGGTGAGGATCAGAGGGAGCTGAGCGCAGCGTGGTGGGAGCTCAAGCAGTGTTGAAAGATTGAATGAAACAGAGGTGCCTGTGGTGGATGGACTTAGAGTGTGAGGAACACAAAGGTATTGGGAATACAGAGTCATAGGAAATAAAGTGTTATTCTCCCACTCATACAGCTTGCTGAATATGCTGTTATCCTATGTTGCTCTGTATTGCTTTCTATTTTAGGAAATAGCTGTTCAAGGTGTTTTTCTTCTTTTTCATTTATAATTTAAAATTTTACTTAGCATAAACATAATTTTGTAAAAGAAATTATGTATGCACTGTAATGGCATGCTTAGCGATAGCATTTTGAATTACATTCTTAAATGAGGGATAATAATTATTATTGTCTTTTTTTTTGTTTTGTTTGTAAATTATGAAATTAACTCCTTCATAATCCTCCTCCAATGAAATGTTGGAAGGAAAATATATCTAATTGAGACTTTTTCAATTTAGTTCATTAGGGAATAATGGAACGGTTGATTAAACCATGATTTTATATTAAACCCCAGTTTTGGAATCTTTTGCAACCTAAGGAAAAATCCCTTCTTGTGTCCTGAAATTTCTCCTGCTGATTCTCAGGCAAGAGGAGACTTTTTCAATCTTCATACAGCTTGGTTATAAAGACTTTGTATTTCTACATTAACCACCACAGCATGCTGTCGATCAGGGGTCTTTCTTTGCTTTGTCTTGAAGCCTTTAAAACACAGGAACATTTGAACTCAAAAAGTCTCCAAACTTGGCTAAAGATCTGAATTCAACCTTGAAGCACAAGATAACTCATGTCCAGTTTAAAGTCATATCCTTAATCTATTGTGCCTACAAATTGTGAAAGGGTCACCAAACCACCAGGAGATCTTTCGTAGCTATAGTAGGTGCCATAAGCCCTCAATGCAAACAGTAGGCAAAAGGCTGATGTTAGATACAGAGAGAGGTTCAAACTTTCCTCTGAATTTCCTTACTTTTGTGCATCCAAGGTCAGAACCTTAATGTTATCTGAATATATCGTTTTGTGATTTAATAAAGCAATGTTAGAGGCTAAAGGTCTGCCTACTGTGTGAGTTATTTTTAAAATGTCCTTCAACTTTACTAGACTCCTGAGAATAGAACAACTTTTTTTTTTTTTTTTTTTTTTTTTTTTTGAGTAAAGTCATCAGGGAGAGTTCTGGGTGGGAGAGTCAGAGGATGATTAAACTTAAGATAAAAAATATTCACCCATTTTAATTTCACTGGTTTTCACAACTGGTGACCTTCCTACACAACTGGATGTAAATTAAACCTTGTATGCATTGTTTAACAGCTACTCAGAGCCTACAGAGCCCTATCTTACTGGAATCTTCCTAGTCAGCAAAGTATAGTGGAAAGATCTGTGCAATCTGTACTTGGCTCTGGTGAGGCCACACCTTGAATACTGTTCACTCCTGGGAACCTCACTACATGAAGGACTTTGAGGTGCTAGAGCATGTCCAAAGAAGGGCAATGAAGCTGGAGAAGGGTCTAAAGAACAAGTCTTACATGGAGTAGTTGAGGGAACTGGGTTTATTTAGCCTAGAGAAAAAGAGGGTCAGGGGAGACCTTATCACTCTACAACTACCTCAAAGGAGGCTGTAGCGGATTGGGGGTTGCTCTCCTCTCCCAAGCAACAAGTGATAGGACAAGAGGAAATGGTTCAAGTTGCACCAGGGGAGGTTTAGGTTGGGTATTAGGAGAAATTTCTTCACTGACAGGGTTGTGAAGCATTGGAGCAGGCTGCCCAGGGAAGTGGTTGAGTCAACATCCCTGGAGATATTCAAAAGACGTGCAGAAGTAGGACTTATTGACATGGTTTAGTGGTAGGCTTAACAGTGCTAGGTTAATGGTTGGACTTAATGATCTTAGAGGTCTTTTCAAACCTAAATGATGCTATGATTTACATAGCATCTGGTCTTTCTAGAGCGTCTAACAAGCAGTGTTCCCTCCTTTTTCCTTTTCCCTTCTAGTATTAAAAATCACTTCAAGTAGCAATTTCCCTTAATTTAACAGGATTTTGAACACACATGATAATTAATGCAATCTAATTAGCTTCTTAATGACCCAGGGCCTTAAGAGGATCCTTGAGTTCTCATTTCACTCAATACATCACCATTTGTGAGGTTGTAAGTCCATTTAATTTTGTCCTGTCCTGTCTTGGGAACTCAACTTTTAGTTTCAGGTGTCCCACTGCATAAGAAGACTAACTGCATTCTCTTTATCTCCATTTTATGTTGTACTTATACTTTATTCTACTTTATTTCAGTATTTATTTCAAGTCTCACCTATTCCTTCTGATGTAGCTAGAGATGCAACCTCTTAAAACTGCAGGGTTATTACCTGTGCCATCCTTAGTTATGATCACACTGATTTCTTGGTACATTGGTGCATTCTCCTCAGAGAAGTCCTCTTTACAGTTCCTTGTCAAAAGGAAGCTGATCCAAGCTGCTAGTTGCTGCTCTGTGCTTGTTGGTGCCATCCTGAAGTTTAATAGTGCTAGAGAGACATCAGAATCTGAATCTGCATTCCCTATCTAATGTGTGCTTCAGTATTTTAATGTTTTTCAACATACTCTTGAGGATAATAAGAGTGGCAGGGAGAAGGGGATAAAGGTGCTATCTTTTAACGTACACTGCACTGAAAACTCCTAAAATTCCCACCTATTAAACTGGGGCTCATGATCAAAGATTACTTTCTCAGGCATAACAAGTGGGAGTTTTCCTATCCAATTTTAACCATCAAAAATGAAGCATCTCATTAAACGTAAATGTTTAGACTTTGTCTGTGGTCAATAGAGATAAAATGAAGATCAATTGCTCCAGAGAGCAATTAATTCTATCTTAGCTAACTATCCTAGAAAAACGTGAAAAAGAAAAATCCTCTCAGAGTACCTCATTTTCTTCACTTACTGTAGAGGGAACCTAAATAACTAGCTATGACCAGATACTCACTTTGAAGAGCTGAAATTAGATTGTATGAGTAGCACAACTGTGTCTAACGAAAATAGGAATTGATAAGCAACTCTTTATATGCAGAATCTTTTAGAGGGGCTGAATTGGAAATGACAATTGTCTAGGACAGTTGTTCTCCAGTTCTTCAAGCTTTCATATATCTGTGTCTGCTTTGCTCTAGGACATCAGTTATTCCCCAGCCACCTTGCTCCATGTATCCTTCCCCTTTCCTTTTCCTCTTCCTCTTCCTTTTCATTGGTATTGAAATCAACAATCATAATAATAATAACAATCTTGAGTTAGATTGTTATTATTATTATTTGATCAGAACACGATAATGTTGGTAACTTTTTCTGTAGGCATCTTCAGCTTTGAAAGATGACCTCACAGTTACAATTCACACTCCTTTTGAGATTGAACTGAAAGAAAAGAATGCCCAGTGATGTGTATGTACTGCAGATCTAAACTCAGCTTCTTAGATTTTTGTCAACGAGTGTGTGCCTGTAGCTATTAAATCTTTTTCAACTTTGCATTAATTTTATAATTCATACATTGTAGATCAGAAACCCCTCCGAAAGAAAGAAACAAACAAAATCACATCTTCCCGCTTTAGGGAAGGAGACTATTTTTCAGACCCATTTTGACAAAGTCGTACATCATTTATGGCTGTTTCACCTCATCCGGGTATCATATAATGACTTAAATTTTTACATGTGGACAGAGTCCTAGTCACCTTCTATACCTTGAGTGATGGTCTATTCTTCAACCTGTGAGATATAATTCAGTGGTATCCAGGTTTGGCTTCATCATTTTAGAAGGACTGTAACACTTCCTTGCTTGACAGCATTTATGGGAAACTGAGTTTTATTTTCCCAGTCTTAAGGGACTTAGGACCCGCTATCTTATGAGTGTATTTAATGCAGCTCTTTGTGTTAAGTTTCTGAGTTCTTTCTTGGAGACATTCAAGCTGTTCTGTTTATGTCATTATGTTATTTTACATTTTCTGTAGTGGTGTTGGCATCAAACACTTTAGACAGTCCCCTGTATCAACTTAGAGTAGACAAATTCCTTTGTTTGATATATTCTGTATTTATTTATTTATTTATTTAGTTTAATTATTAATCCCAAACTTCTAGAAATCAGTCTCACTGGATGTTTTTTTGCAAGTTGTAATCACCATCTGGTCTCTTATCAAGAGCTCAATTACTGTGATTGCTAACTGCAATTGCAAGATTAGCTCTTTAACCTTAAATCAGTCACAAACTCTTCTGGATTTTTACCTTCTGTTTGCTTAAAACTTCTGTCTGAACTATTTCACTTTTATGACTAGTATTATCCTTCCCAAATTAGCCTCATTTGCTTCAGTTAACTGAAAACTATTACAATTTATTATTTTATTTATTTATTTAGAACCAGCTATTACCATATTTTCTCTTCTGGCTGTTGTCTTTTTGAATGATGCAGTCTGTTTGCATGTAGAGGGGGAATAGTGGATTAATATATTCCTATACCTCAGGAAGATATTTAATTGCTTTCTTTTCCAATTGCAGACCACTACAACTGTGAGTCACTGCCTACACATTGCTTAGTGGCCCTTGCTGGGAGCCATATCAAAGCAGTCTCCTCATAGACTTATAGCCTTTTCTCAGACAATTGAATAGGATTTTTCAGTGAAAGAAGAGGTGACTCCTAGCTGGTCGCCTCCACTGGCGCATGCATGAGAAAAACATTGCTGTTTCTCCCTTAAATAGAGAAGTGTCACAGTGCCAGTGGGTTTTGTAAATAAGGCAGAAAGCCAAAGAACACTGCCAAACCTGCTACCTGAAAACCAGATGAAAAAAATAAGCATATTGGCTTCAGCTACCAGCTACACTCTATGTGTATGAGTTCCCTTTCTTTTAGCACCTTAAGAGACCTGTTTTTGTCTGTCCTTTCTTTATTAAGTGGCCTTGGTCTCTTAACCTCCCTTCTTGGCTATCCAGCAAGTAATTAGTGCAATTAGCTTTTGCATCACCATGCTAATTGCTCATATTGTCCAGTTGATTTCCCCAAAAGATATCTGAAGAACCTGCACAGGAAAAAAAATAAAATAAAATGCAAAGCTCACAGTGACAGTGGGTTAGAAAAAATGGGACTACTGAAAGACAGGATGGGACGTTTGTCACCATCTGATTAACCATCTGTGTGCAACATGTAACTCCTTTCTGCCAGTGATGGATCATACTAGCACAGAGCATGTGGGTAAACTGAAGCTTTAACCATGGTGGGACAGGCTTGAAACCCTGGTGAAAGATTTTTATCTGGCTGAGGTTCTTAATGCCTTCTTTGCACCTGTGTTTACTAGCCAGACCACTTATCCTTGGGATACTCAGCCTCCTGACCTGAAAGTCTGGGATGAGGAGCAGAAGAACCCCTCTACAGTTCAGGTGGAAACAGTTAGAGACCTGCTGCTCCACCTGGACTGTCATGCTTCCATGGGGCCAGATGGGATCCACCCGAGGGTGCTGAGGTAGTTGGTGGATGTGATTGCTGGGCTGCCTTCTATCGTCCAACAGCAGTTATGGTCATCCAGAGAGGTCCCGGATGACTGGAGACTTGCTAATGTGATGCCCATCTGTAAGAAGGGTGGTAAGGAGGACCTGTGAAACTACAGGCCTAGCAGCCTGACCTCGGTGCCAGGAAATGTGATGGAACAGGTCATCCTGAACACAGTCACACAGCATATGTGGGGCCACTGGGGGATCAGGCCCAGCCAGCATGACTTCATGAAGGGCAAGTCCTGCCTGACCAACCTCATCTCCTTCTATGACAGGGTGACCCGCCTGGCGGATGAGGGAAAGGCCATTGACATAGTCTGCCTAGAGATCAGCAAGGCCTTTGATGCAGTCTCCCACCATATCCTCCTGGAGAAGCTGGCAGCCCACGGCTTGGACAGGTACACGCTTTGCTGGGTTAAAAACTGGCTGGACGACCAGACCCAGAGAGCAGTGGTGAACGGAGTGATGTACAGCTGGTCACCGGTCACCTGTGGTGTTCCCCGGGGGGCGGTGTTGGGGCCCATCCACTTTAATACCTTTACTGATGATTTGGATGAGGGAATGGAGTGCACCCACAGCAAGTTTGCAGATGACACCAAGCTGGGGGGGAATTGTTGATCTGCTGGAGGGCAGGAAGGCCCTGCAGAGAGACCTGGACAGGATGGGTCGATGGGCAGAGGCCAGCGGGATGAGCTTCAGCATGGCTCAGTGCCAACCACTGCACTTTGCCCACAACAGCCTTATGCAATGCTACAGGCTTGAGGAAGAGTGGCTTGAAAGCTGTGCAGAAGAAAAGGATCTGGGGGTCCTGATTGATGTTCACCTGAACAGGAGCTGGCAGTGTGCCCCGATGGTTAAGAAGGCCGACAGCATCCTGGCCTATATCAGCAATAGTGCAGCCAGCAGGACCAGGGAGGTGACCATCCTCCTGTACTCTGCTCTTGTGAGGTCACACCTAGAGTACTGCGTTCAGTTCTGGGCCCCTCACTACAAGAAGGGCATTGCGGCACTGGAGCGTATCCAGAGAAGGGCTATGAAGCTGATGAAGGGCCTGGAGCACAAGTCCTGTGAGGAGCGGCTGAGGAAACTGGGGGTGTTTAGTCTGGAGAAGAGGAGGCTCAGGGGAGACCTTACTGCTCTCTACAACAGCCTGAAAAGGAGGGTGTGGGGAGTTGGGGGTCAGCCTCTTCTCACAGATGACTAGTGATAGGACTAGAGGGAATGGCCTCCAGTTGTGCCACCGGAGGTTTACGTTAGAAGTTAGGACACATTTCTTCCCAGAAAGAGCAGTCAGGCACTGGAATGGGTCACCCAGGGAGGTGGTGGAGTCACCATCCATGGGGGTGTTCAAGGAGAGGTTGGACCTAGTACTTAAGGACATGGTTTAGTGGGTGACATTGGTGGTAGGGGGATGGTTGGACCAGATGGTCTTGGAGGTCTTTTCCAACCTTAATGATTCAACAGCTTTCTATTATTACTTTCACAATTTTAAGTAATGTAATAGCAAAGTTTTCTTCCTAAAAAGACTTTGCAATGGCATATAAGTTTCACACAGACCTGGGTGGCAATTTGATGCTTAATTTCCTTGTAGAGTAAAATTAATAGAAAAAAATAATACTACAGGACCTACTATGACCTCCACAGCCATCGAGCATGGTGTGTGCATCACTGGGAGCAATAATTACGTAGTTAGTTTTCAGAAGGTCTCTCAGAATGGAGATAGAATAATAAAGTCACCAAAAAAACGTACCAGAGCATATAAAAATAAAGTATTTCATTGATTTTATCTTATTCTGATATATAGATGAGGCAGGTCTTGGTTGGGAATAGGTGAGGAAGGAAACCACCCAGCTAAGAGAAGAAATTAAAAACCATCTTGATGTAATCATAACTCACTTTGTGTTAATATGCTCTATGAGAGAAACTGCAAAATTTGCAATTGCTCTCAGGTACATGTTGTTAAGGCCCTGACAGGGCTAATAAGCACTAATGAGCCTAAACAGTCTCACCTAGTTTTCCATCCACATATATGGGCCTCGAAGCTTTATTTAAGCCGACCTCTGGGCTCTTTCTATTCTTTGAGCTTCCTGCCAGGGGGGTTGATTGCTATGTTTCTATGGATGTAGAGTTTTTTGATCTTAACCTGAAAACTGTTTTCCTGGCTTGACCTTTACCTTTGCTATAGATCTGCCTAGTAAATGCTGGTCCTGATCGTAATGTTGATCTGTGGATTGATTTCCTAGCTTGGCCTCAGACCTGCTCATCACTAGGAGTCCGTCTGATGAGCTAGGCTATTAGTTGGAGCTGGTCACCTCTAGACCCTCATTTCTTAGATGCTATGGGACTGGACCTTGGCTGGTGAGCCTCCTTCCTTTCTTGCTCTGGGATTTCCTTGGTGCTACTGCCTTGCCTGTTCTTGCTCGTACCTTGATGTGCACAGAGATCCCTGCAAGGCCTTCAAGCAGCACAGAGGATATCTTATCAAAGGCAAGCCTGCGATGCCCTGCCAGAAGGGGTATGCAGCCAGGGAGCAGTGAGAGAATGAATGAAAAAATATCTCCTGTAATGAGAATGGTGAGGATCTCCTATGGCTCTTCATGTATATGTTAGCTTTCTGTAAAGTCTGTGGCCGCTGAACTCATGGAAAAAATCCTACACCTGTTTGAAGTACTAAAACGAAGAGGTGGATCAGCTGGGTATAATTACCTAATGTTCTAGGAGCAAATAATGGCTCTTTTTCCAACTATTATGAAGTGCTGCTACAGAAGCACAACCAATAGACAAGATGTGAAGCTGGCATGGGCTGCTTTCTGCCAAATAAGTGACTTTGTTTGGAAGCAGCACTGGAATTGTAATTTGAATCCAGCTCAAGATTGAGTAGAGCCCTGCGAAGGCAAAGATAACTCCCCATATGATGATAAGTTTAACCAGTGTGCAGGAGAGCAACTCCTAGCCTATTTCAGGCACAAGATGTATGTTGAAACAGGATGAAAGGCTTAAAGAGGAGGTGGAGAAAGTGCACTCCATTCAAATTCCATTAACAGGAGCTTCAGTCAACCACAAACAGTTACTTCTGATACAACTTAAGGAAGGTAAGAGTGCTGAGCTTTATTGCTTCTAAAAGTACGGTTCTATTAGTAAAAGCAAAATGCTGCACATGCTTAAATGCTTCTATATATTTTTACAGTAATTACTTCTATTGGCACCTTTCAAATGTATTTGGAAAACACTTTGAGTATCTGTTTGCTGCAGTATTGTTGGAGGTTGCTGCAACTTCAAGGTGCTGAAAATCATCTTAGCCCTCAGAATAAGGTTTAGGAGGAATGGAAAGAATGTTAAAGGCAAAAGTTCAGATGCTAATCAAGCATTCTGTGCATCTTAATAAAAGAAAATATTACTCTGTTTACTCATCTACGGATTATTGCAAACACTTTCTGGGCTTGGCATGCAAGAGATATCTTATGGATGGTCTTGGTTGCCTCAGCTAAGCTGTGCATCTGCTAAAGCTGCGTGAACTTGTGGTGCACTTATTACTCCCTCTCTTTCAAGCTGATGAGGTTTCTGATACCTCACTTTGAGGGAAAGAACAGTCCATCCTCTGTCTGAAAGTTAGTGCTCTTTCTAATGTTGTTTCCATGCTGGTTGGGGTAGATGCCCTTTCAGAAAAGCCAGGATATCAATGTGGTGGTAGTGGTTATACTACTAAAAGAGTATGCTTGATAACATAGTAGTGACGTTGGATTTTTTTTTTTAATATAGTAAGTCTCCTTGCTAATACATATATTGGATATTAAAAAAAGGTTTTGTGGCTAGCTCTATTTTCACAGATGTATGTAAAGTTAGGCCTTGTTAGACTAGGCTATGTTGCATTCCTGCATGATTTAGGTCACTTGAGTCATTTGTTGTGTTTGTTTGTGACACAAATGGGTGTCACAAACCCAGAGATGGGTTGTTTTTCTTTCTCCCTCCTGCCACATTATGTTACACAACTACTGATTTCTAGGTACAGTTCTAACTGATTATATCAGAATAATGAGCAATCTAATGAGTTTATTGTCCTGTAAGTCATAAAATAGCTAGAAGCAGGCTGTGCTTTTCTCAAATTTATTTGTTCAGAACTTGCACAATTATTTTATCTCTCTTAAACCTGTGGATGGGAATTGAGTGGTTTCTTTGACATTCAGCTTCTGAGGTGCATTTCTCCTATTGGTAATTCTTATCAGGAGCAAGCCTTTAAATCACTTACAGACTAGTAGAAGATAAAGCACACTTTTTTATTTTTTATTTTTTATCTTTTACCTTGAACTGTTGCACAAACACTTTATGTGCATGTGTATCTTGCATTCTTAGGGGACTTGCTCATCTATGTGGTGGGTAGCCATTTTCTTCACTTCATGAAGAGGCTACCTTGGAGTGGAAAGTGGGAAAATCCAAATGTGTGACGAGCTCTCTAAATTATATATTTTTACTACAAGTATGTGGTATCTAGTAGAGATGTGAATCCTATTTTCTTCATGTGATGCTTGTGGTCTTATCTCAAAGTAGTGAGACTGAGAGAACTGTCATGCTAACTTTTGTCTGCTCATCTTCCATAGACATGTCTGTATGAGTTAGCAGACTGTCTAGTTGTTTTGTAGTTCTTTCCAGAGGGCAGTAGATGCACGTGCTGAAACTGTATGTGTAAGACACATCTTTAGCTGTTGCTAGAGTGAAGTATTTGTTGCTACCATGGAACATGTTGCTGAGAACTCACAAGTAACACTTGTGAAATCTGTGCTGGACCCAGGTCAGGATAGTATGGTGGCCAGGGCTTCTATGAATGAGCTTTTCAGGATATAGCAGTTAAACAGAAGCCATTACCCTTTCTTGCTAGTCTTCCCTCTCAATTCCTACAATGTTACAGCCACATCACTACCACTACACTTCTTCCTCTTCTCTCATGCCAACTGTATGTTGGAAGAAGTACTGTCCTGGAGCCTGTATTAAATCTATGCTGGTGCACAAAGCACTGAACTACTCAGACTAGTCACAGAAACTGAAGTCAGGAGTGCTCTCCAGTGATGCTTTATCAAATCTGTCTCAAGGAAACTAGTTAGAAAACTAATGGCAGTGACAGCATAGTCTTTTTTTTCTAAGGCTGAAAGCGTATTGTGTTAAGTAATGCTTTTGCCCATATCAGTCGTAGGGTTATCTAATGTGTGGGAGGGGCTGAAATGGGGGAGCTCCTAGGTTCCCAGGTGTGCTGACTCAAAGTAGACCCCTACTTATTATACTGGCATGCATCCTGACGTTTCTCCCTTGTCTTTTGTCTTGCATGCTTGATTTCCTTTTAATGTCACTTCTTCTATTGTCGCTAACAGCTTGCTTGAGAGGAAAATTGTAGTATGATGGGATTTGAGATGTACAGATAGCTTTAAGTTTTGGTTACTGTCAAATACACTTTCAAAAACTTTGTGATCATCTCTTTCTGAGCAGCGTATAGTTAGATGCTTGCCTATTTACATTAAGTCCTTGTGTGCTAAGGCTGTAGTGAGAAAGGAGGAGGTGGGGAGGAGAGGGAAGGGAAATGTTCTAACTGTATGTCAAGCAGTGGCCTTTAACATAAAACCTGCTATTTTGGTATGAATATTGGAGGAGGCAATCTTCAAATTTGCTTTCAGATGACATGAGTGAAACTCAATCACTTACATTTGTGGAAAGCTGACATTGAAAGAACTTGTCTTTAAACTAGTGTGAATACTTGGAAAACTTTCTTTCTTTCTTTCCTTTTTTTTTTTTTTTTTTTTTTTTTTTTTTTTTTTAACATCAGAATAACTTTATTCATAAGGTGGACTGAGATGGGGAGCATGGCATGCTGCCCCAACTGTACAAATTGTTGGAACTTTTTTGGTCCTTCTGTGTATATCTTATCAATTCAACATCACATGTACGAGATATTCTATAGTAGAAGCCCTGGTTGTGAATAAATGTTTAGTTAAACGGTGGGGCAGCTTATTTTCTTAATTGAAGAAGCAAAGCATAGAAAGTTATTCTGATGTATGTATAATTATTCATGCCACCAAATCTTGGTATGAAGTAGTGAAAAATCTTTTTGAATCTTTTTGAACTTTCTAGTCCTTATATTCAAAATTTAATTAACGTTGTCTGTAATTCTCATGCTTTTATTGTAGCTCTCAATGTTTTGATAGCATTCAGAGAGCAAAAACTAAGGCTTAACATTGCTAATTAAACACCTATAAATTCCTGCAGATGAGAAAACAAGGATTATGTAGCCTTTGGGGAGGGAAAGGGGGAAAAATGTAAGCCTTATATTGTAAAAACAGTAGTTCAAGTGTTGTTTAGACTGCTTCATTAGTTAGAACTTGTCTTTCATCTGTGCCGTTATGGACAGATTAAATTTTGTGTTTTTATGCAGGTAAAATATACAATCCAAAATAGTCCAAATTGATCAAAGCATTTTTAAAATGCAAAACAGTCTCTTAGGATTGTTTCTATACTTTTGCTATGTTCTTGCCCCCATCTTTTATTTGAGGGATGTGGGAATTGTAAGTTGAAGTCCATGATATTTATAGCCTTAAAAGAATCATGTATAGGAGCCAAGTTCATTGTGGAGCTTCAGCTGATACATAACATTAAATTTATGTACCACTTCAGTATCTTATGCTGAAGTCCCATTCCACACAATATGGTGTACGAACTTTAAGTTAGTCAACTGAAAACTGAATTAAATGGAACTTATTGAAGAAGCCAGCTTTTGCACAATGCAGTTTAATTTTTTTCTTCACTTCTTCCTTGAAGCTGATGTAAGGATGCTTTGGACAAAAAATTAGCTAGTTTATTTTTGAGATTCTAAATTCTCAAGAGAAGAAACTCAGGTTAAATTCTGGTATGTGCAGGTTGCTTTTGCTGTGAGGAACAGACTCTGGAAGGCTCGGAGGGATTCCTTAAGGAAGTCTCTGTGCTCAGAGGTGGTTAAATAATGCAAAACCTCAAAGGTTAAGTGACACTGACTTTCTTCTTTGTTCACGACAAGAATTTCTCTAGAGAATTTTCTGTAAGCATAGGTGAATAAGCTGAGCATCAAGAGATGTAACAATGAAATAAAATGGCTTGAAAATGAGTTTAGGAATTTCTTGTGAGGGTGATGTATGAATAGAGCTGGATCAAGTTTGTTCCATCCATGCCCAAGGTCCCATGTAATTGATACATATTTGATGATGAATGTGCACATTTTTTTTCTCTTTACTTTTAAGATATAAATTTATTGGCTGTGATTTTTTTTTTTTTTTCTTAAACTAAATGACACTTTGCTTTGTGAAATCTGTCTGGTCACTAATTCATGCTTTTGCAGTTTCAGATTGAGAAGACAACTGCTGATGCTGTGCTGAGGTGTGACCTGCTGGTGCTACCAGCAGGAAACTGCTTTGGGATTATAGCTTTTCTAATCCTGTTTTTAGGAAAAGAGCCTAGACCTAGCACAGTAATGAGAGGTGCTAGAGCTGAGAGAGTTCTCGAGTATTGTGAGGGTTTCTGATGAGTGATTAGCTCCCAGACTTGATTTTTTTTTTTTTTTTTTTTTGTCGTGGGTCTTGGAGTGAAGTTGTGCTGTATCAAGATGAAACAATCTGTTTCTCCTGAGTTGTCAAGTGTTCCAATAAGTGTTTTTTTTTTTTTTCTTGATGAAGTTTAAATGTGAGTAATTATGTATGTATCATTGAAACCAATTAAAGACTTGCACTTTGTGGAAGTGTCTGACGTTTGCTATTTTGTTTTCTTGCTGCTATTCATATACTTGCTTTAAAAACAGAAGGTAAATCAGTCTACTCTCAAGTCAGGATATATTGCCTTAAAATGTGTTAAAAATACTGTCTCAGTATTCCTTCTTAATTGTAACTTGGATTCAATGATGCTCCAAGTTCCTGCTTTTAACTCCATGCCTTCGTCTGACTTTCATTAACTTCCTGGGTAGCTAAGCTATTAAGGTACGTTTGGCTGGGTTCTTGGTACAGGCATCTTTGTGGATATGTACAGGCAGAGCCACAGTCCTCTGTGCACATCAGGAAGGTCAGCAGTGAGCCAGCTCCAGCTGCATTACTGTGAATAAGTAACCCCTATTTGCTCTTCCTTAACATTAACCTTATGTTTGAGTGGTGTCTTCAAAGTAGACATTCTCTCACATTCAGGTGTTAAATAATTGTATGGTTAAAGGCATTTATGTAGAGTGCAAAAAAGCACTTGAGTTTATAAAATAAAACATAAAAATAGCCTTTAAGTCAGACTAAATGTCATTTTAAAAAGTCAAGCACAAAATGAACTCTGTCAAAATATTTTTGGTTGACAACAACAATTTTGTTCCTTATTACTTATACACCTTATAACTATGATAAACTCTAAAATGTTTCCAGAATTCTTGCCCTGAATAACGCACTTTCATAATGAAGGTGGTATGGAGTAGAAAATTGTCTATTGATGCAGGCATTATTTTTCAAAATTATTCTGACAGATTTACAGCTTGTTAAATGTGGGAAGTAGAGGAGGAAGTGGAAAGCTCAGTGCTTGTGTGTGCATGCACAAGTCTGACCAGAGTTAGGTTTTTAAGAGTCTCCAGAAATTTTAGCTCTTATTTTGAAAAAAGGCTTAGGTCTGTTCATACTTCTTCTGAAATTTGTTTAAATTATTCACTTAACCTTTTTTTTTTTTTTTTTTTTTTTTTTAACTAACAAGAGGGGCCCACAGTGTCTAAATCAGAAGACTCTGCATTGTTTCTGCAAATTACTTGCAAATGATTTAGTGATGTGTGTCTTCATTTTTGTTTTGCTGTAACAGGAGCAAGCAGTACCAGGCTTCTTTGCCAGAACATGCAAATAATTCTGACTAACATGGGATAAGTACTTTTTAATATTTCCTTATTAAAAAAAAAAAGACTTCAAAGGCAAATAGAATTTCAAATCATGGTACAAATAATGGACAGTGGAAAAATTGAAACTTTTCAGTGTGTTATCTTCTATTCAATCGCATTTCTCAAAGTCAAACTGAACTACTTGACAAAGGTCAAACGTACCCTGCTCTATTGTTTGTGCTGTATATGTTTAAAGTAAGGATCCTTTGTGGCTTGTGACCTGTAGGTCTAGCAGTCCTGGAGTGGACTGTGATGGCTCAGAAGAAAACGCCTTCTTCTTTCCTGCCCTGTGAGCACTGTGCTCCAGCGGCTGCTGTAAGGTGGGGAGTAGGGCTCTTTGTGGGGAGGGTCACATACTTTAGGGCTGTTGGTACCAGACAAGGCAACTACTGCCTCAAATCGATGCCACAATCCTGTTAAACCAGCCGCCTTTGAGAGCAATTCCTGACTCATTTCTGTTGAAAAGAAAAGCATCCATTTGGAATAAATTGTGTGAAAATCAAAGCTTTGCAAACCTAGCTCCTGAGCTGAGGATGCAGACTGGGAAGAAATGCTCTGTTTTCTTTCTCACAAGTTCTCCTCATCAAGTTTGTGCTTTTCCTTTTGCCAAAACTTCCACGGCCTCCCTGGAGGCAGATCTTGCATAGATGTTTGTCCAGTCAAGTTGGGACGTGCTCCAGCCATGCCTGCAGCATGTTTGCTGGCAACACTGCTGGCATGTCCCCTCACCTTGGGGCGGTACCCAATGCCTGTAGGACGAGGCTGACCCCCTTTGCTTGTTGCAGGCTGCAGCTAATGCTGTGAATTTGGGTTGGGGTGGCTGTGGGCCTTCCACTATGATGGCTTGGAAATGGTTGAAGTGAAACCCTTCTCTATTTTTGTCTGAACCCAGACAATTCCCCATTTGCAGCCCTGTTACCTCCAGATAGGTCAGGGAAAGGTTTTAGGACTAAGGAATATGCAATGGTCTGTTTCTTTTATTTTTTTCTCATCATAATATATATAGCTTTAATTTGAATTACTGAACAGTCCCAATGTGCTCATGCTCACTCATTAGTGCCATAAAAACCTTGAGATTTATTTAGCAAGCCTTGATATGCAGAATATTTTACTTACATTTTAAATGCTATTGTGCCAAGGCCTTTCAGAAATTATCTGTCTAAAACTGAGTAGCTATCAGCCTTAGAACTGTGTTTAAAATAACTTTGCCAAAGCATATTTGAGTTTTTATTGCTGCATTAAACCACTTTTTATTATGTCATAAAATGCACAGGCAGTATTTACACTTCCAAATACTTTAAATATGTAGCCTAGCCTTTTAGAA
This sequence comes from Aythya marila, assembly GCF_965140915.1. NCBI lineage: Eukaryota > Metazoa > Chordata > Aves > Anseriformes > Anatidae > Aythya > Aythya marila. The sequence continues at coordinate 116,740,530 of NC_139042.1, read as the reverse complement.
AAGATGAGATATTAGCATCACTCACATATAAGTGGGGTCTTGCTTTGCAAGAATGACGCAGCCATCTTCTCGCTACTGTGTGGATGTGTTTGCTGGAGTGTATATAAGATCTGGGTTAACACATCTTCTGTGGGGGAGGCAGCCCTCAGTGTACTGTCTGTGTACTATCTGTGTATACTATGGCTACTGTGTACTGTCACGGCAGAGAGGTGCTGCTGGCCCGCTTGCTGGGATGGGGAATTGCAAGTCAGAGGAGCAGAAGTCTGTTCACACTACCGGTGCTGAGCTGTTCTTGCTTAACCTTGAGTATTCTTGAGCAAATTGCCCAACTCCTTTGTGGTACTGTGGTGTTTTTGTTTCTTTTGGTGAAACTGGATAACAACTTGAAATAAGTACTCATTTTAAAGTGTTTGGGTACTTGCAACTTGAAAAGATACTGGCGATGTATGATACTACTACATCTCAGTATGATTTAAAATGTCCTTTGCATCAAAGAGTATGTTTTTGACCATTGTTATTCCATTAGATGTTACTCTGTGAGAATAGTCATGGGGATGTTTCTTAGCAGTTCATAGAAACCTTCTGCATGCAAAGAAGTGTGATTGGTTTGCTTGAGTGCCTGTGAATTGCTTTGGCAGAAATACAACTTCATATTTTAATAATATTTATTCCACATTGCCCTATTAATGTACTTCAGCACTATTCTTGAGAGCCATACTAGCACTGATGGGTAGCAGTCAAATTGCAGTGCTGGTGCAATCTTTTGCATCAGCTGAGGCTGCTGACAAGTGTACTATTTCAGCAACAGGCACTTGACCTTTAAAAACTGGCCTTGGATCACTTAGCTGCTTCACATCCATCCTGAAATTGCTATGACACTTTAATGGGGATGAGCCTGATGTTCAGGTTTAATTGTCAAGACTACTTAGAATCGGGACACAAAGTACTTATTGTCCACAACTAAATATTGGATTGCATAAACTTTTGTTTGGATTTGTCTGTTCTGGTGCTAAATTTATCCATTTATTAGACCTTTTAAATTTTTTAAGACTCTGATGGGTATCAGAACTGTCATCTAGATAAATTTTTTGGGTCAGAGTTTGAGGATGTTTTAGCTTTTCATGATGCTGTTGGAAAGTTGATCTGAATTTTGAAACATCAAGTAATCATCTCTCCCTTCAAATTTCAGTCTGAGATCACAAAAACATTTCTGTTGGTGGAGTCAAAACTAAGTTATGCCTTTTGATTTCTGTTTTAATTTTTCTTGTGCACAACTAAAAATGTAAAAGCTGCAATACACTTCCTTGATATTAAGGGAAATAAAATATTTAAATGCTGTCCAAGTTGGTTCCATTTTTCTTGTATAAAAGAAATACCTTATTTTAGAAATGTTTTGGCAATTAAAATGTTTTGTGACAAAATGTTTGCTCAAGTTTTTTGAATGTTCTCAGGATAACTGTGGGATTGACACTGCAGGAGAATGACTATTGATTTGGACAGAGGATAATCTGAACACAGATTACAGCTCAGCAGTTCTTCTTGCATATCATAATCTAATGGTTTTCTGTAAGGGGGAATTGTCTTTCTTCCAAAAACAGAAAGGGAGCTGGGAGACTTCTCAAGTTCCTAATATAAAAACCAAAGGCTTTTCTGAACTAGGATCCCGCATACGAATTAATTTCTAAGTCTTCCTTTGGAGATTACTGACAGCAGATTGAAAACACCACATCTGGAGATAAAGTTTTAAGAAGTGCAGACCATATGCTTGACAAGAATGTTTTTGTGTAAATGAGAGAAGTAAGTATCTGACTAAACAGTGGAGAACTTTAACAGAAAAAAGCCTCAAAGCATAAAAATGAGACTCTTTTTTTTTCAAGAGTTTACTAACATCTGTTGTACTGCAGTGTTAGAAACAGTGTTGTGACCATCTTCTAGGCTGTCCAATCCTCTGCACAGGTAATCTAAACTTTTATTCAAAGTCTACTTTATTCATACTAGGGCAGAGGAGTTTTATACATGTTTTATGGAACAATATATTTGCTAGGAGGAAGAAAAACTGAAGATTTCATATTAATATGGCACTAAACTTTAATGAATACTTGCAGTTTCGGAACTATTTCCTTGCATGGGTTTAATAATACCTGGACCCTTTACAGCACCACTTGTCATTTGCTGTTAGTGGGTTCTGAGCAAGCTCTTTACTGCTCTTTTTGATGCAAGCTCTACTTCAGCATTGAGAGGTGATCACCTGCTTTGGCCAGCAGCCAGTGACTCTGCCTAGAGCTCTGTCAATATGGCTTGCACTGATAGTATGAATGTTTCCTGCTTGCAAGGAAATAATCTGCCACATTCACAAAAACAATCCACTGAATCAGTTGTGAGATTGCGTGAATTCCAGTCATGAATTTTATAGAGCTACTCATGCTCAGGGAGGAGCAGAGATGTGCTGTGAGCTACATGCCAGTCAATACAGCTGGAATTTCCAACACAGAATAAGAGTAACTCTGTCTTCAAATAAGAGCAACAATGTCTTCAGGCATAATGTACAAGTAAATGGTAATTCACCAAAAAGGTTCCATAGATCTAGAGAACACACATGTTCAGCATACAGCTAGATAAAAACATCATACTATGGGTGAACAGTTGTCTGACAGGTAGGGCTCAAAGGGTTATGGTAAATGGGGTTACATCAGGCTGGTGGCTGGTCACCAGTGGGGTCCCCCAAAGCTTCGTTTTAGGGCAAGTTCTTTTCAATGTTTTCAAAAATGATTTGGAAGTAGGACTAGAAGGTGTTTTGAGTAAATTTGCTGATGATACTAAACTTGGAGGATCTGTTGACTCTGTCAAGGGTGGAAAGGCCTTGCAGAGAGATCTGGACAGGTTGGAGAGCTGGGTGATTACCATCTGCATGAAGTTTAACAAGAGCAAGTGCCAGGTCCTGCACCTGGGATGGGAGATGAGATACAGGACAGCAGCCCTTCAGAGAGGGATCTGGGGGCTGTGGTTGACAGCAAGCTGAATATGAGCCAGCAGTGTGCCCTGGCAGCCAGGAGGGCCAACTGTACCCTGGGGTGCATCAAACACGGCATTGCTAGCTGGTTGAGGGAAATGATTGTTCTGCTCTACTCTGCGCTGGTGTGGCCTCACTTTGAGTGCTGTGTGCAGTTCTGGGCACCACAGTATAAAAGGCATGAAACTATTGGAGTGTGCAGAGAAGGGCTTTGAAGATGGTGAAGATGTATGAGGAGCAGCTGAGGTCACTTGGCCTGTTCAGCCTGGAAGAGAGGAGACTGAGGGGAGACCTCATTGCAGCCTACAGCCCCTTCATGAGGGGGAACAGAGGGGCAGGTGCTGAGCTCTTTTCTATGGTGAGCAGTGATAGGACCTGAGGAAATGGTGTCAAGCTGTGATGGGGAGGTTCAGGTTGGATATCAGGAAAAGGCTCTTTACTGAGAGGGAGGTAGTGTGCTGGAACAGGCTGCCCAGGGAAGCAGTCACAGCACTAAACCTGTTGGAGTTTATGAAGCATTTGGATTGTGCACTTGGTCATATGGACTGAATTTTTGGGTAGACCTGTGTGGTGCTGGGAGTTGGACACAATAATTCTTGTTGGTCCCTTCCAATTCAGGATATTCTATGGTTGAGTTTTTTTTTTTTTTTTTTTTTTTTTTTTTTCCCACAAATAAATTCAGAGATCTTGAGGAAAACAGGTCTTGTTAAAGCAACTGATTACAGATGTTTCTCCAATACTGTTCTGTAGTGGTCTCTGACTTTTTTTCTTTGAGGAACAAATTCATAACTGCTGCTGTTCATCCTTATGGGGACTGGAGATGCTGTGAAAGAGATGGGTTAAGTCAGAAAAGTCTAAGGAGTGGTAGCTGTGTTCTTGGCTATGATCTTTTCCATTCTGCAGTCATTTCAGCAATCTCTGGCAGCCAGGTGCACATTGACTCTGGAATGTAAGTGGTTGGCTATACAAGCTGTGTATGTGCTAGGATTTCTATGACTTCATAGATGTGTATAATCCTATTTTAATTTATTCCCAGTTGTATGTATAGTCCACTGAGACACTTAGCATGTAATAGAATGCCAACTTTGTGGCTTTGACTTGTTAGAGGTGATTTTATTGTAGGTAGTATAATGTGGATTTTGTGGTTCGTTTAAAGCCCTCCTTGCTGTTGTTCACCTAGGTCTTCATGTTGCAGTGTGATGTTTACCCCTTTTTTCTTCATCTGTGTCTTCCTAATTTAAAAAAAAAAAAAAAAGAGTTGCTTAAGGTTTTAGCTAAAAGATGGGTCTGGAATTCCTGGCTCAGAATCTTTGGGTTTGTCTTCACGTAGGAAATATAAAAAATTAAATTAAAAAATTCTGTAAATATATGTTGTTATGGCAGCTTTTTCTGGTGGGGAAGGGGTTCAGGTTCCTCTTTTTTCCCCTGTGACCTGCATGCTTAATGCTGATGACAGTAGCTATTGGTAGTTTTACAGTTGCCTCTACTGTGACACATTGCAGTTAGTCTTAGACTATCCCAGGCATGTGAGTCCCATACTTCCAGATGTTAGTCCTGACACTAGTTGGAAAAACTGTAAATTACAAAATTATATAAATGGTTGTTGATAACTTTTTAAAAGTCAGGTGTTCTTGCTTCAGATATTTTCTTGGGGTACTCATTTTTAATGGATTTCTTGAGTGTAGACACCATTGTATTTTTCTTCAATTGTGCTCTTTTTCTTTAATATTTCTCCTGATTATCATTCAGAGTGACAAGTCTTTGTAATTCCTGTGGTTAATGTAAGGAAAGCTTTTTGGGGCTGTAAGTTTTAAAGAAAGAAAGGAAAAAAAAAAAAAAAAACTTTCACATTATCTTGCATTCTTTTTCAACCCACTACATGGGTGAGTTCCTTTTGACTGTTTTTATCTTTTCCTTCAAGTGTTTACGATCAGGTTCCCAAAGAAATGATTTGAGAAATTCTGGGCACAGAATATTATGGTTAAGTCTACTGGAACTTCAGGATAAGGATGCTGTTGGGGCAAAGACCATAAGTTGAAAGAAATCTTAGACTCAGTAGGAGTTATGATCCTGAGGCCTTTAGAAGATGTGTGGGAGCAAAGGTGGGTGGCACAAAAAAACAAAGCAGGATCAGAATGAGGAGAAGTTGGAGATTGTCAGGTGTTTTTACTGAGGGCATGCCTAATGAATGCAGTTAGCACCTTCAGAGAAATTCTGTTACTTCTTACACATAGATCCTTCTCAACAGCTTTACCATGATGCATGGAAGGTAGGTCTGCTATGTAATTCACTTGAATGTTTCATGTTTTGTATATCACCCTGAACACACAGCTCTTGTTTAGTAACCACATAAGGAAAAAGTTGGTAAAAATAAACCCAGCAGTGAACAGCCAGAACAAATCCATCCAGGAATAGTAAATGTCCTCTGTTGTTGGCGTGGTCAGTTCTAAGCTGAAAGCTGGTAAGCAAGTGCGTGGCTAATGCAGTAGGTGCCACATCCAACCAACTCCACCTTGCTTTAGTGGGGGAATAGGTTAGTTGGATTTCTCTCCTCATAATGAAACATCAAAACTAGGTGTTTTGTTTTGCAGGTTAGCGCATATTATGGTTCTTCAGAAATCTTTCCAGCTAACACCTTTTATGTCAGATTATGATCAGCTCAGTATACTTGAGCCTATTTCTATTCAAAAGGCTAAAATAGCAATGGAAATTCTAGTGTTTTATTGCTTAAATGCAACAATTCGTTCAAGGGTTGTTTTCAAAGCCAGCATCTATATTCCTTTTGCTTGTGATGATGCAAGATGAAAATATTAAAATTAATTTTCACAATGATCATTAGTTGAACTCTGGAGCAGTTTTTGACAATCCTCTCTGCTTATATCTATTATCAGCATGTGCATATGTGGATTGAATAAAAGCAGAAATTTGCATGTCAAGTCACTGCTGTGCAGCTGTTGCTCTTCTCATGATGCATATGATTATTTTAAAGACAGGTTCTTTCACAAGTGCATCCAGGTTCTCTGCCAGGAAGTGGTCACTCTTCTCCCTCTGCAATTAAATCAAGTCTGTATCTCTGCCTTGAATATTTTCTTCACAAAATGATCCATGTCCATTATGTTCACACAAATTACTTTTTTCAAGATGCCTGTCTTTTCTGTTTTAAATCAAATATTGGACTGAATTATAAGTGAAATAGTAGATTAATAAGCCTGTGATCAATTGATCAGTCATTGGATTCCCGTAGAGGAATCATTTGCACTTCTCACTTCACTAGAGCTTGTGATTTTTATCTGCATCTCCTGTTGTTAGTAGATCTTAGAATTGAAATTCTTTGATTGTTTTTTCTGCTCTACCCTTTGCTTCCTGCAAATGTCAGAATGTCTTGTCTTTTTTGTTCTGTTTTTAACTCAAATCTTGCTGTGATAATGCTAGCCTTTAAAAGTTGCCACTCCTACTTGTTCAATATAAGTTGCTTTTGAGAGTATTCAGGTACCACTCATTATGACCCATGCTTTTTAGAGATTTTATTTGAAGTTCTTAAGCTTAAGTGGGGGTGGGGATGTTTTATATTTTGATGGTTTTCTAGGCAAAACCTGAAGCTCTAAATAGGAAAAAGAGACATAATGAGAAGGATGCCAGCAGAGAGAAGCTCAGCTTCAAGTTTTGTGGACGTATGCCCCTGGGAGCAAGGTGTTTCCAATGTGAGTTTAGATGGAAACTAGGCAGCTGACCTCTCCACTTTTAAATCCAACACTCTTAATCTTAAGTGCCATCCCTCTGTAGCTGTGTGATTCATGTTAATATCTGAGTAACTCCCAGTCTTCCAGTACTCATTCTCATGTCCTTGCAGATGGGGATGAGACACTGGGAAGGTAAATTACCTTAAATAAGGTCACACAGGAAACTGGTGGTAGATTCCTTGCAACATAGCCTTATGCTCTTACTGTATTATCTTTGATTCCATTTTTCTTGGTAATCCTTTAACTGTGTCATTGGAGGTTGTTACTTCAGCCACGACTTCCCTCCCTGTGGTTATGAAGTCTGAGGTAAATCTGGTGGTGTGGGAATAAGCTTTGACTAAATGTCAGGGAACAAAATATGTAAGACTATCTATTGTAGTGTCTTAGATTGGAGAAGTATGGCACTTCTGGAGGAGTATCCTAATTGTCCATGTTGGAGAGTCAGTTTGGAATGAGTGAACCATACTCCTGCAAGATGAAATTATGAAAAAGGTGCCAGAGATCAACCTGAAGCACTTCAAAGGTGAATGGTTGCTCACTTTGTAGGACTACAATAGACCTAGCATATATTAAAGCTCCAGCAGCAGGTATAGAGTGAACACGACCCTCAAAACCTGCTGCTTGGCCCGCAGATACACCCATGCTGAGCTGCAGTATTTGCCAATGTGAGTGTAGGTTAAGTCTGTTAAATCCTATAGGAGGCCTGCTCCAAAAGTGTTCTTGTTCTTTTTTGCTGATGCTTCTGTAATGTTTTTTTAATGAACCTGGATACATGCATGTGTTTATGTTGTTTGTGAGCCCTAAGGTGAGCATCGCACTTTGGTTGATTTGCATAAGGTCTTCACTCCAGAATGTGCAACAAATGCTTGTACTACACTGATAAATCAAACAAAATAAAATGCACTAAAGAATGGTTAAGTCCTTACTATTTGGAGGAAGGTCTAGTGCACAACAGCTTTTTGTGACATTTGTGTGGTCATCCAAGCTGTGTGGTATTGTTTAAATGTTGTTCTCCCCCTTTGTCTTTGCAATTCCAGCTGGGTAACTAAAATACTCTGAGTAAGCAAATAATTACGATTACAAAAAGTTGTTTGGGGTTCTGTTAAAATTCATAGGATCTGGGGCTTCCAGACACTACCCAGGACGTCTGGTGCATATATGAATAATAAATCACTGTCTGAATTGTAGTGAATGAATTCTCGTTAATAAGCTGGCTTGTTTTGTTTTTGTAATAAAAATCAGCTTTGAAGGCAGAATTTTGCTAGAATGTAGGCAACAGGGGGGTAAACACTTCCAAAATAAACTTTAGTGCTGTCCCTGCAGGATGCTTCTAAGTACTGTGAAGGCTTAAAATCCCTCCTATTACCTCTCTCCTTCAAATCACTTTCAAATCTTCTTTTAAAAGAGAAATACTTCCAAATAACAGCCCCACAGAATAAAGCAAGAGGTTAGCTATTGTTGTGTTATTATTTAGAGGAAAGGGGGTGTTATTTTTCTCTTATCCTTGTCTGATATTGCATACCATTAATTTCTGCTGGAGGAAGAAACCAGCAGGTACCCAGCTCACATGTCTCTTCTGCTTTAAATTCAGTTGGTTTCTAATTTCACTAGTTTATTCTCTCTTCCCGTCCTTTCTACTAGGATTCTCTAATATTATTGGGAGTGAGCAGGATACCCAGAGTACTATGGATTTAAGAGGCAAAAAATCCACAAAAACACTGGTGTAGCGGAGCAGCATCAGTGTTTTGTTTGCTGGCAGAAAAGGAGATGGTAGGATGCTCAGAACTGGCAGCTAGATTTATAACAGGAAAATATTTTGTGCAAAGGATCCCTTGGGTGCTGTTATTGGGAATGACACTTGCATGTGGAATCTCCTTCTTGTGCTCACCTGTTTGAGGGTAAAGAGTGCTAAGCCTTGTGCGCTCCAATTTTACAGCAATACTGCAATTAGAAAAAGATGTATGCATCAAGACGTGAGCTTCCGGTGCCAGGCTTTCATATATATATATTTTTTTTTTTTTCCCTCCAAACAAACCGTACTAAAATATCAAGTATTTTAAAACTTCAAACTCTGCTTTGATTCTGTACCTAGTAGGCGTTCACCTACAGTGTCTGGCAACTTATCAGGTCAATCTCAATGAACAGATTGCCTCTTGGCATGTGAAAGACCAAGTTAAACAGAATACTGCCTGATGAACCAGGATAGCAGGTGGCAGCCTCTTGCCCCTGGAGTGGGGCTGTCTTTCTGGGGGAAAGAGAAATTTTGAGAACAAGAATATAGAGAAACTTCTTCATTGGCAAGGGTATTAATCGTTCCTGGAAATCGGTTCAGGATAGAGGTCAACAAAAATGGCTTATTTCATACGCTGATGATTTTATAAAACCCTAAGCACCTGTCAAGATGTGCTCAGTCTATGCCTCGGGGGCATTCTGAATCAGATGCCTTGGAGGATGGGGAAGGCAGAAATCCCTGCCTGCACTGGGGGGTTGGAACTAGATCTTTGAGGTCCCTTCCAACCCAAGCTGTTGTGTGAAATAAACCCCCAAATGATGCTAAACCTTTGGAGAGGACTCCGTTGCTTGGAACTTCATTCATATAACTTTTTTTTTTTTTTTTTTTTTTTTTCATCACGCTTTGCTTTACACTTGTGCTGATGTAGCTTTCTGGATCAGGGTGTAATTAAGAGGCTTTAACTTAACGGCTTTTAACTTGTGTTCAGCTCTAGGCAGGTGGTAGAGGTAAGGATTATCGACAAAAGCAGACCACTTGTTTTTCTAGAGCTTCAAAATGGGATCAAATACAGTTGTCCTTAATGCTGATTTTTTTCCTTAAAACAACACAAAACTTTGCATGTGTCTCAGTCCCATTCTTTATTGGTTGTCACCGTATTCAGCAACTGAAGTTGAGCCTGGGGCTGGAAGTAAGCGTACCAGTGTGCAGAGATCTATAATGCTGGCTGCTGAGGCTGGAGAGCAATGTAGCCCTTCTTACGTGGCAAGAAATCATGTAAGTAATCAGCAGGGTTCTAGAAGGTCATCCTCCTCCGAGTGGTGCCTAAAAGGCTTTTTGCTCTTTTTCCTTTCCTCTGTTTGAATTGATCCTGTCCAACAGGGTCCGGCTTTGCACATAAATCCTTGCTAAGCTTTCAGCCTGCTCTCTAGCTGTGCCGTCTTGCCTCATACTTCTTGGTGTGTGCGAATCAAAGAGATCCCTGGTTTGATAATGCTGATATCTGTTAAAACCATGCCCTGAAAACAGACCGCTCCAACGTGGTAACAACCATCTCATCGGTGACGGCAGGTCCAAGCTCCTGTCTTGCTGTGCTGCGTTGCTCTGAACACGAGCTTTTTGTACCAAAGTGACTTGACAGCATGGAGGGCACTGAAAGTCATGCTTCTCAATTCCTTGGTCAGGACTGAGAGCTCTGTTCCCATTGTCAAGCAAGGGAAGAGCTAGCCCAAGAAAAATGAGGCTTCTATGAGCTTGTGCTAGTTAAACCCTTTTCTTCCATGTATCAAAGATGTTTTAAAAGTGAAGGATACTAGTTTTGTCTTCACTTATCAGCAAAGTAACCTTCACAAAATTAACCTCTTTGGCCAGATCTTGGACTTTCCTGTTATGGAAGACAGCATCTAGGAAACTGGATTAATTTTAATTTTTCAATTTCTCAGATCTGTATGATTTGATATGCAATGAGTTGTTCTGTAGTGAGTGAAACACGGGAATCCTTTCTCTGCCCTATGAAGAAATCTTATGGTTTTTTGTTTGTTTTTTAGCCTTCTTTCTACCAAGATTTCCCTTATCTAAATACTGCTTTTCCTAATTCTTATAAGAAATGAATGACTGTCAGGTATTTACTCCTTTGTCAAAAACTACTAGGAAGAAAATTAACTCTGTCCTAACTGAAACCAGGACAGTATGGTCATTTTCCCTCCGTAACAGAAAATCAGAATAACTTTTAGTCAAGTTTCTATTATTTCCTTCCTTCGCCTACTTCAGTCACAAACACCCAAATACGGAGTTTCCACAGAAGATTACACTAAAAGGAAAAATTATATTACGTTAAAGCAAAAACCACCTTCAGCTCAATAAAGTTTTACACAGAACTTTTTTCTCCCAATATGCCAGGCACTCCATGCCCTTTACATACTTAGTATTATTAAATGTTTTCAGTATGTTTGCAATATTTTCTTGTGGAAAGACTGATTTGCGATCAAGCAGACATCAGTTAGACTTTGATTAAACCCACTGCCATTAGGATCATTCTTGTCAGACCTGTTAAACCTGCAGTTTCTAGCACTCCTATTTCTTCAGTCCATGTAGGCAGCCCTCTCTTTGCTTGGTTTTGTAACATAACCAGTGTCATTAAGGTTCCATTTGAAAAGAATTAAAGATGACTATAATTTTTATGTGATTAAATTGCACCAATTATTTCTCGAAGCCACAAGCATATAATTTCCTATAAGCACTGAAAAAAATCAATATCCCAAGTTCATAAATTATTTATGACTCCACCAGACTGCTGTTTGTTAATGCAACAGAAGGACACCTTTCTGGACCTGAACAAGAATGTCAGTTTTCATTCATATAGATAACGATGCACTCAAACCCACTAACGCCAGCCTAAATAACAGAAGTTCCCTCAAATTTCTATGTCAATGGTTGCTGAAGACAACAATCTCCAAATTAGAAACACTGGCATGCAAAGTGAATATGTTACTAAAACAATGCAAGTTCTCGCCATATTTGACATTTGAATCTTTTGGTGAGTTTCTTACAAGTTTTAGAATGTTCCACACAAGACCTAAAATTAGATATAGTGCTTATGAAACCAAGTTTCTGAATGCTAGCAGCAGCTTACATGCTACTTTCATGTGTTTCAAGAGAACTGCCATAATACATGTATTTTTATACTTTTCTTAGTATTCATAACATCATGCTCTAGCCATGAAAGATGTAGCAGTACACAATTTATCCTCAGATATTTTTTAAACGTGACATCCATTCTCTACATGTTCTCCACTTACTTCACAACGTGTACATAGTCATTGTTGAGTACTCATATAGCTTTCTTACCTTCATATATATTAGCAATTAATTCTTGCAAAAACCTTATGTGAATGCGTCCTGTTTTCATTTACACAGGGGAATTGGTTAAGTATTCACAGAATCAAGGATTCAACCAGGGACAAGTGTTATCACTCCACAGTTCACATCCTGATACAGGTCTGTCAAACAATTACATCTCTTCAAAGAAGCATTTGAGTCAAGTTAAAGAAGAAAAAATGACACCTGTTATCCCCAAAAGCACAGGGGTCTCATTACCAGAACAGCAGCACCTGGGCATGAAAACACAACTGGATCAAGTTCCAGCAGGGTCAACTCCCTTTTCTGTCCTCCTGACATAGATTAATTGAACACCACAGTTTATTCTGTATATACCTTTGTGACAACCTTGAAATAAGAGTGCCTGTCTGATCTGAGTAGATAGGGAAGTTGCCATGTCACTTCTAAAATAAAAGAAGTTTTGGTCCAATGTTATTAGGTCAAACGTTAATTTATCCTGTGAAAGCCTACCCTGACCGGAGTCAACAGCAAGTTTTGACCACACAGAGCTGCACCTAGCTCTCTGGTTGGTTTCAGAGTTAGAAACCAGCATTCCCAGAGGGGACATAATGCTTTAAGTTAGTTATTTGAAATACTGTTCCTTGCAGCCTGAGAAATTATTTCTTTACTCTATGTGCACCTGTGCATGTATACACCATTTCATCCAGTCCATCAACTGGGAACACAAGCTGTAGAATGATGTTCTGTGCTGTATTTTGCATGTCTACGTGTTGCCCAAATCTGTTTGGATCAGCCATTCAAAAATTATACATCTCCTCAGAGAGCTTTTTTTTTTTTTTTTTTTTTTTAAGGAAAAAAACAAAAGCACACACAGCTATCTTCCTTATAAACCTTCCTTGTTATGGACAGTTTCTTCTCCTCAATATACCACACAATTCTCCAGTCAACTAAAAGGGGACCTTAGTACATTTTTTAACCTATGATCAAATATTAAGAATTCCTAACATAAGGATCTTTGCTTACCTGAAAAGCATATCAATAGCTACACATTATCTATGAATTCAGTCTTGCTCACAATGCCAAGTCATCTATACTTAGATAAGAGACATCTTGGTAGAAAGAAGGCAAAAAAAAAAAAAAAAAAAACAAACAAAAAAACCCCACACACATAATATTTCTTCATAGGGCAGAGACAGGGAAAGAAAGGATTCCCGTGTTTCACTCACTGCAGAACAACTCATTGCATATCAAATCATACAGATCTGAGAAATTGAAAAATTAAAACTAATCCAGCTTCCCAGATGCTGTCTTCCATAATAGGAAGGACTATGCGTTTGAGGCCCTGCTTCCCAGGACGTGGCCGAACACCGCTTGCTGATGGGAAGTAGAGAATAATTTTTTCTCTCTCTGTGCTTCCGTGCGGACTGATTGTTTCTTTTGTCTCTGTTTTTCCTCCCCATTCCCTTTCCCTTTAATTAAACCTTTCTCATGTCAAACCTAGAGTTCTCTGTGTTGTATTTTCTCCCCCTTCTTCTTTGAAGGTAGTGAGAGAGGGGTTGTGGTGGAGCTCGGCTGCCCACCTGAGTAAAACCACCACAGAAGGCCCAAGATCTGGCCAAAGAGGTTAATTTTGTGAAGGTTACTTTGCTGATAAGTGAAGACAAAACTAGTATCCTTCACTTTTAAAACATCTTTGATACATGGAAGAAAAGGGTTTAACTAGCACAAGCTCATAGAAGCCTCATTTTTCTTGGGCTAGCTCTTCCCTTGCTTGACAATGGGAACAGAGCTCTCAGTCCTGACCAAGGAATTGAGAAGCATGACTTTCAGTGCCCTCCATGCTGTCAAGTCACTTTGGTACAAAAAGCTCGTGTTCAGAGCAACGCAGCACAGCAAGACAGGAGCTTGGACCTGCCGTCACCGATGAGATGGTTGTTACCACGTTGGAGCGGTCTGTTTTCAGGGCATGGTTTTAACAGATATCAGCATTATCAAACCAGGGATCTCTTTGATTCGCACACACCAAGAAGTATGAGGCAAGACGGCACAGCTAGAGAGCAGGCTGAAAGCTTAGCAAGGATTTATGTGCAAAGCCGGACCCTGTTGGACAGGATCAATTCAAACAGAGGAAAGGAAAAAGAGCAAAAAGCCTTTTAGGCACCACTCGGAGGAGGATGACCTTCTAGAACCCTGCTGATTACTTACATGATTTCTTGCCACGTAAGAAGGGCTACATTGCTCTCCAGCCTCAGCAGCCAGCATTATAGATCTCTGCACACTGGTACGCTTACTTCCAGCCCCAGGCTCAACTTCAGTTGCTGAATACGGTGACAACCAATAAAGAATGGGACTGAGACACATGCAAAGTTTTGTGTTGTTTTAAGGAAAAAAATCAGCATTAAGGACAACTGTATTTGATCCCATTTTGAAGCTCTAGAAAAACAAGTGGTCTGCTTTTGTCGATAATCCTTACCTCTACCACCTGCCTAGAGCTGAACACAAGTTAAAAGCCGTTAAGTTAAAGCCTCTTAATTACACCCTGATCCAGAAAGCTACATCAGCACAAGTGTAAAGCAAAGCGTGATGAAAAAAAAAAAAAAAAAAAAAAAAAGTTATATGAATGAAGTTCCAAGCAACGGAGTCCTCTCCAAAGGTTTAGCATCATTTGGGGGTTTATTTCACACAACAGCTTGGGTTGGAAGGGACCTCAAAGATCTAGTTCCAACCCCCCAGTGCAGGCAGGGATTTCTGCCTTCCCCATCCTCCAAGGCATCTGATTCAGAATGCCCCCGAGGCATAGACTGAGCACATCTTGACAGGTGCTTAGGGTTTTATAAAATCATCAGCGTATGAAATAAGCCATTTTTGTTGACCTCTATCCTGAACCGATTTCCAGGAACGATTAATACCCTTGCCAATGAAGAAGTTTCTCTATATTCTTGTTCTCAAAATTTCTCTTTCCCCCAGAAAGACAGCCCCACTCCAGGGGCAAGAGGCTGCCACCTGCTATCCTGGTTCATCAGGCAGTATTCTGTTTAACTTGGTCTTTCACATGCCAAGAGGCAATCTGTTCATCTGGGGGCCAGTCTGTGGGGGAGAAAGGGGAAGATATTTTTTCTTACTCTTTCACTCTACCTTTATGCTTCACCACTCCCTTATTCTCCAAGCTTGTTGCAATAGTTCCCCAAGATACTGAATATCCCTTGGATACTCAGACCAGCATGTTCGTGTAGTTACGTCTCCTGAATGTGAAGGAGAAAGGGAGAATGAACGAGTAAGAAAAAGTATCTTCCCCTTTCCCCTCCACAGACTGGTCCCCTGATGAAAAAAGGCAATAGGTGTAACTGCTAATAGTTTCTGAGATACGGTTTCCAAAGTATAGAGTCGAGAACGTTGCTGAGTGCAAATACCAAGTTAGAGTCATGACCAGAAGTTTCATTGTCTCATAAGCCACTGTTACAATGCACAGTACCAAAATCTTGAACAAAAATCTTGAAGTACTTGAACCAGGGCCCAGAGAGAATAAACAACATGACAGAGCACATACGGAAAGTAACGCGCTGTAATACTTAATTTGGAAAACAGTTACAGCAGATTTGAGAATAAAACAATCAGCATTATGATGAGCAACTATTAAGAAGGTCTAATACTCATACCAATTTTAGTTTAACACACTGATCAGTTCTGTCGTTATCTCAACCCTTTGCGCCCCACCTTGGGCGCCAAAAGGGCTGTCGTGGTTTAAATGGCCGGCAGCCAGGCACCACAGAGCCGTTCGCTAACCCTCCCCCCTCCCTCTCTGGGATGGGGGAGAGAAATGGGAAAGTGAAGCCTGTGAGTTGAGATAAAGATAGTTTATTAAGACAGGAAGATAATAATAACAACATTAATGATGACAATAGTACTACTAGTAATAATGTGTACAAACAAGTGATGCACAATGCAATTGCTCACCACCCGCTGACTGATGTCCAGCCTAACCCTGAGCAGTCTGGCCACCCTCCCCCAGCTAGCCACCCCTATCTATTGTTTAGCGTGACCCCAGATCGTATGGAATACCCCTTTGGCCAGTTTGGGTCAGCTGTCCTGGGTCTGTCCCCTGCACCCCCAGCCTTCCCGTTGGGAAGCTGAAAGAAGCTGAAATGTCCTTGGCTTGGTTTAAGCACTGCTCTGCAACAATTAAAACATCAGGGTGTTATCAGCACTCTTCTCATCCTAAGCCAAAACATAGTATTCTACCAGCTACTAGGAAGAAAACTAACTCTGTCCTAACTGAAACCAGGACACCATACCTAGCTACAATATTTCATGACATTTGATTCTACTTGTGAAATATAGTCATCTGAATAGTCAAGTTTGAAAACTGCCTTGAGTAACTTCCAAGAGAATAGAATGTTGTAGGGCTCTTCTGCACTTTTTGATTAAACAAAACAGAAATGCTTATCTGCAAGTGGATTTTAGTGAAATCACATGGTACTTTGCCTGTTGACAAGTTCCATTTTTTGAAAGCCTTCAGGAAACAAGCTTTATAAAACAATTTATACACTGAGGTTTCAAACCACTCTGGGGCAACATTTAAATAGTCTTCAAGCTCACTCTCAAAATGTTAAGGGATGAATTGTGTTTGGCCTGGGTTAAATATACATTTTTTTTTTTGAGTAAAAATAGGGAGAAATTACATGCAATTTTTGTGTGAAAGAGCATCACTTGAATTTGCTGTGAAGCTTATGTCAACTAATCCATTGTATTCATCCATAGCAGGAATAAAATATTCAGTACTTAAAAATGGAAAAAGCTGCCAACAATTTTGGTGCTAATAATGAAATGGTATTTATGTGATTCAGTGGTGATCACTGTAATGCTAACTGTAGGCTTAATGTGGAATGTTAAATGACAGACTGATGCCTGGAGTTAGCTTGAGGCTGAGAGCTGCAGAGCATCTCAGATTTTTTTTTTTTTTCCAGGGGAACAGACTAGATCCAGGAAATGTGACAGGCAAACTAGCAAAGTATCTTTGTTTTATCTTCTTTTACAGTAGAAGTGCCTGGGCACTACAACATCATCAAGATTTTAATGCAAACTTCTGCCTGGCTGCAAACTGTCCACAGTTGGGTTTTCACTTTTAGATGGCTGAACGGAAGGGGTTTTTCCTCTTTGTTGGACCCTGGGATTGTCCCAGTTGCTGGCTAGTACAAAGAAGCTGTGAAGTGAATAATTGTGCTGCTATTGGTTGTACTACTATGTCTCATTCCTCCTTTCAGTCCTTGAACCTGCAGGTTTGTAGTTCAAAACACTGAAAATAGCTAAACAACAATGGTCCTCTTGACTGCTTTGAAAACTCACAGTAGCTATTATTAAAATGTTGTAAATGCGGGATGCGCATTTATGCTCCACTTCAACACACATTTAATGACTTCCAAACATTTACTTTAGGCAATAACAATCTTATTAAATGTAACTTTGTGTCTCTGTTCCATTTTGTTTGATGCACGGACATATGCAAATAACTTGCATTAGTAGTTTTGAGTGAGATTTCATTGGCAAGCTTAACAAATCCCTTGGTAGTACTCATGCTGATAGCGTTAGTTCCATGTACCCTTCTACCCTTCTATTCAGGCAGCTAACATTTTTTTTCCACAGCTTTTAATCCTGGATTGATAAAAGTTTAGGAACAAACAGGACGTGGGTGCTGAATGCCCAAAGCTATGCTTTGCTGTTAAATTGCTGGTTCAGATCCGTTTTGTATCGAGTAGTGAGCAGTGACTGAAGATCACCTTGTTAGGTGACTTACTGGTCTACATGAAGTAAGACCTTAATGTGTCCTGCAGGTGCAGGCCCTCAGGAAGGGGCTGAGGTGAGAAACCCTTGAGTATGCTGTGTTCTAGTTTCTGCCTAAATGTCTTGTCTTCTGTGGAAGGTGGCTTTGTTTCTACGTACAGCCAGGACTCACAATGACAGGTCCTGCTGCAGCATGTGGTTGGTTTGGAGAATGGGCTGTGGGAAGTCCACAGAGATCTGCATTCCATGCTTACAGATTGCACCTCTTGGCAATCTATTGCCATTGAAAAGGAGGAAGAATGATTTGATTGGGCAAAGAAGTAGGATTATCTTCGTAATTCTGAACAAAGCTAGGTCTGAGGAAAAGTAGCTTTTGCCTGTAGACAATGTACTGATGCATAAGTGAAAGCTGTGTTGGGAATAGCCAAGGGCACCAAGCAGGGCTTGTGCCCAGCGAAGCATGCTGCTTGCTGCAGGTGTTGGTAATATGGCTCTTGATTTTTCTGGAGGCGAGGTGGGGGAAGCAAGAGAGGTCAGGGGAACTGGTGCAGAGCGAATGGGATGCTAGGCAATTTGTGGGAGGGAGGCTATGGGAAACTGGAGACAAGATCTGGGCCAGGCATCTGAACTTTGTTCCTTCTTTGCTTTTGGCTGCTGTCTGCCCTCTGTTTAGAAATACAGAGGGCAGACAGCCCTCAAACAAACAAACTCCAAAATACAAACTCTTCAGTCTTCAGAAATACTCTCCTATATTAAGGTTAGGAGGGGAAGCGAATATTATGGAAGGTCTCCTTAAATGTGCCATTGAAGTCTCGAGTTGTTGAGTTGTCTATCTGAAGCTCTGAATTAGCAAAACCCTTGCAGCTTGGTTTCTGCCAACCAAACCACTAGTGAATGTAATTCACTAACATCAGTGCTGTTGACAGACACTTGCAAGCACTCTGCATGTACAACCTGTAAATTCCACCATGTTACAGATATTGGCTATGTATAGCCTATTTTTTTTTTCCCTTAAGGGAATGGATCCCACTCACTGTAGGGAAACCAACATTTACTGTTCAATTAGAAAGCCTTGTTTTCTTGGAGACAGCATTGATCTCATGGACTGCTAAGTTATCTGTCACTGTCTAAGCACAATCTGTTGTTTGCATGGAGCAAGCTGTAAAGCAGAGCCCAAATGAGACTCTGGAGGGGAAGAAGAAGAAGAAAAAAAACACCAGGATGTTATTTCTGCATGGAAAAGGGCTTCAGAGTGATCGTGGTTGGCATATGGGATGTGACTGATTGAACTTTGAGGAAGAAGGCATGCTTAGCTGAGCTCGGGAGTGGAAAGAATAGATTCAAAGGGCATACGGTTGTTCTACCTTAGTGTGGAAGATTGGACTAGATTTGATTATGAACTAATGATGGGCAGTTGTGAATTGGAAGGCAATATATTACTGTTCTGAGCTACTTCTGGTGATATTTTGGACAGAAAAACTGGAGAGATCATTAATATCCCCTTGCCCCCTCTCCCTTGCTCTCTGTGTAGCAACTGACCAAAAAGATTAGGTGACTGTTTCTTACTGAAAAGCAGATTGAAGATCTGTGTGCCAGATGCACACAAATGAAGGCCTGTTGTTCTGGTATCTGCCACTCTTCTTCTGGTTATCAGTCAGGAGAATGGCCAGGATCCATACACAGCCCCATGCTGCAGCTTGTCTGGAAGTATCTTTCCTTTCCGCCCTTTCATTTTTCACTTTGGTATTTAGATTCCATATGTGGCCTTGCTGTTGAATGTTTGAATGAGTTTAGCCTAACACAAAGTGACATGTTCCAGAAAATATAGGTAGCTTTCAAGATACCAGAAAGTATGTGCTTCCTGGCAGTTGCCTGGCTGCTGCTTCATGGAGGTGGGATAGGAAGGGTAAAGAAATGAGCATTTGAAGTCTCTCCCTTCTCAGCCTCCCCACATGTTCCCTCATCTGCTTGTCTGAAAGCCCCAGGCAGCCTGCAGGAGAGTTTCCTGGGCTGATAAAACAATATCCTGAAGATGAAAGTGGTGGCATATACTCCACGGGAGTCTCTGAAGGTCTGTCTTGGACAGCAACATCTAGTTAGACTACTGCTGCCTATGTCCTGTAACCTGGGCCCCTCTTAATTTATTTCTGTTTCATAAAATTGACTGCTGTCCTCCTGGAGGGCTGATGAGTTGTACAAGTTGGATGAGAGATAATGGTTTAAACAGGAGATTCAATTATACAAGGACCAGCAGCATGCAAAACATGAAGGGCTGGTGTACAGGTGTAGTAATGAGACTGCTGTTGCAAAAAGCAAATATAGCTACAGTTGAAGAAGGATGCAGATGTCGAAGAGCAGACACTTTTCCATACACATGAAGAAGCAACTAAGTATGAATTGATGGTGCTGAGGAGGAAGATGGCAAGACTGGGAGGCAGAGATGTGCGGGCTGGAATGGAAATGGTTTCATTTTGCTCCTAGGGACAAAGGACAGCATCATAAGGCAGGGCAAAAATGCAGCTGGGGGAATTTGAAGGAAGCGCTGGTAGTAGACAGGCTAACTGGTGAATCACAGAATGGCTTGGGTTGGAAAGGACCTACAAGATCATCTAACTCCAACCCCCTGCCATAAGCAGGGATGCCACCCACTAGATCAGGTTGGCCAAGGCCCCATCCAGCCTGGCCTTGAATACCTTCAGGGATGGGGCATCCACAGCTTCTCTGGGCAGCCTCACCACCCTCTGAGTAAAGAATTTCTTCCTAAAGTCTAATCTAAATCTATCCTCTTCTAGTTTAAGGCTGTTCCCCCTTGTCCTATTATTATCTACCTGAGTAAAGAGTCTTTCTCCACCCCTTTTGTAAGACCCCTTTAAATATTGAAAGGCTGTGAACTTGTGGTGCAAGTGAAGCAAAGGAGCTGTGTGTGGAGGAGCTGACCACAAGGATGTGTATGAGCTAGAAGAGTGCTGTCATTCCTGTTACTCTCAGCCATTATTTTGTCCATAGCTGTGGTGTAGGTATTAACTTGGTCTTTTCCTCTGTAATAGTCTGCTGGGAAAACCAAATGCTTGAAAAACTTTTTTTTTTTTTTTTAAATTACAGGGTAGGCCAAGAAAAGTAACCAAGTCGAAGGTTTCAGTCTTTAAAATGTGTGAAAAAATAAGGATAAAAATAAATTTTAAGTGACTCTTTCCTGTGCCGCTGTATCCTTCTAGGGAAGCTTTTTGCTTTCAGGTGGTTTCATTCCACTCTACTGCTGGATGAATTTCAGCTGGTGCTGGTCAACCCTGCCCAGGCCCCGGGAAGCTTTTGTCCCTCATCAGAGGCCCAACCATGTGTCTGCTCTGTTTCATTGAAGCCTGCTCTGAGCTTTGCTAGGTCTTCAGGGTAACTTTGGGGCTCTGGGAGAGACATCTCTCCCAAATCTCTCTCCAAGCACTATCTGCAGTGAGGGCAGGCCAGGGGGCTGCTCAGGGCTTGATCCAGGTGCCTGCACAGCCTCTGAGGAGGACAGAACCGTGGTGGTCCTGCTGTCCCCAAGGCAAGGGCAGGCTGTGTGCTTGTCCCTGCCCCAGCTATTGTGTAGGGCTGGGCAGATGTCTGTGGGTGCGGTGGGGGCGGCCCCGCGGGGTTCTCACCCTGGGACCAGGGGTGCTCGCCCCATAGGGGGCTGCTACGAGGGCGCTGGGCTCGGGGGAGCACCCAGGCCAGTGACAGAGCGGGAGGGACGCGCCGCCATTAGCGCTGACAGGGCACTTCCGGCCATACTGCCTCTCGGCGCGGCCGGTTAGCTCAGTTGGTTAGAGCGTGGTGCTAATAACGCCAAGGTCGCGGGTTCGATCCCCGTACGGGCCAGCTCCATTTTGGTCACTCAACGCTGTGCTCTCTACCCCGTGCACACCACTAGGTTTCTTCTAGCCTCTCCTCTGCCCCTTGGGGAGACACGGCTGTGCTGGGTCAGCCAGAACGGAGTGGCCGACGGCTGGAGCCCCTCCGACAGGGAGAAGCTGAGGGGGCAGCCCCAGAGCCCCCAGCCAGAGGGAGGGGCAAATACACGTGTAGAAACTAGTTCCTAAAAGTTCAGAGAACCTCTGTTTTCTTTGAGGGTGGTCACAGGAACAAGCTGCCCGGACATCAGAGAGTTGCCACAGTTGGAAATGCTCCAAACATGATTGTCCTTATGGTCCTGGGTGGCCTGCTCTGCTGAGGCAATGCCGGCACCTTCCTTCTGCCATGGCTCTGAAGAGGATGGGGGCTGGAGAACTGCCTGAGGGGTGGGCTGCAGAGGAGAGGGGGTGACAATAAAAGGCAATAGTGACAGTGTGGTAGGGGCTCGTGGCTTGAGGAGCTTGGCCTGGCCTGGCCCATCTGGGGTTTTAGGGATGTACCTGCATAAAGAACTGCAGGAGGTGATGAAAACAAAAGCAGGGCACCAGAGCGTAGAGAACAAGGGGAAAGGGACTTTCAAGGAGAGGGAAATAATCTAAAATGCAAAAGCAAGAGAAACATGTAGGCAGGAAGGACACAGCAAAACTTTTAAACTTTTTCATGGAACATTAAATATCTTGTGCCTCAGCACTTTCTTATGTGGTACTTTTAATTGGCATTGAACCTGAAGTACTGCAGTGTTACAGATGGTCCTCAACCTCCCTTTATAATTGTAGCTAACTGAAATTTCCTACCAAATATTCGGTTCATTATATTAATATAACTCTTTGATACTTCGCTGTTGTCAGAAATTAGAACTAGGGATGCCCAGTTGAGGGTGTTTTTTCCTATGCTCCTTTTTTTTTTTTTTTTTTTTTTTTGGAACAAGAGGACAAGTTAGTCTGAGATCTCTGTCCACAGCCTGTTTTTCTTTCTGAACTCTTGTTGAAAGCAGTCCCTCTGCAGTACTGAAACCTAGACATCCATACAGAATGGAAGTGCCAAATCTCATTAGACACTTGGCATTCTGTTTAGTCTTAATTTTAATTTATTTTCTGCTTATTGTTCAAGGAAAAAATCCAGGCCAAACAGTTTCTGAGAGTGTTTGCAACAATAGCTCAGGTCCCTGCTGGCTCAATTTGCATGTGAGGGTGTTTTCTCTTCGTTTACAACTTCAGGACAGATACTACTTTTTTTCCTTCTTTGTAAGAACTGGAACGTGATTCCTCCAGAGGAAGGAAACTTTGATGTAAATGTTCTTTATAGAAACTGGGGGGTTTGCTACTGGAGCTGTAGAAACTGGAGTGTCTGTTACTGGAGCTGTATACTGCAAGACCACAGTTTCTTTAGGAAAATGATGGGGGTTAGTAGCATTCTTTTGATTTCCATAATAAATTTGCTGATATACTTCAGTATCCCAGTCTGCTGCTGCTTATTGTCTTTTCCAGCAAGGTTTGATTCAAAAAAAAAAAAAAAAAAAAAAAAAAGTGGTGGTAATAAAAGAAAAGCAGGTGACACTCATTTGGAAGTCAGTGTTTTGACATTGCATCTTCACTACAGTGCCACCAAAGTACAACAAGGGCACATGAGAAGTATCATTCCAATGTCATAATGTAATTTTAAAATCATACAGATGAATATTCATGCCATCTAGCATCCCAAACTGCTGTCATGACTCCATCAGATGTCAAGGGAGAGTAATGTGGTGCTGGTTCGACCTTCTGTCTTGCTACTTCCCTCAATGATTCTCTGCAATTCCCTTGGGTGCAGTTATGGTGGTCAGGACTTGACTGATTCTAATGACATCCATTTTAAATGAAATGATAGCAGAAACGTCATGGTGTTTCATTTTAAAATGAAAATCTGGGAATAATATTGCTTTGTTTTATGTTTCCCAAATTAGAAATCAGTATTTTATTGCAGTTATGTTGTTGTGTAGTGAAGTCCTTGCTATAAAGCAAGGTGATGCAATGGCTCCTTGGTCAATATTTCAGTTTGGTTTGAACCACTTATATTCAGAGTATTTATTTATTTTTTTTTGGCAGTCAGGATTTCATGGGCATTTTTTTTTTTTCTGAAATTTCATTTCAGCAGATGGTTGTCAGATTGTGAGGGTCAGCCATTGTCCCTAGGGGAGTAATTCCAGAACCCATTCTTCAACCTCAAAACTAGTTGGAGAATAAAAGAACAGATTAAACAAACAAACCAATATAGTGGAATAATGCTCTCATGAGGACAGAAGAGGAATTTTCCATTTTGAAATGTAGTGGCAGATGCTGGGGCATATTCTGGGGTTACTGCTCAGTATTTTGATTAACCTGCAATCAGTTTGCAGAACGTCAAGGCTGCAGAACATATCAGTTGCTGTGAAAAAAAAAAAAGAAAAAAAAAAAAAGGTGAGAGCACACCTCCTCTGTGCACAGAGAACAATGTGGGACAAGATTAACTTTTCTTATTGCTGGTGACAACTCTGAACATTGACAGATGAGGAGGAAATTTCTAATCAATCTAGGTAAACCTCTACGTTTTCTTAGAGTTTCAGATAGCTGTTGCATTTTAAGTTACATAGACCAAATAAGCCAACTTGCTTCATACTCTTCCCAGAAGTGACTGTTTTCTTCGCTGCATGAAACACTGCTGCAAGGGCTCTTATATTCAAAAAGTTAAAGCTAGCCAGAAAGTGGGTTCATGCTGCACTAAATTCAGTAGATATGTACTAATTGCTCAGCGGTGTTTTGAAGCACTTTATTTTCTGGCCACATCAGAGATTAACATTTACATATATGGTACACATTATTTAAAAATCTAAGCATCTTTCCATCAAGTTGCTTTATTCTTTATTAATTCTATCTTCCATTAGGGGTGTTAATTATGGAGAAAATCTGAGTGGCAAGGATTCATCTGGTATCAACAATATTATAAATACACAATACAGAAAAAACATTACTGAAATCAAAGGCAGTATGTGGTAGAAGGATTTTTCTTTATATTAATTTGTGTGCAATTAAGTCTAAGTAATTTTGTTACTGTTGGTGAAGTTTAACCTTTTGCTTAAACTGAGTGTAATGTTTATCTGGCATGGACAAATGTAAGGTAGAAAAATGGTGTCTCCATCAAAAACTGCAAGCTTGTCGTCATCCCCAAACAAAGGTTTCCATGAATATTGGCTTGAGTGGATGCAGATGGGAAATGAGGACATGTCATAGAAGCAGATCCAGGAAGGAGCAGGAAGCAAGAATGTGGGCTGAATGAGCCCTGGCAGCCCAACACTGCAGTCGAGGAGCTTGGAGCTGTAAGCAAAAGCCCAACAGCCACTCTCCTATTCATATCCTGTAGCATTTCAGAAGTGCTTTTTTTCAGCAAAAGGTACTTCATGGGAGGGGATGCTGGCATTTGTTTTCTCTTTGCAACTGAAATAAGGATCCCTCTCACTTTGTTTTGCAGTTTGTGTCAAAGGAGTGACAATACCCTCAAACCTGAGGAAATACCTGAGACAAACTTGTACGTTCTTAGAACAAGTATTTACTCAAGTATGAGCAAATCTGAGTAACATCCTAAAAAAAACTTTTGGCAGGCAGGCACTAGTTCAAAACAGTGTGAGAAATTGCTAGATACTTTGCAAAGTTGTTTAATCTTCTTATACAGCATCTCAAGAGCAAAGAGTTGATTCATGTTAAAAGTCTGCCTCTTCATGCTTTCTTGGGTTTCAACTTAAATAGACAAACAGTCCTTTTCTTTGTAGTGGAAGAATTCACAAGCCGTGTTCATAGAGTAGCAGGGCTATGTAGAGGTTACTGAATTCTCATTTAAACATGCACCATGTACAGCCAAGTGGAAGATCGGGGGGAAATGGCTGTGGGTGTGCATTTGCTCATTTTACAAAGAATACGACTTTGGTTACTAGACATGTGGGAGTAGCTATAACTATACACAGATTCCATGTGTATCATGTATATCATTGTGGTGAGATATTAAAAACAGTTCAGTTTAATCTATATCTTGTCCTTATTTCACAGGGAAAATAAGCTAGCGGTAACATAACCTTTGACAAACTGTCTTTTTGAGCTTTGAGGGAATATTGACCAAGTCTGACTGAATTATCTTATTTCTGGAGAAGAATGCAGCCTTAAAGACATGTTAACTAATCTTTCTCCTAAACTAGAATGTAAAGAATAGTGGAGGACATTGGGGGTAGTCTACATTTTGATGTCCTCTGACTTTAGTGTTGGGGAAAAAAATGTTGATTTGCTCCAGAGGGGAACACCAAATGACAAGTCTTCAGTATGTGGTAGGACCAAGACTGATCGTGCCTCCTCATGTTCTTGCATAGATGGTATAGCTCTTGAATTTGTTGTCTGAGGCTTACCTGAATCACAGCTAGCTAATACCCATCACTCCTTTTGGAAGCAAGCTTTCTGCTTTTCTACCAAATGGTTAAAATGCTACATGGGGATATGGTCAGATTCACACACCATCTGATGTTACTTCCTAATGCTTTCAGTGGGAGAAATTCTGTCTTGTTCTAGGCCAAAATTTAAACCAGGAAGGGCAAGACAAGGTTGAAAATAAAATCCTTTGGTCTTGAGATTAGTTCACTGGTGCTTCTCAGCAGCTCCTATTTTTCTTATATAGTCTGTTAGAGCAACCTTGAAAGTGCAGAGCAGGCAGGTAAAGCAGGACAGCACATCTACCATATGATGCTCTTTAATTTGCCAAAACCATTGAAGCAGGCTTCGTGAAAAGCAGCTCCGGCACTGAGCTGAGGGTTGCAACTCATGCATTCAAGATATGGGACAACTGTCAAGGTTGGCTTGTTTCAAGAAATGAGTACCTAACATCACACCCTTAAAACACTGCTTACCACGATGGCCTTCAGCTATAGGTTTTGTTACATGACCTGTGCTGCTGAGAAGTGGTTCTGTCTGCCAAGCACAGCTTCTTGCAGGGCTTTCACAAAGGGTCTGAAACTAGACATAAAACTCCTAAGTCTCTGGCTTTCCTCATGCAGAGAGGGTTAAAATAGCAAGTCAGTCAGAGTTCAGAGGAAGATATGTATCCTGTGTTGTGTCTTTGCAGTTGTGCTTGAAAGCTGCTTTCTTTTTGGTTAAAATGAGTTTTTCTTCTGATGTGATGGTGTTGTGGACAATTTGCCTGAAGGTCAGGGAATGGGGAAAGCCTCAGTGGAAGAGCTTCAGAAGATCAAGTTCAAGGAGCAATTTATTTGGTGTGTAGAAGAAAAGAACAGAATTTTAATATGCCCAATAAACCTTCACTAATTCATGTGCTATCATTGCTTTCAGTAAAAACATTTTTTGATAAAAGTGGATCTGTTTGCTCAATCTGAGAAGTCTTCCTGCACTCCACTTAAGCATGAGTTATCTGTTTTTACCCTAATAAACAGAAGCTGAAAAACTGAATGGAAAAACAAAACAAAACAACAACAACACCAAAAACATAATTCCTTATTTTGCCACAAAGTATTTAATCTCAGCAAAACCAAGGCAGCATAGACTCAGTATCAAGGAATTAAAGGTCAAATATTCTTGTGACCGATGCTACTGTTGACTCCATGCCTAGGCTTTCAATTCATGTGTTTTCTTCCATCTGTACAAAATGAAAATCCTTATCTCATTTAGAAAGTTCTCTTGAAATTCACAGAGAAAAAACAGAAACTATTTATCTTTATATAAAGATAGTTTTTAAATAAGGTGGTTTCCTTGTGGTATCATAGCTGCCAAACAGCAACCTGCTGGCTCATCTTCACAATTTCTAGTGTCGGACGTACACCATTAAGAAAACTAGTTGGTTGGATATTGAATTAAAAAAAAAAAAGTAATAATTAGAGATCAGAATCTGTTTTAAGTATGAATTTACTTATGCTAGACAGAGCATGCTGAGACTTACCTATGGTGACAGAACTTTTTAAAGTGATAATTTCTGCCTAATACGGGTTTTAATGAGGAAATTGGATTTTTACTTTCATGTGTATATACTTCTGCTCTTCTTCAGCTTTTTTCTTGTAAGGATAGATTTGCAATAACCCTACCTGCAATGTAAAGGGTAGGTTTTCTTTTAAGTGACAGTTTCTGAGCAACTGATGCAGCAAGGAGAATACAACTTACGGTATATTTTGGCGAAGGCACAGACTAGGGTGTGTCTTCAAGAATGTTTCCGAGAAGATTTCCTTTTTTAAGGAATGAAGCTGAGGTACTGGAACTGTCTCTTTCTGGGCAACAAGGATGAAGTGGTTCCACTGTCTGCATACGTCTTATTTGTTTTGCCTTTAGATAGCTGTTTTAGAGTATTTTCTTGGAACAAACTGCTGAAGTTAAGCTAACTGGTTTGAGGTTTATTTTTTTTTTCAAGCAGTTAAGATCAGCTCTGCGTAGATGAGTAACTAGAAAACCACCGTGGGTAATTCTCTTCATCTCTTTTATCAGTTTCTGTTTGTAGCTCCTATCATGCATTTTCTATTCCTTCCTGCCACCCTGCTGGTATCACCTGGTTCTAAAAAAAGCTAAGCTATGTTAGTGCTTAAATCACCAATGCAAATGATTCTCTAGTTACTTGTTGTCATATCTGGCAATCTTGCTAATGCTAGGTGTAGGAGCAGTCTTCCTTGCTATCTGGTGGAGGGTGTGGGTCTGCAAGGGAAAAAAGAGCTGCACTTCAGTTTTGTCTGAAGCTCTATGAGACCGGCAAATCTACAGGGATTCACTCTGGGGAATGAGAACGTGCTTCTTTTCTTTTAGGCCATTTTTGCTTTCATATTAGCTGTACTTTTATATTCTTTCCTTCACAATCAAAGGCAAAGCTCAATGGAGATTTTGGGCCTTCCAGTTGGTAAGATCTGAGAGAAGTCCTGAGTGTAGTGATTAGTAAGGGAGAGGAAGTCAGAGTGTGACAAGAGCCCAGAGTAGGTTCAGCTGTTCTTAGTGCTTCTCCTCACTGCATGTAGAACTCTGGCTGTACCCCAGCAACTATCTAAATGTAACTAAAATGTTAGCATGCATTTTCCACAGCCATAGATGTGGCTGTAGGATGATTGTCTTAAATGCGTTGTTCAGGGAAGTTCTGCCTTGCCAGGTAGATGAGCCAGAAGTATCAGGACTTTATCTCCTTTATGATGGTGCATAATATTCTCCTGCAATTGAACTGTACCAAAAGAGCTATAAAATTGTCAGGAGATGAGAAATATATAAACATGGGAAAGCTGGGGAGGGAGGGAAGAGAAGGCATACAAGTTTGCTTAGACACAACTGCTAACAGTTCTAGAAACTTCTACTGTAATTATTTTTCTAGAAAAGAGATGGCAGTCTCTTTCCCTGGTTGGGTATGTTCCTGTCTTCTGGAGAAACGTAGTCCTGTCCAAGCCTGAAACTAAATTCCACTTGAAATGGGAAAAAAAAAACAACGGGGAACATACCTACACTTGAAAATTGGAATATACTTCAGTCAGTGAAAATTTGTTCTTTCTTTTCTGATGGCAGGGAATTGCTTTTACTTCCTATTCCAACTTGGGATAGTTGGGATTTCTCATGTCCTGAGTCAGAGCGTTATGTTGACCATAAAGGGAGTTGCACTAAAAAAAACAAAAAAAGTCCTACCAGTCTGTTTTGACTTGGACATTTTTAATAGATGAACTGAAATATCTAGTGGAAATTACTGTTTGTTTGAATTTCTAAATTGTTGAGATGCTTGGTTAGATTTCCCAGATCTGATGAAAGTCTGACACTACAGATGTGTCAATGAATGTGTGTTTTCCAAACAGTATATTTTAAATGAGCAATTTCCGGTTGGTTCTCTTCTCCAACAGCAAGTAATATTTGAATAAAAGTTTCTTGTGTTATATTTGCAAAATTGAAAGACATCTAAATATTACAAGATTTCTGGGCCCCATCTAGGTGTTGATGGAAGAAGCCCTCCTGTACAGCAGGAGGCTTTTCATGATCCCTAATATGACTTTAATTCTTCCTCAAAATATTGACTTTTAGTCTAATCATTTTAGAATAGGTTTTAACTGCACTTGAGTTTTAGCTGTGCATTCTACAATTGCTTAACCTCATTCTATTTCTCAGGGATTTTTTGTATCATCTTAATGATTGTCTCCTGCTTTATGGTTTTGGAGTACTTCATCTCCTGTACCTAGGCAGAAAAAGAACATTAGTGATTGAAACACAGCAATCTTCAACCCCCAAATTGTACTTGTTGCCTACGTTTACAGCTGATGTAATAGGCATATTGTGCCTCTTCCAGCATATGTATTGTCACTGTAATACACTTAATGACATTATCTTAAGTTGCTAGATGCTACCTGAATTGCAGTGTTGTTAGGTGTACTTTTGAGAGATGAGATCATTCTCTTATAAGTATTGATCCCTCCAGTCCATTAGAAACTCTCAATAGACTTCAGTTTTAATTTGTAAACCCTTCCTTGACATTGAGATCTAGGTCGGTAGTGTTAAACTACTTCTATTTGGTGACCTAAGTAGGCACAAGTGACCATGGGCTACGATACTTCCGAAAAACTGTCCTATGCTGAAAAGATGCATCTCATTCATACAGGAAAGGAATTGTTTTTTTTTTTTTGTTTTGTTTTTTGTTTTTTTTTAGTTACTCTATGTAAATAGATGTGACGTGAAAACTGTCTCGAGTTCTAGCTATTCAATTTTAATCACTAGGAGGCTTAATTCTCTAACAATACTTTTTTTTTTTTTTTTTTTTTTTTTTTTTTTTTTTCCCCCCTGGGCTTCTGTTGTATGAAACAACCCCCTTAAATGTCAAAGGACAAAATTACTTACTCCCAGCATTCCAGTCAGATGAGGGACTAGACGGTGCTGCTTTATGCACACCTCTTGCATTGAGAAACATTTACCACTCAGAACATTTGATTTGGAGAGAAGCCCCTGGTTCCCATTGGAGTCTGGGCTATTCAAGTGAACAGCAGTGGTTCAGTCATCGTGTTTCTCCTAAGTTTTGGGTCTGGAGTACACTGCTGTACACTGTGCTAGCTTTGCTTCTCTCTGAAGCACAGTGATCTTCAGCCCAGGATTGTCCTCTTTGCTTACAGTTGCTATTCAGTGTGTATTCCAACACATTTACTATTTTGATGATACTAATCTTTGATTCATTGACACTTCAGAAAGGCAGTTATCTATGCATGCATTTTTGTTACAATCTGTACTGTGTTCCTCTTACTCTTTTCCTCCTGAATCTAAATCAGCGTGGACTACAAGGACATTATATCTCTTGGAATTCTTACCAGAGCAGTTTATCCTTCTTATCACCTGGCCCTCCTGACTTGCTCCTTAAACCCAGGCTTCCCTTAAGTGCTCACATGTGGCCCTTTACTGTTGAAGGTACGTTAGTTTTCAAAAATGAATATTTGAATTCCAAATAAAACTTGATTTCTTTCTATTAAAAGCTTAAATTTTGACATTGGTTCTGTCCAGATATTCAGGCTTTGAGTCTGATGATTCTGTGTAGACAAACTGTTTTTTTTTTCCTATCTTTTCTTCCTTGTTAAATGTATCGCAACACTTCTGTTTCATTGAAGTATATCCTGTACCTAGGGCAGGTTCAAACCTGAGGGACTCTGAAGTGGAAAGTCATGTATTATTAGTCTCCCAAGGCAGTTGCTAGCCACGGTATGCTTTGTCTGTGGCTGGTTTGCAGTTCTTTCCATCTAACATCAGTCCTGAAAGCTTTTATGTTAGAAGTAGTAGGAGAGAATTATTTTCTATTTATAACTCCTCAAGAGGGGAAAAATGCATTTATATCTGAGAGGTTTTTGGAAATTCCTCATGCACTTGTAGGTGTAGTTCAAATGATAATGATGCCTATGTATTTTAGCACTGAATTAGAGAAAAGAATGAACTCTTTATTTTCAAGACTGGATTTTTCTCCCAAAGTGAGAAAATAACTATTACAGAAGAGTGAATATAAAACATTAATCTTTCTTACATTTGTAATTTTTCAAGGAGCAGAATATTAATGGGACATCCAAAGATCCATGTTTGGGAGGGGTGAGAATGGGCAAAGAAAATTCTGAGATATTCCATTTTTCTGCACCGTTTGTCAGTGCAACTCCTCATTGTAATTCTGTATACAACGTTCACACCTAAAAGCTTGTGTTCTGAGGCTATACAGTTTTCATCAAATGCCTGGGCAAAGCACTGTAACCCTCTGCATACTTGCACTTGATAGGCTGGCTGTGGTCCAAATGCTGGCAGAAGCACTTGCACAAACACAATGTTAGCTTTCTTTTCTTTATTTTCAGCCAGACACAATTCAACAGCATTCCAGATTATGTGCCTTCTGTTAAGTAAGGGGAAAAGAGTGATAAATCTTCTCAGAGGAGAAAATTTGATTCAGTGGCATCAGTTCAGCATAGTCTTCTCTGGTTAGCTCTAACCCCACCTAGT
This sequence comes from Aythya marila, assembly GCF_965140915.1. Lineage (NCBI taxonomy): Eukaryota > Metazoa > Chordata > Aves > Anseriformes > Anatidae > Aythya > Aythya marila. The sequence goes on along the minus strand of NC_139042.1, from coordinate 116,708,583 downwards.
TCTGCTTACCTTTCTGATTTGGATGGCCAAAGATGATTTAGTCTACACAGTTTACTCACAGCTGTAAGGCCTTACAAAATGAATCCAAAATGCCTTTAGTGGTCTGAGAGGGTAGAAGGGAGAGGGGGAAAAAAAGGTGATGACAGTAGAAGTGAAGAACAAGTGGAGAAAGTCCTTGTAGCTGAGATGAAGGATGATGTGCTGCTGTAGGTACCATCTCTTCAAGCTGTATCACATTACACTGAAGGATGCTTCTTGTTTACACTGGTTGGTAGCATGAGATTTTTTTGTCCTCTGTAAGGACAGACAAGTCATCTGAAGATGAGTTGTGTGAGGCTGACATGCAGTTATGGAGACTTCTGGCTATCCGTGTAGACAACGGGTACTTATATGTAGGAAGATCTTAACTTCTAGAAGCAGCTTTAACAACACTACCACCCAGGAATCTGATTTAGCTGTAGGAAAGAAGCAGACAGACTTCTGAAGTTTTGAGTTCAAATCCCATCTTTGAAAGCATAGAAATGACGTTTGCTCTTCAGTATTACTCATTGGAGCTTTTTTATACCTCCTACCCTTCTCCTGTCCTTTGTCCAGAAGGAATAAGGTGCTGAAGAACACTGGTGCTGTGGGAACTCCTGACTTGTCTCTGGAAATGATTGACAGTAGAAACTACTCATGGTGACCCTGTATTTCAAGGGATACATGATGGTTTCACTACAGCAAAACAAAGTTGAGATGTACCTCAGTCTGTTTATTGTTCTCATTCCTCTGTGAGTGGGTTGTCTCTAGTGCAAAAAGGGCTAGTGGCACTCTAATCAAAACTTCTGGTTCAAAAAATACCACATAAACAAAACCTTAATTGATTTTGCTGTAGCCAAGGTCATTGCACTTCTGGCTGAGCTAAGAACTTAGACCATGGATGCCAATGAGAATGAAATATTATGCACCAATTGTCTGTGGGTGAGGGGGGGCTACTCAAAGCCAGGACCCCTCCATGGACAGTGTCCTTCCTGCTGTCATGGCCACAGATCTTGTCTGTTCTCCTCTAGTGCCCCTTGCCCCCTCTACCAATGCTGAGAGCAGATAACCCAAATGCCTCCACCTTGCATGTGTTTTTTTGCTTTGGTGAAGAGGAAGCAGCAGAGACAGCTGCATTCTGTGGTCAAATTCTGGCCCTTTATCTGCTCATTGATTTTTTTGTTTGTGTTTTTAGAGACTTAAAGAATAGATTTGTGATATTCTTTGTTTTGTAAGTAGATTTTTTTTTTTTTACCTTATGTAGATCATGGTACACTTGTTATTAAAAAAAAAAAAAAGTCCTTCAATTTACACAAATGTGTTGACTATCTTGCATGTGAGTGTCTATACATTTGTCAACTTCAAAAAATAAAACACTTGAACTACTCTGCTATAGGTCTAGCAATATCAGGTACATTGGCTTGTGAGAACTTGTTTTCCTTAAAATATAGTAATTACATATACTGAAGGGTGGCAAGTTAAGACCTTGTGTCACAATGTCATCCTTACTTTTATCAGATAGGTTGTTCCGCAAATTCTGGGAATAGCACAATATGCACCACTCTGGCTTTGCATGAGCTACTCCTGTGTTTGTAAAGGCAAAGCAAATATAAGTGTAGCTACCCTATGAAGGCAGGTTAATAGTGTTTGTGAAGGAAGTAGGGATGAAAAAATGAAGCTATTGAAAGAATCAACATGATGGATGGTCTTGGGTAAGCTTTCTGCAGTTCTGTGGTTTCATAGTGAATTTGGTCATCCATATGCTAACTTCAGGCTGTAGGAACAAAGAACTGGAAAAGACTGGGATAATTAAGTCCATTCTTCCAATGCAGGGAAATAATCATATAAATGTATTAAAACCATATTTTCTCTGGCTTCATGCTATCTAGCAAAACTGATTTATGCTCTCTTGAGTAGCCAAGCTGCATTTGTTACCTGCCAGTTGCCCAAATTTGTTTGGATTGAGTTCATAGCAAGTGATAAAGGAGATTTTTTTTATCATAACTAAAGAATAAAAGCCCAATCCAATATGAAAACAACAAGGAAAACAGCTGAGGTGTGTTAAAATGTAGGCAGTAAATACTGAGATGAGCACTTCAGACTTTTGTTCCTCTGACTAAGGAGGCTTATTTTCTAAAGACAGTTGAGTAAAAAGTAGATACTTCTTGGTCATGTGATGCAATTCATGTTTAAGTGGTATGTACATGTGGATTTTGGTGCCTGATTGTGTGTAGTCATGTTTGAAGACTGCACCCTGTTTGTTCCTAAGCTTATTTGTATTAAGAGCTAAGACTAGGAAGTTAAATTATTTTTTTAATTCTCCCTTAGGTGGAAAAGGTTAAAATACCTGGGTGAAAACAGAGTTTTCTATTTACAATAGTAACCTGTATTATCTGTATAATCACTGTATAATGAAATAAAAAGATGAGACGTGGTGGGAATAGATCATAAAAACAGAAATAATCTTTATCATCTTGGACTTGTCACTCTTGCAATTATTATGTATTTGTGTTGTCCAATATATTGTAAATAGCTGGTATGCTTCCAAAAGGAATTAATGAATTAGATGTTTTGAGAGGGAGTCTCTTTAAAAAATATCTACTTGCATAAATTTGCATGACCCAAAAGCTATTGGAGTCTTTCTATTCCTCACTTTTTCCACTCATATCAATAGATTTTCTTGACCAACGCTTTAGTACAACTCTATGGCATTTCTTCTTGTAATTAGGTTATGCTTTTCCCTTTTACTGGGTAGTCAGTGTTAACAGGCAAGGCATGTCCTCTGTCATACTCTGTCCTTTATACTGCCTTTCTTCATTCCTGACTCTTTGTACTGCTAAGAGGAGTGAAAATAATCAAAATGGATGAGATGTTGCTTTGAGATTGATAATTCAGCTCCCTGTGTTATTTGAGTATGAATCTCTTTGATAACATTGTCTTTTCTGTTAGTAACAAATCTTCATCAATGCTGGATGCTCTGTTGTAGAGAGCCAGGGTTGTATGTGCTGATGTCACTGTGCTTTAACCATAGTTTGTAACTACTCCAGACCCATGACCCAAGCAGTCTGTGCTCTCACACTGGTGATCCTACCAGATCAGACAGACCACGTAGTCCAGTATTCTCTTTCTGATAATGGCCAATAATGGTTTGCTTGAGGCATGGGAACTGGTCTAGCACTTGGCAATATTTTTCCAGAATGCTCTCCTGGACAGAGCAATTTGTGACAGAGGCACCCTAAAACAGTGGTTTGTATTTAACAACCCTTAGTAGACTTTTCTTTCCATTACTCCATCCAGTCTATTTCTGACGTATGAAAATTTATCTGCAGTATTCTGGAGCAAGATGCTCTGTAGCTTAATTTCTTGTTACCTCAATAAATGTCTCCTTAGGCTTGATATTTGTACTTCCAAATTTCTCTTGATGCTGTATTCCCCACTTCCTTACTTCTTTACTTGGAAGCTGTTAATCATTTATCTTTCTGTGGTATACGCAGTTGTATGTATTTCTATTGTACATGCCCTTAGTTGCCTCTTTCCCAATTCTGCCCTCACTTTAAACCCTTCTGGCTGAACTCTGAGATCATTGGTCTTAGTGAAACACATCTGACAGTTCTCCAAAGGGGTGAAAAATAAACGGACTCCTGTTAAATACTGCAAGGTTGTTGCAGGGGTGTTATTTCTGCTTTAAGTGTTTGTGTAGTGTCACTGTGTATGTTCCAGCAGCAGACCATGCAGCTGATGCTCCTCAGGCACCATACTGGTATTTGCAGGACTGACTGAAATTTATATTTGCTTTGGACCTGACTTTTTTTTTTTTTTTTTTTTTTTTTTTTTATTAGACCAATTTAGCACCCAGGCTCTTTAGCAGGGTAAAGAGAGGGCTTCAGACCAGTAAGAATTAGACCATTGATATCTGGCTACCAGAGGCTCTAAACTTCCATCTTTGTTTCTCTATCCTGCTTTTGTGAAACATGTTTCCTGGAGTTGCTTTCTCGTGGCTTGGTAGATATGTTTTTCTGACCTGCGTGGAATCAAGATGCTTTTGTTTTGCCTATGCACTAGCTGCTGCAACTTCCAAACAGATGAACTCAGTGTTAAACCTTAGGTATAGAAATAAGATGTTAAGAACTAAGTCACACTTTTCCCAGAAAAAAAAAGACTATTTCCCTTTGAAAAAATCGGTACTGATCATTGAGCAAATATGCTTGCCTGAGTCTGTGGCAAGTTAAGGTTATGCACGTTTTTAATCGAGTTGTTTTGATGCAGAAAGCATTCAAAAAAAAAAAAAAAAAAAGAAACTTTCTGTGGTTTGCTCTTATTAGTATCTTGTTAAGACAATGAAAGGTGATGGTCTTTGTTTAACCGCTCTCCTACTCTTCATGTTTGCCAGAGAACAGGGTAGATGTAGAGACCTGCTCTTAGAAAGGGAAGATGGTAACCAGCTGGTTTCCTTCACCAGAAGGTATGAGTTACTCTTCAGTGATCTGTGTTTACACTGTGTGGAACTGATTTCAGCTTTGCCCTTGAAACACGAATGAAGCACTGCATGCTCCAAATTTGTGTTGTCACTTCTAAGGAGTTCACTGATCATGAATTAAAGTTGCTTTTGCACAGGAAGTGTAAGGGAATATCACTGCTGTATTTCCCTGTAGCCCATGTTAAAATGGGCCAGTAGATCCTTTGGAGTCACAAACTCGAAAGCTGTGGAGCAGCAGACCTTGCTGTTCTGATGATCACCTGTGCAGGATTTCTATCAAGACAGAATGCTGTTTAATAAAACCTAAGAATGACTACTGAAGCATCAGTGGCTGTAGGTAGAACTTGCTGGTAGCTTTCACAGGTAGAATTTGCCTTTGGCTGGTGGTAAAATGTTTGCTGGTGTAGATTCCTGAGAGAAACTTCTGGGTTTAATTTTTTTTTTTTTTTTAAATTGTAATAGTCTAATCATCATCTCAAGAAAGAGGGAATGGTTTTGAGGGGATATAGATGTTATGCCCAATTCTATATAGGGTTAAGGACAGAGGTTTTTGGAGGAGAAGCACGGAACTTTCTGGAAACCAAGAGTATTGCTAAAATTACATTTTTAAAACAAAAATAAATGGAGACATAGAGTCAAAGAAAAAAAAGTCTTTTAACTTACAAAAACTTGTAGAAAACTCAGTGAGCTATTGAAGTGTTATATTCTGTTATAGTTTTGATGGAAATCCTAATCTGAGGAAAAAGTGAAGCAATAGGGTTTTTCTAGAATTTAAATCTGTACAAGGTGAATTAACATGTCTCTTAATATCTGTAGGAATCTAGGATATAGATGAATCTTCTTTTCTAGCTGTTCACTCATGAAGAAGCATCCTTCTTGCTTGTGCCATATATATGCACAATTGGCACCTTGTCAATTCTTAAGATAAAAATGTAGGAAACATCTGCGTCTGCCCATCCAGTAAAAACACTCATTTAAGAAATGGAAAGCAGACCCAAAATAAAATGAAAACAGGAAACTGATTTATGATGATGTTTGTCACGTTATCTTTTCCCTCCCTCTCTATTTGGTTAATCTGTGTTGCAAAAACATTTTTTTTTCCTGTTGAATGGTTTGCATTATGCATGTGAGCTATCCCTGTGACTGACCACTGAACTACATCCTCTCTAACTGGCAGTACCTTGATAATACTGCATGCAGTGGGTGGATTCCTTTCCTTGAGTGCAAGAGGAAAATCAAACAATCAGGTAGTGGTAATTTCACACAGAATTTGCATTGCAGTTGTTTATACTGTAAAAAAAAAAACACAAAACAAACAAACAAAAAAACAACAAAAAAAACAGGAGACGGATGTTGGGGGAGAGCTAATAGTGTCATTCTGCAGGATTTATTTCAGGGTGCATTGGATCTCATAGGATTAAATTCTCAAGGCATATGGGAGAAGTGAGTCCTTGGTGTGATTGCTTCTCTATAGTGAAGTGAGCACCTGGCCAGGGCTTTGGCTGTTTTGTGGGTAGACTTTCTGTAGGATTCAACCCAGCATAGTGAGATATTGATGTGAAAGTGAAGCTTCCCTGGTAAAGGCTTTGGTGTGCTGAACCTGAGATCAGCAGGGATAGAGTTATTTCACTGGTGATGGACTCAAGGTAAGCTGAGTGGGGTGCAGACCCAGAATGAAGCATGGAGCAGGGCATTGGTGACTTGAAACCAATGTAGTTGTTCAGCAGTATTGTGGTTCTAGTGTTTTTTTTTGTGTTTTTTTTTTTTTTTTTTTTTTTTTAAATCGGTGTGAATCTTGTGCTCGCAAAACTCAAGTCTTGTGTAGCCTTTCACCTCTCAGGAGACTTAATTTTCAGTCAATTCAGATAGAATCTTCTGTGGGTAGGTTTAATTGCAAGGTTGACTGAGGTAACATTGACTGAAAGTCTCTTTTTTGAATTTTTTTCCAAGTGTTAGATAATGGAAAGACCATCTCTAGCTGCATCTAACAACCAAACAAGCAAGGCTTTTGCTTCCTTGTTGATAAATTCTGATATAAATATGTGATCTGTATACATACATTTACTTAATTGACCTCATTATGGAAGTAATCCAGACAACCTATTGTTAAACTGGCAGCTGGAGGTGGTAGATATCCCTAAAGTGTCTGAAAATAATCTTTTAATGATTCCAGAAAAGTAAGAAAGCTGTTTTAGCTGTAATGAAATCAGCTGTGGATAACAATGTGCCTGCCTAAGGTGACAGGTACATCCAAGGTATATGCAGTGAGGAGTAGCCTTGGTTGCAAAAACAAAAGTGTTTCTTGTGTTCAGGCTGTGCATGTAGAAGAAGCAAGAAACTTATGCCCTGACAGCAGCTGAAGAGGTAGCTCCTCCAGAGTTTGAGACACTTGAAGCTTCTGAAGTAGGAAACTGCCAGTTCTTTGCTCCTGCTGTTTGAAAGGTGGGTAGATTTTTCTGAGCATGCTTACATTTAATAAACCAATTTGCAGCTGTTAATGATTTCAGTGACTGAATTGTGTTCTAATACATGTAGAGCTCTGAATATTAGCCAACTGCTTGGGCCAAAGAGCCACAGACGTCACAGGTTTCTCAGATTATCTCGATGCTGATAAGTGGAAATCCAGGTTTTAGGTCAATTGGTAGAGGGAACTTACCTACTATTTTTGGTGGGAGTGCTGAACCTACAGCAGGATGTGCCTCCCCAGGCATGTGGCAGGCAGTGTGCTGAGGTCCTGTGCCTGTGCTCCATCGGAGGCTTGGTGGGTGTCAGGACCTCAGTTAGCAGCACAGCTTTTGCTGTGGTTGGCCTTCCTCCTCTCTCCAGCAGCAAGCGTGACCCAGAATACAGCTGCAGACAGCTGATAAGTGAGCAGGAGGCGTCCTGCAGCATCAGACTTGGTGAGTTCAATAAGTACTTTTTCACAGGCAAACAAAGCAAGCTCCTGTTTAAACTTTTGCCAGGCATAACCTTGCTAGTGCTAAGCAGCCTATAATGTTATCTGACTTGTTAAGCAACTTCATTAAGCTCCTGTAGCTTCATTACCATTAATCTTTGAGGTGTTCCTTGGACAGACCTTGATGACACCTTTGACATTTTTTTAGAGTTGAGAAAATCAAGCTTGGAGAGATAGTGAAGCAAATTTAGACATTTCTCACTTCAATGAAATAAGCTGCAGTGAGAGTAACGTATGGCAGGTCAGAGATACTAAAGTGAGAAATAGCAAAGGTTTCTCTGAAGGATCAGGTAGTAAAGTCTCAGTAATTTAGGAAGAGAGGTGTTGAATAGCTTAAAAGTATGAGGAGAGCCTCCCCAAACCTTGGGTCAGAAAAAGGAAGTGTGACTTTTGGCTCCTGAGACCCCAATTCTCAGTTGCTCTCTTTGAACAAGAATACAAGTTAACAAGAAAGAAGGATAGCTTCAATCTGCCTTTGTATTCTGGAACAACTGACAGCTCTTAGATATAATATTAGAGCAGCTTCAGAGCATTTTGAAATTGCACTGAGCTTTGCAATCTATGCCAGCTGTAGATGGGCTATAGCATAGGGTCCTTGTAGATTGTGTGCTCTGTTTGGCCTGCTTCCACTCCCTCTTGTTCTCAGGAAGGCTGCTCTAGCTCCTTGAAAAGCCTTTTTTTTTTTTTTTTTTTTTTTTTTTTTTTTTTTTTTCCTAAACCTTCACCAAGAAGAAAATGTACTCAAGAAGCTCAGGAGCAATCTATCCCACTGAGCAGCAAATTGACCACAGGCAGCAGCAGGTCTGCATAGTCAAGCAGAGACTTCCTGACAAAACTCAAGCAGAAAAAGGTGGAAGCAGGGTCAGGTGCCCCAGGTGGAACAGAGAAACTGTACAAGTTTGCAGGGAGAGGGCTAGATAGGAAAGATGTAGTCTAGAGTTGAGTGTGGTGAGGGATTTGAAGAGTGACACAAAGGGCTTCTACCAGTATATCTTGGCAGTAAGAGGAAGACAAGTGAGAACGTGGACCTGTTGTTTAGATGGGAAGGGGCTCTGGTGGCAAGGAACATGGAAAAAGCCAAAGATGCTTCATGTCATCTTCAGCTTGGTTTTCACTGGTAAGAGTTACCTTCAGGAATTCCAGGCCTTTGAGAGCAGAAAAAAGTCTGTAGCAGGAAAAGCTTAACCTTGGTGGGGGAAGATTGTCTGAAGTTCAATGAAGGGAAGCACAGAGCCCTGCACACAGGGAACTTCATGTGCAAGTATGGGCTAGGGCTGACCAGCTGGAAAGCAGCCTTGCAGAAAGGAACTTATGGGCCTTGGTGGTCAACATGCAGCAATGTGTCCTCATGGCCAAGAAGGCTAACAAAATCCTTGGTTGCTTTTAGAAAAAAAGTCCAGAGCTGTGCCTAGACAGAGTTTTTTTTTGTTTGTTTTTTTTTTTTCCTGCTCAGCTGTATAATACTGCTCTTAAAATTGCTGCAGTTTGATTTGTGTTTATGAGGTCTACTGGGCTGTAAATAAGATTAATATGGAGATACACTTACAGCTATGGAGTTGCCTAACTCAGATTGAACTTCCTTTAATGGGTTTAGTGATCCATAATTGCATTCTTTAGTAATTGTATTAAAGTATATTCTTTGCATTGATCATTTTAGTTGTGCTTCAATTGTTTTTGAATTGATCATAAAGAAATTGACTGTTTTGCCTGGTTATCTTTAGAGCTGAACATAAAATGATCAAACTTGGTTTGTAAAAATGTCAGAATAATTTTTAATTTTCTGACAATGTTTGTAAAACTGAACACTTGTACACTTGAACTTCAAAGCAGGCAACTCCAGCTAGCAGAGAAAGAGTATATTGGTCTCTGGTGGGTGGGGAAAAGTGTAAATATCTCAGGAAAGTAAGAGGTGATCTCTTTAAATTTTAAGACTGCATTTTACAGGAGGTAAAGTATTGATCTCAGGTTAAGTGAATTTAGGGTTATAACCTTGTTTTACTTAATGTGGCCTGTGGCAACTCCATGGGTTTTAGGATCATCAGTTTTGTAAGTGGTAAGAATTAAACTGCTTTTGCTTAAATTAAAAAAGTAACTTAAGCTTTATTTACTTATTTCTTATCCTAGCCCCTTAGAACCTCTTTGAAATAAAGCAACAGAATAATGTCAGGAAATATTGAAGGAAAGAAAAATTCTGATCACTTTTAATTCTTCCTTCTCTCCCAATTCTTCCTTCTCTCTCTCATGAGTGTTTAAACTTAAAAGCAAAAGAGGAAAAAATTCTATGTGCCTGCCTACCTTCCTCCCCTACAACATTTTTTGAAACCATTAGTTAGCTGCAGAGAACGTGGCCCTGTCGAAGTGCTGAGCTTGCCAGGAGGGAAAGTGAGTTGCTGTCTGGTGACTATCACCAGGTTACTCTTTCCCTCACTCCATCCTTTTTCTACTCCTTCTGAGCTGCTAAAATGAAATTTATTGCTTTAATTGGAAAAGGAAGGTTAAACATGATGGTGGTTTAGATGTATGAAATACATGCAGTGTATTATGTGTACTTTCACTACCAAAAGCATCAAGACTACGGGAATTAAAAAAATAAGACTCTTGCAGAATTAGAAGACTTTTTAGTTTGAAACTAGCGTGACCTGTAATGTAGGACAAGCCTAATGATTTCACAAACTCACTTCTGCTTCAAAGTCATAATTTCTGCTTGGGTTGGTGTTTCTCTCTTAGAAAGACATGGGCATGTCAGCTAGAGAAAATACACCAGATCTGAGGGCAGGGGCAGGCCTCTCAAATGGCTGAATGTGTGATGTATGTGGTGGTATGTGATGAGGCAGAAGCTGCTGACTTGGGGACAGAGCTGGTTAGTGGACGTGCTTTGAGGATGGGGCTCTGCTAGGTGAAAACATACCCTGAGGTGCTACCTCTCTTCTTAAAACCCTTTGCAGTAGCTTCTGGTCAGCAAGTCAGCCCTGCAATTACGGTGGCAAATGGAACCACAAACTACTGCAAGACATCTGGTCAGAGAGGACTGGGACAGTATTGTGTTCTGCCTTATTATATACCTGTTGGTATATAATATTCAACTGATGTTGCTACTCTGATGGAATTGTGAAAGTTGTGGAGAAGAAGGCCCAAGGCCAAGAGATTTGAACTACCCATACCTGTTGTTCTCCAAAGAATTTGCTTTATTTTTCATCTCTGAAGCTTTTCCTGTGTCAGCTCCATTCAGAACAGTATGGTTATTGTTTCAGACTATACAAACAAGATGCAGATTTTTGTTCTGTATTTTTGTTCTGAGTGGTAATGTATGGCTGTGTTCTAGCTTGTTGCTCAGGTTTGTAGCATCTGAGTTTGTTTCTCTTTAAGGGATGAAATGAAACAATTAGATATGTGTTTGGGTGCTTATTCCTTCTCCCTTGAGGATGCAGCAGAAAGGCAGGCTTAACAGATTTCACTTGTTATTTGGAACACTTTTCCCTGTCACTTCTAATACTGTGCTTCACACATAGCTAAGGGCCTAATGTTGCTGACGCAACTCTACTTGTTTAATTTTATCCAACTGACTGTGCCACTTAGTGTGCTTAGTCATCTGCTAAAATTCTTTTGTTAAGACTGAGAACCAAGCACAACAATGAGTATTTGATCCCACCTACTTAAGGCGTCTCTTGCTTTTATGTTTAACTTGCTGCTACAAAAATAATTCAGTATTTATTCAGCAGTTGAGGATCAGATCTCCTCATGATTAGACGATCTGTAGAGGATGCTCCTTGGAAGGGGAAATGCTCTGTTGTCTAGTATCAGTGTCAGGAGAGACGCTGTATACTCCTGTGGGGCGTTGTTCTAAGAGGCTAGGCTTATTTACTTTTGCTGACAAGAACTGTGGTCAAACTCCTTGAATTTCAGTGTCTCTTGATGTCACAGAAGGCTTGCTGACTTTTGGTCATCTGTTAAATGCTGTAGTGCTTAAACATGGGGTGTTCTGCAGCCTGTGTCAGGTTTTGCATGATTTAAACAAATGTGACAGATAATAGAATGAGCTGCAATGAGTGCAATGGTGTATCACTATAAAATCAATGAGGAATGAATTGCAATCAGACTTCTAGGACTGACCAGGAAGGAGAATTTCCATTAAGGAAAATCTTATCCCACTTTCTGGGGTATGAGGTACCTTTTGCCTGGGGGTTTTACCCAGTTGATTTGAATGCTGGGTATTCTGATCAGCTCACCTGAGGGGTGTGTTCCTGTGTAAATGAAGCCAGCTGAGAAAATCTTCAGTATATATAGCTCACCATAGGTTTTCAGAAAATTCTCCTGGAATGAAGGTTCTTAAAAACAAGAATACTGAAAGGCTAGCATCTGTTTCTGTAGTTGTCAAGATCTAGAGTGAGATTACACGAGGGACAGTAAATGGTAGAGATGAGATATAATTAAATGACCTTTGCTTTTCTCCTCCAATGGTCATAAAACTACACACTGTAAAGAAGCACTCTGAAGAATCACCAGTTTCTTGATGCAGTATGACTTTGATTTCCATTAAGCTAAACATTTACTCCAAGGGTGGGTAAGTCCCAGACTGAACTTCAGGTTGAAATCTAGCTTTTGTATCATTGAGAGTCTCAGCCAAATTAATCAGTTTAAGAATGATGCTATTAGAAAAAAAAAACCAAAATATTCAGCTTAGTTCTCTAGTATGTTCGGGCCTTGAAGAAGGGACTTGATATTTAAAAGAAAGTGACTTTTGTTAGTGTTCTGCCTCTGCCATCCTATGAAACTCTGGTGAAGTGTTGTTTGGTAAGAAGCTCGTGAAAAATGTCACAGTTTTTTTGTGACCTGTCAAAATGTTATAATTGTTGGATAATATTTTTAAGTGTTCTGTGTGCTGTTTATAACCTTCGTCCTTTCACTGCTTCCATGTGGGATGATGCTTTCCGGTAACAGAGCATCCTGGTCTCCCATGCAATCACTGAAAAGAAGGGCATCATGACTTTACTTTTCATGTGAGTTTGTATACGAGCAGGGTATTGGTATCTGAAGGTGGGCTGATCTTGTCTCAGAAGAATCAGGCACAGCCTAGTGTGCAGAGGAATGAGCAGTAAGCATTCTTTTTCATAATAAGTTAAATAAGTGTAGAACCAAGCCTCACTGTTCTTCTAGCAACAGCAGCAATTGAAGCTAATGCAAATCTTTTTGGTCCTGTGCAAGAAAGATGGGATTGAATTTCAGGTCTTTAAAGGTTTAACTATGACATCAGACTGAAGTTATGAAATCACGCTGGCCAGCATTAAATATTCCCTGTTGGCATTTGGTTAGTATCTTGGATGCTTTATGGAAGCTCACTGATACTCATTTTAGGGATGGTGATAGGAATTGTATATTCTCCAGAGGTAATAAAATTCAGCACCTGTGTGCCAAGTGAAAGAATGCAGATGCTCTTCCTTTGGAGAGGGTGGAAAAGGGGAGGGAACCAGGCCTCAAGGTCCTCACAAGAGAAAGTTCAGCTGATCATCCAACAGGTTGCTAAAGCACCCTGCTTTTGTTGCTTGTAGGCCATGGAGTCTGAACTGTTATTTTAGAAGAGAAACCTCATTTTAAGGGAAAAATAGGGAAGCAGGAGGGACATTAGTATTGTACTCTAACTCATCTTTGAGTTTAAGGCAGCCGCTGACATTGTCCCCTGCTTAGTAACTTCACAGAAGACTTAAAAACCAGTAAAAATATCTAAAGTAAAAGATGAGAGGTCCCAGACTTCCTTCTGAAAGGGTTACAGAACACAGAAGACATCCCAAACAATTTTAACTAATGCTTCCTCTAGGCACTGAAGATCAGAAGTTTCAAATGCAGGATGTGACTAATGGCTTCCATAAAAATTGAAGGGAGTTGGAGCATGATATCAGGATGAAGCATGGGGAAACAGGATCTTTCCCTAGAGGTGCTGGAGTGAAGGTAGAGCCTTCTTAGGCTGTGGGGTTGGTTTGAGGGAATGGATTTCTCTTGAGTAGTGTGGGAGTCTGAGTCTGTGCTGTTTTATTTAGAGTTCTGAGAATGCTAAAAATGCCCCCACAATATGCTCCAGGTATTTTTGACAAAATTCAGAACTACATGACAAAAATACCATTAGTGCAAAAGTACAAATGAATATTTCAAGGAAAACGACAGTAAAATGAATTTAGGGTTGAGAGTTCATATTAATAATGCAGGCTGATCTACAGCACCTTCATTTTTCATCTGTAAAATGGGGATAATGATGCTGACCTGGTTTGTAAATGAGCCTTGAGATCTTCTGATGAAAAGTATCACCAACAGAAGTAGTGGGTGATGATAGAAATTTGTGTTACAGATTTAGTATAGTTGTCTCAAGCCAGAATTTTATAGGTACCAGGAAATCCAGGACAGAATTTGAAGAAGCACAGCTATTTTAAAGCATGGAACCGTTCTCACGAGGTATACGAATACCTCTGCTGAGGAGTTGATGCCATATGGTAACCAAACTATTACAAGCAATATGTTTTGGTTTTTATAATCGTGGATCAAACTGATCTTTTTAAAGATACGTGAATTTGGCTCTTTCTGCTGTCTGTCACTGTCATTTGATTCCCCATCATAGGCTGTTTCTCACTATGTTCCTCTTTCACTGCTTCCTATTTCTGTGGCCATTTGGCCAGTAATACAATACTGTTGTGCTAACACGTTCTTTCTGCTGTCTTTGGTTCATGTACTCAGGCAGTCTCCATCTTCTTTTTGGGTTCTGACCATGCATCTCAATCCTCTACTATCAACTCTACCCAAACTTCTTATGCAGGCTCTGGTACCCTGACAGAGCCCCTTTGTCCTAGTTTCTTTGTGTACAGATCCTGGTTCTGTCTGCTGTCATACACATCTGGATTTGGCTCCCACACCCATTTTGCCTCCACACACAAGTCTTTGTGATAACTTTCTTGCCCTTCTCCTGATGTGGTAAGCTCTATTTTTTTCCTTGCTCTTTGCTCCTTCAGGTCTTGCAACAGCAACCACAAAGAAAAATCTATGCAAATCTCAATCAAACAAATAATGATTAGAAAGATATCACTTAAAAATAAATAAAGCTAGGTTCTCTGGGCATAATCACTTATCTAGGAAAAGACATTATATTTCAACTTACTAATGTGTTTTATTGACCTTGCTTGTATTTAACATACAAAACCAACCACCTTGGCTTCTTATCTTAGCTGTACATATTTAATTTTGTGTGCAGTATATTCCTTTAGACTCTAAGACAAGCAGGTGAATAAGCCTTTAAAAGATCAGTGTAAAAAGGCAAGGTGTGAAGCTGTGGAAGCAAGACCATGCAAGGTGATGAAATAAATGCAGTGGGCCTGTATTCACATACTTTTTTAGTCATTCTCCAAGGCCTCTTATTTGTCTTTGCTTCTGATGTGTAGCATGATTATAAAGGAAGTAAATAGAACATCCTTTTCTCCACTATGTTTTGGTTGCTAACTTTGGACTGCTAAAACTTCTGGTGCTAGAGGAGGTGTCAGAAACTTTGACTTTTATTCTTTGTGTGTCTGAGACTGGAATAGGACTTGACCCTATACTAAACGGAAGATGGGGTTGATTGAAAATTCAGCTAATAATGGAAAACTACTTTCTACTTCAGCTATGTAACAGTCACTCTGTAATAATAAATCTTAGGGTTTCTCCCTTCTCAGTGTTATAAATGTTTTCAGACTTTTTAGCAGAGGGGATGATTTTATAGAAGTAAGTTTATGTGATTTCTATCTGATATGTAAGTTCAGAAAAATGTTGAATGTAGCTTTTGTAATCTTGAATCTATGGGGGTTTGAGGAGTATGTGTACTCCCTGTTTTTTGACAATGCTTTTGACAGATTAAGAAATAAAATGCTCAAGTAATCTTGCGTCTGAAAACAAAGATGGAAATAAAGCAGATGTCATTTTGCAAATGTGAAGTAAAAAGGTTTTTGTGTTTGCCAGCACGCACAGTTGAGAATAATTTCAGTGCATCAGGAAATGAGCTTTAAATTATTCTAAAGTGGTTGATAAGTGGGAGAAACAGTTAAATTTATTAAAGCTTTTTTGGTAAATAATTGATATAATGTTGCAGTAAGAGTACATTATAAAATGATACATTATGTAAATAAATGCAGCATGCTTTTCCTTCTGCTTGATACCACATTCCACATTCTAGCTAATAAGTCTGAAGGATTTCAGTTTTTCTTCAAGAGCACAGGTATTTTAGCTGTGGAAAATTGGCAGGTGTTATTTAAATTACTTTCTCCATCTCCATACAACTTTCAGCCTGATTTAGAATTGAAGTAATAAAATTAAAAAATAAAATAAAATAAAAGAATACCCTTAGAGAAGGAGATAGGCCAGTCTGCTTACCATGTGTGGCTGGAGGAAAACACTGGGAATTTGTTTTCCCCAGTGTCACTTAAATAATGTTCAGAGACCTATTGCTCTGGGTGATTTGCTGCTGTTGAACTCGTACTGGTCTATGCCTAATCCAAATGCTGGTTTCAATATTGTATATTTGATTATCTGACTGTGGAGGGTAGAATATTTGTGCGTTATGAAGGCAATGATACTATTAATAGTAACACTTTCAGAGTTTCTTGAAGCCAGGTTTAAGGTAGAGCATCTCCTGAGAATTTTTATCTCGTTAACACAATATTCTCATTTGACAGGGCATGTCTTATGCCTCAGCAAGACTTCTGTAATAATTACAACTTAAGGATCTGTTCTTTTTGCTGTTAACTGATTGCAGAAATTTTTCTGCTTTTACTGTCAGAACTGGAACTGAGTCTGTAACTTGTTGTGTGCTTTTTAAAATTATTTAGGAAAGCTTTAGAAAATGTTGAACAAAGGTATGAAGTGTAAGCTTACAAAACAGTTATGTCTTCAGCTAGGAAAGCAAATGAAGAGACTGTGCTCTAATATTGTACTTCTCCATTTAACCCTTCATCAATGAGTTGCTGATGAAACTTCTTATTTGGAATAGGCCCCGAGCCTCCTTTCTGAGGAACAGAACTAGGAATGCTTTAGGGAAAACACTACCTTGTGACCAGGATAAGGCTCAGCATCTAATGTAGTGGAGGAGGCATTAAATTTCCATGATGCCATTCTTATAGGCCACTTTAAATGTCATCCCAATACCTATGGCCCTATGCATAATCCATGTAGAGAGTTATCAGAAAAGCTATGCAGGAATTCTAATTTTCATTTCTTTTTTTCATTATTTTGCATGGCATTGGACTATCACAGCATTACTTCATGATGTCTCCATTTTTTTAGATTTTAAACATATTTTTTTTTCACAATAGGGTCTAATTTGTCTGAGTAGGAGTACTAGCAATGTCTAGTGAACTTACATGTCTGACTTCCATCTCTTCAATCTCCACATTCTTCATGATCTATATTTACTAAGTCCTTGTAGGTGGTGTGCGAATAATTAAACAGGTGATAATGGATTATGTCTCCCATCACCCTATCTGTCATCAAGACATTGGGAGAAGCTGTGGAAGGGACATCAAGAAATTCATTTATTATGGTGATGCACTGGTGTTGTGGACAGCACTATGGTAGCTCTGAACTTACAGAATTGCTGGAAAACTAGAAATCAGGTATTTTTACATCTATACATTCTCTAGTGAGATGAGGAGTGTACAATATGAGCCAGAGGTACAGCAAGGTTTGCTGTTACGCAGAGTGGATAGGGAAGCACCTGCTCTTCCCTACTACTTTCCTCCTCTTTCCTCTTTTGCCTTTCTTTCTGATACAGATTTGTCCTGTGGCTATAGTGATATCAGCCCATAGAAACATCACTTGAAGTAAATGGATTTTCCGCTGGTGTTTCTCAGAACAAGTTTTTTCCTTTCTTCAGAGTTTTTATGTAAGCCTGCCAGCATTAGTAAAAGAAGACAAATAGTTATACAACAATAGTATGGAAAAATTGCTGCAATTTTCTTAAATGCATCAAGATATTTGTTACAACCGGTTTAAATAAAGATATGCAAGAAGAGACTGTGGAGTTTAAATATGGAGCAGAACTTGCTGTTCTATTTCCATCTTTTCTTCCAGTGACATCTGCTCACTTGTTTCATTTTCCTTCTGTTTTTTTTTCAAGGTACAAGCTCCTACCTTGAGGAGTACAACAGTCACAGTATAGTTACACCAGTGTCTGCTCTGGTTAAATTGATCTAAAGAATTAATGTAAATTGTGTTCGTTGCATTGGTATCAGAGGTTAATTCTTCTTAGAGCCTTACCTTTGCTCAGCTCTGATGTGCCCAATTACCCCTTCCTGTCAGTCCTCCTCAACACCTACACCTACAAGCCATGTAACATGGTGATATTTTGCACCCTCCTTTCCTTGCTTGCCTTTCTCTAAAGGCACTGGTGAACCAGTTAAACTTGGTGACTGTGATCCTTTCAGATAATTTGAGTGGGAGGCATTTAGGAGACCTTTTCTTCTGCATGCTGAGAGGGAGGACGTGCTGGGGGAGGTGGCCTTGATGACTCTCTTATGGCCCTTGCTAGGGGATGTGACCCATAGGAGTTCATGGCATGTGGGGTAGCAGGAAGGTACCCAGAATCACAGTGTTGGGGCGGAAGAGCTCAGTAGAGGATGAAACAAATCCATCACTGGACAGAACAGGAGTGCCTGGTACTGCAAGTAACTAAAAAGGATGTAATAAGGAGCAAAGAACTGAGGTGTTAAAAAAGCACTTCCTCTGGAGTGTTCATTGAATCTTTTCCTCACTAATAAAGAAGGAATACTACCTTTTCACAGCATAGTACTTAAATTGAACCAGATAAAGGGTGACCCTTCTGGCCAGGTTTTTGTCTGGGGTTTCCAAATCCAGATACTACATTTAATCAAAGTCTTCTCTGAGCTCTGTCGGTGCCTTCCTCTTTGGTGTTGTTTTCTTTTCCCTCCTGCTTTCTCTGACACATTTCTCCCTGAATCTGCGGTTTCAGTTGTGGTTTCATTCCTTCTGCTGCCTGACTACCTGGAGACTTTGAAGTGGGAGGCGAAGTGGAAGAGAGGAAGCAGTAAGTGCACCCTGCCATGTCTGGTGTGCAAGAGGGGGGAGTGACCCCTGAACATCAGCTCACTGCCTGGGCTTGTGAAGAAAAGGGAAAAAGACAGAATTAATGAGGCAGGCTGTAAAAATAATGCTGTTTGTTTCCAGGAGCTGTGCCCCTCCAGTTCATATTGACAATTTAAGAATCCAAGTGGGGTGAGAGGGGTGTATTTGAAGGCATAGAGGGTGTTGAAACCATTAAAATGACTCTCCTGGTTTTGACTAGGAGGAGCTCTTCCCCGTAAGCTGTTCTACCCTCAGTGTTGGATTTCAGTTTCTTCTTGTTAGCTGCTGGCTTTTCTAGCCACTGTTTGTAATATCATAGTGAGCTTGGTTGGCATTTGGAAGGGGTTGCTGTGTGATGATGTTTGTCCAGGTTATTCTGTTGGTCAGGTACAATGCCCATCAGGTTTTATTCCATTTTACTTAACTCTGACACAATTTGGTTTCTTGGCAAAAGTTATTTTAATGTCTGTTATGATATCACTCATAAGAAAGGAGTGGATCAGTGTGCTGAAATTGTATGCAGCTAGAAAGATTTTTGGGAGAAATCAGGTGTTTGACAGCATTATGACAGGAATTTTATGGAAAGTTGGAAGGAAAAACATTTGGGAGTAACCCTGATACTCTGTCCCCAGCCTGGAACCCTAGTAGAAGTCATGGGACACTTCTGTTTTTCTTCCCTGCTTTTTCCAAATTGTTAGCCCAACACTGAAAAATACTTTGAATAAATCCCCATAGCAGCTTTAAGAAATACATGTTTACTGTTGGCTAGGTTTGATGGAGTTGGAGTTATGCTGGGAGAGAGCTATGCAGGCTATTCAGAGAGGGAAATCCAGTCATCTTGGGAGGACAAGCCAAAGGGAGGCAGATGCCCCATTTCTAGCTCTGACAGCTGATTTCCAGCACAAGGGTTAAAGCAAGAGCTGCATGCCACAATACTCTTAACTTACCCTTTTTTTTTTTTTTTTTTTTTTTTTTTTTTTTTCAAATTCTTTCTTCTCCTATGTTATCCAGAATTGGACTGAGAGTGCAATTCTCTGAGTTTGGTGTGTGAGGTGAGGTGGGGTGGGGGCTGGGTGCAAAGGGAGCAATCAGCAGAAAACAGGTTGCAGATGGGCTGGAAATAAGGAGGTAGGTCAGGCTGAGTGATGGGATGCCAAGGGTTTTGCTTCACAGTGCCTGGTGGTTTGTTACAGGCACTCTCTTCCCAGCTGGTGGTCTGAGCCTGTTTGTACTCCTGATGCCTATCTGGGATAGCCCACTCTGATCTAACTCTCTTTTACGTGGGAGAGACAGGCCGACAGGTAGATGTGAGAGAGAACAGAGGAAACATGCCGAAGCGTAAACAGCAAGTGAGAGCAAAATTTATTCATTGTGGTACACAGCATAAGTGAAATGCTCGTATGAAATGACAAGCAGTAAAGACAGCAACAGTTGTGATCATTTTTTTTTGTGTGTGTGTGGAAGCATCCTTAAGAATGGCTTAAGAAAGCTTTTCCTTGGAGTTTTCAATGTAATGGAGCAGCATAATAAGGGAAGCAGGAAAAGTCTTGATCAAGGATATCCAGCTTTGGTTCTCTGCTACCCTTTATTTTAAAAATTGCAATACAATTTTCCGCCACTGGTCACCTCTGTCTCTTACTGTATGAAAAATGTTTTGTATTTAGTTAATAGCATATAGTGTTTAATGGAATAATATTTCCTATCTATCCCCAGTCTGCACCTTTTCTGGGACTTACACTGCATGAATTTCTTGATCCATACATTTATTGACTGCTTTTCTGGGGACTAGATTGATCCAAATTCAACTGAAGGCATGTAGTACCTTTTTTTTTTTTTTTTTTAAGTGGTCATCTTAAGAGCTGCAAGCACTGAATGTTGTAAAAAATAAATAAATAAATAAATAAAATGTCCAAATGCTTGGTCTAGTCATCAATAGGTCACTTGCATTTTTGAGACCTAACACTTCTCAGTTTTCTTACTAGTTACAGCATCAGCTGCATCATATTTCTATTGGAGGTGCAACAAAGTCTGTGGGTACCCATTGGTGGTAGGATGCTTAGTGCCTAGTAGATTTCTATCCTTTAAACTGGGCAGTTGTTTTTCCTCTGTGCTTTACAGAGATAATCTCAGGACCAAGAGAATGGCAGGATCCCTGTGACTGTTCTGTTTATAGCACTTCACTTCCAGCAGTTTGTGTGCCATGGCAAGTCTTCACTGAGAGCCTCATGAGTTCACAGATTCCAGCAGAAGTGGACCAGGCACTAACCTCCCCAGGATAATAACTGCAGGAGGAAAACAAAAATTCTCTACTAGGGTCAATGATTTCTCATTCAGAAGCAGATGAATGTTAGATGATACTTAGAGGGTGAAATTTAAGTCACTGATAAAATCTTACTTCAGTGGGACCGAGTTGTTCCTCAGGGTTTTTATAGATGGTTATTAACTAAGTCACCCAACAGAGAGGTTGGTTTTTATCACTTTTAAAGGAACTTCTGCCCAAGCCATTGAGCTTACTAAAGGCTACTTTAATAAGCTGTTTGTAGTTGTTGCTGATTGTTTCCTGCTGTTTATGTAATGGACTAAATATATTTATAAAACCAGTTTCTGTTCACCTGTGACTAGCATTAATGCATTTGGTTATTTTGCTTCCCTTACCACTGTCTTGTAACTCTGAACAGACTAATACGTATTGTAGTCTCTTTTCCAATTTCATTGCACGTTCAGTTTTGCCTTCTTTTAGCAGGCTCCCCCCAAATCATGTAACCCACACCTTGACTTACATTTTCCATTTCCAGCAAATTTGTAGATATTTGTAAAGATTTGCAACACAACACATGCATGCGCACACACAAACGCATTTTCCTTGCTGGCAATCCTTGTACTTTATTCTGCATTTCTAATTTTTCTTTAGTGTTTGTACATAACTGTACAATAAAACATATAAGGATAAGGAGGAACGCTTAGAGGTTATTGAAGAAGGTTGTTATCGAATAAGAAGGTTATTGCCTACGCTATTTGATATTCTGTATAATTTGATCAGGATGAGCATATTCATTGCTCAGTTTTAGATGCTGCAAGTATTGCTACTGGCATCATGTATTAGCTCTCTTTATAGAAGATTGCATCTTCTCTCTCCAGAAAGCCAGAATTTCATGGACGTTTTGACTGTTTATATGATAATGCAGCAAATAAACTGGACAACTACAGAAATAAACAAGGATTCATGGATATTTATGAATAAGTCTGTGTTATTTTTAATTGACCAGCTCCAGTAGCTTGCATTTGGATATTGTTCCTTCCTGTATCATTTTTGACATAAAACACTTCAGTGAGTTGCTTAACACTATGTTGTATGCTGTGTAGGAAAATCTGAATAATGGAACACTGTTTCTAATTTAGCCAGTCTTCAAAACCTCTTGTGTTTGTACTTTCATAGCAGTGTGAAGGGATGCCCATACAGCTATGGGGCAGACTCAACAGGAATCGGCTGCAATCTGCTGGTCTCTAGTTCTGAATAAAGTTCCTGTGTTTTGTCTTTTTTTTTTCTTTCCTTTTGAATCAGGGGTTGTGGGAGTTTCCTGAGCCCCTTCAAGGAAAATATTCTCCCCTTTTACTCTTTGGGACACTGCTGTACTGAGGAACAGCTTGGCCATGTTAGCTTCAGTTACTTAAATTTAAAATTTTATTCTAAGTGCTTGCTGGGAAAAAAAATAAAAAAGTGACCAAACCCAATATCTACATATCTCCCCTTCTCCTCCTTGCCTCCATTCTCCAACTTCATTTCAAATTACCAGCTCCAGTCCTGTACTGTAGTTTTTGCATGAATTGTAAAGATAGTCCTCTTTGAATAAATAAATAATTTTTCTGCCTTCTGCACAGACTCTATTTCCAAGTTAAAACTTTCTACATTCATGCTCAGATGAACTGAGTCTTCCTCCTGTTGAACAACAGACCACCACTGGCATGAACCTTTTAGAAGAGCTGGAGAGACAGAATCCTAGAATCATTAAAGTGGGAAAAGACCTCTAAGACCATCTGGTCCAACCATCCCCCTACCACCACTGTTACCCACTAAACCATGTCTCTAAGCACTAGGTCCAACCTCTCCTTGAACTCCCTCAGGGATGGTGACTCTACCACCTCCATGGGGAACCTGTTCCAATACCTGACCACTCTTTCTGAGAATAAATGTTTCCTCATTTGCAATCTGAATCTCCCCAGCACAACTTGAGGCCATTCCCTCTAGTCCTATTACCAGTTACCTGAGAGAAGAGGCTGACCCCCAGCTCCCCCACACCTTCCTTTCAGGTAGTTGTAGAGAGCAATAAGGTCTCCCCTGAGCCTTCTCTTCAGACTAAACAACCCCAGTTCTATATTAACCTGTTCTTGGTTCATAAGAAAACCTAGGTTTATTACAGTAAAAGTAACACCTACGGAAGGTATGTATTCCAAAAAATGATGGAAAAGATTTGCTGAAGATCTCTATCCACATTTGTGCAGACCTAGGCCAATTATGTTCATACTGGAAGTGAAATTTTGTAAAGTTAAGGATAACAATGATATATCAATTTACTAGCCAATGACTATAGCTCCAGTCTTGTCTGGTACTTCCCAAGATCATAAACATTATTTGTCCTGTTACTGTATAATTGTATTGTGAAAATGTTTTCTGGAATTGTTTTCCTATATTAGTTGTACAAGAGAGGTATCCTTAGCTGCAAAACAAGATATGAGTGGTGCAGGGCTCCCCCTCAAGCATACATGGATTTGTTGAGTATGAAAATACCTTGAAACTGTCTCCACTTGGGCCCTTTTCACATTTTCATAGAATGGCTCAGGTTGGAAGGGACCTTTAAGAACCTAAAAGATCATGTAGTTCTAACCCCTCTTCTACAGGCAGGGATGCTACCCACTAAATCAGGTTGCCCAGGGTCCTGATCTAGTATTTTTGTGTTCTCATTTCTTCCCGACTCATCGGTATTGGGCCTGACCATGTCTTTGTTCTCAGTGTCATTAAGGGCTCCATTTTCACGATTCAACAGGTGAAGGACGTGCCAGCTATGTAGCAGGCACACAAACACTCTAGAGTGTTTCTAGTCCAACGAGTGCATAATGCAATACACATCTTTCTTTTGCCACATGAGCCAGGACTATGAATCAACATCTTGCTTTTACAGTGAAGAAAAAGCCTAAACGTGTGGTATCTGAAGAAATCTGTACTGGGATAGGCTCTTGGGCTACCTTGCCCAGTATTGCCAGGTCTGTTTTCAGAGGAATCTGGCACTATAACGTTGAAGGTCTTCAGATCTTCTCTTTGCTGCTGCTTTCTTCCTTTTTTTTTTTTTTTTTTTTCCTCTCCTTAACGAAACTGCTCCCACTGATTGATATGTTTTTAATGATTACCCTCACCATACGCTCCATACTATAGTGATTTACAGTCTTTAAGATCCTTTTTTATTTGACAGCTCCTTCCTACTCATTTTTTGTCTCTGCCTGGCAGATACTGCAGTGATATTGTAGTGCTGACAAAATGGGAATTACAAAGAAGCACTTACCAACCTAATGAAGCTGTGGGGGGAAGAGGAGGGAGTGACAATGTGAGTGTTTAAAGGCATTTTCTGTTTAACTTATCCACCTGAGCCATTGGTGATTGTTTAAAATTTCAAGAGGGAAAAAAATACAAAAACAAAAAAACCCACAACACTGTTCCCCAACTGATTGCACTGAAAGATGTTGGGTTGGCCATTTAATGAGAGAATGTTACTTGATATAGTGCATCTCACAAAGATCAGGCAGAGAGACCTGTTGTTTTTCTGTAAAAACATTTTTCTTGCACACAAGACTGGTACTATTCTCCTTTGTGAAGCTGGTGGCTGTGATGTCCAGAGGGCAGAAATAGAGCCCCCGGGGCTCTGTGTGTACTTCTGTGTAATCTGAGAGCAGAAATGCCAAACAAAAGAAAAGTTTCCTGGGATCTGAACATTCCTAGCTCATTATTGAAAAATAAATTGTATTGGCTTTCACTGTGTCTTATTAAGTGATCGTAATCTCTTGGTTTTGTCACTCTGGCTTTATTTTGCTTCATAGAAAGTAGGCCTCTGAGAATTCCCTCCCAAGGAGCAGGGATGCTTTCTGACTCAACACCCTCTGTAAAAAATACCCAAGTCATTTAAATGATCAGGATTTGTATCTCTCTTCAGCTTAACCATTTCCTGTTTCCCACAAGACACCCTGTCATTGAGCTGCTTAAGCTGTATGAACAGCACAGCAACAACAAATCGAGCCTTGGTTTATAGCATTTTACTGTCTCTTTATGATCTCCTCGTATTGTAGGTGGTATTGTTTCTGAACTGGAGCTGGAGAAAAATCTATTTAAAGCAAGCAGCTCAATGAATATGGTCCTCTTATCTCGATAATGAATTATCTATGTAGAAACTCACATAAACAAGTCTTTGTTGCTAAAAATAATGAGAATAGTTTAGAAATAACACTGGCTGACTGTCTGGCTAGATGCACGTAGCTGTCTGAAGCAATAACTATTATGTTAGTTATTTCCTATACTT
Organism: Aythya marila; assembly: GCF_965140915.1. NCBI lineage: Eukaryota > Metazoa > Chordata > Aves > Anseriformes > Anatidae > Aythya > Aythya marila. Next base: position 116,683,481 of record NC_139042.1, on the reverse strand, counting down.
GATTTGCTATTTGCACTCTGTGATTGGTGTCCTATGTCAGGCGGTATTGCTTCCTCCCTTCCCACCCCCAGTGTCTGACTCCCAGACCTACAAAGGAGTTATCAAATATTTGGGAAATCTCTGTTCCCTCCATACACTTGACTCTTCTGACTAACAGGAACACACCTGTACTTCAGTGTTTGTGTAAAGTGGGTCAACAGAATAGGCAGGCAATCAAGGAGAATTTACATTTGGACAAGGGTTTACAAGTAGCTATTTTACATTATTTGCCCAGCTCAAGCATGAACAAAGCTGATTTAAGTACTTTCCTTGTTCACAGATGGCACATAAATAGTAACTGCAAAAGTACTGTGCTTTGCACATAGCTGGATTTTGTTTCCTTTTAAAGTCTGCATTTTTTTATAGCAGTTTATCTTAGATACTTCTGTGTCCCCCATTACCATAGTATCTAAGCACCTCATAATCCTTAATGCATTTATCCTCACAACACCTCTGAAAGAACGGGAGGAACTACGTTTTTCTTTTTATGGGTCTCTTATTTATGTCTGTTTCTTCAAGACTGAAGATATGCTGGCTTGAAGTAAAATCTCTTACACACCTTAATCTCCCTGCTAAATTAGCATTAAACGTTACCATTCCCACCAAACAGCCAGGAAGCCTTTGTGTGAAGAATTCCCTAAGTAATTTTGTGCAAAATAAATGGGCTAAGTGTAAACTGACTAATTAATCTGACTCCTCTTGACTGACATCAGGGCTTTTGCAGTCATGTGAGCAGCAGTGTTGGAGAAAAGCTGGGGCATGATGAAGGTCACAGCCTCACCAACAGAATGAGGAGGTGGAGGATTGTAGCACCACTGTGCCAACCTGGTTGTAGGCTGCCTATGGAAAGAAGGATTCAGTTCATATCTGCCGGCTGTGTGTGGCCTAACAGCACAGTACACTTACCTAAGGTCTCTAAACCTGAGGAAAATTAACCCTATTCCAATTGAATGGGTGGTTTTCAGTAGGAGTTTTTCTCTACCCAGCTTGCAGGGGCCACGTAAGCATCAGTGCTAAAGCAATGAAGTAGAAATGTACTGCAGGTGACTGCAGATGAAGGGCAGAATGTCCCCCATTTCAGCAGAAATCATATGAAGCTTCACCCCAACAGATTATCATGCACATTGCAAACATGGTTATTAAAAAAAAAAAAAAAAAAAAAAGTAATATCTGGTTATACAAAATCTGTAGAAGAGCAGAAACTTCTGCCTGTTTTTTTGTCGGTGGCTGTTGGTTGACCTAGTTCTTCCGTGACCTTCCTCAGTTCTTTTGGTTTTACTTGAATCTTGTGTCTATTTTTCTGTTTAATTCTAAATGCAGTGGTTACAGATTTTAAAAAGCATTTTACCTGCTGAACTAAATGGTTTATAGTGAGAAATAGTTTCTTGCTTGGTAATCAATTATGCTAAACTTTCTTATTATTTAGTAGTATTCCTATAGCAATAAATCTTATTAAAAAAAAAAAATCTTAATATTAGATCCCAGAATTATTTTTTTTTGAGCAACATGACTTTTTTAGCATGTGTTTATGGACTGTGTTCCTGGTTTCATCTCGCTTCATTTACCCTGTATTAACAATCAGCTACCTTGTAGCAATTCTAATTTAAGGAAGTGTTTTTGTCAAAATGTAAATTCTGTTAATTTAGGTCTTTTCTTCCTTTTCAGGGAAAGTATAAGAAAATGAAATGAAAATGTGTGAGGTGCTCAAATTGAAATGTGTTAAAAAAAATAAATAATTAAAAAATACACTGATGTGAAACACTCGTGCAAGAAAACATTTTTTGTACTTTATTATTCCCAACTTTCTCCTTTACCTGACTTTGTGAGGAATGGTTGTGTTTTGGTTTTGCTTTGTTGTTGTTCTTTGCTTTTTTTACTTCTATAATGAAAAATATCACACTGTAAAGTTTGTTTTAATAAGTAGGAAATCTAGGTCTAATCAATTGTCTATGATGATGTTCTAGAAAACTGGGAAAAAAAAAAAAACAATCTTTTAAAAGCAGATTTGACAATACTTTATATAATTTTTGAAAGCAATTCAGAACAAAAAGTTTTGTTTCTCTACCCCTAACAAACAGAAAAAACTAAGTTCTTCTAAAACAAGCTGTACATAAAATAAGACATTGCAGTAAATAGAAGACACAAAGTTTAACATTAGATCTAGGGACCAAGATCACTAGAAATGTTTAAAAAAAAAAAAAAAAAAAAAAAAGTACAAGTACAAATTAAGATAGATTTCAATATTGTTGTATTAACGTATCTTTTTGTTTTAATATCCTTTTGTTTTAATTAGAAATGGGAAAATTTTATCTCACCAGAATTTACAAATAATGCTGTCTGAAGTTCCTATGCTACCTTCTTCTTTGATTTGGAAACCTATTTGTAGGGAGCATAAGACAGGGCAGAGTGTCCCTAATAAATCTAGTAGAGTTTCTTCGGTGCACCAAACACCAGTGCACTGGTGTTTAGTGTTCTAAACTACGTGGGGAATTTTGACTGGTGTTCTGTTTTTTTTTTTTTTTTTTTTTTTCTGTTTTGAGAGATCAGGTATTAGAAGGCTCAAACATATGCTGTGTAAAGTCTTCTTCATGTCACATCTAATCCTTTCTGATAGGCTTTTTCGATGACTCTGTCCAAGCCAAATTCAGAGCCTCCAAAATCTGTTTTGCTCTTCAAGACTGAGAAAATGTTTCACTATTGCATCAATGTAGCAAATCTTGGAAACTTTATAGGAAGAAAAGATAGTTTTATTTTTAAAACAAAACTATATATATTTATATTTAACACTTGGACATCCATTTGCACACTTGGACTTGAGTTTGTGAGAGGAGTGTGAGACCAAGCAGCCTGTCCACCCAGCTGGCACCAGGACGCATGTGTCTAAGTCATCTGTGCGGGGTTTTGTGTGATGACACGTAAAACATTGGACACGAGTTACTGGATCCTTGCTATCACCTCAATATGCTGTTTTTGTATCATTTAGGAATGGGTACTTATCAGTCTCTCCATCATGTACCATATCTGTGGGTCATCAGTATTTACTGCCTGTCCTTTTTATTGTGACCTGGGTTTTCAGAGAAGCTGCACAGAGGTATGTTTTGGAGTCTTGTGATTTCTTAAGCCAGAAGTCATCAGCACTTGCCCTTCCTACAGTCCATCTCCTGCAATGGTGCTCTTGACCCACCTTGTTTCTAGTCATTCTCCGGATTGCAGGTACTAAAATTTCTGTGTAGAGGAGAATTTGTTGTGGCAGCTATGGTTAGTCAAGTAGGGCAATGTGATATTTTCTGGGCTTCAGCCCAAAATCACTCTTCTCCCTTTTTGTCTGAACATTCTTGAACACTGGACAAATAAAGTAAAGTCACATTTTAAGTGAACTGGCAGGTTGTGTCTCTCTCTATGTGAATTTGTTTATAACTTATCCAATAAAAAAATCTGCCATTTTAAGATTTTTTTTTTTGGTATTTACGTATTACATTGAAGCAACTGTTCAAGTTCTATGCTAAGGCTATTTTGGTGATTGTTCGGCATGATAGTGACTATTTTAGTAGTATACTACGTGAGGCTACACGGTATATATGTCCATCTCTGGTTTTGGTTCCAAAGACAAAATGAGAAATCCTTACTCCCATCAAGGCTGACACCTATATGTAAAATGAAGTCCATAGTTCATCCGATAGTTCTTGTATTAATCATCCCTTAATTTCTGTGAAAGTAAAGCATGCAAAGGTCTTGTAGAGAAGTCAAGCAGTCTAGCCACCAACACTCCAGTCTACTTTGATTCATTTGCAGCTTAAGTTAGAAGTTACTGAAAGTCTTTCTCTTCAGAACCTTGTTTTGCCTGATCTGAAATACGTTAGTGGGCTAGATCTGGCTTCAAATATGTTGTTAACAAGGAAAAAAGACATTAAAAGTAACATTTGAATTGTCTCTCCAATGTCATGATGCTTGCCAATATATACAAAACTAAAGGAAGCATGCTCCTTACATAATGATTTTATGGAAAAGTGTTTCTTCATGGACTAGCTCATAAGAAATGTTGTTCCTAGCATCAAAGTAAGAGGCTTCTAGCCTTAATTTTTTTTTTTAATATACTACAGTGTTCAGATGCTACAACGTTAATATCTATAAAAGGAAAAAAAAAAAGATTTAACAATATAAACAAGTATACATAACTTGTATGTAACTTGCAGGCTTTCTAAATCACATTTCTTTATTTCTCTCATGTTTAGACTTTTTTAGCACCTGGGATTTTGTCAGAATTATATGGAGTACCCTGTTTATGGCAAAAATTAGCAAGAATGAAATTAATGTAAAAACTTACATCTGGGTATGTGTGCATGTGTATATACACATAGGCAATTCCAAATTCTCTTAGTTTTCTTAAGAATCCATGCCTAATGTCCTTTCTATATTATTTTCAATATATGAACAGAATTATTGGCCAACTATTGAGTATTTTGTCACTAAAAATCATGTGAAATTGTGAAAATGTAGATTAAAATCAAGATTTTTCTGTGTTTGAGGTTTATACAGAGTTTTCCTGTGTTTATTTGCAGACATGAGATCTGGAATTGTAATATTATCTTAATGAAACCAGAGTGTGACAGAACACTTAAGAGTTCTTAGAAACAACTGATCAAATATTGCAAGTTTAAGTGATGGTCACAACATGTCAGTATCTTAACAGTTTTTAATGGGCGGGAAAATGTGCAAGTCTTGATTTGGGATTTTTCTGTGTTCTTAGCTTTCTATGTTTTGCTGCCTATACATCGACAATCTGAAAAATAACGGCTAGGTTTTACAAGCGCTTGAACAGTTTAAATGGTACAAACTGTATGACCTAATGCAACTGCACATTTGTAATAGGTTTTGCTAAATTGACACTGACATTTTTCTGTGTTGTGAAAATTATAGCCATGACATGGAAATGAGCTGTGTTTTTTCCTTGCTGACTTAATCTTGCAGAAGATTGTTTGCAGCAATGATAGTTATCCTGGCAGTTAACTTTCCTCTCCTAATACATTGTTCCATGATATGAGAGAAACAAATTCTGGTGAGGTGTCTGTTATTTAAATGCCAGTTTGGTTTTGTGTAAAATTCAGCTGAGGGCACAATGGATCTGAAACCTAACTGAGAAGTTAGTTTTGTTGGTGAATCGCATGCAGGTGTTGTGCAGCTTGTCAGATCCTGTGAAGTGGAGCAGGTACTTGTTGCTAGTCCCAAGCCCTGGAAAGGAAAGCAAAGGAAAGAATGGGGCTGTAAGTTTAGTGGGAGGACACTATTTTTGATTATCTGCAAAACTGGCCACTACCGTATTCATTTGTGGTAGCCATACATGTTTAATTTTCTTGCACTGGGATGGGTGGGGATTGAGGGGTGGGAAGAGAGTGTGGGTAGGGAGAATGGTAGGCATACACATGTGCCTTCATATGCTGTGGTTCATGAAGCATATTGACCACAGCTCCTGAACCAGCACTGAGAAATACTCTGGGCCCTCCTCGTGCTTTTATGACTGTATCAGTGTTTGTTTTTTGTTTTTGTTTTTGTTTTTGTTTTTAAATCACTGGATTAATTCTCAGTTTTCATGGGTATCTGTTGAGGTCGGACTCTCTTTTTCTGTCTGCGTTGCATCGGGTATCCTGGGGGCCTCTGATTGAAGTTGGACTGTCATAATAATAATGGACTTTCTGCCTCAAGATGGTTTTTACCTTTAATCTTTCCACTATAGCTGTCCCTGTATTTTTTATGATTGAAATGTAGTAGAGCATATTAACTGCTTTTTAATTTGACAAAAATAGAAATTGCTGAGGGCATATTACGTAGGGTGTAAACGTTTGCAGGACTGCTTGCTTCAGCCTGCCTTCAGTGTAAGCCCACACACTAAGGCCATTTGCAGCTGCAGTGAATTAGATGTGATGTAGATGTGTCTCCCAGCTTGACTTCATTGGAAAAGGGATCTCATGGTTATACTGCTTAATAATGCAGGTCAAAGTGGGGATTGCATCTGCTTCCAAAGTACACAACTTCTGAATTTAAAACAACAACAAAAAAACAAAACAAAACAAAACAAAACAAAAAAAAACAGACACTAGGTGCACCCAAATGAAACTTCTGGGCCCTGCTGACACAACCTCACAGCCCTACCTGGCCTTGGGTCTTCCAGCTGGGCCCACCCCTAGGACTGCATCCTGGTCTCAGCCTTTCCCTAGTGGAGGTGCCTGGTACCCCCTGGTTGCCCTGCTCCTGGCTGGATGAGGGGATAGGCCCTGGCTTCCAGGCTGTGCCCTGCTGCCCCAGTCCCTGTAGTGCCCTGACAGAAAATAGAGTAATTTTAAGGCCTTATGTATGCCGTGTGGGATGCTTCAAGCTTTTCAAACAGGTGTTCAAGCATTTGGACTCCCACAAAACATGTCTGGCCACTAACTGTTGCCCAACAGTAGGATACAGTCTTCCCCTCTTTCATTGAGGATGACCTATGTACTTAGCAGCTTCTGGGAAGTGAAACTGCTTTTAGTTTCAGTACCTGAATGTGGATTTAACTCCCAAATTCTTAAAAGCAATAGAGCTCCAAAATACTTTCAATCCTGAGTCATTTAAGTAACCAAGGTCTTGACTTCCCCCCATGCTTATTTCCTCACTTCTCCTGATGCCTTAAGTACTGCAGGCAGCTTCTGTGCAGCTTAATTTTTGCATGGGTCTTCAAGTGGTAGCATGAGCAGAGAATGTTAGAGCTGTGTATTTTCCGGTATTCAAGAATTGTCAACTCTTCCCTTCTGCTCCTCTGAAGAAGAGCATGCTATCCTCAAGGCCTGCAGGCTCATAGCGTTTGTTGGACCGAAGGAAGTCCAAGTGGAAGAGTAGTCACCAACCCCAGGAGTATATTTTCTCTTTAGCAATTATGGCTCATGTTTTTCTGTCAGTCTTGTGAGTCAGCATTTACTATATGGTGTGCTGCTGCTTCACCACAGCAAAAGCCTTATTTTGTGTTTATTTTGGATTAGTTGTTATGCACACTTTGGTTTGCCAAAATGTTTGGGATCCATCTGATTCTTAAGCAACTCTTCCACTTGTATTAATGAAAAGAGAGCACAGATGGCTTCTGAATTAGAGATCTGCAAAACACTCACTTTGCCCTTCAGCCTAAAACTATACTATTCTAAAACCATGAAACAGTGGCGAGGCCTCTGTCTCTCATGCTCTTAAATCTTCCACAACATGGAAGTGAATTACTGAAGTGAATTTGAGGAAGCTGATACTCTTCCAATGTGGAGGCTAGAAATCAAGTATTTAATCAGTGAAGACGAGTTTTCTACCCTGGAAGTATTGACATTCTTAATTACAGTTGCAACATCAAAGCCTTCTGCATTGAGGCTTTAGCCAGCACTTGAAACATATGGTGGAATATTTTTGTGCTGCTGCTGTTCTACTATGGTGTATTGGATTTGCACTTGTATAATTTTCTTCCATTAGTTAGGCTCACCCTGTTTCACCTTTCCAATTTACTGGAACTTAACTGTTCATTGTCAACTGATTCATGAATGCAGAGCCAAACTCCAGAGCCAACATATGGCCTGAAGTTAATAAATTTAAATGCATGAAGTAAAGTAAATTAGAACTAGTATGTTAATGTTGATAGCTTTTACTGCAAAACCCTTGTTACATCTGTCCTGGAGATTCTGACTTTTTTCTTTCAGATGTTCTTCATGCCCATGATTTTATACATATGCATGGTATTGCAACTCTTTTTCTTTACAGGGCACAATGGGGGAAACGAGCTTTTGTACAAATAAAATCTTTGCATTCAATGAAATGAAAATGATACAATTTGATGTTTTATTACAGACTTTTGCCAATATTCTCATAAATACTAAGGGGGGAAAAAAGGAAAAACGTTTTGGGAGATGGGTGAAAAAAAGCTCTTAGTGCATGAAGATATTTTTCTCTTACTTTTCATACTGGCAAACCATACTGGCAATAACATATGCAGGTAGACCTTCTGTGAGCTGAGATTAGATTCATAGAAAAAAGTCTTAAACCTAAGTATGCTTTCACTATGTGTGTTCATTTTATTTGTGAAGAAAAATTTGAGACCCTCAGTTACCTATTGGTACTTTGTCTGAATTTATTGAGCTCGGAAAGAATATTGTATTGTCCCTATGTGTTGGCTGGTGAGTAGAGGATACAATTTTATTACCACTAACATCTAAAGGTAGCAATTTGTTTAACTTGCAGAGGTCTGACTTTCACTTCCAAATATCCCCATTTAAACTGGGGAAGTTTTAGCACATTTGTCATTCTGAATTTTTAGGGTGGCTTGATTACTTCCTGTAGAATGCTGTGAGCTGCTCCTGATCAATATTTAGATTTCAATTCCCTTTACTCAAAGCAATGCAACAGCCATTGTTGTCTTATTTCTCCTGCTTTATATTAATGCCAGTTCCCAGGGCTGCTGTTGACTTTAATGGTAGCAGGACAAACACCTGAGCTGATTCTTTCCTGTTCCCCTTCTCCTTCATGATCTGTAATGGTAGGGCATAAATATTTTATTTTGTTCTGAAAGGGGTGGAGATGCTGAGGAGGCTGCTTGTGGCATTCCCTTCTATGGACTAAGTGGGAAGATTATTGGAATCTGTAATCTGAAACAAGTTGAAAGACTGCATCGACTTCTCTCGTAAGACTCCAAAATGAAAGGGTTGAGAGTGACATCCCTGAGGTCTCAGTAGCTGAGCTCTTTAATGTGGGTATCTGCATCCATCTTATTTGTGTCTTAGGGCAAGTTTTGGGGTCACCCTCAGCCTGATGTGCCCTAATTACCACTTCTGCTTTGCCATGTGGGAGGTTCTATGCCAGGGATGGAGGCTTGTTGTATTGGGGTGCAGTTGTGGCCATGTGCAGACCTAGCTGCCAGGGCAGCTGCACAGCTCTCCTTGGGGTGCAGACACAGTGGTGCTGGCAGAAACAAATGTGGCCAGGGCTCTTTGGCCACGTGAAAGTTTTGTGCAGCCGCTGCTTCTGCCCTTGTGCTGGTGGGTCTCTTGTGACACAACCTGTTATATTTGACCTCAGCAAGGCACCTACACAGGGATGTTTTATGTATCAAGTATGTGAAAAATCAAGTTGTATGTTTTGTAAATAGCTGCTGAACAATTAGGGGAGGGAGAAAAATGTTTGGGACTTGGTGGACTTCTGCTGGCATCTTTCTTCATCTCTTCTCAATTTCCTTTTCTTCTCAGCCTCACACCAAGATTCTTTGTCTCCTCTCCCAAGCTCTAGAAACAGAGTGCGAATGGCAAGATGAAGATATGGCAGCTGGAGTTGAGGTTAAGGTATTATGTAGTCCTGCAAAAAGCTCAATATACTTTGGCAGCACCTTGTTTATGTTGAATTTCAGATTAAATGGCTGGATGTCATGAGGCCATTGCAGGTGGTAGTGCTCCATGATTTCTAAGGATTGTTTGGTAGATTGAATCCCCACATACAAAGAACTGGCCAAAAGAAAGTTTTAGTGGAAAAAATTCTAGTGATATTTCGTCTTGTAAAACAAAGAATTGACAATGATTAAGTATGGATATACACAACAGAAATATCTATGACATGATATATGAAAAAAAAGCCAGAACTAGTATACCAATTCTGTTGCTACTAACTGTTAATCAGGGGAACAATTTGGGTAGTAGGGACACATTGTTGTAATTCTGTGTTGCATGCAGAGAAGCTAAGTGAAGGAGAAGTTAAATGTCTTTAAAGTCACACAACCTTTTGTATGTTCTGTATGTCCTTGATTGCCTTAGTCCCAGACCTTTATCTTTTTTTTTTTTTTTTTTTTTCCTGTTATACATATCGTATCTGTTTTATATCTTGCATTTTTTTTTTTGTATTTATATATATGATTATATGAATGATAGTGTCAATTTTTATTTTATTTTTTTCAAGTCTGACAGTTGATCTGAAATCTGGAAGAAAACTAAATGGGGGGATATTCTTTGTCTGACTCCTCTCTTCTCCCTTCTTCCCCCACTTATCTGACACAGAAGTAAACACGTTTTTATGCACACTTTGAATAAAAACAAAGGAAATGAATAGCTATTGTCACCATAGAACCATTGAGTATCCCGAGTTGGAAGGGATCCTCAAGGATCATCAAGCCCAACTCTTGGTTTCACACAGGACCACTCAAAAACCGCATGTTGAGAGCATTGTCTAAATGCTTCTTGAACTCTGTGTGGCTTTCTGTCATGACTACTGCCCTGGAGAGCCTGTTCCATTTCTTCTGGTTGAGGAACTGGGGAGGGAAGAATTTCTGCACATAAAGAACTTGAGTAGAAGCAGACGGTGTAAGTGTCTTCACTAGCAGAGTGAATTTTTGGCTTTAGTGTTGAGACATATGGCTCTGATTCATACAGACACCTATAGAGCTCTGTTGCCATGCTTAAGTCGTAATGGTTGGTGTGTTTTTCTCCTATGTTTAAACTTGAGTTTTCAAGCATGGCTAGAGTGGTGAGAGTCACTTGCTGTAAATATATTTATGATGTTTACTGAACAAGAATGTAAATTGTCTGCTCCATACAAAGTTATTTTGGTATGTGGCTTACCCTTACCCTTCTGAGTGCTGCACGTGATGGGGTATTCAAAGAGGCCCAGGACCATGCTGTGTATATTGAAGATGGACAGATTTAGCATGTTCATCATTCTCAACTTTGCCTGTGAATTGGCCCAGGGAAAAAGTTCTATAACATACAATAGTTGTTCACTAGGTGAAGTGCTTCTTCATGTTGGCTGTGTACATTTCAGAGGTTAAGTACGGCCTATTGTAGGGCTGAGAAAATTCAAGGTTTGTTGTGGAAAAGAAGGCTGCAGACTCCCTGTATTTTTGCTCTGCAAGTTCTTCAGATACTTGCTGCTGAGAGATGTAAACATGCGGCCCTGAAATGTTCTTGGAGAACACTAGACATATCCAAGCTTGCAGCACTGTTTATAAAAGTAATATACATGAATATGGAGCATAGGAATAGAGAAAATAAAAGAATTATAAATTGGATGACACAAATTTACCTTTCATTTAGATCAAGTAAAGCAGTTCTGGTTTGGAACATTCTGTAGCAATGAGCAAACATACATACAAATACAGGACAGCACACAGACCTATACTTAATAGTGTTTGTAACTTTAAATTTCCTCGAAATCTGAAGATTGAATCTCTTCTGCATTTGATACGGTGCAGCCAGTCTCTTGGGAGTCCTTTGGCTTTGTGAAATGAAAGTATGTAAATTGAGGCATGAAGATGTAGAGAACTGCTTTTTTATGACAACTGAGTTTCTCCACTTTCATTTTATGTTGTAGACTCTGCACAATGCTATACCTGTTATATGACTCAAGGACCACCTCAGTAAGCATAGTGGTGTTATGTTGTCAGCTCCCTGCAGTGCTTTAGGTCAAGAACCTCTCTACTTCATGAGTTGAATGGGTTTTAAGTGATATAAAATAATAGATTTCCCTCATTACCTTTTTCCTGTTTTGTGACACAGAAATCAAAAATCTTGTAAAAATTATTCACCTTGGCCTTTTTTACTCATTGCACACACTTTAAAAATATATTTCTCACTTCTTTTTATAATATTGGGGCAGAAAGTACAGTTCATAGAAACTGTATAAATGAACACTTAGTGAAATATTAAATTTAAGAGGAAGAAGTGTTCTTTCTCTTCAACCTCAAGATGCCTTTCTTCCTTTCCTTTGTGTTCTTCATTCTGAAATGAAAATAAGTATTTATTTTCTTGCAAGTTGATACCTGCTCACTTGGGTGTTCATTGTGTTGTCTTCTGAAGCAACTGTGGCTCATAGATGCTCCTGTACTATTATACTCTAAAAAAAACAGCATCAGATGCTCAGCAGGAGCCATGTGTTTTAATATACATTTGATCCATTGCCACTTTAATTCCTATGATTACATGGGGAATCTTTGCATTGAGACATAAAATCTATAGGCAAAACCCTCTGCTTTCAGTGCAGCCCCAGGCTGATGCAGCTGTGGGACTAGGTTTTGGGAAGGTCCTTTGAATGGCAGGTTGGCTCCAAGAATTGCTGTAATTAAGTACTTCGATACAGCTAGATGGTGCCCATGTTACTCCCTCTGTCTGCCTTCTGTTGTCAGGATAGCAGGAGTTAAAATTATGCCTAATTTGTGAAATCTGCTTAAAGCTAATTATAAACCAAGTTAAAAGTAGGCTGATGAGGACCCTGCCAGATGGAATCAGCCTTTGCGTTTCTTCCTGGCAGTTGTGGGCGTAGTTTAAAGTAATATCCTCCCCCAGTTCGTCTATCAGATACTACCTCCTGTTGTAACAATTAAAAGATATATATATATAATAAATCATACATAGAAGGAAACCAACCAACAACAAAAATCCTCCTTAACCTCCCTCTCCCCCCCCCCCCCAGAAATCAGAAAACTTACTTTAACCTCCAAGATAAGAAATAAAGTGCCAAAGCTTAGACGAGTCTCACTAACAATGTTGTAAGTTTGTTCTACAGCACTATTTTAATTTCTGTCTTATCCTCATGTTATACTGCATGTGGTTCTTTACCAGCCTCTTGAATATCTCATTAGCTGGCCTAAAAGTCATGAAAGAAGGTAGTGAACAAGAACTGCTCGAAGATGCACCTTGAGCCATTCCCATCTCTTCCTCATTTATGGCAGGAGTGGTAGGGAGCTGGCCTGAATCAATCCCAGTTGTGCTAGACTACAGCTGAAGACAGAGCTTTACTCTGACAGGGATCTTTATTTGGTTATTTAATATTTTGGGATGCTGTGAAGTGAGCAAAGAAGGAGTAAATCAGAGGGGAGAGGTGGGAGAAGAGTGGTTTAATTTATTTTATTATGTGTAAGTCTCTGATTGATCAAGAATCTTGCTTTGGAGATTTTGGGGCTCACCTTGATTTTACCACTTGGTGTCTTAAAATTGACATTATATTAAAATTAAATTAAAATTACTTAAAATTGGTTTCCTCTTTTGTCTTTCTGCCATGTGTTCCCTTCTTCCTTGCACTCCGACCCCTTTGCATGTTTACCTCACTTTTTCCCCACAACATCCCTTCTCTCTAAAATCAGAAAGTTTTGTCCTGAGTTAGACCCATGGTAAAGATCACTGGCGTTACAAAACATCCTGTCTGGCTACACCCTGATTAGGATGAAGTGCAGGATAGTTTTGAAAGTTTTTATTAATAACATTCAAAGATAATTTTTGATCTTCTCAAATGGCTTTTCAGTTGAATCTTTCTTCTTCCTGCATCCTCCTGGTACAGGTAAGACCATGTTTTGAGGGACAGACCCAAGCTGCATTTTTTATTTAATTTCTCTTATTCTCTTCCCACTTAGTGTAAAATAAATCAGAATTCCATTATGCGTAGTGGAGAAAATACTGAATAAGCAAAAATGGGGCCAAGTGTGCCTTTATGACAGCAGAGCAAATGCTTTAATCTTAAAGTTGACTATTCTGGTGTTAGATTAAGAATAACAATTTGTCTTTTGGAAAAGAGTCTAATAACACCTGTGAGAAAATGTTTGATACTGGAAACATTTACATACCAAAAGAATTGGAAGTATTCTTTTTACAGTATATTCAGAGTACCCATCCCTTCATAGTTTATTCAGAGTTTTCCTTTGAAGATATCTAAAAGAAGGGAGGTGGGGAGAATAATCCCTCCTCTCCTCCTCCTCTACTGTTTTCCAGTCATAATAGTTTGCTACTTTTCTAGCTTTATCATCCACTAGAGAAATAAAATGCTTCTTTTCAGGAGTGTAAAGAATGTTAGTAGGTAAATACAGTAGTCTGACTGCTGGTCAAAGGCTTTTCCCCTGCTTTAAAAATTATTTTAAATTTGTTGATCAGCATTTTCACTTATTACCCAGTATTCTTCTTTGTAGCTAGTTGACCAACCTATAACTAATCTGTAATTATTTGTCAGTGGATAAGACGGTAAAGGGGACACAAAGACCTTGGCTATACTCATTACATGTAGCTTGTCAAGTCAGCCCTGACAGGAGTGTTTCTGTGCTTGACCTTTCAAGTCTGTGTTGCCCAGAGTCCCAGCAAAGTGTGTTTTGATGCACATTTTAGTGAGGCTGCAAAGTAGCCCAAAAGTGAAATTATTGCATTTCCCCTTGTTTACAGGGGGAAGCACTACATCTATTTTTAATGCCACATTGGAATTTGATTGTAGGCCCCTGATTAATGTGCTGAGGAAAAAGACATGTGGTGTGATATATTTCAAACACCCACCTCTCCTGTGAAGAGCAACTCCAAATATGTGAGGTACTGTGCATAGACATGGTTTGCTGGAAAGTGTGGCAGCGAAGGAAAATCTCTACGCTAAAAACAAAACCCAGCAACAACTAAAACAATATTCATGAAGCAATTTTCACTAATTTGAATTTTAATAGATGAGCACTTAGAACAGTGGCAGACTGGAAGGAAACAATGACTGAGAAGAGCCAAAGGAGGGTATTGTTAACTAATTACCATGCAATTTAAAATGCTTGTTCCATCCTTTCTGCACAGAAGTTCACAAGATTCTTGTGGCATATGTAGAAGGTATAGATGAGGGTCCCAGCCAGGAATATAGCAAAATACAGGCTTATTGATTGTAATCCATGTTTTTCTACACTAGCAGGTGCCACAAGTTGTAAATAAAGATACCCTGATGACCAAGCTTGTTCATCAGAATGGAATTCATTTGCAGATCAGGTGCACAAAAGAAAGACAAACTCTAAAGTAAAACATAGGATTCTGAGTAAAAATGTGGGAGCTGACTTTCACTTTTTTCTTTGACTGTAAAGAGAGACTACTAAAATAGTCTCCCGTAACTCCAGCAAGTACTACCTTTGTGGAAGACCTTGATTATATACATTTAGAAACATTTGTCTAATGGTGAACAGGTTTCCACCAAAAATCTGTCTCCATGCTAAAGTCTCAGTGCCTGAGCAATCAGAAAAAAAATAAATCAAAACTGAGTTTTGAACTGTTATGTTGTTTCAGCTTGGGTTTGTTTGACTGTGCTTTTTCTTTGTGTAGCTTTGCAACAAGAGTTTTCAGCTTTCTGAGTACACAGATGTGTCATATTAAGAAGTGGATGTAGCTAGGCTTTTTGTACCCACTGTGTAAAAAGGAAATGAGGAGGAAAAAATTCAACTTCTTTCTGAAAAGGACATAGTATATATAATCACCACTTATTTTGTGATTTAAAAACATCTGTTGAATAAAGAATTGATTTCAGCAGTGTTCTCTGTACCTTGCAGGGCTCACAAGAGCGGGGACTAGATTACCTGGGTCTTTAATATCTGCTAGGCTCTTCATTGCTGCTCTTCTAGCAGATGCCTAGATTGGTTGCTTCTCCAATTTTTTATTGTATTTTATTTATTTATTTTTTTTTAGTGCAAACCCTCAGAAATAGGGTATTTTTAAGTCCTTGTTGCATTGTTCGAAAGTCAATGGAATAAAAATATCTAAAGTTTTCTGAAGGGTGGGGAGTGTATAATAGAGATGTTCATGGCTGAATGAATATACCCTTTATCTTTCATCCATTTGTGTGCAAACAAAACAGCAGCCAGAATTGTATTTGGTATCTTTAGGGGATGTTTTTGTCTCTTGAAGACAGCCTCTCACTCTTGAAGCAAGCTGGACTACATTCATTAGTGAAAACAGCCATGGGCCTTGTATTGCACTTTTATTAATTATGTACATTATTAAGTAGTCCTTTGCCAGCTGTGTTCTGCAGAGTGCCTGTTTTACTCTTTACTCACAGATGAAACTGGGAAACTATCCAGAAAACAGAAGTCCATTGGTTGTGGGTCTTGTGACCTAAACTGGTTTGGTTCAGTTTATGCTACATATGAGCCACTGAAATGAATCCCATGGGAACCCACTTGCAAAGATAAGGAAGATGATGAACACTTTACACTTGGTTTTCAGGGAAGTGAGACATCAAGCTTCTTCCTAACAGCAACTGTCTCCTGGCATCTCTGGACTGAATTTTCATTGTGTAATGTCTTTGTGTTGATGTTGTGTGTCGTGTCCCCCCCCCCATTCTTTACACTTCCCAGGTTTTGATGTGGCACAGGCACCCCTATTCTAGGTGGGAGGCAGGCGCCTTGTCCCTCCTCACTCCTGCCAGCCCTTGTTGTGTTGAAGTTTCCAAGGAAAGTATTTTGGTGTATGTGTAATATCTTTGAATGACCATCAAGAGGCCTAGTGTGTGCCAGGGTTGTTACTAAGTAAGGCACTTGAGAATAGGATGATGACCTTTTCTAGGTTTTCCAGGATGAGGTCTCGTAGCTGAACAGTGTCCAGGCTGGTGTGTGAGACAGGATGTGTGGTAGTGGTTTTCCAGTTTCATCTTGTTCATATTGCACCAGCAGTAAAACCTGTAGAACAGACAGTTGTCTTTTACTCCTTCAATTGGCCCTGGCAGGTCTTTGTATTTGTAAACTAGTGCTGAGGAACTTGAATCACTGTCTGTTCAAAGGCAAAAATGAAATAATAAAAAAAAATAAGTCTTTGAAAACTAACACCGTCAATCTGGCTGTTTTAGCAACTCCCTTTTATTTTGAATAACTTTAAAATGTTCTTTCAGAGTTTCATACAAGAGATGTGTGGTTGTGATTTTCTCCCAGAATCAAAGAAAAGAAAGGGAGTAGAAGACACTCCTCAGAAAGAAATCTTATCATTAAATGCAAGTCACAAAAGAAAAATAGAAGGAATTAGTCCCATGAATGAGTCCAGATCCGCTTCCCCCTACTGTGATACAGTTTTTCATCCTACTTCTTTGGTACTGTCTTTTATAAACTCAGGATAAAATACATACCAGGATAGCAGTAGTGTCAGCACTGTGTAGCAAAAGCACTTTATACCTGCCAAAACCCCTACTATTAAAGTCATTTATGTTTGATTGCTAAACAAAGGCAGTTACGCCATCAAAAACTCTGTTAGATTGCTATAACTGCATCTAAACAAAAGCTGGTGATGATGCAGGAATATTGCCAAAAATTTTATATCTGACCAAAGCTGCTACATAGGAGTTCTCCAAAGCTGCCCTGAACCAAAAGGCTTCTGTGTGTGTGTGTCTGTCTTCATCTATGTGTATAAATCACATGTATGTGTCTGAACCACAAGGATTCTCATGTCGCTGCGTTTCTAATTTGAAAACCGTAATTTATTTCTCCCCACTTTTTTTAAAAAAAAAAAAAAAAGATCCACAGGAGACTTCCATTTAGTTCACTTGACTTTATTGAGAAGTTAAACATTCAGCATCCCTCTACTAGTCTAGAGAAAGAAAGAAATACTTCCAAGAGCAAGTCATCTATTGTTTGTGTTAAATTTGTCTCGTCATTTAGCTATAGATGTAGCCCAGATAACCCTTTAATGACCAATACTAGGTGCAATGTAGCTCCTTCCCATTACCTTTCTAAATAAATCAGAGGATGTAGAAAATGAAGAGACACAGAGCTGATGCCAGACAAAGTAGTGGTAGCATTGGAGGGAGTCTCTCAGGTAGGCTGCAGTGCCTAGTGCAGGGTCTAGGAGCCAGGGCAGGCTGCTGTGAGCCACCAGAACTGGAGTACAAGGTTGTCTGAGAGTGATGAGGATCTCTCCAAAATGGGTGGTAAGCCTCTCCCATGTTCCTAAGTGTTCAGCACCTGTCAACCCAATGCTTTTGTGTTCTCCTTTTTTCCTTAGGCAGGAAGGAACCTGTCTCTGAAAGCTTTCAGTAGTTCCCCTGAAGGAAAGAAGTAGCTGGCAACTCTTTCCATCATTGGGACCAGCTTCCTCCTGAAGTTGCTGAACACCTACTTGTTCCCGAAAATCCTGTAGCACTAGTAGTAGGTCTAGCAGCCAGCTGAAAGCTGTTTGCAAGCATTGGGTCACACTGGGTCTCTGTTAACTGGCAAAAAATATTTTGAATGTTAGGTATCTGTTTCATTTTCTGGTTTGAAGTCTGTGGTGCTCTGTACTTTCTCACAAGGCACAACAGTCACTCAAAAATGACTTTTATATCTTCTTGTGGTAGAAACTTTGTGGCACTTCATTTTGTGAGCCTTAAAAGCCTTTGCAGCAAGAGTCTTTACATTTCTTTATGCCATAGATATGAAAGTTATGAATTTAGGATTTTTTATTTTATTTTTTATTTTTTATTTTTTTTCCAAAAGCCAGGGCATGTGCTAACTCCACAGAGGTTAAGTTTAAAAGTACAATGTTTGTTACTCCATGGACTGAAAGGAGATTTTGTACTAGTTGATTTATATCAGGTTTCACAAATACCTCCTAAAATTTTTTAGTATGTTATCTTTAGAGTTTGGGAATGATTTTGCTTTGTTTTGCTTGATTCTTGATAGAAGACATGTGGCTCAACGAATGAAAGGAACAGCAAAACTGTTGAACAGAAAAAAAATTAAGAACAAAATCACTCTAATCTGTTTTAATCAATTGATGATGAAATTATCCCCAAATGTTTTTTTCATTATTTGAACAGTTTTATATTTTGCTCAGTCATATTCATCATATAAAATCTCTTCAAGCCTTCTTGTTGGCTGTTAAATAAATTACTAGGGAATGTATTTTTTTTTTGTCATTCAGACAGATCTATATCGCACATGGGGGCTGTTCCGATTCTGCTATCACCATGTAGTCCATTTTGTTCCTTTGCATCCAGGGTGTGTTTGTGTGAGTTTCTGCAGTTTGAAATACATTGATCCTATATTTTTTTCACTTAAGTTCCTCTGTAGGCTCACCATATTTGCTTCTGAATGTCATTTTTTGACCTTCAAAAATTAACAAGCAAGTCAATTGATTGAGGCCTTGTTTAAGGAGTAATTTTACATGGATAAGCCTTGTTGGTGATTGGCAAATGGAGTAAGTGGGATTCCATCAGCTTGTTGTATGTTATGTACAAATCCTGTGAATTATTTGTTTCTTATGGTTTTGTTTTCTATCCTAAAAGCCAACTTTGAATGATGTTTTCTCAGTCATGCTGGCTCTGTGGGGCAATTGTGAAGTAAATAGTTTATAATAATTTCCCCTATTCAATTCCCCTTACAATGCAGAAAGCTGATCTTTCATTCTGACTTGACCGAATGCTCAGTCCCACTTCCTACCTACTTTTAAGCAGAGAGCTCAATTTTAAGTATAAATTATAATGGGGAAAAAAATGGCTCGAGAAAAGTGTTTTTAAAAGGCAGAAATATGAGTTAAATCTTCACAACATATGCTTTCAGTATCATCTGAAAGAAAATACGCACACACACAAAAAAGGTATTTGGCCTATAAATGCACAATGTCTAAAGATATTTAAGTATGATTAAAGTACTTTCAAAGACATGCTTGTCAAACATACATTATCCACAGGATTTTTGAAATCTGCATTGCAGTGTTTTGATAAAATGGGATTTGATGTATGGTATGTTATACTCCTATCAACGGTCAAAAATCTAAATTGCATGCGTTACCTAGTTCAGATGAATTAATACATAAAAATAAATTCTTGGGATTCCACTCCTGATTATTTGGTATTTGGCTGTGACTGTCTTGTAACTGAAAACATAAAATGAACGAGCAACTCTGGACTTCCACAGAATTTTAGGTATGTGCTCATAACAAGACATTTTAAGTCATTTTCAAAAATAAGTGTATATACATATAGTGTGGTATTTTGCATCTTCTGTGAAACATTATATAAATGCTTTCTCTCTCCCTATATGAAATCAGTTATCCATATCAAATAGCTATGGACAGAGTTCCAAAAATCCAATTTATGGTTGAATCTCTTGGTTATATCGGCATAGAATTGCTTGATGTTTTAGAATGAGTTGTTTTTTTTTAGAGGGCATATGTTCGGCATACTGGCTGTGTGTGCTGTGAAGGGTACTTTGTGTTCATTCACAAGTTGGCAGGTAACCATAATCTATTCAAGGGCAAAAGAAGGTTGATAGTCTGTGTTATCCTTAGCAAGTCTGTATCCATTGTCAGAGGGGAATGCATTGACCTTAAAAACCCACAAAAGTAAAACTCAAGTGGTTTGTTCATGTCACCAGAAGTCCAAGATAAATCTTATAACAGGGATCAGCCATCATGTATTATATATCTACAGACAGTGCACATTTTTCTCCCATTGTACTTCAGGACTGAGACTTCTTTAGATGACAGTTATGGAAAGTCTGATGTGCTTGGTATGTGCAAAAATAGAAAGTTCTGAACACATTTAATAAAAGTTTAATTTGAGTTATATCAGCATAGAAATTACTATTGATAGGTGAAACCCAAAGGTGTATCAGTTCATACAAAGTTCTATATATGAAATTTTTCAAGATTTGTCTTGTGGTGTAGTCTTCATCATCTTCATCACTTCATTCTTCCATGTTTTTTATGCTTTAATTAACCCACTTGTTCATGGCAAGTCTTAACACACCTTTATTTCTTCATAATGCTTCAAAAGGCTTATCGGTTGTACAAATACCCTCTGGCATGATGGAGTAATGTTTAGCCTTTTTTTTTCCCCACTGCTGTGGACTTTGGCAAGGGTGTTTTGTACAGGTCTTATAACTTTCAGGCTCCATTGCTGTATTTCTGAGGTCATCCTTCTTCAGGCTTTAATTTTATGTGGAGGATTTTATCAGACATTTTGCAGACCTGTCAAGACTCGGCATGAAATTCCTGCAGGCTTTGGCTTGCCTTTCTGTCCCAGTAAGGAAATGGTATCAATCATGAATCAACCACAAGTCTTGATGATCCGTGTGGAGCTCTTACAGGCTCGCAAAGCTTAAACAAAAGTCATGGATGTAAACAAGCACTCTACAGTTTGTGTAGTTCCCTCATTTCTCTCACAGGCTCGCACATCTGTGACCATTGTGTACAGGCAGGTGGAGCCAAACCTTGCTGAGCAGAGATCTGCAAGCAAGTACTGGAGAGTAAAATGAGAGATGGCTATTACAGCAATAGTCTGAAGATGAGAAGCAAGCTGATGGTACTAGGTACCAAAAAAATTAAAAATAAAAATAAAATAAAAATTGAATTTTGTCATGTATCCATTGTACTGGCATCATTAAAACACATTTTGCATTTTTTCTGGATAATGCAGTGCTTTTATATGCTTTTCAATTCACGCTATTTACCTTTAGAGGTGTTCTGCAAGGGAGGGGATTGTGAATAGATTGCTTGTGAGTAAAAGCTAAAGGTACTATTTTTTAAGCTCAACAGGAAACATTCCCTCGTTATTTCTTCAGTTTGTAATTGAAGAGTCATAGAAAGAGCTGTTGTTTGCTAAAAGTGTTAGCTCCTGTGACAGCATCAAATCACCTTTTAAGAGGCAATTTCTCCTCCTATTGGGCCTGATTTTGATGTTTGTTCAGGTGTAAATCATGGGTAACCTACAGGAGCTGGTCCATTTGCATGAATATGAAAGTAGAGCAAGTGAGATAAGAATCATTTGATGATGCAATAAAGTTACACCTGTGGCCTCTGGTATTTATTTTTCTTGTCAGCTTTCATTATAATCAGTCAGGATAAATATTGGGACAGTGGAGTTTTATCTGTTCAAAACCATGTCTGTCTCAGATCAAGACTAAATCAATATGTATATGTTTCTACTTAGAATTGTTTCCTGCAACTTATTCAGTTGTCTTTGCTACAAGTACCTGAAGAAAAAGGATATCTCTGTAATTCTCTTAGCGTGTTGAACTTGTTCTGGATTCCGGGAAATAATTCCCTGCCAGTGGGGGTATGGCACGGTACAACACCTGGGTTGCAAAAGACAGTATGCTAACAAGGCAGGCTGTGCTATAATCTGAAGGATTTTTTTTTTTTTTAAGAAAAGGCACTACGTAGGAAGTCAAATTTTGCGAGGTAACTGACAAGATACAGGAAGCACCACTCTCCTGGCAGACGTGTAAGAAGATGTGATTTCAGACCCTGGAGAAGCCAAATGTGGTGGGAGGTAGTGAAAGACGCGGGGAACACTCGTAGCAGGAGGCTGATGAAATGTTGGAACGAGTGCATCTGAGATGGTGGCAAAAACATGGGTATCAGTGCTGCCTTGGCAGACAGGCTGTTTGTACAGTGATTCAGATCTAGATGATCATAGAATCATAGAATCATAGAATCATAGAATATCCTGAGTTGGAAGGGACCCTTAAGGATCATCAAGTCCAACTCTTGACACCGCACAGGTCTACCCAAAAGTTCAGACCATGTGCCTAAGTTCACAGTCCAATCTCTTCTTAAATTCAGACAGGCTCGGTGCAGTGACCACTTCCCTGGGGAGCCTGTTCCAGTGTGCAACCACCCTCTCTGTGAAGAACCCCCTCCTGACGTCCAGCCTAAATTTCCCCTGCCTCAGCTTAACCCCGTTCCCGCGGGTCCTGTCACTGGTGTTAGTGGAGAAAAGGTCTCCTGCCTCTCGACACCCCCTTACGAGGAAGTTGTAGACTGTGATGAAGTCTCCCCTCAGCCTCCTCTTCTCCAGGCTGAACAGGCCCAGTGACCTCAGCCGTTCCTCATACGTCTTCCCCTCCAGGCCTTTCACCATCTTCGTAGCCCTAATGATGTGAGGAGGAGGTGAATAAGAAGGAAGGGGAGGTGATTTAGCCCCAGGCAGTGGATTTTTCTATTTCCTTCCCCAAGCCAGGTACCACCAATAGGTACCTTTGAAACATGAAGGTTGCTATGTCAGAAACATTAAAAGATTTTCCTTTCTCATGCAACTACAAAGCTGTGATGCGTTTTATGGTATAGTGAGCCATGGACATGGACTTGCAAATCTTTTTACATATGTGCCTGAAGAACTCTTCTGGCTGTAGGGTGGCTTTTCTTTCTTTTTTTTTTTTTTTTTTTTTTTTTTTTTTTTTTTATGTCTCTTGTAGGAAACTGAACATGCAGTTTAGAAGAGACTCCATCTTCCCTTTTCACTTTCTGAAGCTTACTGCTCTCTTTCTAGTCCCACTTGCCTTTCTTTTGGAACTCTGTACATCAGCTAGACTGGGAAAGATGAGATTTGTGTGTGAAAAAAGAGCAAATGCAATATAAGTGGGGGGGATAAAGAAGGCAGAGAATCTAGCATAGTTCATGAGGCAATATGAAGCAGGGAGAATGAATAAAAAAAGCTAGAATACATTTTTGATGTATCCTGTCTAGGGTAAAATAGCGGATTAAAAGTCAAACTTTCATATCTTCTTACTGTTTCAAGAGATGGAGTCAAGGCAGAATGGCACAAGAATTAAACCTATTTCTGTGAAAAGTATATCTTGATTTAAAAAGAAAAACCTGGGAGACTGTCAAGGTAGAGGGATACCTTCAAGGTATATTTGAAATTTTCTAATATTTTTGGAATATTACTTGGTTATTTTTCCCCATCTGCAATTGACTGGAAAAAGCTCAAGAATTATTTTGTAGAATGGCTTCTAAAGGTCTGATAAACAGCAACTCTGTAGCTAACTTGTTGAAGTGTTGAAAACTTGTCCTTTGACAATTTTTTTTCGTCATTGTTCCAAGTACATTGTTTCCTTGCTACCTTAGTTTATGGACTTGCTGAAAATGATGACTGAGGATCCACACCATACTGCAGGCAGTTTGTGCCACATTACTGGCATGAAGAAAGATTTCTCAGGGTAATACCAAATCAAAGCATATTGTTTCTACATTTCTTTAGTCCAGGATTTTGATGGGCTCTTTTTATTCCATTCACATTTCTGATGGTCTGAAGAGAATTCTTGTGACTGAATATAGTCCAAATAATTCTAGTTACACCTATATATATATATATATACTTTTATTTATTTATTTATTTATTTTTCTGTGCATGTCAGGTCTAGGATTAACACTCTCCAAGCATTTTCATCCTAAATCCTCTCCATTCTACGAACGATGTGTTGAATATAAGCTGCCTGCAGGGCTTCCCTTCTGGACAGGTAGCATGGTCTGTACACTGATGGTCCGGATCTGTTTATTTGAAAGTTTTGTTCTTTAAGGCCTGACTAGACCTGTTGTTAAATTCTGTGATCTTTACTGCTTTGATCACCACAAGGGAAGCCCTTGGGCAAGAAAGAAAATGATAAAGCTGGATGTTTATGGCTTTTTAAGCCTGGACTTTTGAGCAGTGTTTTTCTACAGATAGTGCCCTTAGAAAACCTTAGGGAGGTTTTTCACATGTGCTTGTACATGCACCCATGAAAGGGTTTGAAATCTAGCAGGTCACATAAAAAGTAACAAAGTAAATTGAAGTATCACAAACCATTTTAAAATGCTGTCAATCTTTTTTTGTTTTTCAGCAATAAAGGAAACTACTGGAAAAATGAACTTTGATATTTGAGAACATGTAGATAGATGTTTATATGCAGGTTTACAGATGTACGTACGTCTTAAGAATTATGAGTGTTATCAGTGTCTCAACAGAATTGTCCTGCTCAAACTATATTTTGAAAGATTAAGATAAATACTGTTCCTTTATTTTTACAGAAAAATGGAGCACCTTTAAGTGTAAGTAAATGAAAATCGTTGCCCCCAAGGAAATTTACAGTATTTCACAAAATGTACAGCACAAATACTGAAATTACCAGACTTCACAAGTCTTTCAAAATCAATCCTGATAATACATATTTTACAAGGGTAAACTGTTAAGAACTTGAACTGAACTTACCTCAGAAGCAGTCTTAGCTGCTGCAGTGTTGCTGAAGTTCACATCCAGGAGGTTTTTAAACAGTACATGTGGTGAGGCTGTGTATTCACAGCATCCATCAGGACTGGATGTTGTGAAGTTCCTCTCGTGTCTCCTCTTTGTATGGAGCATTGTTGACAAGTTGTGAAAAAGCAATAGATTGGCTCACAGGTAGAGAGTGATATATGCCTAGATGCTCTACAGGCAATGATTTGAGTTGTATTTTTCTAATGGATAGCTTTCATTTTTAGTGTATATTTTCTTCTCCTGATTCAGTGCAGGGTATTTTTTTAGCAACTAGAGATGACTGCTAAAAATGAAGAAAAGGTTTGTCAACAGCAGTCCTTTAACTGACCCACCCTATTAACTCCCACTCTTTTCAGCAGTGGCTCCTTGCTCTGCTTTGAGGGATACGAAGAGGTACAGTGGCATGAGAAGAGTCAGAGATGAATCTGCTTATCCTTAGACTGGTGGTCCCAAAACATGATGCCAGACTTTATAACAATATGCTTCCTATGAATAATGAACAGGTCTGGTTTTAAGAAAAATACCTTGATTCAAACAAACAGCTTTATAAAAGGACAGAATGACCCTTATTCACTGCAGTCTGTCAGCTAAGAAAGCAAAAAGACAGGAGTGCAATATAAAGTTCTATTTGGTGACAGCTAAATCAAAAAATGTCATCCCACTGGCCACGCAAATACACACTTTGGAGGAAAATATACAGGTGAGGACTACATCCTGTATTCTGTTCCTTTCCACAAAGGGAGCTGAATGTATTTAAGGGTCTCGTCTTTTGTCAGTGCTGTTATGGCTAGAAATGGTGAAATAATGCAAAGCACTGTTGACGATCTTCTTTTTAAATAGTGTTTAGTTCATGTGGTTGTGTTGGCTTATTTAGACAATTTCTTCTCTTTCATTGCATGGATGGCTGTACAAATCCTTTCTGAGCAAATACATATTGTTTTGCATAAGCAAAATGCTGTTTGTGATAACTAGAGGAAAAAAAAAGGAAAAAAAAAAACAACCTCCCCTGAGACCCTGTCAGATACTTGTAATAAATTGTGTGGGTTTTAATCTTCTATTGAGGGCTCTCCAAGGAAGTCTTGTTAAAAGTAATCTTTGGAGAATTAAGTATGAGAATAAGTAATCTTTGGAGAATTAGCACAGAAACCTCTGAATCTGATATGACAAGTGTCTGGGCCACAACATCTGGGTTTGTGGATCAGTGCAGAAACATGGTGATGCCAATAAAATCTATATGTGAAGAGCATTCCCTAGGGATGCACAAGCAGACTGTAAGAGTTCTCTAGGTCTGGCATACACAGAGCATTTATACCAAAGTGATTCTGATTTAATCATATACAATATTTTTGATAATCCTGCCTGTAAATGGAACTCTTTCTTTCTGTGAACATTCATACCAGCTACATGTGTAAGCTGTGAAGTTGAAACCATTGGTATCAGGTGTTTAAAAAAAGTAAGTCCTAATTCAGCCCCAGAAGAAGAAGGTCAAAGACAAATAAATTAAGATAAACATGAATTTCATATAAATACTCCTTATACCATAGTTAGCACAGCATAAATGTCCAAGAAAATAAGGGGTGCATATAATTCTTGCTTTTCCTCCCATCCCCTGACACCACCACCCCCACTCCCAATTTACACTTTTCCCAGAACTGCCTATAGGAGCAGTGGATGAGTGAGAGGGACAACTTTGTCTTACGATGAAAGTTTATTTTCCAGATTTTTTTTTTGATGGTTGACATTCTGTTGTCTTTAGTTGATGCTAAATCATAGAATGGCTTAGGTTGGAAGGAACCTTAGAGATCAGTTATTTCCAACCTGCAAGGGACATCTTTCACTAGATTAGGTTGCTCAAAGCTCCATCCAGCCTGCCCTCGAGGTCTCTTCCAGAGAGAGGTGTCATTCTGGGCAACATGTTGCAGTGCCTTACAACCCTCATGGTGGAGAATTTCTTTCCAACATCTAATCAAAACCTACCCCCTTTTAGTTTAAAAGCATTACTTCTTAACCCCCTGACACAGTCCCTCCCCATCTTTCCTGTAGGCCCCCTTCAAATACCGAAAGGCTGCTCCAAAGTCTCTCTGGAGTCTTCTCTTCTCTAGGCTAAATAACCCCAAATTTCTTAGCCCGTCTTCATAGAAGACGTGCTCTAGCCCTCTGATCATCTCCTCTGGACACAAAATAGTAAGTCCATGTCCTCCTTATGCTGCAGGCCCTAAAGCAAAATGCAGGGCTCCACGTGGCATATGACTGTACTTCCTCCTCTCGCCATCCCTCCAAACTGACCTTTATTTCCCATAACTCTGCTCAAGCATTAACCTTCAGTGGTGGTCCTAAGGGCTGCATCTGGTTGTAATGGCTGCATTTGGCTCAAAGTGGAATCCAGGGAGACAGATAACAACACAATAGCCAAGGGCAATGCACACACCTAACCACAGTGGTCAGTGTCCCACTCAAGCCAAATTTGGCAGAAACTATTGTCTGCAGTTGGTATGCAAATATGACTATGTCAATCACCTTACCCCATAAATCGCGAGCAGCCCAAGAGCCCTTTTAGCTCTACTGCACAGCAGCAGGCTGAATAGCAGAATCTCCCCTTGAGTAATGATGCCTCTCAAGGTTATGCCTGCTGCAGAGATCCCTTGCTCCTTGCTGTTGAGAGATTCCTTGCTGCAGTAGATCCCTGGTAAATGACTAATATATGGTTGAACTTTGTATTCTTCACTAAGGTTATATCTTAAATTAATTGTGTACATGTAACCATTGAAACATAAATTGTTGACCAAGTCTGGGACAGAGATTGAGTCCAGCCTCACGCACGCTCCTCAAAGTAGGAATTTAGGAACAAAGAGGGTCCTCTATGAACCTTGTGACTCATCAGGAGGGTCTTTCTGGTGTGTCTGACTTACCTTGCCCTGTATGCAGTACATAATCAAGTGTACCTTGCCATCATCAAATCGTCTGTTAAATCATGAAAGGTTTGTTAAATCACTGCTTTTTATCCATTAAACTCTTCAGAATATAATTTTAATTCGAAATAAAGATAGTCTCCGAAAGCGTTAGCTCAAAAGAAAATAAACTTAACTCAAAATAATGTGACCTCCTATTTTTCCACTTTCTTAAAATGTAAATTGAGAGTTTACCTTCTCAGTGACCTCTCCCTCCTCAAGACTCTACATTAGCAGTTTTCTGCATCTATTCCACATCACAAGTTATGGCTGAAATTGTTCCTTTCTTAATAAAATATTCTTGCAAACTGTGTGTCTTGCATGACTGTTATGTCCAGGGAAGCATGAAAATTGTAATAATAAAAAGATTTGCTTTGCACCCTTTACATTTACTCTTTCAAATTCCAATTACAAAAATGGATGCTGCTAAAATGTAAACAAATATTAAGTTATCTGCAGTGTCTTGTCCAACTTCAGTGACAAATCAGTTAAAAAAAAATGTAATTTCACAACCCTTAAGTTTCACTCCATGGCAGAGAGTAAATACTGAATAAGTGCTTGTGGTGCAGAAGGTTAGTTTCCTAAAAAAAAAGCTTGCGTTTGCTTCTCCAAATGCTCAACCACGTATATTTTAACAGAACTAGAGTAGCAGCTACAGGACAAAGAATATGATTTGAGAAATCTGAAGAGTAGCAGATTGGCAGCACCACTGAGACAAAAAATAAAGTCTCTCTCATCTCTCTCTTCCCTAGTCTTGCTCATGTACAACTTAATGGGATTTGCCGTGTGTTTCTTTGAATCTCTAAATTTAGGTTACCTTGGATCTCTGAGTTTGATACGTCTTTTTTCCTTCTGTCCTTCCTAATCCTGAGGTGACTGAGACTTCATTTCCACTTCCTTCTCAAACAAGCTCTCTTATGAACCCACCAGAAGCCCTCTAGTTCTGTGGCATATGAAACTTACTTTGTGCCTGTAGAATTCCTATTGTTTGCTTTTTTAAATATATGTGCAGAATATGACATGATATGGGCACATGGCATGCTTATTTTCTTTTGGTGGTTGAAGACTGAATTCAAGATGATAGTACTGATAGTATCTTTCCACCTGTTGGAAGAAGTGTTTGCTTTTCACAAGAAGGTTTCTTGTAGTTTCTTACCTCAAGGATATAGTGGGTCAAAAATATTCCTGACAAGAAAAGGGAGGAGATGGAAATGCTGTGAAGCAACATCCTTTTACTATGCTATTGCTAGTATTGCAGGAATGAGACACAGACTTAGTGGTAAAAAAATAAAAAATCAAGAACTAATGCCAACAAATGGCAATAGATAACAGGAGAAAACACTAGGAATTAGTAAGATCCAAGTTTAGGCATGGTATGTAACTCAGTGGGAACATATCCAGACAGTCCTGAGGCAGAAACTAGAACCCACTGTGATGTTACAGGGGAACAGAGCAATACAAATAATGAATTTTTCAGTCTAGTGGCTGAGGGATGAGCTTACATTGTGTGTGTGTGTGTGAGGTGCAAGGGGTTCATGTTGACTCCAAGTATAAGGTTCTAATTTATTTTTTTTTAATTATTATTATTTTTTATTTTTTATTTGTTTTCAGGGAAAGAAGAGATCTGAAGGATGCCTTTCTGTTCATATATATAAATGCTATGGCAGCACAAAATGCTCAGTACAAAATTCAAGTAATTATCTTTTGAAAGTATTTAAAGCTTTAAAAATTAGGTCAGTTTCAAAATGGATGTGCTGTTCTGTTTTTAAAGTGCTTAAATATTTCCATTTTACTCCCTTCCTTCCTGCTTGGAAGTACTTGTATACTCTTGTCAAATACATGAACTTTTACCTTAGGGTATATTAGAGGGTAGAAAAATGAAACAAACAAACAACAACAACAAAAAAAAAACAAACTTGTACATTTCTGTAAATTAACGAATGAAGAGTTAAACATATTTTATACCTAATTTATTCTGTATATACACCATTTTTCTCCAGAAAGTTTCTTGATGCATTACAGGTAACTCATCAAACACTTCTGGCTTTGTTTAAAAAATTAATTTCACAAGAAAAAAAAAAAAAAGCTTGTCATGTTTACACCAAACAAGTAATGGTTTGGATTTTCTATTTGAAACATTTTAGAGTTCTTCTCAGAGGATTACATTTTTCAGACAGCATGAAACAGGTTTACTATGATTGTGATTACACATTTGTTTTCTTTTAAATATGAGTCTTCATGGGCAAAGTTAGTGTATGCATAATTATCTGCATGCACATGAATAGAGAATGTTCTGTAAAATGACAACCCTGAAATTTAAGAAACAACATATGCATCCTTGCCTATGTAGTGTTTTTTTGTTTTTTTTTTTTTTGTCTTTACGTGGGGTAGATATTTGTGATCATGTAATTAGTAAGGTTTGTACTGACTCCTATAACTAGTTCTTTTCTACTAGTCCTTTCTTTAAGGAGTAGAGAGCCTTTTGCAGCCAGCCTAAGTTTGTTGTTCTGTCCAAACTTGTCACTGCTGCTGTGGGATTTCTCAGGTTTTCCTAGTAGAGAACATGTTGCCACTCTGGCAGTGATATGAACTTGGGCTAATGATGTTCATACATGTATGTTGCTCTTTTTGATACCATGAGAAAACCAAACGAGAAGCAAAAGATTTAATAGATTCTGAAGTAGTCTTGGGACACTTTCTCTTGCAGCATTGAAGAGAGCTCTAAAACTGTCTTTGGGGTGGGGAGAAGGAGTAGCATGACTTTGTAACAGAAAAAGCTAGTACTTACCAGAGAAGGAAAGGAAAAAAACATGTTTTCCTTACCATAGGGCTGTATAGCTATTGGGCTTCTTGTCCCTGTATTTTTGTCTCAAACAGGTAGACTGCAGGTTAGAAGGTGTGCTGCAGCAGCTCTGCTGCGATGATTGTTTTCATCTCCACTTGCAGTCAGCCATCAGCAGACCATAATAAGATCACAGTATTGTGGTAAGACTGGAGCTCTGGCCTACAACGCTTAAGTTTTACTCTTACTATCTTTACATTGACAAAACAGGTTCTTGAAAAAGTGTTTTCCCTTATGGGTGTATCACTTGATACTTACAATGATTTGTGCCATTTAGGTATATTTTTGCCTTTAACACTGAAAAATAAATCCATTCTTTTTCAGGTTGGCTTCTTTTAGGTATATTTTCAACCCCTTAGAAATGAGTCGGTTTGGGGGAAATGTTACATCTGCATTGTGTAGACAGATTGAGGTCTTACATTCTAGGAAATTTGCAAGAGGGAAATAATCTAGACATTTTGCGTGTGCATGGAATTCTGAAGATGAAAACGTTTTCTTTCAATAGTATATGTGAGTCATTAAAATACTTCTCAAAGTTGATATTTTTCCTTTAACTATGAAGTAGAGGAGCTTACCTCCCAGGTACTTTAAAGAGGGATCAAAACAGTAAATACTGTAAAAATAAACAGAAACAAATTAGAGGAAAAAGCACTTTTAAGTAGCCTGGAATTTCATGTCAAATGGAGTTTGACAGGGTGTTGAGCAAACTAAATTGCTTCTGTGAGATGGAGTAAGGATTTTGGATCCGTTTTTGTTTGTTTGTTTTTAGCTGAGGCTTGAATATAATTTAGTTTCCAATGTAACAAAAAGGTTTGAATTTTCTTGTCAAAAAAAATGTTCCTAGGGTAGAGTGGGAAAAAAAATATGTTGAGAAATCTTGTATCAGCAGAGTTGTTATGATGATGTTTGTATTGCATTGATGCTTTAACTGTATAGATGCCTTAGAGAAAAATCCTCACAGTATCCCCAGATAACTACTGGCTCATTTTTAACTTTTTTGGGGAGGGAGGAAGATGGAAAAATTGTTATTTTTATTTTAAATAATTTGAAGATGTTATACAGACTGTGTAAAGTGGTTGAACTTTAGTATGATTTAAATTAGTATTATGCAGGATTAATTTTCTTTATGAAAATAAAAGGGCCAAATTGATATTGGTATGCATCTCAGCCTGGTCTCTACTTAAACCATGTGTTTTGTAAAATAAATCACTTAATTTGGAGGGACATTAGTTATCTCTAAAACATGCTTCTCGGTGTTGTGAACCAATGTGCATCACAGCCTTTTGAGATGAATTTCCCCTGAGCACTGGTGCAAATACACCAGCCTTTAGAAGTTATATAAATACAAATGGATCCAGATGAAAGCCAGTCACAGAGGTCCCCATCTGGCAAATATCTGTGTACTTAACTTTATGCACATGAATGTTAACAGTGAAGTTAACTGGATTATTCATGTAAAATTAAGCACATATGCTGAAGCTCATTTGTGTCATTTCCTTCTCACTAAGGACATGAAAATGAATAATAATACTCTTGTCTGTTGATTCTTGCAAAGATGTCTATATGTAGGCAGGTGCTTAATTTCTAAGGTCTGTGGAGTCAAAGTATTTGTCTGCAAAACGTAAACACATGCAGAAGACTTGGCAGAATCAAACCATGTGCCTAAGCAGATGTATTTATAGCCTCAAACCACACCGGTTTACTCAGAATAAAGCCATTATTTGAAAGACTTTTCAAGCTGAAAAGACTCTGGGAATTTGGAAAGGCAATGAAGTTCCAAGTATTATTAAAAGAAAAATAGTCTTGTACCAGTTTCCTATTAATTTTGATTGTATTACACCTCATCCTTAATTCAAATGAGCTAAACTCATCACTGGTTGTAAATCCATAGGGTGTTTATTTTCATTCAT
This sequence comes from Aythya marila, assembly GCF_965140915.1. Classification (NCBI taxonomy): domain Eukaryota; kingdom Metazoa; phylum Chordata; class Aves; order Anseriformes; family Anatidae; genus Aythya; species Aythya marila. The sequence goes on along the minus strand of NC_139042.1, from coordinate 116,651,016 downwards.
TTTCTCCCATGAAATGTATTATTAGCACATCATATTTGAGTCTTTGCTTATTGCAGATAAGTCCCCTTTCCATTCAGTGATAATTTCACATTCAAATAGTGTATACATTAGCGATGTGATTTAATTCTCCAGTTTATTTATGTTTGAAAGGCTAATGTTTTCCAAACTGCAATTTAAGGGTGCATGTAGCAAGACAAATTACGGGTTCCCAAGTGAGTCAAGTTGTGCAAATTGTCAGCTTGCATTGACATGCAAAGGCACATTCTGAGCTGCCATAAGTTATGTGTTGTGGGGCTAGATAAGAATAGGGTAACAAGCAAATCAAGTGAAAAAGGAATTTGCCCAGCAGTAATTCCCTACAGAGCAGGTAAAATTGTAAGACTTGTGTAAATCATTGCAGAGAGAATGGAAAAATAGACTTTTGTTATTAATCCTCCTAAGTTTTCCATCATTCAAAGATGAAATTCCACAAGTTCACTATTTTAAGGAAAGATTGTGGCACTTAGGTCCATGACATCTATTAGGAGATCTGTAATCGTAACTCATCAAGAACAATTCAGTTCCATTCTGCCAATGCAGGCAACACTGTGTGTATATGATTTTTTTTTTTTTTTTTCCCTCTGGCAGAGGTACTACTAGTGCGTTATGAAGGATTTCAGTGGATGTAGTGTGTGAGTATTTCTGTGAAAATGTATTGCCTAGATGGACATAGCTGTTCATTGTGACTCTTCACTACAAGTATTTATTGGGTCCTGGAAAATATCTGGGCTAATTCTACCTCTGTAAAGCACTGGTGTGCATATGAGAGATTTTGCCATCAACTGAAATTAGCATAAGTAAACCCACAGTGCTTAGGTTATAGAAATTGGGTCAGCTTTTGTAATTTAGGAGTACACTGTTGCAAACTATTCTAGGCTTGAAAGGTGTGTTGTTAATGCTTTGTGGTAGAGGGCTGAGGTCCAGTTTATAGTCTGAGTAGTAGTTTCAGGGATTTCTAAGCATAAACTGCCTCAGTTAGAACCTTTCATTCATTTCTGAGATGTACTTTGTTAAAACATTCAAAAAAAAAAAAAAAAAAAAAAAAGAGTGAGTGCATGGGGGCACATTAATGCACTTGTCTCAAGCTGATGTAGATTTTCTAGCACCTTGTGACACCTCTTTCATTCTGCACCTCCTTATCCACCTAGACAAGCCTGGCAGATTGTAAGGACATCAGCTATTATCCTATCACTTCCTAATCAAAGCAGCTCTTACTACTTGCTGTCAGCTGCTTTCAGAAGTGAAAATGATGGTGGCCAGCAGCATTGTGAAACTGAGAATTACTTGTCATTAGAAGTGGCAGAGGAAGGCAGGACGTTATCCAGGAATATTTATTTGAACTCTCACATGACTTTTTTTCCACTCCATTTATTCCTCGTTGTTTCATTCTTCCCATGAAGAATTTGGTCACTTGATCCTGACTGATATGGAAACTAATCTGGATGCCTGAGCATTTTCAGAAGGTTGTTGTCAAAGGCACATTTTGTTGACTTCTCAAAAAAATTTTAGACAAGAACTGGAAAATACAATGTCAAGGTATGCATATTATTCATCTACTTCAGTAAAAAAATAAACAGTGCGATATGTTGGGCACCTATATACATTCTGAATGCCAAAACACCTCCAACTGTAGCAAGAAACAGTTGCATTGCATTGGTAGGAATGATTCTAGAAGGCAAAAGGCCAATTCTTGGTTTTGGCTCAGCTGGAGGCTGGAGACAATATGATGAACTTCTGTCATCCGTTACAATGAATACTTGAGCTCAGAAATGATAGAAGGGCAGAAAGCCTCTTTGTAATCAAGCTAAACCATTGTTTCTTTAATGCATATCTAACATTCAGACTGCACGTGGACAACAATTTTAATCTATGTTTGTTGGAGAAGTTAATCTTACTTTGCTTTACTGCATAGTATGCGTTGGCCCGCAGAGGAATATTACTTACAGACTTTCTGTAGGTTAAAACCATGTCTTTTTGCGGTCCTCTCTCTCTCTCTCTCTCTCTCTCTCTCATTTATTTATTTATTTTATTGTCTTCCTCTCATTCATTGCTTAACTAAGAAGTTATAACTCCTTCTGAGGTGAGCCATAGTATGGGGCTAAGCTGGAAAAATCCGTGAGGTCATTTTGTTTTCTGTAGCTTACGTGAAAGACTCAATAGATTGATCATTTTCCTTGATGACAGGTTTCTCTTGGGGGGTGGGCAGGGAGGAGAAGTGAATTTTTATTCCTTTTTCATTGTGAGTAAAATGACTCCACCTGCTTTGTGCCTGTCAGGTAGTACTATATGATTTTTTCACCCTTTCTTTTAATGATGTTATCCCAACTTAAATGTCAGTCCTCTCCATTATCTTTCCAGATAACATTTAGTTAGATCTTTAAAAAGATGAGATATTGATAAGTCTCTCAAAACACTTGCTTTTTGTGCAGATCATATCATCTGCTCTTGTAATGACGCTGCAGTCTAATCTTTACTGAAAATATTGCCTGGACTTCCCTGTTCAGCGTCTTCACTATTACATACTTTGTATAGCTACTACAGAACCACAGCTTTCTATCATTTTGGAAAGTGTAGTTTCAACTAATTTGTCTTGCTGTTGCGTTTCAGTTAAATGTGGCCTCTGCTGAAACTCTTTCAAAGTAAATTCTACCATTTTGTAAACACTTCCTGGCATGAGCTACCCATAAAGTACGTACTTGCACACAAATACTCATCTCTGATTATTTCAAATCTCATTAAAATGTCCAACTTTGAAATGTGGAAAAAAAATGCAGAATGAAAATAAAACATCTTCCTGAATTTCGAGCCTCAAAGGTAAATGCCACTTGCAAAGGGATTAGTTGAATTTCTGCTCTTTTTTGGTTCTTCCTATTTTGAATCATGCAAGGTCTCCGACTTAAGATCTATATTTACCCATCTTTCTTTCTTACATGTGGACTCTCATCTATATGTATGGAGTTCTGAGTATATTTTCGGAGGATGTTTAAAAACCTTCTGTAGCCACACAGTTGGTATGAGTATCCTGTAGCAACATTATCTCCATCCTGACCATCGGGTTGAATTTGCTGGTGTTAGCTGCTCCATGCCTGAATACACACACAGTCCTCGCAGCCATGAAGGCCGCTTCCCAACTAGTGTCTTTATGGTTCATGTAAATTATGGTTTGGCTGTCGTGGGGGTGCAGTTTTCATTTAAATTCATCTTTAGAGTGTTTAATTTGGAACACTCTGCAAACTTTGCTATTCTGTGTGTCCCTAAGTATCAGATTCCTTACCATGTGCTTGTGGCCACTTTATTGTGGAAAGCTTTAACTAAATAAACGCATGATTTCAAAGTATTTTGCCTTTGCATTAAAATATTTGGGATGCTCAGCATCCCTAGTAATTATCCCAATTATTAGGGATAGTTACCAACTTTTCTCCATCTTCCTTCTTCATGGATTTCTTGGTAATGCTACTTTTGAGATGGAGATGTTAATCCCTTTGTTGAGATCAGCCATATGCTCTCTTCTTCTGATTATAATTACTTTCTTTTTATAAATTGCCACGATATTGTTGAATGTGTATCGGTGAGGAAATTTGCACTTCAGCTGACAGGGAAAATGTTCCAGGTGTGAACTGTGCTACGTAATAATCTTTGTAAGAACAGTATGAAATTTTTGACAGTTTTTCATCAAAACTGTACTGTTATTGAAGTTGAAATGTTGGAGGAAATGTATTGAGTCTGACAAACTTTGATAGGAAAAAGTTGAAATGTTAGGTTTTGACAACACTGATTCATTTTCTTTTGACTTGAAATTTTAATATCGGCTATTGGTATACTTAATATCATATGCACATATAATCTACATTTAAGCATGTGTTCATTTTGTTCCAGCTTTTTTTCTGAGTTCTAAGGCAAGGTTAACTAAAAGCTTACAATTCCTGACAGATGTTGCACAACCTGTTCAGAAAGTTTTGAAGTCATCCATGGTCTCTACAAGCAGTTTACTCTGGTCTTTGTTTTGTTTCCAACGTGGAACAAAAATGTATGTGTGGTGTTCAAAGTCATGGTGGAAAAGATGTTAGTTGTGGACCAGTTTATTGTCTTGCTATTTTGGGTAGTGATTGCTTCATGTTGTGCAAGCTAAGTAGAATCAGGCCTAGGGTCTATGAAGGTCAGATTTTGCAGGGTGACTCAAAATACTTTAGTAACTCCTCTTAGCTAAAGTTATACTTATTTACATATTTACATATTTGTTGAAATTATCACCAAAATGTTACCAAAATGATCACCAAAATTCTTCTTCTTGAATCTAGTTAGGAGTCTTCATTTTCTTCTACTTATTCTTTGTGCTGCTGTGCACACCTACCTCAGGATATCATTCCTTCTGGAAATCCGTGAAACTTGCAGCGTGTTGCATCCCAAGTTTGTGACATAGTGAATTCCTTCACAATTTTTGTCAGTCATAACAGCTGGGCCAAAATGGATTCAAATGGCATTCTCAGGTTCCAACTCTGAGCTGGAAATATTGCCTTTACACTAAGGTGAACCAGTGCAACTCTGATTGCTCTTAAAATAAATAATGTTTCAGTCATCTTGCTTTTTTTTTTTTTTTTTTTTTTTAATTTACTTTTTTTTCCTAAAACAACAACAAAGCAAACAACGACAAAAAAATCCATTGTCAATCTAATGGCTAACCTTCTGTTGACTTTTACAAGTTTTGTGTTGCTAGTTATCACTGTCATCATAACTAGTTGAAGACTAGTTGAAGACTGCATAGTAATTAAATCTAGATTGGAAAGATATCTTCATATAGGATGCAAATACCCATGCACACTTTTTAACAGAGCAAATGTTGGTAACATATAAGGACTTGTTTAGAAAAAAAAATGATGTCAGAATGGAGTTAATAAAAAATGAGACTGCATTAATTTAAATTTTCAGCTAAAGACAAAAGAAATATCCAATATATGCTGATTTCTTTTTTAAAAGCATGCTTTACTTTCAAAGGCAAAATTTAAAATGTACACTGTATGAGAATTTAAAATGTACAATGTATGAGAATGTGTACTTGTATAAGAAAACAAAATGGTGTTTGCTACTACGAAATAGCAAATGTTTTCAAAGTGATGAAGAGCTATAGGCTATATTTAAAACCAGAATTAATGCATATTCTAATCCCCGACATGCATTTGAAAATATCAAACAGCATTTATTAAGTACAGAAAGATAAACATAAGGTCACATTTCTCATTCTGCAGGCAGTAACTGATCATATGGGGAAAACAACTGACCATGAAACAGAAGAAACAGTTTTATTTCTGTTTTCACGCTAGTTAAAATTGGGCTAATTTATCCTGATGAAATGCTTCTGTTTCAGGGAAAAAAAAAAAAATAAAAATTAATCTAGACTGTTTTAGGCATGCATTTCTCTTCCAGTTGCTGATAAAGAATGATTACGACAATGTTTTTGACTTAATCATTTGCCTTTTTTAGTACAAATAATGTTACGATTTATAGTAAATCAAAATGACCTGACTTTATATGTTCAGGTTGAACAGATGAAGGGGTGATAAAGCACTGCAATCAGGTCAGAACAAAAGCTCATTTTGATGGTTTAAAAAGTGGATGTGGGGTGGAAGGTGGGTGGCACAGTAGCTCCAAACTTCAAATCCTTTTTTTTTTTTTTTTTTTTTTTTTTTTTAATATGTATTGGAAGAAATAACTCAATTTCTTTGAAGTTTTTCTCTTATTGGTTTTAACTGAATATGCTCAGTTTGTGACGGTCTGTTAACATGGAATACCTCTGTTTTATTTGGCATTATTAGGAGAAAGCTGTACAGATGATCAGTAAATATTAGTGACTAAAACTGTCTTCATAAATTCATTATTTAGTGTGTTAAATTCTTACACAGTAACATTCACTACAGTTTTATTGTAATGAGACAGAATGTAAAAGTTGAAATAATAGGGTTATTGTGGGTTTTTAAGAGTATTCTTGTTTCAGGTAATCTCTAAACTTGTGCATCTGTTCTGATTTAAAAAAAAAAATACAATTTTGAAATGTTGTAATACCTGCAAGTGTAGTTCCCAAGCACTCCAGTTCATTTTCTTGTCACTGCAGGAGACATTTGTTATTGGCAATCTCAGAGAAAGCTATAGTCTTGAAAGGGAAATGAAAAAGGTAATTTTCATTAAAATACAACAACAAAATTGCATCAAAATTTGAGACTACAGCCAATTCAGCCACGTAAATAAAACAGATGTTTCTTGTGATAAAAGTGGGAAAAATATGGCAGAGAATTAAAAACAACAACTCCTTTTTATGCTTGTTTGAGTGATTATACGGGTTGCAGGCCAGTGAAATATCAGATCCAGAGCACATTCCTAGTAATTCTTCAACCACTTCTCTATAGTTGGGTCTCTGAATGGGCTTTCCAACCCACAAGAGGCAGCTTATCTTTCTCCCATTAAAAACAATCATCCATCTGCAGTTAATGACAGAAAATGAAGTCTATTAGAAATGTGAATGGTGGCAGAAGGTATTCAAAACTAATTCCTGGAGAAACATCTGGGTGGCATTTAAATGTCTGAATACTTCAGAGTTCAGTGACTGTCCTTTTGAGGAAAAATCAGTGAAGGCAGATACTTTTTGAAACAAACAGTTTTGGAAAATGTGGTTTTGAAAATTTACTCAAAAATCATTGGAAACTAGATTTTTCCATCAAAATCTACTAGTGGATACTTTTAAACAGCATTACCTAACACATGGATTGTTTGTTTTCTGAGATCTGTATGTGAGGGATGTGACAATGCTTCCAAAAATCATTGGAGCATGTTTTCACCTGTGTGATGTTTACCAGGGAAGAAACCTGGCCGTTGCCTGTCTGTCTTTGTGCTGCATGCTCAGCCTCTGAGGGGCTGTATGGAGCCATTGCTAGGTGAAAGAACTGTCTGGGTGGCTTTAAAATGTTAACTTTTATAAGTGGCTTCTCAATGGTGAAGGTCAAAGCAAAGCAGGAGAGAGCGTGATTTGGGAAGGCAGTACAGGAGCTGAGCTGGGTGCTCTGGGGTATGTCATGCTGCATATGGCACATGGCAAGCATTTCATGGCTTCCTCCTCCACAGCCCACAGCCAGAAATGGCTTTCTAATTGGAGAAGGAAGCCCTTTCTGTAGTTTTGGGACCAATCCAGGCCAGGTCCTTTCTGGAAAGCCATTTTATGCTGCTGATTTTTTTAATTTAGTGCCTGTTCTCCTTTCGTGTGTATACAAGCTCCAGCCTGAGTGGATTTGGGTCTCCTTGGGAGCCAGGCCCTGACAGCACTGATAGGCTGTGGCCTCACCCCCAGGCCTGAGGGCACCATTTTGGCTTCACTGTGCCCACAGAGATGCTCTGAGCAGCACCGGGGGTGTCTGTGTCCTGCTGCCCTCACTGGATGCCCTGGGCATCACCTCAGGGCCCTCATGGGACCCTGTTGCCACCCCCATTCTAGCTTGGGCACTGGGTGCCACACCCAGCCATGGAGGGGCCTAGCTGGGCCCACCTCACATCTGCTCCAGTGCCAGAATCCTGCAGGGAGGTGGCTGGGGATCCATCATGCTGGCAAAAAGGAAAATTGGGCTATTTTAATAATAATAATAATAAAATAATAATAATAAAAAAAAGATTAGATGTGTTCTTCTTGGAAGGAAGTCAGTGTTTTAATCTGTGTGGACTGGCTGATTTTCATTAAAATTGAAGCAATGCTAGAGGTTTCTGTATGAGTCTGTGCTGTCCCACACAGAAGAAAGGTGAATGTGGAGGCTGGAATGAATAATGCATCCATATGTGTTCTTGTAGGCTTTATCATGGTCTTTAACTAGAACAAATCTTTGTTTTCTGACAATTTTTGTGTCCAGCTACACTGTCAATTCAACAAAATGAAAACCAAAATCTTCTGGTGCCTTATGTTCATGTGTGTGTTATGCTTACGTGCTCTCCCTGCTGAGGTCAGGGTTTAAAATATAGAATTGGTTTATCATGCGTTACAAATACCAGGTCTGGTATCAATTTTCATGGAAAACAGCTGGTTTAGCTGATGTTAACAGCACAGCACAACTCTGAAAAATCATACTACTTAAAACATAATTTGCCGGTATCATTTAAGGATTTGGTCACAGAATCACAAAGTCATCTAGGTTGGAAGAGACCTCCAAGATCACCTAGTCCAACCTCTGACCTAACACAAGTCCTCCACAAAACCATATCACTAAGTATCTTTTAAAGACCTCCAGGGATGGTGACTCAACCACTATTCCAATGTCTAACAACCCTTTCTGTAAAGAAGTTCTTCCTAATATCCAACCTAAACCTCCCCTGGCGCAACTTTAGCCCATTCCCCTTAATCCTGTCACCAGGCACGTGGGAGAACAGACCAATCTCCACCTTGCTACAGCCTCCTTTAAGGTACCTATAAAGAGTGTTAAGGTCGCCCCTGAGGCTCCTCTTCTCCAGGCTGAACAAGCCCAACTCCCTCAGCCGCTCCTCGTAGGACTTGTTCTCCAGACCCCTCACCAGCTTCGTTACCCTTCTCTGGACTCGCTCGAGCACCTCAATGTTCTTCTTGTAGTGAGGGGACCAAAACTGAACACAGTACTTGAGGTGCAGCCTCACCAGAGCCGAGTACAGGGGGATGATCATTTCCCTAGACCTGCTGGCCACACTGCTTCTTATACAAGCCAGGATGCTGTTGGCCTTCTTGGCCACCTGAGCACACTGCTGGCTCATATTCAGCTGTCTATCAACCATCCCTCCCAGGTCCTTCTCCACCAGGCAGCTTTCCAGCCACTCATCTCCCAGCCTGTAGCTCTGCTTGGGGTTATTGCGCCCCAGGTGCAGGACCCGGCACTTGGCCTTGTTGAATTTCATACAGTTGGCCTCAGCCCATTGGTCCAGCCTATCCAGATCCTCCTGCAGAGCCTTCCTACCCTCAAGCAGATCGACACACACACCAAACTTGGTGTCATCTGCAAACTTACTGAAGGTGCACTTGATCTCCTCATACAGATCATCAGTAAAGATATTGAAGAGAACTGGCCCTAATACTGAGTCCTGGGGGACACTGCTTGTGACCAGTGTATACAGGTAAACTATTAAAAACAAACCTTCAAAATAAAAATATAAAAAGATTTACTTTTCAGTGTTGTCAACCAAATTTAGTTTTACAGTATAATAGTAGTAGTATCTTTCTCCCTTGATATATATTTTGAAAATTAAAGTGTTTGCTTGGAGCTGGAATAATTGAAAATCAGTCCGTCTAAAAACCAAGTATTTTTCTTCCATTATCAACAGCAATAATGATTGCCACCAAGTGTTGATTGGTAGTATGTTGACTTTTGGCGTAAATGCACTTAGAAAAACTGGCTAGACATTTGAAAGGTGAAAGGAATATACATGTGTGTATATATATTATATATATAAAAAGTTTGGGTCAGTTCTCTCTTCTAGAAAAACTTTGAAATGAAAGGATTATTTAGACACTTCCACTGTCACAAATGAACTACAATTTATCAGATTGTTCTCAGGTGAAATATAATAAAAGCTATCCTGTAAATAGAATATTTTAATATGATTTTAAAATGTCCTTCATATATATAGAGAGAGGCATAACTAAAATCAAGGTTGTATGGATTTTCTCTGAAAGCTTACAGAACACTTGCCATTATTGATATTAATAGCTTATGAAGAATTCCAAGTCTGGTCTGCCTGTATGCTTTCAAATGTGGGGACAGTATTTCTAACTAAGCATAAGCTTTCAAAATATCTCATCTAGTTTGAGGGAGGAAAAAATTTGAAACAATGAAAATCTATGTGAAAGGAAAAACATGATTTTGGAACATCAGATTATTTTGTTGAGACATTTTCAGCTACCTGTGTTTTTTTATTTGCATTCCTTCTTTGTACTGTATTATGAAAACCATATGTCATACTTTCCAACACTATTAAATTTTTGAAAGTTTTACCATATTAAATCTCATGCTTTTCATTATTTATTTATTTATTTATTTTTGCCCTCCCATATCCACCAACTTTTTCTGGTTATTAAACAAGGTGCTGAAAAGGCTCCAACTTGGAAGGGTATGAATGGAAAATCAAAAACTTGTTTTGAAATAGCTCCTTCAATGGATGCTCTTACTGTGATTTTTAAGAATAAGACACTGACACTGTGAAATATAAAGCACCAGTTCCGTGCTCCAAATTAGTTCAGTCTGCTTTCAAATGGTTTGTTGAGAGTAAGAGACTCCCCAGTACTCAATCTTGAATCACAATTCTTTCTGAACTGTTACCTCTGAATAAGTCAGTTTGTAGACTAGCTGTTAAACTAAGAGATGTCAGGAAAAGGTTTTACTCTGCTAAGGAATGTTACAGTAGTAATAATGGGGAAAAAAAATTCTAATAAACTCAAGTTGTGGCAGATAAATAAAGGAAAGATTAATGGTATTTAAAGAAATGTGTTAAGTGTATGTAATTATCTTTGTAAGAGCTTTGTTACTGAGGCAGAGCAGGAGGGCAAACTGTTGGCTTTGGATGTCAGTGTAGGAAGAATTACTGCAAGTTGAAGTAGAGGAAGCTGCTATTAATACATGATTTTTTTTTTCTGATACATTTGTTAGTTCTCTATGTGTGTTTTTTGTTTTGTTTTGTTTTGTTTTTTAACTATCAATGGAACAAAATGTTTGATGAAACAGTATTTTTGAAATACATTCTTTGAGTAGAGCAAGCAAATGGCACAGAGGAGGGGAAAAAAATCTGCTTAATGCTAGGATTTGAATAGAGTTTCAAAGTTGAATTATTTGTTTTTTAATTTATGGAGTGTTGCTCCCCTGTCAAGGTCTTGTCATACAACACTACTGAAATATGATGTAAAACCTGTATGAAAAAATGCATAAAAACTAAACAGTTCACTGTCACGTTTTGATACTAACTATTGCTTTGTTTAATTACATGGGATTAAAACAGGGTAGACTAATTTTTTTTATATTACATACATATAGGTACACTGAAATTAAAAAAATGAAAAAATAAGGTTAACTTTGAGATACAGTGATCTCAGTAGAAAGTGTATGTATCTCTATATATACATGCATGTGTGTGTATATACACATGTATGCATACACAATACATATGGATATATATATATATATATATATATATATATATATATATATATATATATATATCATGGCCTTCTGGAGTTCCAGTTACTATTCTGACACTTCTATCCCTTAAAATATCTGTCACTCTTTTGGAATAAGGCATGATTGCTTTTAGCTGTCTTGCTTTTCTCTGTCAGGATAAAGAGGTAAAAGCAGCAATAACTGCATATTAATGTGTTTATTGTGTATAAGATATTTGGATACTCTTGCTTTACCATGGCAACATATTGCAATTGAATAGTATTATTGGCTGCTGTCAGTAATACAGAGCTATATTCATAAATTACTGAGGCTAGCAGTACTATTCTAGACAGCATATTCTGGTAATCTGGAGAGTTGAAGGGAACTGGAAGCAAATGACAGTGGTGATGTCCAGCAATATTGATTGATGAAGTAGGAAGCAAGTATAGTTTGAAGGTATCAGTATAGCCTTGATGTGCAATGATGTTCTTTAGCATCATTCATTCATCTCTTTAAGATGATGATTACCAAAGGAATACTGTTACAGGTGGATGATAATGTAGCTAAAAAGACAACTGCATTCTCTATTGCTAAAATATAAAATAAGGAGATTCTTGGGCCCATTATCTTCTTGGATTTATTGCAAAGATGTGAGTATTGTGCTTCTGGACTCCATTTTTTTTTTTTTTTTTTTTTTCCTTAGAGACTTACAGCTGCAATCTATCTGTTTCTTAATTATGTGAAATGAGAAATCATCCAAGAGCTCCCCCCACCTGGGGATCCAGGTTATGTTGGCAATCCTTATTTTGACCTCAGAGTGAGCTTTTGATTTTGTACAAGAAAAAACAGACCGGGTAGCATGTGTCGAGAGTTGGCCTCTGCAGTGAATATTTTATGCTGATCAATTTAAAATGGGTTCATTGTTTGCAATATGTTATGTCAAGCACAAAGGAGAAATCAAAGAACATTTTTTTGTGATGTTGGCCAGAATTTTCACATCTGTGGGCTTAATACTGGACTTCTAAATTCTTATCTAGGCACTGAATTCTAAGTGATCTAATTTTTAGAGGTACTGACAAGCCACAGACACACAGAACTGATGGTTTGCAAACTGGAGAGGCATTAAAAGCATAAACTTGGATCTCAGTCCCTTCAAAGTGAAGGCTGTGTGTGCACCCTTATAATCCTACAAATGGAATTTCTGGCAATGGTACAGGCTTTTGGAAGAATTTTATTTGTTAATGTTTGGTATGAGTTTAAAATCCTCTAACCAAAGATGTTTGGATCATCGGGAATATCAGTGTTCAAGATTATGCATGTTCTATTATCTCTTCCCCAAAGGAGTTCACCATGGGGCCAGCATATGTGCAATGTTAGGATTGCAAGCCTTAAGTTCTTGCATTTATTGCTCTTCATTAAGGCTACTTTCTTCATCAAAGTTTGGATCTAGTAAATCTTTTTTTTTTTCTTCCTTTCTTAGCTTCCTTTTAAAAATCTTCAATAAACCATTAGAGAAATAATTAAAGTTCCTGTACAATTTGTTTGTTCAAAATTTGAAGCTAAAATAATTTCTGTTGACAGAATCTGAAGTTCTTTTCCTTAAGTAAAAATGTAAGCCTAAAAAAGGAAACAAAACACATTTTAAGCTGGGTTTTATTTCATCTCAATTCATTGTGCTTTATTTATTTATTTATTTACAATTTTCTTTGCAAAATCTCTAGGGAAGTTAATAAAAAAAAAAAAGAGACAATGTTTATTTCTGGTAACATAAATACCAAATACATGTTATTTTTAAATATGTGAGTCAAAAATGCCAAAGCTTCCATTCCTTAATGTCTAAAGGGTAGAGTTTAAAAAATGCTAAGATGCATGAAGGTTCAAGTAGATGCCTGTTAGGACTGCAGAGACTCTTTCAGTAGCAATTCAGTGAGATCTATGAAATAGAAATCTGTGAAGGGTAATTAATGGTGCTGTCGTATGCTACTTGAAGTGGCTATTTTGCTTTTGTGTACAGAACCACTCTTTACAGTCATAAACTTGTTTGGGTGTATAACATTCTCCAGAGGATCATATAGATGTGTCATAAACCCAGCTAAATTAGGAAATTTGTTTGCCCTAAGTGCCACTGAAAAAATCCTATGTGACTTTTTTTTTCATTCTTGGTTATCTACATATCTTTGAAAATCTTTTATTGGGTTGGAATTTCGACACAGTCATCAAGTACCATTATTGATTATAATGCTATGGGATTGAAAGATGAGAAACTAGCATTGTGATTGTAAATAAATGGAAGTCATTTTTTTCTTTAGTACTGGTTACTCATGTTAAGAGCAGGTAGTCAGTAAATTCTTCAGAAGCAAACTGCAGACTCTTGTTTTCCAGAGCTCATTCATCAGATTTGCTGACTGTTTTATGGATGTGCATTAAACCAGGGTACACTGAGGTGTATCAGGTGGGATAGATCTGAACTGTACGTGACATAGTTTTTACACATCATCCAGCCTTTGTTCAAGTTCCTTTAAATGCCAGGGGATGAAGGTTTTGCCCTTGTTCGCTAACGTGGCTGGGAGACTGTCAAAGAGGCAATTGTTGCAGTTGTTGCTCCAAGAAGTCTCTTTGTAGACTCTCTGTAGATGTCATCTTAATGCTTTCCTGTGGCTTAATTCTGGGGTGTATTCCATAATTTAGAAAAATCAACAGCCTTAATCTTCTGACCCCGGGTGCATTTGTAAGCCATTGTAGAGCCGTATTTTGAAGTGAAATGTAGGATTAGGACAAAAAAAAAAAAAAAAAAGAAAAAAAAAAAAGAAAAAAAAAAGTATGAGATCCTGCTTTTGTTGAGCTTCAGGCCAGAATTTCACTGTAACCTGAATGCTTAAGAGCCAGCTTGGGTATCTGAATGTATATGTTCTGTGAAATTTGGTGACTGTCTCTCATTTATAGAAAATATTATTTCCCATGTAGTGTGTCAAGGGAATGTCTTTTTTATTGCATAGTCCGTAACAAAGTATGGTACGACTGGGGCTTTTGAATGGTATTATAATTCAAGAAATGAGTAAATATATATTGGGTTTGACAATACTAGCATTTGCTCCTGAAACATTTTTAGTACATTTCTGTTTGGATTAAAAAGAAAGCCCCACTAACTGCATGAATTACTGAAGACTTTCAAAACTCAAAGCCTCCAGAACTTGAAGTCTATAGGCACTCTATATGCGATTAAATACATTTTATTAGAAAGTTTTTGTGTTTTGCAGAATTTATCCTGCACATGCTTATTAACTAATATGACAGACAGAAAGGACTAACACCACTTGACTGATTGAATTTACTTCATTATTGTCATGAGGAAAACTTAGCTTTATATGGGTAGACACGGTGACTTTGTCAGAGATTTGTCACATCAGCGAACTGTTAATGTATAAATAGTACAGGTGACAAAAACAACCAGGATATGTAGCAACTAATTAACACTGGAATCATCCTCCTATTTTTTAATTTCTGGGCTTTTTTTGGGGTTAGACCAGGCAAGCCATTGCCAATAGCTGTAGTTCAGATAAGTAGAGACCACGGAAAAGCCGTGCCTCACCCTCTGTGTCCTGCTGTGCCTCTGAATACCCTTGCCAAAACCAATTGCACTTCATCCATGGCATAACAACTTCCTTTCATCTTTCTGCAAGGAAAATTAGATAAAAGGAGGCAGGTACGTCTGTGATCTGTGTTGACAAGTATGAAGAACAAATTCCAGAGTAAAGAAGAGCAGGTGTGACTGTAAGGGGATCTGCTGTGTGGACTGGTAATGCTGTATGGGCAGTAAGCAAACTGCAGGCAAAATGTGTGGCTTAAAGTTTGCTTTGCCCACATTAGGATCTGCATTTCTTGTTGTTTTGTTGATACACTTCTGTGATTCAGTGCAAGCCTCTGAGCATTAGTGTGCTTTGTGAAGTCCAGGCCAGACTAACCTTCAGGACAGAGCAGTAGGAACACAGATGCGGGGTCAGTGTAAAATGGCATGGCTGGGCAGGGGCTGCAGGGGGAGAACCCTTTGAAGGGCTCTTTCCAGATACTGATGGACATGTCCACCCCATCACACAGAGGTTTGTTTAAACCTCATGCTTGTACAGCCGAGCTGTTCATAACCTGGTCAGGACAACAGGGAAGCTGCAGTGGTATGGGCTTAAATCATCGGATAGTTGAGCAGTCCTCACTCTGTAGCCACCACTTAAACTGTGCTTAACTTCCCTCAGGTTGCTTAAATAAACTTTGGCTTAACACGATGGTGACAGCCCTTAAAAACAGTGCCAACATCTGTTTGTTGTTATTCATTTTGCTGGTGTCTTGCCTTGTATACACAGGTCTTTCTGACCTATAAGCAGGAGCCAAGCAGACTGTAAATGATGCTGACACCTCCCAGAATGTCCAACACCCATGCTGGCCCTTCTCTGTGCTCTGGCTTCCCATCAGCTGGTCCTTACCAGGACTCTGGTCTTCCCATGTTGACCACAGGCTGCAGGCTTGTGCCAGTGCAACAGCTCTAGGAAGTGGTCCTGTGGATTGCTTGTCCTGGGCAGCAGGGCCAAAATGGACGCTGCAGAGCTGCTGGAAGTGGATGCCTGTAGTACGCCTCTGGAAGGGGATAAAGGCAAATATATTGTTATCCCTACAAAGCACTCAGAAAACCTTGAGCAGTGTATGCATCAAACAGGGAGTTACTGAAGCGTGACACTAGTGTTTCACCCTGTCTCAACAAATTGTCCTCGAGATCCAGGACCTGCTTCTCTGGAGACTTGGTGGCCTCATCTGAACTGGCCTTAAATACTGCATGAGTAAAGATTGGTTCCTTCTCTTGGTAACATCCAGGAAGGCTTATATTTTTACTGCAATGCTTTACATCTCTTAGCAAGAAAAACAACAACAACAACAGCAGAAAAAAATCTTTCAGATGCTGCTTTCAGTGTTCTCATGCTATTCAGGGTTTATTCAGCATGTAATTTGAAATGAAGGGTGAGAATGTAAAAGAAAGGTTAAGCTGAATATAAATGTAGTGTGTCCAGATGCAACAGCAGGCGTATTGTAAGCTAGTGAATAAAAAAACAAAAGGTGGGTCAGATTCAAAATGAAAAAAAAAATCTTCTATCACAAACGTGTTTTTTTTTTCTTTTTTCTTTGTGGCTTGGTTCTTGAGCTGTCAGTTTTCTTTAAGCCCAGAATTAATATAGGAAATTGGTTTGGTGTAAGCCCGATGGTGTCGGTATCCCTGAGCTTGTGTGTCACTTCCCCCTGTGCTTTTTGCCCTCTTGTGCATTCATACTCAAGTATGAGGTCTTGTGTAGTCTGCTGTAGACTTCTGCTACTGCCTTTACTTAGTCACACGTGAGAACCTCAGAAAGCATTTTCTGGAGGATGTCCTGAGCCATTAGCTGAGGTTTTAGTGAGTGATTATGGGGTGTTAGATGCCCTGTGTTCCAGAAACCAAACTGAGACACATGAAAGGAGCCTTTTATTGCTAAGAAAGTACTCAGTACTGATCTCTGGCATTCAAGTCACAGCCGAGCAACCCAAGCTAGAGGTTCCATGTCATCAGTCACCTGTAGAAGTCTACCTTTTCACAGCTCCCAGATGCATCTCCAAGCACATGTGCTAAAGTGCTCTGCCTCCTTGTCCCGGGTTTGTTTAGGCAGGCCTCTCTGACTTTACAGAATTACTTGAGAATGTGAAGATCTTACCAAGTTTTCCATTGTTCTTTATTAAAAGGCAGAAGAGGTTTTGTGATTATCAGGAAATAACTGGTGAGGCCAAAATCTTGGCCAGAATTTTGAGTGCTCTTTAGGTGGTGCAAATGCTTTGCAATCTCCACTGTAAAAACCTCCCATGAGAGGGAAAAAAAATCCATTTCACTAAGCTTTTAAAAATATATATTTTTTGAAAACAGAAACAAAATACTGTGTTTGGTGCTGTATCTAATTTGAATAGAAATTTTGCTATGATTTTAACAACAAAAAAAATCCTACCTGGACATTCCACCCCCTGGAGTTGTGAGTGTAGTCTCTCCTGGGCAAGGGGCAAAAAAGAGTACATGCTTCCTTCCCCCAGCTCCCTCCCCAGGCAGTGCTTCTTGCCTGTGCCAGTTCTGGGATGCATGGAGCAGCCCAGGAATCAGGCCCACAGCAGGAACCTAGAGGCAACTAATTCCCATCCCCACATAAAATTTGGTTTATTTTGATGTGTTTTTCAGACTCATTAGCATGGGGCAACACATTTTCTCCCCCCGGCCTTTTTTCTCCCTGTTTAGGGACAAAATCAGAAGTTGAAATGTTGGTATCTCCTGTTGCATAGACACTTTAAATCACTTTTGTGTTTGTACTCTGTGCTAATAAATGCTGAAACCGTTAGCAAATAAATTGGAGAAAAGATACGAGGATTGTACATACAAACTCAAGTGGAGTGATTAATGGGCTGTTATTTGTAACACAATGGAAGGTGCAAAACTATAAAACAGCAGTGATTTTAAAAAAAAAAGCTCTACATGTTTTATTGGATACCTTTAAAAATATTGCAGACCAAAATTAAGACCAAAAGTGTCCTGGCAAAAGTGTTGAAGTGGATCTGACAGGTTGATTAATGTATTTGAACTGGTTGAAGAAGAGCAGAATGCTTGAATAACCATTTTAAGGAAAAAATAGAAGCAAGATGGGTACATCAGGACAGGCTGCATTCCAGCCCTATTTAGGGTGGACTACTTCCTAGGCATTTTGTATTAAATATTTGAATAGGGAAAAAATCAGGTATATTCAGTGCACGGAACATCTGCTCATGTTGGATACAGCCTTTCGTATAAACCCCCGATTTAATAAAGGATTTTAAACCTGTGCTTAACTTTTAGACATATGTCTTTTTAGAGATAGATGGAGCCTCAACGTTAGTAGATTGAAATAAGCATTTAGTAAACATTTAACTACTTTCCAGCAGTGATGGAGGGACATTTTTGAAAATTGGTTACTGAAAAAATAGTTATGAAACAGTATTTTAAATATTGCTAAATAAGGATATTAAAAAAAAAAAAAAAAAAAAAAAGTATTGGCTACATGTATGTTAGCTATACTGAGACTTGAGGATTGAAAGGGTGTCAGTCCTGCCATGTTTTGATAAACCATGATGTGTGTTGCTTTACTGATGAAGAAACAGACATTATTTCCTAAATATAGTTTTGTCCTTTTTTTAGCTTCTGGTTTGGTTTGCTTATCCATCAGATCCTGTAGTGGTTTCCAGGACACCCAGCTGGTGAAATAGTGGTATAACTGGGAAACTACTGTGTTTACCTAATATTCTTTTCTAAATTATTCACTGCTTTATGCCATATATATAAGGCTGCAAAAGGAACGGAGTGCTTGTGTGACTACTTGAGCTGCTAAAATTACTTGAATAAGGGCAGTTTACTTGGCCCTGGAAAACATACATTATATAATTTTTGAGTTTGAGGTTGCATTCTACTTGTCTAGTCCGAGTTCTTCTACAAGATTAGAAATGGGACTGAATCTAAAGGCTGGCTTTTGAAGATTTCCTTCAAAATTTATTCAAAATGTGTGATTTACTTCAATGTTTTTGGTCAATACTTTTTTTTTTTTTTTCTTCTGGGAAGGAGAGAAAATGAGACTCCAATGCTTTGAAACGACATGTATTGTAAAGAAAAATTATTTCTGGGTGATCTGCTTAAAAAAGTTTAAACTGTCTCTACCCGAGAAGACCTATATACAAGGAGATGTACCATGAAACTAAGGCTCAGCGTTGTAAAGCAATGAAAAGAAACATTATTTTACCCAGCTGTTCTCTGGAACTTACTGCTATATTGTATGGGTGGGGAGAACAAAATTAACGAAGAAAAACACTGTGTGTGGACCGTTTACATAAAACATCAGAAACATGCATTACTTCAATGTCAGGGATGTCCAAAATCCTAGGAATCTGGGAGAGATGTAAACTCTAAGGATCACAGAAAATAATTATCCCCCAGCCAAACAAGAAAACAAAAACCCAACCCAACTCAGCCTTCTTGGGGACAGGAGAATTTCTCCTTTCCAGAGGCAACAGATGTATCCTGTACAGTACTGTGCAAGTTGCAGACTTTTAATGATAACTAAAAAGAGGGGCCCAATAAAGAGAATTTAGTTCTCTGTGATCAAAAAGCTTCAGATAAGGTTTAACTTTTTTTTTGTTTGTTTGTTCTAAACTATTAATCAAACTTGGGCTGGAAGAAAATGGATGATTTCAGCAGAATTATTTCCATGTTTATTAACCATATATAATCCCATTTTATTTTGCTTCTGTCACTTTAGGTTTCTTTTACCTGTGAGTCCAGGTTAGCCCTTGAAGTACATTGTATCCAAAGAACCATTCTTCATGTCTGAAGTCTAATTGGATTTGTGTGTTTGATACTGACTTTGATTATAACTTTAAAAGGATCTGTTGATCTAAACGATCTGATTGGAAGGGTTGCTACATAACTAATTACTATCTCATTCTTATAAAACAGAAGGTTTGTTTCATACCATACTTCGGGAAATGATAAAAGATTGTTGTTACAAAAAAGCCATTAATTTTATTAACTCCTTTGTATGTTTGCATTGAACAAATGAGAGACTTTTCTTCAAGTGCTAACGTTTCATCCTCTGAGATCAATGGCTGCAAGCATGCTGAACATCTTACAGGATCTGTCTTTTAATTAAGTTATGTTAACATTTGTCTCACTTGTAAATGATGCCAATGACTGTTTATTGTACAACTCTGCCTCTAGTGTGGGGAAAGGTGAAATGTGTTCTTTACTAAGTAACGGCTTAAAAATGGTATTTTGCCTTATGTTTGCTGGAGCTGAACATTAAAATAACGCTTGTGAGTATGTATGTATATATATATATACATATATATTTTATTTTTTTTTTGTGGCTTGGAGTGGTCACAAGTACAGTTTGATTCACAACGTGAATTCCTGTGTCCCAGAAGCATGGAGGATGGGAGGACTGGGGCTGCTTGGGTTCTGTTCCCAACGTGGTGACCTTGAGCAAAGTCACTGAACCACTCTGTGCCGTGGTTTAGTGACTTCTGTGATGAATATCAAGTTACAGTACCTAGCTCCCAGGGGTATGGAGCAAGCTTAATTAATGAGTTAGTAATATGCTTTGAGATCCACCTTTCTGACCTTTCAGCCTGCACTATCAAGGCACTTGTCTGTGTCCTTATCTATGTGCAAATTGATTACAGCTGGCTCCTAACCTTGCCATCTCAAGCGTGTTTGCTGTGCTTCTGCCTGACTCCTCAGTGTGGTCATGTTTTCTGCCCATTTTCTTCATTCCTTTACTGCCCTTACTTTCTCCACTGTGTTAAGCATAGGAATCTTTATTGTCACTATATAGCTTGTTTGTTTTCACATATAACTACAATGAATAAAATTTAATCAAAGGGATAGGATGTGGTATAGAAAAGGCATTTTTATGCACAACTATTAGCCTAAATCAAGTCATACTGCCTGTGATACAGCATTCTTATGCAGAAACGTAACTCTCCTAGAAAGTCTTCATCCATGAGTGAAAGCAATTGCATCGCAGGATGATTGATGCCTCAAACAGAAGGGTATTCACATGCAATAGAAAGGAGGAAAGACAGACCAAACATCTGGATGAAAGGAGGGAGGTAAATTAGGAAATATCCAACAAGACTATGAAGCCCAGCTGACAGAATGTGAAAACCTGTGGATGCCCCATCACTGGAAGTGTTCAAGGCCAGGTCGGATGGAGCTTTGGGCAACCTGGTCTAGTCTCTGCCCATGGCGGTCGGGGGGGGGGGGGGTCTTTAAGGTGGTATTTAAGGTCCCTTCCAACCCAAACCATTCTTTGGTTCTATGAAACGTAGGAGAATTCATGGTAAAAGTTACTCAGCTACGTTTTGCTTATCTTTACGGAATGATAGAGCAAAGAAATACACAAGCTATCCAAATGGATGATAAAACCATATCATGAAATCAGTGTCCATACATATGTCCATATATGCTACATTTTTGATGGAGGAAAAGGGAAATAAAAGAGAGATTTCAGTACTGGTAAGGCTGACAGACTGCCTAGTTTGGGCAAAGAAATGTAGGTCTTTTACTGAGGAAGATATGCTCATACATGACTTTTGCATTCAGAGGTTGTTACCCTGTCATGTGCTAACAGAGCTGATAACTAGACTTGCCTTTGTTGGCTGTTGATGAGGTCTTAAAGACAAGTATCTGCAATTAATTCTTTCCTTGTTTGTACCCAGGGCTTCTCCTGGGCCTCAGCCAGCTGAGAACTCTTGTAGAGGCTGTGTGTATGGTCAAGGAGCTGGCCTTGAGACATGAACTACCAGAAAAATATAGATTTTGTTGCAAGTGACTAACATGACAAACCAGAACTGAGCCGGAATCTTCTAGGTGTCTGAAGTGCTGACTTTTCGGTATTTCATGTATTTTTGTAGTGGTTTACAGTATGAAGTCAACCCTTGTGGCTGAAGGGAACCCTAAGAACCTCAAGGGAACCCTTTGATGATAAGCTGGGATCCATACAGGTATAAAATGCTTTCCTGGTGAAGGTCTTTAATTCTTAAATTAGAGCGTAATGTGTCCTAGAGACTGACCCAAGTTTTCAGTAATTTGCAGAGCTTCGCTGACACTTAGGCCTCACTTTAATGGGGTGAATGTACACAGGGACTGGTGAGTCTGCTGGTTTTTGCTGACAGACCAAGGCTGGCTCATGTCTGATGCTGTGAAGGCTTTCATCCTGATATCCTTGAATCTAGATTGCAATGGTTGCCATCCTGTTTTAACAATACATAAAGGATAAGTGAAATAGCTCATGCTTATTGACAGGTGACTGGAAAACAGACGAATTTTGCTTGTGGAGAGGAGGCCTGAGCTACAGAGCATATGTAATAGGATGCGGGACAAAGAGCAGCAGGTCAAGGCTATGAATTAATCAGTCTTTATGTTGAAGATTGAAATGAATCTAGCAGAAATTACTATTTAGAATTTACTGGACTCAGTGGAATGAAACCCAATATTAATAAGAGAAATGCTTGAATTGTGAAGAAGAAAAGGCAAGCCTAATTTACAGGCTATGAATCTATATGTACAACTAGTCATTTTAGGAAAAAAAAAATAGCTAAACAAGAAATTGGATTTATTTATTTATTTATTTATTCATTTTACCTGTAGTGTCAAGATCTTTATCTGTTGAGACTTGTTTCCCACAACAAATAGTGATGAAGAATGAGAACAATTTGGCTAAGGTCAGTTGTAGCTGGAAAAAAACGTTACTCTTTACAAACTTGGAAATATGCTAAGAGATCTGAAAAATCTGGAGTGGTATTGCAGGTAGGCAGGAGTGGTCTGACTCAAGGAGAGGGAAAAATTGCATATTAACAATATAGTGGAAAAAAATAAAAGGAACAGTTTAAGCAATCTGGAGTTGCTTTCAAGTGGCCAGATTGTACTTCCTAAATAATTGCTGTGGGATTGGGCTCTGTTTGATTTAATTGGTAACGTGTGTTGAAGCCAGAGCTGAATGAACTATTTACAGCGAATAATTTATTTGATCAATGTCATCTTCCTTTCTGTTCATGAATTATCCACAAACAGGTTTTTTCCTCTCTAATTTGTTCATTATTCAAAATTGCTCAGCAAATGCTTTGTGTGAGTGCCTTTTTGTGTCTTTTTTCCTTTTTCTATCTTTAGAAGATTATGCTTATATATGGAGAGTTTTACAGTGGGACTTGAGAAACCTGAATGTTCTCTTTTACTGTGCTTTTGAAGGAGGGAAAAATAACCCATTTTCTATGGGTTATTTGCTATATTTGCTGAAAATGTGGAGAGTGCAGCAGCTTTTCTTTTTATTCATAGGGTTTCAGGCCAGAAGGGACTATTAGATCATCTACTCTAATCTCTTTTATGATGCAGATATGGTAGGAATTCATCTAATTTCTCCCATACTGAGTCCAATAATTTGTGCTTAACTAAAGCAGATTGGAACTTTATTTTAAAGCCTTTTCAGACAAATGGCTAAAAAGTGCTTTATGAGGGTGGTTATTATTCTATTTTCTCCTACAAGCTTGTGTATCTACTCAATAATCTTTATTTTTGTCGTGTGGGATTGTTTGTATTTGCTGATGTAATGTCTGAATCTTTTGAAAGCAGGGAGGACATGAGAGGCTTCGTGACCATGTGAAGCATTCTTTCATGAACCTTTCTATCTGTTTGTCCAGGTACAGCTTTCCTACAAGCAACTTCACAAAGGAAAAAAATGGAATGAATATTCATGCCAGGCAAGCAGCGACCCTGGTGAATGCTGTCAAAGCAAATGTATGCTCTTAGTCAAATTAATGTTTGTGAATTCTCCTGGCAGTATTTTCCCAGTGCTAGCCAAGAAAGACACTGTTAAATGTAAATTGTAGTGACAGTAATTTTTTTTTTTTTTTTAAATTTGGAATAAGCATTGTTATTCAGAAGTCAAGATAAGCAGGTTTGTCACACAATGTTAAGATGAAAAATGTAGTGAGATGCTGCCTTCCGCTGGAGTTTGGATTGGGGTGCATGTAGGTTATAATATAGCAGAAGAACATCCACCAAATTTTGCCAGAAGTGTGAAGTTTTGTCCACACAAGCTTGGAGGAACTGTTTTTGTGACTTGGAAGTATCCAAGCTTCAAAAAATGCTATTTAACTTGAAAAGCTGTTCCCCACAATAGATCAAAATAAGGGATATCCACTTGCTTTGTGGCATGCCTGGTTATCTCTCCTACCCCAAACCCCAAAGCTCTCAAACTATGAGCTGTCTCCATCATGTAGCAGCGTTGCTGTCTTGAAAACCGATAGGAAACTACCTGTATGGCCAGATACTCCTGAGCTGTTTGGTTACCACAGCTTGACAGGTAGCTGGGCAGCTAATCCACTTACCACTGCTGAGCTCCCTTAACCGGCTGCTTGTGAACTCTTGCTACTGCCCACTTGTGGGGTGGTGGTTTCAGCCCATGGATTTCACCTCGCTGCTGGAGCGGGCTGTGGCAGGCAGGGGGTAGTTACACAGCTCAGCTGTCAAATCATGTTACATGTACTTGATTGTGTGTGGTCATGTTAATGAACCCCAAAATACCCAGCAATGTTCTAGCCATCCCTGTTGACTGTGTATGTACCCAGTGGGCTTTCACGTGTAAGCTGGAGACTCCAGCAGTCTTATCCTTGCACAAGTGCCTTTGGGAAGTAGCAGAACAATTGACTTCACTTGCTGGTGGACAGTCAATGCACAGAGTGAGTGTGTGTAAATTTTGAAAAGAAATTTGGGTCCCTGGATTTCTTTTGTTCCTCTTGGATCAAACAGCAAAGGCTTAGCCAGTGGGACTTCCAGGAGAGCATGGGGTACCTTCAAAATGCCTTAAAAAATGTGATTCTGTTAGAGGTAGGCAAGCTGAGTCCAACTAGCAGTTTAACAGGTGAAGTAGCCTGTGGAGGACAATCCATCCAGACTCTTTAGGATGTAGTGAGGGCCTGCTTGTTCCCCAGTCTGCTGGAGGGGTCTGTTTTTCTTCACTGACTTTTAAGTGGAACTAAATGTGTAGATTAGATTACACACCTGACTTTTAGACTGCTAAAATGAAGTGAGATGAATGTCACCCCAAATTATTTGCCTCAGAATGGCTGCGATAAAGCAGCTCCACCTGATGCATTAGCAAGTAGCCGTGCTTTTTCTCTCTCAGCTGATGAAATAATCACTTACCCTTTCTGCAAGCAGAAAGATCCATGGCATAGTTGAATGTCAATAAATAGGTCCCTTTTAGTTCTAACAGGATGGGCTTTTGTGGGTGTTCTTGCATACTATGCTGAATCTTTGAGTTGTTAGGGGTATGACATTGTATAGTGACTGTGTAAGGGCTACCTTATCTACGTCGTAATAAATCATAAATTCGGTGTATAGCAAGGAGACCAAGATCCTAGTGTGCTCTGTATGTGACTGACACAAAGAATTACTTGAAGTATCATATTACTTTTTTCTTTGATATATCAACTGTCCTGGCACTAAAGACATAACCCTAGTAAAGGAAGCCTATGATAATGGCAGCCCTGTGTTTAGGAATTTTCTCCATATTGCTCTGAATGGATGCACACACAATTCTTTATCTGGTCTGCATTCCCTCTAATTTTTTGTGGTCTTTACTGTTAGAACATATAACATCTCCAGGGGAATGGCAAAGCCACTACACACCTTCAGGTGAGGTGCCTTCATGCGATAAACCATGTATGATACTTTATGGAACATTGTCCTTGTAATATTTCATAATGCTCAAATGTTCCAGGTGATTATAGTCTCCAGATCTGCAGTTAAATTATTACACTGATCAGAAATTTAATTGCTCTCACTTGTCTTGTTCTGTATGTTCTTTTGGCAGAATGACAGTACTTTCCATCACTGTTTCTCCATCCACTGAGTGATACGAAATGTGTCTTTAAAATCAGGGGAAAAAATATTAATGGGGGTTATGTTGCCTGGTAGAGTGTTTTGTTGCTCTTTTCTGATCTGATGATAGTACAAAGTGCAGTTTAAATATTTTATATTGTTCTTAGGACAAATTGTGAATTTAAAAGCTACAATTTAAACCTGAGGTAAAGTAAGTTTTATTGGTGTTTATCTTTTGATAGTTTTTCTTCCTTTTACTTTATAGCACAAATTTATAATTTATAACGATCTTACTGAAGGTGAGATAGACAACATGTTTTCCACTCCAGCAGAAGGAATGTCACTTCACTAGGAACTGAATTTTCTATATGAAAAATGGTTTTTGGAAACAGGAACCAAAATCAAATCTAGACAGAACCCCACAAACCAGAAACAAAATGTTTGAACTTTTAGTGTCACTGATTTTGAAACTGCTGAGAAATTTTGAGTTTGTTTTGGTAAGCTGGACACTGGGTTATGTGTTACAGGACTGCATATGTGAACATTTAGGCTTATTGTGGCATTGATTAGAAGTGGAACAATGATGTTGATTTATAGTTTGAAAAGTCTGGCCTTTTTTGCTAGAGGCAGACAAACCATATGTTTTGCAATAAATATTTTTAATTCTATGAGTGAAACTGATTGCAACCGTTTGTTGTTGCTTACACAAACTTATGACAGAAAACAAGTGAGGTGAAGACAGGATGTGTGGCAGAGTCTATTAAAATAACAAGTGTGGAATATGGGGAGGAATTTGTAGACAGGAGGCTTTAAAACAGAGCAGGCTGAACCAATTACTTTAACCGTAGTTGAAGTAAAGCTGGAGAGATGTATATAAAACTATAATACATATTATTATATCTAAAATACGGAAGTATCTTCAGCTACATAGCTCTATTGGTTTAGAAGGGGTTGTTATCATTCTCCTGCAATAACCATTTGAAAAGTAAGCCTTCAATCTGGGGTTTCCAAACGGCAGTTTCCCTGTTCATATTTCCATATGAATTAATTAAGCTGCAAATTCAAATGTGTATATATTTTTGCTGCCTCCTTTGAAAAGCTTCATAGAATATTTTGTCCTTTGGGCAGACTAATTCTTTGCTTGCCTTTAACTCATGCCTGAGCTTGACTTAAAGGCCTGTGCCTCTAAGAGAGCCCAAGCTTGACTGGCTTTGAATTAATTGTGGCAAGTAAAGGAAATATGGCATTTGTTAGTACAATGTCCCGACTAAGAACAATCTTCAGCCTCTTGGCAGGGCTGGTTAAACTACATCCTACCTGAGCTCTAACACGCCTTGCACCCAGCCTGGGTTATCTCAAAGAAAACTGTACTCCTCTGCTGTATATCACCCAAAATCTCAAAATAAAAGTTAGGGTACAAATCACACTTTAAGTACTAGGAATATTTGCCCCAAACTGACTTTCTGATTTGCCTTCAAAAAAGTTCAGTTGACTCCTACTTTTGGACAATGTGAGTTGATCTTTTTTTGGTGTCATAATAGTCTCCGTGACCAGCAGTTGTGACATCATCACAAGAAAAATACTGCAAATTAATTTAAAATTATAATATCTGTTCCTTTTGTGTGGTTTATAGTTCAATTCACACAAATACAGGAAAGTGCTAAAGTTCCTTGTCACCTTAATTTTTTCAGAGCAGAGTTAGGCCCTGGAATCTTTTTCTCTGGCATGTGTTTCCACATGGAAGCACTCTGAAATGATTAAAATTTTCTGGACTGGTGATGACTTTTTACTACTACTTATAATTTGTGCAGATGTAGCACTTTGTTTCTGTTTTCAGAGCTTCAGTGATCCCTTCTTCCTCTGCACATTTCCCCTTTTGTTCTAAGAAAGCAATAACTGGCACAGAAATAGACTTGGATTTCTTTCTGGCTAATACAGCATTTATTACAATGGCTGGGCCAGTCCAGCCTGCTCATCCCTTCATCTTTATTTTCAAACTCCTTTGGGCAATTTGATCCCACCTGACACTTCTGACTCTTCCTGATGCCTAAATTGGCTTTTCACAGGGCAACGCTTCTCCTCTGTGACTGACAGGGAGATCTGTTGCTGTCAACATGGATTTTCTCTGGCTATTTCTCCTATTGGTACTTCTCCATCCTCTGACTTAGAATGGTTTTCAATTCTCTGTGCAGAATCATTTTTCTCCCTAGAGGATCTCCCTCCATCTCTGGTTACATTCCATCCCTTTCCTCTTTGGCCTATCTTTGCTTCCCTCCTAGATTTAAATTTCCCATTTTTCATTCTTTTTCAAAGCTCTTTCCCAGTGCACATTTTGAACCAGAATGGATAATATGGCATCATTTAGTGCACGATTGCTAATTCCTTTCCTGACCACATAAAGCATTCAGCATTCAGCACAGGGCTTCCGAGTGGCTTTCTAATTTGTATTTTATCAAGCTAACTCTTTCTAATGTGAACATTGTGAAAATCTTCCTCTCAGTGTTTTTTTTTTTGTTGTTGTTGTTTTTGTTTTGTTTTGTTTTGTTTTTTACCTGGGGTCTTTGGCTCATATCCTCGGTTTCTAGCCTCATAAACTGTGAGGCAAAGAGCTCTGTCTGCCTGGTGGATCCCTTTTACTGCATTTGGAATTGCCAGCGTTCATCTCACTATGCTTGCCCAAGTTTCATGAGAAAGACAAAACCGAAATTTTGAAGCTGTCCACCAATAGGACTCATGTGACTATATATATAATCTTTATGTTTTTCTTTTAAAACAGATTTATAGCATTCTTTTATGTAACAGAGCATTACTTAATGAACCCCAGAACTTAAGCTTCTTTTCCAACAACAGATAAATAAAAAAGACCCTGAAGGTAGTCCTTACTACTATCCTTCTTCTACTTGAGTTCGTGTTTAGATTTTTAAAGCAAATGAGTCCAAACCATATTGTTGAGTGATTTCCGGAGAGAAGATCTGTGAACAGAGAGGAAAATAACTTCACATTTAAATTGATGGGAGGAGACATCAAGAGTCTTGTATCCAAAGCACTCTAAACAGTGTTAAATTGTGTTGTTTCTGGGAAATGACTATTACATTAAGTCTTGCTGGAGCTTATGTTTTGTAATACAAGACAAATAAAAACAGCCTGCAACCTTGTGAGCTGTTTATTATTAACCACATGCTTTCTATGGCAGTTCCTATCAATGTTGCAGCTGAAAAATGTGCTTTGGGGAGAATATTTGAAGGAATTATCTGGAATGAACTGGAGTATTTTGTTCTTAGAAAATTATAATGAATACTGACAATTTCTGGAAGAAAAAAATGAAATAATCTTAAGGGAAACGAAGCTGAACAAAAACATCGAAAGTTTGCACAGAGTGCCTTATTCAAACAATGTAAGTTAGTTTGGGAGTCATCTGTAAGAAGAAAGGAAACTCTTACTGGAATAAAGTAGCTGGTTAGAATACAATAGCATATTAAAAATGTTCAGGAATTGGAACTTAGACTTTCAAATGTACTTCAGAGATCTGGGGATACAGTTCCTATTATTTTCCTAGACTTTATGTAAGTCTGTGATTATAGCTCCTCTGCCCTACCAGATACGGACATGGATTTTTACAGTACCAGAACAGGAAAAGAGCTGTCACACGTATCATAAAATGTCTCCCCACTTTTACAATTTTTGTCCATAGTGAAAAATGAGATGTAGCCTTTCTTTGTGTGGTGTACCAATCATGTACATGACCCTGTGGCATTTACTAGGCAATACATTGTCCAGTACTTGACAAGTTTGTACTGAGTCTGGTTTTGGTGCTTGTTTTTTGTTTGCATTCTTCTTGCTGAATGCAAGATATTCTAAAAGAAAAGTATTGCAATGGAGTGAATGAAGTGTTGTATTCAAAGTCATGTCACCATCTCTTCACCTGTCTTGATCTTTATTTATTTTCAGTGTACATTTATTTGATGTGTTTAACTTCACCTCCAGCAGTGAGGTGAGCTACTGTGACAGAATCCTATTCTATTTCTGTCATTAAGCTGGCTTTGTAGCCTTGTGCTAATGAAGGTAAGATGCGGGTATATCTGCCTAGGTATGTCTGTGCTCCAATTGAGCACATAACTTCATCATAGATGGATTGATGGATAACCTAACTTAGATGACATTGACACAATAACAGTGAAAATGTGTCGGGAGAGTTTCATTGTACTCTGTGTTAGTATGGGTATGTCCCATTGTTAGTGGATTTCTGTCCCTATGCTGTTCTTTTCTCTAGCTAAATTAAAGTGAGAAGGGAAATAACTGCTAATAAAATAGCTGTGATCACAACTGTATAACTGTAGATTATACAGTAGGTTAACCCAACAGGATACATTTAATATATCTTTAGCATTTAGACCTGTGGATTTCAGAATGGAAGGAAGAAGGATATAAGCATCTTTGTGATGTTTGTTGGTTTACTCTAAGGCAGAAGACACTGGACTGAGGGAACAGCTTGTCACATCATCATTGTCCTGGTTTTGCAATGCAATGCAATGTCCTTTGAACTGCACCATCACTCAGTATTTCTTCATCTTTATTCACCTGTCTGTTAAGATAGTAAGCTCCCTAGGACAAGTGAGCTCCTCATGGGTTGTGCATGCTGGATTTAGAGCTGTAATGTCCAAAAGTCCTTTGGAACATGAAGAAAACTGATTTTTTTCCTAGGTAACTTCAGAAATGTCAGAGATTCTACTTGCTGCCTGGAGTCTATCTTGTAGGCAGGAGGGGGATTGAGGGATCTGCATGGTGCAACCTCTCCTAAAGCGAGGCATACTGTGAGCAAGATGGCCATAGCTCAGATTGACTGCAGAGGGCATGCAGATTATGGTGAAGTGAGTCATTCCTTACATCAGTTTGAATAGTAGTTCCAGTAGAAATCTGGAAAACTTGATGCAAGTCCAGTTTATTTTGTACCCTTCATTCCGCAAAATGCTGAAATGTGCTTGACATCTTGAGAAATGCCAGTAGAGTGTTTTCAATACTAAATGTGAAACAATGATTACAATGATTAGTGGTCATTTTCTTCCTTTGGTGACTTTTTTTCAAAAGAAAATAAGCTGTTTCCTTGCATGTCTTTACCTCTGTATGTATGTATATGTAAAAAAGCCTCTTTATGTGGGAGAAAATGTAGAAAATTTGGGAGGAATCTGCAAAATTCTCTTTTTTTTTTTTTTTTTTTTTTTTTGTAATTTGTTTTGTGTGGAAATGTTCCTTTTTTCATTATAAAATATTTTAAATGTAAGTTTTCAAACTCATAAGTGAAAGCCAGATGGAATATACATGCAAGTGCAATGCCTAAAATTGAAAGGAATCCTTTTCTATTTTCTCATTTCTGAGAGTTATTCCTAGTGCTCTTGCTTTTAAATGTTAGGGTGGTGTTTCTTTAGTTTATCTTGAAGTGTGAAGCAGCAACAGAGATGAGAACTTCTTAAAATTTTTAATAGGAACAAAACTGAAAAGTAGGGACTTTATTTCCATCAAGTTCACTTTGGTTTACTCAACTGTACTCACAAATTAAAAAGAGAAAAGTTACAAATAGAGTGTCTGGACTTTCAAAACAAAAGTTCAAGTTGGGAAGAAAAAAATTTCTTTCATATTTTTGTTGCCTGGCTAACATATTCTCTTAGTTATATGAATAAAAAAGGATGAGGAGAATAAAATATGCTTTTAACAAAGAACTGTACTAGAACTAGAATAGCTTGTTGTCTTGTGCTTGTCTCTTGAAACATGAATTGTGCCTTGGTAAAGAGCAGCTGTTGTTGATTTTTGGATAGCTTTGCTATTAGAAGTCCTAACATGACAGAAAGCCATGGGGGCTTGGAAAGTAAATACTTTTTATAAAAATATTTTGACCTTTCCATTTGGATTTCTGAAAGAACATTAGCTATCCGATGCAGAACACTTCATGCAACATGAAAAAAATAGGGGAAGATGTTAATAAGGAGGAAGGAAAAACAAAACAGGAAAGGAGACTTGTTATTGTTCAAAGAGGGCTTGAGTTTAATCTCTGGTCCATTCTTCCACTGAGGGAATAGGAATGGCTTCTTTTAGTCCTTGGTTGTCCTCCAGGGAGGTTTCTAACCTTGAGTATATACTACTGATGAGGACTCTAACTTCCCTTGACAGTTTGTTCATTTGCCTAACTCTTCTTCTTACTCTGTGGAAATTCACAGAGGAACTGTATTTGACCTAAATTTCCCTTGATACTGCTTAAGTTCATTACTTCCTCTTCTGTCCTCATTAATTAAGGGGAATAATTGATTCCTGTTCTTTTTATAACATCACTTTATGTACTTGAAGATGTCATTCTCCCCTGCTTTTCTCCATGACACACAAATATGAAGACAAAAGGGAAATATTTCTGTCTGGATGATGTCAAGAAAATAAAGCAACTCTTCAAGGAGATGGGGGATAAGCCATGAGAAGTAGTGTAAATGAGATCAGGATGGGCATGAAGACAACAACTTGTCTGATCCTTGCTGCTAAAATAAGAGTGCTAAGTGCCACTCTCATCCCCATGAAACACAGGCTCCTTGATCTCCAGCTACGCATAGGTGCACTTGTTTCCATTTAGCCAGCTAAGGAGCTCCCCACTTTGCTCTCTCTTGTAGTCTGGTCAGGGAGGGCTGGGGTTTGTGCTTAGGTTTCTGATATACATCAAGTTTAATCAAGGTGTTTGGAAGGGGATATATATTTCACAAACCTAGCAAACCATCTACTGCTTTTTCATTTACATTTTCAAGGTTCCCTGACAGAAAAATGGATAGAAACTTAAATGAAAGATGTAATTATTTTTTTTTTGCATATATGGTTCCTGCAAGATAGGGATGCCCACAGCTGCCTAGCCTCATGAATTCCCAAATGTGACACAGATTTGCTCATCATGTGATCATGAAATTATGTTATCTGTTATCTGTCAAAATCATGTAAAATACTGCATATTGGTTTTGTTTTGTTTTTGGGTGGGTAAAATCAAGAGCACAGATATACCTTGCATAAGCTTTCAACCTTTCTGCAAGTGGAATAAAAGTACCATTTCCTACTAAAGGGAATATTAAGTCTAGAGACATAAAGTTGTTTATATTGTCATTATCATGAATGGTGTGAGTGTTCCAGTCACCTAGATAAAGGAAATATCATGTTAGCTGCCACTGTCTTAGTGCTTTATCCCCTGAGAGCTATCATTAGTGGGCAATCATTTTAAGAAATTATTCTACTTCTAATTTATATAGCCTCATAGCTCTGTTGGTGATTTTCCTTATTTATTTTTATTTTTTCTTTTTGTTAGTGATAGTCTTCAGTACTTGAATATGGTGGATGTTGTGTGGAAAGTATTTTAATACAATTTGGTGATGGAGAGAGGCTAGAAAAGTGCCTTTTTTTTTCTTCTTCTTTTTTTTTTTTTTTTTTTCTCCAAGTAGTTCAAATGCATTCAGATCTGTTTGAATATTTCTTTTACAGCTGTGTTTCTCATCTCTGCTAATGAGGTATAATGTATTTTAATGCTTTTATAGTGGCAGAGCAAAGAATTTCATTGCCAGAGCAGTAATCTTGAGCAATAGGGTAGGATAGTTTTCAAATTTTGTGGTTTCCAAAGCATTTAATAAACCTGGGGAACAATTAATTAATTGCTCTTTTACAGAAGCTGAGGGTTCAACTCTACTCCTCGCACTCCCATGCTTGCAGGATTTGTAGGGGTCAGAATTAGCCATAAGCTGGGAAATGGGCAAGGAGTTGGGTAAGACAGTGAACTGCTGGTGTTACCCAGTGAGCAGATTAAAACTTGTTTGGGTACGTACATGCATAATTCCCTCACAGTAGAAGCAGCCCTCTGAGCCAGAGCTTTGGGCTCATACCCATGATTGAGGTTTTGTGATTTAATGAGTTACTGTGGGCTTCTTGACAGCAAGAAGTGGATCTACAACGCGGTGTAACTGATGGATTGTACCCACATTTGCGTGGGATTAGTCACGCAGGTCCCTATGCTAACCTGTGGTAACTCTGGGAAGTAACTCTCTTGTTTGTTTGCCCTCTTATAAAGCTGTGGATTGGAGAGATGATGTTTGTCACGTGCTCTAGAGCTTTGATATTTAAGGAGAGCAATTCCTATTTATAGGCTGTAATACCTGGGTTTTGCATTTATTGCAAGTTTTTTTCCACCTGCACAGACAATGAAGACCAATCCAGTAATCTGTGCAGGAGTTCAGTTAGTGAAGTTGGCACTGTTTCCCTTTCAAGGCCACCTGCAGAAGCTATCAACAAATAATCCAGAGGTGGCTGGCCTGCCAGGCAGTCTGCAGTAACACCCATCACACATCCTCCTGCCTGGGCTGGGGGTCTCGCTGCTGACCACAGGCTCACAAAGGGAAAAATCGGTGCTGTAAAATCAGGGTTTAATCCCATTCTTAAGAGGCAGGCATGGCTGTTGCATGGGGGTCTTCCATGTTGTCACCAGCTCATTATTTCCTTTGTGTGTTTGTGCCATGCACATCTTCATTTTGTTCTACCTCTGTAGGCGGTACTGATGATGAGTACATTTGCATACACAATTACATATTGTTAACATTCGGATAGGTGTCTGACCTATTTGTGGTGTCTCTTCTTCACTTCAACACCTCTGGAATGGTTTTTACAGCTGAGGCTTGTCTCTCGAGTTGAAGTCTGACATGGGTCATCAGAGGGTTGTTCTGCAGACTTGATGCTATGTTGTATACCTAGAGAAAAGGCTGTTTGATTATTCTTCCTCCTACGAGGCTTTTCTTGTATATGCTGAGCTCTGACTGTGGTTTAGCAATGATTAAGGCAAAATATAGGATGTCATCTTGTAGAAAAAAAAAAAAAAGGCTCCATTTCCTGTCTTAAGCTTTTACATTTTATTTATTTTTTTAAACTTTTGTCTGATCGAGTGAGAAAGCCCTGGGAGAGTACAGCAAAAAACATGGCAATTTCCAAAATGTGCAAATCCACCTCATCACATAGGGCACACAGGGCATACCTCAGGCTGGGGTTCCAGCTGGTTTGCTGCAGCTGGGGGACTGCAAGGCTGTAATAAGGTGGTGTGAAACCAAACTGCAGTTGGATGTGCAGCCAGGGTTGTGATTCAGAGCATCACTCAACCACTTGACATATGAGAAGACAAAAATGACCAAGACTCAATGGTATTTCTCAGTGGCTAAACTCACAGAGGTAGAAACAGGTAACCAATGCATCATGACCACAAAATGGTAGAAAGAGTGGGAAGAGCATTACACTCCCATCTCAGCTTTGGCTTCAGCTCATTCCAAGTATGGATGAAACTGGTTAGAATCAGCCAAAATGTGTGGGTCGGTTGAATTGCAGCCATACCAGGTTTAGGGATTATCGTTGATTATGTGCTATCTAAAATGTTTTTTCCTATTATTCTCCTTATTGTTGCAATTTTACCTTTTAGATTTTAATTTAGGTTCTGCTACTGTTCCTTTGCCTGGAGGCTTGTTGCCTCTGCTGCTCTTACACTGTTACAGTATTGGATGACAAATTCATCTGCTAAAATGATTTATTACCCCAACTCACCAGGCAGTAGCAGTGATCACTGAATGGACAGATTTGTCAATTTGTTGCACAGATATCTTTATGGTCTGTAGCAGGTGCTGTGGAATGGGGAGTAGTGGAAGCATATTGGTGATTGCAAAAGAAAAAAAAAAACCTTGAAGAACAAGGTGCAAGACAAATGAGTAGACAAAGCTAGAGGAGAGAAAGCAAAGAAAAAAAGACTTAATTTTCTTGTGTTATGAGACATAAACTGGTGGGATGAGCTTAATTGTTAGCTCAAAACTTGCCTCTTGTCTGATAAATTACTACTCTAGCCAATGTGTTTCTACATGCTGTTCACGTTAGCTGTCTTTTCCTCTTGTATTGAGGGAGAAAAAAAGAAACTAGCCAGGGGCAACCTCTGTGCAGTGTCCTGAGGTTTGGAGCTTAATCCTTTCCCTTGGCCTTCCCTCCTCAGCTCACTTCTAATGGGGACAATGGATGCATCTTTAGACTTGATTTGTACTGTTTTTGGTATGCAGAGTAGGAAATGAATGATCATTCTTACTTTTACTTTGCACTCTCAATTATGGTGCAGTATGAACATCTGAAGAAGTAATTCCTCTCTGATTGCCTGACAAAGACACTTTATTATTTTTGTCAGCAATTCTGTGTTCCCTGATCAAGTATTCCTTTCCTCATCCTTGTCCCCAACACTCTTCTGGAAAGTACCTGCTTTTATTTCTTGTGGTTCACTCCATTGGGAGTAAATCTTTTTTGTAATTCCACTTTTGGTAGAGTTAGGAGGAGAATTGTCAGGATTTGGGGTTCAGGTTTGTCTGTATGCTTTTCTTCTGTGTTATTTTTCTCCATTTATTTTATTCAGACTCAAGTTTTACTCAACAAAGCGCTTGAAAAATGGATTTTTAATTAAAACCTGAACAATTTCTCAGATTATTATTTATTTGTTTATTTATTTTTCTTGCAGAAACCTTTGCTTTGTCACTGGCTAATTCACATTATAAAACTTAACATTTGAAATATATTTCAGCTGTCTCTGAGAAGCCCCTTTGGAGAAATCTATTGGAAAACAGATTGATATAACCCCAAATTGTGGTGAATTTTTTTTTTTTTTTTTGTGTTTGTTTCTAAGCAGATCTGTATGGCAAGACAAAAATACATTGTCTTTCAAATTAACTGAGTAAAACTAATATCTTTGTTTCTCCAGATGAATGCTCCATATCTGAAATCAGAGGGTTGGTATTTTATGCTGATTTTTGAGAGGGTGCTGCTGAGTGTCAACAGCTGGCACTGAGTTCATCAAGAGTCATGTATTCAGCATCTCTGAAAGTAAGATCATTATTTCTTCACTCAGATTTTATCTGATTTAAAAATGGATTGAAACATTTGAAATAAATGAGCACCACTGCAGTAGCTGTGGAAAGGTTAAGTTACATAAATCTGGCCCTTTATGCATTTGTCTCCCCCCCCCCGTAATGCTTGTATGTGTGATCATATGTGTCTTGTTGACAGAAGGGTGCCATGCAGGATCTTCCCTCCTTACCACAACTGATTGTGTTAAATAAGAATCACTTTTTAAGGAGATTTTTACTTTCTCAGCCTAAACCCGGCATATTCTCAAACATATACACTAGTTGTTAAAGAATTCAATTTACAAATAAAATAAAAACCCATATACAACTTGTCCAGCCTGCAGGCTACCCAGTCATCAGCTAAATGCTCTTTGAACCTCATACAGTGGAAATGGCTTTTATATAGATTTATTTCTATTTTTTTTTATTATTATTATTTTTTTTTTAATAAAGGTTAAAGAGAACAAATGATAGCAGTATGCCTTCACAGTTATTTCGGTGAATGCAATAGTGCTCGCATAGTATACTAACTCTTTTTTTCTTTTTTTTTTTTTTTTTTTTACCCTGTTACAACGCTGAGCACACACAATTACAAGATAAAGTTTAAGCTAAATCTCTTGAAGGCATTATTTCTCAAAAACAGAAAGATAAGATAGCCAAGGACAGTAAAAGAGAAGGGAGTATAGGAGTTACAAAGGGAAATCAAAGCCATGTGGAATACAGAAGAGAGGGAACTGGTGCTTCCCATTCTTCTCCCCAGTTAGCCAAGACAGAACTTGAAAAGAAAAATCATTTGCATTCAGTCCTACACAGTAACAGCAGCCGGCTCATTCATGTTAGTATTTAATCATCATCATAATATAGTCTTTAATTACATGATCACACACTGTGTCCCCCTCTCCTCAGATTCTGCCTTGTTCAGTGCGCAGAGGAGAGTTGTGCACACTGAAAAAGCAGAAATTCTTCTTTTGCTATTATTTTGCTATTCAGTGTGTAGGCTCAAGCCTGAATCACTACATGCTGTGTGAAGTCTGATCTCCCAGAGACATTATTCATTTTTCTCATAAGCTTTTTCTAGCCATCACCTTCTTTGTGCACCGTGAAAACATTGTTTAATGTTACAAAGCATTTTTGAGGTGTTGGGGCTCATCTCTATTACAGTAATGTGGAACTTGGATGCACAGGTATGAAACTAAGCACAGACACCTGTTTTGGTTGCCATCCTTGAGATAATTAGGGCCTATATTTTCTGAGTTCTTAGCACTTGAGCATATTTTGTGTGTTCAAGACCCGGCTCCTGATGACTTCAGTTGCAGCTGTAATTGCTCCTCACAGCTGCAAATTAGAACCCAGGTTCACAAAAACTGAAGGAGAGGATATTTGTGAGTGTGATTTGTGAACGTTGGTAAAAACCTTGGTTAGACTGGCTTGCTTCACAGCCTGCATCTCTGATTGCAGTAAGGACTGAATCCAGGTCTTTAGGCAGGAGCCAACTACTATAACTATGAGACTGTCATAGGAAAATAACATTATCATTAAGTGCTGTTCCTCCTATCATATGTAGACAAATTATATAATCTTTTTAATAAATTAACCATGTCCTTTTCCAAAACTAGATGGATTGCACTTTGCCTTTTAGAAAGTTGCTGCAGAACCTAATTATTTTGGTGATTGAAAATCTTTTTCTAATTTCCAGTTTGAATTTATGGCCAAATGTATTTATATCTCTTCTTGTACTGATATTGTTCTTTAGACTAAGTACCTCGTTTCCTTTTGGTGTTTACTTCTATGATATATTTACAGAAAGCAATTATTTCCTCTTAGCCTTAATTTTGCTGAATTTACAGAAGCTGCTGCATTTAAGTCTGTTTTTCTAAATATGATCTATTTCCTCAGATCACTAGCAGCCCTTCTCTGTGTTTGAGTTTGTTATGTAATGTTTATATTCAGCATTTGAGGTGAGGTATTATCAGTGCTATCTGCCACACAACGTAAATATTCACCTTTTGCTATGTCCGTATCATACTGTTGTCTCTTTGTCATCCTAAGATTGATTAAGACATCTAAATCTTTATTCTTTTCTTGGGTCAGCCCTCAGCTTTCAGAGAAATCTGTTAGTGGTCTTTAAGTGGATGTTAATGGTCCTTAGGAGAGAGTACTTGTATGTGCTCTCTTCCAACTTCCATGGCAAAGAAGGCAAGGGTCTTAAAAATAAATCAATAAATTTTTGCTGTATAGCTTGACTGGCTGTGGAGAAGGAGCACTCTGGTCACTCAACAGCAACACATGTTCATTGCAAAGCTGGCTCTGGTCCCACAGTTGGACTATGGCCCCTTGAAAAGGAGGCCAAATTAAGAGTAGCAATGCATCGTCATTTTGGCTTTACCTCAGACTGAGGAGCATGACTTGCTGAAATAGTGGGGCTGAGGTAACAGTGCTACTAAAGAAAGTGTGTTGATCAAACATTGATGCATTTCTTAGACCTATATTGGTGAATAATTTATTGTCTGCTATGTGGAACTGTGGTGAAGGCTAATGTCATTTGAACTAACTGAATAACTTCTGGTGTCATCCTGTAGGTGGACTGAGGGAAGATCTACTTGTTCAAAGGCACTCATAAATATTTGTCATTTACAGAACAAGGATGCTAGTGTAAGCCTTGGATGGGCTGAAGACTCTCTTTCTCACCCCTTCCCTCAGCCTCCCAAATTCAACCCCTTCTGTCTTATGCCCTCCATACTCAATCTTTATGGTTTCCATGAGACCTCACGCTCTTCATTGACATGACATGTTTGGTGTCGCCGTGCATTTTGTTACCTCCCGTGATAAATATATCTTACTAAATATAGTGAGGAAAGGGCACCCCTGGTTGAGGGAGAAGTAGCTAACAGTAGCTGTAGGTTAGGACTCTAGGGTGTAAAGTTCTTGGTCCCCAGTAGACCTTTGGGGTAACCTTCAGATAATCCTTAGCCTGCCCATGTCTCACTTCTTACTTTGAAAAGTCAAAGTAATGACACCCCCTCCAAAACAGCTGTAAATGTATTTAAAAAATCTGAAATGCTCAGTTATTGCAAAGCTACAGGCCATATGAAAATGTGTAATTCAGTTGGCCTGACTGTCCACCTAGCTTAGTTCATGATAGTGGTCCAGAAGAATTGTTCTCATGCCCTTTCCTAAACAGGGCCAGCAGGTAGCTCACCATGGCCAGCAGCTGCCTTTTCCCCCCTGCCCAACCACCTTTCTCACTTCCAGATGGAGATAAACATTTTCCTGGAGAGACAGGTTACTCTCTGTGTCTATTTGCAAATAAAAGTCTCTTAGCTAAGAAAACTTTTCATGACAACTCAACCACGATACATTAGTGATTATCATCACTGTTAATTATTCTTAATTTCATTATTTTTGATGAGAGAAAGGTGGCAGAAGGAATCCCCTCAGCGGTCTTGGAAACTGCATATCTTCATTCATAGAAAATGACCCAGTGTGTTTTCCCAAAGCTTTTAGCTGTTTACAGGAAAAGCCAGATGAGGAAACAATCTCTGGTTGCTTGGCTGGCAGGAACTCAAGCATGCACTTCTCAGGTTTTGGCTGTGCATGAGTTCATTGATCTCCCTCTCTACCTGGCCACAAGCAGACAGGGAGATAGCACAGGGCCTAGATTTGGTGGTGTAGAATAAATCTGGTAGGAGTGGCCACAAAGCTTGCTTCCAGAAACAGAGAAAAGCTTCAAAATACTAACAAGTCATTGATGGTACAGGAGAGAAGTGCAAAAATAACATGTTTATTGAAATAGTGGCTTGGAGACTCACCTGTTTAAAGTCTTGATCCTTAAGTCCATTTTGAAAGCTATGCAAACTGCTTCTTGTCAGGAAAATCTGCTAGTTGCATCTATTTTGAGGTGCCTCAATAGCATTTCTCTTGTGAACTCAAGGCTCTCCAGAGCTGAGCACTGAAGCTGCTTTCACAGTGAAATCCATTAAATAGTAACACTGCAAAACATGGGTCACCTCTCTGAGAGTGCAGGTATTTGTGTATGTGTCGTGGTTCCGCTCGAGTGGGCAGCCGAGCTCCACCACAGCCGCTCTCTCACTCCCCCTCCTCAAAGAGGAATGGGGAGAAAATATGTGAAAAGGGCTCAAGGGTTGAGATAAGGACGAGAAAATCATGCAATAATTATTGTAACGGGCAAAACAGACTCGGCATAAGGAGATAGTAAGATTTATTGCCTATTACTAACAAGCGAGAGAAGTGAGAAAACAAAGGAAAAAGCAAACCAAAAGCACCTTCCCCCCCATCCACCCTCTTCCACCTCCTCCCCCTGAGCGGCGCAGGGGAACGGGGAAATAGGGGCTATGGTCAGTCTACAGCGCTTCTTCTCTGCCGCTCCTTCTCGGTCACTCTCGTCCCCTGTGCTGTGGGGTCCCACCCACGGGACGCAGTCCTTAATGAACTGATCCGTCATGGACTTCCCACAGGCAGCAGCTCTTTCAGAACTGCTCCAGATATGGGTCCGTACCACAGGGTCCATCCCTCAGGAGAAAACTGCTCCAACCTGGGTCCCCCACGGGCAGCAGCTCCTGCCGGCTCACCTGCTCCTGCGTGGGCTCCTCTCCACGGGCTACAGGTCTGGCCCGGAATCTGCTCCGGCAGGGGTCTTCCACAGGCAGCAGCCTCCGTCGGTGCAGGGCCACCTGCTCCACCGTGGTCTCCTCCACGGGCTGCAGCGTGGAACCCTGCTCCACCGTGGTACTCCATGGGCTGACGGGGGACATCCTGCTTCACCATGGTCTCACCACAGGCCGCAGGGGACTTCTGCTGCCGCGCCTGGAGCACCTCTCCCCCTCCTTCTACACTGACCTTGGCGCCTGCAAGGCTGTGCCTCATTCCTCTCACTCTCCCAGCTGCTGTGTGGCGCAGCATTTTTTTCCCTGTCTTAAATATGAGGCACAAACAACATCGCTTATTGGCTCGGCTCTGGTCAGCAGTGGGGCCCTTACCAAACATGGGGCAGCTTCTAGATCTTTCTCACAGAAACCACCCCTATAGCCCCCTGCTACCGAAACCTTGCCACATAAACCCACTACAGTATGGTAAAGAAAATGAGTGGAATAAAGTCTCACAGAGATGTGCCAGAGCTAGCAGAGGAAGGAAGAGAAAATGGAAGAGCTTACTGCCAAATGCTCAGAAAGGTGGGCCTCAAGAAGAGTGGAGAGAGAAAGATACAGATGGGCATCTATTGAGGTGACGTTTAAAGAGATGGGCTTTGTACCTCTTCCCTGGAGGTACTGGAAAAAGTTGTTCTTTTAAGCCTCAGCAGAAAGTGTAAGTTAGTCACTAGGGCTAGCAAGGCAGTGCAATGCATAAGCCATGCCCTGGAAAGTGATACTGAAAGTTGCAGGGTCCTTTAGGATAGGTTTAGACATTGCAGGTGATGTCTCTGAAAATGATCCTACTACCTGTGCTACAAAAAGTGCTTATTTGTATGTATAAGGCATTGCATGCAAGTGCTAATGATAGCTATTAGAAGAGAAAAGATGTAATAATCTACCTGGAAGAAAGTTAGGTAACCGCTTATACTAGAAGACCTAGAGTAAAAAGTGGTGGTTGATTTCTAGCAATTAATGTGTCTCATTTGGTATGTCAGGCTTCTAGGAACTTGCAAAATATGATTTATACTGCAGCAGGCCTTGAATCAATTATGAAAATTGTTTTAAAAAATGTTAGGTATAGAGATGGATACTTTCTGTTTCTTTTTATTCTATCTAGAGAGGTAATTATAGAATATTACACATATTTATTTATTAAATTGAATAAAGTATGGCATGTAAGCCAAATCTCTGTTT
Organism: Aythya marila; assembly: GCF_965140915.1. NCBI lineage: Eukaryota > Metazoa > Chordata > Aves > Anseriformes > Anatidae > Aythya > Aythya marila. The sequence goes on along the minus strand of NC_139042.1, from coordinate 116,608,619 downwards.
CTACCATTCTCATCCTCTTAGGCCTGGAGCTCTATTGATATTGCGTCTTAGTTGTGAGGGGACAGGTAAAGATTGACTAAGTCCAGGAAAGGATTTGGGATAATATATCATGCCTGGTTTAAACTCATCTAAATCCTCATGGAAGGGATGTGTTCTGACACCTCCCTGGTGGGTCTGTAGATTTAGTCAGTCCCAGAGCCAGCTTGCCATATATCACTGGGACAGCTGCTACTGGCACAATGAAGGGGGCCAGAATGTCCCCTTTGGTGATAGTGTGGCATTGGATCAGCTGCAGGTGATCATAAAACCACTCCCTTTGGATGTGATTTTGTAGGCAGTTTTCAGCAATGATGCTAACTTAGGCAGTTTTTGCGCTCTCTATATCCTCGGAGGGTTGTTCGTGCGTCCACATTGCCTCCTCTAGACTGATAATCAAACCAGCAAAAAATGACACTTTTCAGCGGGGTGAGCTCTGCCACCCCCTTCACTGTGCAGCAAGACAGAAGACAGGGCACGGAGCAACAGGGGTAAGGATAAGCTGCTAGGGAGAGAAAAAGGCTCCTTGCCTAGCACTGCTGCCAAATATGAAACTCTGTGGCATCTGGTGGCCAGCTACCACTGTGAGCACCTGTTCCCTGCCCACCCTTTTCCACAGGAGGTAGGAGAGCACCTAAATTTTGCTGATTGCCTGTACTGAAAACCTCATGACCTGCTGGGTAGGACAGTGAAGGGGTAAGCAGGAAGGTATCAACAGAAAATGAGAGAAGAGGATGTGGTGGTAATAGCCAGTGTTACAGACAGGAATGCACAACTAGAATATGGAAAACTCACGTGGAAAAGTTCCCTGGAGGACTAGACGGGAGCAAGATTGAGGAATCTTGTTTGTCTTCTGTCCCTGGCAGGTTCCCTAACCACAAGGAGACTTCCAAACAGTAGGACTTTCAATTTCTTCTGTGGGAGCTGTTTCAATTAGTATATTTACCTGTTTTTAAGCATACCAACTGGTGCATTTTCTTCTTTTGTGGATGCACTATGCTCCAAGATACGGTGGGTTTTCCCTTTTTATAACTGTAGGAGTATCATCTAATCAACTTACAGAATAACTTTTGAGCTTCCATCAGAGGAAGAAATACCTGTTGCGAATAGGATGCAAAAAGTGCTCTCCAGATAAAGATCCTGAGACAACCAAGCTGGGTATTCCGACAGTGAGCTCCTGGGTGTTTACAGGGTGCCCCAGTGCCTGACTGGAGGCAGTGAATTCCATCAGGATATGCCAAACCTAAAAGTCAGATGCTGAAATTCTTAGTGTAACAGTGTTCAAAATGCAAGACTTAGCCCTGTGTTGCTACAGAATGTTTTTCCCATTCTCTCCTGGTTTTCTGCTTACTTTCCCAGTGCTTTCTTACTTGATATGTTTTCTGAGAAATTAGGTCCGTACCAGCTAGATTTCCCTGCTCTGTTTATTGAGATGCAAAACGTGAATGTTGAATCCATGAGACTGTGTTCGTAACTGGTGTCTGTAAAACTGTGTAGACATAATTCTGGCTCCACTGAAATTAGTGGGAGTTTTGGTTTGTGTCATCAAGGCCAGGATTTCATCCCCAGTAATTAGTACACAGAAAATGAGTCCACCAAGATGATTGCCGCAGAGCAGCATTTTTATAGAACAATTTATTAGCTGTTAAATCCCAACCAAAGTATTTTCATCTTCATAAGACAGGAAAATATTAACTTTATTTCATGTAATTGCTTAAGCTACCTGTTAATAATTATCCATTATTATAATGAAAGTCTTCCAGGTACAGAACGTGCCCATTACAAGAAAAATAGAAGATAGAAAAGTGAGATAGGTCAATGCCAATAAAGAGCTTGCCACTCCTAGACAAGGCATCAGTAAAACTGCAATAGCAGAGATGTGACAACACTGTAAATAGACCCAGGTACATTAATATCTGTTTATTCTTGGTGTTAAGTGCCCTACATACTTATCTTTATTGCTAGAGCATGAGTATCTGCCTCTGAAATACACAAAGCACTCACCAAAATCTCTTCCTTTTATTGGTTCTAGAATGTTTTAAGGATATTTTCCAGCTTCCTTTACCCATATTACTCAGCAGTCTGTTACTGACAGCAGATATTACAGCAGCCTGTGCTCCCTGTTTCTTGGTTGCCAAATTATTATTATTATTATTATTATTATTATTATTTTCCCCCAGACATGGGGGTAAGGGATGTGTGAGCTGTAACCATGCAGACTTATGACTGTTACTGGCTGCACTATCCTTCTTATGGTAAATGTATGTGGGCGAGAGAGCATGTGAAAACGGGATAGCTGGAAGTGTGCTGCGCAAATTCTCTGGTAGTTGTATGAAAGCTTGCCTTCGGGCTGTACCTTGAAGATTGTGCGTGATTCTGAAAGTAGGTGAAAGTTGTAGCATTATATATCTGTTACATATTGCAAGCAAGTTCTTCTTCCTTGAATAATGTGGGTTCCTTTAAAAAAAAAAAAATTAAAAAAAAAAGAATGCTGTGTAGACAAGTCCTGCTGCACTGTGTATTAGAAATATTTCACAACGCAGAGGGAAAAAAAAAGATGTTTCAGACTACATTAGTAATGCTAATAATAGAGAAAACATTCCTTTTTAAAGCTAACTTGAATATACAAGAGGAAATGTGTGTACACAACACCTGTAGATCCCCCAAACTTTAAATTTAATCTGTGCTATTATTTTGCATAATGCAATAATAACTCATTGCCTCTGTTCTGCATATAAATTAGGCTACTGGATTTGGGAAAAAAAAAATACAATTTCTGCTCTTAATTTTCAATGCTTTTTTTTTTTTTTTTTTTTTTTTATTTGAATTCTTGGGGAAATATAATCATGAAAGCATAGATCTGTAATGAATTCATAATGCCACTATCATAAATGGGGGGAGAGTTGGGGGGATAACAGAGCAATCTGAACACCACAGGCATCTTGTGCTGCTCAGGCTGGTGGTGGGTCCCTGCCTGGGGTTATGAAGGTTTGGCATGAAGCTGGAGTGTGGTGCCACCAGGAGCAAGGAGCAGACACCTGCTGCCAGACCCACAGCTACCTCAATCAGATGCTGCAGTTGGAGGCAGCAGGCTCTCAGACAGAGATTTCATGCTCTGAAATGTCTTCAAGTTGGAATTGTGCAACTTGGTTTTGGTCTGGTAACATTCCCCTTCTCCACAGATTGTTGCAGCTGAGCCAGATGAAATATTTACACGACCAAAATGGATCTCTAGCAGCAGCTGTCTCAGCCAAGGGGCCACTGCACTATGTGGGACGGTCCATTGGCAATACTTACAGCCAGTATTGCCAACTTGAGTTTTCATCTAGGCAAAGCACAGACCCATTCTCTAAATGTGTAAACGAGGGTTTGTTGGGGTTAGAGCTGTTGAAAGTGCCTGAATAGATAAGCAAGCAAACACTGAGAGATCCAGCCGTGATATTCATTCAGAAAAAAAAATATATATATTAGACAGTAGTGATGCCTACAGTTAAGGGAAGCTGGTGTTTTCCTTGATGGAAATCCATTTTCAGTTGCTTATAACTTTGCCAAACTTAAATCAGCAAGGATATTTTCTGGGCTGAGTGTCTGCCTGAGGCTCTTTGTACTTGTGTTTGCTGTGTGCAAATTTCAGATAACATGATTCAATCATTTTCTGTAACAAGGTTAGAGGAAAGTGTATTGCTTTGTGCTTGTTAAAGAAAAAATAATAAATATGTAAATATTTCACTTACAAGTTATGGCACTTTGATACTTTGCAACAGAGTAGGTACTTCACATTCAGCAGAGAAATCTGACCATGTGCCAGACATGTGTTTTTTAGTTTTGATCTTGAACTATCGAAGTTCATCAAAATTTGGGCAATTATAAACCTCCCACATGTGCAGGATAGAAAAGGTGGTATCTGATAATTAGGGATGTCACTGTAATGTCTGTTTTTCAAGGAGCCGAACTGGCAACATGAACAGAATTTTTCTATGCCCTGGATGCTGTGTGTGAAGAGATCCTTTATTAATCATGATAACACATTGCTCTTGCAGTAAAAATTTATTTTTAACCTTCTCTTTTTTCCTTTTTTTAATTTTCTTTTTCTACCTTCTCCCCTACGTGCTATTTTCTCCCTAGTATCTTCCTTTCTCTGTGACAGTTTCTCTGTCATCTTCTTTGACTCAGTGGTACTTTGTGCATGCTACTTCTATGTCATGTTTCACCAGCACTGGCTCCTTTCAGCAAGCTATCTGCAATGCAGGACAGCTTGCAAATAATAAAAATAAGAAATAATAAAAATGAAAATCCTTGTGAGAGGCCACTGAAGGCACAGGGTAAAATATGAATCACCTCCGCCCAGGAATGTGTGCACTTGCTACCTCCCTGTGTGCTGGCGATCTGCCTACTTGTGATTGTTGCTAGTTTGAATAGATGCCAGTACTTTTTGCCTTCCTGATACAGTGAAAGGGTGAGAAAAATATTCTGAAGTTAGAGAGATGGAGATAAATTCTGATAGAATTTCTTTTGCACCCTGGACAATATGAGAAAATAGAGCAACCTCATTCCTTTATGTGTGTCAAGCCATACCAAAGAGAAGGCAACTGAGAATTTAAGGAGACACCAAGACATTCCTGATAAAACGCACATCAAGCATAACATAAAAGCAAGGGCTAGTAATGTAGCATATTAAGCACTACAAGCTATGGGCAGTCACAGGCAATAATCCACCACAGCATGAACCTGAGGTCTACTTGAGACTGTAGTGAGAATTTGGGTTATTGTGTTGTCAGAAATTCCTTGGCACCATTTGGTACCTATTCAAGCTATTCTTCGGTAGTGGTCATTTCTGAAATTTTGTTTGTCTGCAGAAGGCAAGGTGGTTGTGAAAGCTATAGGTTGGTGTTAGAAAAATGTGCTTTGTAGAGAAGAACAATTACTTTTTCTAACAGGAGTAGGAGGTTCTCTTAATCCAGCAGCCAGCTGTCTCCTTTCTTTCCCATTGCAAATAGCTGAGGCAAGGCACCAGACAGGATATGAGAAGATGTGCCTGGCAAAGCATAAGGAGAAAGCCAAAAAGTATCATGGGAAGGCAAAGGCACTAATGGGAGAGAGAGGTTTGGCTCTGCTTGGTGCTACTACAATAGCACAGGGACCAAAAGTTCAAGTGCTGCTGGTATCAAATGGCTTTTTTTTTAAGAGCACAGACTTGTATAGCTAGGGACCTTCTGTCATATTTGTAGTTCTTTGTGTCCCAAAAGTGTTTAATAATGTCACATGATTTCAAATTCCTGCTAGGATTTTAGTAGGAGTGAAAATTTCTAGAGTTATATCTGAGTTAGAGGTCCTCAGATTCTTAACAAAAGTGTTTCCTGATATCAGATATCATTTTGGCACAATACTTGTAGTTTCTGGTCAATTCATCTGCATAATTTCTCAGCCAGTCATGCCTAGCAACTGTCTCAGAGTGAGGTGCTCAAACTGACTTCTGAATTTAATTGGAAAATATGGCAATGGGTTTATTTTGCTGTTCAGTTGACTAAAAATTCTTGGCAAAGAAATAAATCTATCACCTTTTTGCTTTGGCTGGAGATAGTCATAGTGTGGATTTTCATGTGTATTTTTAATTACAAAACCATTTTATTTTTTTTTAGTATGAGGGTTAAGAGAGAGAGTTTTTAAAGCACTTGCTTCTAAAATTGTAGTACTGTTATGAGAAACAAACTAGAATGTTTAATTTGCAAGGCCACCCAACTGCTTTCTAACTGTGCTGCTGTTTACTGTTTTTTTTTTTTTCTTTTTCTTTTTTTTTTTTTTCTTAATGAATATTTAACATACAAATTCTAAAAAAACCTCTTCCTCTTCAAGCTGTTGGAACTGTCATTTCTTGGTGTTCATGACATTACATTTGAGCCAATGTGTCAGGTACTTTTCCAGAAGACAATGCATTTAAGTGGATGTAAATTTCCAATATAAAATAAGTCAAACCAATAACAAAAATGTTCTCATCTTTGTCGAAACAAACCAAAACCCAGTAAAACTCAAATTATTTTGTCTTCTGAGGTAACTGTAAGAAAAGATAGAAATAACTTGCTGTAGGCTGTTGAACAAAAACAAACAAAAAATAACAGGAAAGTATGAGAGAACCTTGGCAATTCTCTTATAGTGCAAAATAAATCTATTTAGATAATCTCATTAGCCCTCAAATCTCCTAATTATATCCTTGAGATCTTGTTTTTCTGGAACCTTTATATAAGAAAGTCTTCTAAGAGTAACATTTATTTTTTGGCATCATAATCACTCTGCACCACTTTGTGTTCATCCATCACACACCCACAAAGAACAATAAAACATGTTTATTGTATCCAATTTTGGTATGTACCTGAAATGGGATCCTTGAGATTTAACATGAAATTTGGGATCTAGGGTCTCCACAGATTCTTGACAAAGTATTTCTTACACCAAAAAACCTTCAGATGAGAGCTGAGTGAACCATTAATTTTTGAAGTCTTCTGTTCCCTTTAACCTTGTTTGTTCTTTTGTCTGTCTTCAGCAGATGGCTGGATTACTGGCATTCTCTAACAATGTTCAGTGCTCATTAGCACTGTGTCATTCCAAGTGCTGTTTCCATCTTTCCTGTTCTCCTCATTTATCAACCTATACATTCATATGTTTAGCAAGTAATTGACAGTGATGTAGGTTTTAACACTTGATTTTATTATTTTCTCCAGAAATCCTGCTTGATGGCTAGGAGAAAAGAAGTCCACCTCTGACATACAGGGTGATTAATGAAGTATTAACCTCAGTAACTACTTTTCTGAGAAACTTTCAGAAGTGTGAATTATTTGTTTTCACCCATCAGCTGCTGAGATCAGTGTACACACTAAAATTGCAGCCTTCAAAACAGACTTCATATCATAATGTTTAAAGAAATGCTGATTACAATGTATGCAGGGTGTCATAATGTTAAATGGATTTATTTAAACAATGCAGAATCAAAGCTATTTCTGAAATGAAACTGAGTTTATTGATGCTCCATCCGGATCTCAGTATTGCTGGATCTGCTATTAAAGCACAACACATTTCTTGCTTTCTCTTGTTGGTCCCATAGTGGCAGATCTAATGAGTGCTGTATTGGCAGCTTCCAACATGTTAGAATGAATTATCTCACAAACCTACTTGTAATCTAGCGGAGGAAATGTATCACTGAAAAATGGACCCTTTTGAAGCAATTGGAAGAACTAATCCTATAATACCTGGTTTTGTTTCATTGCTACCTGTGTAAGTATTTAAACTGATATTAGTGAAATCAGAGTTAAGCCAAACATTAGGGGGGATTAATTATATATATTGTATTTTTGTAATATTCTGAAGGCTCCCCTGAAATGTATTCTCAGAGATGGGGTTATCAAAATCTTGTCTACTGTTGTCCTAATTCCACCATCCATAAGATCTGTGATGAAATTCCTGTTGAATGGAGTGTGATAGAAAGACAGTGCTCAGCATATTTTCTTATTCAGCTGGTAGCATACAACTGTGTGGTAAGCAAGGTAAGCAAGGTACAAAAGAAAACCTTTGCAAGGTTAGGGAATACAAGTAACTATGCTACCTTTCCCCTAACTAGTCTGAACCAAAACAAGGGGTCTCTCTCTCTCTCTCTCTTTTTTTTTTTTTTTTTTTTTTACTTTTCAGGATATTATGTCCTGTAATCTTCTCTGTGAGATTATAAAATACCATGCACCTTTCTACCTAAATTATTGGCAGAAGACCTTTCTCAGAAAATCAGTGTCTTTGAGCCTTCATATTTAATTTGTGCTTTCCTTTTTAAGTTATGAAAGCAAGAAAGGTCTGACTGAAAATCTTTAATTAATCATAGCAAATTATGCAACTGTGTGAAACATGATTCATGCCTGCATCTTGCCTACTATCCATAATATTTTAGACTTGATTTTTATAAATTACCTGTGCCACCATTGTAGTGTAAATGGATGTGCAATGGATCGTAATTACCAAGAAAGTCAATGTTGTCCCAATGAAAACAGTGCGTAGACAAAGAATTATACTCACAATCACTGTACTTGATACAGTGAATTTTAAAGAAAAGATATATATTTTTTTTAATAGAGCAGCTGTATTTCCTTCTTAATGCAGATCATTGACACATTTTCCTTTGTACAGGAGAAAAGAATAGTTCCATCCTTTGCAGGAATCTATAAGAAAAATACTGATTGTAATAAATGTTGTTATATTAGAAACCAAAGAAAAAAATCTGTAGAAATAAATCAAAGTGCTTTCCAAAGCTCGGTGACCAAATGAAATAGCAATTTTGCAAGAATACATAGATAACATTCATGTCATTTGGGGGTATGGAATCTACTAAAATAACATACAGTTACTACACATGATGAAGGCAAGCATTACAGAAGAGAAAATCTGGAAAATATAAGGTGAGTTGCAGTTAGTGCAGATTGCACTTGGCATGTTGAAATGAAATGAATAAATATTGTAAAAATCAATAAAATTATATGTATAAATCAATGAAAATAAAACCATTGGCTTGAGCTTAGATAACATTTCTTCCCAATACATATTTCAAATGACTGAAATGATTCTTTTTGTGATCAAGTTTCTGGTTACTTCAACCAGAAGTCTTGTTAGGGCACCTGGGTTCACTTCGTGAATTCACAGGTGTTAATCAAAACTGAAAATAAATCTGCTAGCTTTCTTTGAGTTTCTCAGTTGTCTGGAACAGTAAATGTATCTATTGGCTGGCAGGTAGCCCTTTCTGTCAAAAACAAAAAATAAAAAAAAATCATCAGTTTCCTGAAGGGTTAACCTTTGCATATTTCCCTTCTGTTTGACTTGGTCTAGATTAGGTGGCTCAGTATCCATTCAAAACTAGGGACCAACACAGATTTTACCCCACTGAGATGTATTCTACCTTCTCTTCAGATCTTTACTGAAAGACAGTGCTCAGGACTTGAGACAGAATTGAAATCTCAAAACCAAATATTACTAGAATGGGCCATGAGATCCACTGTGTTCTGGCTGTGAGGTGTCTTAGTGCAGTGAGCAATATGTTTCTACACATTCCTGAAATTTCTTGGGAGTAATGAATACAAAACTCACTAAAAAATAGAAAAGAATAAATTACGGTAGTTTTGGGTTTCCTTTTAGTTTTGCTGCTGTTTCTTTCAGCACAGAAAATTTCAGTGTGCTCTACTAGACTTGTAGAATAAGTCAGTCTGGGTGGGACATCTGGAGGGCATCTCATCTGACTCTGCTCAAAGCAGGGCCAATGAAGCTCAAGCTGCTTGGGACAGTGGTCAAATTTTGAACATCTAGAAGAGTGAAGATTTCACAGCTTCCCTGGGGAACTTTCTCCAGTGTCATACAGCTCTCATGGTAAAATCTTTTTTTCCCAAAACTGGAAACCTACCCTATGCTCACTGTCTTTTTTTCTTTTTTTCCCTGTAATTCAATGACCACATTGCTGATGGACAGTGTTTATTAAGTTTATTAATCCAGTATACATACTACATATGAGTTGGTCTTTTTAACCACCCCAAATACCAATACTGAGTACCACGTTTTGGCTGAGTGATTTTGAGATTGCTGCAAGGAAAAGTGGGACGGTGAGCTAAAGACAGATTTAATAAAGGATGAGCTGTCTTCTACAGTCTTAAGCTTGCATGTGTTGGGAAAGGGCACAGGATACCATAAAATAAAAGTGCTGAAGGTGTGATTCTAGAGCAAGATGACAGGGAGAGAGCTATGAAAGGTATCAGAATGTCTCACCAATGCCAGAAAAGTGACAAGCATCATTCATGGGAAGTGTTGCAGTGCTGCATAGAAGTTTCTGAATTTAAGAGATTTTAAACCTCAGAACTGAAGTTCTCTCGTAAAGCACAAAGGCCTGGGGAGCTTACACATGCATGTGAAATTCTAAGCTGTGTTGTCAATTGTAAATTATGCTCAAATCAAAGACTTTTTTGGTCTGAAACAATTTACCCCTGAGTTTGTAGTGATCCCACAATGGAGACAGGGCCATGTCTAGTGTACGTGCTAGTCATTAGGAGATAACACAGTTATGCCAAAGCCAAATACTGTAAAATAAAGGTGAATACAGTTAAGGTTAGTCTCAAAAGAAACCCACCAAGTGTAAAGAAGTATCTTTTCTCTCCCAACAGATATTCAAACTATTTTGCAAGAAACAGAATAATTATGTTGAAGGTTGTGGAAGGTGAGGAACATTTACTAGTGTAATTCTTGTAAGACTAATCTGCTGAGGCTTCTTCATGCTCATGAGAGATAAAGTTTGAAAAAAGTATTCCAGTAGAAGATGATTTCTAATTACTTCCACTTGGGATAGAAATAGTGACAGAAAATGAAGCCCATTAAGCAGAGGTTGTGAATATCCACTTTGTCTCAAATAATATTACAATAATACTTCATGTCAATATTTGTTTATTTATTTATTTCAAATTTGTTTCATTGTTGGCTGGTCTCTGAATAGTACAGTTCTGGAAAGGAGAGTACTCCTAATTCAGTCCCATGGGTATGGGAGGGCAGATGATTCTTGGTTGTACCAAAGTTACCTGTGTTACTCTCAGTGGAGTAATGCGAGTGTTGATATAGATTTATGAACAACTCTTACCTGATCATTATTCAGACATATTGTATGACTCTAATAAAACAAATGGGGGAAAAAAAATCAATGGAAAACTCCAGAAGTAAATTTGGATTTTTTTTGAGCTGAAAATCTATGCAGCCCTGACAAGCTGAACACAGTTGAAATTTGAAACAAAACCTCAATCCAATCTTGTTCTCGAATTTAGACCAGTTTTATGAATATTTTAGTAAGCTTAATCTGTGTTTCCAATTTAAAATGAAACCAGGGATCATGAAGGCAACAAGCTTATCTGGGGGTTTCTCTGCAGAAGTTTCACATGGCTTCAGTCAATCATAATTTGTATGATAATGACTACACACCCCTTTGGCTTGTTCATCTACTCTTCTCAGCTGGAAGCTAGTAAGCACACGTGCTGGCTTTCTACTTTGTAATACAACAGACAGCTGTCAATCTCTGTCTAATGCTGTCACAGCTTTAGTAATCCCAAGTGATGAACAGCTGTATCTAGGGGTATGAAAGAGAATAGCTGGTATGGGTTCTGTTGTCATTGCAGTACTTTTATGAGCTCTCTGTCCATAACTTTTATTGGTTTCTATGTCATTCCAACTTGGTGCCAGTCTTTTGCTAGCACAGAATTCCCAAATTGCACAAAAATGTTCTTTTCTTAGTATATGGACACAGTGAAAAGCAACTGAGTTTCTTTCAGAGTACTTCAGAAACTCTTGTATTTGCTTTGCTTTTAAGGCATGCAGGAACAGAGTCAGGATAGTTATCATGGCTCAGCTGCAGAGCAGTAACTATTTAGTTTTTTTGACTCTTTGGACATACTTTCCTCAATAAAGTAACTTTTGGTGAAAGTTCTTCACTTCTTCAATGTGATATATATATATATTTTTTGGACTGATCAAAGTAGCTGCTACCACAGGGTGTAATCTAGCATGATACTTCATACTGGGCTTGGCCTAAACTTGCTGATGAATGAGTTTTCCATTGAGAAATCTATTTTTGACAATAGGAATATATGAGTATCAATTAATTAATCTGTCACCTGAAAAATTGCAAAATGATTCAAATCAGAAGTTGAATATTTTGTTAATGCTTTCTTGTGTTTTGCTTTGACTTTCTATATGAGAAAATATCTAACTTTCAATTTTAATATACTCTCATGTGAAGGTATGTGTATGCATATTTCATAGTATGTTTTATTTCATGTTGATAATTTTGGCAGTATTAAAACATCTGAGAAGATTACTTTAATGTTTTAAAATCAAACAGTTTGGATGCATGAAATAAATTGATGTTTTCTGGGTTTAAGAAAACACCAGCAATTTTGCATGAATGTGTGTGTCCATCATCTGACAAGCTTTATTCAGTGCAGAGGTCCCTTTGTACCTTTCCCTCCTCCCTATGCTAATTCACCTCTCACTCAGCAACTTCATTTTCAAACAGCTTAGTTACTGAAGTTAGGCAGAGATGTTTGCTCCTGCAAGGGATCAGACTCACAGGAAGGGAATAGGCACCAACAGTATACAAACATGAGTTTTGCCATAGCTGAGACCTCTATTTTCTTTGCTCTACAGAGGAGGACGTGCGTGTTTCTGTGTGCATCAAAGCAGCTGCTGCTACAGGTGTAGGAAATCTTCCAGATGGTGGGGGAGGATTCCTCCCATCTGTGCACCTCCTCGGTGCCAACCCCAGTTGTCTAAGCTTGGTGCAGGGGTCTTGAATTTAGCTATAATATGATGGGTCTCATTTGTCATGGTGGTAACAATCAGTCCTCTGCAGGATGACTTTATTCCCTTAAAGATGAGCTGTGGGTAGTATGTTCATTCATGTATAGAGAACCATGTGTATGTCTGAGCACGCATGCTGTGTGAAAGTCAAATCTATAGTAAAACAGTCAGACTGTGCATTGGTACTTCAGTATTTAATTAACAGGCAACATAAAGGCCTCTGTGAAGTATGTTGTATTTATAATTCAACCGTCCTACCATGAAAAGCTGTTCCTTTACCCTCTCCCAGTGATGGAAGGTACAGTTGAGATCTGGGTGCTTCTGTTTCCGATAGCAAATGTTAGACTTGGGCATTACTGTCTCTCTTAAACCTTATCACTGAGCTGATCCACAGTATCACAGCATCTTTTGTCTTTATGGCAGGTTAAGTTAGAACCGTGTCTGTCTTTGTGTGTCTTTCCTGTTGGGAAAGACCAATGAGGGAATGGAAAAGCCACTATGCTCATGTGTGGATGTGTGCTTCGGTCATGAATTTCCACTTTGGTAGTTTTAAACTTCCATGACTGCTCCTCTTGAAAATGAAGTTCTCCTCCCTCCCTTTTTTCTGTTTAAGTTTTAAGGTTGAACTTGAGTAAGGGTTGACCAATCTCAGTGACAGACCAGCAGCAATTTGGTAGAGAGGAGTTAAAATTTTGATGAAGTTACTTTAGCAAAATAAATAAGGAGCCAGCTGTCCTGACACTCCACTGTGTGAGAGAGAAACCTCGAGAGCTCTTAACCAGTGCTGGCTGATGGCCCCCGTGTTCCTCACTGCTCTTAGTGAGGAGCTCTGAATTACATCCCTAGTAGTTGCATCCTTATTAGGTTAGGGCAGTGCAACAGAGCTTCCTTTACCCTTTCACACTGTGTCTGCTTTCCTGGCATATCTCTGATGTCAAGAATAAATGTTAGAGGCATGGACTGACCATCTCCAGAGTTACTTCTTTGCCAATGCCTGCTGCTTTTCATCATCCTCAGTAATTCATCAGAGCATGATCTCATAAGAGCATATTGGTGTGGTTTTTAAATTTTATTTCTGGTTTCTTTATCGCAGAACTATGCAAGTGATTTTCTTCACTTGCATTTAGCAGGTTGAAATTAAGGGCTTGTATTTATGGAAATACTGCCATGAGGTAATAAATAGGCAGAAACCATCTGAACAAAACAGAAGGAAACAAAAACCAAAATGCTAATTCTTATATTATCTTTAAATGGGAGCAATAAGAACACATTTAAATAAATAAATAAAGATTAAATTAACTATGATTGATTCTGCTGCTCTACATTAGTCCTGCTTGTCTTTTTCCTCAGCCAGTCCAGGAAATGATTCCAAATTAATTCCTGGTCAGCCATGCGGTTCCTGGCAGAGTAAACATCCTATTTTTTAGACAGACAAGTGGTGATGTATCTCATCTGCAGAGATCTTTTTCAGCAGTACTGACAAATGCATCATGATTCAGAGCTATAAGTATTCCAAAAAAACTTTTGTGTCTAGATAGCATCTTACAGACCTGATACTCATTAAGTTACTGTGCAAAGGTGTCCAAGAGTATATTAAGGGAAAGACAGAAACAGGGTACCAAGTTAAACAGCTGGGGAGAGAGGCAGGAGATACTTAGTAATTACTTACCTGACTAATGTAAAGAGCAGGACTGAAAAGCTGCTGTAATAGAAACACCATTGTGCGTTTTGTGACTGTAGAGTTGGGAGATGATACACGAGAGACACTGTTAATACAGCTTTCTGTGTAGGCTATTACTTGCATACATGCCTAGAATACAGCAATTTTCCTATATGGGGGAGAAATGGTGTCTGTATTACAGAATCACAGAATGAGGTAGGAGGGGACCTCTGGAGGCCGTCTGGTCCAACCCCTGCCACCCAGAGCAGGTTACCAAGACCCATGCCCAGGTGGCTGTTGAAGATCTCCAAGGAGGAGACTCCACAGCCTCTCTGGGCAGCTTGTGCCAGTGCTCCATCACCTGCACAGCAAAGATGTGCTTCCTGATGCTCAGAGGGAGCCTCCTGAGTTCTAGTCTGTGCATACCACCTCGTGTCCTGATGCTGGGCACTGAGCCTGGCTCTTCACAGCCTCCCTTCAGGTATTTATATGCGTTGATGAGTTGGCCTTCTCTTCTCCAGACTCTGAAGACTTGCTGAGGGTACACTCTGCTATGCCGTCCGTATCATTAAGGAAGATTTTAAACAGGATCCAAGGGAGGCTCTCCAGTGCAGCACAAAAACTTTGAGATAATGCAGAAAATAAAAGCAAATGAAGGTGTGTTTTTGATAAGCTGAGGCATTACTTTTTTGTTTAGCCTGAATATTTTGACAGATTACATTGCCTCTGATATCCTTCATCTGCCCATTAATCTGCTGGGATCATTTAAGATTCTGTGCATTCATCTATTTACTTTTGAGGTTCTGGTATGTAAAATAATTATCTTGCTTTGTAACAGGATGTTCTGCTATTGCATAGTTAACATTTAGTAAATGACTCTGCTAGCATTCTTTATCAATTATGCCTCTTTGAATAAAAGGTAATGCCTCAGGCCAGAGCTAAATTATTTACTTGTAGCTTGCTGATGTGTTCTTTGTTCAGTTTAAAATTCCACACTACCTACAACTTTTTCAAGCATCTCTGTTTTTTTTTTTTTTTTTTTTTTTTTTATGTTCAAAAAATGGGAGAGATGTGAAATCAAACAAACAGATTTATATTTTAGGAGGAGGAGAGGAAAATGGATATTAAACACGTTTTAGAGGGTTAGATAATATCCTCTAGTAGAATGCCCTCATTATTGGTGAACAAGCTGTGATGACATCTGATGGCAAGTTGTTGGTGTGCGTAAAATGAACCGATGGTCTCAGTCTGCTATTCTGTAGATTCCTGTGGCTCGAGTCTCTGCAGCTAGCTTTAGAAGAGGTGCTGGTTTTTAATGGAGAACATACTATTCTCTAGTATGTTTCCTGCACCTCAGCTTTTAGCAGGCTCTGCTGATGATCCTCTTTTTAATACTTTTGTCTGGGGAGGTTCTGAACCAAGCACGAGATGAATCGACGCCAATGGTCCCTTGAGATGCCAGTCCAGCAGTCTCTGCCTGAAGACAAGGGGAGAGTGCAGGTTTCATCCTCTCCCATTCCTTTCCTCATGCTCCAGTAATAAGATGTAGGGCAGCTTCTTGACTACACAGGGAGGATTCTTCTTCTCTTTTTGTGCTGCATGAAGGAAATGAGCACACCTATGCACAGAGCCGATTGTGGTGCACCTTGCAGCAATCCACCTGTTTCAACAAAGATATTGATGGTGTTATGCAGGGTGCTCTGCACTGTGCCATCTGGAAATGTGAGGAAGTAACAAGTGCTAATAAAAAACATCAATAATGGCTCGAGGAGACAATGTTATATTTAGCTTGAATTAGTTTATATTTCTTTTGAATCCTTTTATGTTCATATGAAAGCAAATGTTTTCAGACTTGGGTGTCTGAAGGTAGCCTGTTGAATTCATATGGGAGCTCTTAAATAATTCTCGTGTTGCTAAACCACATAACTTCTTTCTGATGTTGAAATGTTTTTAGCATCCCTCACCACATGAACATTTGTAATCCTCTAATTTTTTATTAGTGCATTATATGTAGAACAGCAAGTTTTGTAAAACACTGCGATCTGATGATAAAAACACTGAGGGAAAAAAAAAAAAAAAAGTGTTATTTACTCTTCTTCATAACTGCTTGATATATACAGAATGTATTTTCCATGAACAGCATGTGTTGTTTTCACCTTAATAATGGCTAAAACTGTCTCTTCCTGTGACACAGGTTGAATCACATATCAGTTCATTTTGAAAAGTGTCCTCCTGTGCATAATGCTTTCTCTGGCTTCCAGCAGGGGCAAGCATTCATGTGACAGTGGAAACAAGGTAGTGCTGGCAACTGAAGGACATAAGAGTCAGCCCTGCTGATGCAGTTTCTAAGGTCCCCTAATGTACTAAAATGAGACTTCCTCTATTGTATCTGGCTAATCTAGAAATGACATAGATCAATACACCAGTTTACAGACCAGCATGATTATTAATTTTGAGTTTACCAAAGCAATATATAACAACTTGACCAAAGTTCACAATTAATATGTATGTAAGTGTATTTTTATTATATTGGTTTAGGTTTGCATTTTTATGTTTCAAATACCATATATTTGTGATCTAGGGTTTAACAGGAACTAATTTACTTCATAAATATTAATTACTGCATGGGCTTTATTCCATATTAGAGCATCTGGGAGAAAAGTGCTGATCATCACATTGCTTGTGAGGATGTATTTTTGCCTAAAAATACCCCTGGATAAATTCAGTCTGATTTAAAGAACATTAGACTGCAAGGTGTAATGCATTAATTTCAGGCATAATATTTTAATAGCAGCAACTGCAATCTAACAATGTGTTCAGCCCTGCAGTCTGAAATGTGCTGCATTGTTAGTGTCCTCCAGCAGAGTTTGAGTGGCCAACTGGGAGAGTGATGCCATCAGTTTAATGTTATATGGTAGTAACTGAATATGCATACCCATTGTCGTTAAATTGTAAAAGACTTCTTAGGGCAGCTCCCCAGGTAGAAGTAAATCAGAAAGCGTCACTGTCTTCATTAGCAGGATCCTCGGCTGGTATCAGTCAGGACTGCTCCGTTATTTCAGCACTCCGCCAGATGAGTGACTGACCTTTCTGTCTTGAAGACATAGCCCGAGGTTGAAGTGACTGCAAAGTATGCGGGATGCTCTGCCTTTGCTTTGTGGTGCAGCATGTATCACTTTCACAGGCACCTTGCCTTAGTGAATAATTTGATTACAGTTGCTTAATATCTGGAGATCATATTTGCTCTTTTACTGGGTCTTCATCATCTTAACATATTGCTGTGCTTGTCATTACTGCATTTGGTCAGTGCTGCTGGCTAGTACAAACAAGGGGCACATAGTTCCCTGGTCTGTATTTGAAAGGTGAAATTCATAGCATGTTTCACCCAGAATAGTACCTGGTGTTTTATCAAGGTGATAATGGTTGGTTGGCGTCTCTCTTGAGTACCAACACGGGGCTGGGTGCAATCTGTCCAGCAAGCCATGCACAGTGCTCGGCACAACTTTTTGTGCCTGGATTGTTATGTTGGCTCTCTAAGCTTGACCTTGAAATTCTGAACATCATTTTTTTTTTTTTTAATCTCTGAATATTCTGAGTAGCTGGGGAAATTTTTCAGGTGTATACTGCTTAGAATAAAAGTCTTTATTCTTGTAATATGTTTTAATGTGCCATATATCTCCATAGCTATTTAGATGATGAATCAGGAAAAAAAGTGCTGCTTTTCCTCATAAATATGTTCTCTGTGTTGCCACCACAGTTGGTTGCCTTCTGTTTTATTCTCAGAGAATGGTGTGGATTAAGACTCAAATGACCCTAAATCCCTCAACACTGACATGTTTAATAGAGGATCAGTAACTGTATACAGCATTAAACAAAGCACTGTTTAAAGAAGTGCAGATTTGCTATTTGCTAATGTTCAGATAATCATGCTGGAGTAAGGCAAGAGTTAAATAGGAATATTTGTAACATTACATTTTGAAATGGTTTTGTCTAAATATTTTACTTTTATTTTACTGACAGTGTTTTCTAATCTGTGTGGAAAGAACCATAGCTTATGTATTCAATAGCAAACTGTGATTATTGTTGCCAAAAGTAGATGGTGCTTCTTTATGAGAGTAAGTACAAAAAGGATTTGGCAGAGTTCTGAAGCAAAGCCTGGGCATCGACGAATTTGTGAGGATAAAGTGTGAGAAGTGCCATACGTTGTTTAAAGAAGTAGTGGATAGCAGAAAACCATTGGGCCTCAGTGAGATGTGAAGCTTCAGTCTAAGAGAGTGAGGGATTTTATGAATATGGTAAAATTTGGGATGAAATCCTGCCTCTATTCACATCAATGGAAAAAAAAAAAAAAAAAACTTATTTATTTTTCAGTTAATTTAGTGTACTTTCCAGATCTCCTATGAAACCATATATAAAATTTTATGCCCCTGTAATCTGATCAAAGGGTTATTCAGGTTGTCGAGACCCATTCTATTCACTTGAATTTTTGCATGGCTGTATTATGTTGTATTATTCAGAACAATGTGTAAAAATGCCAGTGTTTGGCTGTAATTAATATATTTTCAATACCATTAAAATCAGAACATTTAATTTCAGTAGAACAGTTGCTGAGAACTTGGTTATTCTGTAAACGCAAGGGAGTTTTTATTAATTTTAAATACTTATGTGTGTTTCTTAATTTTAAATACTTATTATGTTAATTGATAATTGCAACTTTTTTTCCCTGAAGTACTCAGATCTGTTTGAATGAAGTCTAGCTGACATAAAGAAACTAACTGATTACCAAAATAGTCTTCCATCTTAAAATATATATATATATATTTACAGTAAAGTGTATGTTCTTTTATGAAAAGCTACTGCCTTATTTACATTTTTAAGGAAATGGGGACATCTTAAAAATATTGCTTGATTGTGGGAAAGCAGTTGTTTTATTAAGAGAGCTGAATGCTGACGTATTGTTGAAGATGAAGGCAATTTCATAACTGCGAGTACTGGAGGTTGTCATTTTGGCAAAATGAAATAGTTTCTCATTTTTGCTGTATCTGTTCTCAAATGGGTTCAGACCTCCAAAGGCAATGAAGTAATCTGCAGCTTAGAATTAAAATACCTAGAGAGGTGTCAGGTGCCTTCCTTAGTGGCACAGCAAACTTCCGACATCCCATAGCCAGTAACTTTACCTGCCACGCATTTGGTAATGAGTTTCACTGCTTCCAGGGCAGTGTGTCACCGCACCCATTAAGACGTGCGCCTGGGCTTGTCAGCTTGTTCCCTGCTGGCCCTGGCTTCTGGGCATTGAGGTGCTCAGCATTCTTGCTATGCTTAAATGAGAACCACCTTCCTTTTGGTTGTTCTTTCCTGCACTGTCTGTTCTCAGTGGGTCCTCTTTCCCTTTCCCCTCTCACCTGAACAGGTGTGCTCTACTTGCAGCATCACCAAAGCTTAGCTTTTTATCTAGTTCTTGTAAGTAGAGGGGAGAAAAGCTGGAAACAAGTAACTGTAAGCAGGAAGTTCCTATGCTTAGTGAGATGAGAATTATTATTATTAGTAGTAGTAGTAGTATTTTTTTTTTTTTTTTTTTATGGTTCTGCAGTAGATTGATCTGGATTTGCAATTTAAAATAGATGGTGGTGAGAGTATATTTTGCTCTGAAAGAAGCAAAAGGTCCATCAGTCCTTGGTCCAGACAGTCTGGAACGTCTGCTATGAAGCATTCAGTCCCTCTACCACTTGTCCTCTGTCTCATGGTTAACAGATAAATTCATAGCTGAATTTGTGAAATGGTGTAGGGAAGGCAAGTAACTTGAGGAAAATCAGAACTAATGAGACCATAATCCTCTCTTTGTTGCTAACCTTAAGGCTGTGTTGGACTCAAACTTACTGGTTTTGGAAGTGAAACATGGACAATAGACAGCAAGAGAATACTTTCTTGAGTGCTAATGTGCTATTGGAAGTTGATTTACAGCATTTATGCTCGAAGTAGGCAGCTTTTTCCAAGTTTAATGAACACTACAATTCAGAGTGCTAGGATTTTCTTCTCTCTCTTTCCTTCTTCCCCTCCGTCCTTTCCTCCCTTTCTTCTGAATATCATGGGATTACAAAGAAGACTTCTTGGATGGTAGGAAACAATGTTTTTATAGTGATCAAGACTGTTTGCAGCATGTTTTCTCCACAGTTTTTTATACCCTTAATGAGGAAAGCACAGCAACCTATGCAGCGTGTTTACTTTGTGGAAAAATAGGTCTTACTACTCTTTGCATAGTCACAGTGTGAGCCATCACTGACAATATACCAGAGTTGACAGGGGAGATTGAAGTGAGGGGTGTACATACGTAGTCAGAAAGGTTTCTCATACAGAGACTTAGATATATATTCAAGAGCTGTACTGTGTTTTCTGGCTAACAGAGAAATTCCTCTTGTAAGAGAGTATGAAAATCGGGAAAAATACACAATACCATGCAGACCTGGTTTGTTGGTGGCCTTGACCTGCTGTTCTCCAGGTGCTTTCCTGCCTTCTGAGCATGGGGTGACCCAGTTCTGATTGGAGCATGCTGATGCTATGTGGGTGATGTAATTCAATTTGAATGTTAAATGCTTCATCAGTTGCCTCATCCTAGTATTAAAATATTCTTTTTAAAAGTATCTACAGGTGTTATTTTCAACCTTCCTGTCAGCTGTAGAGATGTTTTGTTTTCCTAGCTGTCTTGTGACAATCTCATCAAAAGATATTTCTCCTCATCCTGCAGTGAAGTGATAGACTTAATGCATGTATTTTTACCCCTGGGCAGCTGTTTTCCTTTTTTATTTTTTTTTATTATTATTTTATTTTTTTTCTGATGAAACTTAAAGGAAAAAATAGCAAGTGTAGTTTCCTGTCTTTGTGTGCCTGTCTCCTCATCTTACCTTACACGAAACACATTCCTGTATTTAAGTATTCCCAAATCTCCAAAGTGGCTGCCATTCATTCCAGCACTTGTCTTGTTCCATTTGGTGCCACCATGTGCTACAGCAACCTGAGCTTTCTGTTCTCAGCAGACGGCAGGGGACGGTATCTGTCTGTCTTTGGGAATACTTCCCTGGTGAACTGTTGGTGCTGTGTTTGTGTGCAGTTCAGTCACACCTCAGAGCTCTAGACCTTGGTTTTTTAGCAAAGTCTGAAGCATTTACAAATGCTTAGGCAGTCCCTAAAAAGAGACTAAAACTCAAAGGGACCAAATACCTGAGGAGTATTTCAGTGCTTATATATCTAGATGCATTAGGACTTTAAAATGATTGTTCCTATTTCCTTTGCAGTAAGCCCTCAGATCCCAAAGGGTGGGTTGCACTTGTCACTGGTGAAGAAAACACACTTTTAACACTGCAGTTCCTGGGTGAAATGAGTTCTGAGGTGTGAGGAAAGAAAAAGGCATCCTTTAGCCTAATCCTCTGTCTGTACTGAGTTGACCTTTCTTTCCTTGGTAATCTTCAGGGTGCTGGTGTGAGGATGAAATGGCCTAAATCAGGACAGTTTATCTGCATGTTTTTTGTAGAGGAAACATCGTCCAGCCAGTCTGTAGCCCTGTGTTTTATGTAGTGTATGCTTTGCAGAAAACACTAAAGCTTCTCAGTGCAAAAAGGCTGGGATATTTCTGTTTTGTTTTATTCTTCTTTGCTTTGGCTTACTTGGCAGTAACATTTTTAGCATCTTCCCTGATAGGTAATGCCAGCAAAACAGATATTGCTTTGATTTATTTTCCTACAAGGTTTTTCCCATCAGGGACATTAGATCTTTGTTCTCATATTCTACATGCTATTCATGCCTGAATCCTATGCCTCGCTTTGCCAGACCTTTTAACTCCCATTTTCTTCTTGGCCATCTTGCCTCTGGTTTCATTATAGCTTTTCTGGGGAAAAGAGGAAGGATAGAAGGGTTCTCAGGTATTGCTTGTTCAGTGCCATGGCAAAAAAAAGTTTTAAGCGATATTTCCATTTTCCATTTTATCACCAGTACCTTGAGCTTGCTTTGAATGTTGTTTTAAGCATATGCTGGTATGAGACTCATAGTGAGCTCTCTTGTTGCTGATGAAGTTCAGGTGAGAGGTGGCAGTTCCTGTGAAATCTGTGCTCCATAGAGTGACAAACAGGAAACATTTCATCTCTTCCCTTTGCCATCTTGTCCCCTACCTGTCTTCCATTCTCAAGTGCCTTAATCTGTTTGCCATTGGTAACTGTATGGTTTGAAAAGCTTTTGGTTGGAAAGCTGCCTGGCGGAGAAGGACCTGGGAGTATTGGTTGATAGGCAGCTGAATATGAGCCAGCAGTGTGCTCAGGTGGCCAAGAAGGCCAACGGCATCCTGGCTTGTATCAGGAACAGTGTGACCAGCAGGGCTAGGGAGGTGATTGTCCCCTTGTACTCAGCTCTGGTGAGGCCGCACCTCGAGTACTGTGTTCAGTTTTGGGCCCCTCGCTACAAGAAGGACATCGAGGTGCTTGAGTGGGTGCAGAGAAGGGCGACGAAGCTGGTGAGGGGCCTGGAGAACAAGTCCTACGAGGAGCAGCTGAGGGAGCTGGGCTTGTTCAGCCTGGAGAAAAGG
Source organism: Aythya marila (assembly GCF_965140915.1). Taxonomy (NCBI): domain Eukaryota; kingdom Metazoa; phylum Chordata; class Aves; order Anseriformes; family Anatidae; genus Aythya; species Aythya marila. The sequence goes on along the minus strand of NC_139042.1, from coordinate 116,586,003 downwards.
AGGCTCAGGGGTGACCTTATCGCTCTTTGTAAGTACATTAAAGGAGGCTGTAGCGAGATAGGGGTTGGTCTGTTCTCCCACGTGCCTGGTGACAGGACGAGGGGGAATGGGCTAAAGTTGCACCAGGGGAGTTTTAGGTTGGATATTAGGAAGAACTTCTATACCGAAAGGGTTGTTAGGCATTGGAACAGGCTGCCCAGGGAAGTGGTGGAGTCACCATCCCTGGAGGTCTTTAAAAGACGTTTAGATGTTGAATTTAGCGATATGGTTTAGTGGAGGACTTGTTAGTCTTAGGTCAGAGGTTGGACTCGATGATCTTGAGGTCTCTTTCAACCTAGAAATTCTGTGATTCTGTGAAAGACTCTGTGAACAAGCCACAGCAGTTTTGCATGTTGGTCCCTTTGGCAATCGGACTTTTCCACCCCAATTTATCTTTTCCAGGGATGTGCTGGCATCAGCAGGTAAATAGAAAAGTATGTATTTGTCCTCTTCCTTCCCATTCAGCTCTAAACCAGCAGAGCCTAATGTTATTTTAGCTGTTTGTGGACAGCTCATCCATCACCACAGCACTCGGGACCTCCTGGATGCAAATCATCCTGGCTTGCTGTATTTCACAACTGCAAGTAGCCATTTATACTTGGCCTGGAGGCAGGTAACCATTTCTAGGTATTATACCTAAAAGAGTTGTCCAAACAAACCAACAGAGCCTTTGTGTTACTCTTGGGTCCAACTTTGGAGTGTCCTTTTACACCTTCCCCATGTTTGCCTGAATACCGGAGTGGTGTTTACATTCTGTGACTCAAAAGCTGAGATGGCTGAATGAAACACAGTGGAGTATAATGTGCCAATGATTGGATCATGTGCTTCAATAACCCTTTTTGGCTTAAAAATCTCTATCCATGCTGCCTGTGAAGCACTGAATGGCCAGTTCTAGGTTGTTTCACACTTCTTTATTGTTGTTTTTAGGATTAGCTTTAGATAACTTTCCTTTGGACAAGAGAATATAATCAGCACAAACCATATCATTTTGGAGGCAGCTACATATATATGAGTAAAAGCTGCCACATAGAGGGAGGAGTGCCCTGCATGTGTGTCTGAGAGAGAAGCTGACTGTAGGCAATAGAGGAGCAAGGTACAGCTCATTGTATGGACAGAGGAAACAAAGTTCTTGCAAGTAATGGGCATCTGGAAAGCCACCTGTTTTTTTTCTTCTCCTTCATCCATAGCTTAACAACTTGGGCTTCTGCCATCTAAACATTTGCCCTACTCTCTTGCCAAAATTCACTGTAGAAATAGTGCCAGATAGAAATAAAGGACAGGCAGAAAAAGGGCTGTTTTAAGCATCTACTGTAAATTCAAACTCTATCAGCTAGGAGAAGTTTGGGTAGCTTTATCTTGCTTCTCTCTGCCTGTGTCTGTTCTCTGCCTCTGTGCAGGAGGTTGTGTACTAGACAAATGCTACAGTATTTCTGACCCACTTTTGCAGATCCAAAGCTTTCAGATTTCTGTTGGTTAGGTTCAAACAAACCACCTTTATGTGACAGAGCATGTCGAAACTGAGCCTCAAAACCTCTAAAGTTTTATTCTTTTTTTTTTTTTTTTTTTTTTTTTTTCCCAAACTCCTCTCTTTGCTGTTTGAATAGTATTTTCCCCTGCATCCACTTCTTTATGGACGAACTATTTTAATTTATATTGCAACAAACAAATTCCATATTCATGTTTTAAGAGTACAGCTGAAGACATTGTTTTCCCAAGTGCTTCGGTCATCCTGAGTGAACCCTGTGAAAGTGACAGCTGACATGCCTTTGGAGAGGCCTTGTACAAAATGTATTCTGTTCTAAATAAAATGCTGAAGGTTACCGTGATGTGACAGGCTTCAAGGAAACCATCTGACGGGCTAGCAGACTGTAACAGGAAATGTTTAAAAGAAGAAGGAGAATTAGGCAAAGAAAATACCAGAAAGTGAAACAGGCTGAAGATGGGGGTTACAGAGGTACTTCTGGCTGGAGTCATCTTGTCTTGAATGAAACCAAAGCTCTGCTTCCTCCTTTTGCTGTCTTTCCATGTTCTTTTCATCCATCCAGCCTTTTCCTCTAGAGCAGGTGGGATGGATTCATTTAACACAACTTGTCTGGATGAACCACCTGTCCTCCCTTTGCAGTCAGTAGAAATAAACACTTTCAGGGTGTGATTTCACTGACCTGTTTTGATGTTCACATTCATGTGACATGAGTTGTACCAGAATGCCCATTTCTTCCCTTCAGTCAAAAGGTGAAACATTCACTGTTGAAGCTGAGTTGAAACATGGGGCTCAAAGAAGCTGCCTAATGAAGAGGATGATTATGTCAAAAATTTGACACCTGAATCATTATGAAAGTATCTGATCAGATCTGTTAGGGATTTTTGGGGCAAGAACTGAGAGCATAGGAATACTGTAAAAGGTTACAGGAAACCTTGGAAAAGACCCCTGAAGTTAAAAATTTTGAGATGGCCCAAAGCTTCACAAAACAGAATGAGAAAATCATTGAAAACAAACCTCCCAACTAATCTGAGCTTTTCATGCCAACAACAGCCTGCCATTGGGAATGCTGATATGAGGGACAGTGGGTTTAAAATGTCCGCTAGGAAGGGAGACCAGCTCTTCAGATTAACAACTGCTTTTTCTATTTCCTCTTTTCATTTTATCAGCAAATCAAAGTGTTGATTTCTTTTGAGATCCTTTTAAAAGTTTTTAATGCTTCAGCCTTTCTAAAAACATATGCTTTCTTCCAAAAGGATTGGAAGTCTACAACTTCTTCGTAAGGGGGTGTCAAGAGGCAGGAGACCTTTTCTCCATTAACACTAGTGACAGGACCCGCGGGAACGGGGTTAAGCTGAGGCAGGGGAAATTTAGGCTGGACGTCAGGAGGGGGTTCTTCACAGAGAGGGTGGTTGCACACTGGAACAGGCTCCCCAGGGAAGTGGTCACTGCACCGAGCCTGTCTGAATTTAAGAAGAGATTGGACTGTGAACTTAGGCACATGGTCTGAACTTTTGGGTAGACCTGTGCGGTGTCGAGAGTTGGACTTGATGATCCTTAAGGGTCCCTTCCAACTCAGGATATTCTATGATTCTATGATTAAAACTTTATTGCATTTAAAAGTAGCTACTTCTTTTTTGTCATTTATTTATTTATTTATTTATTTTATTGATTCCTAGAACTCTTTTTCAAATTCAATCTAAATTCACAGAAATTTCTGGATTGCTCCTGACTACCATTGAATTTCACATCTGGTGAAAACATTTAATCCTCTCCTAATGGGGTCTTCCTGCACAAATAGACAACTTCTGGACTTTGTTCTCAGCTCACCTCCTATGTTTCTTATTTTCTACTCTTTTTTTGTGTGTGTGTGTTTGTATTGCTGTGAAATTAATGCTTCCAGTCAGGGCTGAAGGCCTCTTGAATCAGGCATTCTGCCAACACAAGAAAAGCAGTGGTACTTATTCTAAAGAGGTCACCACCTGAATGCAGAGCAGAAAAAATGAAAAAGTACTTAGCATAATTTCAGATAACTTTTGTTGCTGAACTTTTCATTGTTGCTTGTCTCCAGGTCCTTTAGTCATGATCTTGAAAACTAATGTAAAACAGCTGAGCTGCTATTAACAAACAGAATTTGCACACATCCAGTGCCTCTGTCCAAATGTCTGATTTTCATACAAATAAGATTACAGGTACTGAGTAGGGAAAAAAAAAAAAAAAAAAAAAAAAGCTGCATAGAAGTTTCTATGTCTGTATGCCAGTGCATGGTATTGGGTTGTTCTGAGAGAGCAGCTACACCTGGGTTTTCTTTTGAAAAATGACATAAAAGGCATGCTGCATTTTTGAATTGCTGAAATTAAGGAAGGAGTAGCCTTGTGGTCTTGGGAATCAAGCTATCTCATTTGCATATTTTTAGCTATAAAGTCAGGAATCTGTATAACCAAAAAAAAACCAAACCAAACCAAAACAAACAAACAAACAAACAAAAAATAACCTCTAAAATAAAACTAACTTTTGACATTTTTCCAAGTTAAAGGTCAAATAAACTTGATACATTTACTTTCAATACTGAAATAAACTCGCATTGTCATGAATCTCAAGCAACTTTTTACCCCCAGAGAAACACATGGGTCACTATTAGTTTTGAGTAATATCGAGAATTAAATACGTGAATTGTAAACATTTGAAATGTAAATGCACAAAGTCTAAATGAGATCTGTCCAATTAATTCAGTGTGAGTGGATTTATTGCCAAGAAGAAGAAAAGGTGAAAAGAGAGGCTGAATGAAAATAAAAATTTCAGATCTACTCTGGGACTACATAGTGGATACCATAAACTTCTGGACTCTGTCTATAATTGAAATACATCTCTTCTGTCAGATGTACCTTGTACATAAACACAGAGTTTGAAAAATTCATTCTTCAGAGATGAAAAAAAAATAGTAAAATGTAGTAGTCAAATAAAACACATTTAATAACAAGTCATATTTTCTGTGTATTGCTTTCTATGCTCTCCTGACCGGTTGGTGGCTTCCTGTTTCCTTTGCTGAGTACTGCTACCGCAGTAAGACAATATATATAGCCACGGATATTACATTGATTTACTGAAAGGGTGCTGCAGGAGAACAGGAAACTTAGTTGGCCAGTGTTGCACTTTCATAACAAGCATTACTGCCGGATAATTAACCTTGGTGTTTGTTTAGCACCCTCAGAATGCTTCATTACTGATGCAGTCAATTATCTTCTGGTAATGGCTACTACAGAAGGTAGAATTGCTTAATTAAAATTATTTAAACCAAAGTGGCTGTATGATTGGGTAACAGATATTGGAATGGAAGAGAATAATCTTTGAGCTCTATACCTCATCTAAATCTTGTGTTTCACATTTCAGAATGCTAAATCCTCGTTTTTCACACAATAATAATAATAACGTATTCATTCTTCCACCTACATACATTTCCTTTCTCAATAACATCTTTTTGTAAAGCAGATGCAGTGGGAGGAGAAAAGTGTTAAATCAACCATAAAGAGTGCTTTAAAGAGTAAGGGTGGAATTGGGTCCATTGCATGAAGGAAAATTAAAAGAAGGGAAGATTATTGCTGGTAAGAACAGCTACACTGATACATGTTAGGTGTTGCTGAAGAAAGTCTCTTGATTGCTCCCCCTGAGGAAACAGATTTGATTTGCTCCCCCCTCTGTGTCAATTTACATTTCCACCTTCTTTACAGATCATTAAAGAACTGGAAAGAGGCCCGAGTTTTTGACAATTGCCCTTTGAGCAGTATTATCTTTGAAGCTCAAGGCTAGTTGATATGGAGATACAGCTTTGGGTGTCTGTTTCAGAAAGGTTTAAAGATGAGATTTGTTTTTCATGCCATAAATGTCTTTTCAGAGCTTTGCTCCTATTTCCAAGAGCACTTGAAAGCCCAATGGGTCAATTAGTACAGACTTAAATTGATTAGTTAGTCTTAGAACTAATTCTGCACTCCCAGACAAGTGAACCCTCACTGATGTGCTTTTGCCAACAAAAACCCCGGTGGGATGTATCAATATTAGTAAAACTGTCCTTTTTACCAGTCTGTCTAGTTTTACTTGTAGTGGATTTTTCTGTGTGGCTGTAATTTTGCAGCCTTGTTGGTCCACCTAAATCCATAATAAGAACCTTTTGCTTTATGTACAAGATATTATTGTTATTGAAACTATGCTTGTAAGAGCAGCCTTAATCTAGGCATGGTATGTGACTTTTCAGAACTTGATGTTCCTCTCAAGGGCTTTATTTTTAAAGTTATATAAGTGTAATATGGATGATGGTGGTGGGAAAACCCACTGAAGTACATGTAAATGGCGTGGGTGAGAATGACCATTGTGCAATGCAGCAGTTAAATTGCAAGTCTAGGTTGGAAAATCTGATTCTGGACAGGCATCTGTGTGGCAGATTACCTGAAAAACCTCAACTCCTATGCTATTTTTGATAATGGGACATGGGTTTATAAGCCACCTATACAAATTGTAAACTTTCACCTGAACTTTGTGAGCTATGGTCCTTTTGAGTGAATTGAGGTAATTGTTGTACAACAGACTCAGAAGACAGAAGATAATGAGGTAAAGGAAATCATGGTGCAGTGAAACTAACAGCAGAATTCATGTTGGTTTTACACATTGAAGATCCCATTTTCTGTACCAGGCTCTGAACTTCTGTCACCTTAAATACATTCCTAACAACCATAGCCGTTTTAACCCTGAAAGCTAAAGACAACATGAAAGATTATAGCTGAAATTGTGTCTGATCTAGTGTCTCTATCTGTTAATAACCTTGGCTGTTACAAAAACAATTGTGATACTTTCTGTCAGTTCTATCTCAAAAGAGTAACTGAAGACACAATACTGAAACCAGGTAGCTAACTTGCTTTAAAAAAAAAGTGTGTGTGTGTGTGTCAAAAATCAGGAATAAGCAAATAGCCACTTAAGAGGAACTGCTTCTTTACTAAGCAACATACAATTAACCTTAGTACCTTGCTGCCTTAAGATATTATCGAGGCAAACACTTTAGGCAGATTCTTGCAAAGCCTAGGTATTTATGTAAATACTAAAGCTAATCCAGAGCTATAATAGCTGCAACGAAATATAATGAATTTAAGGACTCTGGGTTAAAGACAAGCTCTTAATTTTACTGTAAATTTTACTACATTCAGTGTTTTAACAAAGCTTTAGGGCTAAAGCATGTTGCTTTGTGAGAATTTCATCTCTCTTTAAAAACGTGTAAGATGTATATTGCTGGTTTTCTTAAAGTTCGAAAAAGTAAGAACTGGAATTCAGATGAGCAGAACACTCATTTTCTACTTAAAAGGAAAAAAAAAAAGTCTTAAGGGATCAGATATCTCTTATATTCAAGGCTACTGTTCTTTGTGGAACTGATCTGTAAGGTTTGCCTATTAGTAGTTCTTGTTACTGCACACAGGGAATCGCTATTCTGTGGGCTAGTGTGAGGAAAGGAAACATGCATTTTTGTGACCTGCATGTGGGGGTAAAAAGATGATCATGATCTCTGTCCTCTTTTGTAATAGAGCCACACTAAGAAGTTGGAGAGAAAATGAAGGCTTTCCCCACAGCATGCCAGAAAATGTCTACAAATAAATTTGATCTTCAAATAAGTCATGGTGTTTCAACATGTCACCACACATCAGCAGAGCATAGTACACGTGATAGAGATATGCCTGAATGTGTGAAGATGTTGAACTATGGCATAGATAAATAAAATAATAAAATAGTATAATATATAAAATAACATATATATATATAAAAAGGAGCTCTTACTCTTGTTTCTGGTTAAGGTAGCTCAAATTACCTTGATTTTATTACAGTTGACAGAACTGCATACAGACACTTTTGCAGCTGATAGTAACTTTTTAAGAGCCTGGAATTTTGTACATCTCTGCCCTCCAAAAGAGGCTTGTCCACCCTTCTACTTATTGTCTTGCAATACTCAGTAAGGTGCCAGATTGTTTCCAGATGATTGGGATATAAACAAAACCATAGGCCACTCGCTTAAAATAATGAAACCAATAAACTAGATTGTCTCGCCTAGTAGGTCTTGTGTTTCCTTCAGTTGCTTCATGGCAGTGGTGATAATGGCCTTTGCAGAAATGCTGGTAGATAGAAGAGATGGAACTGACCTAGGACAGGGTGGTATTTCTACAGAGCAGGAAAATTACCTTTATTTTGCAGAAATCTACCTACAATTTTAAGACATTTCATGGGTAACCTTTGTATTTGTTCTTGCCTCATTCAGCACAGTACATTGGCAGTGCCACAAGGACACTCTGCTGCCTAAAGCAGATGCTACTACCGCTTTAAATTAGCTCTTATCATTCAGTGATTGATTTGCAGCCAAGTGCCCTTAAACACATTTGTTCCCCCCAAATACAGTCAACTCAAAATAGAACCTCAAGTGAGAGAAAGCACGGATTCAAGTACATGACATACAATTACTGTATGGAAACAATAAAACAGGAAAAAAAATAGAAACCACTTCAAATCTTATTTCCTCCCAAAAGAGAGTGTAATCAAGGTATAATGAGCATTGAAATTAATAAATTAAAAATAAATGCCCATAAGAGGGAGAAAAAAATGTGTTAATCAGTTGGCAATTATATTTTTGGCATTGTAAATTAATTCCCCAAATGAATCTCCTTGCAGCTTATTTCATTCCATTATCTTTTTTCTTCCTTATTTTTTATCTAATGATTAGTGTTCCTGAATTCTGTACATAATGATAATTTTTAAAAACGAAAGGTGTTTATTGAAAGATAAAAAAAAAAAAAAAGACTGTATCAAACAGAAGATTATGACATTTTGTCCTTTCCAATCTGTGAAGAAAAGAACAGCACTGTCTTCATAATGAAGCTGTCCTTTTAGAGTGTTTTATTTATTTATTTTCTTTATTATTTTTATTTGTTTTCTGGATTGAGCCTTGTGGCATTACTCATCTTTTCAGTAATGGAAATGATTCTCAGTTGTCTCCCAACTACTACCACTAAGCAGTAATCTTCAGCATAGCTCATCTATTTCAGCTCCTTCATCTTCTTTGCCCCGCCCTCAAGTACTAATAGGCTGGCAGAAAGCCTGAGAAGTTTTAAAACAAGAGAAGGATAAAAAAAAAATAATAATCCTGTATCTGCTTATCAACTGTTCCTTTTCAATTATTTATTTCTGATTTAATCACAACAGCATTTTCTTTCTGTCCTTGTGTTGAAACATGCAGTAGCTAGGCAATTGTTGATGGTAACCTGGAATAAGGAGAGAAATGATAAATTAGATAGCATCCAGGAAGCTAATTTCATTTTGGAAATAATTAGGAGAAAATAAACAGCAACAGGGATACTTTGTTTGCTTTTATTTTTTCCTCTTGCCCCATAACAAAAAAAAAAAAAAAAAGAAAAAAAAAAGAAAAGAAATGTCAACATTATGCTTTGTAGATGAAAATTCTTGAAATAGGGTGAATATCCATAAATGCAATTTACCATAGCAGTATAGTTCAGAGGAGGTGACACAAAAGGATATATTTTTCATGACTTTCCGAAGTACAGCGGAGACGAGAAATTTATTGCAGAAGAAGGAGGAAGGGCAGAGCTAACACACAAACCAAGGTGTCAGTACTATTTCAGCACTCAGGCTGGTTAGGATCTGCTGTACAGTGAGTATTTCTGAGAGGCTCATGCACTGCTGCCCTGACTTCTTGGAGCTACATTCGGGTGGAGAGGAGAGGGGGGGCAGTGGACGTGCAATCTTTGACTGCATTTTCATGTCACCAATCTAAGGAGAAGTGTGTTTGAAAGACCAAATGGTTTCTATGGACCTGCGTGAAGGAGAAATGCATGGTGCTGGCTTGCTCTTGTCTGGGAGATAAGAGAATGGAGACCTGTCTCCATTACCCTCTAAGGATTTCTGCAGCTGAACAGGCAGTGCCCAGTAATTTTGCAGGCAAATGATGAAGTGCTTGTGTAGGAGTGTTTCTGATAGGCGTTTGGATCAAGTCTTGTCATGCTTTTGTATGGGTGTCTCTAAGTGAGCTGTAGTCACTTGGTCACCGGGCAGCACAGCTGTGAGTTGTCTTGGTTGTCTGTGGGCCTGTGCTGTGTTTAGGAGGGCTGAAAATTTCTTTGTGGCCATAATTTCAAGCTATTCTTTTTTGTGTTACTCTTGCGAGTAAATTTATTTCAGCAGTTGTCTTAGCCTGGCTGGAATTGGATAACACTCTGTCAAGGATCTTTGACATGTATATATATTAAAGAAAGAAAAGTGCCTAATATTAAATGTCCTTGTGTTAGTATGCTGACAATTGATACACACCTTCCTACATCCTAACAACTTGGTATGGACAAGTGTTTCGTCCCTAAACTGGCAGATCCTGCAAAGAGGGCTGGGTCTGTTGTAATGGGTGAGCTTGGCCACAACCCTGCGGCCTGTGTATGGGCCCACAGCCACACTTTCACTGTGATGGATGCTATTATCATTCTTCAAGAGATTTCTTTCTTCCTCATTTGCCAAGATCTGCACAGCCCTATTAATTACAACTGCTGTTGTTGCAAACAGTTTCACTTCTGGAGTTTCAATGTCACTGTTGTATAATCCATTGCAAGTTTGTTACAGGTGTTTTTTTTTTTGTTGTTGTTGTGTTCGTGTGTGTGTGTGTGTGTTAAAAGGAAATAAAAGATGTCATAGCTTTTTACATGTCTGCTATACTAGAGTAAAATCTTCCATGGCATGATTCAAGCAGTAGGCTATACTGACTGATGCCCACAGACAGGTAATTGCATTTCCAGTCTTTTTTCCCCCTTCCGTGCTTCTTATGCTTCGTCCTAAATCAGCACTATCAATGTTTTCAAGCAATTTTAACCAGGGGTCTTTGGTGGTTGTGACACTCTTTTTCCTACAGTAGTGCATTAATTCTACAGTATAAGTAACTGATAACGAGCGGTGTGGTCACCTCCCTGCAGTTTCAGGGTCCCCTGAGAAAGCACCTTGTAGTGCAGCAGCCGCAGCAGTGTGAAAGGACTGTCAGTTACAAGGCAAGTTAGAGCTCCACAGAGAATAGGGATGTTTGATATAAGGAGCATGCTGTGAACCAAAAAAGCTGTTGTGGTGTGAAATGCTTCTTCTTCCTCTCCTTCTACAACTAGATAGATATTAGAGTGGTCTCCTGAAGGGACACTTATACATTCATTCGTCCCCCTTGATGTTCAAATCTTTTCCCAATGCATATGCAGTAACAACCTGTAGTTTTACACTAGGCTTTCTGACTATTCCTCCTCTGCCCAGATACCAGGGAATAAAACTTAACTTTTGGAGGAAAGTGTGTTCTCCATTCTGCCTTCACTTCCCTCCTGCATGGCTGGTGAATGCAGCTTTGTGCTGCAGTGCTCACTGCTCTCACCAGGCATGCAATGAATGAAGGAAATGTCACAGGTGCTACCAACCTGAGAATCAGGGACTTGCAAACAGAAATGAAATATCACCAGTGATGGATTTTCTCAGTGATGGTGGTGTCCCTGAACAAGCTGACCAGGGCCCAGTGGATGACTTTGCTAGGACTATGGGTGAGATGGAAAGGGAGATTGGTGCTTATTATCTCTCAGTCTTCTGGTTAATTTGCATTTAGAGAGCTGCCCATGTAGTTAGGTAGTGTGGAGCTGGTTTTGGAGGACAGAGCCATCCACTAAGACCTCTGGTGTCAGTCTTTATAGAGAAAAGGAGATGAACATAGCAGGCCAGGAAGTTGCAGGAGGTTACCTATCATGATAAATGGACAGGGGCTTATTTTGAAAGCCATTTGCTTTCTCATTCTGCTGCAATAGAGTCCAACCAGAAGGTGGAAATGTTACAGGAACTAATGAAGTCACATAATCCCTGCAGCATTACAGGTGTTTTTCTAACACAACTTCTCCATACATGCAGGACAGTAACACCTTGAAGAAGTTCTAAATAAATACACACACACATATATGTATATAAAACATATATATGAGAATTTCATGTTGAAACTGAATATACACTTTGATACATGTACATATGCATTCACAAAATAAATCATAAAGGTTCTAATTAATGATCAAAGCATGTTGATTAATATAATCATCTTCCAGTAAAATTCATATCTGGAGAAAGAACCATAACTAACATCCTCACTCTTCAGGCACCATCGAGCGTTTCAGGACACAAATGATCAGAGCTGTCCTGCTGAGGTTTACTAATCGCACATATGTGCTCTCTATTCCCTCATGTTTTTCAGCTTTCTTGTAATTCATAACTAAACTACATTGTGAAAATGGCTGGTACCTGCCTAGCAGATTGTGTAGTGGCACAATGTGCAGCAGGAAAAGAGGGAGAACTGGGACAAAATGAGCAGTAACTTGCTTTACCTACAGTAAACCTAATGTTGTCTTGAAATCCTGCAAGTCCGGGTGCTGCCTACAGGAAAATTGTGTAGATAACCTCTGAGAAAAGACAGCTGGTAAACTGCATGATTTCTTAAGTTGAATCACCAGAGTGCCTAAAGCCAAAAAATTATTTCATGTTGTAAAATAAGATTTATTCTTTGTTCCCAAGTTTTAGGCAGACTGACCCTCACTATTCCAACTTCCCCTAACTTTTGATCATACTTCAATCATTTCTGTTTACTCTCCTTTAATACAAATTTCAAAAATTAAAACACTTCAGCTATTTAGCACTGCAAATTTTATGGTCATGTTAATTATTAAAAGTTCGATAAAGGGTCTGAAAGAAATTAACCCGATCTTGCTTATCTATTCTTACTGGCATTCAGGTGGCCTAATACCCATAATTTACTGCATTTCTGTTTCAGATAAATATTCTAAATGACCCAGCAATGTTCTGTTTTAGAGTCATTCATGTAGTAATTCAGTCTTTTTTAAGGCCTATTTTTAAGAGGAGGGTAGCGTTCTTCAGACTATGTTGTATTTATTACTATTAGCATTTTAGGACAGGGGTCACCAGGGAGTGCTTCTTTTCAGCTGGTGTTGGGATCTGGACATTGTTTATTGAGCTGAGATCCTGGGAAAGGGAGATTATTTGTGTGACCTTCAGTGTTGGATGGGAGGACCATGCAGCCAGAAAGGAGCTGCATGCTTAAGGTGTGCACTCATACAATGCATGCTTCAGAGGAATTCTCTGCATGGGGAAAGTTACAGCCCTTCTTTGTTTCTTTCAGCAAATATATGCCTACTTAAAGCTGCCTTTGTTCTGAGCTCAGCGCAGTTCCTACTGCTCTATGAAAGGATGAAAGATGTTAGGGATGTAAGAGAAACAGAAATATCATTAACTTGAAATGGCCATATTGTTTATTTCCTGCTTTTCCTTCAGATGACTTTCTGTAGATCCCTATTCCTGAGGCTAAATGCATTGGGCCTTACATTCTTTGAGGGTGCTTGCTTCTATTAAAGTCACTGGAATGGAGTGTCTGAAGAACCTGCATTATTTTTCTAAAAGTTCTAAAGACATTGTAAAATGTGGTGCTATAGGAAGTAAACCCCATCAGATTGTGGCATGCTTTATCAAAGTTCTCTCTTGACCCAACAAAAAATAATGCATTCGTATAAGGTTGTCCTTTAAACAAAAATAAAACTACCCCCCCCCCCAAACTGTAAAGTTAACCACATTGCAAATTGTCTAATCAATAAAAGAAGTGTTTAATTTTTAATGGGATGCTAAAAGCTCTCTCAAACTTGATCCATATTTCCATAAAATTGTTGGAGGCAAATTTAAAAAGGAATAACTATGTATTGAGGAAACTCCATTATCAACATTTAGTTGTGAGGGAAAGAGGAACCTGCGACCCATTCCCCTACTTTATTTTACAGTGTAGTTTCTGATTAACAGTGTTAATCTATGGAGCCACTGTGATTTTCAGCTACTTATTTTTAGTGCTGTTTCCACTGCAGGAGTGTCTGCACAACATGCTTTGCAAGTGTAGAGAAAAGCTGGCTGCCTCTTTTTGTGAGCTGATGCTTTGTGTAGGACAACTGCTCTGCAAGGTTGCCTGAAAAAGAGTGATCTGGTCAAAATAGGCTGCTAGTTATTACAATGTTCATTGTTAATGATAGATAAACGTGCATCCACTGCATGTAAGTGCTTTCCAAGCAAAATTTTCATGAGTATATTATAAAAGGAAAGTTGGTCTTGGAGGAAGAAAGAGCAACGGGATTTGAAATGATTTTGGGGAAAGGTTTCTACACACTGAGCCTCACTGTGAGGAAAATGTTGAGACAGTCATGACAGGAGCATGCAGGTGGAGTTACCATTATTTGCATAGTAAGCCTTGGAAATCAACAGATTTTTCATCAGATAACTGAAATGAATATGTATTTTGGTATCAGACCTAGTTAAGTATTTTTTTATTTTGTTTTCCACCAAGATGTTTAAAGTGGAATTAGGGTGACACTGTTTAGCATTAGGCTGAACTACCTGCAAATACTTTTGGGAGTTTTTCAGGCTCCATGCTACTTTTCCACAGTGCACCACAGATTTCCTGAGTGAGCATTACTATTCTTCATTACAACTGAGTAAGTGCAAATCCGTTGTGGTAGGAAGGGTCTGTCAGAGGGGTCTAGGTTACATGGCATACTGGGGACTACAATACTTAGGAATTACAAATCCCAGGAAGATATGTGTCACTGTGGAAAAATGCATGCTAATGTTGAACATTAGACAAAGGATTTAAGTCTAGTTAAAATAGCTAGACTACATATTTTCATGAAGAATGTTGATGTGCTTGGTTGTTTTCATCAGAAGTCTAAAAGTAACATATTTATTAGTTTAGTTTCTTGTTTGTGAACATACTAGGAAATAGTAGATTATGTTTATGTGAAACATACTGAAATTGCACTGATGCAGGAAAAAAATAGGTGCTGGTATTTCCCATAGGGCAGGTATTCTGGATTTCTTTCTTAAGCGTTAACATCTTGTGTCTAGATGAGATTTAATACAAGCCATGCTCCAGATGTTACTTTTAAGTTTCAAGACCTAGGTCACTGAGAACCTTTGTTCCTGCAGAGTCTGTCTAACACTCTTGATGCATCCTATGAGAGAATCAGCAGAAAGTGATAGAGTGAGAAAAAAGAAAAAAAAAAATAATAAAAGAGCTGCTGTGAGCATAATTCCAATGAGAAGTCAATAGGAGCTGCTCTTGGGGTATACTGCGCCTAGGATGGTCTTTCATAGGTCTATTTGCATAGGTGTATTTCCTGGAAGTGTGCGGATCTCTAACAGAAAAAAAGAAACAGAAAAGTGTATTCTTAGCGCTGTGTTCGTTATTGCAGTACACATACAAATACATAGACAGTCAAATCCAGTTCATATATTGTGATTTATGACTTATGTCTGCTTTATATATTAGGAAGTGCCTAGCCTTTGATAAACTCAATTAGAAGTATGGGAATGAAAGCTTTGCTATGCCACTTGAGAAAATGCATGCTATAAATAAGTGCCTGTTCTTAAGTAGTCCTGTGACAAGAAGGGAGACTGAACTTGTCTGTCTTTTCATTATCAAGCGGTGGAATCCTGCAGGAAGCTACAGCTGGCTGGTTTCTGTTCAGCAGTGCTGTGCAGAGCAAGAAATCTGAGCTGTGAAAAAGCCAGGGAATAAAGTCAGGATGGGCATAGGGTGGTGGCAACATGTGGGATTTATCCAAGTGTTAAAAGGACAAACCGACTTTGGGAAAAAGTATGTCACTTCAGGAAGTGGTGAAGATCCCAACTGGTAACATTGTAGGAGATCACATGTTTAGAAAAGATTATTATTTCCGCTCTAATTTTCTGCATTTGTTTCAATGGTGGGATGTTGCCCTTGAGCAATATCCTTGAAGAATGGAAGAGCAGCATCGGGAAGATTTCCTACTTGTTGCCTACTGAATTGAGGCTCACCAACCTGAAGGGATGTCTGTTGTGCCTCACAACAGTTCATAGTGTGCGTTCAGTATCAGACTACATCCAGGCATGCTTTCAGATTGGAGAGCTTTAGTTTTCTTATTATTTATTTTTTGTTCTGCCCATAGATTCACCCTTTATGGTGGCTTGTTGCTGTTGTTAATGTTGTTGCTGATGATTTAATGCTATGGTGTTTCTGTGAGTGTTTCTTGATATTCTTATATTCTGGTGCTCTATGGAAATGATCAGTCTCATCAGATCCTTCAAATGTTCTTTTAATAATGACAGGTAATTATTTATTCTACAACATACACATGTCTACACAATGTAGACAAAACTCTATGTTCATGTTAAGGATATTTATTTTCCTGAAACAGCTAATTTGCTTATTAGATGTGTAATTACACTCTATTTGTGGTTACCTCTGATGTTTGTTCCTTTATGTTGTTTAATTAAAAGTGAAAAAATGAATATGATCACTGTTTCTACACATGCACCACAGTAAGTTCCCAACTTATCTGCTGTCTGTCCTCTTGGCTAGCAGAAGTTTCTTTAGGCTGAAGATCCACAGAGCCTGAGCAGAAATCACTAAACTGCTAAGGTAGATGTGAATCACTCAGAGGAAGAAACTGTGTAATCAATTATTGATCTCTCCTTGCTTTATGCTTCCTCTTCTGATTAAATCTTCCAAAATGTTGATACAGACTTATAGGAAGAAAAAGGTATCAGATGCAGGTGAATGTGCCTGTCCTTGCCATGGGAGGAAGGCAGATGTAGAAGAGTGAGGCAGGGAGAAGAGGGTAAGAGAAGAGGTGATGTAGTCTGGCAGCATATGACAGTCATTGCATTGGTGCTGAGAGAAACTTTCAGGAAGGCTGGTACTGTGTGCTCCTCCAGGCTTTATTTCAATTAAGAATCTCCATCCAGAACAGCTCTAAGAGAAGTGAGCCGAGTCATTGTGAAGCAAGTGCCTAGGATTAAGCACCTCCATAGTCATGGAATAAAATTACACAATGGCTTGGCTTGGAAGGACCTCAGAGATCATCTAGTTTCAACCCCCTGCCATAGTTAGGGACACTACCCACTAGATCAGGCTGCCCAGGGCCTCATCTAACCTGATTTTGAACACCTCCAGGGATGGGGCATCTACAAGCTTTCTGAACAACCTGTTTCAGTGCCTCACCACCCTCTGAGTCAAGTCCGTGATCCCTTTCCTGTCTGGCCAGAAAGTCTGCATTTGACAGCCTTCTGGGGATACACCAGAAATAACATTAGGTTGACCAAGTTTATTAAAAAGATTGAGTGTCCCAGCTGCTTGAAAGGACAGAGATTTTGCAGGGGTTAGCTGCCTTCTTGTTAGACAGATTGTTTAGTAAGTTTTGACTCTTGTGCTATGGCTGTCATGTCATACCCCACAAGGAATGTGGGATCCTCATTAAGTTTCTTTATGAACTGGGGGCAACTGTCTCTAGGATTTTGATGGTTAAATACAGCTCTAGCTATTTGTAGATGTACCTTCATCAGGTATGGAGGAATTGCTTAGTAAACAGCCTTAAGTCCTTTGAAGCTGTCACCTTCTGGCCAGGAAAAAATAAATAAAACAAAGCAAGCCCCACACACACCACGTGGCAGAGACCAATCCACCTCAAACCAAAATCAATGTTATGCTTCCTGTTATTGTGTTAGACAGCGGATTGAAAACTTGCTTTTTCAATTGATTTGTTTTCCACTGCAAAACTAATTATGTCCATCGCAGTTCTTCCTCTACCTGCCTCCGGAGGGGAAACTATATTGGCAGCGGTGGCTCCTGTCCTTTGCTCAGGCAGCTGTGTCAATATCCCTGTTGCTTCTTTGTTTGCATTGAAGGGTGAAAGATCCCAAACTTCAACAAAAACCTCCATGCATTCGCTCTTTCGAAATGCCCTTTTTGGTCTTGCCAGCCCCCAGATACGTGCTGTTCATCAAAGCCAGCAGAGGCAGACTGAACACAAGGAAGCAGAACTGAGGAACCTATCCCTGGGAGTGGTGGATGCTATTGTATTTCACCTTTGTCTATGATTTTCAGAGGTGCCAAATCAAGGGCCTGGATTTCCCAGGGGCTTTGAAACTTTAATATAGTGAGGTATCATAGGAGTTTAGTTTTAAAACTTTGACGAAGAGAGAGGTTTGTAGAGAAACTTCCTTTATTTTATTAATTTTTAAGCCTAAAATGTTGCTTTTCTAGAGACAGGTGGACTTGCAGAGAAACATCCACTTCTTGGGGTTCATGTCTCTCTGGATCACTACTGGAAACTCTTCTTATGCCAGTTATGACCAGAGAAAAATGCATTTTGTGGTCCTTGTCATCCTTGTAGATATGAAATTGGCCTAGTCCAATCTGCGGTTTAGTGACCCACAGGTAGGTTTTCTCAAGGTGGTACAGCTGTAAAGAGACACTGGTGTTTCACTTGGGAGGGGAGCACTCTCATACCCATGCAGGACCCTCCTAAATTCTGCAGACATGCCTCATGTGTGGTAGTAGATCAGTTCTGCTGAAAAAGAGCTTTCCACGGGACAAAAATTTGTTTCTAACTGAACATGAGGTCTGTGAGGTGGACTGTTCAGGATAATGGTGTTGTTACCCCAGATGGTAAAAGCTGCAGTGGGCAGCCAACATTCCCATTGATGTTGCCTTGCTAAAGAGCAGGTCTCAAGGCACCACAACAGCGAGGCAAACTCGTACTCTGCAGCAATGCTCCTGGCTGCTGCAGAGCTCTGGTGCAATGCACTGGGAATTCCCCAGCAGCTCCCCTCTATAAGAAAAAGCAGAAGGGTTTTAAGAAATTAAATGTGAACTTTCCCAACACAATCACTGCGTCTACAGTTCTCTAGTATTTATTTTATTGTTACCTTCCATTCATTTCACTCTGTTCTCTGCTTTCCTTTTTAGAGGTGCTAGAGGTGTGTGTGTCATTGACATGTAACAGCATCACAAATGTCAGTGGCAAACATGAAGGCATCTAGAAATTCTGGGGTGGTGATCTGTATGGTTAATGCTCCTTGTTAGCTGGGAAAAAACAGTGTTATGGGAGGAATCAACACATGAGGGGTGGAAATAAGTAACATGGCATATGCCATGTCCTAGAGGCAATAAATAAATAAGCTGAGGATTTTCTGAGAAATGAAATATTTGTGAATTTGTCATCTCTGAGGACTTGGGAGTTTTAACAGCCCTAATCACTTTTGAGATACCTCAGAAACTGGACTTTGATTTAACTCAGTATCAGGTTAGAGAGAAGGTTGCTTTCATGCTTTTCTAATATATAGGAATGTTTGGAGTGCTTAGAGCATTTAATGAGAGGTGAACAATACAATTGTAGGCAGGCAAATACTTCAATTTATCGGTCCTTGCTTAAAACCACTTCTCTTCCTCCCCACTGTATATGGTCTTCAGCATGTGCCATCTCTTCCTTTATCTTGTACCTGCAATCCCCTGTTTTTCTGCCATGTCCCTGTCTTTTGGCAATGCTTTGTTGGTGTTAGCAACTTGTTGTGTTGGCCTAGTCTACCTTTTTTTGTTGTCTCATCACTTAATGTATTAATGCCACATGAATTTTAAATGTCTTAGCCCTTTTTCATAAGTTACAGATATAAGGCAAGCATCATCTTTCTCTGTAGTGTTTTAACATGGCTTTATTTGGAATTACAGCTCTAGCTCAGAGGTTCAAGTGACCCTTCATCTCTTGGCTAGATGCTCACATTTTGCGTGGTGAGGTCCAACCTGAATGACCCTATGATTAGTGCCTCAGGCATTTTGTGCTTCTGTTGCTGTTGAACTTTCTCCAGGATTATGGATCTGAAGACAGCAGCAGGCTGTGAATTGTGATACAGTATCACCTTTATGAGATTATTGACAGCTGGGAAGGAGATGTTCTGAAGAAGTAATCTATCCCACTGATCTCAAGGGACTGATGAATCAGGAGATGGAGACAGACAACTTCTGTGCTGCTAGTCATTTTTTACAGGATTAACTGGGCAAAATTAATACCTCCAAGTTCCAAATACCACAGTGTGTACCAAAAGCCACAACTCTTTATATGACTCGTTGTCAAACCCTCTAACTCTTCCTTGATATCTTCAATGCAATTATGCATGTTCGATACAAAAATCTTTGGTGTATCAAAAGTGGAACAAGTGAGGAAGCATAGAATAAAATAGATTTAGTATGAAATAAACAACACAGGGATTGCATTATTGATTGCATGGATAAGTTTGGAACTTAAATCATTAGGACATTACTTGTAAAAAGTTGGAAGTTTTAGGTAAGTTGAACCTGCTGCAAAAGGTCCACAGATCTATAAGTTTTAAACTCTCAGATAATCCTGGTTTCTGAAGACTATAAAAGAACTAGGTACAGTTCATGCGTTAACATGTCCGGGTTGTCATATTTAAAAGCTATCATGCATGTTACCTGCAAAGAATCTCAGCTTTTGTACATCTTTGTTACGAGAAGCATTACAGCTGAGGTGTTTCTCATTACCAGTAAAATGACTGTGTATGTGTGTAAGTCTCAAAATGTGCTTTTCTCTCAAAATTAAATGAGATTGCTAGTAAGGTGAAACAGATTACTCGAAAGGAAGAGCACCACCTTGTGACACCAAGAAAAATGTTGCCGTGGTACTTGATTTAGAGATGGAAAGGAGTAAATTTGCATAGTTTTATCTTCTAATAGGGTTTATAGAAGCTGGGTTTTATCTCTCATTTGCCTTCTCTTTTAAGACATATCAGGAAGAGTGATTTTTCAAGTGATACAAATTCAACAAATCAGCTTTAGTTCATCGATGTGAAAAGCTCTTTTTCCAATTTAATCTCAAATTTCACTTTTTTTTTTTTTTTTTAATAGATTCCCTTCAGAGAAATATTGCTATGAAGTCTTCGGAGATTTTAAAACTGTAAATTAGACTATCTATCCTTTAAAACTGAAATGTGTCTTGCTTTTACACACTTCTTATCCCTTCATCTTTCAGAAGCTGTAAAGAAGGAGAAGTATTTTACAAGCTTTGCTCGAAGCAGCATACAGGGACCCTCCTAATAAGGCTTCTACAGCTTTTGAAATTTGCATGCTTACATTCAGTCTGGGAGTAGACCCTTGCAGGGGAAATTCCATCCATGCTGGTGCACAGCACCTTCAAGCAGACCTGTCCACTTACATCCTCAGCTCTCAGACTGGAAACACAGTCAGATTGGAACAAGTTATATCTGCCTGGACATTGCAAGTCCTACTGGCACAAATTTCTTCTGACACATTTTTGCAGAGGCCTTGGCAAGGATCAGTTATTCAAACACAATATTGAATGATCCACACGAGAATGCACAAGCACTGCCAGAGAACTGGATGTAGGCTGTTGTCACTTTTACAGAGATCTCAGACTTTAGAGAGTTTGGAGTATGTTCTTTTGGAATTAACAGTTTTAATGAATGCAGGCAGGAAGAGTATCAATAATAAACCACAGGTTTTTTGTTTGTTTGTTTGTTTTTTTCTTCCCCCTACTACCGTGCAAGCTCTTACAAAATTCAGAAGGACAGAAATGTTTGTTAGTAAGGGCATTTCATTACTATAGCCTCAGGCATTTATCTCCATATCAAATTATTTTTTTCCCACCGAATTTTGTTGTGCTGTTTCTATAACTGTGACTTAGTTGAGCCTTGAAAGCTGGATCTCACCTGTCTTTCAAGAAAAATGTCATTTTATGCTTTCTGCCTTTATTGCTTAAAAGCCTGTTGATTTTCAAATGCATATTTGTATTTTAATGACAAACCCAGCAGATTCAAACCAAACCTAAAGCTGACTAGAGAATCAAAACAAGAATCCTCATCCCTGCTGGTGACATGGATTAGTATAATTTAGCCAAAGATCTGTCAATCTTGTTCAGTGTGAGTAAGATCCCACTGGAGGGATTTGAACTACTGCAACATTCAGTGAGATTGTTATGCTAGGACAGACTATGATCTGGCAGTATCAGGTGTCACACTAATCCTGCAATGTTAACAGGATTTGAAATTTATTTGTACCTGGTTAAGGCTGGCAGGTATGGATGAACCAGAGCCTTTGAAGCATCTCACAGTGGATTTCATGTAATCCTGGCTACCACTATTGCACAGTGCCCAGTCCAGTTCCTGTAGTCTGAAGAGGTATGTTCATGGATTATGGTCCTCTAGAAAGAAACAGGGACAAAAATAAAAAATACTCCTGAAGCTCTTTACCAAAGCAAGGAGAAAGGCTGGACCTAGAGGTGAATACAGAGATATTGCTTGAATGGTTTTTGTTGCTGCTTGTGGCTGGGACAAATAAAAGATTCTGTGATTTACCATCACCCCCGGTTTCCTTGGTAACATTCCGCATGTTGGGAAGCGGCTGTTTGAAAGTCACACGAAAGAATAGCCCTTGGAAAACTGCAGTCGGATACAGGACTGCTTCCCTTCTTCAGGATGGACTAGCAATAAATGTGTGTTTTTTATTTTTATTTATTTATTTATTTGTTTTGAGATTTAACTCTAATAGCAGGAGCCATTTGTGTGTTGCTGGCTAATCCTATCTGCTGATTGAATATATGCTAGCATTCTTCTCATCCTGTCTGGTATGTCCTGGGTCTTTCACCTGGTTGCTGATATGCACTGCATAGAAGGAAACACTAGGTGTTAGTTTTCTTTAAAAGAGACAAGGGTTAACTAATGCGGTTGTGTCATTTTATGACATGTTTTGTGATGTTTGTTTACTTGAGTAACATTTTTTTTTTCAATTTTTATTGAGAAGGAGAGAAAACATGGCCTGATTTAGAGATTTAACATTTGCGCACTTGTTTAACTGACTAAAACAGCTGAATCTGGTACACAAAAGCATTTTGAAAACACACATATACCTTCCATCCCTCTATATGCAACCTGAATGCTTCTGTTTGGAGGAAAGATGCTTGCACGACCTAGTTTGTCTTTGGGCATTGATCCATAAAAACTTGTAAACTCCTATTTGTTAAATTTGTTTGAAAATCCAAGCACGAGAGTTTGAGCAGAACTTTCATGACCTGAACATTCAAGAGGGCAAGGATGCAGCTTTCAGGCAGTTTCCTTCTCTTAGCAAGCTTTTAGGTTAGAGTGGTGAAGGGCAAGACTGTCAAAGTTATACTGGTCCGTGACACTCACAAGGGCTGCTCCACAGCATTGCAATTGCAAGCCCCAGATGTATGGATACAGCTTCTGAAAACGCTGATTCTTCAGTCAGGTTGTACCACTAGTAGCGTGAAGGGAGTGCTGAAACTCCCAGCTGTGGGTTCTATGCTGAGAGCCCCAGCTCAACATCAGTCTCCTTCATCCCTAGGACCAGGCGCTTGACCTCTGAGCAGCAGGCTCAGGCTGGCAGATCCTGCCCCGAGGTACCCAAACTGCCATCAGGTGCTCGGGAAGCCTGGTCCTGCTGGGACCAGGAGCTAGAGGGCTGCTGGTGTGGGGGTCCAGCATGGGAGCCATTTGTGGTTCATGACCCCAGTATTTTCCCAAGTGGGTGTTGTGCTAATTCCATGTTTAAGAGGGAAACTGAGAAAATCTATTTTCAGGACACAACTGTCAAATTGATTTTTGTTCTCTACTTTGCTAAATTGTGTTTCTATCAAGCGCTAACAAATTTCATTGCCAAAATCAACATAGTATCTGCAGAAGAAAATACAAGGGAGATTGTTTACTGTTTTTATGATGTTTTGTTTTGTTTATAAGCTTTTGCTTTCTTTTTAAAGAAACCAACAACAAAGAAAATATAATCTTGATTGTACTTCTCCATAGACACAACTCTATTTACTTTAAATTCCCATACTGATGAAATTCTTTTTGTTTATTTCTAGCAAAAAATCAATGAAACAAAAATATAATCCTTCTGGTTTCTCTACAATATCAGGAGGACTAGAATAATAGTCTCACAGTTTAGGAGCAGTCTTGAGTGTTTTTCCTCCGCTACACCTGTGTGATACATTAGGCAAAAACACTGACTGGTGGGATTCATAAACACTGGACAGGCTATAGCTTACTCATCCTTCTTTCACTCAAATGATACAAAGCAATCAATTCTATTCCACTTATGTTTGCAGAAGCTGTCATAGTAAGATCCAAGCCTAAATATCCTTTTTGCTGAGACGGTAGGAATTGCAATTGCACATGCATGTCACTCTGCTTAACATCCTCATAAAGTGTATCCCAGGTTAATACAGAAAATATTGTGTTGAAGGTCCTGTTGGAATTATGTAGGGCATCTTCTCCTTCCTGCTGTCTGTGTTCATTGCTGTACACCTTCTTTGTAACAACCGTAAAAGTTGCTTATTTGGACAAGCAATATTTAGATAGTGCTATGTTTTTTAGCTGCATTGTGTTTAAATTTGTAGAAAAAAGTGAGTAACTGCCTGCATTTGTTCCTCCATATAATTCCTGTCTTCATTATTGTCTTTCATCTGTTTCTGTGACCTAGTCTGCATTCAGTTCTTTCTCTGGCTACTACAATGGAAATCTTGGTGAAATACTGAAAGAAGCCCAGTCTCCATGGCTCATTTGTACCTTTGTGGAAATAGGGACTGTACCTTTTTTCTTTCTGTGAGACCTGTGGACTGCAGAGACACTTAGGAGTTCTGGTTGTAGTGAAGAAATACTTGGGCTGCTCTCCTACAAGGATACATATGTATTTGATTGCTGGGAGGAATTCATATCATACAGCACCAAAAACACACATGTGCATTTTTCTTGTCTGAGGCAGCCCCTCTTTCTTCCTGTCCCTTTCCAAATCCCTTTAAAATCTGTTCAACAATGCAATTTCTGATGCTCTGTCTTGTCTCTATGACTACCGTAGATTTTTGGCTATTGTGAGTACTTTCTCACCGAAGACCCAGGCATAAAGAAATATTTGATAGGTAGGCAACATTGCTAGGGAAGTTCTAGGCGAATCTTTACTATAATTATTGAGTAGTATTGCTCAGCAGAGGGACTTTGAATTTGTTTAATATATTTATTTTTTTAGGCATTTCCAGTGTTAATCTCTGGATTCTTCTACTATGTGCCAAATGCTTTGTCTTCAGGGAAGTGCTCAACTGCCAATGCCTTCCATCACATTGATTTCAAGGGGGGAAAAAGTGTTTACTTTGTGACAGTACTGCATTTTAGCTAATAGTCAAACTATTCTTTCATAACAACAAAGTTGCATTCAGATCAATTTTATCTTTCATTATTACAGCTGTATGGAAATATGGAAATTGAAAGTTGCTTGTATTTGAGCTGTACCTTTCTTACAAGGCTGTGATGTTTAATCATTTATTCCTCTTCAGTATTAATTTTCCTTTAGGCAGTCTTCAAGTTTGTTCATACAAGGGCCAGCTCACCCCATTCACCTTGACCCAATTACTGGCTGGGTAGGACCAGGCCAGCATGGTCATTCCTGAAATTGTACCATTGGTGTGGATCACTATCCCTGAACCTGGACCTCAACTTTTCTTGCTGCCTTTGGGGGGAGGAGGAGGATGTATTTAGCTGGTTTTACTATCCCTAGTTAGTTAGTTTTACTGATGCAATAAATATATCACAGGATTTAAAGTCATAATTTCAAGGAACTGAGATGTCCATAAAACTCCATTTTTTTTCTGAGAAAGTGTTTTTCT
The DNA here is from genome assembly GCF_965140915.1 of Aythya marila. NCBI lineage: Eukaryota > Metazoa > Chordata > Aves > Anseriformes > Anatidae > Aythya > Aythya marila. The sequence continues at coordinate 116,560,878 of NC_139042.1, read as the reverse complement.
TTTACTGTTATACTTTGGCTGCGTGGGACTTCCTCTTTTCTAATGGTACTGTTCTCATCACTTTTCCAATATTTTACTTAGGTTAAGCTGCATAATTTGAGCCACATGTATAATAAGCCTAATTTTGAGATCACAGGAAAGGTTTTCCTGGACAATTGAGGGGAACAAAAGTAAAATTCTTATTTATGCTGCTGTGATGGCCTCCAGTTTAGGATTTTTCTTCTGAGATGGGGCCCAGGTTGAAGATTTCAGTATTTGCTCTTGAAATCAAGATAATTAAGTCATGTAATGTTTAATTGTTTAATAGTTCACTGCCCAATAATTCATTTATGTAGCATGGCATCATGAAAGAATTTACCCATAAAAACTGAATCCCTCCCCTGGGAGTCTGAATCATTGTTCTAGCATGAGTAAGCATTTTAAAGCTGAGTAGTACCACTAACTCATTGATTAATTCTGTCTGCCAAATCAATTCATTACCTTGCCCTCTCACCCTTGCAAATCAAACCAATCTATTCCTAATGCAATAATTGCTCTTCCAAAATATACAGACTCCTTCTCTTCCTGCCCCGTTCTCCCAGTAAGTTACCCTGACCCACATTTCCAGATGATGTTTTCCTCTGTTCTTCCATGTTTTCATAGGATTCCTCTGCTTTCCAGCTGTCCCTGTTGTTCTCCGGGGCTCTAAAAGTGCTCATCTCTTGAGTTTGTCCCCACTGTTTCTACACCATCTCCCTTGCTTCCTACTGAGAGTACTGCAGTGTTGTACAAGATAAGGTGGGGCAGCACTAAAGGCTGCTTCCACCTGTCTGCCTCTTTCTTGTGTGGAGCAGTAGTGTTCAATGTTCCCTTTTCTCTTCATCCCCTCTACTGCTTAATGAAAGGCCCAAAAGCAGGAGCTGTGAGAAGTGGAGAACAGCGGCAGGGACGGGGCGGGCTGGCATCGCCTTACGCAGCAGCAGGCGAGCCAAGGGCTGGCGAGTCTCACCCCCTCCCCAAGTACCAGGACAGCTGCACTGAATCCAGGACAGGACAGAAATAGCACCCGGCTTCTGGCTCTTGTTTGGATGCCTCTGTCCATACAGATCTTGTTTGTCCTTTCTTTGTCGTCTTGTGCAAGAAAACAGTCGCTGGCTCTTTCCCAACAAGCCTAGCTTTGAATGGGAATTAATTAAAACTGACTACTGCTGTGATAGTTTGAAATTTTGTATTCTGGGTTTGAATTGTGTCTGGAAAACACTGCAGGAATAAACAGGATGGACTGCATTTTTTTTTTTTCCAAGTAGAAAGTAGAGGTGCACAGATCTGTGAGATCTTGTAGGCAGCCAAGATGAAAGTATAACAAAGTCTCTGTTGTCCTGTTGCAGAGCAAAACTGGTAATGAACAAGAAATGTTTTGCTAAATGTGAAGCAAGGTCTTTGGAATATGAAATGTTTGATCTCTGTGGGTTTTGAACCTCTACATTCTAAGGTTTTCCAATAAACCATTAATCAAGGAACTTCATGGGGAAGAAAAAGATAACTTCCTATGATATGGATTTCTCAATTTTCCCTATGTAACAGGAATTAATGCTGCACACAGTTGAGCACCAGTAGCCTTCTGTTACATTAAATTGATTGTAACAATATGCAGGATTTAGGGGTGGCAAAATGTAGACTGCTTTGTTTGTGTATTGTGTGCATTAGCTTTATTCATGCAGTAATTTTGCAGATCCCATTTGGTTTCTGTAACTGTGCGTATTGATAGTCAAAATATTGATAGTGTTTTAATTTTGGTAAAAAGCAGAAAAAAGACAACACTGGAATGATAGAGTTCTATTGGCATGCTGATTTATGAATATGCCAAATAAAACCAGAAGAAATAATGTAGTAAATACTTAATGGATAATTCACAAAATAAGTTTGCCTGCCTGGGTGAATTACTTTATTGACTCTGAAATATAAGGACAAAAAACATATAACAAGAAAAAAATGAAAAATAATTCCTCATCCTGCAAGGTAGATTTTTTCCTTTTTACAGGAAAAACAAGATAAATTTGTAAAATAAAGGAAGCAATGTTGCTGAGATTAAGCCCTTGTAACATTTGCTCTTCTATGGTGCCTTAATTGCTTTTCTTTGCTTTCTGTGGCTTCTTTGCCCTCTAATGTGATGAGGTTTCTGGTAATCCTGAAGCAGAGGGAGTCAGCAGCCACAATTAGAGATGAAGCCCTGGACTGCACTTTTATATTGTTGCGCAATATATCACGTCAACTAAGAAAATGATGTTCCAGACTTGTCATCTGGTCTGTAGTACATTTTTGGAGAGTTCTGTTTCTTTCTGGTGCTCAGGGCTTTTAAGAACACTGCTAAGCTGTAGACTACACTGTACTTGGGGCTGACAGTGGGGTTTGGATTCCTGCTTGTACTTCCTTTGAAGTACTGTCTGTGTCCTGACAAAAATGCAGTTTGTGAGGACAGAAGAAAACCTCTTCCATTGATTTGAAGTCCCAAGAAAGTGTATTGAACATTGCATGTGGGAATAATACTCGATAAGCTGTTTTTATTCCAATTATAGCTGGAACCCTTGTAGGCTAAAGGGAATTCAGATTTCCCAATTGTTGAGGAGTTATTTAAAAATCTGGTGTGCCTAAAGCAAAGGTGAAAATGGTAGCAGGAGTCGGGGAAAAGCTACCTTTTCTTGTTTCCATGTTTTAGAGGAAGTCTTGTCTGTATCTTTGACAGACTTTGAGGTGAGTCCTACCGCCAAAGCTGGACTGCTCTAAAGCCCAAGCTAGGAGAAGAACCCCTTGCACAGACCCAATTGAGGTGCTGCAAGGACAGAAGGGCTGAAGAGAGTAGCCTTACACTGTCAAGGTTCCCACCGACCAAATCTAAACTTTCCCACGAAGCACGTGGGTCTTCTGCATACAGCCCTCCTTAGGCACCTCATTCATCTGTTTTATCATGGAGGGAAACGTGACTTTGGCCTTTGAATCCTGCTTTTGTGGCCATGTGTCTGAGGGATTGATGTTACTGGGCCTAACCTTTTAGGTACTCATGTCCTTGAATAGATTTTACCCTTAGGTAAAAGTTTCTGACTTTTTTAACTCCTCTTTTATGATGTATTTTGCCCTGCATCAGAATGTGGTGACAGATCGTAAAAATTTTGTTATTGCCAGCCAAATTTACGAGGTTCACCCATGTTGCATTAAAGGAGTTGCATAATTTAAGTGTGATTATACTATGCTGGTTTTATAATTAGCACTATCTAAGCCTATTCATATAAGCCAGTCCCCTAGTGCTATAATTCACATTTGATCTGCAAAGCAGGAAATTTGCATGTACTAAATGGCTACATTTTACAAAAGGTGGCTAATCATTGAAAAAAAAAAAATCCTTTGGCATTTATTGTTCACAGAGAACTCAGTTGGTATTAATATGGCTATAATTTGTGAAGCTAAAAAAATTCCATTGTAATTTAATAGATTCATGTCCAATTGTTGTTAAGTGCTACTGTACTTTTCTTGTAGCAGGAGGGATTGTTACTGTAAAAGCTGATGAATCTCGCTTTGTGAAAAGCTAGGTGAGGTGTCATTTTAAGTTTGAAACCAGCAATTGTAATTTGGAATCAATACTTTATGCCTTAGAATAATGTAAGTTACTGTTCTGTCCTAATTGGCTGGGAGCTAAAATGTTAATGCCAACCTAGCAGATGTATCCCCAGCCTGTAGTTTCCCATGAAGATTTGGTTTGCAAATAGATGACTTCCTATTTATGGGTAAAGTAAAGCCTATTTGTGAGTCTTCACAGTAGCAGGAGCTGCAATGACTGCGACTTTAAGGGAAGTGACTGGGTGATCACACTGATGCTGTAGAGCATACCAATGAGCTGCATCAATGTATCTTTTCCAATATGTGAAAATCTTCAATAATCAGCAAAATGTAGGCAGTAGATATCCCATTGTTTTTTCACAGTGAAGTGCTGCAAAATCAGAGAAATATGGCAAACTGTAATTGGGTTGAAAACAATGATTTCCTCTCAAATAGATTTCTGATTGCAAACTAATATAATCCAGTGATGTCCCAAGTAATAACTGCAATGCACAGATGGTGCCAAATTGAAAGACTAAGTGACAGAAAGTGTTGACATGGTAGATTAAAAATCCATCCTAAAAATATTTCTATTTCAGTGTGTTTCTCCCATGTTTCACCTTGTATCCAGACTGCCAGAGTTTGCAGTTGTGTGGCATTTTCTCCTATTTCAGCCCAGATATTTTTACACTAAAAGCCTCTTTTGAGCAAGGAGAAAGCATACCCTATACGCAGGTAAAGCCAATAATTTATTGGTAGTTTAATTAAAATCTTGAGAGTCTGATCATTACAAATTCAGATCTAATCCACAGAATGACAGCATGGCTGAGGATGGAAGGGACCTCTGGAGGTCATCTGGTCCAATCTCTTGCTCAGTCAAGGCCACCTAGATCAGGTTGCCCAGGAATTGCAGCAGCAGCAGAAGGAATCATAATGCAGTTAATTGTTATATACACACTTAAATTTTCTCCCTTTTTCTTTTTCTGCTGTACTTGCCCTTCCACTGCTACTCTGGATCCCAGGGTGACTGGTTTCATTCTGCCATCCTTGGAGGGTGGGGGGGGGAGATGCATGTAGGGGGTGACCAAGAACAGCTAGCAGCTGGAGTCCTTTGCCAGGAGGAATATGTTTTGTACGTGGACGGTTTCTTCTTCCTCTCTAGGATTGGCCCAGAAACATTTTACATGTTTGGTAGCAAGCTTTTACATCTTTCTCTCTCGTCATTAGTCTACACTTCCAGGTTACCTCTAAATTTACTATACACTTTAGGTTATGTTGGGTATTATTTTTTTTGTTCTCTTTGTTACTACTAAAACCAGTTTTGTCCAGCTCAAGATCTCCTTTATTTTAACTGACTGTGACCGAGTTGTTCAGAGCTGTGGGGTCTCCGGTGCCGAGCCTGGGCTGCACCTCTTATCTTCCTTTGCCTGCCCTCCTGCACTCCACATCCTCAATCTGCACTTCCATTGTACATGGCCTTTTTTCCTCTGTGCTACTTTACTGTGCTAGAGTCATAAATATTTCATTTTACAGCATAACTGCCTTTTACTGCTATCTCTGTGAAACTATGGTTGCACCACACAACAATAAACAAAAGTAAAACAAATTAGCCATAGACACCTGATCAATTGGAGAAACTGCTGGCACAGCTGAACTGAGTGAAACGAAGCTATGGGTGGGTCAAGGGAAGTTCAGGCAGAGCAGGAGTGACCAGCCTCAGTCCCAAGGCCTTGAGACCTTGATACTAGCAGTGGCAATACTCCATTACAGGGCTACATGGCTACGCTGACCACAGATGAGCTGTGTTAAAGGTACAGTCATTTAATATTGCCTTTTGGGGTGTGTGTGTGTGTTGGGGGGGTGGGGGGGGTGATTCTATTGCTTCTGCCAGGGTGGTGAGTATTATTAAATATCTCTTCCCTGCTTTGAGAGTATGCCATTCATTTATGCTGCAACACTTGACTGAGAGAAAAAAAAATAATTTGGTGGATTTTTGGACATTGGAAAATGCACTAAACTAATTTGACCTACAGTGTGATGTCCTACAAGCCAGAGGTATGCCTCCAGTGATAACCTCAGCCTTATATGTGTCTGTCACCAAGTCAACTGCCTCCATTCAGCAGTGGTCCCAAATGATCTTTTTTCAACCTTTTACTGTTAAAGTAGCAATAGAAACTCTTATTGTCATTGACATCCCTTGCAAATGCAAACTCAAAGCAGTATTTGTGTTTCCTAAGACAATGCTTACCTGTCCTAGTAATGTTTTAAATTCCCCCTTTAAGCCCTGTTTAGCCAAGCTGGTCTCCTGATACATCCATTTTCCTAAGCATCAGGATGGATTGTTCTTTACCTTGAAGGACACTGATCTCAAAGACCTGCCAGCTGGCCTGAACATCTTAACCTTCAGAGCTGCCTTTTGTGGTATCCCACCAATCAGTTCCCTAAACAGGCTGACGTCTGCCCACCTGAAACCCAGGGTCTGCACTCTGGTGATCTTCTTCCTCACTGCACTTAGGATCTTGAACTTAGCAGCTTCATGGGCAGTACAGCAAATGCTGTCAATGATTCTCACATACCAACAAGTTTTTCTTGGTGAATAGCAGATACAGCGTTGTGTCACACTCAGGTGTATCTCTGTCTGGAAGCTATTCCAAAAATCTGCTGGATTGGTTTCGTCCCTTTTAGGAGAGATCAAGGAGGTTAAAGTCTTCCCTAAGAACCAGTGCCTGTGATACAGAGGCTTTCTGAAGTTGCTTTGGGAAGACCTCACCCTCTTCCTTACCCTGGTAGAAGGGTTTGTAGCAAATGCACTTCCCAAGGCCTCCCTTTTTGGCCTCTCCTCTTCAGGGAAATGAAATATGTGTGAGGGGAGAGTGGGGGAGTCTCTGGAAATATCCTCATCTGCATCCTTGGCTCTTCAGGATGCAAGTAGGCTACAAAGTTGCTGGATATATGAACTGGTGACAAGAGGTCATGCAGCGGGCTTCTAAGAGACATTCCTAAAGCCGTCTGCCTGCTTGTCAACAGAAATGGGGTTCTGAGTAAGCACTTTGTGTGTTTGGGGTAAAGTTCTGTGTCTGTCAAGAAATAACTGAGTTTTCATTAAAACTTTTTGATCTTAAAGGTGCAATCTTTTTGGGTTTCACTAAAACTTACTAACTTTTTTTTTTTTTTGGATCAAAAATTGGTGGTTTATGCAAAAAATAGACTTGTCTTTCCACACAGCTCTGATAGGCATCAGAGTGTAGAATATTGTTTGTTTTGAATGGCAATAAAATCAGCTTATGTGAAAGGGTATCAGGAAGTGTCTTCTGCTGGCATATCTTCTGGACGTAAAATGCCAGTGGTTTATTGTATAGGTAAAAGCAATGCATTTGGGAAGTATATTGGTGATAAGTGTTCAATTAACATTTGCTCAAATAGAACTGAACTCACTCTGCTGTTTTTATGACCCTTTTAATACAATTTCTTTAGTCATTCATATGAGCAGAGCTGAATAATGCCAGCTGAAAGTTTTACCTCATCTTTAACACAACCCCACCCAATTCAGAACACTTTGCGACTTGCCTTTTTCTGTAAGGAAGGTGCTAAAGTTTGAAAGAGCGCTTAGCAGCGTTTTACTCTTTTTTTTAAAAATATATATATTTTAAATTTTCATTCATCCAGCTTTGTCAGCTCTCTCCCACACCCCAACCTCACTTTATTTAGTGTTTGAGAATATGGCTGTCAGTGCACTGAAAACAAGAAATATTGAATCTCACCCCATGAACTGAATGTTAATATGAATTCATGTAAGCTAGCTGCAAAGTACTTTTCAATCAAAAGAGAAAAAAGAAGAAAGGAAGAAAAAGAAAAGCGTGTATCGTAGTGACATTTTTCACAGAAACAAACCCATTTTCAAGCTTGACCGAAATGTGAAAGTGTGATAGTGGTTTTGCATTTCATCATGAATATTTCAAATACATCTGATTTCTACACATGCTATGACTGCTAACGCGTGAAGTCACTTAATTAAGTATATGTTTAACCCTTTTCTTTGCTGAGAGGTTCTCGTGAGAACTTAAGCTTATTGAACCAAACCAAAGCTATGGCCAGCAAATATAGTCACCCTACTCTTGAAAAACATGTAAAAAAAAAATCCCTGAAAACCATTGTTAGATTATTCATTTCTCTCTCTCTCTCTCTCTTTTTTTTTTTTTTTTTTTTTCTCTACTTGATGATATTTTTATATCCAGTTACTACTATTGTATATTCTTCAGCAGGCTCTAGGCGTGAAGGTCAGAGATAAATTCTTCCTGCTGTGATGTTTTCTGGGCCCTGAAATCACATATAATGTTCATCTTCTTTGCATTATTTTGTGATGTGACCTGGTTGAACTAAAGATTGATTTGAAATTATCTTTGTTGGGAGTGGGGAGTTGAAAGGAAGAGAAAGGAAAACTTTTAAAACTTGCAGCTGAAGAGGCTTGCAGATTTGGCCTGGCTTTGTTTTTTGTCACTGAAAATCTTTTCAGAAAGGCACGTAAGTATGCCTTCTTTGTCATATGGCTGGGGTGAAGGAGAGTTGGTGGAGGCTCCTGGGAAGTACAGGGATTTTTTGTGTTAGCCTCAGCTGCTGTCCCATTTGGACTAGGCATAGCAACATCCTAGGACCGGGCTCTTAATGACTTCAGGGGGCCTTGGATCAGGCGGCCACGTGTTTTTTTTGTTAAATCGGCCTTTGTGACTGCAGAGGCCTGCCAAGCCAGCGGCCACAAAACATGAAGTTGAGTGGCCATGCCTCAACCTCGCCTGGTACAGGGGTAAGGCTGTCATGTGGATCGTTTACCTGGTCCCCCTTGCAAGCAATTGTGAAGTGGTGTTCAAGTCTTTAATGGCAGCCAGAGGTCACCAAAATGCCCCTCTTTGACCTCCTTGTCAGCGGGCTGCAGTCTATTAATTAAGAGGTTAGTGTTGATGTCTGTAGTGTGTGAGCCATGGGTAGGCCGCATGGTGGGGCCATTTTCTGCTTTTGGTTGCACACATCCAACAGTCAGTTGGCAAATGCCAGGCCTGGCAGGCTGTGTGAAGTATGGTAGGAGGATTACAGGGATATTTTCCTTTCTTGTAGACCACTTTTGCATACCTGCACAGGAATTAAGTCCTTGGCTAATTACCTGCTAATTAACAGAATTATCCACTGCCTTTTAAGTCCAAGCCTGCTCCCACAGAGCCACAGCATGACTCTGCCTCCTCCAGCATGCAGTGCTTCCTAGGGCACTTATGGCACCTGGAGAACAACTCAGGTGTATCTGTCCCAAAAGGAACTGCTTCTCTTTCTGATTAGAAGCTTCTTATCCTGCTCCAGACAGTTTTTCTTAGTTAAAAGTGAGTCTAAAAGCCTCATGTCCAGGCATGAGAATATTTTCCTCTGAGCAAACTTTGTAGATGAAAGCTGCAGTATCTCCCTCAGGGGAGCCACAGATGGTATAATATAGTGTTGTACTGGGAACCAGTCTGGGAAAAGGGAAGTAATGCAGTTGAAGAGCACTGAGACGTCCTTAGGACTGTCTGTGTTAAAAAAGCTATTGCTAATCTCAATAGCCATTCAGATTTGGGAAGATACCAAACTGTTTAAAGATCGTGGTCTCCTTCTCCTTCTGCCTGTGATGTCTCAGAGGCTCAGCTCTTTGAAGGCATCTTGTATATCTTCCTGGGGTCAGGCAGTATCTTCACCCACTACAACCAACAATGACGAAGTCCTGTAAAATGTAATAAAGAATGAGGCCTTTTCAACAGTTACGTTTTAACCATACTACACAATTCAATACAGAATTATATTATTATCTATTTTGACAGCCTGAATCTAAATGACCATAGGAAACTCTCAAGCTATTAATCTCAGTATGACTTCTTTATCACTTTCTTTATATAAGAGAGTGAATTGCCTAAGATTTCATAGGAATGAAAAGGACTTTAAAAATGTTATGCTTCTTTCATAACAGAGCTTTTCACAGGTGTAAAGTTGTGTTGTAACAAACTCTAGCCTTGTGCAGATTCTAGTCACAAATGTCTGACCAGATAGTAGGATTATTCAGACGTTTAACTTTACTTATGGTTAAAAGTTTTATTGGGTGGCATGGTTACTCCCAATGAAACAAAGTCCTGTCTCTTTGGTGACCATGTGCTATAAACCAGTACATAAATAAATCAAAAACCAGTAAGGTGCCCATATGTTATTAAATATTTATGTAATTACTCATTTATTTATTATTTATTTTACCACTAGATCAAGATGTTCAATGCTTGTTGAAGATGTTACTTCCGTGGATAAGCCATTGATTTTGTAGGGATTTTTCTTTTTAGCTTTACTGTGAGGTTCAAAAGGGTTGCCGTACAGTTGTTTCTTTGTCAGTAATTCTGAGACTGGTTAAGGGGACCTTTTAATGAAGATAGCTCAGAATAAGGCATTTCAGCCACAGACCTTTTCAAAAGAAAAACAGAGCAACCAGAAAGACTAGGCAAAAAGCTTACGAGAGTAAAGGTATTTTTGGATACTGTGGATTTGATGGGGCTGGAAACTTGACACGTGTATTATTCCTGAATAATAGTTTATGCAAAACAAAAGTGCAGAAGGCTGTGGAAATTTGAAAATCTGTTAAAAATGAACATTTGGGAAAACAAAAAACAATTGAAAACCCTTGAGTCTAGTGGAAGACTTCTACGAGCTGTATGTAAATTGCTTTTCTCATCTCTTGTGTGTATCTTGATGTTACGGTCGGTTTGCTGGTTTCATATTATCACTACTTTAGATTGAGTTTGTCTGTGTGATTGAGAATGTAACAACCGCTTCATGTTAGCAATACTAACAGGGCCACATTAAGTCATTTTGAAGTCAAGATCACTTGACTTAACTGAAAATTCATGGCAACAGTCACAGGGGCAGGGTCTCTTTTGGAGTATTTTTAGCCTATAATCTCCTATTACAATGATCAAACAGATCTTAGATTGGCTACCTAAAAATCCCAAATTTTACCCTGCAGGCACACCCACACAAGTGCTACAAGATACAGCTGTGAATATTTATAAGTTACTCATGTGGAATATTGTTCCCCTGACTGTAAAGGTGGTTAAGCTAAGCTTCTGGGTAATGGGGGTTATTTTATCACAAAGGATGGGTACAGAAGTTCTACACTAATTATGTAAAATATAGTGGGTGTGTGAGAAGTTTTAAATAAACTGAATTTAAACATAGGGATTTTTTTTCTTATACTGAAACCTTCCAGCTGCATCATATCTCTGGTACCAATCCCTGATAATTTGTTTCCTAACAAAGCTAAGAGATGCTTAGCATATCAGTTCCCTTTGAATAACCATACTAATTCTAAAAATGGTTGCTTTGTGTGCTATTTATGCCATACATAAATATGCATTTTTTTTTTTTCCTTTGGCTTTAGTGATTTGTTTCATTCCTGTATAACAAATAGATTTCTGAGTTTCTCTCCAGGACATTTAAAATGCCAATTGATGTACTTATTGTCCTCAATCAGCACAACACCTCACGCCTTCCTTTTAAGAACAAATTTAGTCTCTTAGACTGTCTGGGCTTTCTATCTAATTGTTATTCCCTTCTTGTTTTCTTAGCTCTTACACTCTTGCAATTTATTCGTAAGTAATTTCTTATAATAGATTGTACCCTTGTAACTTTCTTTCCATCCATAAGATTACATTACCCCACCACCACAGGCTTTTTCTTTCTCTTTTTTTTTATTTTTGGAACTGACATGCTGAATTTCAGTGTTGCTGGTTAAATTAACCTATACCAAACATGGCAGTCATTTTAGTGCTGTGGTGACAACCATGTTCAAGATCAGCATTTATGTATTATTTGGTATTTATCTATTTAAAAGCCTCATTATCATAGAAATGAGCATCTCATTTCCTGTGATCCCACATCAGATAGGAAAGCATCTCAATTTTACAACAACGACATGGAGTTTTAGGATAGATTACAAGGTTTGATGACAGCATACAGTGAACCTATGTTTTAGATAAGGATTGTATTTCGATCTCCAGAACCACAGTGTTTGTTTAGTATTTAGTATTCAAATCTGTCCTACTTGTTGCAAACAGCGTAAGTGGACACTATGTTATGAAGGGGCTATTCAATGAGGAGATCAGCTCAAAACAGATGAATTATGGTACAGACAGTAACAGCTTTTGGTTATGATGGATAAAAAGATATTAAAAAAAAAGTTATCCACTCTCCTGTAATAGGTGCTCTAAAAACATAAAATTCAGGTGAATATTGATGTATTCACAGCTGTTGCTTCTATTTTGGTGCTCTGTAATGTATAAAAGACAAACATGTCAATACAGAATCTCACTAACCACTGGGATATGAGCATACAATTATGCAAATGGGTAAAAAATGTAAAAATATCTTGATGTCACTTTTGATTAAAAAAAATAAAATGAGCTACTAGACTCCTAGACCTTAATAATTTTGCAGAAACGATTTGGCTGAGGATGCTGACTTTCCTTTATGCTGGAGTTGTGCACATCTGTTGGTGCTACGTGGCAAATTTAACAGGAAAAAAAAAAAAAAAGAAAGCCTTAAGTAAAAGTCAGAAAAGAGCTTTATCTGTAGTCCATGTCTGGAATCCAGCATGGATCTTGTTTTCCATCTAAAAAGGTAGATTGCACAATGAGTGGTGGTAGCACAGAAATCTAAGACACAAATGAGTACAGATAAAATTGCTCATAGGATTCGCATTAAATTTGCAATGAAGCTGGCAACCTAGGGTGAATTTAAAGCAGTTGTCGGAGGCCAGCAGGTTAATGTCTACTGTAAAAGGGAGCTGTGGCTACTTTAAAGCCAGCTAAACTTACACTGCAAACTAGGTTTCTGGTCATGAACAGCTCCAGAGTAGCAGCTATAAGGGTTGCCAAAGACTCCTGCATAATGTAAGTTGCTGAATCGTGCTGGGGTTGATGGCTATTGCCAATGCAGGAAGCTCCAAAGAGCTCAGCTACCCTGAGAGTCTAGGACTTAGCCTGTATGCTCCGCTTCACTGTTCTTTCTTCATCCTATTGTTTAGTCTTTCACAGTTGTCCTTCAAGATTGTGTCCTGTGTCTGCTTTTAAAGGCTGTGGATGTGGTCTACCTTGACTTCAGCAAGGCTTTTGACACTGTTTCCCATGGCATTCTCCTCAAGAAACTGGCTGCTCTTGGCTTGGACTGGCATACGCTTCGTTGGGTAAGAAACTGGCTGGATAGCCGGGCCCAAAGAGTCATGGTAAATGGAGTCAAATCCAGTTGGAGGCTGGTTACTAGTGGCGTTCCCGAGGGCTCAGTACTGGGGCCGGTCCTCTTTAATATCTTCATCGATGATCTGGATGAGGGCATCGAGTGCACCCTCAGTAAGTTCGCAGATGACACTAAGTTAGGTGCGTGTGTCGATCTGCTTGAGGGTAGGAAGGCTCTGCAGGAGGATCTGGATAGGCTGCACCGATGGGCTGAGGTCAACTGCATGAAGTTTAACAAGGCCAAGTGCCGGGTCCTGCACCTGGTGAGCAATAACCCCAAGCAGAGCTACAGGATGGGAGAGGAATGGTTGGAAAGCTGCCTGGTGGAGAAGGACCTGGGAGTACTGGTTGATAGTTGGCTGAATATGAGCCAGCAGTGTGCTCAGGTGGCCAAGAAGGCCAACAGCATCCTGGCTTGTATAAGAAGCAATGTGGCCAGCAGGTCTAGGGAAATGATTGTCCCCCTGTACTCAGCTCTGGTGAGGCTGCACCTCGAGTACTGTGTTCAGTTTTGGGCCCCTCGCTACAAGAAGGACATCGAGGTGCTTGAGTGAGTCCAGAGAAGGGCAACAAAGCTGGTGAGTGGCCTGGAGAACAAGTCCTACAAGGAGCGGCAGAGGGAGCTGGGCTTGTTCAGACTGGAGAAAAGGAGGCTCAGGGGCGGCCTTATCACTCTTTATAAGTACATTAAAGGAGGCTGTAGTGAGGTGGGAGTTGGCCTGTTCTCCCATGTGCCTGGTGACAGGACGAGGGGGAATGGGCTTAAGTTGTGCCAGGGGAGTTTTAGGTTGGATGTTAGGAAGAACTTCTTTACGGAAAGGGTTGTGAGGCATTGGAACAGGCTGCCCAGGGAAGTGGTGGAGTCACCATCCCTGGAGGTCTTTAAAAGACATTTAGATGTAGAGCTTAGGGATATGGTTTAGTGGGGACTGCTAGTGTTAGGTCAGAGGTTGGACTCGATGATCTTGAGGTCTCTTCCAACCTAGAAATTCTGTGATTCTGCTTTGTTGTATCTTTGAAGGCCCCGAGAGTTTGCAAGGAGGGCACCTGAGAGGCTTGGCAGGGAAGGCAGCCTGGTCAGTCAGGGAGCCTGGAGCAGGAACAGGCAGTGAGAAGAGGGGTAGAGACCTGTTTGCAACAGTGGTTGCACAAAAAAAAAAAAAAAAAAAAAGATGAAGGCATTCGTGCATGCATATCTCAGTAGCAGGGTATGTGTGGCACCCAGGCTGAGACAGTGAGAGCAATACAACACTCTGCTGTGGGAAACATTGCAGTTTCCTGCACTTGGATGGTTTGAGCAAACCCTTGAATTTCACCATGTCCTTGAGGCTGAAGTCTGTTCCTATTCTGTGAACAGTCAAGGTTGCAATGCTCAAGTTCACCTTGCAAACCAAGATTTTGACAGTGGTAACATGTTCTAGCTGTTATTTGGGGTGACCCCATAGATTTAAAAACATTCCTACTGCAGACTGTAAATGAGTAATAACAGCTCCCCTCTGAAATGTCCCTGCAACTCATTTTCTCAGGAAACTTAGAATTCAGTTTTAGGGACTTAGGTCAGATATTACTGTAGGAAAGCCCAGCTGTTCTGTGCTGCAATGTGAGTGTACATAAAGTAGAAAAACTCAGGACTGGGAATATCTTTGGCCACATGTATCAACATTGGCTGCTGCAGCAGCAAGCTGTCTCAGAAACCATCACTTGGGAAACTGCTTATCAGCAATCCTCACAGGGGCCCTGGGCTAAGCCTGGTAGCCAGGCGTAAGCTAAAGCTAACATGCTGGGGAAGTCACAGTAACTCTTGGAACAGCATGACAGTGCGGACTATCTTCACATGAGGGGTGTTTCCACTCTCTGTGAGTACCTATTTCTCTTATAGTACTAACATACAACTCTGCCCAAGTGAGCTGAATTGGAAGTTTAAATGTAGAATCACAGCAAAACTGTGATCCCAAAACTGTGGTCCCAGCAAAACTCTGGTCCCAAGTGTTATCTGAATTTGAACTAATTGTCACTGCATGAAGGTGACATGTCTAAGGTGAATTCTTGTCCCCATTGAAGTCAGTCAAAATGCTTTATTTGGTGGGTTTGAGATTTCCCACAAAATGTTTTGTTTGTTTTACTGGTGTGTTTTTTAACCAAACCAAAGACCTTCTTTCTGTGCTTTTTTGTGCTTTCATCAAGCATAATTAAACAATGAACTGGACCCCAAATCTTTACTGGTTTTGAGGTTCCACTAAGTCCCAAGATACATTGCTTTTTAGTTGTTTTGTCAGTGCTTGTATGAAACAAGTTTAATGAAAAACAAGTTTTGCTTGTTTTCAACTGTGAAAAACTTACTTTTGATCCTCTGCTTTCATTTTCTTATTGTTGATTTTTTGAAAATGCAATATAGTAGAGTCTACATCAGAACTGAAATTGCTTACAGAGAATGTTACAGTAAATTGATATCTAGGTATACTGTATTTCAGGGAAATAGTCTATTTATCTTGGGATCAGGGCAGATATGATAAAGATATGAAACGTAATCATCAAAATTCTATACCCCGGGACTATTTCAGTTCAAGGCTAAGTAGGAGCAAATCCCACCAACCTTCGAGAGAACTACATTGCTTTACACCAGACATGTTGTTATTCAGGTGTGCTTTCTAGTAGTATATAACATACATTTCCTGTAAAATGTTTGAGAAAAAAAAACATTATATTTCCATGCAGCATAGCTCACAGAAAATGAAACCTCATGGATTATATCTGTACTAAACCAGACTTTATTATGGCATATATTCTTTGACAAGGCAAATATTTACCTATAGCGGACATCTTACTAACTCTAAATAGCATTAGCATGCCTATAATCATATTGTGCCTGAAATCTGCCTCCCACCAGATAATCCCAAGAAATACTTGTGACAGGTGGTTATGTATATGATTTATATATTTGCTTTCTTGCGAAAATATGATACTACTTCTATCTCTGTTATCCAAGATTTTCCACCTGCTCATAATTTTCAGAACTAGTTTTTGGAAACTCCACTGTTTCCTCAGCTAGGGTATCACTCACTTCTATAATCTGTTGCTTTATATGGAGCAGGAGGAAAGACGATTCCTGAAAAATAAATAGCAGGCTTCAGTCTTAAAAGGTCTTGTAAGAGTGGTATTGTTCACTTGCCTATCCTAATGTGAATGCATGGATGGATGAATATTGAAAAGTTCTCTGTGACACAGTAACTCTGGATACTAATGCTGTATCAAGTCCAAATTTGTGAACAGATGTGAGGTCTAAAAGATTCATGGTGGTTAAAGGCTGGAGGCCTAACTCTTACCAGAGATCCTCAAACCCCCTGAACTACACACCTGTTTATTTTTCTTGTCATTGTTGCTGTTATTTTTAGCAACAGAGCATATGTGCATAAATTCATGTTTCCATACACTGTGTGCATGAACTAAGTTATTCGGCTTGCTGTCTGTCACCTACCCAAGATGAGCTGAGTTTCAGGAATGCAATGACCTTTTAGAGTGTGTTTGGATAAGACTTGCTTAGTGCACGATAACCTGAGAAGCAACTAGGAAATGATGTAGGACCCTCAGAGCAACAGGTTTTAAACTCATCTCTCATAGCAAGAAAAAAAGTATATTCTAACTGTAGGACAGATCTGGGATAGGGATCAAATTTTTGCAAGTAAAGCCAAGCCAAGAGACTGCAAGAGATGAAAGATGAGTTTGGGTCTGGGAGTTAATTAACCTGAGGGAGTCTGACTGGTAGCCTTGGTGCCTGGTGACAAGAGGGCACTGCTAGCAGGGGGACTGAACATCCATGCCATTACCTGTGTTTTGTTTGAAGTTGTTTGTTTTTTTTTTGTTTGTTTGTTTGTTTTTTAAGAGAATCCAGCTATCAGCCACTGGGTTTTACATGGAGCAAAACCTATTTAGACCCAAGTGTAAGGGTGTTCCCATTTAGGTTTCTGTGTCAGGCTTTTTGGGGCAGAGCTGCCACACTCTCAGTGTCTGTGTGCTAACATTTCTGGGACATGTACGAGGAAACAGACGGTTGCTAGCATCAAAGATTTTTGTCCTTAATGATTCTACAGACTTGTGCAATGCAACTCAAAGCTCTGGCTTCTGCTAACTACAATTTTATTCTGTTGGAACTCTGTAGTCTTTATAGCAGTAACTCCTGATTTACAACAGCACAGGGATTACCAGAAATAAGACTTGATGTTCTCTGATGGAAAAGCCTTATCAAGTTTAATAGCATATAATATGATTTCCTTGGTTTTCTGTCTTTTTTTTTTTTTTTTTTTTCTTCTCTACTCCCTTTATTTTACTAATTGAATCTTGTCTGAAGAGATGGCTAGAGAAAATCACTATGATTTTCGTAGGGGTGACTAGTTCTTATCCAATTCTCATAGACTTTTATATAAAAAAGACTTTTTTTGCCTCAATCCCTTGAAAATTCCTTAAGATTTTATTATTAAAAAAAAAGTTTGTAAAGTTTATTTTTGATCAGTTTTTGCCTTTGAAGAATGCTCAACACATGCAGTTTTAACTGCAAGACTGAGGCATTACAAAGCAATATTGCCAGCCTGAATTTTATTCTTACTTAGAGTACTGTAAATTCCTTCTTTTCAGTGTCTCTCTCCCTTATTTACATCAGTGTAAATGAGATGCGATTCAGTCTTGCACTGTGTTGAGGAATTGTTTTCTTCTCGCTTACATGTTCTACAAAATTGAGGGCTAATCATGTACCAGGCGTGCAAAGCAAACAAGAAATAAGCATTTTCAGGTCTGAGCACATGAATTTCTGTCAAATCACTGCCAAAATAAATCTCCAAAACAAATGATTTATGAACTCACTCAAGCAGATGGATTATTCAAAGAATTACTTTGTAATAGAGGAAGTTTGAGCAATGATACTTTTAATAATGAAGCTGCCCACAGATCCCGATGCTCAGGAAGATTATGGGGGATTAAGATAGGTTATTCCTCATTCTTTCAGCTCTGCCACTATCCTGCTGAAAATACAGTGAGTTCTGTGCCTCTTACATGATGAAAAAGGAGAGTGTTTTTTAGATATATATTAGGCTGAGATTTTGTACATTTAATCTCAGAATGCAAGCATATAGGTTGTATTTTTAAAGGTACAAGCTTAATTCATGGACATAAATCCTTGCTAGTTAGATCTAAGAATGTCTGGAAACTTTAGATGGAAGAGAAGGAGGATTATTATTTTATTATTATTATTGAGTCTTCTACAAGCTCATAAGCCTGAAGAGAGCTTAAATATGTCCAAAAACATAGAAGCAACTAAGGTACTTAAACTTTGAACATCGTTTCTTCCACTCAGCTAGCTTTCTTTAGATAAAATAAGGAAATGTCCAAGCATAAGTGTTTTTAATGTTGATAATTTCCAGGTGTGTGTTCCTCCCATAGCCTAGCTACTAATTCATGCAATTCTATTCCCCTTACCCCAGTTTTCAAATTTCTGGTGAGTAAACCAGAAAAAGCTGGCTCTCATTGTCATTCCTTTCAATGAAGCTGAATTGGGTGTAAGACCTGTTACTTATAAAATTGCAAATGTAACAGTAAATCAAAGTAGTCTGTGATGACTTCAACAGTTTAGTGTTCCTGCATGATGATAATAGAGAGCTCTAAGTTGCAGCTCATAATTGTGATGAGTCTAATATAAAAAACATAAAGGGAAAGACCTTGGAATGGAGACAGACAGCTCTACAGATATTTTTTTTTTTTATAATTATTCAGCTGCTCACTGAATAATTAACTAATGAACCATCAAAAAAAATCTCTACCCAAACTTCCCAGGGTTGTTAATTTTTTTCACAAGATACTTAAATGCCTAGTTAACCTTGTAAAAGGGATAACTTCTAATAGCAGGCAGTGTCTAGATCTGGAAAAAAATCTTCTAGTCTTCTGTTGTAGACCCTGTCCTAAACAGAACAAGTAACATCACAGTTACCCATCACTTTTCACTGCCTAATCCTGCTTGCTGACTTTGTCATATTTTTGGGGGGATGTGCAAAGAACCTCTGATGGATGGATCTGATAAAGCTGAAGTATCAGGGATGTATACTATCAAGTGAAATAGTGGTTTTGACCATGGGGTGCCTCACAAGGTGATTGGTAGAGTAGCGAAATGGCCAAACAGTCATCATCTGGTTTCTGTGGCACCAATAGTGGCTGGGAGACATTATAGAGGCAGCAGTCTGGGAAGAGCTGGTAATAAGAGAAGGTGTTTCAGTGTCTGCAGGTGGCAGGAATACTGACTGTAGACACTATAGTGCATTTAGCAATTACACCAATTTGAGAGATACAGACTGATAAAGCAACTCTTACAGGCAATCCTTCCTTCTCCCTCCTCTCTGCAGCTGCCATCTTACTCAGCAGATAAATTGGTCTGCTCCAGAGCTGGATCAAAGATGGCTACACAGCTGTATAGGTACAACTGTATCCAACTGTACTGCGACTATAGTAAAAGCAGTTCCTATCCATAAGACCCTGTGCTTTTTTTATTGAAAGGTGTGTAATGAGGAACTGAAAGTAGAGGACTGTAGAAGAGATGGGACAATGGAATGGTTAAATGATGCTGAAAGGTCCTGAAGAAATGGGTTCTCACCTTGTCCCTATCATGGAGCTCAAGTCATACCCAAGGCACTTCAACCAAACCTTTCAGAGGCAGCCGGTCATTAGCACACATTTTAGAGCACTCTTGCTGCAGATGGGTCAGGATGCTGCTGTGACACATATGGCACTACAGACTTTCAGTGCTTCAGGAGCACTGAAAAATTAGGTGATAAACTTTTCATGTTAGATGCCTAGACCTAGTAAGTACTGCCTAGAGCTTCAACGTCTTCTGGGAGCCGTTGTCTCACAGGGATATTGTGAAGATCTATTTCTACTTAATCAGGTGTTTACCTTTCAAAGCTGGGTGTGCTGGACTTGTCTTTTCTTGTTGAGTGTGGATGGAAGTGAAATACCTTATGGTGAGTGGGGAGTAACCTTTGGGTCCTCAGGGGAGGTGGAGAAGGGCATGTCCATCTGCTTGTTTGCTGTTGGTCACTGGCTTAGGTAGTTGGAAATCAGGGCATGCAAAATCTCTCTTGACCTTGCAAGTCTGGACCTGGTCCTTTTTCCTGAGGAGAAGAGGAATGGAAAGAGTCAAGAGATTTGTGATATTTACTCACATTTCCCTGCACTGCAGATAACAGCAGGGGAAGATCTTAAGGTCCCCTTTCTCTCTTGGCAAAATGTGTCTAGGTGGGATATGATGCAGTTCTTCCCTCGACTCCCGAAGTCTGTGAACAGGGTTATGAACTCCAGGGAGTGCTGGAGAAATCCTGGGGCCACTGGGGTAAAAGGTGGTGCTGGGAAGATAATGAGGACAAGATTAATGAATAGCTGCTCATTAACTGAGTGCATTGTATCCTGCTCACTGAAGAAGGAGGGATCCTATAGGGGTGGGGGGGGGGAAGAAAAATATCACGGGATTGTGTTTATTAAAGATTGCATCATAACACGACATGCATAAAAGAGCTGGAGGATGTACAGCAGTTTTTAAATGGTATTTCTTAACTGTGAGTACCCTGCTGTTGTGGTCTTAATGTTCTTTTAAAAATAGTGCGTTTTTCTCTAAGCTTTG
Source organism: Aythya marila (assembly GCF_965140915.1). Taxonomy (NCBI): domain Eukaryota; kingdom Metazoa; phylum Chordata; class Aves; order Anseriformes; family Anatidae; genus Aythya; species Aythya marila. Next base: position 116,540,367 of record NC_139042.1, on the reverse strand, counting down.
AAGAGGTGCTAAATAAGCAGCTATTTGTAATAGCTAATTGGAAAAAACATTTTTTTCTTTTGTGAAAGGACAGTTTGTTTCCTAAAGGTGGATGTTTCCCCTAAGAAATATTTCTCCCTGGGGAAGAACTGTTAGCTGAGGGCAATACTTCATTTGATTTTAACACTCTAAGTTATCCTCCTAAGGCCATCACTGCAGACTCTTCACATACTCATTACTCTAAATGTTCTTTTCCCAAATGTGTTTTTGTGCAACTACTTCTTCCTGCATTTTAGTCAACCTTAAGGTTTCATTTACACTGTTATAAACAAGCTTAGGGTAGAAAAGAGAAAGGCACAAAAAAATCTTTTTTTTTTTTCTTTTTTTTCTTTTAAAGCTTGTTATAGGTTTTACCCAGTGAACATGTTTATATTTTGCACAAGTACCTTCCACTGAGATTGATTCTTTGTGGACATATAAGTTAAAAGAGTAATAACAGTCTCCCATCTGGCACATAAGGAATGGAATGTCATTGCTCCTTTGTTTTCTCAACAGCAAACAATGCACAGAAATGTTAGAATCATGTTCATGTTAGAAGTCCTTAGAAAATGCCCATCAAATTTCACAATGAAAGAGGAAAAATACCTTTGGGAGAAACTATTAATAGCTGAACTTTTCCACACGGTCTATAAAGCATTTAGGCAAGGTTAAGTATGTAGTAAATAACACCTGTGTCCTACTGTGTATTATGTTAATGGTCATATCAGATTGTATGATGTAGCATAAGTTTATAACTGCATATGAATTAGCTTTTCAGTAACACAAAATTCAGTTTGGGTGTTTTTGAAGACCTACAAGCTAGGGAACCTTATAAAGATAGACTTCTCATTTTTTTTTTTTTTTGTAGTTAATAAAATTATATTTGTACAGATGTATTGTATTTGAAGTATAGGAACAGTTTAAATGTGTTAAAATACATGAAGATTGCTAGCTTTCATTTGAAACTCTTAACTTGGTGTAGGCAAAAAGAACCAAGATGCTTATTGAATGTTTTTTTTTTTCACATAAATGAATGTGAAGTGAGACTGTCAATTTTTACACAGCTCAATGAAAGACTTCCTTCCAAATACCATTATCACATTCTGAGCATCAAGCAAGTACCAAAATTAGCACTAAGGTCTAGTGTACAGAGGCAGAGAATACTAGCTAGAAGTCTACATAATTGCACAGCATGACAATAATGAAACCCTTAAACTGATCAAGTATGAAAATACTTTTTTAATAGAAGCATTGTTTTAAATGTTAGCAATAAACCTGGGAGGAAAACTGTCCTTGTTTCAATGTCTGGACTCTTATTAGTAGCTTTGCTTCTCTGTAAGTAGCAAAAATGTCTCTTACCTTGGGCCCATTCAGTAAGCTGTTCCAGCCACCCCAAAATGAAATGTTATATACCACAATTCATCCTGTTTCCTTAGCCTTTACAGAGTGTTTATAGGTTAACATGCTGTGGTTAAGATTTGCTCCGTCATCACATAAATTCTGTAAATCTCTGTATTTCTCACTTCCTTTGCTTGTTAAATAAGCCTATACTACCAAGCTACCAATGTTTCCTTCTCTTATAAGCTGTCAAGTGCATTCTCAGAGAATTTAATTATAGTATCAACAAAGAGCATAAAATGCATATTACATTATTGGATTTTCTCCTGTGTATGCCATAAAAACATATGGACAATACCATCTGTGTTCTTGTGACTACAGATTTGTGTGTTTATTGGTTTTTATCTGGAGTTCAATGCTATTTGAACCCAGATCTGGCATCAGAACTTACATGCAAAATTCTGGCTTGCGTTTGTGTGTATTATGTTATGGCTCCAGCTTCATCTGAAAATCTGAAGGCCAGGAATTTGTCTGTTCCCTTCTGCAAACTCATGTCTACAGCAAATGAACTGTATGGAGAAAGGCATTTTGGTGATTCAAAGCCACCTACTTTGGAGTTCTCATTTCTTACCTAGTTTTGGCATGCTGAGGGAATCTTCAGTTAACTCTTCATGTTCCTTCCTTCCACAACACAATGACACTTAGATATAAGAGGACTTTTGACAGAATTAATTGTGCAAAGACTAAGCAATATGTGTTGTGTTCATCTTGTAGACAGAAGTAGTAAGATGTGTTTTTCTCTAATGCCTTGGTATAGGTTTTGTGAAGCTTCTCTGACACCATAGAGGGCTACTCCACAACTATTATTCTTGAAACTATGCTGGTAGGAGAAACTTTTTAAATTGCATTGGAATCAGGCAAGTTCCTGCTGTTTCTCCTAGATGATGATGCATGTGGTTGCTCCAGATTGTTTAACTTCAGCTGCTGCTGGGCTGTCATTTGCACATACAACCATATGTACAACAGTGCTGGGAGCTGCACGCATGCTTGGCATTGTTCTTCTTTTGTTGGCTGGAGTATCTCTCATTAATAGTATTGGTCTTCCCTGGAACATTATTGATTCAAACAAAAAAAAATACTCTTATTTTGTTTCAGAATTTATCCTTACATAACTGAGAAGTTGATAATGAGATTTCTTCAGAACTTTTCCATCATCCTATTCAATCTGCTGACAGGACTGCACAGCTGATTGATTTTTAAAAATGGTATAAAAATCCTGTAGAAAAGATAGTAAATGCCAGAGCATTTTCAAAAGATTCCAGTGTCACTTTATCATGTTGCTTTAGAATTTAATTTCTTTCCCAGAATCTGTGTGAGTTTCCTATAGATTTTTCTAGAGGTGAGTTGAAAATATTTCATTATTCTGTATTAGTGCGCTATAATACATAAGCACATATATTGCTATATAGCAAACAATAACACCACTGTTTCAGTTAGACTTTGATGCACTGCAATTATAAGAACTATATATTTCAGCAACTCTAAGCAAAATTAAGGACTTTGGGATGATTCCACCCATGAACAAGGGTGACAGGGAGAAAATGAGAAGTATGCTGCTCTGACAAACTGACTCTCTATGTTACTTCTGTCAGAAGTTTATGTAGACCCAATCCTGCAAAAGACTGGGAACTTGCTGAAACTGCCAGAATTTGGCATCTCCCAGATTGGCAGGCTAAAGGAGTAAGCAATATTGAGACTCTCCCATCCATCAGGAGCAGCATATAACAAATACTTGAACTGAAGTGACCAAAAACTTGGGCAAACTCTATAGCTTTCTGATTGACTGAACCAACAGTGTAATGCTTTGTTCTGTTACTTAGCAGGGGAAGCAGAGAAGGAATAGAATTGTCTATTCTCTAAATAGAATGACTGGGATGAATTAATAGCACTGTGAAGTTTTTTTTTTTTTTTTCTTTTTTTTCCTCTGAGGTTGGGATGCCATGTGTTTTGACTTCAGTCTCCTTCACTCTGCCATTTACTTTTAGTTGCAAATTTTTCCTACAAGAGGTGCACTATTAGAAATACAAATCTTTATGTTTTTCCTAGAAGCATGAGAAATAGAAAACAGCCCAGTCTTAGGAAGGGATTTTCAGTTTCTGGTTTCAGTTTCAATACATCCATGCTGTTAGAAGTACCGCAGGTGTTTTTTCCAAAATGTCTTGTCTGAGTTTTCTGGAAAAAAAGTCTTCAGAGTCTTATTATTCAGAAGATATATTAGTCTAGCCAGGAGATGTAACACGAACATAATGTTTATTTCAGTTTTGAAAGAACACAGCTCAGACACTGTGCAACACAAGGAGGGTACAATTTGGGCATGTGGGGATAATCTATAACTTCACAGGGCATTTTAATACTTATCTTCAATATTCTTAATAGGAGATGGTCATCTTCTTCTGCTTGATCATTGAAAGTATCTTCCAGGCTTTTTTTTTTTTTTTTTTTTTTTTTTTTTGGGGGGGGGGGGGGACTGGGGGGAGGCATGTTGCCAAACAAAGACTGGAGAATTTAATTTTGGATTTGGATTTGTAAAAATACACAAGCCACAGATGCAATAGGTCTCTGTGAGGAGCTGTGCTGTTTAGAGTTACTCTCCTTTGGTAAAACATAGAAGTGAGGATCTCCTCAGGTCACTTTGTGTTCTTTGGGGCCTATCGGAAAAATAGCAACTGTAACTTCTCTGTCTTGGCTGAACTCCAGTCCCGTTAATGACTTATTAACTAATTATTTTACTACTGCATCTTTTTTTTTTTTTTTTTTTAATTATTATTAGAGATTTTTTTCACAACTTTCTACAAGCTGTGAAGCAGTATTTGTGTAATGTTAAACAGTGGTTGCACTTCAAGTCCCATGTGACTGCATTTCAGAGTTTATCAAAATTCTTCTCCTGATTTGTAGATCAGTTACCTTACAGTTCATCTTGGGATCATTCATGATAAAAATGTGCTCTGCATGGTCCTCATTCAATGTCCAGTTAAATAGAGACTTTTGCTTATTCTGTTGGTTTATGGTTCTAGTTCAGTAAGAAGCATATAAATTGAAAAACAGCTTTAATATAAATGTTTCTATATGTGTTTAAATATTTAACTAAACTAGAATTTAGTTGTTCTTACTTAAGAGTTGCACCGAGTGGCTTTTGCATTTCATTTCACAGGCTTTATAAATAATAATAATAAAAAAGATATACATAATAATAATATAAATAATAATATAAAATAATAACTGCAAAGGTGATGTAAGGTCTATTTATATGGGAGACTAGAACATAAGTTGTCTCAATAATTTGTATGGTAGCCATGGCCAAGTTTTTATTTGACTTCACAGAGCCACATCACTTAGGTAGGGAAGTCCAAACCCTCACTGTGTCTAGTAAGGACAAGCCAACTTTCCCATAAACTTTTGTATCCCATTACAAAGCAATGTTTTAGGAGGCCTCCTTCTCTTGACTTCTTTTCTTCCTACATGCCTCACAAGATAGCCTGCAACCCAGCTTCCCCAAGCTGGAAGAGTGCTGGGCATGTCTCTGTTGACCCAGCATTAACCCAAGTATCCTACGCTGGATGGAATATTGTAAACTGCCTCATAAACTGAAGGAAAATTAAATCACTTTATATCACTTTATAACTGCATTAAAGAAGTGGCTAAGTATCCCAAAATCACTAAAATTGTGTAAGTATTTTAAATATTTTATTTAGCATAGATAAAATTCAGCTGCAAATAGTTAAACATACATGTGTAATCTGATGGGGATAGGAAATAAAGGCATTGTGATTTGGACTGGAAATTAGATAGATCCTAAATCTAGGTCTTATAAGATGCTCATATTCCCAGCTTCTTCAGAATTCTGCAAGTATGAAATGTCTTGTGCACTCTAACAGCTGGAATCTCTCAAGAAGTAGCCAGAATAAAATCATATGGATAAATTTTGCGTGTGCTTCCACCATTGATGGGTTGCCACTTGAGTCCCAGTTCCTTATCTTTTCCTTGTACCACTTGAAAGCGGTCTTTTCATCATTCTTTTTCTGCTCTAGTCTTCCTCCTCCTTACCTTATGACTTACTGTGGAACTGTATCTCCCTTAAAAGCTTGCAAGGGTAACTTCAGTCAATCCAGTCACTTCTCGTGTTCATGCAACCCTTTCACACTGTCTGCAAAGTGTTTTCTCTGAGAGAGGAATTTTTAGTGCAAGTTATAAAACAGTGATTTGACACCCTCTGATACTGATACTCAAATTAGTGCAAACAAATGAATCCTCAAGCCCCCAAATATGCACTTGCATAATTGTTGTCTTTTCTGATGTTGATAAAAAAGATAAATTTACCTAAATTTGTGGTATACAGTGGTTTTGGATTATTCATGCAGCTGTTTGGGGGATTTATACTAATACATATTGTACTGCATCCAAAAATCCTATGCTAAAGGAATGTTAAGGCCACAAAGTCAAGTATGTTGAAATTGGGAAGTGCTAGAATTAAGTTTGCCAGCATGACCCTAATTAATCACCTTTGCACATTTGCTATGATAAAGTGTGTGATAATGTAATGAAAGACTGTAGTAATTTCTTCTCTTTCCAAGACCATGGCTTTGTTCAATGATTTTTTTTTTTTTTATTTAATATTGTCTTCTTGGCTCCACCTCCTTGGTCCTTGTATCAAGTGCCAAGTTATTAATTTATTGAGGAACATTACTAGAAATGGCTCACAACAGAATCTGCATGTTCTGCAAACATTCAGGGGTTTAACTCCAAGATGGAGACTGGTTGCTATTAATACAATTTTTAATGGGTCCAACAGGCTGAAACTATGTTTGGTTGGCTAACTTAAGACACGAACCTTCAGACTATTTAGCATACAAGATGTTTCTTACATTCAAAACTTATTTCCAATATATTAGTTACAGAATTTAACCAAAAGCATTCCCAGGTATCTTGACAGAAAAACATGAATTACTAGTGGGTGACCTGTGACAAATTTGTTTTCGGTAATTTGTTTCTAATATGCAGAAGTGTTATGGGGCAGCACTAATGGTTTACCGGAGTAGACTTTCAAAGCCTTACCCATCATATAATGCTTCTTTTTTGATCATCTTTCTGCAACCCTGACCTCAGTCTTTCTAAAGTGGTTGTCAAATATTGCAGGAATTTTGCAAAAATTGATATCCTGATACATAATCCTGATTCGTTCTTAAAAGGTCCATTTTGTGAATGAATGAAGCAGGACCCAATTTGGAAAAAAAGTTAGTTGTAATTAAGATTCTGTTACCCCAAACCTATTCAGGGGAAATGGAGGAAAGTAGTAGTCAAACATATCCAAAAACACTTGAAAAAAGAGCTACCCTGTAATGATAATCTTTTGCAGATTTGAAAACAGAAAGTTTCAGAGGCTTGGCTTTTTCATGTCTTGCTGCAGAGATGGCAAGGGAGATAGCTACTACAGGAATACATAAAATCCATAGGTCTTAAGCCATTGCCCTAAACCCTGGAGATGCTAATGTGCCTTTAAAAAAAAAAAAAAAAAAAAAAAGATAATTTGGGTAAAATGAAATTAATGAGTCTTCTCTGCTGATTGTGAAACATGGCACACTATTTTTATCTCTGACTTACATGTAAATGTAAAGTTCAGCCTCAATATTTAAAACATGCAAAGTTGTAACCACCTGAAACAAGGACATGTGCTGGGGAAGTGTCAAATATCATTAATAGGGTTACTAGCTCCTTATAGGGCATTGCGCTGTTCTTTTTAAACTTAAATTAGGAAAAGGCTGAAATGTCATTCAGCAGTGCTTTTGTATTGTATGTAACTGGGCACAACGTGTAGACTAATGATGCTTGTTTCTGCAAAACAATGCTCAACTTAGTAGAATTTTTCAAGTAGATCTCAACTTTTTTTTTTTTCTTCCTGTGTGCAAATGTTTTAGTTTTTGAAGATGAATATTGCTGTTTTAATATAAAATGTTGAAGTAGCAAATTATTTTTCCACATGCTAAGAGAAATATACTTATTTTATTTAGGAGAGCATTTAAAGAATATTACCATTTGCTAATTCTCTTGGTGCTGGTGTTTGGAGGGAAGAGGAGATTGCAGTGGCTTCCAAGGAAGAGCTTCTGATCCCAGTTGGGTTTGAGGCTGTTTCAGATGGGTTCACCTACAGTTCAGCTATATCAGTTTATATTTGGAATCATACGCCCAGCAAAATGGAGCTCTCGTGTGGGAGAAATTCAGGAGATGACTGAGTTTTATGTGTGTAATTAGGGTAGCTCAAAGTGGTGATGTTCTTCACAACTTTTTTGCTATGCAGATTGACAAACAGTAATGAGATCCCAGGTATATGCCTTCTGGGTTGGAAGTCATTGAGGTAAATGTCACTATGTCATGTGGAAATCTTGAATCTCTAATACAAGTATTTCCTACATTATCAAACAAAACAACAGTGCAGTTGCTGTTAGAGACTATTTGGCAATATATTACAGAAAGCACATTTTAGCCAGAGCAGAAAGTTGTGTTAAACAGATACCGCACGTGATTGGTGTTTGCTGAGAAATCTGGGGTGTGGGGACAGGGAGGTGTTAAGTGTGTTTATTACAAATAATTATTTTCTCATCACTCTAAGTGATTTATTCATAATCCCCAAAACCTAGGGCCCTTGAACATTTGGGACATGGAAGTTTTTTAGATCTTGAAACAATCTCACTTTCATAGCTTTGTCACTATTTGGAGGCCATAATGAAATGGTACAAACAAAAGTGGGTATGAAGATGTTCAAATTCAGTGAAGACGTTACCTATATTTTACTCCATTGCAAACAATATCACAACGAAGAAGCAGGTTGGAGCCTCCCTCAGTTGTCATTCCAGACTTCTGGAAAAGGTAGCTAGAGATGGATGATTATTACTGTTTTGCAAGTAGTTGAGGTGATTGCTTGGTCTCGATGTGATGTCCTGCTAAGTGGAGTTCAGAAAATTTTTGAATATCAGTTCTTGAAAGTTAAAATTTCTTTCATAACTTTACGCAAATATATCCAGCTTTAAAGCAGTGTAACTTTGCCTTTAAGGACATGGGCAAATGTGAGAAATGAGATGGCAATCACACTATGTCATACAAACTCCTTAATTCCTACAAATGCTTACTATTGCCATTATTTTTTTGCCTGTTAATTCACACAAACTCATACTTTACAAATAGTTTCTTCCAGAAATACTGGTCTCTGATCTTACGCTGTGAAAAAGGATTGCTTGGGTCTGGATGCCTTATTTTGTCAGCCAGATAATATTATTTGTAGGCTCCATAGCTATACAATAGCATAAGCACTGCAGTATAACAAAATCACTTTGAAAGAAGTTTTAGAGAAACAGCCAGACTTCTAAACTCCAGGATTATTTGGTCGGCAGAGATAAAAACTAACTCCACCTTCTCAAATGCTTATGAGTTTTTTTGTTGTTGTTAAGAAGAAAATGAACAAACACACAGCATACCGGTATCGCAGTCATTTCTATTTATTTATCCTCCTCTAATCTATACCTGATGATGTCCTAACCTGTGTTCTGGACACTTGATTAATTAATAAATAAACAAATAACGGAAGTTCAACTTCAAATGAAAAAGCTCTATTTAAGGCATAAGAATATAGTTTACAGAAATAGTAGAAGCACTTGAGACCCACAGTTTCTGCAAGGAGGGCTGGAGTAAGACAGAAGTCTTACCTTTGTATTTTTCACATTTTCTAGAAGTAATTTTCTGGTAGTCTGAAATAACCCCCTTAATTTTAAGACAAGTTGGAGTCTAAAGAGGAGTTTTTTTCACACTTGAGTTACCATCCCTCTGAAAATGATGACTTGTTAAAGAAATGATGACAGGTCCTTACCTTATCTGTTATTTGAAATATTTATGGAAATGGTTTAGCTTTGGTATCTATGCCCATTTCAATCTCTACAGCAACAAGGAAAAGTTATGCTACAATCTTAAAAAGTCAACTGTTAAGTCTATTTTTATAATGTTCTCTAAAACATGAAAAGACCTGCTTTGCATCCCCATACGTAGAGATTCATGTGCATAATACAAAGATATTTCCACTTTTACCAGGGTCATAAATTGTTCTGATGTCATAGCAACATTCAATTACAAAAACAAACAGAACCTTTTATGTCCAAGACTTATGCCTAGCTAAGTTATAATGATGTATTTTTCAAAGACAGTAGAAATGAAAAGTTTAGGGATAGACATGTAAAATTACTATGGATAATAGCTTATGGAAATATTAATGAATGCACTATTATGAGTATAAAATGTAGCTGCACTAAGGATGAATAAAGAATTATTTTGGTGAATTGAAGGATAAATATTTCTCAAAGAACTAGAAGCTCGGCTGTTGGAAAAGATATTTATGAACCAGCAATAGATTTTAAAATTATCTTCAACTTTTGTGATGCGAATTTGAACATCTTGATTAAATAAAGAAGAATCACAGATCTTTATCCCATGTCTTCCATCACTAATTTATTAGTCCAGGTATAATGAACAGCATGACTAAGGTTAATTTCAGAATAAGTTTAAATGTTTCCCTGATTTTCTTGAAGTCTTACTGTGTATAGACCATGTAAATATAAATCTCGGTAGGGTCAGATTATAAAATCACTGAGAAGTGTCTGTTTATTTGGAGAGGGAGGTGTTCATTTGTTTTCCCTGCTATGTATGATGGGATGTGTGGGAATGGCTCAAAGCTGGGGAGGTTCAGGCTAGACACAGGGAAAAATTTCTTTACCAAGAGGGTAGTCAGACATCAGAACAGGCTTCCTAGAGAAGTGGTTGGTGCCTATCTGTGTTTAAGAGGCTTTTGAACAATGCACTTAATGATATGTTTTAACTTCAGGTTAGCACCAAAGTAGTCAGACAGTTGGACTCAATGATCTCTGTAGGTCTCTTCCAACTGGAACTATTTAATTCTGTTATTTTAGTGACAGTCAAGTGTGCATTTTACAGCTTCAAGGTCTTTGTTGTAGTTCAAATGGTATTCATTTTATGGTCTATAGTGCAAGTTTTGTATCTTCTAAGTAATTAGCACTATTGATTCTTGAAAAAATAGAATTTTAAAAATATCATGATAGTTTTAGAGAAAAAATATGGGAACGTGAGTTGTGATTTAATTTCATTATATGGATCATGTTAGCAACATTTCACAGGTTGTTTTACAGATGTTTTAGAACAGGATACACAAAGAAAATCGGTAACCTAACTCCAAATTAAATGTTTCAATACTTTAGTTGATCCCTACCAATTAAAGAGGACAGAAATTAAAATGGACTAAAATGGTGTGTGCTATCATTGTTTGTGTTATTCCGTATTGGATAAAACCTTCAAAAGATGTTCCTGGGACTCTGGGAATTGCAAAGTCTTGCACCTGGGGAAAAATAGCTTGATGTACCAGTACAGGCTGGGGAATGACTAGCTGGAAAGCAGCTTTGCAGAAAAGGCCTTTGGGTCCTGGTGGATGACAAACTTTCTGTGAACCAGCATTGTGTCTGTGTGGTAAAGCAGAATAACAGCATCTTGGGCTGCACTTAGGAAGAGAACTGTCAACAAATCTAGGGTTGTATGGCCACATCCTTCCCCTCTCCTCAGCACTTGTGTATCTGGAATAGTATGTCCAGTTTGGGGTTCCCCAATACAAAAAGAGGCATTGACATATTGGAGTGAGTCCAGCAGAGGGATGAGGAGATTTTTAAGGCACTGGAACATCTCTTATATGAGGGCAGACTGACAGAGCTGGGACTGTTTAGACTTGACAAGAGAACACTTGATGCGTATAACTACATGATGGAATTGGGTAAGAAGACAGAGACAGATTCTTCTCAGTGGTGTCCCCTGAAAGGACAAAAAACAATAGGCACAAATTATATAAAATAAATAAATAATAATAATATTAAAAAAAAAAGATATCCCATTTAAACATCGGGGAAAACTTTTTTTCCTGCCAGGATGGTTGACTACTGGAACAGGCTGTCCAGAGAGGTTGTGGAGGCTCCATTATTGGAGATACTCCAAATCCAACTGGACACAGTTGTGGGTAACCTGCTTTAGGTGGCTCTGCTTGTGCAGTGATGCTTGTGCACTAGATTACTTTCAGAGGTCCCTTCCAACATCAGTTATATGATAGTTTTATGAATCATTTCTGCTAACATATCTATATATTTAATGAACTGTACTATGTTCTCATATCAGCAGACAAAACAATCAGTCATGTTTTTCTAACACAAATCACTACATCATCATGAGTGATACCTTTATGTAACTTCAGTGTCTCAGGTGAATTTGTTCCACAGTTTGTCCTTTGAACATGTAAGTTTGATTTCCAGACTAGCTGAGTTTCAGAACATCTTTTCCCTTTTGTTTCAACTATCCCCAGCCAGAGCTGATACTTCCTAAAGTCTTTTTGGAAAGTTTTGTCTAAGCCTTTTATTCAGTAGCTACAGGAATGTATTGTCAGATTACCTTTTTATTTATTATTCTTAGTCTTATGTAAGCCACTGCTCATTATCATTTTTATTGAAAAATGTCTTAGTTTTTGCCTATCTCTTTTCTCAGATTCGCCTCTATTTATTTGTCCAATTCCCTGACATCTGACCTTTTGACCTCTAAGAAAAATGTGTTTATAGTCTAATCTATTTTTGTCCACTGATGTAGGATTTGCAGCCTAAACTTAATTCACCCTAGTAGTGTGCTAAGATTTTACTTGCCTCTTTTGTCCATGGCCTGTGTGCTCAGAAAATGTTCAAGTTCTCAACATTAAATCAAATCAACTTTAAGCAAGAGGAAATGGCTACATTTTTTTCTTCTGAAATGTTGGTGAGTTGGGTTGCTGTCCTAACCTCCATTTCAATACTTCATCCAAATAGCTCAGGAGAGAGAGTATTTGGAATTTCTTCAGCTTCTTAATGACTAAACCTCTTATCTGTTGTGATCTATAGATAAATCTGAATCTCTGGAAGGTAAATGCAGGAGTGATTCCATCACCATCTGTATTTCCTACATTGCTAGCTGTATGACTAAATAACTCACAGATAGACTAATGACAGCATATTTTTTATATCTAAAATTAAACTTCTTTGAGCTGACAAGAGGGAGATAAATAAACTCAACCCTTTCAAAACAGGCATTGTGAACAAATAATGAAAAACATTTTCTAATAACATCCTACTGGCAAACTGAACTTCCCATAAGTAAATGATCAGCAAAACAATAAATGAACTCAGCATGTCCTTAGTATTGTTCTGATGTATTTTTGCTGGAGATTAATGTGACTTTTTTTTTTTCCCATTTGGTTCAGGTGCAAACATACACCGTAATGATAAATTAGATGTCAGTGGGACTACACTATTTAGTTACTCTAGGGCAGAGCTTTGTGTTTGGAACTTGGTAAGGCTTTTAAACAGGCACCTTACTTTACAGTGTATGAGCAGCTGTTTCAGGAAAGGCAACAAAGCTGTTTGTTGGCTCAAAGGTTAGGGGTATGCTAAAGTGTGTGGTTGAACTATAGCTTTATATGAATAGCCCACTAATGCCAGTGAAGACTCTCAGCAGTCTCACCAGGATTGGGTTGAATAGTGTGTTGGCCTTATATCTCTTCCTGCAGTAGTTAGAAAATTCAGGTTTGTGCAATCCCATCTTTTCACTTACTTACTTTAGAGTATACTTCACTTACATGTATCTAGACATTTCTGAAAATAGGTCCCCATACTTACAGGTGCGGGCAGGCGGTGGTGAGGCAGGAAGAGCCTATGGATGGAGAGCTCAGCTTCAAAGGTCTGTACAGCAATGTCAGGACAGTGGAAGTCCGTGAACTGTATTTGGCCCAATATTTGGAATGGACAATCCTAGGTCTCTCCATGTCTGCTTCACAAAATGCCACTACATGTGGGTGTTACACTAAGTATTTTAAGAAAATCCTGATTTATCCCCACTACTTGGATGCAGAGTTTAGACCATTTTCTATCTCTGAAGAGATGAAGTATAACTCAACCCACCAAAGTCAATATTCTATTTCTTATACCAACACAAAGATGTCCAATGTTAAGGCACTTCCTCCTTTACAGACACAGATAAGAGACAAATGTACCTTGGTGTATGGACCACTCTCCTTCACATCATCATCACTGGGAACTCTGTACTCTTTAAGGAAATAAATGTGTTCTGCGTTTTTTTCTCTCAGATTTGCACCCTATTTCTTTCCTGTTTTCATGCAAGAATGGCATCTTGACAAATTACTTCACTATATATCATATCTATTGCTTGAGCAGTTAGCAAGACTATTCCCATTAGGTGGTAAAGCTGTTGTGATGAGTCAGGTGTTACTTTGTAAAGAAAGTACTCATGTTCTTGCTTTCCTTTATGCAGTAGAAATGAAGGAAATGGGAAAGTTTCCTTGCATATCTACCCATTTCTGCTACAAAAAGAATGCTGCGCCTAAAAGAAAGTGCGTCTTTGCTCTCACACTTGCTGGTAATTTCCTAGTGGCTTTCTCCAATGAGCTGCATGGCCCTGTTGGACCCAGCCAGTGCTCTGACTTTTGCATTTGCATTAGTTCTTGGCCAGCTTGACATAAATTCTCTTGTGGCCTTCCTTGTTGACCTGGTCTTCTGGCACTCGTTACAGTTCTTTCAGCTCTTTCCACATGAAATGTATTTTTTCTTCTTCATTCAGCCTAAATGAAAAGAGCTCAGTATATACACCACACTTAGGCAGGTCTGTGTTGATGACAATAACAAACAACTTCCTTGAGAACACCAACAATTTTTGTTCCTTTCTTTTGCATCAATGCTTTAAGATACCGAGCAGAACCAGTGCCCAACTGTGCTAGTCTCGGTACAAGACCAGAATTAAAAAAAAAATAAAAAAAAAAAATTCAAAGGGCCTGAAACTCAAAGAGCAGTGCAGTCAAGGTGTTCGTATGTAGATGTACAAGTAGGTTGATGACTGAGAGAGTTTTAAATCCTGCGCTGTTGTTGTTATTTTAAGTCACGGCTTGCATGGTAGGACCACTATTACCCAGGTAGAATAGATGTATCTCCTTTGGTATCAACTGCTTAACACAAGGAGTACTGCTATTTTCTCATTAGCTTTCACCTTTCTGAAAGATGAGTGTGTGTTGCAATCTCTTTAGTTTAAGCAGGGGAAATTTTATTTGCCCACATACTGCAACTGTTTCACTTTACTCAGGCCCTGATCCTATTATCATATTCTTACTAATCTTCCTTCACAAATAAAAGGGCCTCATAATACCTGTGATCACTATGAAAATCACACCAAAAACCAGTCTGTGTATGTTGTGCAAATTTAAAACCAGCTATGACTCGGAATTCCAGTTGTTTTCTGAAACAAAATGAAGCAGTAGGTGTCTGCTTGTGAACAGTAGTGTAACTCGCCTATTCCTTAAACTCTGCCAGCTTTTTCAGCCTTTTAAGTTTCATTAAGTAAAATGATTTATGTATGCATTGAGAAATGACAAGTGAGAAGAAAACCTTGGGAACTGATAAAATAGAATTTCAATAGTATATGTTTATATTGCGTATAATAATAGTGCTTGACCTATTGTTATCTAGCTGTCAGTGAAATATCAAGACAACTTACTACAAGTTTACTAGAGGGTCTGTTAAAGGTAGGGGTATTTCATGATTAAAAATGCAGATTTTAAGAGAGGTAGCTTCCTCATTTATTCTTTAACTCCCTTTCTTAGACTTCTTATTTAAAAGACAATTGCCAAGGAGGTAGATAGTTTATTTTATTCTGCATGTATTGAAAACCTTCTATGTGTTAAACATGCTGGAAAGTGACATCCATAGCACCTCTTAACAGCAACAGCAGTTGTACGTGTGACTTGCTGTGAACTTGAATGGAAGTTTAGTTGCCAGTGGCAAGCTGTGTGTTCTCTATTTGCTCTCTGCCTTTGAATGACTCCATATAAGTTCTGCTGGAAAGAGAAAACATGTTTTACACCTTTACCAGGATATACAGCTCCTATTGGTTTTGTTTTGTAGCTCAGTTTTGGGCTGTAAAGTGGTGGCCGACATAAATTTTTATCGACTGGTTTTAAGAGGCTCCTGGTTTTTAGTGCTGATCGCTGTCTTTCCTCAGAGCACAGTCCTGCAACTGCTTGATTGGTCACAACTGAAGTCAAAGTACTGGAGGAGAGACAAGAACAAGTGGCAACAGTGAGGAAACAGCAGTGGGGTATCCTGAAGATGATCCAAGTCAGTACAGAAGAGGCTTATTTTTTTTTTTTTGTCCTTATTTATGTGTTAGATTAGCAGAATCTGATGGAAAAAGACAAACTCACTGGAGGTGTTTAAAATGGCCTCAGTAATTTGTGAATGAAAGAGGAGGAGGTGGTACTGACTTGGAGACATAGACTGTCAGTGAGAAAATGAAGCAGAAATTGCAGGAGGGTTGAGTTCTATTTTGCCCTATAAAGGTAAATGAATATGTGAAACAGTCCTACCTAGTGCAGCTATCACAGAGAGTTCATACCTGGAAGCTGGTGGATATTTCTTAGCTGTTGTGAGTGGACTTTGAGCTCACCTTTATCTGTTCCCTTCTACAACTCCTTACAGCAATCTCTGTCTTGAGTTTTAAAGTAGGAGAACTGTTCCAAAGAAGTGATCAAATGATGCATGGCTTCAATTTCATCCTTCTCTTTGTGAGCAAATTGAAAGGCTCTTAAATGAACTGGGCATCTTTCAGCTTTTCTGTATTCATGTACCACTCATCATATGTGACATTTGTGAAGTCTGCTGACCATTTTGTTATGACATGACAGTGCAGTCTTAGAGGGTTAAAATGCCATGATGGCATGGAATATAATTAGGAGAAGACTTTCTTATTTTGATGAGCCATGTTTGAGTCTGTTGTACATTAAAACGTGCACCATTTCCTGCATGTTAAACTAGCTGCAGATCTGCGATCGGCATTTACATTCACCCCTGCAATTGGAGCTGATAGAATGATTCAGAAGGGATTTGTGAGTAAGTGTGTTGAGCTGATGTGCTCATTAGTGTGGTTATGCGGTATCAGGAAGCCTGGAAAGTGCAGTGGCAAATGGACAACATGGCATGCAGCAATGTTACTTCTCCTTCAGCAGTTATACCCTGTCTCTGATAAAGGTCAGCACAATTTAGCTTGTTACCCATACTGCTGAAGTGAATATATAATAGAGAAGGAGGAGGAAAAAAGCCATCTTCCTCCATGTTACTTTTATACTACTTGAAACTGTGTTAAACAGGACAGTTCTCAGTATTTCTCACTGTATTTGGAGATCCATACAAACTCCCCAAACTGATTCTTTCTTTGTATGTTCCCTGAAACTCCAGCAGACTGATGTCTGACACATTCATGAGACTGAACTCTGCACATCTGTTGTATATGGAAAATAATAGTCTGTGGTATTTAGGTTAGGGAGTGAAATTTACAGCAATTGTAATAACTTCCAGCTCAGGATTAAACTGGTAAACTGCTTCTGTTTGTTGTTGCTGTTTTTTGTTTTTCCCATCTGATTTGAATGCATCAACAGTGCCTTTTAAAATGTCTTGTGTGTTAAGGCTTTCTCCTACTCCCCTACCTAATAACTTACATCTTATAATTTTAAATAATTCTCAGTAAACAACATTGCCCATCTAAACATCCTGGTCAACAGATTTATGGCATAGTTTTACCTGCTCTTCTGGCTCAGTGTATTGATAGAAGAAAGTGTGTTACATCAGTCTAGGAAGAGCTAGAAAACAGCAAACAGTGCTGACCCCCGCTCTGTTCTGAAGCAATTCAGACAAATAAATCTGGAGAATTTCACAGATATGGTCATCTTACAGTGGAGCCAGTGTATTTCCAACAGGTAATTTTTTAACTCTAGAGCTCTTTCCACAATTAGAATTTAACTGATCTCTGTTAGTTTCACATCAAAAATGTCTCTGTAAAGGGCGAAAAGTTAAGAAAATACATAATCCTGTACACAGAAAACTTGCAGAAAATAGAAGGCTGTGGACTGCACAGTGCACTGAGAAATGTTCTCTACTGTTGGTTGATTCCTGTGCAGTTCATAGTAATGTGACATTTCCATTTAAGAGCATTTGCCATCAGTTCTGTAGTAAGCCACCTGTTCACATTTTGAAAAAGGCTTTGACCAGGTATTAACAAATACATCAAGCTTCTTAAAGCAAAAGTGGAAAAAAAGAAATTTATCTTCTTTTCAACATGTTGTCTGCTTGTTTTCATGTGTGTATTCTTTGATGGCATCAAGAGTTTGACAAGATTAATGCTTCCCAGTTTCCTCAACTTTGTGATTTTTATCACCTATTGTTTTTTCAAGTATCATCTGCAGGAACAATTGACATTATAGTGACTTTTAAAAACATGCTGTGTTTGATAATTATCACATTCAGAACATACAGTTTACATTGACAAATACAAAGTAAATCTCCATTGTTAAAGCAACTAACAAACTCTCTATAGTTTCAGTCACTCCTACATAAAATGATGGATTCTGCTTAGAGATTAATATAAAGTGAAAGTGACTGAAGCAAAGAGCATAGGAACCTTTTTATGTTGAAACCCTCAAGTCCTAGAGTTTCAGTGCATGTAAATATCAGCCCTAAAAGCAAAAAATAAATGGACAAATGAAATCATGGCAAAGGCAGATGAGCAACTGTGGAAAAGACAGCTTTGCAAGGCTGGTAGAGACAGCTGTTGGTTAGAGCAATGCATCCCTCTGGAGCATGTATAAACAAAAATTATTTGGAGCAGCAGGTAAAATGTTGTAAGCAGATCATATCAGTTGAATGGGGAAATTTGTTTTCCTCATGGAAAATTTCTAACGTTTTTTAGTGTTGGTGTCAACCAAGGATTTGCCATTACTTCCAAGATAAAATCCTGGAGGTGAAGATAGTTCTCCCCCTCCGTTCACCCTTTTCAGCAAGGGAGGACCAGTTTCTAAATCTTGATCAGCCTATTTTGCCAACAAAGAGCTGCCATCTTCTTATAGCAGATTGTTTGAGCATTTCTGGAGAACAAAACAGGCTTTGGGGAATAAAGCTGCTTTATTTTGAAACTACACAAAAGGAAAATGCTATTTCTGCTGTAGCCTATCAACCACTTTCTGGAAGTGGCTAGTAGATATTACATTGGATTTCCATTTATTTACCAAGTTGTTAACCTATCAACATTTCTCTGGAAGTGGTTAATGGATGTTGCATTGGATTTCCATTTATCTACCAAGTTGTTAAACAGCAGGCATGTGAGAGATGGGATAATGGTGTAAGTTTTCAAGTTTCTCCTGTACTCAACCCTGTGGACTCACATGCTCTCCAAGTTTGGTGTTTGTCTAAATCAGCCTCTGTTGGTGTTAGTAATGATTTTCAATTTACCTTTCCTATAGGAAAGGTAAACCTTTACTCATGGCTTTTAGGTCTACTCTGCAATAGTCTACTTGTGTTTATGTTGAGGTGAGGTAGGTTTCACCTGTAACAGGGAGAGATGCTTCTTGAGAGATGCTTTCCTTATGCTTAGGAAAGAGGAAGATAATACAGCAAAAAGAGTTTCCTTATAAACATCCCAGATACTTTCCCCTGTCTCTTACTGATGAAAAGTGTCATACGCTGAAAATAAAGCAATCAAAAAGCAGCTCTTTTTTTTTTTTTCCTTTTTTTTTTTTTTTTTCTGGAATGTCTCGACCTACTTAGCCCAAAGCTGCATGAAGATTTTGATAGAAACAGCATACTAGAGAAAGAAAACTGGCTTTATATATGCAATCCTGTAACTCTCTTCAAAGGCAATTTTTTCTTAAATTGCAACTAGTGGATACAGACAGATCATGTGAACCTCTCTAGATTATAAAGTCCTCTGTTTCACTACTTGTTTTCATACCCTGGCATCTGATGCCAGTGTTGGCAGCATGGTGTAGAGAAATCCTGTCTGGTAACAGAAGGTGGAACTGTCATCACAAGGGTTGGAGACAAGCATCTGTCTTTGTGCCTACTGCTATGGTCTCCTTTGCCTCAATAAAAATGTGCATGTGTTGGAAGTGGGAATTGGTCATGTACATCACACGTATAATGCAAACTGTCTTTCACATAAGAACTAATGAATTCTGTTCAGATCTCTGGAGAAGATGTAGAAGGGAGAGAAGATCCTTTTGCACAACAAATGAGGGATGGAGGTGCATTAGAAGGCCTCATAGTTATTTATGCAAATAGTGTGCAAAACCATGCAAAAAAAAAAAAAAATAATCTTGGGCACTGGAATTCAGATACTCACACTTATAAGTCACTAGCATGTTTTTTGGCACTGTTCTGGACCATGCCAACTAGTATTATCACAAACAGTTTCCCGACCTGTTTTTGGGAATTAGTATGAAGTCAATTCCCCGTAGTGTTTTTTTAAAAGTGGCCACCCTATTTGCATAATATCGTTTAATATTATGGATGTAGGAGCTTCTTTGACATTTGTCCTTAGTGCCATGGAGAGGTCCAAGGCTCATTTAATTTACATGATAGTATAAAAGTAGTGTCTATTTCCAGTGACCAATGTAGATAGTCCCAGCTCAGGTCAGCCATGTGGCTGCTGAGGACTGTACTATGAGCCCCACCAACACCTGTCAAATTTATGCATTGGCTGAGCTGCTTCCTTTGCACCTTTACGCTTTTTCAGTGCAACCAAAGACCTGACCTTAGCACTATGGTGTAGTAATAATATTGAACTCTTTAACCTTTGTGAAACTTTTCAAGTCCAATTTGCGAGATCTGTAGGAAACAAGTTGTGGGTTGATGGCTTGTGGTCAGCATTGCATATAGATAAGTAATTTTAAAGGCTTAGCAATGCGATCATATTTGTTCAAGAGGATTAAGCTAGCATAGAAATAAATGCCATTTATTCTTAAAGAGGTTGGCCCTTCTGAAAGGAGTTCTTAAGAATCTGGTGACTTATCATCCCTCTGTTACAGAGGTCAAGTGTGATTACTGTTTGCATCAGTGCATTTATTTGCAGTGTAGGTCATGATTCAAATGTTCTTCTGTGGTGTTTGTTTTTTTTTTTTTTTTTTTTTTTTACTTCTTTCCTGCTAAGAATATAAGAATAAACTCAAAGTTGCTAACACATCTAAGTAAGCCATTAATAAATCTAATTATATAATTGTAAGCCTGAGTTAGATCTTTTGAATCATATTTTTCTGTCAGCTGCTGATCAAGTTTCATAGATGTGAGCAAGGTCAGAATGAGTTTCTCTTCAGACGTACAAACAAGATAAATGTGAGAGAGAGGAGAAAAAAGAGGTAGGAAGGAAATCCACTAATAGGTATATTTTCCGGACATCAATGAGGTTTGTAATGTAGATTCACTGTTCTGTTACTGAGGTCTGAAAGTGACTTCCTAGTATCAGTAAACTAAACTATATTTAGTAGCAACCATTAGAGGTGTTTGTGCCTGGAAAGTGAATAATATTCCTTGTGAACATAATTTGCCTACACACTATATGTTGCAGGGTGGCTCTTGTAGTGTACTTGAAAGACTAAATCTAGTTCCAACACTACTTGTGTGGAGAAAAAGTGGTTAAAAAATGGTAAAAGCCCTCTAATTCAGTGTTTTGCAAGAAGGTATTATCTGAGAGCAGTTTATAGGAATTCTGTTTTCTTGTAGGTTAACGCTAAAAGAATAGTTACTTTTTCATAGGAAGAAAAAAAAATATATATATATCCAGTAGTGCTACAGCATTATACAACATCTTATTTCACTTTGGGAATTCAGTCTTATTATTTTTATTATTATTTGCCATCAGAATTAGGTTATTTTCTCTCTTTGTTTTTACTAAGAACTTGACCTAAAATTCCCTTGTGAATATTATCCTACAAAAAGAATTTATTAGAATATTATGTATTAATGTTGCTGACATGCTTCTAAAGGTTGCACTTAATAAACAAAGTACTGTGCCTACTGTCTATTAGATAGCATTTTAAAATAGTGGATAGTTATGCCAAGAGTGGGATTTCCACAATGCAAACCATATGGCTTGTTTATACTGAAAGATTCAGAAAAAGCATCAGCTCAGACTTGTTGTGTTTGAAATAAGAAGAGCTTTTCCATCCCCTTTGATGAATTCCTCTGTGTTAAAAGTAAAATTATTTGAGAGTTACTGAATCATACTAAGGTTAGCAGGATTCTTTGTCTTATGTATACTTTTTTCATTTCATTATGTATCTTCAGCTGCAGCAACTGCAGAAGAGTACGGCTGATCCCACACATTATTTTGGGAGAGGAGTGCATTTGGGAATGCATTATTTAGAATGGAACCCAATACTGTGGAATTCACTGCAGACAGAGACGTCTGCACAGACAGAGGCACATCTGATATAGCTGTTGGAAAGAGATTAAACGTTTCTTAAATTAGACTAAAATTATTGTAACAGCTTCCATTGTCAAAGGCAGCTGCTCTGTCTGTAGTGTGAAAAATAGTGGAAGAAAACATCGCTGTCACCACAGACTCTGATTTCCATGCTACAATGTCTTTAGTAGGATGGTAGCAACTTCTGAGATGCCTGTAATTTCAAGATAATTAACTACAATCTGCATTATGAGACAAGTGAATGAGGGAGCCTAAAATATGACTCAGCCTGAATCTTCATCAGAAGTATGGGTGAATCTGAGAGTTAGCAAAGCTCTCACTTATTAGCAGTTTTAGGACTTTAACCCACTGTTCAAGGTTACAACAGCCAAAGCCACCTCCAATCAGTTAAAGACAACTGAATGGCTTTTATCCTGCTCAGAGCTTGTATTCCCAAATACAGTGTATTGCAATAATTCATTTTGAAGGACAGAAAGACATAGATCAAAGAGGCAAGAGCTGCAGAGGAATTACTCTCTAGGACATGGTAAAAAGGCACTGCATGCCAGAGATACTATATGCGCAGGAGCTCAGCAGTGGGAAGGACTCGAGTCTTGGGGATTTTTTGCAAACTGGGTTACAAAAGACCAGACTAGCCTAAGGAATGTGACAGCATACATCTATTTAGTCATATTTCCATATTTTAACAATACAATGACATTTCTTTCTAGAAACTGGATGACTTTTTTTGGGGAGGGAAAAAAATGACAACTTTAAAGGTCTGTCAGGGATATGTAAGTGACAGGAAGAGTAATTACAAAGGTAAGAGTTTTCAGAATACTGGTGAAACTCTAGAGGAAAATGAAGCACTGCCTTTTTAATAGCTGAACAAGAAAGGAGACAAAATGGCAGTAATTTGTGGTGTCACAAGTCCATATTGTTGGAAGAGAAATCCCAGCAATTATTATTATCATATGGAAACTCTTCCATGGGAAAGAACTGTGCAAACAAAACTGCCCATTTGATGGGATATTAAGTCAATTGGTAGTAATAATAAATACTCATTTGATGGAACCTCAACAAATGCCATCAGCAAGACAGAACTTAGCTATTGCCACTAATGTAAACTGTTATTCCAGGTGGGAAAATAGGTATTTAATGAATTAAGGGTGAAGCCAGATCAGCTGGATTAAAGAGTTTTCTGGAGTTCAAGAAACTGAGAAGGTTCTCAACCACCACTACACTAAGAAAATTTTTCTTCCTTGACATTGTAGCTTCAAGAATAGTGTTTTTGTGCCTTTGTACAGAATTGTGTCAAAGAAGAAGAAAATAATGTTGACTAGTTATACTTATGCAAAATTTTATTAGCAATAGTGCTACCAGAAGGTTGTCACAAGCAGCAGACTCAACTCATATTTTACAATTTTAAAATGGGGGTGGGGGGGAAGGAAGCAGTTAAACCTGCAAATGGAGAGAAAGCACAGCTGAAGTACTTCACAGCTGAAAGAGCTGCTTTAAGGGCTAGCAAATCTGGAGCTTGGATGTATACGCACATACACAAACAGTTATATTTTGAGACCATGCTATTCTTTCTTCTTATATTTTTGAAACTGTAAATAGTAAAGTCATGAATGTACACTGAGATTTTACCAGTGGAAAGACAGAGAGCAAATGGTTTCCCAAAATCAGTATCAAATTTGACACCAAGTTAACACTGTGCATGTCTGTAGCAGGAATTGATGGCTGTGTGTTTTGTTGTTGTTGTTACGATTATCTTCCTTCTTAATCCAACTTTAATTTTACTTCTCCAATAAGAGAGATAAAAAAGATGTAGCTAGTGACCTTATGAAAGCAGCTGGCCCCTCTTTTATAGTCCTGCTTGACTGGTGTTTTCAATTGAGCTGCTTTTGGTTGTAACAAAAAGAAAGGAGTAATTAACATAAATTCTGGAGATTGCTCCCCATTCCATCCAACCAAGTAATATGTTTGTTTATTTTACCTATGTTAGTACTTATTAAAACGTATCACCATTCCCTAAGCCTCTGGGTGTGTTTACATCTTTGGAAATATAATTAAACTTCAAACATTCATAGCTGTCTGTCCACATTTGATACTACCAGAAGACAATCATGAGATTAATAATTTCCAACAAGCGTATCGCCGAAGGAAGCTGACACCGCTCTTGAGATGGGCTTTGTTCTGGGCACTGAGAGCTGCTGATGTTCAAGTCCAGTGACTCAGCAAGGAGTGTACGCAGAGTGGGAGGAGGATAGAACGGGGGCATAAAGAGACAAAAATGACCTTTGGTGATCTGGGAGTTTCCAGACATGGTTACGAACTTTGCATTTCTCAGATTTTGGGTGCCAGCTTGGCATGTTGGGAAGGTCTGACTTTTAGAGGATGTGTAGGAGGTGTTCTTTGAAAATCAAGCTCCTTTAATGTCCTTCAGAACACATACTCTTAAATAGAATTACTGGGTGTGATCTACAGAAAATTTGAACTACATTTTTGAAGGTGCTTTTCTGTTTGTGTCCCCTCTCCCCCCCCCCCCCCCTTCTTTTTCTTCATATATAGTGCCTCTCATTTTCCTCTAGCATTTCATTACTTTATGAAGATGCTGAAATAGGATAAATAAAAAGACTGAATAGAGATATCTAAAAAATGTGTACGTACTCTATAGCAATACAGGTTGTTTAAAGCGGTGTGTGATACAGGAAAGAAAGTAAGACTAAACCCACCGCCCCTTACCTTAAAGGCTATTTTGTAGAATGTTTATCACATTCATCTTCTATCTCTCTTAAATCTCTGCTTTATTTCCTTTTTGTTTATTCATTTTCCTCTCTTTTTCCTCTTGTGTGGTACGCCATTACTTCTCCTGATTTGCTCCCTCCTTCTTTTTGTTTTTCTCTTTGCATCCCTCTTTTTTTTTTTTTTTTCCAGCTACACTAAAGGCTCTCAGGTTCTGGTGTGCTCTCCCTTCCTTCCCTTAACTCATGCTATCCCCCATGCTGTTTTATACTCTCATTTCTACATCTTCTTTCTGTCTTACCTTGTAATCTTCCTATTATTTTCTCTTTCCACCTTTTTGCTTAAGGCTTAAAATACACATGAATAATTTCTTACTGTGGCAAAAAGCCGATCTCTTGTCCAGCTGCCCCTTGCTTGTGCTGTCAGGCTCAGTAATGGACCTCAGGGGGAAAACCTCTGGCCTGCTCTGTCAGGATGGCTCTGCTTCAGCTACGTGAACCAGTTTCAGTGGAGGCGATGGCCTCCTCCCTCTCTCTGCATCAGAGTCCTTCTCTGGCCCTGGGAGGTGCGGTGTGACCCAGGGGACTGCGCAAGCACAGGGGTGCTGCTGAGGCATGTGCCCCACAGCCTGTGTTACACAGTGCAACAGCAGAGTCCTCTGTCCCTCTCTGGTAAATCTTTGTTTACTCTTCTCCTGTCACCAAGAGGTAAAATATCAGTGAGCAAGACTGTTTGATTCCTTCCCCTGGCTGATTTCTTGCTTCAGGTCTCATTCGGTGGGGGATGGTTAAACCACAAGCAGAGCAGCAGCCAGCCTTCAACACTGAGCTGTGCCTGGAGCTACAGTGGGCCCTGAAAGGCACAACTTCCAGCAACCAAATGCCCTACTAAATCCCAAAGCCTTTTTTGCTGTCTTGTTCAAAGCTCTCCTCTCCCAGGGGAAGAGCGGTTCAATGCTTAGGATGCTGGTCCGGAATTTAGAACTGCTTTCCAGTCCCCTCTGTGCTACAGGTGTTTTGTCTAATTGTAGCCATTTAAGTTCTCTTTACTTCAGTTTCTTGTCAGTAAAATCTTCCTCTACCTCCTAAAGGCACCCTTAAGGGCAAGGATAGATTTTCTTCCAGACTATGGATAAAGCGCATAGCTGCTGCTGTAGCGGGATCCTGAATAGGCATTGCCTAGTTACATGTGGTAACAGAGAAATCTTATTAGCTGATATAAAATTACTTTCTAATTAATACAGCCACTCTTTTTTTTTTTTTTTTTTTTCCTTCTGGTATCCTCATAAGAAATCATGTAAACACAGGTTGACTATCATTATGCGAAACAAATGCCATCTTGGGAAAATGAGATATGATAAATACAGGGAATACTTGTTTACAGCTCAGCTAACAGTATGTTCAGTAGTTTGTTTAATTCTGATTCTGACTGGGTTTTATGAGTATTGAAAGGTATGGGATTCTAACAAAAATGTGTGAGACAGGTGCAAGTCAGAGCTGGCATATATGTGATGGTTATGGGGGTATTGTAAAGAAAGACATGGCAAAACCCATGAGAGGAAAGGGCTCTGTCCTTTCTGACTGTTGCTCAGAGACCTGTCTGACATCAAGGACAGAGAACTCTTTAGCAAGAGTGGGGAAGCACTTCTGGGATCTTAGAGTCTTTGTTCTAAATAATACTAAAATATCTTGACTGTACCCCTAAAATAATAGCAGTACTATTCATTTTAAAGATCAGACTTGGCTTGGGGAAAAAAAAAAAAAAAAGCCCTACTTGGATCACATAGTTTAAATCAAATCATATTTGAAATGATTTATTGATTCATTAATAACATGTAATTAACTGAAAAACACTCTACTATACACTCAGGATCAGCATCAGCCATACAACAAATCAACCTCAACAACAGACACAAAATATTAATGTACACCTCTGAATTTCTAAACGTACTTCTTAAGTAACCCTAGAATTTGTCTCTAGCTTGTAAGGAAAGCCTGTCTGAGCTTTTGCAGATGAACTCTGAATTGAATCTCACTTTGTTCTCACAGCTTTTCAAAATGTATAGCCTGCTCATTCCCCTGTCCTAAGCTTCTGTCTTGGAAAGACTTGGTAGAAAAGGATACATCCGTCCCTCCAGTTCATACTCTGCCATCATAATTCAGACTTTCCTTCTGTCCAGAAAAGAGGATATTTTGAAGGCAACTGAGGAATGTGGCAATGTTAATTAACACCAGCTGCAGGATGAAGATGAACATATTTGCTGGAAGAAGTCTGATAAAAATGTAGTCAGCAGCAGCACCTTGAAGGACGAAGACAAGTTAAAGCTAGAGCTTTAACTTGGCTTCAGAGAAGTGTAGCATTATATAAGATTAAGTATATATATGAACTTTAAATACTTCTAAAAGCTAGACAATTACATTGAATTCTAAATGATGCCAGACAAAGTGCATATGAGTATTTAAGTGAAAAGTGTATATGATCAGGGAGACCAGAAAGGAAGTATAGAACTGTTAGAAGTCCAATAACCTCCACATATTGGTATCAATATGAACAGAAGGCAAAAGTGGAGAATTTGGAAAAAGTAAAATTCATGGTAGGGTGAAAATGTTGCTGAAAGTAAGCAATGCAGCCATTCTTTGTGGTTCTCTTTGTTCTATTAGAGGAACAGAAGAGGGAAACATCGAACATGCTTTGGCTAAGCAAAGATGAATTTGTAGATTTGTACAATGAATGAAGTTAAACTTGAAAGAGATTTTAAAAGACACAGCTTTCTTTTCACAGATGACAGAAGAGGTATTTTGTATACTGGAACTCAATGACAAAATAAGTGACTTGGCAGAGTAGAGTTACATGCTGAAACCTGCAAAACAGTGCGGGGTCTTGTGGAGGCTGAATAGGTCCCCAGGAGAGGCATGGATAAAGACGTTAAGGGTACCCAGTGACTGGAAGGGAAATTAGATGCTTTCTAAACTGAATTCTCCAGTTCACTGAAACGTTAGAAGTTGCCACTCAAAAGGGAAAACTGGAGCTGCAGAGATAATATCTAGTCATCCTTGAAAGGAACAGGGTTAGCCTACCAAAGGAATGAAGACACGTTTGAATAGGATCAACTGTGCAACCAGCAGCACAGTCAGTCAGTAAATGTTGACAAATTCCATATGTTCAGCTTCTCAGGTAATGTAGATGACAAATGATCATCCTAGTATCTGGACAGGAGTGACAACTGATGAAATTTCTAAATGCTTTTGAGAGTAGTGAACTAGGCTGATATTTAAGAGGCTATTGGCCTTCTTCCTCGCTCTTTTCCACATCACTCTTAACTGTCTGAGCAAAATTGTGTATTAAAAGCAGACTTTCTGGAAATTAAATAAGTAAGCATCCTAGTAGCAGATTAATTTCTGGCTATGTGGTAGGGAAATGAGGATCCCTAATTTGGAAAAAAATCACATATCCACAATGTGGACTGTTTATGTACACAGCATCAAGTCATATGTTTATTTGAGTAACATCAGTGAAATTAACTGGCACTGGTTAACTTTAAAATTTAAAATGCTAAGAAATTTCAATATTTCAATATAAATGTTAGCAGTTTCATTGGAAGTACCAGGGGAAACAAACAAACAAAAGCTTTAGTCTGTTTTTCTCCAAGTTTTTTCCTTAAATCAGAAATATTTTGTAATAATCTCTATTTATTTCATGAAAACCTTTATCACCATACATGTACACACATATATAAATGATACCTGATAAATAGTTCATATCCTAAAGTATGAACTCCTTGGGCACAGAGGGAGATAATTTGTACACAGTAGAACTTGCTGTACAGGTATAGGAAGATATATTGGCCTTCAGAGAAGTAGTTTTGCTATGAGGCTCTTTGACTGCTTTGCTGCCATAATGACCAGAGAGAGCTGACCAGCTATGCACCAGTTTCCACATTTTTATCAGAGATTAACAAAAGGGATTGACTGAGACCTGGAATTCTAATGGGGATGAGGGAAATGGCTCATGTCTATTAGCTCCATAGGGCATTTCTGTTTTTATAGACAGGTTTGACAGCATGGAAGTACCCCAGATAATGGCACATTACCATGGCACAGTGCACAGGCTAATGAGCCTTACCTCTTGGGGGAATCATTAGGCCGAGGGCAGTGCTACTTTGACATGAGTACTTTGCTCCCAGTGTCATAGTTAACTCAATGATGCTAGCCTGGTGGGAGGGGGCGAAGTCTCTGAGCCATCCTGTGTTATTACAGGATGTGGACTGGCTTGCAGTACCTCTAGTTATGATACACAGGTAATCCAAATTATCTTAAATTAAATTTATCCCAAATTAAATTGTTAGATTGCTTCTGAAATTGTCTGTTGTATATTGGATCAATTTTCTTGTCAAGTCAATGGGTCGTCCCATGGAATTCACTGAGTATTCGGTCAGTCTACAAACATTTTCATATAACAGCAATAACAACAGAAAGAGGGGGAGGGAGGAGAAGGAAATGTAGACCAGCCCCTGGCTCAGCAGATGAGGAAATTTAAGCAGTTAGATATTGCAATAAGACCATGCTGTCTTATCTTCAAAGGCAAAAGAGAGAGTGAAGGCTCGGTAATGGCAATCTATGCAGAGAGAGCTCCAGGGCTGGTTAGATGATGAGAGACTGATTTTCATAAAGAAAGATATAGCAACTGACAAGAACATGGAATCATTTTAGAGAGCAGTGAGTAATGTGCTGTTTTTTTTTGAGATGTTTCCCTTGAGGTATACAGAGACAGCAAGGACGGTCCTGGGGAAAAGGGTGTTAGGTTTAGTTCTCAAGAGATCTCAGTCAAATTTCTTGTTCTGCCACAAACTTTCTGTGAAAAGTTGAGTAAATTACTTAGTCTCCAGCCCCTAGGTTTCCTAGGGCCAGTTTCAGTTCCTTGCTCCCATTGATTTCCAAGTCAGAATTGCTTTGCTATCAATGGGTGCAGGGCACTTTGAGGAATGCAGTAGCTAAATACCCTGATGGATCAGTCCCTTGGTTTTCTAAGACTTTTTTTTTTTTTTCTTTTTTTTTTTTTCCTCTCTTCTGGAAGAAGAGGTCTGAACAAGATTTTATTTTTCA
Organism: Aythya marila; assembly: GCF_965140915.1. Lineage (NCBI taxonomy): Eukaryota > Metazoa > Chordata > Aves > Anseriformes > Anatidae > Aythya > Aythya marila. The sequence goes on along the minus strand of NC_139042.1, from coordinate 116,510,758 downwards.
GTTGCTGTGGGTCCATTCAGAGCAATGGCAAGGTTTTGGGTCCAGTGTCGCAAAGGCAACACTGTTGGGATGCAGTGATGATTAGTGTCTCTTAAGAATGTGAGATCACACAGGTAAGCAGCTGCTTAGTCTTATCCACCTAAGAGTAGCAAAGGCATAGAAATTGTAGAGGGCCGGCTCTGTGTAATGGAATTTCTCACTGTTGCCAGTGAGAACGTGTACATTGCACAGTACAATGCCATATAGCCTGCAAACTTGGGCTATCTCATTCAGAGTGCAGACAGCTGTTTCAGCATACTGACAAACCCTGTGGAGTCCTACACTAATGTGGCTACTGTTTTTTTTTTAGAGCTGGCTCCACTCACTCAAAGCTAGTCTGGGATCTTTGTCAGGTCCTGCATATATGCAGCTACTCACATACGTGCCTGATGTGCAGTCAGTGTCAGACTTGCTCTCAGCAGGTTCCTGATGTCTAAAGGCAATGTTTCATTGCTTTGAAACAATTACACATTATTAGGATGCTTGGTCCCTAAGCCTTCATTATAAGGGTCCTATATCCTCTAAAGAGGTCAAGAAACTGCTTTTTAATTAGAGGAAGACAGGACCTCTGCTGTGTAAATCGGTGCAGCTTACTTCAAAACAATGATGCTATTCTAGTTTACACAAGGTGAGGATCTGACACAAAGCATAATGGAAGAGAGGTGACACAATGAATGACATTTTTCAAAAGCTTTCAACTTTAGTCTGACTCTCTGCCCATTTCTTTTGTAATCAAAAGTCTTATTGAATTTGGAGGGAATAGAGTGATGCCAAGGCTGAAAGAGGCTGTTTGAGAAATCCCATCCCTCAGGCCATGAGTGTCTTAGATTGCTCACTGGAGGGAGCTGATTGACTGTGAAGGTTCAACAGTTTGGTAGGGTCCTTCTTGGCCAGCAGTGATAAAGCTGAAAAAACTTGTACTGCTCCAAAGTCAGAAGAGGAAAACCAAATCAAACTGGATGACCAAAAAGTAATGTTTCCACTGCATCCCCAAGCAGTGAAAGAGAATAGCTATGAAACCTCACTCTTCCAGGAATCTAACATGTCAGTGGCTAATGGATCTCAAAAAAGTTTTTGGGATATCTGTTTCCATGAGGATTTCAAAACTTGTCTAGTGCCAATCTGCTCTGTGTTGAAGCTGATGCTGCTATATGCCTTGAAGCACATCTTACGTGACTAGAGCGAGTGAGGGGCTTGGGTTTTTTTTGAGGGATGGGAGGGAAGGTGTCAATATAGACTGGAATGCTCAGTGTCTTTGCTGATTGATGAGAGGAATCTGAAAGCTTCCTAGCGTTGTTTTATTGACCTTCACTGCCTTTGCTCTATTGGGTCTCAGTTCCAGCAGATGCCAGTATGATAAAAATAAGCTAAATAATTAAAGAAAACATGTCAAACAAAGGGACATGAGGGGACAAGTAAAAACAGCCCAAGCAAAAAAAATATCTAAGCAACCCTCCATTCTCTGAAGACCGTTTGTGTAATGATACAAAAATAAATTAACTTCATACATTAACTTCTAATGGAACAGTGAATGGGTTAATGTAACTGGAGAAGATAAGTGTCAGAATATTTTTAAGTGCTTTCTCTGCTAATAGCACTGAGCCCAAAACAGCACCAATGTGTTAATGTAACTCGATCAAGCTGATTATATAACAGCATAAAGACATTTTCCTTATCTGCTAGCATCACCATCATTCATTTGCAGTATGTTCCAACTGACTACACTATACATCAGTAGTTATGTTCTATACACAATAAAATTACCACATTACATGTTTGCATTGATATATGTATATATTATATTCACTTCATGAGAACAGGAAACTTTCGATCATTTTCTAGCTTTGCAAGTGCTTTCATTGTGAAAACAGTTTCTTATAGCAATTGTTTCAGGTGTCATGACTGTGCCCTTAGACTACTGTAGTTCTGACTCAAGCAGGTATGGTTAGCTCATCAATAAGTAGATTCTTGACAATAACATTAATACACCCCTCAGTAATGGCTACTTAGTGGGCTCTGACAGGACTTTCTGAAAGACTAAGGGCTCATTTTTCTGCATAAGGGTCTCAAAATATAAGTCTTAGATATTCCTGATCCATGGTTCGCAAGTATGCAGTCTGTAGGACCCTCTCCATTACCCACTACCCTAGGGAATAAAAATGTCAAAACGGAAGCTGACAGGCAGAGAAAAATACTACACTGTCTGCAAAATGTTTCTGTGTTATTGTTGATGGGCCAGAAAAAGGAACAGTATCTATGTGAAAGTGTGCTAATGTAGGACATAATTTGGAGCTCATACTGTGCAAGCAGATCCCTGTCTCTCTGGGGTTCTCCACGACACAGACAATCATGCTGGCACAGGCAGACATTCAGGAGGTCATACTTAAGCACTGTAATTTTTGGGGAACATACTGTGCATGCTATGTTTTACAGAAAGCAGATGAATCCCTGCTTTCTAAAGCACAATCCAACTCAGATTGCTCTTTGGAGCAGTAAGTGGTGCCTCCATACGTCATTTTTGATAACTTCTCAGTTTCCTTCAATAATGAAATCTTAAAAGGGGAGAGAAAAAGGAAGAGTCTTTAGAAAGTTAGTAAATAAACAGAATGTAATGTTTTGGGTAGGAAACTTTTAATTTTAGCATTCATATCAGAACACATGCAGTGCCAGCTCATTGTAATTATCAAAAAAATAGAAACTGTAGGCATGGGGGAAAAATACGAAGTTGGAAGCATACATGATGACAGACATAACGTCTAAATTATTATTATTTTTGTAATATCCCCTTTACTGTTCCTCTCACAGAGGAGAGCATATTTTTCACTAGTTTTTAAAGTTTCACTAATTGTTCTGTTTGCTCTGTTCAGATTCTGGAGAAGTTTGGTAATCCTGATATCACTGCACAGCCCACAAACAGTAGCCCCAAAATGGAAGCATCTTATAATGAGATGTTATCTTCACACCGAGGGACATTTCAGGGAAGTAAATAGCAGTTTGTGGAATAAAGCAATTGAAAATATGCAAGTACACTCAGCAAACAGATGGCATTTAGAATGAGCTGGATTCCTTTTTCATAGCTCTAGCTCAAAATATTTGATTCAGAAGTTCACTTTGCAGTTTTTTCTCCCCTAATCCTTTCAAAATCTGTAGCGGTCTTCACAGTTGTCTGTTGCCTCGGCTTGAACATAGGTTTTCATTTTTTGAGTATGGTCTTGTAATTAGACTGTATAAAATACTAGATGGAAAGGGAAAGAAAAAGAACTGCACATACCAGTCTTCAGAATCAAGGATTTAGACTGTGGTAGCACCAATAAGCCAGTGGGGTGTTTCTGCAAAAAATTATAAAAAATGATCACATGCCTGGTTGTGATGAATCTCATTTATTCATGGGAGGCTATTTATATGAGAAGTATGGAAAGATTTCAAACACCGTTATAGATTTTAAAAGGTTATTTCCAGTGGAAGACAAATCCAGTAAAAAATGGCCAGGGCTGTCAACTGGAATTTGTAAATATTAATTCCCTTTCCCTTATCTTATTGCATTAAGGGCTGGAAATTTGTCTTTGGTCAATAATTAGTGTTTAATTGAGCTATGGAGGGACTGGAAATGAAATAGAAGAGGATTTGTGGTGTGTATTGGATTGGGACGGAAAAGTTGTACCTTGCGTTGTTATTTTCGGAGATGGTCACTAAGAGAGCCAAGATTATGAAATGAGGAAGTGTATGAAAAGGGTAAAATAATGATCTTGATGGAAAAGAGTCAACACAGGCCCCAGTCTGGCAAACTGTCTGTATCTGTGCTTTATGCTAGGTATTGTTTATGAATCAGGCACAGAAGCAGGCTTCCGTTGTGCTGGTATGGGGGAGAGAACAGCTCAGGTGCATGCCTTGTCTCTGTGATGAAATTACCATGCAATGCTTGTAACTGGAGTTGCTGTATGCCTCATGCCTATTTACATGGTGCGTGGTTTTGCTTGTGAATGCTGAATCTGCTGCTTCTGTGCCTTGTCTCTCCTTGGTCCTGTCATAGTGCTCCATAGTGGGAGAAAGACGAAAAGGAAGGCAGAGAGAGAAGAGGAGAGAAAGGGAAGAAATATGAGAGAGAAATGCCATGACATATCTTGGGTTTTCTTGGCAGACCCAAAAGGCTGGTACTGCAGACGGTGGGATATTAGTCTGGCAGAGAATGTATTTTTGAGCAATGTTACGTTAAAAATGTCTTTCCAGTTTATATGAAAAGACAATCTATCCATCTGTTGGTACCCAACACTAGAGATAGTTTTTAAAGTATTGATCTGTTAGTTTTTTGTTTTGTTTTGTTTTGTTTTTCCATCCCTCACTCTTCTGTGCATTTTTTTTTTCCTTCGATTTTTAACTTTTCAGGAAAAAGATAACATCTGCTCCCTCAATAGCTCATTTGCCTTGTGTTTTTAACAAGCCAGTCTCCCAGCTGGAACTGCAGTACCCAAGTTGCATTATAGTGTTTATTTTGGACACTCTTCATTGTAGTCACATAGCTTTACCACAGGATTGGGTTCATAGGAATGAACAGAATCATAAAACAAACTGTCTTCATGATAGTTTGATGCCAAGATCAAAGATAGGACAATAATCCAGGATGTAACTGTTTGGAAAGCTTGTATTTTAACAACAGTTTTCTAGTATAATAGTTCCAAATTCTTTATAAAGAAAGCAAAGAGTTTCGCATATAGATTTTTTTTTTTTTTTTTGAAAAAACTACTTTCAGAGGAAATTTTTACTGAGTGGCATAACTCTCTTGCCTTTTATTGATAATGCTTACTACAGATTTAGACTGGAAGCCCAGAACATTATTTTCTTAGGCTGGGGAGAAGTAGACAAATGCACCAATTGTGTATTCCAATGTAATGTTGTATTTTGTGGCTGTCAAAACTGGATCAATTAGACTCAAATTCTTTTCTACTGATGGGTTTGTGTGATGTAAACACACACATGCCACTTAAGGATACATTATTTAAAACTGTAATTAGCAATATGCAGTCAGTGCCACAAAAATAGGATACTAATCAGAAACCATGCTTGTAACTCACATGATCTGGGAGAAGTAAATGTGGAAATATATCTTCATAAAAAATTCACACAGTCACAAATTGTGCCATCTATTTCTGTACACTATATTTTTGTTACTCCTGGAGACAGAAGGTCTTTTTATTTAAAGTGATTGTTGTTGGTTTTTCAGAAGACATAAAGTATTCATTTTCTCCCCTCTCTTGTTGCCTTTTAGAAATAGTCAAAGAACTGAAATTAATTAAGTTCCGACCTCATGTCAGCATTGTATACCATAATTAACAGAAAACAACATCCTTAAGGTCTAAGATCTGCACAATTAAAGCCAGAAATCTGTGAAAAAGACAAGATTAAAAAGGGAGTGTTGGGAGGGAGAGTCTTTAAATGTTGAATTCCCCTGCATGGGAGTTGCAGTCACTGAAAAGTTCACCTAACATACCCAGATACATTAACATAAATCCCTTTGTTCTTCTGCATAATTACCTTTCCATTTGTCTCCATGGAAGTGTAGGCAGTTCCCTGTCTCTAAACCTTGTGAGCTCTTCTTGTGTATTTCACACTTGTGTGTTACAGCCCAGACCCTTTCAAAAATAAAATCTATTTACAGAACAGAGGTAATCAGGTTGCATCGTGGTTCCAACCTTGGTGTATGCAAAACAGACTTTCTGTACCTTATACTAGCTGTTACTGACAAAACTCAAAACAAAACAAGCAAAACAAAAAACTCGCAACATTCTGATACAAGCACAATCTTCCCTGCCTTTCCTTCCTAAAAATGCCAGTATGTCATGGCCTACTAGCATAAGAGTTGAGTTGATTTCATGATTTTATTGCCTTTTATTTATTTATTTATTTATTTATTTTTCTGATTCGAGAGATCTACCAGAGTATTAAGGCTGGAAAACTAGATTCTACCATTTTGCTACTCACTGAATGCCATGATTGTTCATTCTTATTCTAACCTCCAACAAATGAAGCCTTTGCTTCTTTTACTTTCCAAATCTGGTAATTTTCAAACGTGTAGTTTATCTTTAATCTCTCATATATTCATCTTTGGATCTCTGCTAGAACAATTTTAAACATTTTACAAAATTTTTGGTTTGAAAAGCTGAGGAAGTAACCAGGTACTCTAGTTTTAAGAATTAAAATAACATTTTATTTTGTTTGAAAATGCGGTATTCCTCCTTTTTGCATTTCCACCTTGTCCTTGAAAATAAATTGAAGAAAAATGGTATATGAAAATCAAAAAGTTGGCTATTTTATTATTCAGCTTTACTATAAAAGGAAAAATAAAAATTAAAAATACCACCCCCACAACAGAAAACAAAATTAATTAAAGCAAGCTTTGATTCTCCTTTAAAAAAGGTAATTCAAAAATCTGATCTAAAGTGTTTAATGTCTTCATTGTTTTTTATTATTTCTTTGGGCTCCCCTTTAATATAGTCTTTGCTGCAGTCTCTCTTTCTATGGATTTCAGTCAAAACCCCAATTGTTCTCCGTGATTAAGGCTTCATTTTCATTGTTTCTTTCTATTGTTCTTGTTGTGCTTTTGACTTCCTTTTGGCCAACAGTAACTTTATCCTATAGCTCTTTTATACTTTTTTTTTTTTTTTTTTAATTTTATTATCCTTTATTTACTATCCTTGCTGTTCAATCCTCTTCCAGTCTATCTTTTAGTTTGAATACCTTATTATTGCAATATTCTTTAGAGGGTACTTGGTCACTCACGAATGTATCGCCTCAAAGTACTTCATTTCAAAAGTTGTTTAATGGAAGATGACAAGGTTGCCATTTTAAAAAAGTCACAGTCTAGGTGCATATTACAGTCACCTTTATTTTAAAAACTGTGTCTGCCAGCTTGTCTTTTTGTTGAAATTGTGAGTGATCACCTCTGCTTGTGTACTACCCCTGTGTCGGAAGTAGATAGACTTTTGAGTAGTCCTGATGCAAATCATCCGCTAGCATGTCTTAATTCTAGGTTATTCTTCCCATTGACTTTTTCCTCAGTTCTCTGCTATGCCAATTTCCTTAGCTTCTGCAATCTTTCCTTTCCATCTCAATCTTTCAAACTCTCTCAAAGGCGTTTCGAGTGTTACTGTCTTTTCTCCTAACACAAAGTCTAATGCTAAAAATTTGATTCTGATTTTATTTTTCCAGAATCCACTCCTTCTTTAGACTTCAGCACAGGTTTCTATTTTGTTACTTGAGTTCTTTCCAATTGAAATTTTACCTTATCCTTGTCTACTAGAAGTTCAAGAGCTCAATTCAGAACTTCTGTTCTGAATATGTCACTCTGCCCTCATTCAGGCCTTCTTTCTTCAAGAAATTTAAGGTAATGCTCTTTGTCTTCATTGCCAAGTAGAGTTTCTCCTGTCTATATATGCTTCTTATCTTTCTCTACTAACTTGTATATTCCCTATCCATCATGAAGTCTTCTTTAAACTTCTCTCTTCTGTCTTTTGAACGCCTTTCATATGTAGTAATACCCAACTCCCTGCACTCAAACCCTAATTTCTTGTTTGTAATGCTTACTAATGCTAATACATTTCTTTTAAAATATACCTACTTGTTATAGAACTGATTTTGCCTCCTTCATTAAGGATTTTACCTTTCCATTTGTCTCCATGGAAGAGATTGAATTCAATAATGCATTAAGTACCAAGTTCCCACTGAAATCTGTAGAATTTCTCTCCAGTAAAGTGGCTGGGTATGACCCTTCTGTAATATTCTATACATTATATGCTAGAAACAAAGTCAGTCTGCTAGAAGATTGTTCTCTGGATCAGTCAAGGTTTTGTTTCTGAATTATATTCTCTGTTTTCAGTAAAAAATGCCTAGAACTGAGACCTATGTTTTCCTTGCATCTCAAATGTCCCAAAGCCCATTGCTCACCCCTATCAAATGCTCTCTACTACCAGTGGAGAGTAGCATTGATAGTGGAGAGATCAGGGAGAAAAAAAATAATCCTTAAAAAGGTTACAATGGGGACATTAAAAAAAAAAAAAAAAAGTCATCATTTCTGTTGAAATGCATACTGTTGTTCTGGAAAGGTAACCTCAAGAAAGAAGGCAGAGGAAAAAGTTATTGAACTATTAGGTCACTGTAACCTGCCTCATTCCTCGTTTAAGATAACAGCATGAAGCTGGCAAGTTTTGCACACAGTTCCAGGGAAAGAAACCCCTAGGTACAACAGCATGAAGAATATCAACAGATGTCTCTCAGCTGTTTGGGGTTTCACTTTGTCTTCAGCATGCTGCCAATTCTAGCTGACATTGCTGCTTTCTGGAAGGGAAAAGAAAACCTGTTGCTGTTGTTATTGCTGTTGCTCAGCCTACTAAAATAGGACTAGCTACAGGTTTTCTTGTTCTGGTCAACAGAGGGCTTGGAAACAGTATGTTTACAAAGTATGTAAAAGCCACTGAAATAACATTTTTCTGGTGACTATTTCTAAAGTTTTTGTAGTGTTTCCACTGCTTATATTTTTTTTTATTATTTTTTTTTTCCTTCCCCTCTCCAGTGTGTTATAGCACTATTATTGATCATGAAGACATTGAACAAGAGTATTGTTTCCAAAATAGTAAGGAGAGGGTTCTGATTCATCCTTCCCTCTTCCCAAACATCTTAAGAGTGCAAATTGACAATAAATTTCCGCTCTTGAGTTAGTCACCCATTGCAGATATGTGAAATCTGCATACAGGGTCATATGAATGCAAAGGCAGTTAGAGCTGCCAGCCATGGAGAAGAGGAGAGGCTTTGGATTCAGTGTTTCATGTTGGAAGGAACCATTTTATCATCTGTGCTGTTCTACTATCTCCTAACAGTTATTACACTTCAGCCAATTACCCTTGTACTGAGCCCAGGGTTAGGGCTAACTGAATTATTATTCATATTTGACAAGAATGTAAGGAACATAACTAGTCATGATCTGAAAACTTTAAGAATGGTGAATCCACTGTTTTCCTTTTGACTTTGCTTTAGTGGGCCGACTTTTTTTTTTTTTAATTTAAATGTGTGTGATTTTTCTTTCATTTTATCTGTTTTCTGAACATTGCATCTATGTCTTTCCTTGCTTTAATAATAAAGATGCTATTTTAATACACTATATTTTCTTCCCATTAAGATATTTATATACTGGCATCAAGTCAACTATCATTCTTGTGTTCTGATAAAGTGAACAGACTGAACTATTTAAGTCTGCTACTGTAAAATATTTTCTCCATTCTTGAAGTCATTTTTCTGGCATTTCCCTACCCCCTCTCCAATATTTATAATATATTTAAATGTGTCTATTAAAGATGTATGCAGTTTTCTTTTATCAGCATCACAAATACTGCAGAAGTAAATTGTTTCCCTATATCCAGTCTCTATGCTCTCATTTATTCCCTGGGCAAAGGTGCTAAAGAGTGCACTAATATTTCTTACCCCGGTGTCATTCACTTTGGCTTATCCACTATAACTCACAAAGTTTTCTTAAAGTCACTGTGTTCTAGGATGCAGCTCCCATGACACAGTGCAGATATGGTCTATATCTCTTCTTCCCAGATGTTTTTTTGTTGATTTCACTGCAGTATGTAGATTTTGTTTGAATAGACCCAGGACGCCAAGTAATTCAGTTTGCCTAACTCGTCTGTCTTCTTCAGTACCACAACGTCAGCATATCCTCCAGTTTTACCAGGTCATGAGTTCATTGAGCGGGTCCAATGAAGGGCGACGAAACTGGTGAGGGGCCTGGAGAACAAGTCCTACGAGGAGCGGCTGAGGGAGCTGGGCTTGTTCAGCCTGGAGAAAAGGAGGCTCAGGGGCGACCTTATCGCTCTCTCCAGGTACCTCAAAGGAGGCTGTAGCGAGGTGGAGATTGGCCTGTTCTCCCATGTGCCTGGTGACAGGACGAGGGGGAATGGGCTTAAGTTGTGCCAGGGGAGTTTTAGCCTGGATCTTAGGAAGAACTTTACTGAAAGGGTTGTTAGGCATTGGAACAGGCTGCCCAGGAAAGTGGTGGAGTCACCATCCCTGGAAGTCTTTAAAAGACATTTAGATATAGAGCTTAGGGATATGGTTTAGTGGGGACTGTTAGTGTTAGGTCAGAGATTGGACTCGATGATCTTGAGGTCTCTTCCAACCTAGAAATCCTGTGATTCTGTGATTACTCATTTACACAGGTTTAATGGAGGAGCTCCACCAAAGTCAGTGGGGATACTCTGAGGCTGGCTCATGGCCTCTGTATTTGAGCAAATTTTTGGCTCCTGGAATATAACCGTCCATTCTAATAAACAGTCAGAACATTACCAGTCCCAGTGTAGCTGCTGCATTTAACACCATCTCCAAACAATTTCTGGTCATTGTTTGGTTGTCCAGGGACCATTTCCAGTATGTGGATTCCTTGCAGTTATATGGTAGCCAAGGCATTTACTAACATAGATAATGTCTCTACTGTGCCAAGTGGCCATGGGGCCCAAGCATGTGAATGAGCAGATTTAATTTGCTAGTGAAGATACAGTCATTGTGACAGTAAACAGAGCTGCACCAATTTCTCCCTCTCTGGGAGTATTTATGTGTGCATGTTAGAAGGATGGTGGTTTTTTTTTTTAGATATACCTGGCAGAAGTGTAGAGTCCAAATCCCTGGATGTTAGATCTGCTTAGGAGCAGGAGCCACTACTCAGAAGCATTTCCTAAGCTCTTTCTTAATGGCTCTCCATAGCAGTGGTAGCAAGACTGTAAGAAAGTTTTACCTGCAATAGCAACAGATTTTAAATTAAAGGTTGCAGACAATCTTCTGAAATTTCCTAAAATAGTTTTTGTCTGTGATCAACAGTTTTTTTAGGGGACATTTTTTCCTGCCTATAAAGGTGAAACTCCTGAAAATTTATCTTCTGTAGCATGCCCCTGTTGTGAGAGGTCTTCTAATGGCAGGGAAATGTTGCGGTTGTTTCTATATTTCTATAATAACTTTACAAGGGTTATTTCAACTCTGCCTGGGCTTCTCCAGCCCTGACAATTGTGACCAAGGGAAAAAAGTATGATTGGGCATCCTCTTCCTGAAATATCTTTGCTTGCCCTCAGCTATAAAGGAAATAAAACAGAAACTGGTGCCAGCTGAGTGATAGAAGATATACTAGTAAAAAATTAAAAAAAAAAAAAAAATCAAGGAAGGAAGTGAAAGTAGTTCTATTACATTTCCTTCTGGCTTTTTTTATCCAGCTCTGTGTAGTCACACTTGAGAACCAGGACATATATCTGTATCAAGAAAGAGGTACATCATCTAGAATCCGTGACTTCTTATTTAGCTCCTTTTCTGTCTGCAAATCACAAGCAATATTTGAATATTCATCCTTCAAATGTACTACACCCTATCTAAATTGGTGCCATCATTCAATGTCAAAAATACAAAGGGAATAGGAAACTTTTCCCAGAGCAGTTGGTGCAAACAGATACTATTAAGTGAATTAAAAACTTGCATGGACTTTAGTAAACTTTATAGCTACATCAGCTCATCCAGTCTTCAGGAGTTGTAAGCTTCATAAAGGGAAGAGAAACAGCTGTGGTTTTTGTTTGTTTGTTTGTTTTTCCTGGATACCATGGTAGCATCTACCCTATAAAATCAAATATTTCTATCAACATTCCCAGAACTGTTTAATTTATTGATAGAGTTGTAGGTAATATAATTATTATCCAGATTTCAGAAAGAATGGGGAGAGTTGTATTGTTGGAAAGAAATAGATTATGGAAATATAACAGAGTAATACAGTTTTCCTTCTACACAAGCTGTGATTTCATCAGGTAGTTCCCAAATATCAAGCATCCGGTTGAATCCTGCTTTGAGTTCTTACCATCTAAACAATTGCTGTTCTTCTTAGGTTTTGTTGGTGAGGAGAGAGTGAGATTTTTCTTCTAATATCCCAAAATAAACTACTGATGTGGAAAGTAGAAACAAGCCAGAAAACAATCTAGAGCTGTTTTTTTAGTGTTATCAATTGAATAATTCTAGTGAATTTCTAGAGGGCTTTTCTTCTCTGTAAATCAGATGTTGTCACTTGAAAGTAATCTGGCCAATATTCCTATCCATGAATTATATAAAGATACTTTTATCAAATACCTCATCTGAAACCATGGCTCTTGGCTCTCATCAGCTTCTAGTTGCCTTTGCTACAAAGCATGTTGTGCTTTCTGAAGTTCCAGTTTGTCATGTAACATTCCAGTTAGTCCATTTCTACTTAATGGCATTAAAACTTTTCAAAGCCCAGTACAAGGAAACTTTTTGCACCATCTTCATCACGTTTTAAGTGTTGAACTTTTCATCTCAGTGCTCAAATCGCTTTATAACTCCACATCCACACACATTTCCCCCCCCCCCCCTTTTTTTTTTTTTTGTCATCCCTGAGAAAACCTAATCAGAAGAAACTTTGGACTAGAAATAGGATCTCTGTGAAACAAAAATTGTAATATATGTACCCTCACAAGGCTTTTTATTTTATTTAGGAAAAAAAAAAATTAGAACTGTCCTGAAAACTTTCCATTTGTTTGCCCTTCTCCCAGTGCACTTTTCTGCTAAATGCTGACAAAAGCAGGCTCCTACTTTCCTGCACATTGGAGGGGAGAAGGAAGAAAAGGAAGCAGCAACCACTTTGGATATAAGAACTTCTCCTTTTTTCACCCTGCCTCTCCAGGCTTTCATTCCCACTGGCATTTGTATCCCCTGCAGCCTTTCTAGCCACAAACAATGCACATTGCAGCGTACTTACTCCATTTGATTTGCTGCTTTGCATCCCAGCTCTTGCCTGTCTGTCTCCCAGAGCTAAAATTCCTGCAAGCACAGTTTACCTTTTTTCCCTGTGTTATATTCTCTGCAGAGTCCATTCCCAAGGCTTAGTAAATGACTCCTTGTTGTGATCAGCAGTCATGTGAGAATGGGGTACATCATTGGATGTGATATCTGGCTTCTTTTTGCCTTGTTTTTTAGTTGTGCAGAACTGTTCATGTTATGGGGACATTTTTTCTAAATGCAAGGGCTTCTGCTCATGTGTAAAAGCCTTGCTATTATACTAATACACTGTATGTACTAAGTTATATTTTGTGTGTGCAAACACATTGTGCTAATTTAAATAAGTGATATAAAAAGGCCTTATGGTACTCAAAGTCTCATTGAGACTTTTGTGCAACCAAAGAACATGAATAGAGATTGCCTGCTGGGTAATCTACAGTGTCTTGATAAAGTTAGATTTGAAAGGAAGATGAGTACTGACATTCAGTGGTTTAAACAGCCCAAGGCACATGACTTTCAAAGGGATTATTTTACAAAGCAAATTTCCATTATTATTATTTCTTACTTTTCAGTCAGTTCTACGTTCCAAAAATGTGATTTGTTGCCTTCAATGATGGAAATTTTAATGTGACTGTAGTTAACAAAGTAAAAGGTAGTGCTCAGGTCTCTACTAGGCACATAATTAATAGCTAACAATGCCCTGAGAGGGGAAAAAAATCAAACAAAACACAAACAACAAGTCTTGAACTTCTGTTTACAGAACACCAAGTTTCATCACAATAATGTCTTTTCTTATCCTGGTATAAGTCACCAGGAGAAAGCACCCATAATCCAAGGTTTAGCTAGAACCTTACTAGAGCTCAGATAATATTTTAAGTGATATGGAGCTGTTTTTCTATTCCCTCAGATTCTGAGACTTCTCAGTTAAACTGTTGAGTTGCTTATTCTTTACCATGCATCTGAAGGTCTTCAAGGATACTCTGAATTTCACTGGTGTAGGAACTACATGAAAAGCGGACTCTGGTTGGGTGATAAATACTGAGGATACAGGTTCATTGTTCATCTCTATAACAAAAAATGTCTCATCATCATATGGCTTTATCTTACAGAATCATGGAACAGTTTGGGTTGGATCATCATTGGGTTAAAGACCATCTAGTCTAGTCCCCTCTGCAGTGAGCGAGGACCTCTTTCACTAAATCAGGCTGCTCATAGCCCCATCCAGTTGACTTTGAATGCTTCCAGTGATAGGGCATTCATAACTTCTCTAGACAACACATTCCAGTGTGTCATTGTGAAAACGTTTTTATTTTTCCAGAAGGGGAAAGAAGAACTTCCCCTACCTCACACAAAAATACATTAATATATCAGAAACAGTTGTGAAAAAAAAAAAAAAAAAAAAAAAAAAAAACAGACCAACATACAAATGTCCAACATTTCAGTGTGATACTCGGGATGAAAACTGGCCATCCCTGAAAGTTTATTCCCTGGTATGGTGTATGTTCTGCCATCAGGATGCTGGATAATCTTCTAGTACATAGGGAAGTCAAATATGAACCTGTTTTGCCCCAAACAAGCAATTTAAATTTGGCACAGCATGTGGCACATACTGGTTCTGAATACATGATTTCTGAGGTGAATGTATAAGAATGCCTCCTCTAATTATGCATCTTAAACACTAAACCTAGAACTCTTAAGAAATTAAACCTCTTAAGGAAAATAACATCCTGTAACAAATTATTTTTAAGAAATTTAAATGAATTAATTTCAAAAGGCAATTACATGCAAATACAGTAGAAGGAGAATAATTTGCACTAATGACTGGGATACCCATTGCAAATTACAGAGTTTCACAAATTACTGAGTGAATAAGCAAAACAAATCCACGCCAAGAATAATGCATCACTAAATGTCCAGCATTTTGTTTCTCCAAATGCAATTTAGTTTTAATTATGATATAGTAAAGCAATGAAGGGGCCACCCAGGGGAAAAATTCTTCTAAATGCATGAGAGACCTATGGCCCAAATTCTGTAATCTCAGTGTAGAATCCTAGCCAATAAACATCTCTTTGAGTTATTTGTTTTTTTTTTTTTTTTTTTGGTATTCCCTATAATAACATAGGGAGTAATATAAATGCTAAATTACTGATATTAATCATAAGGTATAAATGGGATGAGTCTAAAGAGCAAGGGCTATGAATGCTATAGAAGCAGAGGTTATCCTTAAAAATGAAGTACCAATGTCTATGTGCTTATGAATTGCTCCTCACCATGATATATGAGTATTTCACTGTCCTTGATGGATTCTTCCTTCTCATAATTTCAAAGCAGGGAATTTTTCCATTTTGCAGCTGGGAAGTAGCAGCCAGGAATAGATTAAGGAGGTCACATACAGAGTCTGCTAATGAAATGGGAATTTACCTAGATCTCTGGAGTCTAGTGGCTTATCTGTTAGAACAGGCTTTCATCTTGTAAAGCTTCTTGTGAAAGACAAAAGTAAAATTATTTTATTTGTACTCAAATCAAAGTATACCTCAGTTCTGTTACCTGTTTATCAGGAAGGGTCCACTGCAGCCAGAAATCCTCAAGGAAGATTCATGCATACTGATCGATGGCAATGCCCACAGTGAACCTACTGATCTGTATACAGCACAGAACAGTCACCAGGTAATCAGATGAGGCTGGCCTTCAACTTTTTGATGATGTGCTCAGCAAATCTTACCTTGGTGGGAGCAAGAAGAAGCTGAAAGATTAAATCATGAAACACAATGGTATCAACTGCTAGATTAAAGGTCAACCCAAATATGTTCTTCCAAATGGTCTCACAAACTCTGTTGTTATAAACCTTTCAGCTGCTGTAAATGAACCAAAGTTGTTCATTCCTGAACTCTTGCTCTTCCTTCATCCACTTTTCCGATGCTATGGATGCTGTCTTTTCTCTGGAGTTTCGCTAGGAGTTTTTCCATGTCGGAAGAATCCCAGAAACTACACGTTTCCCTCATGAGCAGAACTATGCAAAATACAAGATGGTTGTCATAATGTCTTCCTCTATCAGTGTCTCTATAGTCAGTACAAAGGGATTTCCCATACTCAGAATTAAAAATAAAAAAATAAAAAAATGCTTAGGAAGTAAATGAACTATTGTACTAGTGTTTTGGGTTTAGGTTTGTTGTTGCTGTTGTTGTTTTCTTCGCTTGTTTTAAGAATGGGGGAAGGTAAAAATGGGGAAGAAAAGACCATCAATAAAATGACAGGACAACTTAGTGGCAGCCAACAGAGGTGTGGGAACTCCCATACGGATACTGCTTGGATGGAAACTGATCAAGGGATGTTTCACTACAGAAAATAATTTCCTGTAGGTTGAAGTTTGGAAATGATTATTTGAAACAGCTTGAGTGACAGTATTATAAGTTTTGTGAAGCAGTCTTCACCGCAATTCTGTTAGAGCTCCAAGGCCATGAAGAAAAAGATCAGTGCCCAGTGCTATACCAGTGTAGACTGCAGTGTAAAACTGGTGCCACCACTGTCACTTGTGTCTGCTTGCAAGAAGACTGGCTGCACCCAAATTATCAGTGTTTCTTATCTTGGGTGTTTACTACACAAATTTTCATTTGTGGTAAGTAAGTTACCCGTGACATGATTCGTGTGGTAGTTCCTACTGAACCACCACACAACCCGTCTTTAATACCTTGGGTGCTGCTGACGCTTTCAACACTTTGCTGAGTTTTCCTTAAAACATTACTAAAAGGTTGAATACTTTAAGGTGATTGTAAGGATCAGAATAGAAATTTGTTTTGCTACCAAATCAGCAAACCGTCTTATCGACTAGGCATATATTTTACTGTGTGGACCTCTGTTAGAGCCAGGTGTTTGATGATTTTCAATATGGGAAGAGACAAAATAAGTTGAAAGCATCTCTTTTCTTCTGTGCGTATAAGTAGAATAGTGTAGAAGGAGTTGTGCTTCCTTCTGCCATGTTACAAGTCTCTCACTGGAGAGGAGCCAGATAAGCAAAGCAAGCCTGGGAATGT
Source organism: Aythya marila (assembly GCF_965140915.1). Taxonomy (NCBI): domain Eukaryota; kingdom Metazoa; phylum Chordata; class Aves; order Anseriformes; family Anatidae; genus Aythya; species Aythya marila. Next base: position 116,493,881 of record NC_139042.1, on the reverse strand, counting down.
TTGAAGGGGACTGTGCTTCTTTCCCTTTAGAAGTGCATTCTAAATACAGGTATTTAATCAGGAAACAGATAAGGATATATATATATATATATATTTTAAAATGTGTATGCCTGTCTTGTTTTCTTTTTTAACATGAATTATTTTTGATTCCTCAGAACCCAATCCTCTTCTCACCTCTACCTGTGGTTTATGAGGAATTTAGAAAAAAAACAAACAAAAAAAAAACAAACAAACAAACAAAAAAAAGAAAGTAAAATTCTAACCCTTGTTTTCTTCTTGAAATTAATCTACATAACAGTGTACAGAATCCATGCATTCTGCACCTGGGACAGAGTAATCCAGGGTGTACATACAGACTGGGAGACTGGTGGCTGGAGTGCAGCCCTGCAGAAACGGATCTGGGGGTTTTGGTTGATTCTAAACTTGATATGAGTCAATGGTGTGCCTTGGCAGCCAAAAGGGCCAGCCGTATGCTGAGGTGCATTAAGCACAATATAGCTAACTAGTAGAAGGAAGTGATTGTTCTGCTACATTCAGCACTGGTGTGACTTCACCCTGAGTATTGTGTGCAGGCTCCACAATATAAGAAAGACATAAAAATATTTGAATGGGTCCAGAGAAGGGCTACAAAGATGGTGAGAGGGCTAGATGGCATGACTTTTGAAGAGCATCTAAGGATACTTATTTTTTTCAGTTTAGAGCTGTGGAGTCTGAGGGGTGACCTCATTGTAGCCTACAACTTTCTTGTGAAGTGGGGGAGTGGAGAGGGAGTCGCTGACCTCTTCTCTTTGGTGACCAATGATAGGATGTGATGAAATGACTTAAAGCTGCATCGGGGAAGGTCAGACTGGATGTTAGGAAAAAGTTATTCACAGAGAAAGTAGTCAAGCACTGGAACAGGCTTCCCAGGGAAGCGGTCATGGTCCCAAACCCACTGGTATTCAAGAAGCATTTGGATAGCACTCTTAGATATCTGATTTAACACTTAGGTTGTCCCATGCAGTCAGGAGCTAAACTCAGTCCCTGTGGTTCCCTTACAATTTAGGATATCATATGATTCTACATCCTATCAAACTATATCTTAAGAAATACACATTCTACACACTAAACTGTTCCTATCATATCACAAGTTATGGAAGAACCATTCTAGGTTGTTGATAAAGCACAGAAACAGACTCAGTTTTAACTATGTACAGATCTTTTTGCTCTTCTAATAACCATTGCATCTAGCCTGAAACTTAAATTTTCCACATCCTCTCACAAGGTTGTGCAAAATAATTTTAATGGAATCAATGGTGTTTGTACAGCTAAGACCATGCATAAACAAACCTGTAAAGACTATTGTTGATAATCACAACTTTCCCTTTTCTGTTTTCCCTTTTCCCTTTTCCTTACTCTGTCCAGAACAACAAAGGAATTTTCTCTTGGGAAATGAATTTGAATGAATGCAACCTGCATTTACCCCAGTGACTATTATGGTCAAGAAGGAAGACCTTTACCTGGGATGTGTATTTGGAATAGGCCCTTTAAATCTGTCAGGTTCAGGCAATGGTTATTTCCATGTGGCCATTTTGCAAATGTGTTTTCAACTGTTCTCTGCTGGAGCTAGTGAGCATACTTCATATTGTCTCTGTTTCCCCTTGTATCTTTCTGTTAAGTTTCTGTACAATTGGAAAGTTATGGTCTGATATCCCTTAAACAGTGGTTTCTATTATGTTTTGGAATGTTGTACTTTGTACCCAAACTGAAGTGTGTGCATTTCATAAAATCTTTTTAACCTAGCACTTTCAGTTCTAAAACAGTATGTGCTAAGTCTTTCTCATTTGAGAAGTTGTAGAGTCTCCTTGGAATATATGGAAATATTCAAAACCTGCCTGGATGTCATCCTGTCCAGTGTGCTCTAGGTGGTCCCTCTTGGCAGGGGGGTTGGACTGGGTGGTCTTCAGAGGTCCTTTCCAATCTCAACCATACTGTGATTCTCTGAAATACTGGTAGTGGCTTTTTTTTTTTTTTTTTTTTTTTTCTTTCTATTCTTTTAATTTTATGAAGTATTGGGGATGGAGGCATTATTTGACATTGTAAATTGAACTGTCTGATGTTTTCATGTTTTTTTGATGCTGTTCCATAGCCATAAATACAAGGTAGTAAAGAGCAATATAGCAACACTATAGTAGTAACACAGCTCTGTGTGTGTGAAATAACAAAGTGGTGTTGAAAACATCAGGTACTGATATGATTGTATTGCCCAGCATTTATCTGGAGCCCAGCAGACACCAATAGGAGTGGCTCAGTGCTGCACTGCCCAGACTTCTCTTTTCCCATCTCTTACCTCTTGTCTCTACCCTGGCTATTACGGTCTCACTTACATGTCATTATCTTATCATATTAGGACTCCATACCTAGTAAAACATGATTATTTAAAGAGGTAGATAAAATATTCACCTCTGTCACCTCACAGGCTTTTTATCTCCTTTCTAACCCAAGAGAATTTTTCTTCTTCATTGCCTATGCCTCCTTATTTCTCTTTTCCTTTGTTATGATCTCTACAGTTCAGGTGACTCTGTGACAGTTCAGTTAACTCTGACATTTTGGGGACATAGTTTGCATGAAAGAAACTAAGAAAAAAAAATACACTACACTTCAGCTTCAGAGCTGGAGTTCTGAAAAACTCTCCTGAAGCAACATACTGAGAGCAATAATGATAGTAATTCTTACATCATTAATTATCATTATAAAATCTCTTACAACTGAAGAATGTTATTTAGGCTGCACAATCAAGCACTAGAAATGTTTGACCTAGAAGTTACCCATTCAGCTTTAGCCGTGGTCTTTATGAGGGTCTGTTCTGTGTGCAAGCTGGTTTCTATAAGAAATATTGTTTGTTTCTGTAATTAAGTTGTCATGATTCTTATGGGGACATAAATAATATTTTTGGAACCTGAAAAAATGATTTTTCCTGAATTTTCAGGTCTCAGCAGGCTCAATTTAAATTAAATCTACCCTCTGTCCATATATAGCATGTTACATATAGAATATACATGCAAGACTTTCAAATAATACAGATTGATGGTCAGATTCTGAAACTGGATCACCCTGTTCCCACTTCAGTTCCACTCATCTCCATCATACTATGTTCATTTGTGTTTTCTGTGCTTCTCAATATGCTGCCCCTGTTGCCCTTTCACACTGACAGGCATGAGCAGATACAATGAGGAGTAATCATTTGTATTTCTAGCAACTTCTAAGGCTGTGTTTGTAACAACCTCTTTATTTCTTACTGATCAGCTTGGTGGTGGTGTGGTCACACCCTCTTTTCTTTCACTACTAAGGTCTCTATATACAGAAGGTGCAGATGGTTATTTCAAGGTTTTTTGTCTTGTTAGTATTAATAAAGCAGATATTTGTTGCTTTCTTCAACCGACAACTAATCCAACAGTGCACTTAACATTTTCTAGCTTATGTTTCAGTTTTGCAAACATTATAATGGAACTACTTGTGGACTTATTTCAGTGAATTTACTCGTGCAGGTGTATCGACCTAATAATCTGCAGGTGGATTTGCAGGGTTGGGTCTTGTTTATATTCTGCTAGGCAAACATCTGGAGACTCTCAGTCATGAAACCATTAAGAGTATCTTCAACAAGCAGGTAATACTGCATGGTCAGGAAAACCAACTCAGCTACAAAAGGAGAAATACCCCCTTTGGAGCTAGGGAAACAGAAGAGATATTAGGCAACCTCACTTCATCTTAAACCAAAGTATGATACTTCAGATTCTGCTTAAGAAGTATGGTAAATGTAATGCTACCTCTGTTTTCTTTTGTTAAGATTGTTGTCTTATAAAGACAATAGTGTTTCAGATAAAAAGATGATAATTGAAACTTGGACCCAAATGGTATTTTTCTTAAAAGGCAAACATTTATTGATTTAGTTAATTCAAGGAGATAACTAAAGTGGTTTTCCACCTAGAATTTTTGATGTCATTGTTAGGTACCCAAAAACATGCATAAAGGACAGCCCATAAATCTCAGTTCATGCATTTGATTCATCTTTTTCATCCTGCTTTCTCTGTCATGTTCTTAGAGAGGAGGAGAAACCCAAACTACAGCTTCTAGTATTTCCAGAGGAAATATATCAAAGTTACCAAAACAGACACACTGCTTTCTAAACCCCTCCTCTGAGAGCAATGGGGGTGGCCTGCATGTGGTGAAGTGCTTTCTGTTGCTGTGCATGTGGTGAGAAGGATTAAATAGTTGTTGCCTTGTTTGTGTGCCCAAATGTGAGCTTATGATTCTTTTTTAGTTGCCCGGCCACCTAAGACAATAGTGCTGTGAGCAATCACAACGTAGGAAGTCACCGATTTTTGAGAGTGTGGCTTTTTTGGCACTGCCCGAGGTCTCTTGCTGAGTCTTGAATCCACGTTCTTAGGTCCAAGCACTTGTGGAAGCTGAAGCTGATCAAAAATTCACCTCAGGTTAAAATATAGGAGCAGATAAGGAAACTTGAAAAAACGTTGATCTAAAATGTTCCTCATACAAGCATACCCAATTTTTCAGGGTATGCTGATACACGCTCCAAATGTTGTGATTTGGATCTAATCCTAAATAAGAACAACCAACATAATAACGCATTATCCAGAGCTATAGCTCTGCAAATTAAATGTTTGCTGAAAACAGGACTGGAAGGGGAGCAGTAGTTCACCTAATGCTTTGTAACGTGTGTAAGTAGAATCTATACAGCTGGGGAGTCTGAGGTATATTTGCTTTTCATTGCCATCTTTTTGAGCAGTGTCACTAGACTTACAGCAGGCTGTCAGGTTGCTTCAGGAGACTGATGTTCTTCCCTTTATGTTTCATAACTGACTTTGTTGAGACAAGTGTGGCACGTAGGGAAATCTCAGATAACTTACTCAGCTTGAACTGGGGCAAGGAGCAGCAGTAGAATATTAACTCTGACATGTCCCAGTGCAAAGAAGTCCTTAATGGCTTTTTTCTCCACCAGTGAGAGAAGTTGAAACATCTTGGCTGTAGTAGAAAGTGATGCAGAAATAACAGCAAGAGCAGTAAGAAAGAGACCTAGAGAAGTCTCTGTTCCACTTTGACTGTGTTATCTGGATATCTGAGCACCTTTGGGAGGAGTTCTTGGTCAGTTTGGAAATTAGGAGACAATTCTTCTCAGAAGGAGCAGTCAGGCATTGGAACGGGTTGCCCAGGGAGGTGGTGGAGTCACCGTCCCTGGGGGTGTTTAAGGAGAGGTTGGACCTGGTGCTGAGGGTGACATTGGTAGTAGGGTGATGGTTGGACCAGGTGGTCTTATAAGTCTTTTCCAACCTTAATGATTCTAGGATTCTAACATACTTTGGGTGGATGCATGGTTTCATGTGTTTGGGACGTGCATTCTCATGCCAGCCGGGCAAGAACCAGCTCTACTTTGGCAGATGCATGCTGCAAGAGCAATTGGATGTTTCTTATCATGACTGTCTTGGGTGTCTGGCAGAAGAAGGCAAACTTCTTGGATAGAGCAAAGAGACATATTTTTCTTATTCCACCCTCTCTTCCTAAACCTAACTGATGCCTTCAGAGGAACTGCAAGTGGTTTTGATCACATTTTTCTGCCTATTTCATTTTAGTTCATGTGTTTGATTCATCTTCCATAGCTAAACAAAATGCTGCAGATACACTGGCACAGACAAAAAGGATGATCTAAGCATGATGGTGTTAGCACAGGTCTGGCAGGGTTGATCCAATTACTTGCTCTGTCACAGACTTTCTGTGCTGGCTTGAAAAATTCACATGATTTCTCTGAGCTTTAGCTTCTCATCTGTAAAATCATGATAAAATTAGGTGATGAATGTTTTTTTTCAGTTCAATGGCCAAACTGTAAAATCAAAGGGAGAGGTGAGAATTTGGTTCAGAACAGAAACATTTCAGCAAATCAGACTGAACAAACATAAAGGCCACTCTGAGTCAACTTGGAGTGTTTCATTCAGCCTAAAATGAACTGTTGTGATTCACTTATATCTATATTAAAAAAAAAAAAGGCAAACTTTTTTTTTGACAAAAAATATTGCATTGAAATGCAAATTTAGTTTTTGTGACAAGACTGAATGAAACACTGCCATTGCCAAACAGTTCTGTGCTTTTCTATTTTATACTGTAGGCCTTCTCACTACTTTACAGAGCATTATTCACCAGAGCTGAAGAAATAGTTTTTCTGTATCTGAAGCATTACTTTACTGTTTAGGAAAATGATAATAACAGTAATAAATTATGTAGTTTTATACAAGCTTGTGTTGTTCTGGCATAAATGTTTCATTGCTTAATACAGTGTATGTATGTGTGTGGAGGATGCAGCATGAGATCACTTGGATACCTCACAGAAAGGTATTCGTATCTGGATTAGGAAGCAGACAAATCATTTTCCTTCCAGCAGTAATTCATGTTTTGGAAAGAAGCATGCCTTAATGGTGGAATAGTCAGTGCTGCTAACCCAAGACCTGGGTTTGATGCCAACTCTGAATTTGGTGTAAACTCACTCCTGTTAACATTAAAGCAAGTTTAATTGTGAGCAGAACCAGCCTCTTCTGTGTGACCTTGATGAGTCATTTAACATTTCTGTGCTTCATTTTTCCACCCATTGATTAAATAAGGAATCATCCTTCTTTCTTCACAAGGGTGTCTTTCTGTAGAATTCTCTCAATGTTTGCAAAGTGCTTTGAGATAATCATTTCTCTCTGTAGACCTTCAGTAATGCAACATGCTGATCAAATTCAGATTGGTCAAACACCTGGTAAATCTAGAATATGGGACTCAGAGCAATGACCATTTTGCAGTCTTTCCCTTCTGTGTCTTTTTCCCTCTACTTTTATGCTTTAATAATGAGAATGAGCTTTTATATGGACTATTAACGCTGAACAGGGTGCTAGGGAAATGAGATGTCATTAAAATATAAAAGACAAATAAGTTGTCTTTGCTTTTTTTTTGAAACTGTAGATAGGTAAAATTAGTACCTAACATGTTCTAATAGCATCAGCAGAGCAATGTATTGTGTAGCAATGTCAGAATAAACTAATAACAGTCTGCTTGTTAAAAGGCTATCTTCACTGAACCTAAAAGGGCAGAGTTCTACCACTTCCACACAGCTATTTCTGTACTAGTGTTGCCACGAAAAGCAACGCTGGAAGAATTTCTGGAAAAATAAGGCCAAAGAAATAGTCATTCACATGAGCATCTGACACAATTACGTAACTTTAGAAATCACCATAGCAAGTTCTGAACAATGTGTAAAATGATAAAATGCTCACCGAAGGCAGAGAGCAGTGAAGAACTACAAGGCCATTTGGAAACTGCTGTGCTGTAATACTCCATGTAAACACATAATCTTCAGCCTGGTTGGAGAGAAGAGTGCCTATGAAGCTGTAGATTGCCCGCCTTCCTCTGTAACAAACTCAGTTTGTTTACTGAGGGCTAAATGAGTTATGCATGCACCTGGAAGCTGATTTCCCTACTCCCCTCTGCCCCAGTATTTTCATTTCTTTTGCTAGAAAGAGCACCGGTGGAAATGATGTGTTATACAGGAACAGAATACGTCCACAATGTATTCTAAAATTTACTCACTTTTTTTTTTTTTTTTTTTTTTTTTTTTTTTTACGGTGTTTGAGAATGCCTGTGTACCTAACTCAAAAGTAAGTTCTGATACTTTGTTTCTGCCAGTGATTTCTCTGGTTCAAGTTACAGCAGTGTTGATGCTGACCATAAAACTGGCCCTCTATCAAGTATTGATAATTCTGATCATTCGTCAACCACATTTCTCTGAAATATAAACAATGAAAATGACACAAACCAAAGTTTAATGACAATGTTTGCTTTTTTTCCAAAGAGCAAGACTTCAGTTTTATTTTTTTCCACTTCTTTATAAGTTTTGCTTTCAACGTTTTCTCTCTCGTTTGCAGGACCAGGAGTAGGAGAAATCAGAGTTTCTCGTATAATTTCCCAACTCCTAGAGTTGAGCTGTGTAGAAACCCCATTTACCACTTGAATAGCAATGATAAAAATCCCAAGATTATTCCATGCTACTTACTTCAATGTGGAGTCTCAATGAAATCGGTGCTTTCATAGAGGTTCATAGTTTGGCCTGGATCCAGCTGAAGAACTGAAGTCTTTAGTGGCTGACAGAAAAGTGAGGGAAGGAGGTATTTATTTTTATTATTATTATTTTTAACTAGAAAAATAGCCTGTCCTATGTAGAATCCTTCCCAACTCAAAAAATCTCCTAAAGGAGCTCAGCCCAGAGGTGCTGGATGGCTGGAATATTCATGGAAATGTCTAGGTCTTGGAACACTTCCACACTTCTTGATAATTATACTGATTGTTTTCTAATTTTGTAATATAGTTCATTCATGGGTAGCAAATTGCTTTTTAGAAAGTGACTTGCTTAGATTGTCAACCCAAGCCTGTGATGCTGCATCTTTTTTCAGCTGTGCTCTGGAGATGGTGTCTATGAAGAATCTTTGTCAACACAGTATGAGCCAGTTAATAATAAAATAATAGGATTTTATTTCTCGGATGGTTCCTCCATAGGAATAAACTGTGTTGGAGTGAAAGCTGTGAGCCTCGAGCTAAAAGGCCAGATAGGAGTTAACTTGGTGGCAGCCAGCAGCTCAGATCAGTGGAAGCAGTTTGGCCACTAGAGGGGACTAAAGACCCGCACTGGCTTGTCCTGGGTCATTTATTCGGTTTTCTCAGGAGCCAGGCAAAGTCAGAGGAGCAGATCAGAGCTGGTGGATCCACTCTGGAGATGAACTGCTGGCTGTACCCTGCAAGCCAGTACAGGGAGGGCTTCTTTCCTTTCTCCCACACTGCTGTGGAGTTAACAACGGCAGAGTGCATGGAATTGCACAGAATAAAGTCAGGAGTAAGAGCGAGATCAAGCCTGCGTATGTCTCCCCAGGTACCTCCGGGAGTCACCAGCATAGGCTGATGGAGATGCTGTCAGTACTGGATTATTGCATTAATATTCATTTTGCCCTATGTTCACTGATTGAACCTTGAAGCCCTGATCTGTATTTTGCAAAGTACGTACCACACAGGCTTCTTACCAGTTGCCTATTCTGCAATGCAGGGAGATAACATTTAAAGCAATAGTAGCTCTTTTCTGCAGAAGGTCACATGCTGAATTGTCTTTTTTTTTTTTTTTTTTTTTTTTTGTGTGTGTGTGTGTGTGTGTGTGTGCAGTAGACAAACCGCCTTACTACTAATGAGAAAAGAAAAAAAAAATTCAGTCTTGCCTGTGAGATGCTCTTTGAGTCTGAACTTTGTGTGGTCTTTACATATGTGTCATACAATTGATTTCAGCAACAGCAATTATTTCCAGTTTCACTTTGGCCAAACTGTTAAGCATTGGCTTGATAGTAAGAATGGAAGATGAGCAGTTGTTAGTAACTATCAGTGACTTTCTTACATCATTTTTCTTCATACTTTCCTCTTCTATCAGCAAAGGTCCTTGACATGTTTTATGGTATCCTATCTCCCTAACATCCTGCTATGAAAGGTGGGATCCTGCCCTCTCTAGAGGGCAGTGTCTTTTTCAGAGAAAATTGCTTTCAGAGATCAGTATACAAACAGTAATGAGGTTTTCTTTTATCAGGAGTTTGAAGATACCAGGAGAATGTACTGAGCTGTTGGAGGAGCCCAGTAAAGGGGATGCTATGCTCTCTAGAGGGCAGCTTATGGATAGGCTTCTAGGTGTGCTGAATATGTGAGCAGGAAATCTGGTCTTGATAGTAGTTCAGGAGATGCCTTATTATAGATGTGTGTTCTCACTGGAAGAAGAATATATGATTAAGTGCTTACCTAATTTCTGTATTTCAAAACCTGGTCCTAGTGCTTGTGAAATATGAAAGAAACTTTCCATTTGCAGAAATGGCTTTGAAATAATGCCCCTAAAATTGGTTAGAAAGGACAGGGTTTGCATGTGCACATTTAGGGGCCTAGATTCTAAATAGATCCAAACTGAAATTTATTGATGATAAAAGATTAGACATGAGAACAAATACGTTTTGAACAACGTTTGCATTATATACCATAAATAAACCATAAACCATATTTGAATTAAGTATAAGTGACTAGAAAAAACTTGGTTAATTTGAATCTGGTTTGCTTTATGTTTTTGATAACGACACATCTCATATTATGATGTGAAACACTCAAGGTTGTTAAGATAATGTTCACTCCCACAGCAGATGAGTCAGCTCTTCAAACCTAATAATTATTATCCTCATTGATTCCTACTATCACTCAGCCCATGATGGGTCATTTGTGGCTTCCAGTCTTTTGGACACAGCCATATGGCATCCCAGTGGGATCCAGGGCACTGACCCTGGGCTATTACAAGGGATACATGGTTGGCATGCTAGACTACTGATTAAATATTAACCACAGCAGACACATTATTTCCACTCTGCTTTGAAATGAGTCTTTAATTAGAAAGAAAATAACAGCAGCAAATGAAGTTTCATGCTTGTTGTCTGAAGTAAATATTTTGACCCATTGCCTGTGGTATAAGCTCAGAAAAGTCCCAAGAGACTTTCAGGCTGCCACTCAGATGATATAGAAGTGTCTTGGATAGCATGCAGCTATCAACCATCTAACATAGGTAAGGAAATTTAAATAAGGGAGATGTCTTAACTAAATGAAAAAAAAACAAACAAAAACTTCTGATAAATTTAGCCATGTCTTTTCCAAGACCTGTTACTGATGTAATTGTAGTTGTATGAGTAACTGAAACTTTTTTTTTTTTTTCTTTTCCTGTTAATGTAAATTATTGTCAAATAAATTTACCAGGAGCTTTAATTCAATTCTTTATTTAACAGTCCTGTTTATTATTCTTACATGCCCTGAAAGAAGAGCCATCGGGTTTAATTACATTCTGGGGGAATAACTAGTTAAGGATGCACATTTTACAGTTCATGAATAATGTATGGTTTCACGTACATAACTTTAATGTTTTATCTTTTATAAGATGCTGAGATAATCCACAATTTTATTTTTTTTTTTTTGCCCTCAGAAATGAAGACATAATTATTATTATTATTTTTTTAATTTTGGTTTTGTCTTTGCAGTTTTTCAGCCCCTGAGAAACCTTTTCTAAAAATGAAGCAGATTCTTATGATTTCTTTTCTTTAAACAAAACCAAAAACCCAGTCATAATTAAATAAAAATAAACTTGCTGATGGTTAATACTTATTACAAGTCCAAGGGAGTATTTTCTAAACACAATCATTCAAAATTTTTCTTTGCAGAGAAATATATACTTCCTTTTTCTGCCAAATAATGGGCATCTCCATGTTGTTGATACCAGGTTGATAGCAAGCCTGTTAAGCAGTGGTTTCACATGCATAAATCCTGCCACTCCCTTTGGTGTTATAAGCCTTAAAAGTGACAGTTTCATTTTTCAAGACAGTTTTCTGAGGGACAAGGCTGAGTAAAAAGTCTTGATGTGTTATTACAAATCTTTCTTAGTTTGGGGTTATGTTCTACATAATTTAAGCATGACTGTGGTCTTAAACATTTTATCTTTAGAACAAAGCAGAAGCCCATCAGAAGAACTCGTAGTACATAATAATAGGCTGTTCAAAAAGTGTATATTATCGAAAAGTTTCTCATAGTCGCTCCAAAACAACTAATGTTTTTTTAATACCCTAGAATGTCTGATGTATCACATACTAAATGCCTGCCCTCATGCTAGTGTTTTATAATGTCTGTTTCTTAAAACCATTGGTGCTTTTTGGCCACATACCATGGACATTATTTTCATTAATAATGCTTACATCACATATGTTCATGTGATATCTTGATTAATTAAGTTAAATTTCACAACAAACCACTTATTCAGTTAGTTATTTCAGGTGCTTTTTAGTAGTGGTAGTTTTGTTGAAGACACTAAATAATAAAAACAACACTTCACTCTTCCCTTGTAATCTACTCTCAGTTATACTTGTGCAACTTGAAAGCATGTATTAATTTTCTTCTTTTTAATTAAAGCTGGCTTCTATAACAGGGTTTGAATTTGGTTAGTACTCTTTAAAGTAGTGATGTCTTAATCCACAAATGAAAATGAATGTTTTCTCTGTAAACAATTAGGAAGATTGTCTGCTTAAACCAGTGAGAAGACAACAAACACAAATTGTGCATGGTGGTATTGAAGAAACTCTTAGCTTATTGAGTCTGTCATTCTGGAAACAAAGGAGCATTGAATGAACAGGAGACATTCAGGAGATCACAGCGGTTTCTGTAGAGAGATTTTGCCCTCTGAAGTCCCACCTTCATCACTGGTGCATGCTTAACCCTGCACAAGGCTTTTTAAACGTGGCAGCAATGCCTATTGTCAGCAATTTTAAGGCCCTTCCAACTCCTAGTGTAGCTGTCTCATTGCTTGAAGCCCTCGTATAGAGGTCTTAGGCAGTTTTCCTTAGTCATGTCCAAGGGGAAGCACTTTGCAGAGTCTTCCAGTGCTTCTTCAACACCATAATTAATAGAAAAAGGGAGAATTTATTCCCTTGGTGTTTATTCATGCAATCAGAAAGGTGCCCATCAACATCCTCCCCTCAACATTAATAGCAACTTAAAGACTGAAATCCTTAGGGAGGTTCTTCGTGATTTCCCTAGGCTTTGGGTCAGGCTGTGTCCACTTCTGTGTGCTCTGTCTTTTCCTCCTACTTCATGCATTTAACCTTTTCAAGTTTCTAAGAAATCTATTTTGAGACTTTGTGGATTCATTTAATTTGTTACATGGTAAAGAAAAATAGCTGCTTTGCTAAGCTGGTATTACTGGCGATAGGTCAAATTCTGCTAGCAGTTTCTCTCTTCTTGGTGCAGAGTAGTTCCATTGAAGTGCATGCGAATTCTTCTTGTCCCACTTTTGAACAATTTGAAGTAAAATTTAGCCCACTATACTTAATTACATGTAAATCATCTTTTAAAGGTCTCATTAGTCTTTCCATTTGTGCTGCAATTTTTCTACATTATTTGTTCTACCTAATATATGTGAGTGATGTTGGATCTGGCTGTTTACATACAGAGGGTTTATATTACAATATTCTTTGAATCCCTGACTGTGTTCATGGGGTTCTTTTTGATAGTGGTAGGACTTAGTTTAACAAATGGACAACTGATCTCAAAACTATCATGACTCTGCACTAGAGAAGACTCTTTTAAGTCAACAGGTGCCAGTTGATTTTTTTCTATGCTATGAACTCCACAATATGTGTGTGTGTGGTTTCCTTAAGGTTCCTCCTTCTCACCAGGGCCTTAAATATTACACATATTGATGGCAGGGGACTCACATAGAAGTGTACTGATTTTACTTCAGGGTCATTGTGCTGCTGGAATTGCAAACATTAGTGTTTATGGCAGTAGAAAGAAAAAGAGTGAATTTTTCAGTCCTTGGACTTTCAGTGTCTATTTATGTTACCTGTTAGAAGATAATGCAGTGTCTGAAGATGACTGCCCTGGGCTGTGTTCTTGTCACTCCTTCCTCCTTGATATCTGATTGGATAATTGGAAAGAAATCTTTCTAGGGGAAAATGAATTAATGTAGGAAGTGGGCAACTATTTGGGAACAATCTTGTTTGTTAATTGGAATGATATCTTAATTACTCAACATATAATTTTGGATACTATGGGGCATGGGTTCTAAACACTAAGCCAAAAGTGGTGTTTTCATCACTTGTACTTATGGATATTTTATGACTTGTCTTTGTTCTGTAAGAAAAATATCTCCATCTTACCCTCACATAATGAGAACATTTGCTCATTTATGTTTCCTCCATCTTTCTGTAAAGTGTGTTGGATACTATTTCCATCTTTAAAACTTTGAACTAATTGTAAACTTGTGTTGTGGTAGATTGGTAGTTGTTAGTACCATTGGGTTCCAGAATGTTTTGGGCTAGAAGAAGATATAGCAAATATGCAAACGTATGAATAAGCAATTATCTATATTTTATTTTATATTTTATTTTATATTTTACTGTCTTTCTCCCAGTCACATCCATTTTAGTACTTAGAACTAGGGAACAAAGTCTCCTGTATGCTGTATAACTTCTGATTCTGCCAGGTCATAAAGATGTATCAGTCCTGTCAAAATACACTCATATAAAATTACCCAAGTTTTTCTGTGGCCTTACAAAGCCTAGAAAATACAGCTTGTGAACCCTGACTACTGATGCATTAGACCTGCTGAAATACTAATAAGATTGCAAACTGACTGATTTCTACCCTTTTTCTCCAAGGAGTGCAACAGTTGCTCAGAAATGACCCAAATAATTTTTATTAATGGGCCCAACATTACTTTCATTTCAAAAGAGACAAATCATTTAATAAAATGTGTGTTCAGTTGTGTTCATTAGTGCTAATCAGTAGTTCATTAAACCTTAATCATATCAATTTCGGGCCACTAATATTCAGGTAGTTTAATAAAGGACCCAGCAGTAAAAGAGCACACATTGCATATTCAGGAGCATATTCATCCACAGCAAACCCTGCTTGAATACATGCTGTCCATTCAGCTGAGTATCAGCAATGTGATAATAACAGATGAAAGCAAGAAAAGGTATACATGGTAGAACAGAGAAAGATCTCTGAAGAGAGATCTCGACTAATTAGAGGCAGCCAGGAGGGCCAGCCCTACCCTGGGGTGCATCAGGCACTGCACTGCAGGTCGAGGGAAGGGACTGTCCCGCTCTGCTCTGCGCTCGTGTGGCCTCAACTCCAGCACTGTGTGCCGTTTTGGGTGCCATCATGTAAGAAAGACATCCAACTATTAGTGTCCAAAGGAGGGCTACGAAGGTTGTGATGGGTCAGGAGGGCAAGTCATAAGGAGCAAGCGAGTTCCCTTGGTTTGTTCAGCCCCGAGCTGAGCAGGCTGAGGGGAGGCCTCATGGCGGCCTGCAGCTCCCTCAGGAGGGGAGCGGAGGGGCAGGCGCTGAGCTCTGCTCTCTGGGGACAGTGACAGGACCCGAGGGGATGGCATGGAGCTGGGACAGGGGAGGGTCAGGCTGGGGGTTAGGGAAAGGTGCTGCACCTAGAGGGTGGTCAGCACTGGGACAGGCTCCCCAGGGCAGTGGTCAAGGCAGCAAGACTGCAAGAGTCCAAGAAGCGTTTGGACAATACTCTCAGACACATGGGCTGATTTTTCGGTGGCCCTGTGTGGAGCCAGGACTTGGACTCAGTGATCATTGTGGGTCCCTTCCAGCTCAGGATATTCTGATTCTGTGATTCTATGAAAACAAAGCTGGTATACAAAGCTGATACAGTTTATAGACCTACCGTGCTTGTATGTTATGAACCCTTTGTCCCATAGAGTCATCGGTTGACTTTGGTGAGAGTGCAGTTTGATCAAGGAGTGGATACAGGCTGAAAATTTTGACTGAGGAAGTGTTTTTTTTTTTTTTTTTTTTTTTTTTTTTTTTTTTTTTTGTGGAAACAGCAGAGTGACACACTGATGGAAATCCCAGGACAAAATCTAAATATATTGGAAAGGCTTAGTATTTTGAAAGGATGATTCATAAAACACCATATTGGAGAACACTGAGTATAGTCTCTAGTGCATAAAGTCATAAAGTAATTAATGTGTAAAATTTTAGGATATGAGCAGTGACATCTGATGCCACTGCTACTAATGTCTTATTCAATGCTTCTGACTCTAGCATAGTCCTTTTCTGAGATTTCATACTATCTTCCAAGAAAGGTTGTCACTAGTTGAGCAATTTGCTCTGGATGTGTGAAGTCCACACGATGCTACAGACAAAGCCAAACAAACATGCTTCACATTTTACTATTTATGTATTAAAAAGTCACTGTGAATTTCATGGTTTGTGCTGAAGTCTGGATAATAAGAGTAACTAGTATTGATGCACTAGTTTTGTGTTAGAGCACAGATTTGATAGAAATATCACGAGTGGTTTTGTTTCAGTTAAAATTTTAGATTAATGCACATTTGTAAAAGCACATCAGTTCTACTCGCTTCTCTGAACCAAATGAGGTAACAGCTGGTTGGAAACATAGAAATTTAGGGGGAAGCCTGGAACTATTTGCTGCTTATTCTCAAGGTATATTCTTTGAAATCCAGTGGTAGTTTCTGAAATGTTGGTTTCTGTATTCTAGATTACCATAACTGAAATAGGTGTAGCAACCCATGAATGCCTTCCCTCTGAGAAATGCGCTGCACCATTTTATCATCTGGTACAATAAGATGTCATCATACAGTGAGATCATCCTTCTGATCCTGTCCAGGTAAGAAAATTATTGTTTGACTATGATTGGACCTGTACTTTAATCCCCTTTTGCACCAGCATCTCTTCTTTCTGTCTTAGATAGACTTGATATTTATATTGAATTTTCATCCTATATTAATACATTTTGCCAGAAAGAAAACACGAATTTGTCTTCCCTTCCTCTGTAGATTGAAAACCATATAGAGCATATTTCCTTTTTTCTTGCTCTATATTCATCCCTTCTCCCTTCCCTTTCCCCTCCCACCCCCCCCCCCCCTTTTTTTTTGATCAAATAAAGAAAAGAAAATGTTATGGGAAAGGAAAGGAAAATATAACGTGTTCTATACCAATTTCATTTAGTAAATGAGTTTCCAGGCATATCAATGAAATAAGAGACATAAATGTCTCTGCTAAGATAGCTATATTTATCAAGCTTTTAGTAAGCACCTTTGTATAGGTAAGTAAATGGTATATTTGTTTTCCCAGACTACTCATGTTAGAAATGAGTTAAACGCATATAGAACAATCCTGGATAATTTCTGTTTATCGTCTTGATAATTATTGCCGTGGTATATTCATCTTGCTGGTCTGAGAGTCCCAACTCTGTCTTGTCGCTCTGTTGACTGGAGGCTCATGTAACATTACTTTACCACCTCTCTTAAAGTCTGCTTAAATAAAGCTGGTATTACAATAGACTGGTAATGATTTTGCGCACTGGGATAAGAGCTTATGATGATCTCCAAGAACCAGTGTGTGTTCAGACAGTGTTGTCAAACCTGCGTTGTATCATTGGGACTTCCAGCCTGGCAGAGGCAGGTTAGAATTTTAGTACAGTGTGGTATTTTCTTCTCCTGCTCTGTTGTCATATGACATGGATAGCAAACAATTCTAATGGAGGCAGACATGTCTGTGCAGATAGGTTGGACTTTCTGAGCAAAAAAAATAAATATATATTCTCAGATGTTTTCTACAATGGCCTTTCTTTTCTCTTCCTTAGAAACATAGGCATATAATTTGGCAAAGTCTGAAAGAGGAGGTTAGGTAGGACTAGAGGGAAAAGACAGCTCAGAGCAGGTACAAACCATATTTAGCAAAGACACGATAGCTTCTGAGGAAACTTTTGGAGTATTTGCTTAAGCCATGTGTAATAAGAAAGTGCCTGTTTTTGTAAAGTCAGAAGAGATTTGGGGGATATCCTAAAAACCATCAGCAGCGCAAGCTCTCTAACATACATTTTAGGATATGCTGTTGGTGAAATGAAAAGCAGTTCAGCCTATAAAAGACAGATGGTGGACTGCCATAAGATTCTGTTGTACCTGAACTGGTTACACTTGAATGTGGCATGTTGGATATCAAATAATTCAAAATGTAATTGGTCTGAACTGAATGTGAGGCCTCAAGTAAGCAGAAGTTCTTCTGGAGTCACTGGGTGTGCTTCAGCAGAAGAAATCAAAGCTGTATTATTGTAGGTAGGGTTGCTTCCCTGCTCTTTTTTTTTTTTTTTTTTTTTTTTTTTAAACTGTCTTATGGAACCTTCAAGGAAAAAAAGAATCCAAAAGATCCTACAGTTTATCTATAATAGGCTTTTCCTCTCTAGCCTGGGATACCTGGGGTACATTGACTAGTCGAACAGTATCAGAATATAGATAATAACATAATGAGAATCAAGGATTAAAAAAGTGTAATTAGGAATGTATGTTGTTCTTAAAAGTTATGTCCCGGTATTGCTCAGGGCATAAAATAATTTAAACATAGGATTTCTTTGCAAAATGTTAAGAATCTTAGCTTGAAAGATTAATTAAACAGTGGGTTTAAGAATAACAGTAAGTAGTTATCTGGAACAGATGAATCCCATGTTTTATATAGACTAATAAAGTAGTATGAACAGGATATATTTCCAAAACTGTCACTAAGGGGGACTAGATGATGTGAGGGATTGCTAATATGGTGTAGAACCATTAAATTTCTTTCATTGTAGTTCAGAAAATTTTAATAAGAAGTGAGCATTCTCTTTTTCCTTAATGACTGATGATGTCCTACATGAAATCTGTGTGGGCTGGTTTTCATTCTAATACTTAATAGGCAGACATCCACATCATGCAGTAAAACAGTGTGTTAATTCACTGTTGTGTTCCCTACAGAAACCAACAAGGGAATGGGGGCTGAGCATTGAAGCTGGGGGCTAGAGACTGAACCTCAGCAGATAGTTTGTGTTACTCATCAAACGTATTTTAAATAGTTCAAAATGCACATTTTTGCTTTGTCTTCTGTTTTGCTAAGGTGTGGTTGTGTGTATGTGTTTTATCTTTAATTCTATAATTGCCTTTAACTTGGTTTCAGCTCTTCAGCTAGTTGAAATGAGTTCCATAAAGGTGGCAACCTGGATTCCTTGATTTCAGGGCATTATTTTACCCATCTCTGAGATTTTTTTGTGGACACCCTTCATTGTCCTTTTAGTCTCCTCCATTGTTTCTTGAGTTTTTTGAACGTTTGTTTTGTTTGCATGTTTGTTTGTTATTTTGTTAACCTGTTGCTTTTGGTGGACCTTCAAATGAGTTTTGTTCTCCAAAACCTTAATCTTAAACCCCTGTTTTCAAAAGAACAGTTTTTAAACTAAACACGTTCTTTCTGTACTCTGATCCACAGTATAAGAGTCTAGTGAAAGAAGTGGGAAAAGCATACTGAGATGAAGAAAGGTTTTTTTTGTCTTTTAATTAACTGATAAAAAAAAAGGGAAGTGTATTTGAAGTATAAATAAGACTTGGCTTATTTGAAGTATAAGATATCGAAGGAGAAAGTTAATAAAAAAAAATATGAAAAATATAAGGAAAATGTTAGTGAAGTGTAAAAACTCCAAGAAGTAAAAGTAGTAAATGAAACATGAGAAACCAAGTTAAGTTTGCAGAATATTATATATATATATGTGTGTGTGTGTGTATGTGTGTGTGTGTATATACACACAAGAAATCTGCAGGCAAACTAAGGGTCATTGGGACAACTGGAAAACATGACAGGGAGGGGGGAGGTTATTGAATGAGGTTAATGTTGCTAAGGGCTGAAACGTGTTGTTGACAATGGTGGTACAAAACAGGACCTCAGGATCATACATTGGAGACTATGATTGGTGTTTTGTCTGTGAGGATGTAAAATAAGAGTTACAATACATTAGACCTGGGCAAATTAAAACACCAGCTGAATTACATTCATAAGGATTCAAATCTGATGGCAGAATATAGAGGAAAGTACTGTAGAGATTAATAGTGTTACCTGTATTGCTGGAGCTGTAGTGTGGTAGTAGTATGTTGTCATAGCAATGCCTGATTTTAAGAAAATGGAGATTAAGTTTGCAAACATTTATTCAGTTGTTGGTATTGCTGCCTTTTCATATATGTTCTTTGGAACGGAAAACACAATCATAATAAATCAGCTGTTTGAAAATGGACCTAAAGGATTTAGGAGCAGAAATTACAGTGAAAAATTATAACAAGAAGAGTATTCATGTATCAACCGAAGTCCATGAAAATTTACTCAGAAGTGTTGATTTTGGTTTGGTTTGGATTTGGTTTGTTTTTCCCAGTAAACCTGTCCACATAGGCTTTGGGAGAAGTTTTGCAACTGAAAAGCATGGCTTAGGAGAAGTACAGTTGTTTCTGTGCTGGGTGGGTTTCAATTAATTTTCCTTGTCGAAATTCATCTTCTGTCTTCCACCCACTTGCTGCAAAAACTCTAAAGATGCTGGTGTGGGACCATTGGAAGAATGGGAGAATTGTATCTGACAGTCTGAACTAGTTTACAGCAAGGTTATAGTAAACAATATCAGGGAAAAAAGGGCTTTGGAACTCACTGTGAAAAGAATCAGGTCTATGACCGTAGACATCATTTTAACTAGGTGTTAGGCTTGAGTCTCTGATGCTTGGCATAGGCTGTTCATAGGAAGTCTTCAAGGCAATCTATGCATGTGCATTTTATAAAGGAAAGTGACCATAGGCAAATGGCAATGGGGACTTCTGTTAGTGAAGAAATCTTGAGTTCTTAATACGTGTTTTAAATACGCAGAATGGGCAGTTAAAAATTTGCATGGATGGACAGCACTTAAGAGCAATTTCTTATTTTTCCTCTTCTATGGTGATCCAGCTTAAGTTGTTCTTGGTTTTTATCTTACATTTGATTTTTATTCTAAGGATACTTTTCAAGTGATGAGTTTTAATGATATTTGGACAAAAATTAAAAGATTTTTTTTCTCATTTCTGTCTAACTGACACTGCAGACAGATGAAAAGATGTGACTAACCGAGTGGATCAGTGTATCCCCATAACTTGAATCAAAACAGTCTATGAAACTAAAGGCTCTGGCTTTGGTCCCCTCTTTCTGATCCTAGCCTAAGGCAGACTGAAAGATCAAAGCTTAGCATGTCACCAGGTATAAAGATGATGTATTGCTTCTCTGCAGCTTTCTACAAATCTGATTTTCACTGCATGGAGCACAGAACTAGTTGGATGGTAGATTTTAAATAAAGTGTTGTTAAATATTTTAATAATTGAGGATGAACTTTGGAGATGAAACTGGCTAACTAGTTCTTTGGCTTGTCATTCTTCTCTCTCATCACTGATATAATAAATAAAAATGTATCGGGCCACCTTTACTCTTTCAGATACAGCCATGAGTCAAACTGAAAGTTTCATCATACAATTTGCTCCCCCCCTCCCCCCCCCTCCTCACCAACAGCTTAGGAAGTCCTTTGATAGAGTTTCACTAAGTTAAAAGGAGACTTCTTCAGAACTCCAACATTTTCAAGAATGAAGTCCTCATCTGGGGCAGCTTTCTTTGATGTTGTCTTTAAAACCGACCCTTGTAATCATTAACTGTGAGTTGCAGAAAACAGCAAGGTCCATTTTTGTGTTATGTGGGCTTATTAGCAATCATTTACATCTTGGAAGGTGGAGAAAAGAGCTACTGAATAGTTCTTTTTAAGCCTTCATAAAGATGTAGTGTTACTTGTTTGCTTTTAAAAGGGTTTGTTTCTTTGGAGGTAGAAGCAGGATTAGATACAACTTTGTCCCAGGTATAAATGCATTACAGGAATTTTAGCTCAGGAGACTCCTACTCATGTTTCCTTGAAGCAGGTTATAGCTGGAGCATGTAAGACTTGTGAGCTGACTAAAGGTTGAAGGGAGGTCTGGTTGTTGTAAAAATGTAGTCAAGCCAGAGGCTGGAAGGAGGCACTTGAACAGCAGTTTGCATGAGGAACATGAGTGATGCAATGACTTGCAGTGCAGTTTGACTTAACAAGATGAGTATTCTGTTTGAGAATATAATCATAATTTTTTTTTTTTCTGTAGAGTAAATGAAACTGAATAAGATGACCTTCTTCAAAATTATTATTTTGAAGGTAATGATTTTGCTTACAGACATGCAGTGGTTCCACCTGAGAAGTACAATTATTTATATGATGTTACAACCTAGTGTCCTGTTCTCACAGATATTTTTGAAGATCCACTGGATAGTACAACAAAATATTGAATGTTATTGTTCATGTGCCAAGGGCTGGGTTTTCAGTTTCCTTTGAATCCAGATGTCCAGGGGAAGACTGTTTCCACTACAGCATCAGAATAAATTACAGAGTAAAGGTATTGAAGTATTGTCCAAAAACCTATAAAGTCAGGTGTTGCCTTTGTTGATGCAGGTACAAAAATTACACAGTCTGTATGCCCATCCTGCTGAAACTGTTTAAGGATCTCTGGTGAATTACTCTGGCACTTAAACAGAAAGGATTCAAATTATTTATGTAGAGCTCTTCTGGAATCTATCTTCACTATGCCCAAAAACACCTAGCTGCACACATCTAAACATAGCTACAGACAGAAAACTCATCTGTCTCCAAGAGCTTGGTAACTAGTTGAACATCTTGGTTCATGTGAACCCAAAACAGGATTTGAAGGATAAGAAGTGAACAGGCTATATTTACTGTAACATAGTAATTTGACAACAGTTTGGTCTCTCTGAATTTCTAGATTTACTTGTATTAATTTTTATTTTTATTTTTATTTTTTTAAATGTAAAGCTTACTGCCAGGTCATATGCAAGGTACGGTTTATGGCAGAATTTAAATTAAGAAAAAGTAATGGTTGTCTGAATTGGAAGATATTCCCTATATTAGGAGCAACATGGAGTGTTTGAGCTAAAAGAGCAACTAATACTCAGTTGCTGTCTGAAGCCCAACTTTGAATGCTTTGATCATATATCAAAATGTTAAACAAACAAAAACCCTCTAAAGTAATGCTCTAACTCCTTTTGTAGATGTGAATTTATTGGGGCATTTGGGGTTGCCAGCATTTCCTCAATTCTGACAGGTGCAGATCTAATGAAAACATGCCATAGCAGTAAAATATATCCCAAGTGCTGCCTTGTACTGAGTTGGCTGGATGGCTTTGCCAGATGCCTGAATGCAGCACCGGTAGTGGCACTGCTTTGTGACAGAGTCACTAATACCTTGTGTCCTGCCAGTGAACATGGTGAGTGGGGTTAATTTCTGTGAAGCCCATGAGCTGGGCTGAACTTGCAGGATCCAGGTTCTGAAACTTGACTTGCTTTGTGGGACTGCAGATGCCTTTGGCTCACCACATTATATATGCGTATAAATTATGCCATGAAAGCCTGTAGTTATTCATTCCAGAGCTGCTAAGATGCTTTGATGTGCTTGGATTAGATGGTGAAGAGACTGTAGCTCAGCTGGCAATATCCCACAGAGGGTAGATGCATGCATATAGTATGAATATAAATTCTCTTTGAGGCCTTACAGAGAAGCAAGGTTTACATACAGATCTAACAAACTATTTTGGGTTTCTGAAAAGTGGAGTGTACAACAGAAAGACTGTATTTGGAGCACTGCTTTGAAAATCAGAGGTAAAAACCAGTATGTGTTCTTAAGAATGAGTAAAGCACCATTTTGTATGTGGTGGAAACAGGCAGAGAAAGGTTATGGTGCTGAACGAGGAGTTTGCCATGGTGATAAATGAAAGGAACTGAAATGCTGGTGACTTCTCCCAAGTTTCAAACAACTGGAACAAGTCCAGGTCCATACCCTGCCCTCTGCTCTGTGCATTGTCTCAGCCATGCTTTGCTTGTCTCCGCAAATTGCTCATACATGTATCTGAGAGGGATAAGACATTTATAACAGAGAGAAATCAACATTTATTTATTTATTTATTCATAGCCACAGGCTTATCCAAATGCTGTAAATTGAGGGATTCTGTGTGAAGGAGCACTCGTCAATGCGTTTATGCTCTTCTAAGAAACAGCAGCAATAACAAGCCCACCATGAGTTTTATTAAGCCATGTTAATTTTCTGTCAGTTCTGGGAGCTATAGTTTTTTTATTTTTTTGTGTGTGTTGTGTTTTTTATTATTATATTTCTTGCAATGATTTCTGTTTCAGCTTCAAAAGGAGAAAGAATTTCATCTTTTCTATCAACAATTAAAAAACACGATTTGAAGGATCATAGCCTGGATGTAATAGCCAGATTCTTGAAATTAATTAACTGAGAAACTAAGTGAATAATTCAAAACAAATAGCTTTCTTGACAAATCGACCCTCCAGCATTCTTAGCAATTTCACTGGGCAGATCATATTGTTGTTGTCATCTTTGTATCAGAATAACTATCGCTGGTTTCAACTTAGGTTTTCTTCTAGAGGAAGCTCTTGTCCTTTCAGATCACTGTGAATTGTGACTGCGTTTATTTTGTGGGTATTTTGAGGTTCTTTTTGTCCTGATTTTTAACCTATCATCTTGGGTTTAGAGGTTTGGTTTGCTTTTTGAAATACACCTGTTTGTGTGTATACAGCAACATCTTGAACTTGTTGAGGTGAGAACAATTTATTGTGCAGTCTTGCTCCAGCATCTCAAGAAAGCTATGCCCAAGCATAAATAATTTCTATCCTGATTTGTCAGGTATCTCCCTGTGCCAGAGAAGAACTGATCTCAGCTGTGATCTTCATCTGACCTTTTAAGTGATCTCTTAGAAGGGGTGCGTTGAGTCAAAAGAGTAAGGCATTTAGTTTCATAGTTTTGTAGAGAGTAACCTGTAGCGGAGAGTTTTGATGTATTTTCAGTATTTCTGAGAATATGTACTGAAGAAACAGTACAAATAACTAGAGTTTTCCAAGTGCTGGAGCCATCTTTTATTGTTGTAGTCCAGAGATAACAAATGCATATTTGAGGCCACTTCTTTATCACTCTGATGAGGAATTGCATAGGAAATTAGGACAAGGAAAGCATCATCTCCATTTCAGTAGTCTACTTATGTAAGATATTAAAGTTAACAGGTGAAAGGGGAAAAACAGGAGACAAGACTGATGTTATCACTGGTCAGTCACGCAGCATCTAGTGGTGGAGCAATATTAAAACTTTGTTCACCGACAACTCCCTTCAGTATTAGAGCCATGGATCACATGTTCTTCTTCGTCAGATGTTTGTGGTTTTGATTGATATTCTCCAAGATTTCTGGGTTTTATCCCAAAATCTACATTTGTATACTCTTTATTGTTTTTATTAAGCAATAATTCTTTTTGATTAGCTAATTAATTAAAATACTGTGGTTTGGATGGCTCAGAGGTATAGACTCACATTTTTAAAAACGTGTACTCAAATTTCGTATTTTGCTTCTGCAAATTATGTCCATTCTTTCTGCTAACATTCATCCCTCTAAAGGTTGATATCCTTGGTCTTGGGGGTCAGTAAAAAGTGGTGGGAAAACACCTCAAAGGCCATTTAATGAAGAAGTTGTGGCAATTGGTGGGATTATTTATGTGGAGTTCATTGTTGTTCAGCTCTGTTTAGGACTGAGGAGTTGGAAGCAGGGGAGTAAATTAGTTATGATGGGAAATACAAGGACAAAATAATACTTTGAGTATCTAAATATTCTAAAAACTACAAGAAGAGCCTGACATTTATTGTGTAACAGTTCCATTGCAATCTTGGCAAAGACAAATCCAGGATAGTTTCATTTCATCTGTACTTAGAAGCAAGGAGGAGTGTCATTTTGCACTGAAGGTAGGAGCTACTGATATGCTATGGGAATTAGTGGCTCATTGTGGGGCCAAAAAGTGCAAGGACCTCTAAGTTAGCACAGAAAGTGTGAAATACTGTTCCTTCCTGCTAAACCAAAAAAAAAAGAACCAACATCTAGCCTGAACTGGTTATTTATATTTAAGAATTTTTGGAGCCTTTCTCCCACTGCCTATAGGCCATATCCTGACTGCTTGAAACCATTTAGAGGATGTGCAATGATAAAGCTCCGAGATGAAAACAGAAAGCACTAAATGAGCATGTGCTAGCTGTATAAAAAGATATCAATTGGGGATTTTTTTTTCCCAATGTATACATCTGTGGATCATGCTCTTAAAAGCATTTATTTCATGACAAAGTTATTTACAAATGGTGTTTGTTTTTTTGTTGTCGTTGTTCTTTTTTTTTTTTTCATCTCATCACTTGCAAATCTTTACATGGAGTTTTTTAATAGAAAGCTGTGACAACTTACATAAATACTTTGAGGAGATGCATGTATGCTTATCTAAGCATAAATTCTGGCCAGAAGTAGTGGCAGAGCTAGCTACAAAATGAGTAGTCACTTAAGAATGTATTACTGAAGGTGCCAACATCTAAGACTGCAGAAAATTAACCAGTGGGGCAAAAGCTGGGCCAGCATAAATTTCAGGATATTTTTCATTGCTTACTGTTTTGAATATCCTGACTACTTTTATAAGAAGCAACTTCAGATTCCAAATGAAAGCAAGGGAAGACAGAAAATTCATTTTTAGGTTAGAAATTATCTGAGTCAGCATAGACTTGTCCAGAACAGTTACATAAGTCAGCCCTGCTTTTCAATTCAGTGAGATCACACAAACACCTTAAAATAAAGGAAGAGGAGGAGGATCTGGACTAAATGACAGCCTTGATAGTTGATGGTAGAAAGTAAAGAATGGTTCTCATTAGAAACAATAGTCCAAAATTGACCAAGATAAAAAGCCAGGTAAGTAAGACACATTTAATTCTAATTTGGCACACATTTCCTCTCATTAAATTTAAAAGCAAGATAAGCTACAAGTATTTTAAAGATAATGAGAGGATTTACATTTTTTTAGAAAAAAAAAAAAAATCATTTTATGATATCTGCAGATGACTAATTGTGTTGATTCCTGGAGGAACTGAGTTACTCTTCTGCTTTGGAATTGGAAAGATAACAAAACCATTTAATGTTGTAAAATTTAAACTCTGAACAATATCTTTACCTACAATCACTTCAAAGTTATAGAAGCCTCAAGCTAGATGCCTATCAGCATTATCAGATTTTACGGTGATTTTTGTTGCACATTAAAAAAAAAAAAAAAGAAAAAAAAATAATAATTTTCCCCCTGAATTACACTTGTGAAACATCACTTCTGAAATGTATCACAGACTGAGATTTATCTCTCTGCCTTTTGTTCACTGCATTAATCTTCAGGTCTTTTAATAAAGGTGGGGAACAAAGGGTCGGGATGACTCAAAGAAATGGTAATGGGATACACAGAGCCTTTCACCTATAGGTCATTGGATCAAGTCCAGCCGGGATGAATGTTACATCAAAGCGTTTCTACCCCTCTATTACTCTGTAGCTCTGAGGGAGATAAACCGAAGGATCTATTTCTGCTTTCTAGTAAACTGGTGGCCAGTGCTGGAAAAAGGTTCTGCCACTCTGATCCAGGTCAGTGGTGAGGGCAGGGGCTTGGAATTGGCCTTCTGCATCCAGCTACTCTGATGAGTGGCTGAAACATGCTGAGGAGAGCAGGAGTGGAGCTTGCTTCATTGCTGCCTTAACTGCAGTGTTTTTCCTTTTGATCTATGTAAGATCTTAATTCAGCCTCCTCAGTTTAGCAATGACATAGTAGAAGGGAGAAGAAACTATGTGAATAATAATAATTAACAAACAAACAAAAACAAAGCAGAAATCAGATGGGTCTAGTTCCCAACTGGCAAGAAAAAAAGTGCAAAAATAAATGAGGCCTATTTAGCACTTGTTTGTGTGAAGTCTCCACAAACATACACTTACAAGTAGGTGTGGCCTGTGAGAATAGGGAAGTGAAATCAATATACACTTAAGTTGCTCAGAGATTTCCAAGATTTACTACAAAAATGTATAATCTCTTGTAGAACCTGCTTTGGAGAGATGCCATTAACACAAGACCTTCTGGCTTCTGTAAACTCAAATGAAATAATCGACATAATTTTCTGCTGCAGTAGCTGACTGTCTGATACTCGGTTTGTAAATGCTTGGAAGTATTTAGGCTTTTGTTATATACTCCCTAACTACTGAATAAAAGAGTTACAGAGCAGATACAGAACTAGGAAAAGGATTTGCCATTTCAAGAAGCGAAATGGATCATTTTACATATTCTGGTAACAAGAATGTCATACTGTCTGCTACAAAAAATTGTCATATTCTTTCTGCACATTTCCCTTTCTGAAACAGGTAATTGTGCTTTCATCTGCCCTTGGCTCATCAGAGAGAAAACTGCATGTTGTTTAATTTCTGTCCACTGTAGTAAGGTCTATCCTGTTCCAATTGCTCTGTTACCATATCTCACTAAAGCTAGCACAGTAATAGAAATGTAAACATTCAGGCACAGGGGTGGCACGTGTGTATTTTATTTGGCTCTATTAGATTAATTCTTTAAATGAAACATTCTTCTGCATATGTTAATGAAGAAACCAAAATAAACTTGGGGCGGGGGAAGAAAAAGTCCTCACCCACTTCTTTGTTTCATCCACTGGTTTGTCAAAAACCCAAAGGAATCCAGAACCGAATATGAATGTGATGCTAAAAGACCACAGGCTCCCCAGGGAAGTGGTCACTGCACCGAGCCTGTCTGAATTTAAGAAGAGATTGGACTGTGAACTTAGGCACATGGTCTGAACTTTTGGGTAGACCTGTGCGGTGTCAAGAGTTGGACTTGATGATCCTTAAGGGTCCCTTCCAACTCAGGATATTCTATGATTCTATGATCTATGATTCTATGACCATAAGAAAGTGGTTTTCTGATGCTTGGAAAATGATGATACAGTGATGATATTACAAAAGAATTTGTGGGTGTGTTGTTTATTTCTTTTTAAGTGGTACCTGAGGGAGGGAATCAGTTTTTGACAAAACTATGTCCTTTGCAGTGTTTCTTCTGGCCAAGGGAGATTGAACAATGATTCTACTGACTGCAAAATAATTAGTAGTTCCTTGATTATGGGGAAAATCACCAGAGCTGAATGTGTTTTTGGTTTTGTACTTCCAGACAGTCTTCCCCTCCTCCCCCACTGGAAAAAGCATTTATTTCTACCTTGATGACATCTAGCAAAACCCAGCAGCCCCCCACCACCCCTCAAGGCGGCTCCAGTTGATGGCGAGGCAGTAATGAGATTTAAGCACTGGGGGCTGCCTCTCACCACATCTCGGCTGTCAAGGCTGCAGCCATCCCACTAGCTTCCCCCAGGAGGAGGGAAAGCACTCAGCCGCACGACAGGGAAAGCTCAGTTGCACACAGAACTGGAGGTATCCACTCACCACAAGCACGGCTGGTACATTGCACAGCATGCAGTCGTGTGGCCAAAAAGAGCCTGGAGCTTGCTTGTTGGGAAGAAAGGAGCTGTTGGAGACCAGTTTGAATTGTCCTTGCAGTGTCTGTACCTGACTTGCTGTCCATTTTTAGCGTTTAATCTGCCAGCGGATTTTTAGGCTCACAGTTAAGGTTGCTAATGATTGATTAATCCAGCTGAGTATGGACAGAGCACACCAGGCAGTTATAAATGAATTGCAACTATTTCTCTGATGCTGCCTCTCTCAATGTGCTCCATCTGGGGCACAGATGAACAGCAGTGGCTCCATTTCAGGTCTTGACCCTGAGCTAATTAGGACAGATCCCACTCACTTCTATCCTCTGAAATAGAAAGGAGGATTTAGCAAAAGTTTTCAAATGAATAATTTCACCTGTGTTTTTCTTGTTGTTTGGGCACGGCTTGTTTCAAAAGCAGAACATCTTTGGGGAGTTTCTGTAAATTCACTGCACTTTGCAGCCATGAGGGATTAATAGGAGGTATGAGGTACAGTTCTCAAGAGGAATACTTTATGTTTGACTGTGTGCATGTGTATTGTATGATAATGAGTTTTGTTCTGAGTTTTTGGCTGTGTGTGTGTTTGTTTTTAGGTGTGGTATGTTTCTTTTTAAGGAGGATAAGGTGGGGATGATCAGATAAACCTATGCTTTTGCAGTCTACCATATTCTTTAGTGCAATGTGTGTCTGGTTGCAAAACAGAAATCCATGCCTATTATAATGCTTGGCTGATTTCTAAATCAGGAGGAGGAAAAAAAGAGACAGAGAGAGAGAGAGAGAGAGATCTGAGCTGGAACTCAAGCTGCACTGCTTTCCTGGAGAGTATTTTGTAGGAAAAGTAGATGTGCCAGAGGTTCCTTCCTGCTATATCTTGCTGTTGTACAAATAGATCTTGCATAATTGTTAGAAGGGATCGCGTTTAACACAGGTGGATTTGCTCAGATTTTGAGGAAAGCAAGCTTCAATAACATACTATCCATAAGTTTCTTATTATCGTCCATTCTTGATGATCACCAGGAACCTGTTCTGCACACTGGCAACTAGAAATATAAGATACTGGGAAATCAGCAGCTGCTGACTTAGAATAGTAGCTAGGGAATAGGGGAGTGTGGAGTGGCAAGATATTGCTCTTCTGTCATCAGCAAATCTTACTAGAGAAATGTTTAACAAATAAAAGTCAATTTACCCTTACAACTGCATATATTCATTTATCCATACCACTTGCTGTTGGCTCCGTAAACATCTGGAAGGAAGATGAGGGTGGATGTAGGGAGGAAAGCTTTCAAAAGAAACAGTTATCACTGGAAGAGAAATCAGAGCTTCTGCATTTAAAACAGCTTTTCTCTGAAACCAGAGACTAATGTGTTTCTAGGTTGCTCAGATGCTAATGTTGACATGTCTCTTTAGGTTTTAATAGTTAACGTAAATATTAATGACAATTTCATTAAAACATGATTTCATACAAAAGTGGATTATTCTTTGTATTTGTTCACTTGTGCTGACTATGTTCCGTGTTGAATAGATGCAACATCATGTAAAATTGCCACACGTGACAACTACTTTATTACATGCATAGAAAACCAAAACATTTTTCAGTTACAGGCATTTGCACAGAACAAGAAGAGGGTGAACCACATTTCATGACGTAATGGCTGTCAATTATCCTACAGAGCAGGGTAAAGGTGCAAGGGTGCACAGGAGAAACTGGAGGATGAAACTAAAAGACATCTAGCAGTATAGTAGGGGAACGGAAAGCTAGTGTATTCCTAGTAAAATGTTTTTTCCATTTCTTTCTCCTTTTTTTTTTTTTTTTTTTTTTTTTTAAAAAAAATTAATTGCTCTGGGTTTCTTTTGCTCAGATGAGTATATTATGACAAAAGTAAGATTAATTTCCAGCTATGTGATTAATATTGTATTCATGGCCTGCTTCTGATTTTATGTATCTTGTTTGTGTTTATGTAGCACTTGTTGATGGGCTAGCTAGTGTTCTTCACTTTCTCTGATAGCTTTACTGTAAATGGTTCTTTTACAGAAAACATATAAATACTATGATTCCCAGCATTATGATGTCATAGCACCTATAAATACTCAAAGAACAGAAATGTATCCTTCTAAATGGAGAGTTTATAGTACTCTTGTGGATACCTTCCAGCTAAAGGATGAGCAGCTCATAATTCTTTTTTTGACAGAATAAATGGGAAATCCATGATTCCTATCAAGTTCTGTAGAAAGGCCCAGACACCCAAATCCATATGCCATACTTCGCCTTGTACATGTTTGAAACAGTAGCAGTCTTAATTGTTATGCCCTGGGGAATCTTCAGAACTGCTGTTGGCAGATACAGGTGGTATTAACAAGACAAATATGTCTTAATATGTTTACCAGGTGATTACTGCTATTTTAGGAGTAGTAAATTATTGTATTTATTCATCTGTGATGCTTCTATGGGAACAGAAGGCAAGCTGGATTATTATTATTTTATTTTTTATTTTTATTTTATTTGAAGGAAGGGTAAGGATAACAAAGGGGGAAGAAGGAGGCAGGTTTGGGTAGTTCTGTGGAAGCAGGCAGTCAAGCTGCATAGTTTACCATTAACTCTGTTTCAACAACAACATTTAAAGTTGCAAGCTTTTAATTCTGTGTATACAAGTGATTTATAATGCCACATACCCTATGCAATAGCATATGTAGTCTCCAAATGTTTCATCTGTGTCTAGGCATTCTGTTTTTTAAATCACTGCAATATGTTGAGCAAGCAAAGGACTCTCTGTATAACTTGTTTTTGTGCGTGTTTGTTAATATTTATTAAATGTTAAATATCCCATCATGTTTCTCTCATCAGCATTTCTCCCTGTTTCTTCTCGCCTCTTCCCCAAGACATTATTAACTAACACTTAAATTGTGTGTCACTATGTTTTGACTTTGGTAGTAGCTGGGTTAATGAAGCTAAACCAACCATACCATTTTCAGTATAAATTCTTCAACCTATAGCTACTCAAGAGAAAGGAACAATATCATTTCCCTTCAACCCACCCCATTAGGGCTGAATGAGCCCATGCTTATAAAACCTAAATTTTATTTGTGGATGAGGAGGTGTAGTTGTGACATTTTGTGTGGAGGCTGAGAGTGGACTATGTGACCACTGACGTGCTAATTCTGCTTTTCCTTACTTTCTCTCCAGATGAAAATTCACCCCAAACGAGTATATAATGTTGAAAGCTTTTTATGGGATTCAGTAATTTATAGCAGTGAGATGCTACTTTTCCCATAATATGCAGCAGGCCACAACTGAAATTTCAGAACCAAAGCCTCTGTTACTAAGAAATACTACAGTTTAATTTAAAAATTAATTTGGTCTATTTGTATAATATGTTACAAGATAGATGGGATAGTGTAATGTGATTCATTTCTTTTTGTCTGTGAAGCTCCACCTCATTTGCCAGATGGGCTGTGCTTGGCTAATGACTGGCTACTTTTTCTCCCCATTGTTCATTAAAGGTCTCTATACCTCACCTGTTACATGATATTTAAAATCCTCCTGAGAGGCAGAGGATGAGCATCTCAGAGCTTTTGTTTTTAGTACTTATTCCAGTATCCTCACACTACAACAAAATGCTTGTTTTCAGAAAAATTCTGTGAGTTGAGGTGGTAGTATTGGAAATAAGGTATGAAATTATCTACTATGAGTGTCTGAGTGTATGTTTTAGAACACCTAAGGAATTATTTTTATTTTTTTTATCATACTTAGCATTAGTTAGCACTATACATAGGCAACATGTTTATAACACTTCATATATAGAAGCACGATTCTCATTGAGCAGTTCCCTGAGCATAAGCACAATTCCCAGCTGCAGCTGTGAGGGCTCAGCACTTCTGCAAACTGTTTCAAGCTGAACATGAAAACGAAGAACATATGATGAGCAACCAGCAGTAAACCATGCAATTTAAGTGTTGTCTAGCTCAACATAAGCACATTAGATTATTTATAATAGAGTAAGAACTCACATTGTTGGTGGGGTTATTTTTGTTGGTTTGTGTTCTTTTCCCCCTATAAATTTTTCCCTTTCTTTTCTCTCCCTCCACCCATCCTGGCCACGGAAGAATGGGGAGACTCCAGGAAACTTTCATCCTAAATCTGAAGGGGTGAGAGCTCAGTGAGCCCAGATTTGGCCTCTTTTTCCTGCCATATCCATGATTCTTCTTTACCCATTGATCCTTGCTTCCACTCTGCTTATGAGTTTGTGTTTTTTGTTTGTTGTTTGTGATTTTTTTTTTTATTTTTATTTTTTGTTGATTTTCTGGTTGATTAGTTCAACTTTTCCTCCTTAATCTTCTTACCCAGTTACTTTTTCCCTTTTTCAGAGTGTCTCTGCTCTGGCTGCCTGGTCTAACAAATCCACGTTTATAGAAAGTACACCTCTTTTAGTTCTGCAAGAATTTTGTATACAACTATACAGCATTTTCAGCTAACCCAAGGTTCTTATTAGTTACAAAAACATTTAGAATAAAGGTCTCACAGCACTGTTGGAGACAGTGTAGCTGCAAAGGATAAAAATCAACACAGAGCTTGGCTCAGTGTTGGTAATAGGATGCCTGTGTTTGGTACTGGGTTGCCAAATAACCCCCTCCCCCCCCTTTTTTTTTCTTTTATTTATTATTTTGCTACAATTGGGTTCCATGGGCATGGGCATGCCTGTCTTGAGCAGAAAAGAAGCTTAAGAAATTTTAAAACACTTTCCCTTGCATGGGAACGGGCAAGCCTTCGGATTTTTGTGTAAACAAAATAGTATTAAGTGAATGCTGCTGGCAAAGTCTGGAAAATAAACAAAGTCTGTGTTTATTGTTCAATATAGTATAGTACTCTGCTGGTGTGATTGGTGGGAGACTAGAAAAAGGGATAAAAGGTTTCAGAGAGTGTTATCTCACATGGTAATGCCTTCAGTCAAATCAAGTCCTTTGCAAAGACAAAGGATTTGTTGCTCAGAAATGTTTCTGGGAGCCTTGGGAGTAAACAGTTTCTGCCAGAGATGATTTAGCAGCATCCAGAGGGGAAGTGATTCCAACTGATGCACTGTAATCAGTATCCCAATGATCCCTTTCATTTGGTTGTGGAATTTCAACAAGGCGCTCCCACAGGGATGCCTCCCTGCCAGCACTCTCCACAGATACCCAGCCAAAACGCCACATGCAGCTTCCCTTTCTCTGCAGCATGTGTGCCTCTAGAGCGTCTGCTCTGGAATTGCACAGACGTACCCACTAGCAGAGACTAGCAATGGGCTTAAACAAGCTTGCATAAGCTTACCTGGTGAAACTGCCATCTCTTTCTATTCTTGTAGCTTTTTTTGCTCGTTTTTTTTTTCTGGTAAGCTGGTGAGGAAAAAAAAAAAAAAAAAAAGGAATAGATAAAAGGAGTGAAACTGTTGAAAAGTCTTCTGATAACCACCTGCTATTTCATTTCCTTTCTAAGATACTTTTGTTAACTAGTGGATACCAAATAAAAGATTTGAAAAATGTGCTATCTTGCCACGGAGTCTTTTCTGTAACCACAGTGTTTCTACTGGGAAAAGTCATTCTGCATAACTGCTGTCATTTAGTGATCACACTCTTGCTTACCATCTGTCTTCGAAACAGCAAGCTAATTGTCTGATATATCAGTCTCATAGCTCTGCTGCTGCCCATTTTGAAGATCTGTATCTTACCTACTACTCGGTTTCCATCTATTGTCTCTGTATCTTCGAAGTCATACGTTTTCCTCTGGATGCCTTTGACTGACAGTTGTGCATACCCTTAGAGCACAGGGAGCCCTGCAAGAGAGCTATGATGATAGATAAAACTGCATCATTCAGATTTAATCCCAAATGCAGTGTTGGTTTTTTGTCTGTTTGATTGGTTTTGGTTGGTTGTTTTTAAATGTATTTCTGATTTCCGAGACAGCTTGTTTGTATTCTTTTATTTTTTCCTCCTCTTTTTTTTTTTTTTTTTTTTTTTTTTTTTTTTTTTTCCTCCCACGTATGATTTCTACCATGATGGTATTCCTACACACACTCTTACTACATTTCCACCAGTATGCTTTAGCACACTTCAACCTTGCTGTTAATATTGAAGCCTTGCCCAAGTTTTACATTGCTTGCCCTTTCAGCCTGGAAAAGGGGAGGAACTGCCATCCATTTCATCATCACAATTGGTCCTGTTTTCTCACAAGACACAGTGAAGAAGTTGGGAATCTTGATTTTGGGGATATTGTGAAAGTTTTGAACGGGGTGGTAAGCCTCATCATGCCGTTAATGGGTTGTTTTTTAAGGGATGCAAAAAGAAATGACTGGACTCTTGTCCTTTTTTCAGATTTTTCAGATTCAGTGGCTAGTCTATGGTGTTGGAAATTCAGGTACCCAGTAGCCTTGTTAAGAAGAAGGAGGTAATTCTGATTGTATAATTGATGGTATTGTGCACTTATTTTATATACATAGTACCCATACATATGGGCATCTGATAACTCCAACACCTCCGTTTAGAACTTACCACTTCCACTGTACACAGACCTAGCAGGCAATGCACTTTGTAGAAATTTGGAATTTAAGGTCTCAGGTT
Organism: Aythya marila; assembly: GCF_965140915.1. Taxonomy (NCBI): domain Eukaryota; kingdom Metazoa; phylum Chordata; class Aves; order Anseriformes; family Anatidae; genus Aythya; species Aythya marila. The sequence continues at coordinate 116,458,394 of NC_139042.1, read as the reverse complement.
ACTGTCAGATGACAGTAATTATTGTAATTATTTCATTCCTTCCACTGAAAGAAGCCTGTGAAGTAGTTCATGGTAACTTTTACTGAAGCGTTTAAAGATTTAGCATCCTGTTTATTATGCATGGTTAAAACCAATGAACCTACAACAAGGCCTTTTAACTTGGATGTCTGTTTTCTTTTCTTTTGTGAAAATCAATCCTAAATGTCCTACATGGGTTTTGTGTTTTGTAACATTTTGCACTACCTTATTTTTTATTCAGCTTCACTGATATGAGTAATTCTCTGAATTAAACTGAGATAACGCTAGGTTTGTGTGGAATAAACATAGCTTTAGAGTAGGAAAGGAAGAATAATTGAAAGAGATGTTCACTGACATTTTCATATCAAACAAAGTAATGCCCTGTGACTATGCCAGCAAATACTATTTTCCAGCTCTGTCAAACAATGCTTCTAATGTAGCTGTGAACTAACTATTAATCCTAGGTCAATAATTGTAGTCCTGTTTTTCTTCTCTCTGTCCCTGGTGAGTCCAGTCAACAGTTTCTTTGGACGCACACAGCCCTATTGAAAGAGCATGGGTTCTTGAGTCCTTATCAGTTTGCAACCTGGCAGAACAAATTGTAGCTTATCTGTGTTTTCCAGTGACTCCATTGTGTTGGATGTTTTCAGGATGTCTACTTTGGCATCCATCTGCGTTTGGATGGTTCTCCCTAGTGTTGGCAGTAAGTAGTACATAGCCCTCTCTTTCTGCTTTTCCTCAAGCGACTTTTTGGTTTTCTTGTTTAGGTGCCTACAGCACGTTCTCCATAGCTGAACTGCCTTTGCACAGTTCCTGGTATAGGCAGCTGAGCTATTCATTTGTGTTTATCTATTCTGGCATCTGCATTTCTCATCTGGTCTGAAAGTCTGTCCATTGTCATAAGACTATGGTTTCTCATCCTCCAATCATTTAAAAAAAAAAAACCTTTTTGTCCTTTACTAACCAGTAAGTTCAACAGTACTTATGTAAGTGAGCATAGACCAATTCTACTTCCTCTTGTATCAGCATGGCCTGTGCCCCAATCATACAATTTTTTTCCATCTTGACAACATTTTTTTTTTTTTTTTTTTTGTCTTTCCCAGCCCACCGGTTTTCACCTGCATAAAATGTTTGTCTTGAGAATGTTTTCTCAACTCTTACATTTGCTGGAAAGCTCCTACCTTTTCTCACCTGTATGAAGAGGATATTGCTTCTAGCCAGTCTTTGTTTTTTCCCCACTCTTTCTTTCTTTGTTTTTCCCTACCTGGTTCCCTGAAGTGCTATGTAATGATTAGCATTAGAGACAGAAAAGACCTTCTCTGACCTGCAAAATTGTTTCCTACAGTATATTTTTTACTACTTCATTGAGTCTTGTTCTAAACATCTCATGAGATGGGATTCCTTCTGGATGCAGTTCTTGTGGTCTAATTCATCTTGTTTTTCTTCCCTGCTGTTCAGCCTCAATGATCCATTTTTTTTAAATGTCTTCCCATTACTCATAGTTATATCCTCTTAGACCATTCAAACTCTACTTCACTATCTTCTTGCTTTCTCCACTTCCCATGCCCTTTCAGTACTCCTGCTGATGTTTTTATGCTTGATACATTATAGCTGTGCCAAGTTGCATATTGTTGGGGTCAAATTTGCTGCTGAGTTGGTAATTTGGTACAGAGCCGTAAGACAGCAAAATTGACCCTTGGTAATGTGCAGGTCTCGGGTGTTCTTTCAACTTTTCAGATTCCTATGCTCCTTTCTGTTTCCATGTAATCGCCCACTGTTTTGTGCATTTCTTTCCTGCTGTACACCAGCGAGTTCCCTGCCACACTAACTGCAGTTTTTTCTTTTCCTCCCAGCTTCCAGCTTAAAGGTACAAAGTGGACTTCACAGAGCTTTCAATTTCTCATGGCCACAAACATCCTTATTTTAAAAGTGGACTAATCTTAACAATTTACTGGTAACCTTCAATCTACGGAGTTATCATAATTGCTTCCAAGTATATTTAGAACAAAACTAAAATCCTTCCTAAATCACAGCCTGAAATATTCCAGCTGTGTGATAAACATGTTCTTTTTAAGAACTATTAGCTTTTATTTTTTCAGTAGTTTCCTTACTTCAGATTTTTATCAATTGAAAATGAAAAAAGACTTTTAATGCTCATGTAGTAGCAAGCAAGATTTTGCTTCTACTCCATCTTCTATATTCTCTGTTTAATTAATTTATTTATGTGCATATGTAATCTAAAGGCAAAGGCATCAATCACAGATTGCTAGAGCCTTTGAAATGATTAAAATTTTAATGACAATAAGAGATGAAACTAGCAAACACTGTTACAACTGTAACTGCTGTTCTTATCCCAAAATCCAGGATAAAAGGGGATTTGTATAGGTGGAAACTGATGTAAATGGGATTCGGAATATTTTCCCAATTTGACACAAGGGTCATTATAGTTCCTCGTATTTTACAAACTGTTGCTTGTCCTCTTGGTCCATTATAAGTGGAAATACAAAGGACTGGGTACAGATATTGTAGCAGTAGATTGGCAGATAAGGTAAGGAAAGCAAGCTACTGATTTCCACTCGTGTTTGCTCTCTTGGTTAATTTGAGTGATAAACTCTGTTAAAGCAGCCTTGCAACCTCAGCAGAATTAGATTGCTGTCATAATTAATGGAGGTCTTTGGACATATGTGCAAGAACAAGTCACAAATTCCTGTCTAAAGTTTGCCTTTCCTAAGGTAAAATCTCATTACAAGCACTGTTTATATGCTTTGATCGGTGTGTAAGGCTCTGTGGAAAAATTAGGAAAAACAAAAGCAAGTAACGTATTGAAGAGAAGAGAAAAATATGTGCTTTTTAGTACGAAGATCTAAGTTTTGCTAAACCAACAATGTCAGCTGATTTCATGAGAGTTGAGGGTATTCTGCAGGAAAGTCTACAAAAAATGAAATGAAATGGATTTAGACTGAAATAATAATAATACGAAGAGACTTTGTTTTTTGTTAGGGAATTGGTAGAAACTGTGTGATGGGAATAAATGTTAAACAAGCAAAACACACTTTTCCTTTCGCAGACTTTTAGCTCGAGAAAACTCTAGTATATCAAAGATTAATAACTGCAGGTAGAGCTGGTATAGGTGATTAGCATTACTTACAAAGGAAATGCACCTAAATTAGTGTATTTGAAAAGGAGACATTTTTCAACCTGAAAACAGATGAAGAGAAGCAAATTACTGATGACGCTTCTTCAAGTATTAAAGCAGTCTGATAAGATATTAAGGAACAATGTCTAGACCAGGGAGCATGTCTATCCTCATATTTTGCACATCACTTAGCACACAGATTATGATAATTAATCCCTTGGTGGAAGACATCAGGATAGGATTTAATAGGTGTATTTCATGAACAGTTTGTGTTTTTTTTTTTTTTTTTTGTTTTGTTTTTTTTTGTGTTTTGTTTTGGTTTGGTTTGGTTTGGTTGTGGGTGTTTGCAGTTTGTGTGTGTGTGTGTGTGTGTGTGTGTGTGTATTTTTCAAGAGGATGATCCAGATCTACAATAATAATAAAAAGTTGCTTCACTTACTTGCCTGAAGCTGGATAATTTTATGGCTTTTGCAGGCTTTCTGTGTATTTTTAAAAGAGTGACTGATGTTGGGCATTTGTAGTTTTTTGTTGTTTTTGTTTCCCCCCCTTTTTTTCAAGAAATACAAATATGAAGAAAGAAAATGTGTAAGTGGGAGTGCTTCTGAAATGAAGATGTTTCTGATCCAGCACTTGAGCAGGCCTCAAGAGCTAGAAAATAGATCCTTGTGTGTTTGCAGACATTAAATGTTGGTGTGAATACCTGTACATGCATTTAGATAAAGACTATTTTAGGGATGAAGGAAGTGTCTTATTTTTTTAATTTTATTTTTATTTTTTCCCATCCAGCTGTAGAACTAAGATAACAGAGTCATGCTTATACCCCCCAAATCTGGCATCCAGAACTGTTTCTATATTTCTGTCATACATCAGTCTCAATTGGACGGTGAAGAACTTCACCAGATTTTTGATGCCAGCTTTGCTGTGTCTTATGCTGTATAGCACAGCATTAAATTTCTTAAAGTCCTCAACTCAGTCCAGTTAAGTAACTGTTCTTCATTGTTTTTCTGTTTGTTTGTTTTGTTTATTCTTTTCATATTCTCCAGTATCTGTTTCCTAGTGAACTCTTATTCTGTAACAAAATGTATAATGGAAATCACCAATATCACATACAGAACTTTTGTATGAGCTAGAAGGTTACATCATGCATGTTCTTTTGGATCAACACAAAAATGTTCCTCCTGTCTTCTAGAAGTTGGATCAAATCACTGAAATATATACTTCTTGAATAGCAAACATGCAGAAAGTTCTGGTTATTCAGTACTGCAAAGATGTCTGTGTTCAGAGACTTCTTTAAAAGGCATTTCACAGTCTAATAAAAGGTGGTGGTTGTGTCTGTTATTAAGGTGCTGCAAAATTGCAAGTTTCATTCTTACATGCACATTAGCAGTACCCTCAGGTAATTAAGGTGAGGGAGGACTCTTTTCCTTTGCTTCTGTTTTTTTTTTTTTGTTTTTTTTTTTTTTTTTTTGTTTTGTTTTGTGTGTGTGTGTGTGCATGTAAATGGAAGTTCACAATTGGAAGGAGAAATCTCACCTTTTGGCAAACCTGGAAAATGGTGTGTAGAATACTAGAAATCATAAATTTATCAAGCTTTTCCATAAAGAAAATAGAGGGCAATAGTTGTGGTTGCTCTGTTAGTTATGTTGGACATCATACCCAAGTTAATGTACATTTGTCAATTTCAATGTGATGTTGTGTTTCATGCCTGTATAGTTACATGTACGTGCACTGCTTGGAAGAAAACTCTCTGGATTTAGCACATGCAAGAGCACAAACATGTTTCTAGCCATGCTGGATCTGTGGATCCTCAGAAATTTTCCACAGAGGTGAGGAATGAGTCTAAGTTTTTACGTTATAAAGGATATATCAACTAACTTTTTTATTAGTTATCTTTTAAATGAAACCCAAAAGCAGCCTCTTCTCATTTGAAATGACTGTGAAACCCCTTTCTAATCTAGCCTGTTGTATCAACCTGTGTAGGTCCATGGTGTTGGAACAATAATACATCATTGTACTTATACGTTCTGTGATATATATTCTTGTGCGTGTGTTATGGTACGGTGGTATGTTCTGTGAAGTATACTTTAATGTTATAATAATATATCATACAAACAGTAATACATCTTACAAATGTGAAAATAATATATCATAAAACATGAGTATTTATTTAATTTAATGCCTTTTTTATTGCCTTATGGTGTTCCTGAAAACTCAACAATTGCCTACTGAGTCACAGGCTATAAATGTACTTGGTTCACTTATATTTCCTGGTTGTTGTGGAAGTTGGTACCTAGAAAATGCTGAAACTTCCTGTTTGGAACATGTACCTCTGCTGACATTTTCATCAGAGCCATGTGAGTTTTGGTATTGGAAAATGTGAACTACAGCCATAAAAACTTCTGAAATAAGTGAAGAGATGGCAAATTCTTTAGCACTCGGTCTTTGAATATGGTTTCAGTGAGTGTCCATGGCGTGCAGAGATGTGTAGACTGCCTATCAGTGTGACTAATCTCCACCTCACTTTGATTAGAGCACTGATAACGAAGGAGAGAGGAGTAAGAGTGGAAAGACTCCTGTACAAGAATACACTGGGACATAAATACTTAACTCTGTGTCAGTAAATATTCATGAAGAACATTTTGGGCATTTATAAATCACCCCAGAGACAAATCATGACTCATATAGTGATTGGCCAACAGCACACAAATATCCTCAGAGCTTGTGAGAAGATAATATCTCTTACAGCTGCTTGGCACCCGTTTATCCCAGGCATGGTGCTTCTGTCAGCTGCCTAATCTGCAAGGGCAGCTATCCTCCGTTTTTCCTTTCCTAGCAGGTGAGTAATGGAGCATCTAAGATACAAGTAGCGCATCCTGTGGCTCTTTCACTGCTACTCTTTCAGCACCAAAGACCTTGACTGGCTTTTGGGAATGTGTTTTAAGTATTGTACTGAAAAGAGAGTGTATATTATTTTTAATTAGCTTTAGAATGATCTAGGGGACTGTGAAGCATATCATTTCAGACTTGTTGTGTTTGGCATTTACTCTATCAGCATAGATCAGGATTTTTTTATTTTTCTATTTTTTTTTTCCAGAATGAGGTCAAAAAGACAGTAGAGAAAGAGTTGCAACAGTTGAACAGTCAGCAATAATATCTCACGTTCCTTTGTCTTCCCCCTACTGCAATTGCCTGGTTGCATTTGCCTCAGTTTCACATCAGGTGTCCCTTAACGAAACGCATAGCGTCTGTCCTGTCCCCAGGAATGTCTGTGTCTCTTTTAGTATATATATTTTTTTCCCCAACCTCACTTTAATTCATGTTATGTTTCATTGACTTATAAAATTACACAGTGCACCAGAAGTACCACAAACATCTCTGATACAAGGCAGGTGGCCAGAAACCACTGTCTGCTGAGGTACATGTTTTGAATTATCTGCCGACAGACTGGAATTGTGGAACTCTCTGAGCCGGGGCTATACTTGTTCTTACAGGAAAAGAAAATACTGTTTTCTTTATCTTAACTTAAAAATAATATTATGTGTAGCTTGAAAAAGCAAAATGTAAACTCCAACCCCAAGAACAAAGATCTCTTTCTGTTCTTCATACATTCTGAACTGAGCATTTTGTAGGGCTTTACTAAATTGCATTCTCCTTGTATTTCCATATCTTATTTTGCAATGGATATGTTTAACATGTTAACAGCTCTAAACTTTGCATAGTTTATGCTGATGTAATAAGGTATTTATATAACATGAAGTGTTGTAGATAGCACTTGGTAGCCTAACTAGTCACAGCTATTGCCTCTGTCTGTCTTTTCATGTTTTTTCTTTTCTTTTTTTCTTTTTTTTTTTTAGGTCTCTTGATTATGATTAAAAAAATAAATAAAATAGAAATGTAGTTTCTTAGCTTGTACAACACCTACCTGCATACCTGGCAAATGTTTAAGAACTTCCACCATTTTAGCCATACACTTTCCTAATTCACTTGAATAAAGTTTAGTATACTTCTAAAAGCTTTGATTGGATTAGTGCCTGTCAGCAGGTGATCTCCTACTTGCTGTGTAATGATGGGCTGTTTTCTTAGGATTGTCTCCAGACAGTGGTGCCTGAAGTTCAAAAATACCACCTCAACACTGCTTGTTCTTTTATATGACGATAAGGTTGTGCTCCAAAGTTGAGGCTTCAGAGCACTGCCATGAAACATACATACTACTAGAAAGAAAGAAAGAAAAATATCTACTTAGTAAATAACCTTTGCAATTTAATGGCAAATTGTTTCAATGCCTTTTACCTTTGTTAGGTTCCTATATGCTGATGACTATTACACAAGAGGGTTAAATGATACTGACCCTGCTGTATCTTAAGAGGTTAGATATAATGACAGCAGCTGTGAGGATGCATGAAAGAGATACTGGTGTGATGTTATTTCTCTTTATGAGTGCCATTTTTAAAGCTTTATAGCTAGAGTGTAGAAGTCTGCTCTGAACTGAGACCTGTTTTTTATAATAAGCTTTCTAGTTCAAAGGCTCTTTTATTCTTTCCCAATTTAACTGTGCTGCACATTTAATAGGTTTAGCTATGCAATAAATTACAGGTGTTATGGTTTCACTTTTTTTGTTAATTCAAAAATTATTATATAATTTTTAAATTGGACTTTGAGTCTCTAAAGTGAACAGCTCACTTTGGCTGTATATAATTCAGGCTTGCATAAAACATGAAACTCATGTTCAGCCATATCTTCTGAATCTATGAATAATTGTAGCTCTTTCCTAATATTTTGAAGTTGCAATCCAACAAAAACACTTCTATGTCCACAGAAGTGAGCAATTCTATAGAATAAAACACACGGATGCTGCCAGATTGGAGCCAAAACAGGCAGTTGAATTTAAGGAGCAGATTCTTGTCGTTGCACTTCTTTGCTGGTATGAAACAACAAATTGCCTTCAGTACATTTGTGAAACAAAATAGGCAATTCAGATTCTGCTGATTTATTATGTTCATCTGAACGTGTAGATCTTCAGGGCATGAAATGGGACTGGCTTAAAGATTTAGAGAAGGATGAGATTTGGGCAAAATCTGAGGATTTTCTGTAGGACATATGGTGGTGTTATCATTTAGTAGAAGCTGAGAAGAAGGTGTTCCATTTTGTAAACTGTTTCTTTGTGTGTTGAATAAGCTTGTTGCTTTGCTTCAAGACTGGATTTTCAATTTGCCAAGGATTCATAGAAGCACATTTTATAAAGTTGAAGTAGGAAATCAGATAAAGTACAAACCAACCCAGTTAACCACACTACATTTTTTTCTCCTTTGATCCAAGAATGAGAGAAAGCCTCACTGCCACGTGTCTAGTGGTACTTAAAACTGAGTAATATCCCAAAACTTTCAGCTCTTTTTCAGAGGCAGCTTGTTTACTGCAGCTCCCTAATTTATAAGATATTAGAGAGACCTACTTTGTTGCTAATGATGTCTCATAACGTACCATGAGCATGTTGAATCCCTACTCTGATCTCTACACAGCAACCCTGTCACTACTCTAATTTGAAAACACACTAACTTCTGCAATGATAGAGAAATCCTTTCTTTTATTCTTAACAAGAGCAAAACATGGGGCTTAACCCAAACTTTCCTCAGAACTTTGTTATTCAAATACCTTTCCCTTTAGAAAAAAATGGGTGCAGCATGCAATGTAAGGATTCTTTTATTATTTCCTCAGGAGATCGCTTTTACCAAGTGAAATCGTGGGAGGGTTACTTCATTGATCTTTGCATATCTGCTCTCTACATCTAAGATCCTATTTGGGATACATAATTGAAATGATGGGAGCATTGCCTGTACTAGAGAAGTCTGTTAGTGGATCATCAGCAATCAGTGGCTGTGTCAAAATTTGCAGAAAGGTCAGAGTGTATAGATTTGACCTCTGTCCTGAGTCTCAAGGAAGTCATTGATTCTGTGCTAATAGCATTGTCTTTTTGACATATCCAAGGCTAAAGCTTGTTTTTGAAAACCTGCTGAATGCTGGCAAACAGCATGTGATGGGCTCTCATTTTTCACTAGCAAGAAAAAGGGAAATAGGGCACACAGAATGTATTGGTGAGGATGTCTCTTAATGTAAACTTTGAGTACCTGGTAGGTAGTCCCTCCTAGTACAGGAGGGACTTTTTTTTCTACAGGAAATATATATAATATATATAACTTTATGAGAATGGAATTAACAGTAGCCACCTTAACATTGCGTATTCTGGACCTTCTGCCATTGCTATGTTGATGGGAAGGCCAAATGATGAAGACCATTTGTGGCATTTTAGTGACACGTAATTTAGTGTCACTAAAATTTTTTTTTTTTTTTCATGGGAACAACAAGTAAGGATAAATGTATCCTGCCAGTGAAGCTCTCTGGAAGATCGCAGAGTTTCATGTTACTGAATCAAATTCATAGGAAGTCAAGAACAATTTAATTCTGTTGCATTTCCAATATCTTTGCAATACATAATTCTCATCTAGTGCCAATTTGTGGAGACCATGCAGCTCAACCATTTAAAATACAGCAGTGGTTAATGGTGTTGGGAGTAAGAGTTAATGCAGAGATGGACTGGCAGAAGTATTGTATAACCTAATCCCTCTTCAAGTCTTTTGATGGTAGTTTTTTTGTTTTTTTTTTTTTTTTTTTCCTGAGCAATTTGATTTTAAGTGGGAATAATTCCTACCTATAGATATTTTTTATTTTTTTCATAATGTCTATGAAAAGTAAGAAAAGAAACAAAGCATGATAACAATTTAGTTCTATTATGTGAACTACTTTTCTTCCTTACCTGTATACACAGCTGGAAAATTGTGCACTGTGTACCTCCTAGTGTGCTCTCAAGGTACAAGAGAAAAATGCCTATATGCATTTTGGATACAAACACATCTGCATGTGCTTCCTTCACCCCTGCCCCCCCCCCCCCAAAAAAAAAAAAATAATAATAATAACAGAGGAAAGGTTTGGTGAAAAGTTTTTGGCTGTAAAAGATTTTCATAAATTTAGGAAATAAATTAGAGTTGTATTTGGGGTGATATGAGTAAAATAGAGATGATGATGATGATGACAGATCTAGCTTTCTTCATGCTAGCAGAACAAAATTCAACTCAACATCAAAAAAGGATAAATAGGGATAAATGTAATGCCAACCTTTTGTTCCATGAATGCTGTCACGGAGGGCTTGAAAGCCTGAGCAAATAATGAGAGGCAGAAAGAGAAACAGCAAGTGCATGAGCGAGGCAGCACAGCAGAGAGTAGGAACGGCTGGAAGGAATATCTGTCGTAATAATCATAGCAGAGACAAAGGGAAAGCCCAGGAGCCAAGACAGCTTGCTGTGAACCGTAATCTGAATATAAAAGCTTAAAGTCTAGAATAGAAGATGGGATTCAGCAATATCACTCCCCTAAAACATCCTCATAGCTTACTTCTGACTTAAGTGGTTTGATTACTTTACAGCTCATGACTTGATTTCCCCCACCCCACCAATACCTTTTCTTTTCCTGTTTTGTTCTTATTCTTTAAAGCAATTTGAAATTTAAGCACAGTGGAGGATCAGCCTCTTTTACCTTCTGAGAGCTCAAGTCTTACTAGTTGCTGTAGTTACTTTTCACACCTTTTCCAAGAACCATGCTTTGTAGGGTGGAAATTTAAAAAAAAAAAAAAAAAAAAAAAAAAAAAGTGACCAAGTCAATTCTTTCCTACACAAGTCAATTCAAGTAAGCATAAGCCCTTTTTCAATCCGACTTGTCTTTAACTGTAAGTGAAAGAGCAAAGATGATAAAAATCATCAGCTTTGCAGGAATTTCTAAGTTCTATGAAGAATTTGAAAAAATGAGTTGGATTTCCTTGACGCTCAATCATCATAAAGCTAATGGGATGTTCTTATGGAAGTTAAAAGGTGGCATGGTCTTCTGATTTCAACAGGTTTTTACTGCTCTAATATCTGTATTGATAAAATGGAGAAGATCAAACACTACTACTCTTTTGGGGAAATATGCCAACAGGTAGGTATTTTGGCAGTGCACGATTACCTGGTAGCACAAGGCATGAAAAATGCACATCTCAATTAGAACAAATGGCAGAACGTACAAAGAAAGAGCTTGCTGGTTGATTAAATTCGTTCTCTGATGCTTGTCAGTTAGCAGTGCAACCATTTCCTAGGATTTTTGAGAGATCAGAAAATGTGTTGCCTAGTTTGTTGTGCATTTGGATATTTTTTTTAACCATACTTAATTTCTCATTTACAGCAATGCAACCCCATAGAATCACCTTGAAAGGGTAATTAAGGAGCATTTATGTGATGAATACCGCCAAAGCAGAATCAAGTAGAATTAGGATCACTTTAAATAGGAAGCTGCCTGCATATGTTTAAGTCCAATTACAACCAATCTTTGGTTAAGAAAAATATTATAATTAATTCCCGACTATGTATCTATATTTCTATATGTAAGTACACAAGTACTTACATATACTACTTGTGCAACTGAAGTTTGACTAGTCATGTGATAAGGAGAAACAACTTGTGTTAATGTGTCTGGAACATTTACATTGACAGCTGGGAACATATATAAACCTTTATTATCTCCTGTATTTTTTTTCTTTTTTTTTCTTTTTTTCTTTTTTTTTTTTTTTAATATTAGTGACTGACTAAATGGCTAATTGCAGGCTTGATTTTATTTACAAACTTTATAAAATGAAATAAATTACAGCAACAGTTTAGAGCTATTATCTACACTCATTGCTGGCAGACATTGCTTACGATTTAGTTCCGTGATGGCAATATATTCAACTTTGTGTAAAAAAAAAAGAAGTGCTAATATATTCAAACTAAGGGTTATCTGAGGCTCTAATTATCTTAAAGTACCTCTGTTAATTTGCAGATTAATCACACTCCTCAAACTGTACAAAGCAACAACAGCCCATACATGATCTCATACTCGTAATTCTGTATAATGCTTAAGGTGATGCAATATAGACAGTTTAAATGTTTTCATCTGAACAATTTGACTTCAGAACTGCTCATCCTCAATTGCTTGCTTTGCAACAACCTTCCTGTTTTGTTTTGTGCAAGTTGCTCTTAACATGGTAAATATGAACAGTAGCATTTTTTCACCTTTTAAAGTACCAATGGGAAAAACAGAGGAAAGATATTCAGGTGCTTAGATGGCCCTGTAGTCTTATAAAGTCTTCAATTTTCCAAGTAAAAAATACATTCATATTGTCAAAAATAGCTGTGTAAGGTAGTACTAGACATAGAGAAATTACTTGAATTCCTCAGAGAACTTCATGTGTAATAAATAATGTAATATTATACTTGGCCAAAAAGTAGAATTTCCAGTTGGTTGGAAATTTCACTTTCTAGAACTTCTCATGGACTGAAAATTGTGTTTTGTTCTGTTGTTGCTGTTTTGTTTGTTTTTTTGTTTTTCTCCAATCACACTGGCACAGATGTTTGTTTTTCCAGAGCATACAACAATGTTCCCCAGGTCCTGTAACTATAGCAAATCTGACAAAAAAAAATCAACTAAGCTATTTATAGGAAAATGTTAGAGGTGATCTAAAAGGCTTACTGTACTGTCCTGCAGCTGTACGCTGAAATCCCATGGAGCTGGATCTGGGAGACTCAGCTTGGCGGGCTTGTCCCAGAGCTGCCCATCCCATAAGGGCAAAGACTGGTGACTGCAAGTATCCCGTCTTAACAGGGAGCACCTGGCAAGGCTGTCCCTGGGCTTGGATTCACTTGGCTGGAGTCAAAGCAGAAATATTCCTTTAGATCTCATATTAGTGGAATTTTCTGTTGGGCTTCTTCAGAGTTTGTCCTGCTGAGATGATGTATGAGCCCCTTTCCAAAATTATACACTATTCATATCCATACTCTTAGTAGTTTTGAATTTTCCTGTAGATCTTATTGCTACTCTGAATCTATACAGCCTTGTATTCTCCAGACTTGCCTCGCACATCCTCTCAGATATGAAAACACCAAAAGGAAGCAGCATGTCCATCTTCACAAATGTATGTGGTTGTGGAGGGGATTATCTCGTGTTTGATACATGGAACTTTCAGCCTCTGCTTTTGGTCTTTATATCTATGGAATAGGACTGGAACTAGAACAAGGTAATCCTAGATTTTTATTATTTTTTTTTGGTAATAAATATTTTTGTGACCTGTTGTGAGCAGTTTAAAAAAGGTATCAGCTTTCTAGGTGCAGTTCCATAGTTCTGCAGCATGTTTGTTTGCTACTACAGATGTTTTCTAAATCTGAAAAAGGGCTGAGAATAACCAAAAACAAATGAACAAAACCAAAAAAGTGAGTTTGTATGAATTAAATGAAAGTATTTTATAAGATTATAACAGTGCACATATTCAGTGAGTGCATGTATATATACTTAGAGTGCACATAACATACAAACATACATGTCTTTTAAAAATATATGCTTAAAGCTATAGCCTGTGAAAGCATATACTTTATGTAACAACATCTACCATTCAAAGCAAATATTATTAAGGTAATAGACGTTTTTGCATGCAGAGAGAATTTACACAAACCCAATCTGCAAAGTGGATGAATCCATTATGTAAATCTAAAGTTGTCAAAGTGATCTATTATAACTATTTCTCCTGTCAGCTGTTCCAGATTCACAAATTCAGGAACCTACTCATCCTGATGAGTGAGAGTATTTAGGTATTATACCTACTATTTATTAGTATTACTGATTTCTATGGTACCTACTGCAACGACAGTTTTGTTATGGGGATTAATGCACAAAACAAAAGATGAAAATCAAAAGCTAACAACAACAACAAAAAAGTGCCATGTTCACAACCTGAATATAAATCAAAGGCTGTGAAGGATGGACATGGTTCAGAGAATTGCTGCTGGAGGCCAGTCTTTCATCAGAGGGTCACGTTTAGAAACTAGAACAGGTGGGAGGGAACCAAATGTCATTAGTGATGGTTGTTTGTAGCCTATGTGAAAGAGATGTGCTCTCTATTCAGTCTCTAGTATGCTGCATACAAAAAGGACCTTAATTGGCACAAAACTGAACATCACTGGAATTCTCTGCAAAGAGTTTATGGACCACTTTTTTTTGGCATCAAGAACTAGTCATTGAGTATTTCTTCCCTCTCTTTTCCAACAGAAGATAATTCTACAATCTTAGGAGAAAGGCAGATTTTAAAAGATTTTCCTGACATTGCTAATGCTATTTTTTTTTTTCTCTGCTTGCTATGTATGAATTTACACTGCTAGAAACCTAGCAGTTCAGTACAAATGGTATTCAAACATCTTAACAGTATTCTGACTGTGGAAGTTACTTTAATTATCTTTTGTCACGTGTGCTTTCCTTTTAAAAGGAAAGTAAATATGTTTCTGCATCCCAATAGTTTATCTTCCCAAGCTGTAGGGAAAACTCAGAGCTTTCAGTCAGGTCCTACAAAACTAACTATCCATTTCATGTAAGGGGTTCACAAAAAAAGGAAACGTGCATTAGACAACACTGAAGTCAATGTATATACGTGTGAATAGATTATTTAGCATGAATTAACTGCTAAATTCATGGCTTCTTTGCTGCTTTTTCTTACGTTTTTTTTAGTAAGGTTTGTTCTTTTGAATATGTATTTTTTCAGCTTTGTTCTTTTGAATTTATCTCCAATTTCAATGGGCTTGGATATTGGCACAGTTCAATACCGCTGGACTGGAGGTTGGTTAGAGAATAATATGGTTCTGTCAAAGGATAAGAAGGAGGCTTCCACGTTAGCTGGAAAGTGGGATTAAAGATAAAAAGCAAAGTATAAGGGAGTTCCCAGTGGCTCAGGGTGCCATACTGAAGAAGAGACAAGTCTGTGGTCTGAGTTAAAGAGAATGACCTAATCAGTGACTGTTCTGAAGTCTCTCTCTTCTTGTTGGTTGGGGTTGGGGTGGCTTGTTTGTTTAATTTCACTACAAAATTTTCTTTGGGTCTGCAGAGAACCTTCCTGACAAAAGTGTCACTGAAACAGATAGAGAGGTTTCCACCAAAAAGGTGTTTTTCCAAGAGCTGCTATTTTTCTCAGAGTAGTGTTTAATTAGCAAAAATCAGCAGCAATTAAACACCCTTTTAAAACCCTCAAATCTGTAGATAGTGAATAGAAACAACAAAAGCTGTCACTGCTGAGCAGCTGTATGTTGTTTGACATTTTCATTTCTTCATATGAGAGATGTGTTACAACGGATGTCTTAACATTTTGAGTCTTTAAATTGCCTACCTTGGCTTCTTAGTTTCTTTGATTTATTTTTTTTTTTTTCCTGTGGATTATTGTTGAATGTGGAGCAAAGTTCTCTCTTGCTTTCTGCAAATACTAACTCAAAATGTATCATGTTCCTTACTATTTTTCTTGGATCATGAGAGTAGAAATCCTAAACATCAGAGTCTGGGTTTGTAAGAGAGCAATGTGAGAAACAGGAACCTGATAAAAGTCTTGGTTGGAATTCAGGAAGGAAGATGGTTATATCTAAGCATGTGGTAGCTTCCCCTCTTGGACATCTCTGGTTTCTCAACAACACTGACCTCTCAGGCAGCACCCTAGGATGCTTGCATTTCTTGGAAAATTTCACAGCAGTTCCCAGTGCTGGCATCTCAAGTTCCAGACAGTTTGGCTGCTCCACAGTTATAGAGCCAGACCCACCAGTCCTACAGAGCCCATGTGTCAATTAGCATTACAGAGATTATTTCTTGCCCATCTGTAATACCTTGCCTTGTATTTATTATATGCATTTATATTAAAGGGAGTTTTCCAGGAAACCTGATGTTTTGGAATTACACAGTGCCTCTTGTACAATAACTTTGCATTTGTGCAGGGGAGGGACAAGCCAGGCAGGCTGCATAAACACTAGATTTTTGATGATCTTTAATGTCAGGTTTTGAGGAGCTGTGTTTCTTTTGTTTTAAAGGGGCTCTGATGGCTCCACATACCATATTTGTGAATTTGACTCTGTAGACTTGGCACAAGTGGAAGGCCAGGCCAAGAAAAAGGCCTACCAGCTAGCTTTGTGCCAGATGAGAGCAAGAAGCACCCATCTGTGCAGCCACAGCCTGCTGCTAAATCAATTGGGTTTGTTAGCATACTTAGAAAGTGATATTCCATGTTATGGTTGGGAAAGAACATCCAGGCATGAGCAGTGTGTCTCAGTGACATTTTCTGCAAAACGTGGAAATTACTTTGTTAGTTGTGTGTTTTTGTTTTGTTTTGTTTTCTTTTTTAATTGGGAGAGGGGGGTTATTTGTTTTCTATTATATATATATACGTATAAAGACATCTTGAGGACTAATTTCCAGTAAGTTCAGTTAGGAACAAAAATATATGTCCTGCACTTTAAGTCCTGAACCATCTAAAGCTCCTTCTTCAAAGCTTCAGATGGGAGCTCTTGCAGGAATGTTAACACACATGTTTTAATGAGTAAGGGATTCTGTGCCTTTTAGTGAATTCACCTTGGTTTCCTTGTGAACTCAATTTTTTATTGCCTTAGTGAGGAATGGAACTGGTTCATTACAGTGTTTTCCTGGAAAGCCTTATCCACCATGGTATTACTGCTGAAATGAAAGGAGTTATCCTGCATACTTAGAAATATTCCTTTGGCTCTGTTTGAATCAGTGTTACTCATAAGACTGCATTTGCAGAGTGACAGTTATTTCTGTGTTCACTTTCTGTGAGAAGTACCTGATAATTTTGAGAGTTCTTGAGCATTATAGCCAAAAGCACATACATTTGATAAAATTCTGCTGTAGATATTGTTCCATTTGTAATGATTAAAAAAAAAAAAATCATATGCTTCAAAAATGAGAAGTCATCTGATGTGTACAGGAGCCTGGGAAGAAAGTGGCTTTCTCTGTGAGCAGATTGGTAGTCCAGTTTATCTGAAGTTCTTCCTCCTTACCTTTCCAGTGGCAGCATGGACATCTCCAGCCCTCTGCTAGCTGATTTTTAGGGATGGACCTCTGCTTTAAGGGGTTAAAAATAAGTTAGTCTCTTCAAATGAGATGCATAAGTTAGTGAATTTCTTACTCTATTTTGTTCTACAGCAGGTTTGTGTGTGTCTTGTGTTTCTGTTACTGATTCAGATCTATAATTTTTCACAGGTCTTTTTATTATTTATGCAGTTATAGTTTCTTTGTGTTGCCAGCCACTAACAGATGGCTTATTTCTTTAATCAAACAGTTCTTTGAAATGTGTATCTATCTAAACAAAATAACATGCTGAATATCTGATCCTGGAAAAACAAATTGTTTCCAGTCTTCCTGAGGGTAATAGAAATATTTTAAAGTTAATGTTATTGTGTGAATATTGAATTTTTACACATTACAATGGATTTAAAAAAAAAAAAATAAAAAAGCCAAGATAAAAATTTCAGATGCCTTTTCTGCAGATCTGTGCAGAAATTCTGAGAACTAATGTTACTTGCATCTTGCTGTAGGAGTAAAACCATGACCATTACGATCAGCTGGAATATCACTAGTTCTTATTCAGAAGAGTACATCATTGCAAAACTAATGCAGTACCCCAAGAAGTAAGTGTGAGGGATGCTATGCTTTTATGACTTTTACTGGAGAGAGTAAACTTCTTCCAGATTGTCTGTCAGAAGATCAGGCAGTTCCAGTCACAGTATTTTGAGATAAGTTTCTTTCTGACATTCTCTTAAAATTGGTAACCATAGTTGAAATTATTTTTCCAAATCTATTTCTAAAAAAGCAGTTTCTTCTAAGTTGCACTGAGCTGACTGTGTGTTATATTAAGGAAAGTTCTTTTATTCTTACTGATTTTTGAAGAATGTTGTTCTAAGACAGAAAGAAACAGCATACAGCTCAAATAGAGTCAGTTAATTTTCTTGTGTGGACTAGTATAAGGAACATCTGTTCCTCCTGGTAATCTAATTCATGATGGGGTTTGAAGGTTTTGATGTCCCATACCACTACTTCTGTTTCATAGTGAGATATTTCTACAGAGTAGGAGCAAGAGTGTAAGCAATGTTAAAAAAGAAAACAAAATTAACACCAGAACCCCAAAATTTTCTTGATGTGGAAACATTTTTGACACAAATTCCTAAAGCTATCAGTGTCTGGAAATATTTTCAATGAACATTCAGACATCATTGGAGTGTTCTCAGAAATATCTCTAACACCAGTCTAAGCCTATCTGCTTTTTTATAATTCCAGTGTTTGCATTGTCTGAAAGCTTACTGTTACCTACGCTTTACTTACACTGTTACCTATGTTTTGAAAACTCTGTTTCCTTCAAGCATCAAGCCAGATCTCTTCTCAATAATTTTGAAACACAAACTGCTATTCTTGTCTTGAGGACTTTAACTAAAAACTAGATATTTTGTGTAATTATTTCTGCCTAGTGTCTTATTCAGGGAAAAAAAAGGATTATCATGTCCTGAGAATTGAACTACAAAGTGCAATTTATAATAATGCTTTTAATTTAGAGTTTCTGTAAAATTTATTTCTAACATTCCAATAGACTTTTTTCTTTAGAAGCTGAAAATAGCTCAATTAGATCCATTAGATGTCCATCATATCTCTGAAGAACACTGTCCCGTTTTCTTCTGAATACATGTTGTGTAAAGCAGTGCTTTAAATAATTTCTAAAATTTCACATATTTTCTAAAGAAAAAAGAAAAAAAAAACACAGCTGAATTAGATCATAATTTATCATGCATTATTGGGAATTAGTCATGTGTTTTGTTATTCTGTTCCATGGAAATCTTCATGCCAAAAGCTTTTCTAATGAGTGTACTGTAACATCCCGGTTCTTTTATTCCAAATCACATGCTGTCATTGCCCTGTCCTATCACCCCTACAGAATCTTTCCATTTTATAGAAACTTCTAAAACCAGAATAATTGTGACCAGAAGGCTTAATCTGACTTGTATTTATATCAATATTGTGAAGAATCAAAATGTTGATCCTTCTGTTCTATGCAGTAGTTCGTCTGCCAAGACAAATGACCCACTTAGTTCATGGATTAAGCAATAATTTAAATCTTCTTATTAATAATCTGAATGTAATTGATAGAAGTAATTGTACAGCATGAAGTAGTGAATTATTGAATATAAAATTTTACAGAAACTATAGATTTTACTGATGCAATTGTTTCTAACAGCAGTATCTATTTTTCCTCCTAAAATACAGAACCTTTTAATGTGAAAAATACAAAATCTTTGAAAAAGGCAGTGTTGATGTACTACTCTCAGTCAAAATTTTAGTGGTTTAAGTACTGCAAAAACTTCAATTTTTCCCAATAAAAGAAGGAGATGAATGCCATTTGTGGTTTCAGCAGTGGTAGTTTACCACTGAATTTATAAACAAATGGTTTAGTTCTCTCTGTCTGATACAGGTGGCTTTTGGGGCGATGTTACTGCTTTTTTGTTTGTGTGTTTTTTTTTTTTGTTTTCTTTTAAATGGTCATCAAATTATATAAACAATTTTGGAAAACATCAAGATGCCTTGCACAGAACATCCCCTTAGCTACATTGCCCATCACTTGGTTCCATGCACTGTGGGTTCTTGGGCTCTGAAGGGTGTTCAGGTTTGTGTCAAGTGATCTATCTTCTTCCAGAGTGTTTGCCATGGTCATAGTTTTGACTAGGCCTTTCATGGGTCTCTGAGTTTGAGAGGGACTTTATAGTGGATATGTGTGCTTCTTTGGTTCATTTATTTTAAGTGAACACCCTAGGAAAATTGGAAAGGGCTTTGAATCTCAAAATCCAGGATTTAGCAGGATTGTACATTGTAATCCTCCAGCATTGTAACTCTGAATTCTTTTTGGCATTGGAAAAACCCAGAATAAAACCAAATTGGTATAAAACAGATTTGTAAACAAAACTGCCCCCTACTACTCTTTCTACTATTTTTTTTTTTAATTATTTTTTTTTTCCCCTGACCGAGTGTGTCTTTCTCAACATAGCAAAGTTCAGTGGCTTTCAGGTTGCACAAGCTCTGCACAACATCCTCTGCATCCCAAGGCAGTTCTTTCTTCTGACACTGTAACCTGGCAGTACGCTCCTGGGTTATTTTGGTAGTCTCCTATTCACCACATCTTGCCTTATATTCCCTTCAGACTTTCTTCTCTCACTCTTAGCTTGCTCTTGCCTACCTCAGTGTAAAAGGTTCTCCCTGACACAAGCAGGCTCCATCTGCTCTGTTGCAGGAACCTTCTCCTTCTGCTTCAGAAGGCTGCAGTTTACTGCATGGGCAGGGAGCCTTCCTCCCAGCAGCAACAGAAAGACAGTCTTTTTTTCCAACAGCAGACAAGGGCAGGTGAGCTGAGAACAGATGAAATGAATACCATCCATCACAGTGTTTTGTGTCTGACAAGCTGAAGTTTGCTCATTTCACTCTTTTTAGCACGTACAACATTGTAGGAAACTTACTGGTTCTCTGAGCTACAATCAGAGGAGAGGCTTCAAATACTTCTGGAGGATCCCTGAATTGACATAACAGTAAACCAACTCTCAAAAAAGACAAAAGTAAATATTCCCCCAAATATCCTGAACATACTGCAGTATTCTACATTTTGCATTAAGTTAACAGATTAGCAGAAGCCCCAAATCCAGTCTGAACTAATCAAGCACAACTGACAACTGCAGTAAAAACCCATCTCCTAAATCAGCTTTATTCTTGTTACTAGATCTTAAAGGCCCCAGCTAAGAAGCCTGAGTGCACTGAAGACATTGTACAACCACACAGTGAGACAGCTTCTACCTCAGAAAGGTTGCAGTTGAAATGGATGAAATATTGTCAAGCAATAGCACTGTTACTCTCTGATAGAAAGACTGAATTTAGCTGACACATTCCCTAGCTCAAGGTCAGGGAAGGACTATGACAAAACTGGAAGCTGAACCAAAATCTTCTGAGTCCCAGGCTAGTGTCTGAGCCAGAAGACGATCCTTCAAACCATGCAGAACATTGCCATTTGTTTTCATATGAAGTGCTCTCTTTCATGCTGGTGGTTCTCCAGCAGCTTTTCGCACGCCATTCCATCTCTGCCACAGAGCATTCCTCCTGTAGGTGTTCTTCTGGCAACGGAGCAGCTATCAAAATAAGCCAAGTGCATCTTCCCTCTCTGTAAGCAGTTTTCAAAAGAGAAAGCTTTTGATAACAAAAACCTGCACCGACCAGTCCTGCAGGAAAAGAAAACAACACAGAGAATCCTGTCTTTCCTTCTTCCATCCTTTTTCTTTGTTTTCTACAATCTTGTGATGTCAACGTCTGTGCAAAGATTAAATATTTGGGGTAGATTTAAAAAAGAAGAAAAAAAAAGAAAATCAGAGATAAGTAGTCGTAAATAGATTTTACTATATGATTCTCTTTTGCTGAAATCATTCCTCTCCAAAACACAAAACCAGAGTAAGATAAAGCAATGGTATTGTTTAACATCATATTTGTATCTTTCTCATTCTGATGAGCTTTTAAGTGTTGCATATGTCCAGGTATAGAGGGCATAGAGTTTACCTTTATTATCAATATGCTAAAAAAGCACAATTGGCTGCCAGAATCGGTTTCCAAAATCAAGCTGATGTTATCAGAATAAAAAATGAGGGCCATTTAATCCTGTCTGTCTTCTGTATTCCCTCCTGCTTTGGCAGTGCTTTATGTGCCCTTTCCCTAGAAATATTAATGAATTCTTGTGAGTGTAAGATATACAGTATGAATTCAAGAATAACACAGCACATAGCTTCTTGAAATCAATACTGAAATTCATAGTGTTACTTCCATTTAAAAACATGGGCAACTGTGAAATAGTATTTGCTAATCAAATATTAAATCATCCATTTTTCCTCATAAGGAAGGGACAGATGTTTGTTCAAAACAAGTCTAGTTGCAACTGGCAGAGATAAGAAGAGCATTGCTTAAAGAATTCTTGGGGAGGCTGAAGTAATGAATTTAATTGACTTGTCTGCATGCTTAACAAATATTTATCTTCCTCTCTCATAATTGCTGTAGCAGGCTTTCTGCCTATGAAGGAAAGCCTCAAATGTGAATATAGGGAATCTTGACAGGGAAAAGTTTTATTAAATAAGAGTAAAAGAGAATGCGCTGCAGTTGTTTCTAGACTTCTTATTTGTTATGGGGATGCATGTCTAAAAGGAACATTTTGTGAGTGGGAGCAGTCTTGAAAAATGAGATTATATCTTTTTATGTTAAATCTGCATTTACAGGCAAAGCAATTTGTTTGCTATTCTTATATTAATTTAGGAAGAAAGGGGAGAGGTTTTCAGAGGTAATTAAAAACAACCGATCCAGCAACTATGTGTGGTGCTGGGGAAAATGTATTAATCCATTAGTATCATCAGAAAGAGCTATAGAAGTCAGAGGAAATGTTGGTCATCCCACTGTTTTCCTCAGCTCTAGCTTGCTAGTGACACTGTTACATCAGGGATGAGGCCTTTCATGAAAACGCAGATGGCAGCAGGGAAGGGAAGCAGAGCAGTCACTAAATGCACTGACAGAGGAGGGAAGGACAAATGCAGGATACATGCTGATGGCAAATCCAGAACTTTGTCGCTCCAAAAATGTCAGGTTAGAAACCAGTCTCTAATTAATCAGGACAGAATATACGAAGGCACCACTTGCAGCTAAGGTTGTGGTAAAATCCCAGTTGTAGATTAAACACAGAGACACTAAAACAAAACCAGTCAGGATCTGGTTAGCTCACCCTTCACAGCAACAATGTACAACCAGACATTTACTTTGTGGATTTGATCATAAAACTTAATTTAAATTCTAGTTGTAAACAGAAAAGCTGTGGTTTCCATTGTTTGATCTCTGCTTTAACCCAGCAAGGAGCCCTGAATTTAGTAAATGATAGCATTGCCATTCCTGAGATCTTTTTCTAGGGTTTTGTAGACCTGTCTACCTGTGTCCTACCCACATATGTGGACCAACTGGAAGCCTTTTAACTTTTGCTATTTGTTAGATTTTGAGCATCCAACCCATAGCATACACGACCAATCTTTCAAGGTAATTGTGATGGTGAACAGTCAGTTACCAACCAATAAATTATGCAGCCCCTTCTGTATACAATAAAACCTGAGCATGTTTCAGAATCTTGAAGTCCATCCATGGAGCACTTTCAAATAGAAACTAGGTAGAAACCCATCGTGTAAATAGATTTCTGTAAATGCATCAGCTCGCCCTCGACATGGTGTCCCAGAGGACCCTGATGGGACTACTCCATTTATTTTTGCCAAATCCCATATGCTTCAGGCTCCGTTTAGCAGGAAGCAGGTCACAGGGTCCAGCCCTGTCCATCAGCATGACTGCAGGGAACTGTGACAACAGGGCTCAGCTGCATCCCAGCGCAAGCGCTGACTGGCCTTTCTACCAGGCAACGTCAGAGAGATTCAGTTCAGTGACCCAGGAAAATAAGCAGTAGTCCTGGCTCTCTGCCAGGAGTGGGAGAGACAATGCACGTAGGATTTTGGTGAAGCATGAAGAAAACTAGCTGCATGCCAATCAGCCGTTTTGACACCTCAGGCTATTATCTATTACCCTATCTGAAAGAATGAAGACAAATTCTTTTCTACTCTGTCTCTCTCCACTCCTAGTATGCTAATGGGAAAGCTTGGTGCATCCCTATTTCATTATTTTCAAAGATGGGAGAGTAAAGGAATAGAGAGATGAAATCTGGGATTTTTAAGATAGTAATAGTTCCAATAACTTGTTTCACCTGGACTTTCTACATCCTTATGTAGCTTCTGTCTCTATATATGTTGTCAGTGACACAGTATCGATGCATATGATTAACAATATCAAAAATAAATAAGATTATGGAGTGGATGATGTTGTTCTCCAGCTATGTGACAAAGTTTGGTGAGACATAGTAGCAACTCATAAAAGCATAGATGTTGACTCTTTTATGTACAAAATGAAAGTATTCCTACACAAGAAGAGGAACTTAGGGAAATTCATAGTGGTAAATTCAAGTGGACAGTTTGAAATTTGTACACCAGCTTTCTCTTTCAAAGAGCTGAGCATAGAAGTGCCTCAGTGTGAAATGTCTTGCACATCAGTGAAAACCCTGCAGAAAGCAAGCGATTGAAGATGGGCCCTGTGCCAACTTGAAGGCCAAGAGGGAGGGTAGCTAAGGTCAGCCCACACAGTGTGCAGCCCTCTGAGAGCTAAGCAGCAAGAAATCTCAGGCAAGGAGGAAGTCTTCACCTAGGGCTCTAGGATGCACCTCTATCTGCTGAGGTCTACCTGCAAGCTGCTGTAATTGCCAGCATCTAGATCCTTTCCTGCATGGTGATAGCTGAAGTTCACTTCTGCTTTTTAAAATGTGGACAGGCAAGAAGGGTGCTGACAGCAGTACCAAATTTTATTTAAAAGTAAGGATGTTTGTCTGAGATATTGCTACCAAAGGTCCAGATGTGAATGATGGGTATGTCAGCATTCTTCATCAGAGGTTTGCTGTTGATTTTAATTTGAACTAAGTTTAACTTAGCTGATAACTTGCCAACATAAACTTAAAAATACTAAACACTGTATTCTTTTTTTGTGCCATGGTAGTGCTTCAGCAGGAGAGAGAGCAGCTGTCCTCAGACAGAGCAGACACTCTCCCTTCTACTGCTGAAGAACTGACCTTCACATTTCTGTGCTGTTCCTTACATCTGAGTCTATGATTTCCACTCCTCTGTTGTCATTTCTGTTATGACCAAGGATCCCGTTCCTCCAATCTTCCTCTCCTTCCCAGCAGCAGCTGGTTCATAATCACATTCTTTTTAAACTTTGGTGAGAAGAGGTTCGTAAGCTTCCTCTAGAGTGATTTTTTCTTTAGGAGTGGCTTCTGGAGAGCTGTTCTCAGGAAATCAGTAGCAGTCCTATGCCAAGCGTGGTATCTTAGCTCTTCTGAATCAAAGCCTACTTGTTAAAATGCTACCCTGTTTTTCACATGCTACTTCTTTTTGGCTGGTTTAGTAATATGTTCTTTCCTCCCATGCCTATCTGGTATTTCATTTGCTTTTGTTGTGTTTTGCTGCTGTGTATCTGAACTGCAAATACCAACAGAATTTGTGGTATTTAAGCCACTGCATGAGTGATGCCATTCTCAGCAATGTTCTCCAGGATTTCAGTCTTATTTTAGTAAATGGCTTCTAACTTAGGTCAGTCACTTTTGACAAAATGGGATAGCAGCTGGAGTAATTATTTCATTTATTTTAACACACAGATGTAAAAGAAAAAAGAAAGCCTTGTTTCAACCAATTTTTGAATGTTAAGATGACATGCTCATCTTCATTTTAACAAGAGACTAACAAAATCATCAGAATGTACAGATTGTCAAGAGTGATGCTTCATGATTACAGATTACTACAACCTTTTCTTCTCATTTGCTGAAGGGTTCCTCTCCTCCCTAAAATTAATTTGAAATCATGTAAAATGAAATAGGTGCCTGTACAAACAATTCCTTTAAAAACAATGGATAATTTGTAGAAGAAGACAAACTTTCTGGACAAATTGTCCAACTGTGAGATGAACAGGTCCCTGAGGGTGTTTCAGTAAAGGTTGGACGTGGTACTTTGGGACATGATTTAGTGGGTGACATTGGTGGTAGGGGGATGGTTGGACCAGATGATCTTGGAGGTCTTTTCCAACCTAGGAAGAGATTCTAGGATTCTATGTTAAGATGGGTGTTTATCTGGTTCAATGGCAGAGCTCAAAGGATCATAACAAATGGAACCTACCTCCATGGTTGGTGGAAGGTCGCCAGCGGTGTCCCCCAGGCCTCAGTTCTTGGGCTGGTTCTGTTCAACACTTTTACCAGTGATTTGAATGCAGGAATGGAGTGCATCCCCTGTATTCTGGTGTGCATTAAACACAGCATAGCCAGATGGTCAAAAGAGTTGATTCTCCCGCTATATTTAGTATTGGTGTAGCCTCACCTTGAATATTGTGTGCAGTTCTGATATATGATACCTACATGATATAAAAAGGATGTTAAAGTCCTTGAAAGCATCCAGAGAAGGGTAACAAAACTGGTAAAAGGACTGGAAAGCATGTCCTGTGAGAACACCTGGATTGTCTAGTCTGGAGTAAAGGAGGCTGAGAGGTGAACTCACTTCTCTCTGCAACTTCCTGAGGAGTGGAAGCACAGAGGGAGGTTCTGGTCTCTTCTCCCCAGTAACTGATGGCAGGAACAGCACAAAACTGCACCAGGGGAGAACCAAAGAGGCACTAGGAAAATTTCTTTACTGTGAGAAGGGTCAAACACTGGAACAGGCTTCCTAGCGAGGTGGTTGATACCCCATGCCTGTCAGTGTTCAAGAGATATTTGGCTAATGTCCTCAATAATATGCTTTAATTTTTGATAGCCCTGAAGAGGTAAGGCAGTTGGACTAGATGACCTTTGAAGTTCCCTTCTGTTCTGTTCTGTTCTGTTCTGTTCTGTTCTGTTCTGTTCTATTCTATTCTATTCTATTCTATTCTATTCTATTCTATTCTATTCTATTCTATTCTATTCTATTCTATTCTATTCTATTCTATTCTATTCTATTCATGTCCTTCAGGGTTTGGACTAAGTATCATAGTAAATGAAATCTGGATAGATTATTCATTGAGTAGTAAACCACCAGGGGAAATTTTTGTGGGATAAGGGTTTAAAGTATAAGTTCTTTGAGACAGGGCCTATTTCTTCCTATATCTTCCATAACGTCTGCTTGTTTTGGTGGTGCATACATAAAGACATTTGTTTAAATCCCAACATGATTTTTTTCAGGCTTTTGCTAGCAAATGGTCTGTAATGTGTCTCATGCTGGTTTGCTTTTTAAAAATAAAATAAATATTTTGAACTTACTTTGATCTCATTCACTTAACTGTTTTGAACAAAACGTTACTAGGATATTTAGGACACGGATTTACTGTCTGTGCATGCTGTCTGTAATGACCCAGTAGACCAGAACATCTTCAGAATAGCTGTCACAATCTATCAAGTCAATGATCTGTGAAATATAAATTCTCTATGGAAGTTGTTATGGGCCATTAAGTAAATAATAATACCTATTTTATAAACTCTATATTAACTTTATATTTATTACAGAAGATCAAATTGATATGATAAAATAAAAACCAGCCTGAGCCACCAACTAGAACTTAAACCTCTCTGATACTGAAAAAGCTTCTTAAGTTTTGTTACACACATTCTTTTTGTAAGTCTGTAGTGTAAAATGGTGCACAATTGGTGTAAAATTCCGGAGTACCCAAACAGCATTTTTCCATAACATTTTCTGTCTAGTTTTGAGAGCAAAGTCTTTGCCTAAGCTAGCCTAGATAAGTTAAAAGAGTCTCTTCTACTGGGCTGAAGGAGAAATTTCTTGCAGTGTGCACAAAATTCCAAAATACAGCAATTAACAAAAGTAATTGCGCTGAATTCTCTCTGAGTTCCCTGGAAGGCATTAATTTTGAGAGTTCCATTCCAAGTGCTATATTGGACTGTTTGAAAATATTTTATGTGGTTTTCCCCAGGTGATACAGGGCAGGACTCTGATCCCCATTTCAGAGAGGAAGAATCTGAAGCACAGAAATTAGGATTCATCTCTCCTAATATTAATGATCTAAAAGTTGGGCACTGAGCCAGATAGACTCTCTTTATAGTCTTGGAAAGAGAGAAACATCCCAATTGTCAGGATTCAGCCTAACAGCAGTGTCTGAAGCATACATTTATGCTTCTATTGAGGACCATGCTGGATCTGACAAAGGTGGTTGTCTCCAGTCCATTCCTCCAGGTTACTTTGCCAATAAATTGGTTTCTACTGGTGGCAGCTTCCTTTGCAAAGCCAATTGCTTTGATCCAGAAGGGCTCCACATTACAACCCAACACATAACAGGTTGAAATCCAGAGACTCTAAGCTCACAGGTGAGGTCTTTAGACAAACATTACAGTGCAAGAAGGCTCAGGATGTTTGGGGTTGTTTTACCAGTCTGCTGATAGGCAGAGGTCAGGGTGATGAATGCCACTCAATGTCTATCTGAGATAACACTAATCGTGAGTAAACAAATAAGCTGGCTATACCAGGTTGTGTGATCTATCTATGCTATTCAGAATTAATATTGTTAATACAAGGTTATTTTATTTGTGACTTTGTTTGGTTTCAGATGTCAGAAACCTGTACCGGGTGGGATGAGGATGGGAGGGTCATCAAAGGATCCAACTAACTTTGAAGCAACCGTAGATAAAGTTAAGGAAAGAATAGGCAAAGCAACCACTAACACTAACAGATTACTAGATTCAGTCGCTATTAGCAGTTTAATGCAACCGCCAGATCAATTAGCAGAGTTACTTTAGTATTGGGAAGCCTTAAAATTTATTTGGGACCCAAGGTCCAAAGAATAACAAATATGATACCAGGCTTTACAGGAGCGTAGGGGCCCTTAAACTTTGTCATTTTCCTGGGCTAATTAGTGGAAACTATAAGTGATACATATAAACATACAAAAACATCTGACCTACTTGGGATGAGTCATTGTGACTTCTTTAAAAGGAAGTTCTTTGAAAACCTTCGTCTCTTTTGAGGAGGCTAACAAACATACATAAAGATGATCTTATTAATATAGCCTACTTTAACTTTCAAAGGGCTTTTAACAAGGGTTTTTAAAGAACCTAAGCTGTCATTAGATAAGAGAAATTATCATGGATAAATAATTGGTTAAATATGGGAATGGAATCCAGGGGAAAATGGTCAGGGGAGTTCAAGAAAGCTGTCTGTGTCGTTCAGCATATTCATAGAAGTAGAGAAAGGGATGATCAGTAGTGATGCTACAAAGTTAAAAATGTTAGTCAGCACAAGAGTAAACTGACAAATTTCAGAAGGATTTTGCAAGATGGAAAGACTAGACTATAAAATCATAGATTAAATTTAGTGTAAAATGTGAAGGGGTATGCTGGGGAAAGACAGTTGAGATTCACGTATGAAATGGTAGACTCTGAGCTGACCATTGTGATTTATGAG
This sequence comes from Aythya marila, assembly GCF_965140915.1. NCBI lineage: Eukaryota > Metazoa > Chordata > Aves > Anseriformes > Anatidae > Aythya > Aythya marila. The sequence goes on along the minus strand of NC_139042.1, from coordinate 116,429,243 downwards.
TGAGATCTAGGGTTGTGGTACCTATAGAAAAGCAGGCATTTTTCATGCTCTGTAAACATTTTTTTTATATATAGTTAATTCTTTTTGTAGTCTTTTCGTGAACATATCAGATGGTGCTGCCGTTTGAAAAATAAATCATTACATCTTTCCATCCACTGTTGATAATTACCAGCACGTAACTTGGATTCTGTTTAGAACATGACTGATCACAACTAAAATTGTATAGTATGACTCATCAGTTGATAATTAGATCTCCCCCATCATACAGTACCTAAGTCATGTCACTGTAATCTATAATGATAAAGAATGACTGATTTCATGTTTTTGGAAAACAAGCTACAGTTTTCTAATATAGTCATAACAAGGAAATTGATAGGTTTCTTTTGTATGTTGACTTCTTTGTAGATACCTTTCTTTCATTGTATCTTTGTATGCCCTTCATTCATATGTATGCATTCTTGATGTCTTTTTTTTCTCTGTATTTTGTTTTCTGATTTCCCCTTCAACTTCCTATCTTACACTTATATTTCCCTCTAGAAAAGAAAGATAAATGAGATTCAAAACAAGAGCTATGGCTTCATTATGGACAGCTTTTATTTTTTTAAAGACTTACCAAGACACAATGCCAGCAAGAAATCTACTGTCAGAAACCATACATGATTACAAGTGTTGCACTAAGAGGAGCAACTGCTCTAGGTGCTGTGTTGAAATAAGTCTGGAGGTGTTAAGGGGTGATGTTCTATCTCAACAGAATCTGCATTTAGACCTTGATTAATTAGAAGTACAGACGAATTTAAATCTTGGGTTTTGGTTCAAGTATCAATTGTCAGATTGTAAGGTTCTGCATTTGTTTCTGAGAAGTGAGGTGGGAACTGTGACCATAATCCTGTAAGCATTTTGACACATTTTATTAAGTTATATTATCTCACTAACACAATAAAACATTTCAAATCATTAAAACACAGCCATCTATTTGGGTGCAAGTTTTGCAGGTGGGTACTCCCGTCCATATTAGTAGTGAAATAGCTAAGTGATACCAGTGTATTGAAATACTTTAGCAGTGGAAGCAATTGAACAGATGAATACTTAACATCGACATCAACTGTATTATGTCTGCTTGATGTTATCAATATTAAAGTATTTTATACTTCTATAAGTATGAATAAAGGTGTCCAAGGAGAGGACTTTCACTCCTACTTTCCTATGCTTACTACGAAACAAATTTCATCTCTCTGCGTCAGTCTTAATCCTGATCCACATATTGAGTCCAGTAGGTCTGCTTTAAGCAGCAACTATAAGCACAGGCTTAACTGCCTAGAAGAAAGGAGCCTTTGTGTTTGACGATATAGTTCTCTGATCTGGTTGCAGATTGGAAGGAATATGAAGGATCCCTTTACATCTGACAGCTAGCAGAAACTGATAGCTCAAATGCAGAGTCAGGGGTTTTGAAGGATGCAAAGCTTATTTTCATAACTAACCTTCAACTGTAATCCCAATACAAACTTAAAAGATGTTTCTACACATTAATAATACTTTAATCATTCCCAAATGCAAATCAAGTTGCATAATTTTTCCATAAATCAACAGTGTTATATATTTTATGAAACTCTATGTTCAATGCTATTCTCTGGAAAAACTAATTAAAATTGTCAGTTGATAAAGTTAATGAATGGTTGTATTTCCCATGTAACACTTACTATAAAATATTTAGATACTAAAACTGGTACAACAAATATACTGAGAAAATCCACAGGTCAGAGTTAAGGTTATTCTGTAATGATGAAATATGCATTCCTTTTATGCAAATGTGAGTAATATATGAATAATATATGTTTGTTATGTAGGCAATGTAAAATTTATGATGTCCTTTAATATTCACTGCTTAGATTTTAAGTACTTTGCTCTGTAAATGATGCAATAGGTAAGTACGTCTGTGTCATTTAACAACCTACGTAATTTGTGTTAGGACTGCAGTCATTGGCAAAGTTTAGAACTGTTTTAAAGACCTGAAAAGCCTTGGTGTGGGGAAAATTTAAATCTGATGATTCGTCTGGGATGTTTGGAACTTTTATGAAAACCTCCCGGAAGAGCCTCACACTTAAAATAATTGAAAGATAGCATGTATTCTGCTAGTATTAGTGAATTCCTTTATATGTCTGACACCTACACAAAGCTGTAAAGATCTGTTTGTGTGTTTTCTGAAGTTCCTCCCACTGGTTTAGTGCTTCAGGGCTGCTGCAAGCAGCTTCGTCTGTTCTGGCAGCTAGTCAAGGGCAACGTAAATTCTTCCTTCTTGGGCTGGTATAGTGTGTCTTACTGGTTATTGTTTTAAGACATGCACTGAAGGAAATGGAGACGTTCTCAAGAAGGTAACGGCTTGAAGGTTTGCTGGCTTATAATGTAACAGGTTACTGGTGGCATGCAGGCATCTAGTCCAAATCAGAGCCTTGAGTGAAAACAGAAGGAAGTGGAAAGTATATTATCTGCCTGTGCTTTCTTTCTTCCTAGTAAGGAAGGGCTGTAGGACTAGTCCTTTCTTTGTAACAGACTTCAAACAGGCATGAATGAATGAATGAGTGAATGAAACCTCGTAGCTACTCAAATGGCAAAGTCGCTGGGCTCCCTGCAAGCTCCTCGAGACCTAGTACTGTAAGACCCTGACAACAGGGTGTGTAGCAGCTCAGCCCCCGTAACAATCCTTTCTCCCCTCCTATTTTTCAGAAGGAGAAAGAGATCGCTTCCTTGAAAGCTGACGTAGCCTTTTTACACATATGTCTTTGGGAAACAGCCTTAGTGAGTAATGGTTGTGAACCAAAGCAATGAAGCACCTTTAGAATGCTTTAAATCTGACTTCTGTCAGACTAACAGGGGAATCCACAGAGTCTAGTTCATCTCATATGGCAAATTTAGTCTGAAATTGACTTTTCTATGAGGAGAGGTCTTTTTGCTTGTTGCCTTGAAGATGACAGTAGCATCCAGCTTTCATCTGCAGATCCTGAAGGGCCTTACAAAAGAAGGAGGCATCACAATCCCCCTCTTTGGATGCACACACAACTTTAGGAGTAGGATGGCTTTGGGAGAGTGTAAGGCCAGCATTAGAGACAGGAGTAGAGAAACTGCCTGCCATAGAGCTTGCAGTCACTGTGAACACTTGAATGTTGTTCTAAAAGTTGTCTGAGAGAGTCTTTGGTTCCTTTTTGAGTTTTGCTTCTCCTGTAAAGAGTTTTGAATGCTGAACAACTGGGCTATTTGTAACCCATTGGAATTGAATTGCTGCAGTTTGCAAGTCCTTCATCATTTAATGGGTCACTGCTTAAAGTTACTCACCAGGGTGCCATGTGGGCTGCCTGACAGGAAGAAATCTGGGGGTTCGTAACACTTAGGAAGTCAGTGTAAGATACATGCTTGCAGTTCTTGTCTCGCTGAAAACACTCCTTGTTAGCCAGCTTTTGTCAGGCTGAGCATAACTGCATTTTATTTTTTTTTTGTTTCCTTCTTGTATTCACGTTGCCAGATGGTACTAAAAAGGAAAAAGAGGAAATGAATCACTCTCTCTAATAATTTCCATTGTTGGCCCTGCCACTGCATGCCTGCTTCATTTGGATGAATGTTCCCAGGGGGGCGCTGGCAATCACCAAACGTTTTCAGACTCATCTCCCCTTCGGCCTGATTTATTGCAACTTTTCAGTAAATAAAAGGGGCTTATAAAAAAGATGGAGAGCAACTTTTTGCTCATTCGGATAATGACAGGACAAGGGGGAATGGTTTAAAACTAAAAGAGGGGAAATTTAGATTAGAGGTTAGAAGGAGATTCTCCACTTAGAGGGTGGTGAGGCACTGGCACAAGTTGCCCAGAGATAGTGTGGATGCCTCATCCCTGGAGGTGCTCAGTACCAGGTTAGAAGAGGCCCTAGATCAGAAGATACCTGATCTAGTGGGTGACATCCCTGCTCATGGCAGGGGGTTGGAAATGTATGATCTTTAAGGTCCCTTCCAACCAAAACCATTCTATGACGTACTGGTCCTGGATTCCACAAAACTGCTTGCTCTGTCCAGAGGTCCGCACACTTATACTGCAAATAAAAGCAATGGCTTAAAATTTTCTCCCGCATTTTCCTCTCATGCAAGCCTTTATTAGACATTTGACTTAAGCACCTGCTCCTGACCAAGGCTTGATAAACTTCCTCTGGTTTTAAATGTTGTCAATTCTAAGGGGACAAGTCATTTTTCACTCAGTCATGGATGGAGGGAGACCAACATCTGAACATTATCACAAAGATACTGAAGGTACTGAACAGAGTGCCTTTGTTGTTAGACAGAAGGGCTAGCTATTGCTGCATAATAGGAACCATGCTTGGTGGCTTTCTTATATTCTTAATATTTACAATTGGAGTGATGATAAAACTTGCATGTATAAATTAAAGCCAAGCAGCTATCCCTTTGCGGCATCTTTTAATTCTCTTGGTGTTATTTTGTTCTTGTCTTAAGTGTGGAAATACTGAAGTTGATACAAGGGGCAAAATTAAAACAATAACAAGACCCTCTTAATTCCCTAAGCACTTAAGCAATAAAGTTGCATGTCAGGAGGAACTGAATGAACCAGGCTGTACCCATTAACCTCCAGAAAGCACTTTTCATAGCCACTTGTAATAACAAACAGAAAGCTGGAAGTAGAATTCAAAATCAGCCTGTGAAACTAATCCCACTCACAAAAAACAAAGTGGAAGTGTCTCAGGTACTTGAGCTGAAATCTGCATCACAGCAGAATGCAAAAGCACCTGAAAAATCCTGTCTGTCCTAGTATGTCCTTGTTCCACCATCCTAACATGATAAAAATACGAATTTAATACTTCTCAGAAAGTGTTTCTTAAGTCCTTGACATCACATCACAGGTTCTCAACCTAAACTGCAGTTGTACTGTTTGTTTGGTTTTCTTCCTTAACAGAATGTAGTCATTTGGGAAACGGTCATTTCCCAGTTTGTTACTGCTTGCTGTTTGTCTATTACTGGGATCTGGAAGTCTCAGAAAAGACTGAGAGCAACCAGCAAGCATCGCACAGTTGTGTGACTCCTGTTGTAATGAACTTGCATGTTCATGTGTGATTCCTGCTTTAACAAAGTTGTATGTTCTGGGTAGAAGACAGAAAAAAGGATGTTATCCCAGTTTCACAGGCAGGGACTTCACAGAGGTCAAAGAGCTGAATCTGAAACTATAGCCCTTAAGGCTGGTGACTTCAAGATGATCCTCCCTACCCATGTTTTTAGCCTCTTGTTTCAGCCAGCAGTTTCTCTGATGTCTCAGCTGCCTGCAGCTCCCTTGTTAACAAGGTCAGGCTCCTTTGTAAGCACTTTGGGGTGTATATGTGTGGGGTATTCAAGCTGTTGTGTGCCTGGGTCTTCATTTCTGTTCCACCCAAGTGAATTGTTAAGCCCTTGGTATGAATGCTTCAGCTTGGGCGTGTCTAGAGAAAGAAGATGGTCTGAAATATTCAGTAACCTTATTGACATTTTTCTGACACTTGTTATTAAAATATATTAGGCTCAGTATGTGTATGCCTCATTTATCCCTTCTCACACGTTCACTTGATAACAGTTTCCAGCATATTGTACTCTTGTGTGCTGTTAATAGCTGTAAATCTTTTGACTGCTTCAGTGATAGCCAGAGCATTTGATCAAAGTTTTCTGTTGGTGCCTACTAAAGAAAAAGACCTCAGTTACCAGGCAAGGGCCTAGACCTCATTCTTTTGCTCTTCATAGCAGTATATGATGTGCTGTCTTAACTACTGCTCCAGACAAGATATGTTGTTTTGGGACTTTTGAAGTGGAGCTGAGCAACTTTGCCAGCTCTGATGTGGTAGTTTCCTGAGTAGTAGATAAGATGAGAATGAGAGCTCTGTGCTATTCCCGTTATCTCCTCTTGTATTCCTGCTGTGTACTGGCAGTTGTCCGGCTGCATTTGCAGACCTGCTGCTAGACTGAGTGCAGCTTCTCTAATGCCTCCTTAGCCCACAGTGGCTGACTGAGCCCCAGGTCATTTAGCTAAAACATGCTAAGAAGCAGAAAAGAGCCAGCTGTGTTTTCCAGATCTGTTACAAAGGTTTCCTGCTCTTTAGGTAGCTTTCAATCCCGCTATTTCCACCCCCCGCCCCCCAAACAAAAAAACAAACAAACAAACAAACAAACAAAAAACCAAAAAACATTTCCCGTATATTTTAATTTGCTTTAAAAACAACAGCTTGGCTCAGTCACATTCAGCTGCAGTGGGCTAATGTATGGAAGTGACAAATAATGTCTAATGTGTTCTTTATTGTGCACATGCCTCTTTGAAAAGATGAACACAAGATAGTTTGAATATTGTATGAGATCAGGCACTGAACTCAGAAAAACAGAGGGCTTTTTCCTCGCTAAAATTCAAAGGGGAGACAGTTCAAAAAGCAAGTCTTATGTAAGTGTGGGAGAAGGAAAGAATGGGAAGTGGGCTGGAATTGAATTTACCCGTAGAGTGAAGTACTTGAATAGATCATCCTCTTCTCTTTCTTTCCCCACACCTCACGAATTTCTTTCCTCAGAGTGACAGTTTTCAAGCTGCTGCTGTAAAAGCTGAAACAAGCAGCAGAGAGCAGTACCGAGCTGCTTGTCTCTGATGGAGATGGTTGCCATAAGGACAACTGGTCTACAGAAGCAGAAATCCCAAACGCGATGCTAATCGTCCTCTCTGGTTGAGAAACTGTTCTGATTGTCTTGCCTTCACGTAACTGGGCATATGCCTGAAAAGGAGAGCTGAGGCTATGCTGCAGCTTGTCAACAGTCTCCTTGTACTCCCGAGCTACTTCCTCTTGGGATGGAATCAGGCTTTGCTTTTCATCGTATTACTCCTCGGTAAAAGCTTTCAGAGTAGAAAGGAGGTGAATAATAAATAACTAAAAGGGGAGGGAATAGAGCAAAAGAGGGAAAAAAGGAAGGTGCATTTATATTCAAATGTTAAATTGCCACTTACAGAGCCATATTTTTATTTCTGTCCATTTTAATGGAAAGCAATCAACAAATGTCATTAACTGATGAGGCTGCTTCCTTTAAGATCAAGGCATTTTTTAAGTGGAACTGCTGAACAGTGTGATATTCTTTTAAACAAGAGTTTTGTTTTTCATTAATGAAATAAAAATCTCCAGGGGAGGAGGCCATATAGAATGAATTATATATTCCAGATTTCATAGTAATGATTTAGTGCTAGCACATGCTTTGTGCTTCAAATGGAATAATGAATCTTGGGTGATTTAGTTCAAATGGCATTTGGGACCATGTCTGCTTTCCAGGAGTGGGAGGAGGGCTGTTCATCAGAAGCAACAGCAATTTTGATTGTGTTTATTTCTTACCTCCCCTCAGTATTCTGTCTCTGTATGTTCCCCCTGTACTATATAGCACCACAGACAGAGAAAAAGGAAAATAAGATGCTTGTATTTTGCTTGTCTGCATTGCATTTGCTCCACAGATGAACTATTTCCCATGAGAAATTATTTTTCACAACTCCCTTAACACACTCTCCCAAACTCACTGGCTACCTTCCAGTGCCAAAATACATCTCAGGTTCAGGTATGTAATGAGTCTGGGTTTACACTGATAGTATCTGCAGGTTGTACACTCCATTAGATAAAATCTTCCAGACACCCAATATGATATTTATTTATTTATTTATTATGTAGTTAAAGAGCATAAAAAACTACAAACATGTGCCTTGTGAGCTCCAGCCTCCTCTTGCTATCAGGTTGTTGGGGATAATCTATTTTTATTTTTGTTTTTATTATAGTTTATTTTTATTTTTATTATTGTTTTCCTTCCAGAACAAAGAATTCAACAAATCAGGTGTGAACTTACCAGTCAGCTGTCTCTACATCTGTTTATCTGGATGTTATGCTCCTTGCACTCTTGCATGTCTGTATTAGAAAGGTAAAGGTGATATATTTGTGAGAGTTTTGATAGGATTTGGTATAGATTTTAAAGATTTCTAAGAGCTGTATTTGTAGCTGATCCTGTTGAATTCAAACATGTAGGGAAGCAACTGTCATGTTTTATTACAAACCTTTACAAGCTATCATTTTACAACTTATCAGTTTAATAGCTAAAATTACACACATTGAGACCTCATTAAGCCTAGAATTGAGGGAAGGTCTAGATGTGGTAATCACCCTAACTATGCGCTCTGCACAGAGTTGGGATGTCAGTATCTTGGCTTTTATTCTATATCAAAAGAGTTCTGCGGCCTTCCCTATGGTGGAGGTGAAAGGATGTTCTCCAAAGTCACAGAACAGTGGAGAAGAAACAGACTAGGAGATTCCTGGAAGGTGTGGAGGATAATTTACTGGTGCAGGTGGTGAGGAAGGAAGGAACCGACTAGGGAAGGTGCCCCTCTTGACTGGTTGTTTGTTAACAAGGTGGATAATAACTTGTGGGTGATGCGATGGCTGGAGGCTGTTTTGGGCAAAGCAATCACAAGATGATAAAGTTCATCTTTGAGAAAGCAAGGAGGGTGGTCAACAGAGCTGCTACTTTTGTTTTTCAGAGGGCAGAAGTTGGCCTACTTAGGGACCTGGCTGACAGAGAGAAAAAGAGTTTATGACCTTTGGAGAAGGGGCAGGCAACTCAGGAAAACTATATAGATCTTGTAAGTTTATGCAGGAAGAAAATCAGAAGGGTCGAAGCCCAGCTAGAACTTAACTTGGCTATTGCAGTAAAAGACAATAAAAATGTTTTTATAAAAACATAAACAACAAAAGAAGCATTAAGGAGAATACCCAGCCTTTAGTGGTTGTGGGAGGAAACATAATGATGGGAGATGAAGAAAAGGCCGTTACTTTGCCTCAGTCTTTATTAGTAAGACTAATTGTTTTTGGGGTACCCAGCCCACTGATCTGGAAGACATAAACAGGGAGCAGAATGAAGCCCTTATAGTCCAAGGGAAAATGGTTAGCATCCTGCTACACTACTTGAATACACACAGATTTAGGGGGTTGGATGTGATCCACCCAAGGGTACTGAAGAAGCTGGCAGAAATGCTCACCAAACCATTTTCAACAATTTAGCAGCAGTCCTGGCTAACTGAGGAGATTCCATTTAACTGGAGGTTAGTGAATGTGATGCCCATTTACAAGAAGGGCAGGAAGGAAGATTCAGGGAATTACAGGCCTGTCAGTCTTACTCCAGTGCCAGGGAAGGTCATGGAACAGATCATCTTGACTGCCATCACCTGCCATGCACAGGACAACCAGCTAATCAGATCTAGTCAGCATTGGTTTATGAAGGTCAGGTTCTGCTTGATGAATCTGATCTCCTTCTATGATAACATATCTGACCAGCTTAGTGGATGAGGGAAAGGCTGTGGATGTTGTTTACCTGAACTTCAGCAAAGCATTTGATACCGTTTTCACAGCATTCTCCTGGAGAATGCTCATGGCTTAAATGTAGTGTCCAGTGTGTAGAAAACTGCCTGGATGGCCAGGCCCAAGGGGTTGTTGTGAATGGAGTTAAGTCCAGTTGGTGTCTGGTCACAAGTGTTGTTCTCCGGGGCTCGGTATTGGGAACTGTTTTATTCAACATTTTTATCAATGGTCTTGATGAGGGGATTGAGTACATCCTCAGTAGGTTTGCAGATGACACCAAGTTGGACAGGAGTGTTGATCTGCTTGAGGCTAGTAGGGCTCTGTGAAGGCATCTGGATAGGCTGGATTGATGGCCACATGCAGCTGTATGGCATTCAATAAGGCTAAATACTGGGTACTTCCTTTGGGTCACAACAACCCAATGCAGCAACATAGGCTCAGGGAAGAGTGGCTGGAAAGCTGCATGGCAGAAAAGGAGCTGGACGTACTAGTTGACAGCTGGCTGCACATGAGCTAGCAGTGTACTCAGGAGGCCAAGAAGGCCAATGCCGTCCTGGCTTACGTCAGATATAGTGTAGCCAGAAGGACTAGAGAAGTGATTGTCCCTCTGTACTCAGCACTGGTGAGGCTGCACCTTCAGTACTGTGTACAGTTTTGGGTCCCTCACTACAGGAAGAACATTAAGGTGCTGAAATGCATTGAGAGAAAAGCAAAGAGGCTGGTGAAGAGACTAGAAAACAAGATATATGAGGAGCAGCTGAGGAAACTGGGGATGTTTAGTCTGGAGAAAAGGATGCTCAGGGGAGACCTTGTTGCCCTCTACAGCTGCCTGAAAGGAGGTTGTAGCAAGGAGGGTTTTGTCTCTTTTCTCAGGTGACAAGTGATAACAATGGCAACAATGTCAGGAAATGTTTAGATTGGACAGTAGGAAGCATTTCTAAATTGAGTGGTCAAGCATTGCAATGGGAGTTGGTGGAATCCCCATCCCCAGAGACATGTGGACATGGAGCTTAGGGACATGGTTTAGTGGTGGACTTGGTAGTGGTAGGTGATGGTTGGACTTGATCTTATGGGTCTTTTCCAACCTAAATGGTTCTGTGATTCAATGGAAGTCTGCAAACAGCGGGGAAAATTGATTCATAGAGGCTTGGTGTACTCCATTCACATCCATAAATAGTATTTGAATTTCTTTGGCCAGCTCCTCTGTCATTCCATTAATGTCACTGCAGCAGATGAGAAAGCCACTTTGTTTTCTTATTAAGTGGCTTATGTCTATGTCTATGCCCTTCCATGGCATTTCCCTATTGGCCAGTCTGGTCTGACTGTTCAGTGGCCTCCTTGATAAGAACTGCTCAGAGGCTTAGTTAGGTAACTTGCCTTCACTTCGCTTTGTAGCCACCTGCTCTTTAGATACTCTGTGCTGCCAATCACTTAACGAAATCCAACAACCATAATCTCCAGCATAAAATAAGAGAACTTGTTTTATCCAGATAAAACCCAATACCTTCAGAACAATCTATGTGAATGTAGCCCTGGTTGGTATTTAAACTAATATCTTGTTCTGCATTATTCTATTTCAGAAAGGTCAACATACATGTATATTTCCCCAGGATCCAGGGTAGAGCAACTGCCACCTGCTCATTAAACAAATCACTGATGTTTATGAACATTACATTTAAAAGCTGGGTCTTCATACTATAGATACATGCAGGGAAATGAGTGACAAAAGAAATTGCTTGTAATTCTACATGTATTTAAGTTTGCAAAATCAATAAGGCTTTACCTAAACACAATATGTGCCATCTCTCATGCTTCTGTAGCAATAAGCAATACATTTAGGTGTTTTCAAAACTAACGGAAACATAGACAAGCTTTCTGTTTGTTTGTTTGTTTGTTTGTTTTTTAGCTTTTGAAATTCTTCTTGGCAATTTTTCTGTAGGTCAAGTGTAATGTTCTCTGAGCATCACCACTTGATTTCCAGAGCAGTTTCATGAAAGATATGGTAATTCTTGAAATGCAGAAGAACTTTCTTAATCAAAATTAAACAGGAGTAAAAGGCAAGCCTCTAATGAAGCTTGAGCTCTACTCCAAGAAAAAGCTAGAAAGCCGAGAGCATGCCAATTATAAATATATAATATAGGTATAGGAATATATGAAGAAGCAAGTTGTGTGTGCTAAATAAGACCAAGCTAGAAAGCAATACATGCAAGTATTGGGAAGAACTGCTTAGAGTAAATAACAGAACTTTACTGAACGGATTTGGGAACACTTAGGGTTGATTTTCCCAGTCCCTTTTTTAATACAAATGATAAAATATGCTTAGTAAGCATTTATTCTGAATAATGTTTTTTCTTGCTTTATGACTTGGTTTTTCTGAGCATCCAAGAGCTTGTCTAAGAGTAGGGAAGTATCTCTGCTACACCATAAAAACTATTGTCATGTGCTCAGAGTCAACATTACCTCATTACCTGACCTTCTCAGTGGTCATTTGTTTGGGTTTGGCAATCTGTATTTGCTGGTATGATGTAGAAACAACAAAACGCAAAATGATCAATGTTGCTTTAGCTGTCACTTTCTTGTAATGCTGCCAAAAGTCATATTTTATAAGGCCAAGAGTCTGACTAGCTCAGGATTCCACCTCTGTCACTCACCAGCCATTGATGAGTAGGACAGACATTACTTTCCTGGTAAACTCTCTGTATAGCTTCTGTGTGTTGTTTTCATTCTCTAGAGCAAGAATATTTTTGGTGAAAAAGTGGTGTCATACTGCAATGACTACTGCAAACTATCAGCAACAATTTTCAAGGGATGGTAGACAAAGGAAATCTCAGACCTAGAAAAACCCAACCTACAGTCTCTCTTCTTCTTTGTAGCAAATCACAGCATCTTCATATGCTATGTGAACTGACTGAGCAATGTCTCCATCATTAGAAGTTAAAAGAAGGTAAAGACATTATGAGAAAGTAGTGTACACTGTCCAAGAAGCAGTCACTAACAATGCTGGTATTCTTCCTTTTTCATGCAAAGTAAGAAAGTTTTGCACTAGCTGGCGTTAGATAGCTTAAAACATCGTATCTTCATAAGTAGAATAGCGAAGGGGTAATTCATCAACCTTGCTGGCTTGGTTGCTCTGTAACTTTGAGGTCTCTTGAAACTGACAGAGCCTGCAGGATGGGCAAGATGGATATTGTAGAGGAAGAAATGGGGTGGAATTGATGGATAAATCATGATTTAGAAATGTGGCCATCTGCTGCTGCTCACTTTCTTGTAAGACTGCAGGTAACTGGAGTTCTGATGCCTGGAGAACGGAAGGAATAGATGTGGAAACTGAACAGGATCTCTGAGTAAAGACTGGCTGTCTTCAAGGTTTCAGAGCTATTTCTTCTTAGTTTTATCTCAGTCATGCACTTGCTCTTGATGCTAGTCTGTGCCTATGGATATGTATATACACACATATAAATAAAATAGGATTTTGTTCAAAGGCTATGTACATATATTGAGAAATATACATTCAAATAAAATCTCACAGTTTTATTCATAGTCTTTGTGCCCCACCCCCTAACAAAGACTCAATTGCTTACTAGTTTCCAGACTGAATATATAGCTGTAAGTAATATTGAATCTAAATCATCTTTTCCCAGTAACAGCAATATGTCGTCTGAATGTAATGGTTATATTGCTGTGGTAATAATACAGTGTGCAAGTCCTGGTGTCTCCAAAGCCTGAAATGTTTACCTGCAGACAGAATGACAATTCTGTATCTAATCCTTCATAATTATCTGTAGAGAGATTCAAGCAGTCATCAAATGCCTATCTTAAACCATTCTGTGGGTGGCTTCTCTCAGGTGACTCATTTTTCTTGATCATGATTTTCTATACAAAGGGCTTTTCCACATTTTTGCAATAGCATGTCAGGATATGCTGCACCTACTTGTGTATCTTTGTCATCTAGGATCTATATTGTATATGGGTGGTTTGTGTTGTAGGTAGCAAATGAAGGGTACATTCAGTTTGTAGGGGAGGGAGAATAGGAATTTGACCAACTCTCCCCTCTCCTTCATTTTTGAATAAATAAATAATAAGAAGAAAAATTCTTGGTGTCTTTACAATGACTGGAGTGGGTTTATTCTTTTAAGTTTGGAGTGGCCTGAGAGCTGCTGACCTGCTGTGTGAATAGGTAGACTCTGTGCTTAATTCAGTGCTTCACTGATCCTGGCTAGATGTCACCAACAGCTGTGGATTACATGACATGTCCAGAATATGATGAGGAAGAGTTTTCTTTCTTCAAGTTTTGTATGTTACAGGTAGCGAGAAACTTAAAAAAAAAAAAAATAAGTATTAAAATTCTCCTTAGAGACTTATCCCAGAGTTGTTTTGTATTTTACAGGAAGTCAGATCTCTTTCACAGTTCTCATCACCTTTGTTATGTTCCTGACATGCTGTTCCATTCCTCCCTCCCAAATGTCTTCCTCCATCTTCAGGTTATTGCAGGGTGGCTACTGCATATTTTGTTGAGTGACTAAATGCAGATCCCTTCAAAGATTATGAATGTTCCTCAGGCTGCTGAAAGGGATACTAATGGAAGGGACGCTTCATCCCTGTTTAGCAATTTTTGCACTGCAGTGTTCTCACAGAATAGCTATTGTTAGCAGGAAGGAGGAGAATCGCTCTTCGTCCACCCATACATGGGTGGGTGGGGAGTTTTAACTATTGAGATAAAATGATGTTATATAAGTAACCTTACACTGGCAACATTGGGCAACTTATTTTGTTTTACTGGAGAGAATGATACTTGGATACTTGGGCTGGTTGCTAAACTGGAATCCACGCTAAGAATATCTGTTGGTGCTCTTCTGCCAGGAAAATGGTCAAGGTGTGGTGAAAGCAGTGCAGAAACGTAGGGTAAACCTGGCTGTGGCTGTTGATGGCTAGTTACACTCCTCTGCTGAAGGCCAGTGTCCCATGTAGTTACTGCAAGGAGTGTATGTTGCTTTGTTCAATTGCTTCTTGGCTTAAACCAAGACTGAAAGTAGGGTTGGTGCTCAGACGGTTATGGGAGTAGCTGAGGCTTGTGTGCATGCTCTTTTCTGATTTATCTGCCAGAGAAATGATTACCTATGACATGAAGAATGGGCTGACTGCTAAAACAACTGGACATGGGCAAGGACTTTGAGAGAAAATGTTTACCAAATGTTGGGTGTGAAACAAGCTTCTGACATGTCATCTGTGCAACCTTAAGTTTGCTGGCAGCTAACCTGTCTTTCAAAGTAGATTCATACTCCTAACTAATAGATGCACTTTGGGAAATTTTGCCCTTCTTTTCACGAAGAGAAGAAAACTTTCTGATAATTGTATGAGGATCTTTTCCAAGTGTCTGTTGGAGAATTACATCATCATGTTAACAATGCTAGAATTAGAAATCTTGCAGTTTTGCCAAACTAAAATTAGTAGAAAAACAGTTTAAATATTTTACAGCTGTGCCGCATTACACAGTAATTGCATACTTAATAATACAAGATGTACACCACTACTTACAAGGAAAGTTAATTAATTTGCTTCTTAAATTATTATTAAAAAAAATGGCTGAATACTTCATAACTTCTGTATGTTTATTTCATGTTAGTGCTAACAGATTTAAGTAACAACGTTTTAATTTGTTAAGTATTAGAATGTTATACACTTAAGCCTGATTTAAATGCCCTTTAAACAGTTCTGAACATGTTTCTCTTTCCTTTAAAAAAACGCTTAGTTTGTGTGTCCTATAATGATAGGACACTCAGAGCAACAACAACTGGAAAAGGCATAATAAGACAAAATAATCACCTCTAGCAATTAGTATGTACATTTACAGCTCTTAAAAGGACTGAGACCTTAAGAGAATAAAATTTGGTGCTGCTGTTTTGCTACTTGAGAATATATGATGCTGTGCACATGTGAAGGTTTGTTGTTGTTGTTGTTTTTAATACATTTTTTTTTTCTATTCTTATGCCAGAAATTATTTCAGTTTTATTTTAAGTTGATTTGAAGTCATTAGGACTAATCACTTCATCACTGTTTCTAACTACTATATTCCTGAAAATATAAATTTTCCTTTCCCAACCAAACATGATACAGAATTCCTAATGCTTGTAACCTCTGTATTCATCAAACTTGTGATGAAATTTTGATTAATTTATGAGATTCTGTGTGCTTTTGCAGGCTTGTGGGTCTCCCTTAAAATACAACCCACAGTATTTTCAGAAAGCATCAAGAATCTTCTTTTTGGGTGTGCTGTGTCCTGAGGTTTAGCGGATGCAGCTTCCTCTGATTACTGTTTGCCAAGGACAGTCAGTTCTGTGCCTATTTTCTTCTGTCTCTTTGGAATTTGGAAAAAAAGTCTTTTTGCTATCATAGGACAGGGATAAAAATCTCACAGAATCCTGAACCTTTCTTCTTTTGTGTTTCAGTCCTTCACTCTGTACAATGGTGCTGAAGAAGCTTTGGCCATTTCTGGGACCCCAAATCCAACTGGGATTTTTTCTAGATATATTCCACTTCTTATCTTTAGGGACTGTGATGTGAACATCTAACAACACAAGTGGTCTTGGGGAAGAGAATGTCAGCAGAGGCCAACTCACACTTTATTATTGTTCTGTAATTGTGTGACCTAAATATGTGTTAGAGTTTGCCTCTGCAGCCTTTGCAGAAATTTCATACATTTAGAAACTGCTTTTCGCAATACTTCAGATTGTTAATACTGGATAGCTGTGGAGACGCATCTAAATCTTCATTCTGCTTAAATTTCTGCCCATTAGACCATGGTCAGATATTATGGAGATAGTTATAATGTTAAGAGTGAAAGTGGATCTGAGATGAACTTTTTTTTTTTTTTTTTTTTTTAATCTGTAACATCTATCTCTTTCCATAGAGGGATAATATTACTCCAGGGAAACCCTGTGTTTGTTTGCTTGTTTTTGTTGGGTTTGTTTATTTGTTTCTGCTGTGGAGGTAGAGGAGTTGGGGGTAACACAGGGATTTTTATTTATTTATTTTTTTTCTCAATCAAGACCAGTAACAGATCTGCACCTGCTTCTGTTCAGTTTTTCTTCAGTTTTTGTTTGTTTGTTCCTTGAAACTTCATGACATATCCTTTTAAGCTTTTTTGGCAACAAAATAGGAAACAGTATGTGTTGGTTTTTGTTTGTTTGTTTGTTGTTTTTTAGGATACCTTAGGATAGAGTCAGCCACCTCTCAATAAATTTACATCTACTAAATAGAAAGCACTGAAACTGTCAAGCTGCCACAAAATCAAATCTTTAATTACTTTTCCATTGTTTGGGGATTTTGATAAAAATGAATTCTCCTGGAGACATGGAAATCTAGGCACTTCCATCTTACGTTCTGTGGAGGGCCTCCCTGTTATGGAGAATAAGACCTCTAAGTTCTCACAGGCTTTAGCTAACCTCTCCCACCTCCTTA
The DNA here is from genome assembly GCF_965140915.1 of Aythya marila. Lineage (NCBI taxonomy): Eukaryota > Metazoa > Chordata > Aves > Anseriformes > Anatidae > Aythya > Aythya marila. Next base: position 116,412,411 of record NC_139042.1, on the reverse strand, counting down.
ACCTCTCTTAAGCCTCCTCATGAGATGAAAGATATAATACAGAGATATAATACAGTTTAAACAAATGTTGGATATATTCATTTCTGTGTTTGTGTTTTTTTTTGTTTTTTTTTTTTTTCTTTCCTTAGGGTGGGATGGTGCTTCTTATATGCACTTTTGCTTCATCATCCTACTAATTTGTGGAGGTAAGATGATCTCATCTCTGTTTTTCACATGCTTATTCCTTCATACCTGTAGCCTTTCCAGACACTGTTTCTTTTGCCACATTAATTATATTGCAAAGCCTTCTTGATTTACAACTAACAGATTCCATATTGGCTATTAATTTTCCACTGAGCCACGGTCTTTGCTCCCATGAACAGGTCTTGTGAAAATCTCTGCTTATCTTGTCCACTTGGTCCAGTATTTGCATACTTGATAATTTTCAAAACCATTTAAAAGTTTTCATATTTATTGTTTTGTTTGTTTGTTTGTTTGTTTGTTTTTCTAAATGTGTGCTGTTGTCTTGGTTTCTGCTATTTGCCACTGATTGCCACTGATAGGCTGCTGGAAGCAAGTTTTTTTCCAAAGATAACTTTGTGCTCTCCATGTCTTTCTTCTTTAGGATGTTTTTCTGTACTATTTTGAGTTCTCCATCACTGTGACAGTGTCAAAACATTGTGTCAGAGCATTGTGACTAAACCAATACAGAAATTTCAGTTTGCTTTAAATGACTGCTATTACAAAGCTAATGTCAGTTGGCTGCGCCAAAACTAATTCTGGGTCTTTCCAACATATCTGAGTGCTTTATCCCAGATCCACCCCAACAGCAACTAAGTTTCTTAAAAGAACTTAGTTAACACTTGCAAAATGACAAAATAGGTTTCTGTACCTTTTGTGTTTTCCATTTAAAAACATCTCTCACCTTTCCATTTATATGGAATGCAGTTCTCTTCAGATTTCTGTGGCACAGTTTCAATGCAGTTTCTTCTGCTGAGTTAACTGAAAACTATTAAAATCATCAAGTGCCTCAGAGTCAACTATTGTCAGAAATAAAACAACTCTTTTCTATTTTCACCCACTGCTTGCAGACAAAGAGAGAAGCACCGTTTAAATCCTTTTCACTTGCCTTCCATGCTTCTGCAGAGTTTCGGTTCTGCTGGAGCTTTTAGCTGCTCTATTTGTGTTTTTCTGTAGTTTTTACTTCAGCTATAGCAACATTTGTTGTGCAGAAATCAGAGTGAAGGAAAACATAATAAGGTTCCTTCTTCTATTGTTGATTGCATTTTAACTGATGTGCAATGGTTACACATGTAAGTCTGCAATTATTTAGGCCAGGCCTAAGTTCATTATAAAATCCACCAAAGTTTTCATTAACCACTTCATGAGGAATAACAGGCGAGGGTCAGTCTAAACTAAAATGTCTTGTTCAGTATTCCTTAACTACACTATGATTCTCTCCCTTTTTTAGTCCTATACCTGTCCCTCAAATATCACATGTCACTGACTCATACTTCCTTTGTTCTTTGGAGAATTTTTTTTTTTCTTTTCCAAATATATTTAAATGAGGAAACTGCATTTCAGAGACATGCATGAATTTGATTTCTGGATGTACTGTTACTTTGAACAGAAAACCAACTTTTGCATTCACTTCTCTAGCAGCCCATCTTGTATCTACACATTTATACAAGTACCTTGTAACAGGCAACCTGCTATATCTTATCATTTTGTACACCCTAAACTATTTCAGCCAAAGTGTATAATTAAATCAAAAACATCATAAATTATAGCTAGCTTTTTCAGATTTCTCAGTAAAGTGAAAGATGGAAGAAATGTCATTTGTCTTCAGAGAACTTATCATTACTTGAATAATAAAATTCAGAAGAAGGAAAATGGCTATTATATATGAATAATTGCATTGAATATTTCCCAATTTGCGTATTTGATGCTATATCAAAATATATTGCTATGTAAGCCACAGGATTTAATATAAAAAGAATATTTTTAATTAGAAAAAAGCTTTTATTCCACTTTCTATAATGCCTATCAAAAATATATTTTTTAAAAATCTGCACTTTATTCAATTAGAAAAGCTCAATTAATCAACAGGAGCCAAATGAGTTCTGTTCAAACTAATGAAACATAACACCGTTTACTCCCTTCATCCATTCATTTCTTTAGAGGTCAATTTTGTGACTGTGCTGCTTTAGGGCTATTTCAGTATTGGTCTTTTTTTTTTTTTTTTTTTTTCTTTTTCTTTTTTTTTTTTTTTAGTGTGCTCCAGTCCCAGAATTTAGAATGAAGTTCCAGAAGGATTAGTCCATCTTGCAATTAGTATGTGTATAGCCACCAGAGTGCCTGGTAATAACAGCTTCCGACAAGAATGGATGATTATTGAAATAGAATTCTATCTCCTGTAGAAATAGTGAGGAATCAATAAATTATTATTCTATAAATTATTAAATCTATAGGCATAAGATGACCATAAGTTGAGTTCCTTCTCATTAATTAATTAAATGAGGACATACGCCCATTGTTGCCGTCTGTCAATTTAATAATTTATTGAATAATGGATGCTGCTAATACAAGGTTGAACATAATGATATCCATCTTCAGTGCTACTCCAACATTAATGAGCTTGACACTACATAAGTCTACTCCACCCTTTTGGCAAATGTCTTCATTCAGTATGGTTCAGCAGAAGGGATCATTCAGACCTTTAAATCTAGCAGGTATTTCCTTTCTGACAAAGTTGTTTTACCAAAAATTTGGGTTCACAACAGGCACTTTTTTTTGAGCAATGGGGTGGGGTGAGGGTGCTAAATTTTACCATGAAAATAAATGAAAGAAAAGGAAAGAAACAAGGCTGATGTGTTTAAAAAGGCCAGCTAAGTAATCCATTGTAAAACTGTAGACCTTCTGGGGAACATCACGTAGCTCTTGCAAGAACCACTTAGCAGTTACTGTAGTCTTGAGTTTGACAGTAAATCTCCAGATTTGCCATTAACTCTTCATATGAAAAAGTTGGTTTAAGCTCTCTTAATGCTGTCTTCTCTGGTTCTAAAAAAAAAAAAAAAAAAAAAAAAGAAGACAAGGATTCCTTACAGTCCTTTCAAATTATTCTATTTCAGTTTTTGAACAAGTGTGTATTAAATATTATACATTGTTCCTAGTAAGGATATGGCTTGTCTTAATTTCTTAACCAACTTTCTAATTAATCAAAATTTTACTTAAATGTGTGACTCCCTGCCTCTAATGTAAGTCACACATGCTATTTTCTGTCTTCCGAAAACATCTTCTGGTGAAGTTGACTTCAAGATAGCTCTGTGCTGATGTGCTGATGTACATCATTAAAAGCTAAACCAAATCAAATGAACACTTGTGTATCCCTGTGACCTCCTGGTTTGTGTTTTACAGGCTTTCAACTGGCTCTTGCAGGCTGTATTGATTATATATTATCACGTATACCAGATGATCTCTGAGAATTGCATTAACTAGATAAATGGCCTAAATACATTTAATTGAATTTTCATGCATCTCTTCAATAAAGTAGAGGGATGTCAGAAAACAAGTTACGTTTGAATTTATTTCTTTTATCTACAGTGATTAATCAAAACTTTGTTTTTATTTCTAGGTAATCACATTTGAAATAGAAAAGTATGTTTGGGAAAATCTACTAGTGGAAAACCGAGTTATAAGTGGCTACGATCTAAATTAATAAAATAGAAAACAAACGTGAATTATCATAAAGTGAAAGTAGTTTGTATATAACAGGCCATATTTTTATACATTTGAATTTCCTTTAGTAAATGGAGGCTTGTAATGGCTGCAAAAGTAAAGTAATTTCATCATACGTTGGGTGTTATTAAGACTTCATATACTGTTACTTGTGCAAGGTACTTGAGGTAGCAAAAACGTTACTTTTCTTGAGCAATATGATCTCTCTCTCCAGGTCAGTGAACTCAACAAAATATTAATGTTAACATATTTCACCAAACAAAGCAAAACTAAATATTTAATTTCAAAAAAAAAAAAAAAAAAAAAAAGCTCTGTAAGCTCTGTAATTTTTGCATATGCTTTATTATTTTGATTACTGAAGTTAATTTGCAGAATTCAGATGCTTAACTCACACAGGAAATTCATTGAAATTGTTAGAAAATTTGTACTTAGCAAGATCAGTGTCCAGTGGCACATACTGAGTCTTGGATGCTGTCTGTAGATATGGTTTAATGGCTTACATATAATTTGAATATACTCATGACAGTGGCAACTTCATTTAACACTGGCCCTGTAAACTTTCTTCAAGGACAACCAATGGGCATATTCAGTAGGAGTTTTCCTTATAATGTCATGGAATTTTGTACCCTAATTTGAACTGCATTACTGCTCTTGGAACACTTGAAAAGACTTTTAGGATTTCCAGTTGGAGCCAGAATAAGGGCATGATGAACAGCAATATGCAAGGACCCTCCTCTCCCCAGCCCTGCCTCAAATAAATCCTGTCTCCCCTCAGACTCCAATCTCCAAAATGGATGTATTAAAATGATATATGATATTAATATAATATAAATTATCTATAAGATTTAAGTGATCTGTAGTATTACGTGTCACCAAAAGAAGTGAATGAGACTACATTTTAACAACAGGCTGTCATACAAACACGTATTTTTCTAGATGTGGCAACAGATGGCTCCACTTCACAAAACAATGCAACTTTATTTGTATTTATATTCTCTTAGTCACTTCTTTAAGCCAAATTCACTTGCAGCTTGGACCAGGAGGGAAATTAAAGCACAGTCTGAGACAGCAAGATGGGGGAGCTACAGGAAAGGCATACCTGCACTCATAAGGGATCCTCGCCATTTTTACCCTGGACAGAGAACTGGTGTAAAACCTGTGCTACAGGTTAGACCTCAGAAATGGATACTGATGTCTTAATGAAGCGATACTTTGTGCTGTCATTTTAAATAAGGTTTAGTTTTATCTTCCTAGTAAATTGTACTAAGTATGCAACAGAAACTTTATTTCTAAATCAAAGATGAAATATTTTTAACCAAAAAGGGGTTACCTTTACTACTGCACATATATTTCAGTAATTGTAAAATATATATTACACACACTGTGTATATATATATATTACACACACTATGTATATATATATATATATATAAGGAAAAAGGGAGTGGAGGAGGATGAAACACTACTGCAAGAACAACAACCAGATGTGTTAACCATGGAAGGATGAGTAGGTACCAACATCATGATTTATTAGAATAATGGCATAGAAATAGTCTTATCCTGTCATAAACTTCTGGGCAAGCTATTTTTCTCTTATGCTAATCATAAATCATCATTTTGCTTTTATGCTTGAAAAGAAACACCTTAGACTACCTCAGGCAGTAACTAGGGAAAGAATGGTTTTCAACCAAAGGTCAAGACTGAATCTTATAGAAATTTCCATTTTTATGCCATCTGGATGCGGATAATACAGTACAGTATTTAGATTCAGATCACTGTTAATAGCTTTGGTGATAGAAACTCCCCTAAGGGTGAGAGGCTTTAACAAGGAAATGTCAATGCCTCACTCAGAAATAATTTTCTGAGAGACCTAATAATGATTTAAGTGACCGTTGTTGGGACATCATGGTACATGTGTGTGATGTATCATCAATACTGCAACCACAAGTAATATCTGTCCAAGAGAACTGATAGTCAGATGGAAAATACCAACTTTATGTGTAACTTTGTTGATTAAGATAAATCAGTTAAAACCCAGGAAATACCACAGAAAGCTCTGAAACATAGTCCTTGGCTGCTGTTAGCCCAGTTGTTATATACCTGACCCCAGGGTATATTTGGGTCTGCTCCCATATCACTAACTAAGAAGATCAAGCAAGAAATATCTTTAGACAGTGTTGTCTTAAATGGTCTGAGACATAGCTACAATACAATGAATTTTGGATTGAAGTTGGTCCTGAAATTGTGGGCTGGAATGAAAAGTACTTGGTATGGCTTGTGAGATTGCTCTGCTGTCTTAAGACTTCCTAATAATGTTGCTGACGATTCTTGCTGCTTGAAGGAAGAACCGTTGAAGGGGTCATGTAAAAAGTCACTTCTTTTCCTTGTAACATCAGAAAATGTGTTGGGCTCTGAGCCCAACAGCTAAATCTTTTTTAGAACCATGCTCCGGTTCATTTTTATTTTTCATTTATTTATTTTATTTTTTTAAAAGACCTCTATCTTTTGTGGAGAGCATCGTGAAAATTCAGGAACTCAAATGGGTAGAAATCTGAGGGAGAGTGCACATTGGAGTGCTACGGGACTGTTACTTGGGAATCAGTCCTGTTGATTAATTCCTTGGCTTCCACAGATCATTTGCTTTTAATGAAGATAAGTTTTTTTGTTATTAGCTACTAGATTAGATAGATCCTACTGGATCAGTCACAGCTGGTCCATTTACAGCAGCTTCAAATACCACATTTTCTTGGAAAGTATTTGTTCCTTTGCCTGGACCGAGAACAGCGGTGTTTTTTTGGTGTTTTTTATTTATTTATTTATTTATTTTATTAGGCTCAAAGTCACCTGCCTGCCCAATTTACATTACTTATTAAACTCTCCTACTGCCAAGAATTTTTGAAAAAGTCATGTTTGTGAAAAGTTCTGGATCATGCAGAGAAGTGTATGGAAAGCTGGAATTGTAAAGTTGTAAGGTATCTCGTGCACTGTTCACTTTTATTGATGCTGTGGGATAGAGCAAGACTAATTTTGGAATGTGTTCGCTTTTCTGTGCTGGAAATGTGGCTATTTCAAAATTACATATGTATTTGTTTTTGAGAGACTCAGGAAAGCATCTAGGAATTTCTTTTAGAAGTTACATGGGATTCTATTTTAGATGTGATCTGTAAACTGAATGAAGAAAACTGGTTTATATTTAAAGTAATATAGTCATGCACTGGAGCAGAATATAGTCTGTATGTATAAACTGCACTCCTCTGTCTGATACTACCTCTCTGTTATTTACCAGGATAGCTCCCAGAAGATGTGAGTCACTGTTGTACTGTTATAATAGGCTCTGTACAAATAAGTCTCATGGTACAGTTCAAGCTGCCAGCATTCACTCTGGAAAGGGGAACGTTGTAAGTTCTTCTTCATAATAATAACTAGTTAACCTAGAGATGAAGTGTCTTGGGCCGAGCTCAGCCATGCAGGTTAGATGGAGAAGCCAGGTTTCTTCCTTGAATCTGAACAGCCACATAAAATGTAATTAAATCTTGCTCTGTGGGTGGGATACTTACAAATAAGTATCCAGAGAGAGACTTAAAGGAGAAGAAAGCAGTACCCTTTCCCGTTCTACATGTCAGCCCCGATTCACAGGGACAGAGACGTTTGGGGCCAAGGAAGCTGCTTTCATTGCTGCTGCCTTGGTTGGCTCTCCTGCTTCTAACAGTTTTTAAAGGGGGAACGTGACTGTTTCCTGAGTGATAGGACCTCTGAGGGGCACTTCTGCAGTAGCACAGTTTATGCATCACCTTTTCCTCAGTGGAATGTCTAAAGGCACCATCTAGTTGTGAAACTGAAACAGTAGTAATAGAGATGAACAAAACAGAGAGAATGTGTTGTTGCTATAGCCATGGCCTAAAATGCTAATAGTCCGTAATGTACCATAATGAATATTAATAATCACTAATAAATGCACTTTTATAGTGATGGAAAAGAGTGAGTTTTTAAAGTACTGCAATATCAGCTGTCTGCTTGAATCAGTGATTTGACACTGAAAATGCTTACCAGAAAAAAAGCACCTCTTGTCTGTAGCACGATAGATGTCCTGAGGGGCATGCAGAAGTCAGAAGACATTATTTCCTGCAGTGTCTAGGCAGACGCTAAGATCGTTTGAAACAGGAGTAGAGGAAAGACTGCATGCATTTTCTTTTTGCTGTGAAGTTGCTTTGTGTAACATACTAATTATTCATTTCCATTTGCCACTTTTCAAATTTGTTAAAAAATGTTTACAAATAATGGTACTAAAATGTCTCTGGAACAATGTGAATATGTAAGCCAGCTGTTCTGTCTGGATTCACAACAAATATTTGCTTGATCTGGAGCAGACTTTTGATATTTATATACTTTTAGTAAATATCTATTTATTAATAGAAAACCTTTCTGGTAGGCATTTCTTTCTCCTTACTTGAGTATGTGTGCTTATTGTTTAAGTTTATTTTAAGTTCTGTGCCTTTTCTGCATAGGATGAGTGTCTTCTAGCCCTGTAAAAGCAAAACTTCTTTGTGCCTGTAGAGTTGCAAAAGTCATGGCTGTGGTATAGCAATTATACCCCAACATCCTTCAAAGCAAGGTGTGGGGATGGTTGCACCAACAACAGTCATCACGCTAGGGTGATTGTGTCTTCTCATATACAAAAGCCAGTTGGGAACTGCGTATTTTAGTCTCAATTATTGCATCATTCTGTATCACGTAGGGCTCACTGCATGAAGAAGCTTCAGACTGAGTCAATGCTGTCCTGCCTTGCAGTAAGGGGCATTCTGTCTTGCCTTGGTTTAGCAATTTATTTAGGACTTACTCCAGGTACTGGAGGAGAAACTGGCAGTCTTTGATTACTGCCTGAGAAGGTGATGGCTGTCATGGGGCATACTCAAGGAACAGTAGTGTTTCCAAAGCAGTAAGATAAAGTCAACAGATGGAAGGGTTAAGAGTAGATTTTTCAGTAGACCTCTCAACTATTGACTTTGCCATCCTGATTTGGAAATATTCATGTCACCTGGAACTGACCAGAATTTGAATCACCTGCCCAGACATTAAGCAGAGACAGCTGCCAGTAGTTAAAATTATTTCTTGGTGTTTTTTGGCATAGAAAATTTTTAAGAATAGGAAAGGAGAGCCTTGCTAGGAAACGGTTTTCCCAAAATGTTTTGGAATGTAAAGGGAAGGATTGATATCCAGCTTAGCAACTCTGTATATATCCTAAAGGTGTTGGACATTGTAGAACTGGCTCTCCAGCCCAATTTTTGAATTGTCTGCATCAACTTATCAGTAAAACACTTGAGAGGGAGGAAAGGTGACTCTCAATGGTAAGTGGCTTTAATATACGTGTCGGTTGGGTTTTGTTTGTTTTTCATTTATATATGCCAGCTTTTATGTCTTTGCAAACATGCCAAGAACATTTACTTTTTGTGCATTGATGTCTGTCTTCTCCTATGGTAGTGATAAATGCAGAGGTGTTCAACTCCTTTGAACTTGAGGAAAATTTAGCATGAGTTTCACCATGTCTTTTGCGTCCAGGGCTCTACTGCTGCTCTTTGAGACGTTCAAAGGTTAGGAGAGTGCCTAGGCCAGTTAAGAGCAGACTGTGCTGAGAAATAACACATTACAGTGATCGCTGCTAGTCAGAGTTGGTTCCTGGAGTGCAGCACGGCTAGGGTGTGGGGCTGAACCTCAGTGATCCTAGGGGGGAAGTAATAAATGATAAGGAATGAATGATGCATGAGGAAAAAGCATTAGGAATGTATCGGATTTATATTAATTATAGGTTAGCTCAAGGCCTTCACCGCAAAGGGTTGGTGGAACTGCCAATTTTTGTTGATAGGATGTTGGAAGTTTTATTCAACAATACTTGTTCTGTGCATAAAATTGGGACTTAGGTTGCTGGTTGTTGTCTTTTAAACTAACTGTCCTGTTTAGTAGAAATCTGAGCTGGGCTTTATGTTCAATAGGGGTTGCTTTCTCTTTTCCTGACTTCACTGAAAATTTAGGTGTTTATAAGGTACTGCAAGTATCCTTAATGGGAAAAAGAGAGAATTTCATAGACAGCCATCCCCTTCCCTCCATACTTTTTTTCCTTATCTTAATGAATCACCTAGTCTTAGGTGATTGCAGTTTAACTATGCTTAAGCACACTACATTTAATCGGATTAAGCTTGGTTTTGCAAGTCTTAAAATTTAGTTAATGGAAAGCTTACAAACAATGTAAGTTTTTTTAGTAGGGCACTGTATTACCAACAGCTATAGTAAAGGGGAAAAAGAGTGTTTATTAGACATCAGAATGTATTTGTAGAATACAAGCTCTTTTCTTGCAAAAGAGCTTTCAGCTGAAGGAAAAACAGATTAGACTTATGGGAGGTGGGGGAACTAGAAGACTAAAGACACAGGGCAGGGGCTTTTGTGTATGTTAATCAGTGAAGAAAAAGAAACTTTTTCAAGACTTTGGAAAAGTAACTAGATTTTCAGTTAAACTATGGGAATATAAAATACACAAAGGGAAGTGAATATCATAATATTGAATCCTGTTTTATTAATCATGGGCCTTCTACTGTTCCCTGTGGTTAAAAAATGCATAGGATCAAATCAGTAGCAAAAAAAAATAAAATAAAAATAAAATAAAATTTTTTTTGAAGAGTTGTAGCAATTCAGAACAGGAGCACGGTAATAATTTCTTGACTTTTGTAATCATCTTCTAAACTTCTGTAAGAGGGTGAATCAGGGAAGGGAACTCCCTTGGGAGAGCTGGGGAGCCCCTAGCTCTCAGCAGTGAGGTGCCTGGGAGCTTGTTCTGAGCTCCTGTTCGTCCATACCCTGACATGGCAGAGAACCTGGAAGCTCCTGAGGAAGTGTTTCCCCTGGGAATCTGGGGAGCTGAAATACACTCACGCAAAATCCCTTGTGTTTTTTACTGAACTGAATTTAACACTAGGCTTTGGGCTGGAGCTGGGCAGGGGGGAGGTCTTTTTTTTTTTTTTTTTTTTTTTTTTTTCTCCGTAGGAGACTCAGAAAGTTTGTTTGGACAAATCTTTATCCTCAGCAAGATAAACTTTTGAGTTCTTTTGTTAAATATTCGGAAGCACTGAGCAAGATTCACTGTTGTGCCTCAGCTCATCTCAGTACAGCTGGCAGCAAGGTAATGATATATAGGTAATTCTGGTAGCAGCGCTAACCTGGGGGAGAAATTCTGACCCAGCCAGACTGGTGCAGGCTGGCTCTGTGCTCGGGCTACTTTAAGCCCCAGTCTGGCTGTTGATAGCCTCTTTTCATTGGAAGTGCGTGTGACTGGAATCAGCACAACACCCTGGGTGCAAGTGGAAATATTTTTGTTCGAGAGAAGCAGAACATCAGAGAAGGAACATAAGCACTTCTCTTTTGCTGTATATTTAATGAGGTAGGGAAAAGCAGCCAAGCAGATCCGTATTTTTTACTTTCTTGGTGCATTTACCAGATAAATATCTGAAGCAGCTTTGAATTTTGTCTGGTGTTCGAATGGTTCAGGCAGAGATTGCTCTGTTTACCACAGCTTAGATATGAAACAGCTGTTATGCTTCTGGATTTTTGTAACATTGTTAATATAATTAGGTTGCATACAATTCACTGTTCCAATCTAATTTTCCAAGGATGCTGCTTTTGACACTCTGTAAAGAACATCATCTCTCTGTATGGTTGAAGTTTAAACATCCTTTTCTACAACCTGAATGATTTTCTTGTGTTTTTCTTTGGCGAAACATTTCTCTTTAAAAAAAATCATCTCACAAGAAAGAGCATCCCCAAAACATTCCTTGCTGCATGCACATTCAAAGAGTTCTCTGTTCAGAAGCAGAAGCCTAATTGTTAGTGAGTCACTTTTAATGTCTGATTCTGTTAAATGTACTGCAGATGAGATCTGGGCAAAGATAAAAGGAATTTTAATCTTGAATACAGGAGAACAGCTTTACAGTAATAGATTGACCAGACAAGGGAGGAGACCCTTTCTTGATCTGCACGTGAAGTTATTGTTTAAAAATCTCCTTTGAAAAGAACAGATTTCGCTGTTTAATGTAAACCATGTTCCAGTTGGGTTTAATTCAGGATAAATGTTTTGGCTTTTTCTCTGCAGGCATAATTTGCTATTGACACATGTACAATGGTTCCAGTGCTGTTATCCTGTTTTCCTTTGTGTCTTTTAATCACCTGCTGATCCAGTATTTCCTTCATTTTTTCATCATGTGTAAATAATGACTGACCTCATCTCACCTCTCTTTGCACACTGCGGGGCATCTGGAAGATTTACATGTGGTGCTCATCTCTCCCTCCCCTATTTCCCCTCCCCACCCCCAAAGTGCTATGGTCTGAATAGTTGTTAATGAAATTTACATATTCATGAAATAAAGTCTTAAGCACAGGAAACCAACATGCAGAGTTGCATTAATATTACAAGTTCTACAGTTCATTTTTTATGTGTAAAACATTCGCATACCTATGTCCATATTAAAGATAAGTCTAACAGTGCCAGTGCACTTTTTTTTTTTTTTGGTACAGATACTTGCATGTGTATTTTGCCTTCTATCTAATGATCTCAGATTATGCTGGAATGTGAGCAAGTTTCATAACCCTCTCCCTCTGTTGTATGAATAAGGTAAACAGCACATTCCTTGTTTCATGGATGAAGGCAGATGAACAGACTTGTTCATGAACATACAGCAATTTTGTTCATGAACATACAGCAATTCTGTTGCAGAGACAAAAATGCTTCCTCTGTTAACCCAGTCCTTAACAATGAGACTGATGCTAACAATAGTTACCTGACAGAGGATTTTGCTGGGTTTAATGTCTTCTGTGGAAAGCTCATACAGGACTTTTACATTTGTTTTAGGACATGTTAAGAGGAGTAGTCCCCTGATTTTTCAGATTGCATCCAGTTTGTGTATGTGACTTGTGTAGACTGCAAACCCTGAGGCTCCTGAAGTCTTGTTTTCCAGGTACTTCTGGACTCTACATAAAGTCCTAAAAATGGAGCTGAGGTATCTTGGGAAGTTATTTAGTCCATCTCCTTGCACCAAGAAGAAGTGTTCCTGGGAGATTTTGTCTTACCTGTTCTTTGAAATTCTCCTAAAGGATATACCACAACCTCCATATCCTCACAGTCCTCATTTGCATACAACTTGCTTGCTAAAAATATAAGCCTGTTATTGTTCATCCTAACCCAATATGCATAGAGAATAGTGTTTTCTTTCTTCTGTGCCTTTTGTTTTGTCACTTTCCTATTTGTACATGGTTACAAGCCTTCTTACCTTCAAGCCTTCTTGCAAAATAATAGCAGTTCTTGATTTATTCCATGGCAGGTTATTTCTAGATCTCTGAGCTTTCCTTTTGCTTTCCTTTGGAGTTTCTCTCATTTCAAATTCATGCAGGTGACTACCCTCTTAATTAACATCCCCAGCAAGATCTTCCAGTTTGTAATTGCTTCATCGCATAGTTTGTAATGTTGGAATCAGCCAACATATGAACTCCAAAGTATTAACCATGAAAGATGGTAAGGAATTTCAACTGCAGAACATTTTTTTTCTGAATTTCATTGACACTTAAGCACTCCAATTATGTTTCCATCAGTGGATTTTATTATTTTTTTTTTTTACCTCCTTGTGCTTCTATCCATCCATCAGTCTTCTTTTCTGTATATACTGTAGAGTTCACATTTTGATTATCCCTTTGTTTCCTATTTCTTGCTGTTTTTATTATTACTACATTTTTCCCCCATTTTTAATGAAATCTAATATATGTGTGTATACTTGTGCTGACTTTCCACATTTTTCTGATAATCTTCTTAATGCTGCTTTACCCTTGAATATGTGCAATTATGACCTAAGAGCAAGCCAGAAGCACATCACCAATGAGAACTCTACTAGCTGGACAGTAATATTTTCATGTCACTGCTGCTGGCCCTTATGATGTGCATATGCAGAAAATCTTCTAATAGCTAACTCTGAACATCTTTCTTGCACCTTTCACAGTGTCTGCTTCCATTGCCAAAAACTGCATGTCTAGTGCTGTTTAGTCTTCATTTTGCTGCAGCTCTAATGATGTGCCTTTGCAGAAAATTATTTTTACTTTGCTTAACACAGGTAATGTTCTTGCTGGAGTCAAAAAAAAATCCAGGGTTTTGGTGCAAAAATTCAGGTGGTGGGTGCTGCCCTGTGTCACAGTCCAAGCTCTACTTTGCACTATAAATATTGTTTACAGCATTTAGATAGAAGTTCCTCTTTACAGTGTTGTCAGTTGTCCCATCTTTTTGTTAATCATTGATTTTTAAAAAGAAAGTATGCCATTTGAATCCTCAGACATGTTACTCTGAAAATTTTAAATTTCACACTGTCCTTAGCATGTGCCAAGCTCATCTTCAGTGACCAGTTCTTTCCCTACCCTTTGGTCACATTCCAGGAAAGGGATGGAGCAAAATCAGTATGAAGTTGATGTTCTTTCTTCACATAATCTAATATGCAGTTGTGAATTTATCTTACAACTTGTCTAAGCTCTATTTGTAATACAGGGTTTAGGAAATTTCAGCTAAGTCAAATTCATGTCATGACTGCTATGTGTTAAAAGTAAGCAAAGACAATTGCCCTCATTCAGCTGATTCAAGGTAACTTTTTAAGCTGGGTCATTTAGTCATAGCTTGATATAGAGAAAACAGGCTGAAACTTTTATTGTCTCAAATAGTAACAAAATACACTACCAGCTTCAGCTGGTGACCTCAGTGGTTATTGAAGGCTGTTTGTTTAGGTTGCCACCAGTAGAGCTGCCATCAAGTCAATTGGAAGTCTCTTTCTGGCTCCAGAAAGACTTAAGTCAGTTCTTTAGGTGAGTGCATGCAACATATGTATGCTTCATTCACTCTCAGTAAATGCATACCTTTTCTCTCTCTTGCAGTATCCCTGGAGAAGGCTAAATAAGAAAGATAGTCCTTTAAAACAGGCAGGTATTGTAATTGCAATGTGAAAGAGGCAGCCTAGAATACTGGGAGGTTCTTTCTGGAATATAAAAATTAATGTATTTTCTAAGCCTAGTTTCATCATTCTGTTTACTTCCGAGGCTGATAAATTGCTGGGCTGCTGGTCTTAATACCAGCAGGTTAAAAGTATATATGAAGGACGTTTCTCATCATTAGTTCAGCTCAAAAGGATGTGCATCATAACTACATTTCTAATAATGACATTTGACTACAGAGGTAGATAGAATAGCATTTCAGATAAATGAAGGGAAGCATTATTGTAAGAATGCAAAGCTTTTAAGGGTTTAATGAGATTAAAGTTTCTTTTTCTTATCAAGGAACCATAAAGAAATTAAAAGAATGCCACTGAAGGGAAAGAATGTAGTGAAGCACATAAGAAAAGAATTTATCTGATTCTTTAAGTCCTAGAGGCACCAAATGAAAACAGTAGTGAAAATAATGGATTTATGAGAGAGAATAATGCACCTCAAACGTGGATATCTGTTAATTAATATCAGATTATGCAAGTAGTATTTCAGACTAGCCCCTGTTTTATGCTTTTGTGCTGCATCTTAGATTTTGGGAGAGGGAGCAGATTGTCTTGATTTAAAAAATTTAGTGTAGTGTCATATGTGAAAGTTGAGCTCCATCGCCTTCCTCCTGGAATCTGTGCTTGTTTCTTTTATTAGCTGAAACTTAAATAAAATTTACAGTGCTACCCTGGTATACAACAAAATCTGCTCTGACTTCTGGGGAATGTGCTTGCTGCTGGTACCTATGGAATGCTAACGACTAAGGTTAACAATTCCCGACCCTCTCTGCAGAGTATATCACTTTCTTTTTTTTTCTTTTTTTTTTTTTTTTTTCCAGACAGAAGTCAGGGATTTCAGATTTTTTCTGAAGGAGGCTGAGTGTTTTTCTTTTTTTTTTTTTTTTTTTTTTTTTTTTTTTTTTTTATCATTTTGGTGGCATGTAGCGGAACAAGCAGAAACCCCAGCTTTGTTGTTTCACCCTCAAAGGAAAATTTTTCCCAGGAGCAGCTATTGAGGGTACTAATGAAACAAGACAAAGCATTTGTTAACTAACAGGACTAGTGAATAGCGAGTAACTAATTTACATGGCTTTACAGGAGCTCTTTATGAAAACCTTCATTTTTTTTTTGGCATTGTCAGTACGATAATGGCTGTTATGACTGCCATCATCAGGAGGTAGACTGTTTTTGTTTCTTCGTCTTCTTGAAGTGGTCAGAGAGAATCATGGAAACTGTACAGCTGAGCAGTAGTTGGCATATGATAGTAAAACCTGCAGCAGCTCTTGCTGCTATTTTGCAACTGGTAAGAGGCACAGACAGCTTAACTTCTAACAATTTACGTGGTTGGGTTTTCAACAGCCGCTCCTCTGCTGTCATAACTGAGGACAGCAGATGTTTACATCAACAGGGGAATGTCTGAAAAACAAAACAAATGCGTTCCTAACTGCCTAATCACGAACTTGGTCCTGCAACCAGTTATATGGATGGGCACGTCTAATAGTGTCACTTCAATGAGAAAAGGCGAGTCCTCCCGTTACTCAGTGACGGATAGACAGACTTCCCGCAGAGCTCCAGCAGGGGCTGTGTATAATTACAATTCAGCAGTTGTTAGCTGGCTGCCGACTGTGTGCTGTGCAGCAAGTTGCTTGGTAGAAACAAGTCAATAGCTCACCAAAAGCAAATATTTTGAGTCAGCTCCTGGCAGTCACTGAGGGCATGGCCATGACAAAAAGTACTCGGTGCAGAACACCAAAGAATTTGTGTGATGCATCTCATCTCTTTCCATGGTGCAGGGTTTTTCCTTTGTGCCTGGAGGCGAACATCTCGTGATGGTACACAGAAACTATCGTGCTGCAGTCAGCATGCTCAGCTGAGAAGAGTCTTAGGCTGAGCTGATGGGAGCAAGAGAGTGCTCAGAGAGCGCTGGGGTTTGAGTTGTGCAGAGCCAAATGGAATCCTTTCTCCATTAGGAGTGGCAAAATGAAATAATCTCTGTAAAGTAGACCCTCATGTCCTTTCCTTGGAGCCTAGAGCAGGGAATATGTTTCATTTAAAAACATGAACAGATGGCACTGTCCACACCTCCTTCCAACCCCTTATGTTCCTTAGCCTTTTTGTTATCAAACTTGCACAAGATCTGTAGATTTAAGCTTGCTTCCCTCCCTCTTAATCTTAATGGAACTTCAACTCAGCTCTCACCTCTTGTCAAGAAAGTCTTAACACATTAAGTGTTAAGATAGCCTGGATAAAAGGTGGAATCCATTCCTGCCTGGCATGCAAAACAAAATGCTAAATGCTCAGTACTGTCTTGTGGTTAGAGAAGTTGTCTTTTACTTGTTGACTATAGCAAAGTCTATAGTCTGTCTTTAAAGATAAAGAATCATATTCAGATGAATACTAAATATACATATATATATATATATATATATATAGCATAGGCAAAACATTTGAATGAGAAGTAAAAAGTCTTTCCAACGCAAGTGCAGACACTGTCATGATTTTAGCACTAGCTATTATGTTGTAATGGTTCAGACTGAAGTATTGGATATATCCCACATCCTCCTGCAATGCTAGGCTGTGCTACATGTTAGGATATGAACATGTCTGTCACATCTGCCTTTCAACAGATGCTGGTCCAATAAGTGCTCTAGGAAGCTTAGGAGATATAAGCAGAAAAGAGCAACTTAATTTTTCAGTCTTGATCAGGTCTGTGTATGAGACAAGCCAAAAGGTTATAGCAGATCTAGGCATGCCTAGAAGTAGAGTCTTAGGCAACCAATATATAGTAGCATAAAAACAGGATATCTATGAATTTGGATGTTTCCAGGGTTCAGCAATGTACTGGTAAAAAAAAAAAAAAAAAAAAATCATAATCTGTATGCAGAATATGGAAACCAAAGTCCTGCATGTGTTAGTAATGTTTTTTTTTTGAATCAGTATGTATATCCTGTTTTGGTAAACAACTGACTTCAACTCAAAGTAATCTAAAAGTAATGACAGCTGTATGAAAATCCTCTGTCATCATGCTGAGAGGCTCTGTCCCTTTGACTGCCTCTCAGTAATATTACTAATCAGTGTTCACTGATTGAGAGGGGCAATTCTGAGTTCTTTTGAAAGACCTCAGAATAAAGTAGTGTTGAGAAAGCTGTGGTAGAGGCTAAGGTATCTTTATTTAACAGTTCAATGATTGCTTGCACACTCTGTGTCTTCTGCCAATTCTATTAACTACTTGCTCTGAAAGGTAACACGTTTCCCCCCAAAAAAAATAAATAAAAAAAAAGGTGTTCAAACATCCCACAAATGTCCATTTGAATATATTTCTACATAAATTCCATATGTTGACAAGCTTATATTTGAGGGAAAAATAGCATTTCTTAATCCTGTATTTGATTTGCTGTTATAGACTAATCCAATTGCCTGGATGGGAATAAACCTTGGTAGAAGATGATATTTGTCTTTGTTAATCGTGCAGAACACCCACAGCTCAAAAAATAGCAAGGTGGTATAACGCAACCTCAATGTCCATCCCAGAAAATAATTCTAGATGAAATGGGCCCCATGCTAATAGTTAATACAATCATTTCCTTATGCAGAAAAACTTCATAGAGTGATTTTGTTGTGGGTTTTGTTGTTGTTTTATTTTTCCTTCCATGTTTTACTTGCATGGAGTTTTCCTATCTTTTCATTTTTGAAGGTGGAATGTCCTTACTCCCCCCATGAGCTCTCACATCTTTTTAAAGATTTGCATAGTTTATTGGTGAGCCTTGTTTCCTCACAGAGATTACCTATGTGCCATGACCACCATGGTATTTGAGCACCATTATGGCTAGCTATGTTACAGGATAGAGTCATTCTGCTGGAGCTGTCCTGATGTAAGTTGTATTCTACGTCAGTCAGGTTTTGCCTTTATCAGACATCAACCTGCTTAAAGATAAATTTGAGGAACTATATTAATGAATGCACTTCTAGTATGTCTTACCTTTTTTCTGTGCTAACTGCAAGATCATCTTTAGTATCAGTCTTGACTGATGTAACTATTTAGTACCTGATCTTACCATCCTAAGAAAAGCAAAGTCTTAGAGGAGTAACATTTTCATAAAAGTGAAGATAACATAGGAAAACAAAAGCAATTTTGTGCTGCCTATTTTCCTGTAGATAATAAATATTTATTTTATTTCTCTATTCCATCACCAATCAAGGCAGAATGGATAACCCATATGTGGAAGGCTTGGAAGGCGTAGCTGACATCTGAGCTCTGAAATAAAACTGTCCAGTTCTGTATTACTGTTCTTGGGTCTGGAGGCTCACTGCAGGACAGCTTTCAGAAGTACATTCCAGATACTGGAAGGACTGACTCTCATTGTCCATTTTCTCTTTAGAAGTCACCCTTTCCTCTTTATAAATTTACTTTGTAAAGTTTTATAAAAGCAGATGATAGTTTATGAATTCTGAGAATTCTTGTCCAGTTGCATTTGCTTATGCAAATTAACAGTATTGACTCATGAGCACATACAATTAATGCTTTTTTTCTCTACTCTGCTGTTTTCCTTCTTGTTCCTTTTCAGTTCAAATTCAGTTTGATTTAGAGAAGGTTTTTTTTTGTTTTGTTTTTCTTTTTTTTTTTTTTTTTTTTTGTCCATCAGGCTATGTTTCTCAACACCTGTACTTTTGAATTCAGGGTTATTTCAAATAGGTAAACTCATATAACTTAAATAGAATTAGATAAACTGCAAATATGTTATCTGATTTATTTGCCTTTTGAATGTCTCGGTATTTGACTGTTGCTTTAAAAAAATGTATTTTATCCAGATGATTTGTTATTTTCAAAATCCCTTTCCCTTTTTGTAGTAGATGTTTTTAAAGACATATGGTTGTATTAATGTCAATATTAAGCAGGACAAAACAAAGTTCAGGGTAGAAAAACACTTGTGCACCAAGGAAGAAGTTGCACAATTAGCTGCAGAACTTCGTCTGTGGTAATCTTTTCTCAATTTATTGAGAATCATTTTAGTAATGGTGCCTTCTAAAACTGGAATATCAATTAGTTAACTAATTGTAGTTTAATCAGTAGTTTAATCCAGTGTGCTGACTCCAGTGTCCTAGACACACAAATACTGTCTAAGAATTTTAGTCAAAGAGGCTTGTTTTCATACATTATGTCCCAGTTACCTGTTTGTATTGTAGATGATGTTTAGTGACAACTGAGGCAAAGATAGATAACAGTAGGAAAGAATTAGAACTTTATCTTATATCTCTGAATAACCATTGGTCATCACTAGAAATGTGGGATGGTTCAGTTGCTAGCACGGAATACTTTGGAAGAAGAGAAATAAGAAGGGCTGAGTAGTGAAGAAAAATACGCGTTTCATGGAGTTCTTCAAGATAATTACTTGTGTGAAAATTCTGGTATTTTTTAGGATTCACAGAAGTTCTTGCAAATAAATTGCTGATGAACTGAATGTACATGAAGGACTAATTTTGACCTCCTTGAATAATGATAGAGCTAACTTGGTACTTTCTTTTCGTGCGTATGTTAATGAATGACTTTTTGTACTACTTGACTAGATCTAATTTGTAGCATTCTTTCATGTTCTAGGCAGTGAAATCACTTTTTTTTCCTAAATATGGCTCTAAGATTACCTATCCCTTATAATCACCTATCAAAAGATTTCCTGATGAAGAATAGTGTATTGAGGTATGCTTTAAGGAACTCTTCATAGCACTCGATAAATTTTTCATTTTAAGCACAGTTCTAGAGGTTCTTTTTAAGAAAACTGAATGCTTGGAAGAGGTGCCATTTTGACTTAAAAAAAAAAAAAACTGCTGCCTTTTGCTCATAGAACTAATGCAATCCAAACAACAAATGTTCAGTCTTTCTGAAACCGCCCAAGTAGCGTGCCTCAACTGTGACATAAGGAACTGCTCCTTTGTAAATATATGATTAATATCCCACAGTTATATCTCAGATATATTCATTGTATCAACTAGATTTCTTCCAGTAATTTTTGGAACTTGCTAGAATAAGTAGCATTTTAATTGCAGTTTCATCCAACACAATGCTTTGTAAAATTTATGTATTTCATTTTTTTTGCGGACTTTAGCATTAGGGTTGTGTTGGTGGTGTTTTAGTTTTTTTTTTTTTTCCTCCTTCCTTATACTGTCTCATTTCCAACTCTTCTCCCAAATCAGGCTTCATTCACAGTTTCATTAGGATAGCTATTTTCACAGTGAAAAATGCCTAAATGGAAATTGCTACGTTTTTGATAGTAAAACCATATTTTTCTCAGCAAAGGAGTCTATTTTTGCTTGACACCTGTCCCATTTCTTTGGGAAAATAGACCAGTTTTTGAATTTTTAATGAAATGTGAAGAACCTTGAATTTTAAACTGGTTTTGATTTGCTACACTGCTTAGAGCCATAGAATCATTTAAGTTGGAAAAGACCTCTAAGATCATCAAGTCCAACTGTTACTTTTCTCACCCACCCTCATGGAGTTTGATCAGGACAGAGAATATATTTCATATATGCTGCTAAGACATTGGAAAGAAATTCTGGCTTAACTGACATCAATAGTCTTCATTAATTTCAATTAGACAAGAAATACATCGATGATGAGTAGGCTACTAACGTAAAAACATATCCAGCTAGCTGCCCAGTCAGATAGAAACTTGAAATTCTCTTTGAAGGCCTCTGCTATCTCTTTGGCTTTTTATGATTACCCCTTTGCATAAATGATTTACCAGGTTGTTCATAGATAGAGGATGCCTTGGACGTATTTGTGTGAAGGTAATTTTCTGTGATTATTTATGTTATGAGTTCTATCCCAGCTGCATTTTTTTTCCTTTTAACTCTTGCTTAAGAAAAAAAGTCAGTGAAAGAAAAAATTCTAGGAATAGAACCATAAAATTTATATAAAGACTCCGGTGTTTCAGCTTTCAGTGGTGTTTCTAAGAAGTTGACAGTCTTTACAGATGCTCTCTCTCTTGCTATGGGTGATCACCCCATGAGCTGGGTGATCAGCTGGTTGTGGAAATGTTGGATTCATGTACAACAGATGAACTGAATTCCAAGGATGGTCATTTCTGTAGGTAAGTGGGTACTTCCAGCAGGGCTTTAACAAAGGCAGAGCGTGGGGACTGGTCCAATTATTTAAAAATACTCAGGTTCCCCTGAACTCAGTGGCAACAGTCAGGGACTGTTCTTTTGTTTGGAGATCTGTAATCCTTTCTCTCTACCACTTTGTGAACTCAAGGAGCTGTGTCTTGCGTCATGGTGATTTCCTCATGACTATTCTGCTTTTAAGCCCATGCTGTGTAAATTTCAATCCATAGCGCTTGCTTCTCCAGGAAAATCCCATTAAATATATCTGGATTTTTACTAAATTTCAGTTATGTGGTACACTGTATTGAACAATAGATCCTTTATTATCTCAGTATAAGGATAGGCCTAGGTGTTCTTTCCATGTAGCTTGAAAAGACGGGAACATAATACCTGAATTAAATTATCTCTATCCAGGCATGTATTTGTCTTTGTATTGAATAGTATTTGGATTGAATAGTATTCTGACAGTAACTGCAAACAACTTTCAATGTGAAATTTTTATTTTTTTAAACTAGTATGCAGAGGTCATCTAATTTTATTTTAAATTATACAGAATAGACCACAGAACTTGTGAGAAGAATACTGGATTTTGCAATATTTGACTGTGAGGAAATTTGCAGTGCAAACAACAAATTATGAAACACAAATAATTTGCAAGCATTCCACAGGCCGATATAATGCATAAAACATAGATTTCTAAATGATTAAGTTATGATTCATATACTGTGGATAATGATTTATGGGCAGATAACAAACAGAGAAATTTACTGGTATTAATTGATTGCTGTAGATAATTCAGTTCAGGCACTTGTGATTTAGACAGGATTTAAATTAGTAGCTAGTAATATGTGGTGTTTGAAATCCATTGAAGATACCCTCAGAGCATCTAGCCCCCCTCCTATAAGAGTTCTTAGTTTAGTTGTTTTTTTCATGATTGATTTATGTTTGCTACTAGTATTCACAGAATGTTGTTGATGGCGTTTATGTTTATTTTGAATAAAAATACTGCCTTAGCTTTTAAAGGCAGCACAACATTATTTATTTTTACGTAATATAATTTTTATGGTTAAGCTTAATCTTTATTAGTATTTGTAACTTTCCTGCAGACAGTTCGCAGCACATAATTAGATTGTGTTGACTGCTGCTTCTTGTTCTAACTGATGATTAGGAATCGTACTGAGTTCAAAACATTTCCAGCTCAAGGAAAAATTTTCATTCACAGACTGTTATGTGGTTGGATCCCTTGTCCTAACTTTTTAATGCTTCCAATAGATGCCTTTGGGCAAACCGAAAGTACTAATAAATAGGATAGATAAAGAAAACTATCAAAGCCCTGCTGAAATAGCTACAGAAAAGCAATCAAAAATATTTGCCAGTGCTCTGGAATATTAGACATTCATTACAAAGCCACTGCACAGAATAACTGCGGAGCAATAATTTCACTTACATGCAAAACTGAATTGCTTCATAAGGCCGCTTTTATAATCTGAACATTTATAGAACAGCCAAATATTTTCCAAAGAGATTAAACTCACCTGGGTCCCAGTCTCTGGTGTGACTTCAGGAAATGAAATGTACCGATTCACGAGTGCTATGTGCTACAGAAAATGAGCCATGATCTGTCCTAGCTAAAAGGAGTGAGAAAAGCTCGCCTTTCTGTCATAGCAAGTTGCATTCAGTTGCAAAGTGATTTGGCTGGCATGAAGGGAAAAGGCTATTTTACATAAGTTAAAAACAAATGTGTAAGAGGTTGGGAATCATGGCCTTTTGGTGTGGTACCAGACCTGTTTAGATCAGATTTCAAGTCTGTGGCCCTCACACAGAACTTGTGACTGAGGGAAGCAGAGTGTGCAGAAGAGGAAGCCTTTGTCTTGAGCATGAATAAGCATTTGGAGTGAGCATGAGACTCCCACTTGCCTCAGGATGCAAAGGCAGCTGGCAGCTGAATAGAGGTAGCGCTGTTTTTCTAGTTGAGAACAAACAGAGAAGTTTGTGGTAAAAGTAGCACAAGTAGAAGCAGTACAGGGAACTGAGCACAGCCATACTGTCCTGTGGTGGCTGATAGGACCAACACAGTACCAGAGGCAGAAAAACAAATGAGGGTCCCTGTTAACAGCATTAGCGATAACGGGTAGAAAGAGTTCAGATCAATTAATGAGCCATTGGGTGGGATGCTAGGAGCAGGAGTGGGTAGGCTTTTAAGGCTTCTAAGACTTCTGTCACTGAAAGTAAAAGCTTGTCTTGGAGGGACAGCATGGCAGACTAAGAAGCTGTGCAACATTGCTTTTGTTAGTGAATGAAGGAAACTACAAATGACGGAAGAACAAAGCCACTTCTAGATATGAGGAAGCCTTGTCAGTAGCTATCAAGGGAAGCCAGAGGTTTTGTGGTTTGTGGGCAACTGGAGGGAATGATCCCTGGATGCAGTATGTCTGCTCTAGGGGTTATGGACTGGTGTTCAGATTATGTCTGCCACAGGTTTTGTACACTGGTGGGCTGTATGGAAAGAGACTGACAGTGAATTGGTGCTGAAATTTAACAGGACCCTTAACATAGTTCATTCTAAACCCTAGGGTTGGTGTACTTGTATATATACTACCTTCTACTTCGCTGTCCCAGTAAGAGAACTTGAGAATTTAATTCTGTGGTCTACACTCTCCTTTTCTCCACTGCATTTCAACACCAATCTTCAAAGCATCATAAAGTTGTGTTTAGAATGATTTCACATCATAGGAGTCTGTGTGTGTGTGACTATATAGCTCTTGGTATGTGACTTCTTGCTCTTGTTCTTTCTCCCCCTATCTTATTATCAAGCCATACCACTTGGTTACATCAGTTGGTGTTTTGAGAGCTATTTATAACGTTTAAAATAGTATGTGAAATTGCTATAATGATGTCCTTTAGTGCACAAGCAGGTGAATGGCTGTATGTGCGTGAAAAAGAAAATAAGATTTTGCCTGTTTCATCAAATAGCCAGAAGAGTGTTTTCCACAAAGCTAAGCTTTTTTTTTTTTTTTTTTTTTTTTTTTTTTCTTTCCTCTCCACATTCAAGACAATACGTCTTGTTAGTGTCATTGCTATGTACTCTGTTAATTATGTCCCCATGGGCTAGCTAATGGTGATGGCTGCCTTGGAGTACTTTATGTGTATACAAAGTGTGTGTGTGTGTGTGTGTGTATATATATTATAGTAACACCACCAAATACAGAAGTAGTTTGAAACCAAAAGGTCAGTGTGATTTCAAGGGGCAATTGTTCACCTCAGATGGCTGGTACTGTAGAAACCTGGAGAAAGCGCTTTGTCTTAGAGCAGCTGAAGGTTAAAGAGAAGCAACATAGGATAGTGCTTGACTCACTCAGGGACCTTCAGAAGTTTTTTTAGTGAGGGAGGGTGGTGGGATGAATTATCTAAGGGGTATCTGAGTTGGACCTTTTGCCAAAAGGGGATCATTTGTATGAAGGAGATAAAGTACAAGTTAGTGCTGCAGCAGCAGGAGAAAGAGAAAGAAAGCAAGACTGTAGCTGGGGCAAAAGAAATGCTCTGAAGGGGAGGTTTGAACAAATGGGTGATCATGATGCTCAGAGACACTTTAAAATGACAAAATAGACTTATGGCATCACCGTACCTCCAGCAACTGCTCCTGCCAGCTTTAGGACCTGACTGTCTCTTCCCAGTAGCCTCATCTCTTCACTGCCACCTGCTTGCTCATGGCTGGGAAATGCCTCTGAGCACCTGCATCTGAAAGGGATCCCTTGAGCTTAAGGGAGATGCTACATAAGAGAGAGAACCCCAATTTTTTGTTTTCCCTCCTACTGCTATTTCAGTATTCTTATACCGCCCTGCAGGTGTTCCCTGTGGTGCAGTCTCTGGCTGATGGCCTAAAGCAATCTGTTCATCACAGCAGTTTTACCTTTCCAGGAACAAAGCCCTCTTGTGTAGCTGTGGCATGCCCTTGTTCTGCTCAGTCTCCTGCTGCTTTGGAGCTCTGCCTGATTGGAATTTGGTCCTTTGTGGACAGAAGCATTCCTGTTCAGAGCTTTCACCCAACAGTGCAGTGAGATCTGTACAAGAATAATCTTCCTCCGTTTCTGGAAATCCCTACTCTAAAACAAGTTCTTAACAAAAAAGAGCAAAGCAGAGCACCCAAAAAATCTCTGTCAGAACCTGCAGAAAATTAAGTTAGCTGTGTAGTATTACTGCAGTGCTTTTGTTTTCTGGGTTCTGGTTTAATTTATTCTTGTAGATGTCCTGAATGTTTGTAGATTTTATTTAAGCTAACTGAAAGGCAAACTGTAGAACAAGTATGGATTTAGGATAGGGAAAACGTTGGCTGTTATTCACTCATTCCCTTGGTATAATCTGCAGAGTCAGATATGCTCATGTCAAATTAGAAAATGGGGTTTATGTTGTCCCATGTGCTTGTCTAACACATGGTGGACCACTAGAAAACTCATTATTTTTTTTATGCTTCTGTTCTCAACAGTCTTCAGAGGGGAGTCCTGCCATGCCGAAGTCTGATTGTTCCCATTGCAAAATTTATTTTTATATAATAGAAATTAATGAAATCAGGCTTCTTCAGTCATTTCAATTGCACAATCCCTCCCCAGATTTGTTGCTGAAAGTGATGCATGCCTCCTCTCTGAATGTTATTTCAGAATTTCAGTTTCTGTCTCAACGCTGGAAAGATCTACACTGTGCATATCAATTCCCAGTGCATACCTGTGTCCAGCTGGGTCATGATCTGTCTTGGAGATTCTAAGGAAGTCCTTCAGAAAGGTGTTCTGTACATACTCACACCCCCATAGAAAACCCATGCGTGTTGTATATCTGTCTCCAGAATCACACAGCAGGGGTATTTTGATGCAGTATTATTCCATCTGTCCAAAGCATTGAACTCAAATGTTTTTCTAAGGGATGTAATTCTACTTGTATTTAAGCTAAGTCACCTTCTGAAGGTAGAGAAGCTGTCTGTCTCTATTGAAGATGGAACCCAGCAGGAGTGGGCCCCAAAAATTTGGTGATGGTATAAATCCAGGCCTTTGTCTTCTGAAAAGTACAGGCATAAGCATGAAGAAATTACTATTCTGAAGCAGGTGTAATGTGATGAAATGCATTCTTCCTTGTTACTTAGAAGAATAATGGCCATTTAAGCAAAGTTAAATAGGATGGAACTGCACATAGATAGTTGAATGAGAAACTTCACATCTAAAATTCTTTCTATTTAGGGGGAAGCTTGGAAAAAATATTGCTTCAATTTTTTCCCCACGTCTCGTTCTTACATTTACAAATGTGTGAGTTTCATCAGCTTATTTTAATTTGGCTTTATACAACAGGTCTATGGCAACAGCGTCTTTCCAAGCCACTCTTCCTCTTCTAATCAAAATGAGTTAGTTTTATTGTATTATTATCATTATTGATCAATTTTTGTACTTTCAATCATAAGCTTACAAATATTTTCTGAGAAAGCTTTTCCCAATTTGGTTTTCAGATTTTTCTGAATAAGGGACTACTAAGAATGTCCAATTTTTTTTTTTGACTTAGCTACCTGCAAAGCCATGTTAAGGACACATCATAGTGATGCTGAACTGATATCTTTCAAAAAAACCTCCAATCAGCATCAGGTAGTTCTTTTTCCATTTCATTTTATTTGTTGTTAGCATATCCAGATTAGAGTTTAAAGGTAGATATTATAAGACAGATAAATATTGAGCTTTTTACATGCTGATGTGAAAACCCACTGTGAAACTATTAAGAAAGGTAGAGAATTCAAAGCGTTCTGCCACAAGCAGGTCATTTTGGGTTCTATTTGGAGTCTTCGAAGTAACAGCAATGATTTTGGATAAGTGAAATGGATACATGCTCATGATATGTTCACTTAAAGTATTCTACTTTCTTAAAATGCCAAAAAAAATATTTCTGTGAGACTGAAGAAAAAATAAAGCAAAAAGATGGGAGAGCCTCTGAAATAGGGAATTTTGATTTGGAATTTTTGAAAGGGCATGGGCTCAACCTGGCTATAGCAGCATGTCTTCTCACATTAGAGAGATCTAATTCTTATTTGTTCTGCCTGAGAAATATTTCATCTTATTTAGCTGGAGATAAGAGAATGCAAGAGAGATTCTTTCTCTTGGGCACAATCAAGCTGAGAAAGGGAGAAAATTAACCCAGCTGCCTGCAGCTGTCATGAATCAGAGCTTGTAATCATTTTCTAAAAGTATGGGCCTTTCACAGTCATACACAAATGCCCCTTTAAGATCATTCTGTTGCTGCATGACCCCTAGGTGACCTGGCTGGAATGGTTAACTCTGAGATTTTGGCAACATATATTTACTTTTTCATAGACGTGAGCAAATTGACTGGAAATGCACTGAGATGGAAGAACCAACTGAAGAATCCTCCTAGTAAACAACTTAAATCCAAGAGACTTTTAAAACACATATCAGTTGACAGAAGTCATATAAATGAGTCTTATATAACATGAGAAAAATAACAAAAATGCAGTGGCTTTATGTTGTTTTGAGCGTGGGTCAGGCTACATTCAAGCTGCCTTTCACCTTGAGGTAGGTTTGAATAGAGGAATATTCGAACAAGCCTAAGATTTCTGAATATCTTTCCTCTCAGAAAAAGGACTTTGCTAACTATACAGCAATTCCAATTTAGCATCATACAATTTGGAATGATTCAGTTTTCACTGCCCAAAACAAAGTAAAGTTGCTTTGCATGAAAATCTCTTGAGCAATATTTCTGAAGTGTTTAAAGAGTTATACATGTAAGCCCTATTCATGTGATAAATCAATCCAGTTTACTTTTTCAAAGTACCTACATTCGAACAACTCTTAGTCACCTCCCTCCTCCTGCTCCAGCACCACCTTTAAATAGAAGACACCCCCCTAAAAAAAAAATAATAAAATCCTTTAAGATCCTTTGAGATTGGTTTCAACAGTTTTTGAATTGATTCCCTCCTCTGTTGGCCCAGCAGGATGGGAGGAGGCTGGATAACAACAGATTCATGGAGATGTGATGCAAGAGGTATGCAACTTCTTGGGAACAGGAGACAAAGAGAACACCTGCTTTTGTGGGCTGTCTGTATCACCCACCAATATGCGGTGTGATCCATGTAAGCGAATACCTACTAAGAACGCTGCAGAGTATGCAGAGTGCTGCTTAGATTGTGTGGAGTCGCAGAGACTGAACAGCTATAACCACCCAAGAAGTTCAGCAATAATCCCTAAAGATTATTACATCGGAAATTCCTTATTGGTGTTATGAAATCCATTTCATAACAGTAAAAAGCTGTAGTCAGAGTATGTATTTGGCTCAGTATAAGGAGTATAGCAGCCTGCTGGCAGTTTCATTTGTACCTGAATTAGTATAGACTGTTCCTGAATCAGGAAATAAGCCAGAAATCTGAAAAAATGAATGAAGGTCTTGTATTTGAAGATCTCTGATAACCTTGGAGTTTAAAAAAAAAAAAAAAAAAAAAATCCATAAGGAGGAAATGGGCACCTGCATAATGAAATGTATCCTTCAAGTTACAAGGCAGTATTGGTATATTTCTACTTTTCTACTTTTTCACTACAATATGATACTTGGAGCATATCATGCAGGAAAAAAAAATAGGTTATGTGCATATGTAAACTCAAAAACTAGTCAAGATCCATGCACTAAAAGTCCATGTGTTCAATAAAAACATTTTGCATCATGCTGTATTTCATGCTGTATTTGGCATATTTTGTATTCTTTGCAACATGCTAAACTTGTTGGAAATATCTATAAAGAAAAACACCTATATCTTTAGGTTGTGATATTTGTATTACATAGGAGTAGGAAGGTACTTTTCAAGTCAACTTTTAAATGGGCTTAACAGTATTTTAGTCCTGAGTTTCACAGCATATTGATATATTGGACTGTTTGTCTTATTGTCTTTTTCCAAAGGATAAAATTCTCATCAAGTAAACATTTGATGGCTTGGTCTGTTAATTTTTGAGTTAAAAACTAGCAGGTAAGATGGATTTCATTTCCAAAATCTCATTTAGAGGTAGTAGAAGCCACTTGCTTGAACAATAATTTCAATGGATAACTAAGCAAGCGTTCATTATTAACGGTTGTGCCAAGTGTGCCATGTAATTAAGGTTGCAGTATGATTTCCATTGAAGTGTCAGTGCTGTATTTGGGTAAGGCAGCGCAGGCTCCTGCATTTCTGGAACATTCTGTTGATTCTGGGGAAAGTATTGGCGTGACTGGGAACCCACGTGAAATCTAAAATAGTAGGGCTGTGGGATAAATGTGGTAAACTAAATACATAGTGTGGCATGCACAGCTACAGGCACAACACTGGAAAAATAGGCAACTGTCAAATTTTAAAGTAAAGAAAATTTGACTGTCATCCTTCTCAAAACACTTTGTTTCCCCTGACTACTTCTGTAAAGAAATGCAAATATTTACTTAGCTGGTTGAGGAGAAAATAGCATTTCTTTTAACTATTTTCATGCAGGTGAGGCTTCCTTCTCAGGACCTGAAGTAGGGAATATGCATGAAGGTGGAAAGAAATTAAAATAATAATTTAATTAGAT
This sequence comes from Aythya marila, assembly GCF_965140915.1. Classification (NCBI taxonomy): domain Eukaryota; kingdom Metazoa; phylum Chordata; class Aves; order Anseriformes; family Anatidae; genus Aythya; species Aythya marila. The sequence goes on along the minus strand of NC_139042.1, from coordinate 116,381,984 downwards.
GACATAGCATAACTTCAGACAGTGATGGGGAGGAGAATGAGCTAACATGAGTGAGTATGGTGAAAGGATATGATGAAACAAAATGGTAATATAATCAGACCTTCGGGTAAGAAGCCTAGATGTTTAAACTAAGATCTACGACTGCAGGATAGATCCATGAACATATGTCTGAAATATATTGCTTTGGGTGAAATCTATTACCCTTTGTAGTGCTTCGTAACACATACCTTACAGGTAGTTTGATCCCTGGGCATGAAAAGATAGTAAATTAAGTAAAATATACCTGATATGGATGGGCAGAATATAAGGTTGTATCTGGTAGAAAAGAAGGAAAAATCTTCTAGGCCTAGCTGCCTTCTGCCACCTCTTTTGATCTGTGGGTGGGTTTTTATTTTCCTTGAATGTAAACACTTTGCTGGCATACCTGAGTTACAAGGCTGCTATTCCCTTATTTCCTGTTTGGTCATTAGAAAGAGCTAGGCTCATCCAAAGATGCAGAGAAGGAAAAGTATAATTCCAGTTAGAATTCTACATTTTCTGTTTTTGGGCTTGTTTGGGGGGAACCTCTCACTGGAGGCTGTTCGCTCCATTTCCTTCCTTTTCGAACTTTGAGTTTGAGCAGTTGTGTGTCCTTGACAATCATCCATTCAAATGACAGTAAGGGTTTAAGAATTGTTGCTATCATCTCAGAGAGGACTGCTAAATAAAGGAAAGGCATTACAAGTAATTGTAGTCATTCAGATGATGTAAGTTATGACAGTGCTGGCAGCCTTCAGGTATGACTAGAAAATTAGGAAGCTCTGCAGGTAAATTCTTTGATTGAAAGAAGTGTTCAGTTTGTAGTTGTTTGCAAGTTAGTTTTTAACTGATGGCAGAAAATAAATTGAGAAGGTTGGGGTTAAATTAAGAAAATACAGTGCTGAATGTTGAGAATTAAACTTTAATGGTTCTCCATTTTATTTTTGTTTTATTTTTATGTGTAAAATACTGGAAGCTGCTTTTTCTTCTTGAAGTCCCCACACTTCCACTAATACCACTTTCTAAAACAGTAGAAGACCTGTATTTTTAAGTACAAAATTATTAACTAGTAATGCTTTTTGAGAAACTAATATAATATAAACTGATGTGATTGTACTGGATGGAATCTGAAACAGTCTGTGCTGGGGATTGTCTCTCAAAATTCCAAAGGCAGAATGTAATATGTGCACTTTATGTGTTCTGTACATTGTGGGATGTGATTTTTTCAGAGCTATTGAGCACCTTGAACTTCCTTTGAAATAATTGCACACTTAAAGATCATCTTAGACAGTATGGATTTGATTTTGGTTTTGGACTTCTTATGATTCAAAGGAGCATATATATATATATATTTTTTTTTTTTTTTTGGTTATTTGAACCAGCTTCTCCACTTTAGTACCTGTTATGTATTTTCAGATATGGATTCAGACTTAGATTGCAGAAATTCCCTTAACCTTCAATATTTTGATCTGTGGAACTGGTTTGCATCCATATCTCAGAAAACATCTCTGCTATGTCCACCAGCAAACCTTGTTTGCAAGAGCATGATGGTAAATTCTGGGATTCTTTGGTATATAATCCAAAGCCAGGTGCATATTCCCTGGTAAGCCATTATATCTACATATTCAGAGAGGAACATGAATGAACTCTGACTTGCTTTTGACCAAAAAAAAAAAAAAAAAAAAAAAAAGAAAGGAATATTTTGAAGTAATTTACATTGCGGTTTAGAATATTGCAGAATTTTGCAAACTCTAAGGTGGCAGCAATTTAGAAATTTTTATTCAGTCATAGAACTCCATATGTGTTGCTCTCAAATGCAAAATATCAAGATTAAATGAGCTATCTTATTAGTTTAAATTCAATTTCTTAGTTTAAGTTCAATGTAGAAATGTGTTAAGGCTTTGGAGGTGTTATTTTTTCCTTGGTCATCAAGTATGTTGAGCTTGATGCAGAGAAAACATGAAAGCAAGATTTACTTGCTATTCACAGATTTTAGAAGATAGATAAGGCCTAACAGATCACCTAATCTGCTATCCTGGGGGGGGGGGGAAGAGGGGAAGGGGGAGGGGGGTGGGTGTGGAAAGCAAGCTGCTACGTTTTTCCACTTTTGTTTCCAGTTAAACCTGAAAGTCTTGGCTGATGTGTCTTCTGTCTCATCCCACATCTTGAGCATTTCACTATGAGGAAAAAAAATGCATCTTGCAAGCTGCTTAAAATGCAGAGTGTGCATCTTATGCATGTTCTACTACTGTAAGTTTTCTGGAAAGACACAAAATGTGAGGGGGGTGAAAAAGGAAGACTTAACGATCTGGCCAAGTCACCACAGTTCCCCATGTAAAATGTCCACCCTGAATGCGTGTGTGACTCATATAGAAATGCAGCTGCAACCATGGGTGTTGCTAGCCAGAGGGAAACTATGGACCCTGAAGTGAACACAAGTGGAAAGGAGATTAAAAAGCTTGGAAACTGATGCCAAAAATGATGTGAGAACTTACCGACATGCTTTTTTAACAACAGTTAAAACAACAACTAGGTCATAATAACACTTCTTGCATACTTCAGGGGAAGGAGGGTGAGTAACACCAGGTTAATGAGATACCAAGCAAAAGTGTAATATTGATGATGACTGAATTATGTTAGTTGTAAAATTGTTGATACTTTTCTTTAAAAAAAAATAATATCTGTAATTGTGCATTTTGGAAAGAGAAGTTGTGGTAAATACCAGAAATGAGTGATGCTTTATGCTTTTATTTATTTCTTTTAAAGTTTTTGTGACACATTGTCAAGTCCACTGGGATAAGTTTTCTTCCTTTAGTACTTGAATGGACGGATATGATTTATTCTGGATAACTGACAGTCTGTGGCGTTGTGTCATTCTGTATTGAGTGAACATCTCAGCAAGGGTTCCACCTCCTCTCTGTAAACCTGGTTGTTAAGCCAATTAAAAGTGCACAGAATCAGTTGTAACATGTTCTTCTAATGTATACCTTTAAATTGAATTATTATCATTCAAACACACTGGAGCAGCATGTACTTTGTTAATCACATATCAAGTAGCTGTGACCAACTTTGTTTCTTCATGTCACTTGCAAATAAGAATGAAAAGGTTTCCCTGTGGGCAACACATGCAAGGAAGCTTCCAGATACTGATTCAATAATTTTGCTGGTATTTTCATATTGTGTTCTGAGGAAGTGGTGTCTAGGAGCAAGGTCTGATGAGAAATTATCAGAAAAATACAAGTATTATCAGAGAAGAGATGTGCTCGCGACCATGTAGGTGCACACTGTAGAAAACTGGCATGGCAGCTACTGGTTTCCAGGAAGAATAGTTGCAATTACAAGTGCTATAAAACTTTGAGCCAATGAATGTGAGTGTGGCTGTACAAACTCAATTTTAAGAAAAATAATTTAATGTGGCTTTTCTTCTGCATCTGCCAGTTTTCAGGGCTGGTATTTTTCATTTGCAGTAAGCCACTGTGTGCCACAGAATGCTGAGGAAATGAAGCAGGAGAAACTGAGCTGAGATTTGTGAAATGGGCAAATATTTAAATTAGTAAAGGCAAAGACTTCAGCAGCATCCTCTGAAATATTATATATGTAGGGAACTATTAGGCCAGTGGCAAATCTGCTCCTGGGATGTGTAACGTACTGCCAAACTCAGAAAATGAGAAAATCAATCTAGTGTCAGTTGCCTGGTTCTCCTCTCTCTATGGGTTTGTATTCATGTATGAAAATACAGATCCCTGGGTTGGTTGTGAATAAACATTAATTCATTGCTTTCAGTGTGTTTGTGCCAATTTATCCCAAGTGAGAGATTGGGCTGGATTTAGTGGAGGTAGCAGTATCAGTGATGTCCTCCCTTCTTTTTTTATGAGAAAAGTATTCTAACAGTTGAAGAAGCTGATAAATCATTTGGAAAGACAAATAAAATATAGGTCTTGCCTCCAGAGTTTATTCACCACAACCACTATTGTTACCTCTGCTACTTCAGTCTCAGTGGGAAAATGTGTATAAATCCCCTGTGTAGATGAAGCCCAAGTGATCTCAGATCAGTAACATCCAGTATCAACAATGTTGTCATATTTTCTTTACTGAGAGAAAGAAATCAAGGTCAGCTCACAACATCAAATTTTGCTTTGACCATGTGTACATGAGGGGGTTGGTTTGTTGCTTTGGGGAGTGAGAATTTTTTATTTTCTGTCAGTTCTTGGCAGTCTAAGGCCAATTAAAATAAATAAATAAATAAATAAAAGGCAAACGGAGAATGCCCTTGTTCTGCAGGTAATGACATAAATTGCCAAGCAGGGTTCCCAGTGACTCAGAAGCCAGGACAAATCTATCTGGGATGCTACAGTTGCTGCTTTGCTCTGGTAGAGGTTTATATCACCACTGTTGTTGCAAACAAAATAGGTCACAGTCAACAATCTGGTGTTTTTCAGCAAAACTTTGTTTCTTTTGAGAATTTCTAGGTAGTTTGCTTTGATGTGTTGGAGTTAAAAGGACTAAATCATCATCTTGTCAATGCTACTTCTCTTTTAAATACCTATTTAAAATACAGTAACATAGATACTCTCTGCCTTAACCAGAGTGTTTCAGAGCAGTATGCTGTTTAACTTTCTCCTATTTTCTTGATGTTCATTCCCACTATTGTTAATCCTTTGGAAGAAATAAATAAATGAAACATAAGGTAGTTCTGCAAGCATATGTGGGGGAATTAGTTGTGTTCCGTGCTAAACAAGAAAATCTTTGAAAGAATCAACTAGAGGTGTGCTCACAGGGTATGCTCAGAGACCAACCCCCTTCTCTTTACCTTCTCTTTACCTCCCACATAGGATACGTGTACTGTATCATCATGAGTACAAGCATCTGGAATGTCAAAAGGTACATCTCCTTTGTGAAAGGAGGCTTGAAGACTGGTTAAATAACATCAGAAGAACTGAAGGAGCACTAGGGTCAGGTTCACAGTGATCATCAGGGAATCTCATCTTCTGGAAATTATACAGGAGAAACAGTGAGAGTGCCTACTTTGCCTTCCCTTCTTGCAGTGATACCTCCTCTCACACTGAAGCTCCTTTGTTCAATACCACCCTCTTTCAAGGATCAGAGCACAAACTACACCAAGTGTAGTCCTGCCCCACAGGAGAAAATGGAGGGAATATTCCTATTCCTCACCCCTTGTTAATCATATTGGTGTACTTTCAACCTCCTGTGAGGCAGCAGCACCACCAAAGTGAGTGTGTGTGTGTAAATGCTAGTTATAATGCAGCCCTGTGCAGCATTATCTTCTGTTCTTGTACGCTTGAGCCTAAAATAAATACTGTGATTTATTTTATTTTATTTTTTTATTTTTTTAAGGTCACAGGCATGTGATTTATTCTTGTGCTCTTGGCTTGGTTTGCATGCCATGCTTCAATCCACCCCAACGTTTTCTATTTTTCCTTTTCATTCTTTCCTTGTCTTAAATAGAGTCTCAGATGAAGTCCTGTTTTGTCCAAGCCTTCATTGATCTTTCTTTGTAATAGAAAGTTGGGTAATAGTTTGGTTTCTTTCAACCTTATCACTTTTCTTCTCCACTCACTCTATATTTCTGCTCCAAATACTTTGGGAAGGTCTTCAATTAACTTTTTCATTACCTTCACTTTATTTGCTAACCAAGAAAGAATCCTAAAATGCCTCCCACACACCGAGATCCTTTTTGCCCTCCCGTATTCATATGCAAGAATTCCAGCTGGAAACTTTGAAGCAGTATCCCACCATGTCTCAGCCCTTGAAAGCTGTCTTCAGACATGAACTGGTTAATAACTTTTGATTTAAAAACAGGCAGTGAGGAAATGGAGGTTTTAGGGTTGGATAAGTTTCTCATTCCAGTCTAAGTGGAATACGTCTTGAGCACTTACGCTACCTTACTCACATCCCTGCTATAGGCATCATTGTTTGTCACAGTGTATATAACTAGATACTCTATTACAGTCAATGTTTCTTACGTTTGATTGGAAATACACGTTTTCCCATGGTTAAATGTAGAGTCATATAAAGCTAGAACTCAGCCAAGAATTAAAAATGCCATTTTATACGTAAAGTCTATTATTTTAAACTGTAGAAGTGCATTTCTCTCAAACTGGGGCTCTGTGTTTCTGGTCTGCAGATATTTCTGTGCAGCAAGATCTGGCCACTCGATAAAACTATATATCTTGTCGCAAGTAGCACCTTCAAACTGCTACTCAGCCTTACACGAACTCTACTTCCCTTTCAGCTAAAGGTGGAGGAGTCAGTTTCACAGTCTGATGTGCGATGAGCAATTGGACAGATAAATAAGGTTTTCCCTAGTCTTTCTTCACCGTTTACCTTCCTGGTGCTCCATGCCACAGAAAAAACATTCTTCTAACGTGTTTCACAGTGCATCTGTGAGGTCTCCTGCCATCAAAACTTAGCCATGTGCAGAAAATAGGGGAGCATGTGTTCAGCACAGTGACAACTCATATGTAGATGTAGCATCAGGATTAATTGTACTATAAACTCCAAATTATCTGTTTCATATCCTGCTTGAAATAACTTGCTCACAAGTTAACATTTTTGTTGAGTTGGAATTGCACGTATTATGGGTGCAATTCTCTGCTCCTATATTACCATTTTTGTTTTGTAGTTTTATTTTTATATTGTTGGGTGATACACAGTTGGAAACAAATGAGACTTCTCAGCTTATTCAGTTTTTGAAGGTGATCTATTATTTCCTGTATACACGTAAAACAGGTTATACATATTTGACCAAAATCCAAATAACCTTGATACTTCATCCCCAAGTTAAAGAAATATTCACTTCCCCATTCTGTCATACAAATATAGAAGTGTTCCCTCAAGATTTAATTCAAGCTTAGAAGTTTTGCCAGCGACCAGGACAGCAGCATGTCCAGTCCAGTCCAGTTTGCCAGCCAGAGAGGGGCCCCTATCACCTCCTGTCAGGCTGTGCATCATCACTGTCAGTCCCAGTGTCCAGTTAAATGAACTCCAATGGGGCAAAACAACACAGGACACAGCATCCTTTTGATACTTTCTCCACGTACATGTTATAGGTGCAGGTGTTTGGCTTGGAGGAGCATTCTGCTCTTTTGGCCTCTGTGCTCAATTGGGATAACAAGTTTCATTATCAGTATTAAAAATAGTAGCAATAATAATCATAGCAATACAGGTCATCTCAGAGTGTGATAAAACCTACTGAATTATCAAAAAAGCCTCTTAATATGGAGTGATAGATTCTGGAGGTGTCTTTTGAAGCTTAGAAATCACTACAAAGTCTATATAGTTTTTAGATTTGTCCCCCTGAAGTCCTTTTGGTACTATGTGTCTCTCAAAGCAGTGGGGATCCTCCCCATTTTCCTTTCCAGTCAGCAGATGTTTCCCCTCTCTTGACCCCAGCCTTCTTTCTTTTAAGTGATTAAACAAGTGAAGTAATTTCTTACACATTTTAATGCAACTGATGCATTAAAAATGCAACCTGAATAAAAGAGTAGGTCCAGGTAGTGTTAAAGTTGTTTGTGTTCTCCTTCGGTATTCATAGCAAATTATTAGAATTATTGAATTCAGCTGCAGGGAAGGGGAAAGGGAGGATAAGAAAAGCTTTTGTACATTTAAAAACTGAAGACCTCATTTTATTGCATTTAGGAACCATTGTTGAACCTCCATTTCTTCTGCATTAAGTCATTCACTCTCAAAGGGAAAAAAACATGTAGGTAATATTTTTTGAAAATTAGAACATTTTCTACACCCAATCCAAGGTATAGAAAATCTAGATATATTCAGGACTGTTCCATGTTCTTTGACCTGAAAGTTGATCCAGCAGGACTGGAGTGAGGTTCTGTCTCTGCTCTTCTGTGCCATTTACTTTCTCCGGTGTAACAGTTAATTTTGATGTTATTTCTGTGCATGTCCTCATTTTCTTCAACTCTTTTCACATTCTCCAATCCACAGGAATTAGAAACCCAGTAGAATTAAAAAAGCTTTTTGCTTTCCCCATCTCTTTATGTACCTTTCATTGTTACTTTCTCCCATGAATATTTTTTTCTTCTATTTTGTTAAACCAAAGTCTGCCATTTGGATTAGAGAAACCCCATGAGGCCCTTTTACTTCACTTGTACTCTGAGCTGGATGAGAAATTTTTTACATCTAGTTTTCTAGAAAACACCTTTCAACTCCTCACTCTATTCATGTATACATGCAGATAACATCTAGCTAAAAAAAAAAAAAAAAAAAAAAAAAAAAGACAAGTTGTGACTTTTTTCTTTAACTGAAGAACTCGTGTATCAGAACCCAAATCTTAAAACAAAAATAGTTCCACCTGCTGAGTACAGGTGCTATGAGATCCACTTAGGGCTCCAAAGTAGTTTTTCAAAACAAAGGTAAAAATGTAAATTTTGGCCAAGTAACTGTGACATGTTGATATATGTTCCAGTGTGACTACTTTGCAGACAAAAAGAACCTGATACAGCCCTCATTAGTTTCAGCATCTTGTGCTTGAGGCTAAAAGTCCCTGCTTCATTCCTTGGCTAAGGTTGCAGCTGCCCTAAGAGGCTTCTGTGAGACTATCATATCAGGTCCTTTGCAGCCAGGATTATTTTTGTTGTTTCAAATGCTCAGAAGAACAATATGGTTTCTGTCTGCTACCTGTGTGGGTTTCATATATTTAGATTTTACTTATATCAGTGTTACCAAAGACAGAAATGAAGGAAAAAAAATGAAAGTAAGGGCTTGTCAGGAGGATTTAGAGTGGCCTCGCTGAAGGAAGGCTTAAATGTCACGTAAGTCTTGGGGTATTCAACCTGGAAAAGGTTTTGGAAGCAAAAGGAAACGAGAGACCCATCTTTTCTCATGTGGCTGTTGTGCAATCTTATCTGAAAACATATTCAGTAAAGGGCTTTCCCCCTCATAACTTTTTTTTTTTTTTTTTTTTTTTTTTTCATGAGCCTGCGGCAGTTGTAATCTTTTCAGAATTCCTCGTTCAGCACAGCTGCTTACAAGATAGAAGACAAAGCTCAGTAGCATTTTCAGCAGGAGTTCTGGACTAGCACTGTGTTTCAGCAGAGATGTTGTTAACATCTGTTTATTGGCTGCTCACGGTTTAAGTGTCAGTGGGAACTCATCTGCCGAGGGGAAGGGTTTCAAAGAAGGTCAAGTGAGAAATATATTCTGCTACACCCCAGGTCATGGAGGGCTTATTTTCATTGTGTCTTTGTTGTTTTTCCTCAGAGTAAAGTATGAAGTCATCTAGACTGAAAAACACATGTTCTTCATTGTGCATGAGAGATGGATATACCATGCGTGAGGGGTAGCACTGCTATTCACCTTTTCTCTCCTTCTAGATGGTAGTAATGCTTGCAATGAATCCCTCTCTGAATACAAAGGTCATGCTGATATATATTAGGCATAGATAGGTCTTCTGTTTTTTTCTGCTGTCTTTCAAATACAGCCAATTATCTTTGCCTGTGATTTCACCTGTAGTGGTGATTAATCATTTCTGCTGAGCTGCAGTGGGCTTTCCCATTAAAAGAAGAAACAAATAGACTTGCAAATGCTGGCTATGGGAACAACTGATAGAAATTTGGCCAGGTGGCAACTTCAATTAAACCAGAATATTTCATAATTTGAGAGCTGATGCTCCCTTTGCTCAGGGTGTAAAGGTTTGAAGTCTTTGCATAGACTCCACAGAAGGACAGAGCAGTATTTATTTTTATGTTAGTATTTCTACACATCAGGAAGTGGCTGTTTGTTCTAAGATAGCTGAAATGGAGCTAAGCACTACTGTTAATATTTGCTCTTCAGCAGGTTTGACGGTGACATTCCTCCCCCAGTTCACCCAAATGAAATTAGAAGATGGAAGGGAAAAAGTTGTAAGTTCTCAAAAAGGACTGTCTTCAAAAGTCATGCAGTAATGCTGTGGATGGATTTTAAAATAGGGCTTTTTAAATTTATGATCGCTAATAACATTTGTAGTTACAGTATGCAAGCAAAGATAAGGCCACTCTAATTTCATGCTTCAGGAGCTGAGATGATTGCCCGCAGGGGGTCAGGAAGGATATTTTCCCTCCATACTTGTACAGGACTGCACAACTGGTTGGGACCCGTAATCACCCCCACATCCAAAAAACATGCCTAGATTTAAACACATGACTAAGTGATGCTAGGCTTGCAATCCTTTTTATTACCATGAACGATACTGAGTGCTCATGTAGCATTCTTCAGTTTCCAAATCCTCTAGAAATACTAAATCACATCCTGCTAATTCTGATAGTCATTCCTTTGAGCTCAGTCTGGTATCTTTGGGATAGCCAATGACTGATTGTGTTGTCTGATTAGTTACCTAACACATGTATTTCTGTAAACTTCTCCAGAAGGACTACGTATTTTAGACATGAGTAATGCAAGACATCTAAAATATTTTGGAGTATTCCACTAGTATCAATAGCTTACTCTAATCTTAAGATTTGCAATTACTTTTGAATTTCTGAGATAATGAATCTCTGGTGATCAAAAGATAGGGATAGCACATCTATGTGAATGGTAAACAACCAGTAAATTAAAATTAATCTCCTTATCTAAAGTGGTGGAAATGATAGTAGAAAGCAGCCTTTGATTTCAAAGAGGCTGCACAGATATGTCAGGAATTAAATGCAGAATTTTCTAAATACTTTTATGAGAGACTTACAGAAAGTATCTTACTATACCCATTCAAGAGATGAAAAAAATATGGCAAAACAATTAAATGACTTGGTACAAACCTTGGAGTGATTTGGTGAGATCATGTTATTTGGCAGAAAAAAAAATTAAAAAAAAATTGATCTTAATGGTTGGTCCTGACCATTCACATGAGAAGAGAGAAAAAAAATAATCAAGTCATATATCTCTTTATAGATGTATTCATTTCATATGAATAGAGAATGAACATAGATATTTTCATATCTATTCATTTTACACAAAGAAGCTGTTCTATATCGTTGGGTGGTAAGTGTTTTACAGCATATGTTATATTCACATAGTTACGAGGAGATACTTTAGAAATTCTAGTAATGTTGGATTTGTGGTAGATATTAGGAAGATTAAAATTTTTGACATAAATAAAAGGGAACCTTTAGCCAGTGTTTGCAGCCTGTTACTTCTCGGTAGTCCAAACAGATCACAAAACTCAGCATTTGCTTCTTTGTAATAGTCAATACTTGGACGGAAAAAGCAGCCATTTCAACATTGCACCTGGAAGAGATATGAATGGTGTGCAGGTTTTGTTTGATGTGAATCTATTTATTTCATGTTGAATTGCTCAAGGTAATATTCTGCTTCATCCATGTGCTCTGGCTACAATTCCCTGATTTTCTGCAAGAAGCAAGAGTACAGTTTAGCACTTCCTCATTCTTTGTATGTTGGTCTCCATTAAATAGTGTTTAATTGTTTTAAGAGCCAAAGATTTGCAAATTCAGAGCAGACTGTTGGCATTTGAGTCAGATTGCCAAGCAAGCTAGATGCCATAGAGAGAAACAGGACACATCTTTGTTTCTGAGCAACAGTAGGAGTGTAAAATGGAAGACATTTGCATGCTTTCAACCTTCTATTGGTTTCTGGATGTATTATTTCCTGGAGCATGTGATGTCAATTAGGTGAACCAAAAAATATAGCTAGGGCTTGTAACAATGATATTCTGAATATCGCTCCTTCAGAATTGCACACGGTAGGAACCAGACCAGTCCAAAACTACTTCTCACTCTTCTGTTGCATTGTGCTTTATTGAATATATTGAATATCTATGATGGGTTAAGAAATGAGCTCATGTCCACAGTTACGTATCAATGCAATATCAGCAAAGCAGCACATCAGCAGGTACCTGTGTATTTTGCAAGGGGGAGGGGGGCTACGTGATCATATTGGGACTATTCTTACAGCTGCCTGCCTTTGCTAATAAATGCCTCACTTCCCTCTGTATTTTCAATCTGTAAGTCTTCAGTGAGATGCTGGGAGATTGACAGGTCTCTGGCTGAGATATAACCCATTCCAGAATTTCCTGTGTGGGAACAGCAGATACAATGTTTTCAATGTACTGTAGGTGACAGCCTTGAATTAAGCCACACAAAGAAATTAGTCAAACCAAAGCTCAGTGTCTCCCCAAATTTGTTGATTCAGGCTGGTCCAATTTTGAACAATTTTCTTAGATAGCAGCAGTGTTTATTCTCAGTAGTGGCCATTCATTTATTCCCATTAGGACAACACAGGGTTTTGGAGCTAAAATGTAGGAATGTGACAGAAACCAATTACCCACTGCATGCTAGGCTACATGGGTGTGGGAGAACAACTCATGCCGCCTATCTCAACAGTGATTCCCTCCACCAATTTATCTCTTTGTTGGAAGGTTATAAAAGGCCTCACAGCTATCTGTTTACTGAGACCTATTATAAAGTAGTTTAATTGCCAATAGCTAACTGGGAGTGCAGTTTTTGTTTGTTTTGTTTGTTTTAATGATTATTTTTATTATCTTTGAATCTGTTGCTGCTCTTTTTTATCTGTGACTTTCATTTGTATATAGCTTAATATCCAGCTTTTTTGTATCACCTTGTAGTTAAACATTTATAAACAATTGGAGTTTTTGAACAAAGGAGAAAGATATAAGCAGAATAAAAGTAGCTGCAGTAGTCTGTGAGAAAAGGGTCTTAGAGCTTCAACATGAAATGTAGTGGGAGTAGTGTCCCACATCTGTAATCATGAATCTGATTATTCCTTTGTTAGAGATACTGAAATTGGATACTATGCAGAAATAGCAGGCTAGGCAGGAAAAAGACTTTATTTTCTCTTTAAAATCATCTGTGATTAAATTTGAAGGAAGTTAAGAAATTCCTGTCAAAAAGCTTTGTATTCTGAACTCTTGCCTTGTTCTTCAGTTTTTTATTTTTTATTTTTTTTCTAACCTTTTCAAAGTTAAGTTTGCATCAGTACTTCCCAATTTTATGATTTTGTCATTAGTTGTGTTTCAAAAACTTGCTTTAGTTATGCGTTGGCAGTAGTGTGCCTCAGAATGCATCATATACAATATAACACAGCTTGAATTGTGCACTCCAAATCTATGCCCTAGAGTGAATTGTGATTACATAAATAAACACAGAAAGAGGAGGTTTCAGAAAGTTAGAACTAACTGGCTTCTTAGGGCCAAACTGATTTTCCCGTCATGCACTCCTTCTCAGCATAGGAGGCAGGAAAATGAAACACTGTTGGCTGAAGGTGCAATGTATTCTGCTCTGTGTTTCAGAGCTGGGGTAAATGGAGTTATGCTGAGAAAGACATAATGCTCCTTACTTTTAAAATCTAGCCTGTCTTCTGGCTTGATATTGAAACTTGTTGCTACTGATAAGCTTATGGGAGATTGCAGAACAAGAGAATATGCTGCCACGTGGCTCAAAAAGTAGGTACGTGTACCATCTGCCCAGAGTCCATAAGGGTAAGTAGAGGAATGATGGTCAGGGAGTTTGGGTAAAAATTTGTGATTCTGGACATTCTTAAATTCCTTCTTCCATCTCAAAGCTGATACTTGATTTTTGAGAAAGTTGCTTAGCTCCTCAATTCTGTATTTGTTCAAAGCAGAAACTAGTAGATTCTTGCTTCCTGGGAAAGAAAATTGTGAGAGAGATTATGAGAAACAGAGTTTTAGAAAACAGATAGGTAAAGAGAGAGAACTGAAACACAGTTGTTTAAATCCTTAGAAGAGTTGCCCTTGAACTTCAGTTACCTGGTGTTGGTAACCTGGAATATTGTTTTTGTTTGGAATTGTTGTTTTTGTTTGTTTGTTTGTTATTCTCTGCCTCAGACATCCTCCCAAGAGAGGCTCATAGTGTAACTTTACTGCAGTAACTCTTGTGGTGACAGCAACGAAAGATTAATGTCAAGTTGCTGGGGGAGGGAGTGCTTATTTGTATGAGCTCCCTGAGAGACATTCCCACTGCCCAGCAGTTCTTCAGAGCATCTCAGCAGGCACTCTATTTGTTTCAAGCCAGACCTGACTTGTTTGACATTGAGCTGGCAGGAGAATACGAAGGTGACATGTATTTCTTTCTCTGCAATATACGATACAATCACGATCCAAGATTTCTTTGGCTATTTTTCTGTGAAAACAACAAGAAAGAAAGAAAAAAGCCTAAAACCCAGAGGAAGAAAAAAAAAAAAAAAAAGTTGATCTGATGTTTCTACAGTGCTTTCCTATCCTAAAGGACAATATTATTCATAATCTCTGTATGGCCACCACAAATGAAAAGCAGCTAATTCACAGGCAGTGGTTAGCAACCAAATGACTGAATGTCACCACCATTAGTGAAAAGACATTTGAGCTACCATTTGCCCAAGGACATTTGTAGGAAACCCCTGATGTTATGAAGAATGCCTTGGGACCATTAATCACCAAGACTCAGAACAAAATGTTTGTTGATTGTTCGCAGAAGTGTATGTCAGTAAGAAAAATATTTCTTTCTCCAGTTTTCCAGAGGAGTACTCAGATGTAGGTTAAAAAAGCAGAGTAGCAAGAGGATTCTCTTGAAATAGGAGATACGCCCTCCTGACTTTCTGAACTACATGAATCAAAAGTAAATTCCTGCAATAGGCTACAAAGTGTAAGCCAATGCAACAATTAAAAAAAAAGTTTATCTGTTTAAAAAAAAAAAGCAGGGGGGGGGGGGGAGGAACGGGTGGGAGGGGAGAAGGTGTAGCAGAGGGAGATGAATGACCCAACTAGAAAGAATAGCTCTGTAGAGAATGGTCATCAATCACTGACCATGCCTTAGCTATAGGCATTTGCAAAACAGATAAGTAGTCTGGGAAGGAAATACTTGTTGCTTCATCTTGGATAATCTGAATTTAAACCTCACTTAGATTAGACTGCATTTAGTAACTTGAATTATATATTTATTTATACACATTGTTTTTGGCATCCCAATATGATTAACCATGCAGTAGAAAAAATTGTGTGTCAGCTGCTTTAGAATTCATGCCAATTGTCCAGCCAGTCACTTCTTCCCTTCAGTATCTAAGGTGTTCACACATTGTCTTCAATAGAAACCCTCAGAAATGTTTTGCTCCTAAGACAGTTTGTAAGAAATGTTAGCTTTTAGTACACCACAGAATCACAGGCTGGTTGAGCTTGGAAGAGACCTGGAGATCATTTAGTCCAATTCCCCTGCTTGATCAAGGTCACCTAGAGCACATTGCACAGGATCATGTCCAGCTGGGTTTATTTTGAATACCTCCAGAGAAGGAGATTCCTCAGCTCTGTTCTCTATCACCCTCAGTAGAGAACTTTCTCCTCGTTCAGCTGGAACTTCATGTATTTCAGTGTGTGCTTATTGCTTCTTGTCCTGTCACTGGGCAACACTGAAAAGTTGTTGTCTTGACACCTTCCCTTATAATATTTATATACCTTGGTAAGATCCCCTCTCAGCCTTCTCTTCTTGAGACTAAACAGGCCCAGGTCCCTCAGCCTTTTCTCATAAGAGAGATGTTACAGTCACCTAATCACCTTCATAGGCCTCCACTGGACTCTCTCCAGGAGCTCCAGGTCTTGCTTGTACTGGGGAGCCCAAAACTGGGTGCAGTACCCTAGGCTCACCAGAGTGGAAGGGGAGGATCACCTCCCTTGACCTTCTGGCAACACTCTTCGTAATGTACCCCAGTTTATCATTGGCCTTCTTGGCCACACGAGCACACTGCTGGCTCATGGTTAAACACTACCAACAGGTAGTATTAGGAGAAAAGAAAGAGGAAACAGAAACCTGGCTGACACAGAAGGAAGGCAAATTTCATTATCTCCCATAGCTTCTGTTCCAGGCCTGAAGAAGTGTTTGACTACCTGGAAACGTATCTGTTTTTGCTAATTATATGAGCTGTTTGGATCACTGTAAGAAAGTTATCAAATCCAGGCTATTTAATGTTTGGGATATTTTTTTTATTATTATTTTTTTTTATTTTTTGTAGGGAGCTTCCTGTCAGCCATCCCTTCCTATTTGGGAAAAGAAAGGAGATTTCATATGTATTGTCCCTGCTGGGCTTGCTGGAGCAAAACATTATTGTAAGAGTTATATTCCTGTTGAGATTTTACAATATGCAATAATTTCTGCTTGAGAAGGGTCAAGGTAATGCTATTGAGATGGCTGCCAGGTAACAGAAGAATTTGTAATGTATCAGCTATCAGGCAAAATTTTGGTCTTCAGTGTTGAAGGCATCACAGAATTAGCGCAGGTGTATCCAGCCTAGACGTAAGCACCTAGGCAAAGATCAGAAGATCAAAGTCTGGTTCCTCGGCTCCATTACTGATAGATGTGTCAGGAGAAAGATCTGCAGGTTCTGCTTAGCAGCTGCATTGTGTTAGTGGAAAAAACTCAGTAAAGGTTTGGCAGCCTGCTCTGGTGTTATCGAAAGGCAGGAAGGCACTACAAGGGTGCCAGGTTTCCTGAGAGACATGCCACACAATTATTCTTGGAAAGGAAAGTGCAGGAAATGCATTCTCTCCTAAAATAAATAAAAAGAAAAAGTGTCAGATAAATAAAAGCAAAACACCATGTTCCTGGTGGTTATCTGTCTTTTCTGTAACTGAGTTGCAGCTGGAAAACTTACGAGTTTTACTAGGCTACAGTGTCTAGTCATCCATTCAAATTCTTGTCTACAGCTCCCCAGGAGGCAATCATAATAGTAAGTGATAGACTCAGTAGAAGGCAGGAGAGGGCTTGCAACTGGTACGTGATAAAGGGCCAGGTACTCTGGCACAATGGAAGAGGATTGTTCTTCTGTTGCCATTCTGTATAATTTCCATTGACATAACACTTTTCATTTGTCATCCAAAATAAAGGCTCACACTGACGCCAGCACCCCTAGCAACTCCCCAGCAGCCTCGGTCATTTGAGGGAAAATTCTGCCAATGGGCTTGTGTCTTGGGCAGGTATAAAGGATGCAGCTAGACTGTATCTAATTCATTTGTCTGGTAATACTTTTATCTGCCATTCATTTACATTATTGAAATGTATCTCTCAGGTGACACACCCCCTTTCTTCAGACATAGCTGTGGTCCTCATGGTTAAACATACATAAGGTAAACACCAGAAAGTAAAGATATATAAGGCAAATCCTCAGTACTCTTGTTAATTGCACAGCAGGCTGCCTTGCAGTGGGGGAAGGGTCAAGTGAATCCTAAAAATTAAAGCACAGGTAGGGAGGGCCAAGAAGGGATTGCTCCTATCTTATACCAGCTTTATTCTATATAACAACTTTGACATCACTAGATTTGTTCCGGGTTTGCATAAATAGAGGCAATACCAGGATTAGGTGCAGCTAAGGGTATCTGATTAGTTAGATGTCCAATTCTGACTCAAAAGGGGTTGCAATGCCAAAATCTTAATCTTCAAATAAAACCTGCTGCTAGGTCTAGCAAGGTATTTTAAGAAGAAAAGATCTACTTTAATGCTTTTGAGCTGGAAACTTTGGAGTTGCCTCTGCTGTTTCTTTGCCTAGCATTTTCATTATTATGCTAGACACTAAAGAGTTAGCTAGTAATAAAGAGAGAGATTTGAGGTTAAATCTGTGATAGCTTTAAAATCAGGAACAATTGTGAGGTATAATTAAGTTGAAAAGGCCACAAAGGAAGAGTTTCTAATTTTAACATAAAATACACAGCTTCAGTTAAAAAAAAAAAAAAAAAAAAAAAAAAAGAAAAAACAACTTGGCAAATTTTACAGAGAGCAATTGCAGAAACCACATAAGACTCATAACTAATACATATCAATTTTCAGAAGTCATAAAGATTGATTTTTTTTTATTATTTTTTCTTTTTTTTTAGAGGACTAGATAAAAGACTTCTATTTTGAGTAAGTTTTCTTCTGTGTTAAAATAAGTCTCAACTTTTTAGTGCAATTTTTGGTCTTGTGTTATTTACTCAGAATGGGAAATGTAACACACAGGTTGCTAGCTTTGTATAATAGTGGGTTTAAGCACTGATCATCTAACCAGTTAAATCCAAACTGACTAACACCTAAAGCAGCGTAATATTTATAAATGCAGCGTGGCTATGTGAGTGAATAAGACTTTGCATGCTTAATTAACTAAGATTAGGGGTTAGGTCTTCTTCCACAAGTTGAATCATGGAACTACTGAGCTATCCATTGTGTTTGTAAGTTGTTTAGTATGCTAGCTAGATGAAACCATAATGATTATAAAATTAAAAAGAAAAATTACTTAGGCATTTATACACAATTAATCTTCGCATGATGAATTCAAAATAAACAGTACGTAAATAACCTGTAGTTTCAGTTTACAGCGTTTGCTGACAGCAAAGATAGACAAGAAACAAAACTGTAATTACCTTGGACCCCTCATTGTCAGAGGCTGTGAAGGAAAAATTCTGGAGCTTCAGTGCAGTGTGAAGCATCTCTATCTTTGTCTGGGTTAAGTCAATGGTTTAAAGTCTTGCACTGTTTTAGAGTTTTTCAGTACACAAGAGGAGAGAGGAATGGAAATCAATATCTGAACGTTTTTTTTTGTTTTTTTTTTTTAGTGTTATTTTAGTTAGACTGCAACAAAGTACCAATAACTGTAGAAATATGGTGTGCATCATTAAAAATACAGTAGTAAACATTGTTGAAGTAGACCTGCAAAATTATTTTCTGCACAATAGTGTGTCGAATTTAAGTTCTGTAGAGGTGAATATGGATTTAATGATTTTTTTTGTTTGTTTTTCCATAATGGTGCCTTCTTTTACATGATGTTCAATCTACTATATAGTATAATAATATTAAATGCAAAATTTTCCTTCTTCAGACCAAAGGTCAGTCCAGCACGGGATTTTATCTCTGGCAGTAATTAACTGTGAAAAACCATGAAAACTGGAGGGTTAGGACAAACATATACACTGGTATACACTCCCATTTATCAGCCATCTCTAGGCCAGACATTCCTATGCAGAGTTATTCATTTATTTATTGAAGAGTACTTGTTGGATTTTTATTCTGAGTTTCTTTAATTACTTTTTTGAAATTATGTCAACTTTTTAGAATGTGCAATATTCTCTTAAAGATGCAGTTTCCATGGATAGTGGTGTTGTTCATACACTGTTTGTGGTTTTGTTCCCTGACTTAAATAATGGTGTGCCAAACAGCTAGCAGCTCTGGATTTCATAGATGCTTCCACTGAAAAATCATTCACTGTGTTTTATGTTAAATCATAACAATTATTGCTGTGCATGTACCTGTTAGCCTTCAATTACCTGTAGAAGGTTGTTGAGAAGTTTGATGCAAGGTCTCCTAAAATTAGCTAGATGAAGACATTACCAATCCATTAAGGAAGAGGCAGACAGAGCAATTTGTAACATGGATAATTATGTTCCACTTTTTTACAATTCCTCTGGTAACTTCACATGCAGTGTCTTTGAAGGCTCTCCTGTTTAAATTTGTCTTAATACAGAATAACTACTATGGTATTTCATAGGTGTAACAGAGACCCAATGTGACCCAGTATAATTTTCATTTCCTGACCTCATCTGTAGCTGTCTTCTGTTCAGCAGCTGCCATGTTTCATCACAGCAGTGGGTAATGTTATCCCTGCATAGCATTTGGGAGATACACAGCACTGCAAATAATATATTACTGTGCTTCTAAGGAAAACAATGCTCAGACAACATCAGTTTCTCAGCATGGATGCAGTTGTGCAGTGAAACAGGGATTGTAGATTTGTGTAATATTAACAGATCCTGCCCTCTTAAATAACTTGCTTTTGGTTTCAGGTGGGGATTCTCAGTGGTGGATTTACCAGGTCACTAAAGGCCCTGAAGCAACTCCAGCTGAAAGCTAGTCTCAAGGTCCATGTCACAAGATAGCAGAGAAACTGTAGCTTCATCTCCCTTCTACTTCTTTTCCTTCACCTCCTTTTCCTTCATGTTGTGGCTGCCTCCACTGGTGGTTCTGCATTAGTGCAGTAATATTTTATTGACAGAGCATGGAAATCAGTTTGTTGGTTTGTTTTTAGGTAGTATTGGTATTCCCAGTGCATAACAGCAAGAATAGAGTAAAAACCTCAGATAATTTTCAAGAGAAAACTGAAGAATAGTTCAATTAGCTCCTGGATGACTTTTAATTTATGTGGCCAATATTAAATCTGTGAGTGACAGATTAAAAAGCCCATGCAGGTACTGATGTTAGCAATATTTCAGCGATAACATTTTACCAAGTGTTGCTTGTTCCTCAACAATTTCTTCACTGCATTCTTTTAGACAAACAGCAAAACAAAACCTTACTCTTCCTGTTGTTGCTAGATTCATCATCCACCTTAAATTCCTTGGCTATGCCTATATCTGCTGCTCAGTGCAGAAGAAACTAGTCTTATTTATAGATTAGTCTTTCAACCCAGTGCAGCCCATGTATTATTCTAGGTCCATTGACAGAAACTCTGTAGAAACTTCTTCCCTGCAGAGTTCCCCTTGTGTGCTGTCAGTCAGCTGCTGTTCCAGACTTGTTCTTTGTGCATCTTAATTCCTTTTCCTTCTGTAACTATCAGCAAGTTCAGAAGTCTTGAGTTTCGACAACCATTGCATAAAATCTGTACACTAAGTAGTCAAAGACATGCATATTGAAGTACATCAACTGGAGTAGCCTCAGGGACATTGTAACTTTCTGGCAACTAAAGAGCAGGCATGGATAAGGATGGTTTTGATGCCCATCTGGTCTGGATATGATGCATTACTCCTCTTCACCATTTTGTCTCTCTCTCCCCACGTTGCCTAACTGTCAGGCTTCATGGGGTGAGAGATTGCTGGAGAAGTACACTATAGCCAATCTCACCAAAATATGAACAGATGGAAACACATCTATGTTTCCCTGCCTAGAAGTTCAAATCAACCTGTGGCTTTGAAAGACTCAATGGAGAGCAGCTGGGTCTCCTGTGGTCCTAGTTATTTGGTACCGCCAGCATTATGCAGAGAGACAGGAACTCTGCTCTTCTGTTCCATGCAGAAATAGATGAGCTGAAGGCCTGTATAAGAATAGTAGGCAGAATTCACATGTTCTTTTTGTTTTCATCTACAAATTAACCAAATATTTTCTTTAGTTAACGTATGGAAGCATTGCTTACTGAGCATTTATACCACTACATCCAGAGAATATTTTTTTTCTCCTGTAAGTCTAAAAAAGATGTCTTTTTCCCCAAATATATTTTTCTAAGACAGGTTGAGATCACTGTACAGAAGAGGAATAAGCCTTTGTTCCTTAACTGCAGATGTGATGGCTGACTTAAATGAGCACCACTGAAAGAATAGGGAGACAAAAAAAAAATATATGGTGTGAATGGACACACTGTCATCATTCCCACAGAGTCAGGCTGATCTGTCCTTTAGCAGATATCTTTATTTTTTTATTTTTTTGGCCATGAGACCTACATTTAACCAAAGAATGCTTCCTTTGTGTTATGTATATTCTGGAAAAGGCTTTGTCTATGGACAAAATAGCTTCTATTTGGTAACTTGCCTGCCACAAATAGTTGCTGGTGCACAGGAGAAGACAGAAAGATGTAAAGGTAAAGTAAAAAAGAGGAGAATAGGGGAAAAAAAAAGGGTATACCTTGAAGACAGAAAGAAGCAATTTGAATCCTGTGACTGTCTAGCTGTTGCCTACCTAGATGTAAGAAGGAAGAGAAAAGTGTAGAAAAAGCCTGTAGGCAAGTTCTCTAAGTCTACTTGGTAAAGCTCCATCATATTATCAGCAAAAGAGGGAAGAATCTGCATCCTCAGAACAACCCTATTATGGTACTGGGGTTTTCTATTGTTATTATTTTTCTTAAATCTGGAGTGATAATCTTCATGGCATCAATGTGGTCAGGCTATAATAAAAGGGGATATTTTTTCTATATCCTATAGGAAGTTAATGTCTTTGAACTCCATGCTAATCAACATAAATTAATAATACTATAGAAACCAACTGTCAACCTGGTTTGTATTCTGGCAAATTAAAAGGACTTCAAGTTCCTTTTTTTCTCCCAGCTAAGCACACTTGGGTGGGATCTCTACATGCAAATACTCAGAAAAAAGAACCTGGGCTTTCTGAGTGCTCGAAAAACATGTATTTGCAATTGTAAAATCATGGGAAATGGATTTAAAAAGCCATCTTGGGAATTCAGAATGCATCTCCTCAATAGCAGTCGAAGTTATGAGGATGAAAAATTGCCTATATTCTGATGGAAATGACAATGCTCATGCAGTTTAGGACTTTGCATAATACTTGGTTAAAGTGGCCTTGCAAAGGTTAATTTTCCTTGAACGAAAGAAAGAAAACACTGTGCTCAGACTCTTTAGCCTGATGTTTATTTTAAAGAGTAGTCATTTTCCACTAACTGCTTGCACTCAGTGCTTTACAGTAGTGCTTCTGCAGTGCTTGCAGTGCGTGCCGCCATTTCTACTTTCATTTTATGCCTACCACCCTACCATTGTCATCTGGCTAGAAGACCTTTCCTTTTGGATTTGGCCTTTGCACCAGTATCTGTCATTTTAAGGTTATATGTTTGCACCATCCTTTACAAAAGTGCTGAAGCTTTAAATCATTGGGAAACTGCAGCTAGTGAGAAATTCACGTATTCATTAGGGGGAACGTTTTGTACAGGCAAATGTGATCCTGGTGCTGTATGAACTGCGTGTACTTTGAGCTGAACCAAGCTCCTGGCTTTGACTTGGGACTTGATACATGGGGAGAGTTCTCCTTTGGGCCATGCTGGAGCAGCTGTAATCCTTAAACAGGAGCTTTCTCATTATGAAAGAGGGGAGCAGCTCATATGGCTGTAGGCAAACTGAAATTGCTGCCTGTCCTAGGGTCAAAGATTGACTTTCTGTGGTGCCTTCTTGGGCTGCTGCAAAATTCAGTTGTTTGAGAAAATTTGGAGAAAGCTGAGAGCCAACTTCTCAGAGCAATCTTGAGAAAGGAAGTAATTTCTGTACACTGTTGTATTCCCACTGAAATTATTAGATTAATGCTGCTGTATTTCACTGTATTGTATAAATTAATGAAGGTGCTATAGGGGCCTAGAGTCACAGATACTTTTTGTTGTTGTTGCTATTTTAATTCCAATTAATTTCTACAGGCACTGCAAAGGTTTGTGTAATTGGTAAGGGTTCTGGTGAAACATCACAAGACTGCCTCCTAGCTACAGAACGTCAACTACAGGCAGCTGACAGCTTTTAACAGATTTCCAAGCACTGTTTTTCTGTTATCTCGCTATAAAGACAAATACTCTTTTGTCAAATATACATTTTGATCCCTGTAGAGTGACAACTGAGTACTACCTTGGCCTAGCTTAATCTTATTTACCTGTGATTAACTTATTTAACTTATTTAACTATGATTACCCCCAGAAAGGGTCACATCAGCCCTCACCACAGAGATGGGTCACCCATGTTGTGAAGAAAGCTCTGTAATGACTAGTTACTCCTAGCAGACTGTTGTCCCTGGGAGGTGGCCTCAGAGCACCATATTCAGAATGAGGCGATATCCTGTGTCGGTGGAAAAGAAAGAAATGTGAAAGAAGCAGAGAGAACACGTTGAGACAGTAGATTGCTTGGGTACCATTTGCCAGAATGTGGTTCCTTTGCTTTGAAAACGAGGGGCAGAT
The DNA here is from genome assembly GCF_965140915.1 of Aythya marila. Taxonomy (NCBI): domain Eukaryota; kingdom Metazoa; phylum Chordata; class Aves; order Anseriformes; family Anatidae; genus Aythya; species Aythya marila. The sequence goes on along the minus strand of NC_139042.1, from coordinate 116,358,323 downwards.
TCTCACAGGTGCAGCCCAGAGAGATCGTTTAGACAGAGTTGGTGGGTTTTCTGTTCTCTAAAAGATATGACCACAGGGTTGGATTGGTGTGGCTTCACTAGTGATTCATGTCACCCCTGCAAACCCTATCCTAAGGGAAGCCTGAGAACCAAAGCATGTGACAAGGAAGTATGCCTTCAGCTGCCCTGAAGCCAGGCAGGGTTACATCTCTCTTTTAGTCATAAGAGATGTTTTTTGTTGTTGTTGCTGTTTTTTTTTTTTTTTTAAAATTATTATTATTTATTTATTTATTTTTATTTTGCATGGTGATAAGTGATTCATTTATTCACATTGTTACAATTCTGTACTATTCCAAATCCCTTTCATTTTATACTGTATGTACATATGTACATACATACATATGTACATACAGTATAAAATCAAGCTGTCAGCAGAAAGTGTTGCATGAGTAACTAAGATAAGTAATAACAAAAAATGGAAACTACTGACTTTGGAGAATATTGTAACTCAGGAAACGCTTGGAACTTCCTGTAGACTACATGTTGGTGAGATGATTGGAAAAATCTCATTATAGCTTGTGTATTGTGTGTGTATATGTATCCTTGTACTTTTCAAAAATTCCTAGTGGGTTATTACCAGATTATTTGTAAGGCAATAAATAGTGCAGTCAATCTATGATTTCAGCCATTCAGCTGAACATACTTCAACTGAATACATACAGTTAGTAAGAATTACATTATAGTCCTTGTTGCTGATAATTAATAATTGTATAGGAAAAAAATCAATTTTGTTTTACTCTAGTATGGGAAAAAATAATAAAAAATAAAAATAATAATAATAATAAAAGAATGTTCTAGTCAAAATATTTCTGCTTAACAGTGGAACTGATGCCCAAATAAGTTGTGGAGCCTTCTTTCATGGAGATGTTCAAAACCCAACTAGACATGGCCCTGAGCAGCTTGCTTGCCATGATTGACTCTCCTTGAGCAGGGTTAGTTGAACTGGATGATCTCCAAAGACCTTGTCCAACCTCAATTATTCCGTGATTCTGTAATCAAGTAAACATAGTATCTTATAGTACAAAAGAACGCAGTTTTCTGCATTGCACGTTAGTTGTTAATATTTGAAAGCCTAAATGCTAAAGGCTAGAATTTCAAACTCTGCATTAGTTTAAATATAGATACTGTGTCTGAACCAAAGAAGCATACAAGTATGAAGAACTGTAGATTACACATAGGAAAAGACTTGCAAACATTTGACTGAGGAGCTGAATCACTTTTTACTAACATCAGTTAAAAACTAAGTGACTGTAGAGGGTGGAATTTGCTGTTCAGTGTTTTATGATGAGCAAGTAAGTTATAATTTATTTATTTATTTTGGTGAGAAAAGAAATATTCAATACCAAGAACACCAATGTAAAAAATAATGTTCTCAGCTGTCACACAGGGTATTTGCTCTTCATCCACATTTCACTCCATGATTATGTGGACATGACAGAGTTAAGAGGTTTGCCAGGCATGCTGCTCTGAGAAGAACAGATTGCCGCAACATATCTATTTTCTCAGCAGATAAACATGTTTTTTTTTTCCTGGCGGGTGGTTTCACAATTGTATTTGGGCAGTCAGCTTTGCATATGGATGCCAGAACACCTGCCACTCAAGAATATATTTATAGAAACTGTAAACTAATTAATTCCCTTAAACACCCCAGCAGTTTTAAATGACATATTATGATAGCCTGTCCAGTGGGGATTACATCACTGCTTTTCTGGAGCTAATTTGTTTACCTGCTTTCCTCTTTCCTTCTACCTTTCCTTTCTTGCCACCTGCCTCTATAGCAAAATGAATAAAAGTCCTGAAAAGTCACATGCCAAATCACGTGGAGGACTGAGAGGTCTTACTCTGCCTGTGGGCAGGCTCCCAGTTCTGAGCCTGAGGTGAGAGCTAGAGCAGAGCACCAATACCATTTTGTTAAACAAATAGTCCACCAGGCAAAGTGCCAGTGGCTCTTTCCCCAGCTTGGTGTCTCCTGGCCAGAAACTGACATTTAAAAATGAGCATACTCCTTTGCCACTTTTCTTACATCTGGGGCATTGGTAGCAGCCTCTTCTGCGGGAGAACTCATTAGTATAGCTTCTCTGGTATCCAACAAAGAATGAGCCTAATCTGCAGTCCTTTACTCAATGAAAACAATTGTGCTGCTGCTTATCTGCATGAAACCTGTAGGAACTCAATACCTTTGATACCACTGCCAGCTTATCAGGTTTGACAGAAATTGGCCATGTTCAAGTGGTTATGAAGAAGGAAATGGAGAGGTCAGCACATAATATGACTAAGATCATTTCCACAGGCACAATGTAAATCGAGCTAAAATCTGCAGAAGATTTGGGCTTTTCTTCCAAAGATGGGAAAGTATCATATTCTTCCTCTACAACTGCTTGTCATCCAATGGCTCTGTGGCTCTATACCTGTATTATTCCATCATTTCCTGACATAATATTCAAGAATATACATTATTTGTAGTAGGAGACCACCCTAACGCAGCTTACAAATATGTTGTGAAGTAAAGGGGCCCTCAGATTTTCTTTTTGGAGTTAATTCATATTTCTTGACATAACTATGAGTTTGCTGGGCTAATATGAGAGTCAGCATCAACTGTACAGATTAATGGTGATGAAACTTCTCTGAGAATGAGAATATCCTGGATCTAGTCCCATTTCTAGTTTATACAACTGCAGAGGAGGATTTGTGAGAACAAGGAGAAGGAAAAAGTACGCAGTACATATGCTTCAGGTTATGATGCAAATGCAACTCTGGTTTTGTCTACATATTTTAATTTCTATCTCTAGTTCTATAACTTGATCCTAGCTCCATCCATAAGTAAATTTTCATCTTGGATGAGAGATTACTTCTGACATATATACAATGTGCATTTAGTTCTTAGGAACTTGGATTCAATGTCTTCTGCTGCCGCACACTTTCTATGTACTTTTGCAACCCTGCTGCTCAGTTTTCTACATTGACTTTAAAGAGGCAAAGTAAGGAGACTAAAATTGGCCAAGTAGTACCTTGAAACTAGTTGTCGTAGGAGCTTTTTCCACATCCTCCATGGCTTTGTTTTCCTGTCTGTGACAGTGGGGAAGTAATGTCTCACTGATGAGTCCATTACAGTCTATGAGCTGTTCATAGAAATGAACAGAATTCTGATTTTTACCGTCACACCAAAGTGGCTCAATACACTAGAGTATGAGAAACTCAATTTACCCAACTACAGTAACTCCATCATCAATCTAAACCCAGTGCACTTTTAAGGAGAAAGAGAATATCCTCATTTTAGACATGCTTTTTTCCTCAAGAGCTGCTGTGAGTAGTGATGCTCACCTGAGAAGTGACACAGGTCTGCAGCTCTTTCCTAGCATTCATCATATTCTCCATGTTCATGTGTCTTGACTACAAAGAATATCAAATTAAAAACCTATATAGATTGATTTACTTACTGGTGTCACTCCTTACTGTTCAGAATAATACATATGCTCAGCCTGCATCTCTTCTGCAGCATTAATAAGGAGGTGTTTTCTCATAGTTTTTTCTATACATAGTCCTCAGTATTTGACTCTTCTTTATACACCTGGGCTCAGCTGAGACATGAAATTTATTTGCTGGATTAGATACCAAACAATTCTTTTTCTTTTTTTCTTTTTTTTTTTTTTTTCATGGACTGTGGCACAATTTTTCATTCACTTTTGTTCCACTCTCCTTCAGTGGATTAAATATTTCTTCCTTTGTATGTTAACTTAGAGATAAATTCTCATTTCAAATGTATTTATCCTCTTCCACAAGTTTTCCAAATAAATACAACTTGTCAGCTTCATACTTGCCATCAGTCCACATCGTAATGTAAGGCTCGGTTGTGCTGGTGATTGCTAAAGTAACTTTATAATCCGCTACATTCTGTAGCTGCATTCATAAAAGAATATTGGTTTTCAATTCCATATTATTCAGTCATGTCTTGCAACTCTGAAGCAGGACCGCGGATATTACTCAAAACAAGTAAAGCATTATTGATTTTTTATCAAAGCCTCGGAAGTAACTGTAAGCTGGTTGGAGCCCTATCTCAGATCCTTCGAATTCTCTGTAATAAGATAGAGAATGTCTTACACTGAAAAATAGTAAAGTTGCTAAAGAATAACCATCAGGTGATTTCAATCTCGTTTTGTATTAGACATTTTTTTAATTGATTTGCATCAGGTAGGTGAGAATCAACATTTGTGCCACATGCAAATTCCTTTTTTGGCCACCCATGCTAGAGGGTGAAATGGGAGCTTTTAGTCACGATATTTCTCTGAGTGCTGAATTGTCATGTATAGGCATATTTTGAGGCATTGCCATCTGAGGTGAATATAGATCCTTCTCCTTCCCTTTTCCTCATGGATATGAAGCTTTTAAAGTATTTTTAATGTTGTTTTTGTGTGACAGAAAAGTTATATAGAATTTATTGGTACTGTTATTTACATGTTCATGTGCATAACTGTAATGTATCTTATGCCTTTCTTGCTTTTGTAATCAAGCCTCTTCTGCTACTGGCTATTTAATGAAAGCCTTCTCATGTAAGGCAATACATTAACTGAGTAGTAGCATCTGACTAGGTAGCTGGACTGTTCCTCTGAATAAGGAAGCTAAAACAACAGAGGCTCTTTTCTGCCAGCGTGCTGTGTCCGTTCCATATGGCACAGATAGGTTAGAACCAGGGAGGATGTGTTAAAATTTTTACACTCCAGGCCTCTACGTAAGTGGAATTTTGAATTACAGACTCTAGCCAAAGGACTAAATTTTTAATTCTTACCAATGAGTCACTTCTGCAATTTCACAAAATAAACTTAGTTTTGGGGACTACTTAGGTTATACATAATTTGGGGAGCTTTTTAGACAGAAAGGAATTTCCTCTGACATCTTCTCATATACATTGTATGTAGTAGTTCTTAATATTAACATGTTTTTTCCAGATATCATTTAATACTCATGCTGTTTGTTGTATAGCAGGGGAAGGATGCTGACTAAAATCTAAAATGCTACAGAGAAAATTAAAAGCATTAAAGTGCCCTTTCAACTTGACTATTTGCCAAATTGAGCTAGCTGGCAAAATTATGACTGAACAACTTGTGTTGGAATTTTCTCAGTCACTGAAGTTAAAATCTATCACAGATAAGGTTTCATTTCAGCAGAGTAGTTTCTTGCCAGCTTCTCTGTCCTCCTTCTCAGCATTCTGCTAAAAATTGCCTTTGCATTGGCAGTTTCAGGGCTTTTGAATAACCAATGGGTTATTTCACTTACTCTTAGAGAGTCAGGGCCCCATTTCTTTTTGCTGATGGGGCTTGCTTCTGAAGGCAACCAGATTTCAAAATACAAAAATTTTCTGAGAGGTAGTATTTCTTCTTTCCACATGCCTTTATTGCTAAGGCAACCTGGCCACAAAGAGCACTTCAAAGAGATTGGTTACTGTTGTTTGTTTGAAATACAAGAGCAATCGATAAGAATATCTAACAATGAAGTGGTGAGAATGTAGTGCTTTATGATAAAGCAACTTTCAGTTTGATGCATTGAGAAATGAAAGTAAAATAACACCTTAAAGGTTAACTTGGTCAAATGTAAAACCCATGAGATCACTAAGGCTGATCAGCTGTTTGACTGGCAGTTACACAGACAAGTGAAAAGATGAGCAGATCATGTTAATGTGCTGGACTAAGAATGCGGTGAAACGACCTCATGTTGCTTCATGATGAACTATCAAACAACAGGAAGGTTTTTAAATAAAGACTCCTTTTGCTTCAAAATGCAAGTTTCAGCAGTCAGCAGATAAAAATGATGATGAAAAATAAAAATGAGACTTGTGGAAAAGAAATAGAGCTATTCAGTTTCTACAAAGAGTGGGGCTGGAGGGAATAGGTTAGCTCAGGTAGCTTGTTGATTTAAGGCAGATCAACACATGCAGGCCCTATGATGCTTGTCACAAAAACTGCAGCAATTATTTTTCAAAGGTTCAATCACAAAAAAAAAAAAATCAGAAAGCACTAACTACATTTTTTGTTTGGGTGATGAGAGGATACTATTCCAGATTTTGGTTCAAAATATCATATTTTGACCAGAGGCTTTTTATAATCTTTCATAATAGTATTTGTCTGGGAAGCTGGCTGGTCCACAAACTCAAAAGTATATGAAATATTCCTTTCTATCCAGTAGGTCATTCCATGAAGTGAAATTTCTCTGAGAGACTGACTCAGGCTGTTATCATTTGGCCAGTGAGGTTGTCTACTGACTGGTAACAAATCAACCTTTGTCAGTGAGAAGCAGTCTCTTAATTCACTTTCTTTGAAGTCCTTTGTAGAGAAGGCATTGTGAATCCAAAAAGAAAACAGTATAACCAAAGTCAGCATCATGAATGAAAATTATGTGAATGAACTTTGTCCTTATTTCAAGGAACCAGTCACTGAAACTGTGAAACTCACTTGGAGATGAGATGTTTGTGCCACAAGCATGTGTCTTATTTTTTTTATAAGTGAATCTTTTGTTATGCTAAAGGTAGGTGCTTCTCAGAAACTGCATACCCATGTTAAAGACTTTTAAGTAACTGAGGAACATGTTGAATGCTTTTGTTCCACCAACAAAGTAATGTTTAACCTTTGATCATCAAAAGCATTTAGAGAATGAACACCTATTGATTCCCCCATAAAGGAATATAGGGGGAAGAGAATTTTTCAGTCCTAATTTCCAAATCCTCCCACTTAAATCAAGCAATAAAAAGAGCATTCACAAACTGTACATTGGAGACAGCTCAGTTTATATGTGTTGTATTGCTTTTATTTTGACCTAATGGGGATGCTGTTAAGGTCAAAGTCTCAGTGGGACACAAGCTGTCTAAATGGATGCAGAGAATTTTTTAGTTGGGAGCTGGGGAGAAACCAAGACAGGCAGGTGAGCAGCCAACATCCTGGCTGGTACTCTGCTCTCACAAAAGAGCATGTACTCTGCAGTATAGATCCAAGCCCTTCATGTCCTAGCGGAAGCTTTCCATTAAGCTTCAGGGGCACTGTAGCAGGCATTGTGTTCAAAATTGTGACCAAATTATGGATGCGTTGCACTCAGTCTGTTAACAGCAGTACGCTCTCATCAAAGAATAGATGCATGTATAACTAAAGTACTCAGAAATATCCATTATGGTCAAAGAGTCTGTGCAATCTGTTTATCCTAAGACAAGGCTTGGGCAGGATTTAATCACAGTTTGTAGCTAACTACATGGGGAATGGTAATGTCATAAGAAAAAAGCTCATCGGTCTAGCAGATCAATGTATAAGAAAAGCTATTGTCTAGAAATTGGAACGGGATAAATTTAGACTAGAAAACAGGTACAAATATTTAGCAGTGAAGATATTTAACCATTCAAAGATCTTAATCTTGCTGAGAAGCATGGTGGATTTTTCATCCCTGCATTTATTTATTTATTTTACCTAATTCGAGCATAATTCAGGGAATCTCTATTGACTGTGCTATATAGTACTAATGAATAGGAATGAATAGACTAATGAATAGGAATATACCTTCTGGTTATATTATGAATGAATGAATTCTGGTGGAAGCACAGAGTATTCTGCCTCTGCAAAGTCAGGAAGCATATTTAGTACCTGAACATGGATTTTGGCTAGAGGTAGTTGGGAATTTTTCACCCAAATGATATTCTACTGTGAAGTGTAATTTCAAAGGGGAAAAAAAGCATGATAGCGTTTTTTTTAAGTGTCATATTTTTCTGACAGAGAATTTAAATTAAAATTACTATTTTATTTCATGTTAGTTGACCTGAATCAGACTATTGATTTTGTTTTGACACTCATCTAAATTATTTTGTTTCAGATCAATATTAAATATATATATAAAGTGGCTTTTATTTATTTATTTATTTATTTTCCTCCTCCTCTCTCTCATAGATAAATTCTACCTTTATAGAACTTAGTTTCTTTTACAAGCTGGGTTTTTGGTCAAGCATGTATCCTCTAATGACTTTTTTTGGAATCATGAGACAATTGGCTAGTGTATGCTGCAGGTAAATTCCTTTTGGTCTTGATGGTGTCGAGTCTGCCTATTATGGAGACTGGAGGCAAAACTAGTTTGAGAGATGGAGTTTAATGCTGAAATACAACTGAACAATCAAATAATTTATTTCTGTGAAATCTAGTTGTTTTAACTGAATATATCAAAATAGAACTTGTTGACAAACAGTCACAGAATCATAGAATAGTTTGGGTTAGAAGGTTCCTCAAAGACTGTCTTCTGCCAATCCCCCCACCATGGGCAGGGACACCTCCCACCAGACCGGGTTTCCCAAAGCCCGGTTCAACCTGGCATTGAACACCTCCAGGGATGGGGCGTCCACAGCTTCTCCGGTCAGCTTGTTCTAGTCCACCTTTATAGTAAAGAATGTATTCCTACTATCTAATCTATATTTCCCCTCTTTTAATTTAAAACTCTTTCCCCTTTGTCCTATTGCTACACTCCCTGTTAAAGAGTCCCTTCCTATCCTTCCAATAGGCCTCCTTTAAGAATTGCAAGGTTTCTATAAGATCTCCCCAGACCCTTCTCTTCTGAATTTCTGAATGTATTTAGTTCTTTGGCATTTGTTCAATGTTTCTATTCAGCTTCAGGATTAAACCAAAAGTTGTAGAGAGTTTGATTCTAAATTTTGCTCAGTTCCTATTTTCAAATTCATTGTCATAAAAGACTCAAGCTCATGGCAATACCAGGTCTATTATGGTTATGCTTTTTCTTCTGCGTCTCCAAAACAACTAGATCTTGGTATAAACTTTTATGGATGGAGGAGATGGACATAAAGAATATTAAGACATGCAAAAAATAATAATAACTAAAAAAAAAAAAAAAAGTGATAGTACAAAGACTGAGCTGCTGTAAACAATTCACATAAAAATCAAAATTGTGAAATCTCTTGGCTTTTCAGGCCCTCCAGTATTTGGCTTGGAAGGAAAGATACAGCTTTTGGTATTAACCATATCTCTTCAAAACTAAAATGCCTCCTATAAAATGACTTCTTTTTATTTCACTTGAAAATATTGCTGTCAGCCCAGGCAAGCTTGACAGTCTGTCCAGGCATTACAGTAGAGTGTATCGGGTTTTAGGGAATGCGGACCATTGTGTTATTGGGTTTTTGGTACGTGCTTCTGGATGTAGAGTTGAGTACTTATATGAAGTAAGTATTTGGATTGTAGAATGATGTAGGTAGGAAGAAAAATGTTGTTGGAGAGCTTTGGTAATATTATGTAAGGTAATAGTGACAATAGCAGAAGAGATAGAATTGAAACCAGGGAAATAAATTTTAATGATAAAATTTGGTGATTTGATAATGATGATTTACTGTTGTGTGTTTTTTTTTTTCTTATAAAAAACAAAATCTATTTTTTTTTAACTCAAATATTAGAATTAGTACTTTTTTGTTTGTTTGTTTGTTTTTTCCTGTTCTGAATATATCAGTCAAAATAACAGGTTTGGCTATTTCTTTCCAGTTGACAATTTCAATTAAATTAAAACCATAAAGAATTCATAAAGAAGAATTAATAAATTGTATATTCTTCTGCAAGGTAAATTATATGACATTTTTGTTGACTGTCATGTAGTTAGAAGTGGATCTTCTAAGAACAGTACTAATCTGAAAAAAAAAAAATCTAAGTAATCTAAGTTTACAGATTTTTTTTAACATGATTAAAACACCAACATTTTATTTTTATTTTTTTATAAAGGAAAATGTTCTGAAGAGTATTTTTGATTTAAAATTATATTCCTTTTAATGAATAATACATATATATAAAATTTATTTTATGAGATGTATTCTTCAATTTTAAGAAAAGTCAATGATATAGAACATTTGGGAACATTTTGAAGAAGTTGTTGAAAAGGATTTCCTTCATATTCCCAAAAATCTAGTCAGTCTTACTCTGCTTCATTTCCACATCTTCTTTAAAAAGCATGTTTTTTAGGTTTTGTCAGCAAACAATGCACAGAATCCAGATCTAGAATGATTTAGTGTGGTGAAACAGCATATGGATCAAGTTACTCACTAGACAGATTACTGTTCATAATGTGTCTTGTCATGTGGTTATTCTTATTTTTCTCTGAGATACTAGGGAACATTATCTAGTGCCCTGTGGTTACTCGGTAAGCAACCCATATTATTACTGGTTATTCATTTAAGGTAGTTTCTTTGTTTGTTGGTTGGTTGAATTATTGAATTAAAGAATAATGATTATGAATTCAGCTGTTCTTTTTTGTGTAAATCTTTCGTGAATTGGTCCCGATATCTGTGAATGTCATTTTTATTTGTCAATAGTCTCTGGGTAGTTTCGATTAATAACTTACATGTGTGGTTGTTTTTGTTTGTTTGTTTGTTTTTGAGGACTGTTTGCCTGGAGATGGTTCATTATTTATGTTGAACTATTAGGCAGATGACTTAAGCAATTTGGCTGGAAGACCAGTGTATTTTAATTATGAAATAAAACAAAACAAAAACACAACAAAATAATTAGAATTTAATTTGATAAAATGTTTCAGTCCTGTATACTTATTTGCAGAATGGTTCACGGAGCAAGCATCTGGCCTTACAACTTTTTCTGTAAGGATTTAGTTATTTTATCACAAACAAAATCTCAGCTCATTGATCAAATAAATTGTTATAAATCAACTATCCATTCATGGTAGATTTTATTTAATGAGAGAATGTAAAATATGTAAATGTGTGTTTATAATTCTATTAATGCACTCTCTTTTGTTTGATAGTGTTGATTTAGTACTCCACTGAGGTCCCCTTTGGTGTTTACATTTGCTTTCTCCTGTTGCTTTGCTTCCTATTATTCATTCAAGACATATACTATTCAAATGATGACCTATTGCTTTCATTTCTGCTTCCCATCCTTCCTTTACACTTAACAACACCATGACAGATTTGCCAACGAAGTTAGGCATGTTTCATTCCCCTACATCAAAAGTCCACTTTCCTGTCCTCTTCTTTCTCCTCCAAACACAAAACAAAGCCAGCAGCTGTTTAAATCCAACCTTCAGTTTCTAAAATGCAAGTAAACAGGAAATACCTGTTGCATATGGTATCTGCTTCACTGTATTGCATGGTCTGCTGAGCTCTGAGCCAGTTATTTTTATAAATTTTGAGTGCTGTTGCTTGTTCAGATCATGCACTGTTATCTGCCAAGCTTATACAGAGAGAGTTTGTGTCCTAAAAGAAATCTTTGACTGATACTAAAAAAACGACTCTCCCAAACAATAAAGAACTAGGCGCTTTCTAGACATGCAAAGCATTTGCTAGAAATCAGATGTTTTGAAATATGTTCTTTGTGTGATTTATTATTTATTGAAGAATTGTATTGAAAATACCTATGGAGGGAAATAAATAACTTTCAGGTAATATGAAATAGAGCAACATTTTTGTGAGGATTGGATCACAGTGGGTATGGATTTTTCAAAAGTCCTGATCATTTGCAGTTCCACTGGAAATCAATGGAAACTGCACCTGCTCAGCACCTCTGTAAAATCAGACCCTCTAGGATTCTGAATAGTAACAGCAATTATGCTATCAAGGGCAAAATTACTAGAACTATACATTTTCTTGCCTCACAGTTATTCTCTGAAAAGTGTTTTTCTAAAAATGGTGTCTTGGGGTTTTCCATTTCAGTGCAACTCAGTGTCTCTGTAACTCACTTGTTCCATTTCAAGGGAAGAATGTGTTGGTTTTATACCAGAGATGTGAAGGATAATCCTTTCATTTCGTTTTCCGTTATTTTTTCTTTTTCATTTTTAATTTGATTTTTTTTTGTTTATTATTATTTTTATTATTTTTCTCACAAGCACCACCAGTAAAAGTTTTGGGGAGTCAGAGTCTGTCTCTTAGTTGTACCAGCTATCATTATCATGTTATGAGGGAAAAGAAACAGGGCTGTACTTAATGGCAGAATGACTATGTCAACAATCTCACTCTATTGTAAAAAGAGATGAGCACCATACCGATATGTAAGCAAGAATGATTATTTTTAAGGTACATAGTGTAATTCTCCCATTCTCCTCAGAAACAGTAAGGCAATGACTGAAATATTTGGTCTGGGTGTTGCAGTTCAGGAAAATTTGGATCAGAAGAGAATCTAGAGAAAAGCGAAGAAAAAAAAAACACAACTATTAATCATGGAATACCAAGAGGAATGGGTTGTTTAGTCTAGGAAACTGTCACAATTGCTGCAGAGTGGGAGCAGGCTGCCCCCGGGTATGTGCAGATAGAGCTGATCCTCCTAGAGAAAGGCGGTTCACCAGATCACCGTTTTAGGTCCTTTGCAGACCTGCGTTCATTGATTCTATGGCTATTCTAAAAAAGCCTTCCACAGGTGGTGTTGTCTTGGACCTGAACATTGAGAGAGAGATTCAACATGGCAAGATCGAGCAGAATCTGTTTCTTATCTTCTGTACCTGGCTTCTCTCCTCTTCCTTTCCTGTCTGTTTAGCCTGTTTAAGCTTGGCTTTTTCCCTTAAAGGGGAGGGGAAAAAAAAAAAAAAAAAGAAAAAAAAAAAAAAAAAAGGAGAGGGAAAGAGAGGGAAGAGAGAGAACCCCCATAAATGTGGACAAGAAAACTAATTTCTATTCTGATCTGAAGTGATAACAGCAGCTCTAATCAGATGGTCCTGTTTCAAAACCCACTCTGACAGAGCTGCCTCCTGTCGATGTGTGGGCAAACTTCTCACTCGCAGGCTGTGAAGAAAACACCAGTTTGTAAAGACAGACTCTCTGGCAACAGTAGAAGATCCTTAGTAAAACAAAATAAAACTTTGGCTTACTATCTTGAAAGGTTTCAGACTAGCTCCTCTTCTGAACATGGATGTAACAGTGAAGGTCTCAAAAATGCTTCTAAATGAATAATCTAAGCTGAGGGGAAAAGATTGGATCAACAGAATTTTGGCATTAATTTCAGAGTGCTGTGTGCTTTTCAGCTTGAACTTCCAAATGTTTTTGTGTTTCAAAGCTGTCCTTTTGAACTAGAATACCTCAACACTTAAAATAAAAAGAAGTTATAAGCAGGGATAGTTGTAGACACTGAAACCTTTGCCCACAAAGAGTTTTAATTTTGATGAAACAACAACAAGAACAACAAAGTTTGGAACTGGCTGCTCATAACCCTGAAAAGTTTTTGAATAAGATAGTAGACTAACACTAGCTGATGTAAAGGCGCCCTCTTGACAGCACATGTATCTGTCACCTCATCCACTTCAGTGGATGCCTTGCTAGCGGGCTTTTGATTTCCAGATTTTTGTTGCAAATTACAGCTCTTCAGTGTCAGCTTTAACCCTGCCTCTGTCCTTTTGTATTATCTGTATTCTTTCTAATTGGGTGGCACAATTTATTTCCTTTAAATCAGTGCGATGTGGTAAAAGGACCATGCTCAGTGCCAAAATTTTGTTAGTAAAAGAACGTTTGATTCCCAATAAATCCTGTAGTCCTTTCTTTGTCATGATTCAGCCCATGACAGTTTAGACAACATCCTTGCTGACTCCATGCTTTGTTATGACAGCTTGTTTGTTCCTCCTAGAGCCAGATATCAACCTTTTCCTCATCCCTAGTTATTCTATGGCATTTCAGAATTTAGAAGGCAGCTGTGTTAAATACACTGAGAACCTCTCCTTACCATCATTGGAGAGACCTCTCCATCTGTGTAATAGCACTTCTTAAATCAATATCATTTAGCTGTCTCTGGGCCTGGCTGCAACTCTTTGCATATTTAGTTCTTTTCAGGGAGTGTGCAAATGTTACAAAAAATCTCATTCCTGAGAAGCATAAATACAGAACATTGCTGTTCACAGGACTCTGGCATTTCTTGTTGGATCAACTGATAAGAAGGAAGGGGACAGAAGAAAGAAAACATAATGCATGTGCATTTTTTTACTACGAGGAATGCATTAAACAAAAAGCCTGGCACTCTATGGCTCTGTAATCTTGTGGGGATCTGACCGTCCACTATCTGTTTTGGGGAGGGCTGTCATGGTGAAGCCAGAATTATTTATATGTGCTGCCCAAACTCAACTTGGAATTAGGATCCACCTCAATCAGCAGCAAGTAGCCAACCTGAAAGAAAATGAATTTTTGGAAATATTTTCCAGTATTTCCCATTAGGTGATGACAGGTTATGTTTTGGCTCATTGGTTACATAGTATCACGTTCAGGAGAAAGTCAATATTGTTTTTTGCAAAGTGACTGGGGAGGAGTGGAGGAACTGGAGAATCATTTTGTGAGTTGTAAACAAAACCTTTCTTGTCACTTAGATACAGGGAAGACTTGCTTTTGGCATAGGATCAGATAACCATATCTAATAGATGCAATGAAGCTACTTGCAGTAGTTCATTGATTGCAAATACATTTGAGCATTTGTTGGATCCGGGCTGCACAGGTTGCTAGCTTGGGACTTACATAAAATGCTTTACATGCAGCCACTATACTTCTTCCAGTTTGATTAGAAGTCTGGATATGATACCCCTAATTATAAAGAGATATTACCAAGAGAATAAACCCTGCTGAGATTCCATTATGATGGATATTGAGATAGTGAAACAATTACAATGGTAGCCCATATGAATGTCAAAATAAATGAATAAAGTCTTGCTAGTGGAAGTTATAATGCTGTTAAACAAATGAGATTAAATCCTGAAAGCAAGCAACACACATAAATGTGTCAGTTCTGCAGTCCTGTCTGAAGTAAGGAAGTTGAAATGAAAATATCAGTAAGGTCTGCAAATGCATTTAGTGGATACCAGATCCACGGCTTACTCCAGATCTGCATGTGAAATGTTCCAAAATGGACATGCTGGTACACTAATATGCTTGGTTTTGTTGTTTCACACCTTTCATTTCTGTGCAGTAATTGTTAGAATAGAACTGATCTAGACTGATGAAGTACAAGACAATCTATTTTCTCTGCTCCTAGCAGCTCTGCAGAGAAGTCGGATAGGGCTATCTGAAATAACTTCCAATCATTAGCCTTTATCTGTTTCAATATAGACTTCCAGGAAAATGTGTCTTTGAGGACCAGATCATCAGTGCCTTCATTTAGCTGAAGAAAATCAGTTGTACATATACCATGATTCTCAATTAACAGTATGGGTTGAATAAGATTGCATCCATCTTTTTGAAACCTGCTCTCATTTGTTACAGCCAAATGCTCATAGAAGGCACACTGCTTTCTATGAAGTTTTCATTTTTTTCTCAACTAATTAATCTGTTATCATGTGATGGGATCTATTCATTTCCAGAGCTGTAAATATTTGGGAACACGGACTAACACACTAGTCTTACATTGATGTAACCCTTAACTAGAAAAAATGTTCCAGATTTGCTTCTTAAGTGAGAGAGAATCAAGAAGCCAAAGAGATACAGCTTTCAACAAGCCACTGATTGGTGTAACTAGAATTTAGTTGTGAATTTTTAGAAATCTTAGAATGAAAAGGACGTGAAACATCCCCCGCCATTCCACACTTTCTTTGTCTATCACTTCCATCTACGTAGCCTTAATGTGATCAGGTGCATACTACTTCTTCATTAGTGTTTCCCTGTATATTAGTTCATAATTAAGACCAACTACCATGATTTTCACATGGCAGGTTTCAAGTTAATCATTGAAAAACCTGCCAGGATAACCACAGTTACCTAGGTACCAGTGAGATGCTCAATCATGTGCCTACCTGAAAAGGTGCAAGTGGTCTTGCTGGTGCTGTTGGGAATAGGCCTGTATTATATCATTGTTTTACCACTCTAGCAGGTTTCGTCAAGAATCTAGGCTGCTTTTGCAATTCAGGTTTGCAAAACCTGGTTAGAAAACTCTCCTGTTCTAAGGAGATGCACACAGTTTTTGTGCTTTAGCAGTTATGTATTCAGAAACAGAAAACTGGATAGTTTGAAAATTCTTGTTTAAAAAATTTTTGGGATCTGAGATTTTAGGTTTCATCAGGTGCTTTGAGAATGCCTTCTGTAATTGAGTTAAGATGTAGGTGCCTCAGTTATATTTGTGGAAATGTCTCATATTTAAGTACTTTACTGAATCAGGCCTTAATTAATTGGAAAAAATAGAGATATAAATGCATTAAGGGTTAATATTACAGCAACTTCAATTAATGATCCAAGATAATTCTGCTTAGCTACAAACCATTATAAAGGAGATGCAAAACAGCCGTTATATGCAGTCACATATAATAGTGTTATTTAACATGTGACCCAGCGGCTTACATTATCTAGTGCAGATGTTTTCAATTGAAATAAGCACATAAAACTTGCCATCCCCTGGCACAACTGGTAGAACATTATTTCTGCTAGAAAAATAAATTTTGTGCTGCACAGATATTTCATCTGTCACAGCCATGATCCATAAAACTGGAAAACTTTTCTGTACTGAAGACTTGCCGAGCTGAAAAGGAATGAGAACAAAGTGCATTTTTCACCTTCATCTTTTATTTCTAAATGTCTCTGACATTAACATATACAGGTGTTGGATTTCTTTATATAGTAAGAGATCAAATACTGTGAAATTTGTTGCAACTGGTTTTAAATAAAAATGGCTCTGAAAATAAAAAGATGTGAACATAAATACTTGAGCTCTGTTCCCTACTTATATGAGCCGACTTAGTATATAATTAGTATAAAGTTATATAAAAAGCAAATGATTAATTGCATGACTATTAACAAAATAAACATTGTAGTTTTCCATTTGCTTAAAGAATTTTAGGCTCAGAGTCTTGGAGGGACTCCAGCTTAAAAGAATGTGGTTTTGCACCAATTAAATTTGTCTTGTAGTTTCAAATGAATTAACTCATACTTTCTCTCCAGCTGCCTGTTCCATAGTATGATCCATTATGGGATGGATCTCATGTAGAAGTAGCTACATTTCTGTGTGGGTAAATTTAAATATAAGGCTTTTACAACAAATTAGTTTTTAGAGCATTTGGGAATCCTTCTGAAATAAAGGTGGTGTTTAAATGCTGAAGAATAATGTTTAATTATAAGTAGGAAAGATACCATTTACTTGAAATAAGTGCTTATATTTTTGTAGACAATTGTTTTACTACAAAATAGCAATAGTGAGTTACTTAAATACAGCTAAATATCAGACATCTTTTTTTCTTAATTATTTTGTTTTATCCCACTGGAGCAACAAGCAGCTGTGTTACAACACAGCCAGCTCCTCTTCAGTAATAAAGATGCTCCAGTGTGCTAACTGTTAAATTTCTGAATTTGTGAGTATTTAAATCAGATGTCCTAGAGAACAGGAGATAATCATATAAGTGTAATATTGGGACTGATGAACTTTTCAAAGAAAAATAAGCCTGTTGGATATAAAACAAACAAACAAAAAAATGACCCTTTCTGCATCATACAAAGTTTACCTGCATAAGAAATGATGGCACACCCCTCCCCAGTGGGATTTAATGGTGAATTCTGCCTTAGAACAACAAAAGATATGTTAAGATTTATGCATATGGGAAAGGGATACTGTCCCCTTCTGGCTACATTTAACTTGGAAAATTTCACTCAGTACACTGAATATGACTTTTGCTTGCACTACAAGGAAGCTACTTTTTGCCAACTTTGAATTAAGTTAGAAAAAAAGAAAAGTGGAACCAGACCTCACATGTGTGAACCAGTAGAGAATGAATGGAAAAAACTGCCAAAGCATAGTGGGAATATCTTTCAGAAAATCCAAAGTAAGGAGTGAAAGGTAGGAAAAAAAAAATAGAACAGAGATATTGATGACTAAATAGATACCTGCATGTGTGCAAGGTAAGGCAAGGAATTCTGTACAGTGTACAGAAAGATGTAAAATCACAACAATCTAGCTCAGGTTATCAGTAACAGTTTAGACTACATAACGTGGAGGTCATCATGTGATAATTTACCCTGCTAAAAAGTTAAATGAGTTAGCTAAGGCTTGAATGATATGTTTCTGCACTGCTCTGCAGAACAGGCATGTGGAGGGTAATGTTATGATTTGGTTATGAGGCCTTGATTTGTACAAATTACATCTCATTTCATGCATGTGTTCTCTTGCTGGCACTGGTGACCCCAGCCTAAATTACTACACTGAAATGGTGTTATAAAAATTTTAAAGCTCAGCCTGATCCTTCTCACCTTATCTGTTTTATCTGTACCATCACTTGAGTATCTATCACTAAGGGAAATGCAGAGTGGACTTTAATAAGAATTTGCCAATCTCATATTGCAATTTACTTGCCTACCCTGGAAAGTTATCAATTAGATCTTGGTTCAGACTAATAGGAGGAAAAAAAAAATAATTAAAGATTTGGTATCATTATCCTGGGGTTTTAGAAGAACTGAGACAAAGTCTGGCTGGAATTCTTCTGTGAGGTTCAGACACATGAAAGATATGGGAGTTTGCAGGGAAAAGTTACTTGAAGGGTTGTTTGCCTTTCTGGTACAATATGGCTCATCTGTCTAAGCTGGTGCTGCGGCTCTGTGCTTCAGGTTAGGGATAAGAAAAGACTTGGTAACCCTTATACACATCAATGTTACATGAATAGAAGAGTGAGTAAGGACTACAGATCAGCTTGAAAATTCCCATGGCTCTGTATCTGCCATTGTGTTCACCTCAATGTCTGTGATAAGAATTTAGATTTGAAGCATCCTTTTTTTGTTTGTTTGTTTGTTTTTCAAGAAAAAAAAAAAAAAAGAAAAGAAATTGCAGTGTGTGTGAAACAAAGCAAATCTAGAAGCAACTACAAAAACAAGTCTTCTCTTATATTTTACTGGTTGAGGGTTAAGGCCAAGGATTCCTAGTTCTGGAGTATTCTTATTTGGTATTTTATTTTATTGGGCCCTTGTCAGTGGATATAGATCCACATTCAAACTTTCCTGAATTAAAGAGAAAGCATAAATGAAAAAGATCCTTCTGGGATAAGCTCTGAGGATGATGAATGCTCACCATCCTTTCATTACACAAGAAAAGTGAGTTTTGTGGTGAAAGGAGTGCAAAAAGGAGTGAAGACTCAAGCCTTCATTCCAAAAAGTACTAGTGACCTTTCTACATGTTGGTTTTGAAGGACAAATTTGAAGTGAGCAGTTTCCTTTCTTTGCAGTGGGAATGATGTAGATTTTCCTAACTAATAGGGCTGTTCAGAAAATTGCATTGAATGCTGAGATGCCACAGTGATGTGACACCTTAGAGAAATCATTGTGAATAACTTAAAAAGCCAGAAGATACATTATTCTTAACTGAGAAATAGCAATTATTAAAAAAGAGCTTATCGGTTCAATGCCATGTAAAAAATCTCTACCTTCCCCCTGCTAGAGGCATATTCAGAAGATATTTTTCGTAAGGTATTTGCAATATTATCCATTAAAGAGCAAAGCTGCTCTTCTCTGGCAGGCATGAGTAGCTGTGGCTTTCACACAAATGCCTTCCCTCTCCTCACCACCTTCTTTGGAATGCAACACTTTGTCAAGGGTACATCAAGAGCATTTGGTCATTTGCAGTTTCTCAGAGCAAATGGACTACCAGGACACAGGAGTCGTTGACCTCTAGCATCAAGGTTTAAAAATAATTTACATTCCCATTGAGTTAACTTGAACAGATACACCATTGTTTAATGAAATATTGTTGATAGATGCAGTTTTCCATTGTAGCACAAGAGGAAAGCGTCAGTTAAGTGATTTACTACCTTGATAGTTTCCAAGTCAATATCTATGTAGATGGCTAGTAAGATGCCCAGAGTGTTCTGATCAATGGACTGTTCTTCATGTATGTTTTCTTGGGGGGAGGGGTGGGGAGTATGGGTATTATAAGGCTGTTGAAACCAAATCCTGAATTCTTTATTTTACTTACAGCTGGGGTATCGATAAAAGCAAAAGCAACACATCCTGTGTTTAGATATTGAGGGCTGTGCTGGAGATGAGATCCAACGTTATGCCTTTATCAAGTAGTTCCAATGTTGTGGTAGCCAAACTGGTGCACGGACTAGTTGTAAAAAACAACATTTGATATCCTCACTTCCATATCTCATCTATCCTGCAGTTCCACCCCAGGCAAAGATTTAGTGGGGACAGAATTGGTAACTGGCACTGTATTCAGAGATGAACTGGACTTAATCTTACGTGGGTTTCAGGGGTAAGGATATGCTGTATGAAACATACCTGCTTGGCAGATGTGAAGTTTTCTGTCACAGTGTTATTTTTCTGGGAGAGGGAATGCATCTTGATCCTGGCTACCAGCTGCTTAACAACAGTGCTGTGATCATCGGGGAGCCCCTTTGCTTAAAGGTGACAGAGATGTCACTTTTTGTAGGATTTACCATTATATTGACCATTTCAGAGATTTCTGAATGAGAATACCCTTGTAGGCCCAGTCTTCCTCTTTTGACATTAGGCAAGGAATAAAAGAAACTGCAAAATTTGGCTTTTATTGATTAGGAGAATCCTAACCTCCTTGCTCATCTTCTGGACTTCAACACGGATCCTCTGAGTTTTTCTTCAGGATATTTTCAGTAATTTGAAGGATGTTTCAGGCAGTCTCCCCTAGAAAATGCACAATGATAGAGGGAGCAGAATGTCCAACCTTCTGTGTGGATGCAAAGGTCCTGTAGTCTGTTTCTCTTTACTCCTGGTCCTTTTCCTTCTTTTTTATTAGTTGTGTTTTTGTTTTGATGCCGGAGTTTATTTTTCTTTTGGTATTTCCTATTACTCAGCTCTCCAATTCCCAATTTCTTTTGTTAAGTGATTAAACGATTATCAAATGGGCAGAGGATTTTTCAGCACTTCTGTTGCTATGGTGACCAGATGTGAAGGCCAGAGAAGGAATAGAATTTGAGCTTCAGAAATAAAATGGAATCAAACTACTTTTGCTATTAGAGAACTTTTCCCATGATTCACTTTTCTCCAATGAGGTTAGTTTTATGCAAAGGAAAACAAAACAAAACAAAAAAAAAAAAGCAAGAGATAAATAAATAAAACTAATGCTTTAGATGATCGTGAAAATAAAGCATCTGATATTTTTTATTATTTTTTTTTTTATATCAAAATTTTATTAGCTATAGCATCCTTTCCATTAATTGTCACTGCAAGTTATTAGTCTTATGTACTCTGGGTAGAAGTGAATGCATGGACATGTTTTTGGTAGAATACATGAAAAGATTAGGTCTTGAAGATTAAATGTAAATACACATGGAAAGTCAATACTGGACAATTATTACTCCATTCATTGAGTCTGGGTGACATCTTTGTCGGCCATGAGGTGTTGGAATAGTCACGATGGCAACTAAATTAGCCACTTACTCTTTACAGCATGAGGAATTGACAAGTTGAATATCACCCAAGGGAATGGGATGGTTTTTAAGGTTTAAGTCCTGGCAGTTAATGTGATTTATTTATTTATTTATTTATTTTGAATATCTAATTGACAGGAGTGAGGGATCACAATATTTCTTTGCCCATGGAAACTTTATTTTTCTTTCTGCAGTCCTGATTGCCTAACTGAACAAATAGTGAAATACGTTGAAGTTAAGGCAGGGCAGTGATCAGATGTTGTTACTCCTCATTAGGTCACTCAAGCTTGTTTGAAAATTACTAGATTCTGTCCAGCTACGGTGTTGAACTCCAAACAGTAGGCATAATTTACCTGTACCAGAAAAACATTCTCAAGCCACTGGTCTTGATGTTTATCTGCCAAGCTTCCAGAATCCTCTTTCATTCTAGGAGGCAGTAATGCTTCTTTCTGGGTGTCAAGTTATGGGAGCAAAACCTGTCGGAGTTGGTCCCCTAACCTCAGCCTTTCCTGACCACGTTTTCATTTCCTGGGCTGCAAATGTAATTTTACTTATTTTCATTTCATTCTAACATTCAGGACAGAAGGACCGTACCTTAGCAGGAGACTTTATCAGATGCTTTGCTTTGTGTCTTCCAACAGAGAAGGATTTTCTTTTTTTTTCTGTGAGTTATGGTATTGGCTGACTGGGACAGCTGTGGTTAGATTCATTAAAAGTCTATTTTGTTTGTTTGTTTTTGTTGTTAGTGGTGATGTTTTGTTCTGTTTTAAATGGGTGAGGTCAAGGACAAAAAAGGATTGTCTTCTGTCTTGCATTTATACCTAAAAACCTCAATGGGAATTATTTTAGTTGATGTGATTTACCTGAAATGTGGCTGAATTTAAGTTAGGCTGTGTATATCTGTACTTTTTCCACATCATTGGTTCCTCATTGCTTCAATATTAATAGCAACTGTCATGCAAGATACCAAAAAGAATCTTTAATATATTCTGCTGAAGTCCTTTTGTGTCTGTGTTGAGCTTTAACATAGTGCCTCTTATTTCTGCAGGCAAAGAGCAGTCACATGGAAGAGCAATGTGATAACGAAACGGGTGCAAGTACTCTAGCCATCTCTCTCACTTGTTTGAGAATTTACTTTATTCTGTATACTGTTGTTTAACACAAAATAGTATTTTCCTTACCTGCAGTCTTTCTCACATTATCTTTTCATGGATTTACATTGATTCATGTAAAGTCTGACTTTACATGGATGTAGAAGTAAAAAGTTGCTGTATAACACTCTGATCTGCTATAATGACTGTATTGGCATTACAGTGGTTTGGATCCTGGTAGCTGCTCTTGAAAATGTGATTACTTTTCAGGCTGTCAGACTGCGTGTACAGGTGGATGTCTGATGTTCAGTCTTTTCTAATTTCACCTTCTGTAGGCAAATATATGTGTATATATGTATGCGTCCATTAAAACAGACCCTACCTGGTGGATGCAGAATGTCATGTGCCTCTGAACTGTACAGAATTCATAAATTTCTTCAAAACTGTGGAGCTCTCCGTCTAGGAATTACCTATCCATCTGTGTAACACTTCCTAACAGATTGGTGATTTTAATGATTGAGAATAGGGATTAGAAACTTCACCTTTTCCTCTGCCTTTCACTGAAGAATCATCCTGAGCTGGAGTTTGTTAAAGAAACTCAGCACTGAAAGTATGTTGCCAGGGGGCTTGACACACCAGATTTCAAAGACCCACACTGCTCTACATCTTTATTGCCTTTCTTTTTACAGGTCAAGACATCTACAGAACACTGCCTGAAGTGACATTGATGAATTATGTAGTATTACTGTTAGTGTGAAATGGAGTAGCTAGAATGTAATATGTGAGCATCTTAGAAACATGATGCAATTCACCAATGACAGATGTGGTAATGAACATGTGGAATGAAAGTAAATAGCATCATGTGTGAGTGATTGTTGAAAATCAGTGATTTTCAACAATAAAACTTTGTGATGTGAGTCCTTATACTCTCTATTGACTCACCGTCTGGATAATTACCCTGTCTTACCTTTTGCTCAAAAGCCTTGATCCTGTTGATATTTGCTGCAAAAAGTCCTGTGCTTTTCAGGCTGTTTATACTTGGCACTTGATCTCTTTCAGGTGTCCTAAACATCTCACAAGTAGCAAAAGCCAAAATTTTCTGGTGCAGTTTTTCCCTATATAGACCAAATACCCTTCTTGCCCTCTAAAGGCAAAAGTTAGTAAGAACAGCATGCATGTTTCTGAAGGCACAGTTTTTCAGGAACTTGCTGAGCAGAGTATAGAGACACCTCACTTTTGTCTTTGAAAGGAATGATGGTAAGGTGGATGTTAAATTGCAGAAAATGTTGGGGGCTGAGAACAGTCTGTTGATTGAGAACAGACTGAGAGCCTTGATCTTGGTGTTTTTTTTTTGTTTGTTTTTTTTTTTTTTTTTCCTCTGACCAATATTTCTCAATTTATTTAGTTTTTAAGACCTTTGATCCACCTCACCCATTGTCTCTTTTCTGAGGTGTCCCAAGTTTAGGGTGGGTGCTAAACTCTGTGTTCAATTATTTGTATGTAAATTACTTATTCTCCTTCATATTCGTTAAACTACTGTGGTTCTGAATATCTCCTTTCTTTTTTAAAGATTCAGAATTCTTTGAATCGGGAATTCTTACTATCTTGTTTTTTGACATACCTCTGGTTTGGGAAGAAGAATTATTGATAGTGGAGTTGAGAGAAGGATACATTGAATGAACAGAATAAAAATTAAAATACTGTTGCAAGAACATTTTGATAAACCATTTGTTCTCACTACCTGTTCCCCCTTCACTTCCCCAGTTAGCTCTCCTGCCATTCTCTTCTTCTGTTCTGCTTTACATGCCATCCGGTCCTCTGTTATTCTGGTTCTTTCATTGTCTAAAACTTTCCAACTTTTTTTATCTCAGTTATTTCTCAGATGACGTAGTAATATGATTTATGACACCTGTCCTGTGCAGACTGGCACTACTACAGAAAGGGCAGATGTTGCAGAACTGTAGTGATAGATAAAAAGTAGGAGTAGGGTGTTTTCTGTAAGCCCAGAGGCAGAACATCATCTCCTACATATTACTGTCTTCTAGCCCAGACCACAGTATTTTGTGTTGTTGCTGCTAAATCATTCTCTATTTCAGGCAGAGCAGTCATAGGCACAACTGTTTTAATAAAAAAACAAACTTCACAATAGTTGAGTGTCCTGGAGAAACCATATTGCTTGGAAAACAGGGTTATACTTCTATGTGTTAGTTAACATGGCACTTTCAGGCAACTACATGAGCAATAGTTGTTTACCCGGGGTTAACTTGAGCCATATGGATGTTTGCCACGGGCTGAAACGGCAGTCTATTGCAACCCTACAGTATGAATTATGCATGACAGTTATAGAGAAGGGTTTGGGAACTGAACTGGGGAGAGGCTTGGGACAAAACCAGCCCCAAACTTCAGATTCCTGTCAGGATTCCTCATTAAAATAAGAAGCTTACAACTGAAAATGAATACTGCAGAGAAAAATTGAAAATAGAGGAGGCTCTCACAGCAGAGGTGGGGAAGGGTGGTGGAAATGAAAGGTCACCCGGAACTATGCAGAATAATGAAAGCCAGCACTACCCAGTCACAGCCCATTCTCTCCTGGTCACTCAGTTAGTGACCTGAAAATAATACAGATTCACAGTCTGTTCTCTCTTGTCATTGTGGTCAGTGACCTTACAACAACATCCCATAGTCCATTAAAAGAAACCTATAAAAGAAACATTACCGGTCCCACCCTCTGAAATTAAAGCAGGGTGGGAGAGTGTCATAAATAAAGTCTCTTCTAAAGTGAATTAGCCATCTTGCTGTTTGGATGAGAAGACAGGAAATAATGACTGAAATATCTATCAGGTGTAAGCTAAATGAGATGCTGAAGTGACAAAATGTAGCTGGTTACATTTGATATTAGTGCTTTTCCCCCCCCCTTTTTTTTTTTTTTTTTTAAAGTGGCCCTCAGCATAGGAACCACACAGTTCTCTATTGTTCACTATAGTTAGATTCTTGCACAAAATTTGAACTCTCAGGGACAGTCTAGAGTTATTTATAGTTGACTGATTAAGCTCTTGATGTTAACACTAAGGTCATTAAATAAACATTCCAGGGAGATGCTTAGATTTGATATGGAAAAAGTATCCAAGTATGTGCCTGGAGGAGGATTAAAATGTATATTGTCAGAGTTTCAGCTAACTCAGGTTTATGCTTTTGGAAATCCTAACTGTGTCAAGGCAAATTTTACTTGAGTACCACAAAGCTGGAAATAACAGATATATGGGGAGGAAAGGTGTTCAGATGTCCTTCTCAATTTTGGCTAAGACTCTATTTGTGTTTCAAAGCTTATCTGAATCTGTGACTGATATTGAGCTTAGGTGAGCAGGGTAATTTCAAATACAAGAAAGAATTACTAAGTAACTAATTAATAGTGATGTATGACATGGGGTTTCAAGGATAGGTTGAATCCATTTATGCTTTGCTAGCCTATGACAGGAATATGATGTTCTGTTGAAATTCAGGCAAGCTGCTTTTGATTTTTGATTTTTCTTTAAGGACATTTTTTGCTCCTATCCCTCTTTACAGCATTATAGATATGGTTATTCATTATATCATTTTTTTCCCAGGCTAACCTTCCTCATCAATATCAGCAGTATCACCAATATCATAGCTGCTTTTAGCAAAGAGGAGATTACCTCTTATTATGAAATTGTTAAGTATGATGTGACTGGATTTGGAAGAGATGGTCTGAGGGTTGGCCCTTGTATTATCACATAGAGAACTATGTGATAATAAAAACAGGCCAAAGAAGTAAGTGCATCATTCATTGGAATGTGTGTATAGAAACCTTCAACCTTTGAATAAAATGAATAGTTGACTGAGTTTTCCATTCTTGCTTTGAATTTTCAAGATTCTGAAGAGTTCTATTTTTCACCTCCAAGTTGGCATGGTTGTACACCAGGCACTTTTATTTTCGTCATAAATTGTATAAATTTGAAAATAGTCAAAGGTGTGGTTCATGGTATTGACATGTAGGTATGAAAATAGCTTTTACAGGAGTGTCCTCACATTTATTTTCACTAATTTCATTTCATAAATTAATTTTATTTCTGCTTTGTATGTATTTGAGCTTGCTAAAGCCTCACACTATCTGCACTCCCACATAACATACTGAACTGCGTTGCTGCACCTGAATTTAATAGTGGAAAGGGATATCTAACTTTACATTGCAATTTGCATTGCTTCAGAAATGTAAAAGCAAGTTTATGTATTCGAGGCAAAGCAATCATTTGTTTCAGACTGGGTATGTTCTGTTTTAAGATCAAACATCAAAATGAATGTATAGCTGTGTATGCTTGGGAGGTGTTTTTGGGATGATTTTGGTTATTGGTCAAGAAGCACAGTTTGCTCCTATCGGAAGAGTGCACAGTGCAGGCATTAAATGGTAATGGTTGCTTTGCTCCTTAGCATAGAGAATATCACAGAAGTCCACGATGATAGAAATGACTTTCTGAACTGCTCAGTCACATTAGTAGTGAGGAGTTCCAGATTAATAATTTGTGCCAGCAAATGGAGCAGCAGAGACAGAAAAATTATGACAAAAAAAAAAATAGTAGTTGATCTGGTTTCTCACTAATATTTGCAAGCGTTAATAAATTTTAAAATGATTCTGAAGCTTATACAGTAGGGAAAAAATGAATGTTTTGTGTAGCTTTGAAGGAGAGTTAAATTCTGAAATCCTGCACTGTAACTGTGGACACTAGTATTTTGTTCAAAATGGCTACAGACAAAAAGTCATACAACCTCCAGTGCACATCAATACCAGGAAAATATTTTAAAAAGGGAGGTGGGGGGAGACAGGTTAGGGGACTAGGATAATTTATTTATAACAGAAAATTAGGGTGAGAAGTTTCAGTTTGCTTAAGCAATGACAGACTTGTGTATGGCTGAGTCTACAGACACTGGAAGAGTGTACTCATGAAGTAGAGAATTACATAGCATAATAAGAGAAGTAATGGAATGGAGTCAAGTGGAAATTTAGGAAGTACCTCTTAGAAAACCTCTCTGACACTGAGATCTACAAGACTAATAATATCCCAGGGAAGCTGTGGAAAATATCAGCTGAAATATTTAAAACTAGACCTGAGAAGTGTTAGACATACAGTTTATTTCTGCAGACTAAGAAAAGGTAGGAGGTCTTTCCCACATATAGATTCAGTATTTCTATGAATCTCAGTATGTATTCTTATCAGGTCTTGAAAGATAAGCATATTTGAACTATGCCAGAACTTGCACTCAAGTAGGAGCCCTTTAATGAAATTTCAGAGTTCTATGGGAGAACTTTTTTTTTTTTTTTTTAATTGGAATCAGTAGATGGGGAAGCAGTTTTCCAAAATACTGCTTAAAAATACAAAAAAAAAAAAAAAAAAAAAAAGTACCATCACAGTCATATCCATCATCTTGAATAAGTTGCCAGCATCATCTTGTCTGATGGGATTTGGCACATGTCCATGGGTCCCCCCCCCCATACCCAAATATTTCCTTTTGAATTTTGGGGAGAAATTAGGACTTTTTCCTCTATCTCTTCCAATTTCTTCCCCTCAACATTTTTGTTCTCCTTAGGACAGAGGGGAGCAAAAAAAAAACCAAAACATAAAAGCTTGTTGTTCTTTGCAATATTCACGGGTAAGTAGGAAAATTTCAGTTCTGAAGGGTTGTATCTTATATTTGTAGGTCCAAGAAGGACAAGAATATCAGAGAAGAAAGGGGAAAGAAACATTTAATTTTTAGGTTTCTCAGAGAAAACAAACTTTTAAAAATTTGCTCTTCAAGGATTCACCCTTATCCTGAAAAGAAGGTGAATTTTACTGAGGGAACAGAAGTGGTAGCACAGTTATTTTAGTCAGGCAAGATATGTTCAGTGTATTTCAATCAGGACATGGATAAAACAGGTTTCTTCAATTGCTTATGTTGTTACATTGCTGTTTGTGCCACACTTCAAGCACTAGTAAATGTCCTGTAACACAACCATAGACATCAGCAAGACAAACAGTGAGAACTGTGATGATCTTCACTAGCATGCTAGTTTAGCCACTGACATTGGTAAGCTTGCTAACCAGCATGCATGCAATCTATACATCAAGCCAAATGCTGAAAGAATGAAAAATCATACAGAAGGCCTGTGTGTGTCCTGTAATATGCATTCATATTTCCACACTAAACATTCAGGGTAAAATTTTTCTGATCAAGGGTATGGATGGAGCCTATGTCAGGCATACCTCAGCCTGTGGTTCACTTGTACAGTTAACTACAGCTTTTACTATGTGAACACAGCCTGATGGAGACACTGAGAACACAGCCTTAAAATACTCCTATTTTAATAATGTTCCCATTTTGAGGCTGTCTGGAGAAGGTGTAATCAGCAGTCACACTATGTAGTCACTTGTCCCTTTAGGAACTCCTGCTAAGCTTTGATCCTAGCAGCTGGTAATGTACTGCTCAGTGTGTGAGTGCAACTAAAAAAACCCAAAGTGTTTCTTCTTTTCACTGATTTGGAAATAATTTTATCCCTCTTTTGAATCCTAGTGAACATGGGCACCCTAAAACATTTAAAGAACTTTATGTGAACCTGTCCCATTGAAGTATAGTTTTGATGAAGGAAAATTACCGGGCAAAATCTTATGTTTTCTTCCAGAGTTTTTGATTATTGTGAGCCATTTATTTTTTAGAGAAGAAATTCTGGCAAGGTTAGATGGATTTTTATTTTTTTTATTTTATTTTGGAAACAGTACCAGAGGTATAATGTCACTAGTTAATCAATTTGTTCCTAAAATGGAGCAGGAAAGTTATATCTCACCATATAAATGGTTCCATAGGGGAAATGGTCAGCAATTAGCAATTTCCTAATCATTCTTTTGCCTGGCTCTGTCCAAATATTTGTGTGATGGCTAGACTGTAATGATACTGTGCCCATTGAAATACATTTAGCTCCTGAATACTCCCCAAAAGTCTGTGAGGTAGCTTTTGGAATACAGTGCAAATTGTGGGAATAGGTACTATACACAAAGTATTGTATTACAGATACATTTTCCTCATAAGCTTTTTTATTCATGTGATTGCATCTACTGAAGAATGCAACTCTTCCCATGACAGAAATAACCTGGAGCTCTGCCTTACCTTTAGAAGTCACTCTCCCCCACTCCATCCCTCAAAAGAAATGTGCAAAACACTCTATGTGACTAAGCAATTGCAATGGATTCTTTCATGAATCCGTAAGCTCTGGTCATAGATCAAGATCTGCTTTTTTTTTTTGTTTGTTATCCTCAGTTTTCAGACATATTGCATTGACAGTTTTTTTTTTTTTTCTTTCTCCCCTTAAGTCACACAGTTTGTACATGTGTGCGTGGGTGTGGGTGTGAAAGAGAGAAAATGCAAACCACACGGCAGACATTAGTCACTTTGTGTTGTAGTGTGTTGGAGGGTACTCAAGTTCTAGGTTGTAAAAACGCTATGCTGTACTCTATAGACTGGGTTGTTGTGTGGTTCAGTATTGTAGCTGCTTTTTTGATAGTTGGGATGCTATTTCAGTTCTGTCCTTCTTTATTCCTCTTTGCTCTGAGAGTAACTACTTATATATGGTGACAGCAGAGACCACCTTTGTTATAGAAGACAGGCCTTCAAGCCAGCAGATAAGAATCCTGGGCAATAGTTGCAATGTTATTGTCAGTGTGCTCTTTAATTCACTGGATAAGGGGAGCAAAATGGAGCAAATAAAAGTCAGTAGAATTAATGTCTGACAGACAGGTCATGTGCATAAGCACATCTATGCAGAGAATGCAAGGGGATAAAGCAACAAAGAGATCAGGATCCTAGTCCCTGTTCTGTTATAAACAGAAAAGCTCCTGAATGTGAGCAGCAAAGAAAAGGAAACCTTTGCAGAGGACGTCTACTCTCTGTGATCTCGCTGATTATGCAGGTTTTAAGTGTTGTTAATTCAGATGGAATATGTCATGCAGTTCTACAGCTGGATGGCTGACCCACTTAAAGCCCTTCTGTGCAGCTCAACTACTCTTGTAACTCTCTGTTTTAGCCAGTCCTTTAGGTATACTGTAGATGCCTCCCGGCCTTGAAAGCTGATATTACAAAACCTCTGTAGCTAGCATCTGCAGCAGATGGAATGCTTATCCCGGGATGAATATACAGATGGATATGGATCAGTCAGTCATCCCTACAAATTACATTTTACCCCCTTTGCATAGTGTGTACATCTGTGAATTGTTGGTAAGGCTCCGGTATGCCATATAGGAATGTCACTATTATAAAAATATATTTCCTGTATAAATCTCTTCTACTTGTATATTCTTTGAGAGAAAGAGAGTGACATCATGTATGAGAGTAAGATGTGAAACAGAAGTTGTTGTATTGCATTTAGGATGTTCTCATTAAATGAAACAATGAATTATGTCACCTGTTCCATCATCATCTTTATATTTCTTTATGCAAAATTAGTACAAGAAGAATATGCTATGCTGTCAGTATTTTATCACATTTTATACCACTTCTATGCATTTGCTTCTGTACTCACCTTTCTCTGAAGAATTGATTGTGTTTCATTTATAATGGCTGACTGAGATTCTCAAAATTTAGGATAATTCCTCATGTTGAACCTGTGTGCACTGTGATGCATACTGTTTGAACAAAACAGAAAGATAGTTCCTACCCAAAGAATGTACAGCACTTCACAAAAGCGTGGTCCCTGTACTAGCAGTAAATAATAAAGGTTGGAAGTACAGAGGTATAAATCACAATCTATTTATCTCTGGGTGACTCAGGGATCAAAAACACATGGGATATTGTGAGTGATGATAACTTTAGAGGACTTATTTCAGCCAATTTTGTTCTACATGTTTTAAATTCTAGCCTGGTGATTTCAGCTCAAGAGCATTGCCAGGATGGAGTTGGGAGTCTGCCATTAAACATTGATTTTTCCTGTGTCTCACAATTACAGCGACATCTGTGCTAAATAACTTTTTACTGATTGTCTATGGAGAGTTCATGGTCAATGCATCTCACTCAAAGGTCTCCTTTCTTACCTGTGAAGAAGGGCGCAGTAATGATAATGCAGTAGGCTATTCTGTGAAAAGGATTGATATTCAAGGGTTGTGAAGTTTTTCTTTTCCTTTTTTTCTTTTTTTTTTTTTTTTTTTCTCTTCATACCATCTTTGTAGATATGCCTCAATTTACTTAGCTGTACCAATGTATTTTGCCTACATCTCTGTAAGATTTATAAGTAGTTGATAAGTCATCTGTTTTTCTACCTTCATAAAACCTCAGTATATTAAAAAGCAACCAACCATTGACAACAAAAGCATGACTGAGATGTAGTTGACACATGCTGCTGCTTGACAAACAGAAGTTGTGGTGTCTTGTTAAGAACTCAATAGCTGGGTTTGCTAAACTGAGTCTTCCCTAACTTAGGGCTCATGTTTTGGGTACAGCTGTGTGTAACAGTGAAGGAAAATGAATCTGAAAAAGTCTGGAAAGCAAAATAAACTCCACAAATTTACCTTAACAGAGAAGGTTACATCCAAGTTTCCCAAAATGCTTTCCAAGTGCCCATTGCAGCACCCCTGTGAGAGGTGTATGTCAGCAGCTGCATTTTATGCATGTGTAGAGCTGGGCTGGCTGGCCTGAGGCCAGACAATAAGCCAGTGGCACAGGTGAGATGGGAACATGGGCGTCCTCACCTCCTCTGTCCACACCAGTGGTACCATACCACAGCTTGGTGCCTGAGGCCTTGGTGGTGCCTTAACATACCTTGGGACAGGCCCAACCTAGCAAGGAGATTTAAAGACATAAGTAGTAGAAAATAGAGATGGAGAGAGAAATGTTTTTCCATCACCAGTGTAACTCCCAATGCAGTGCCATCTGCTCTGCACTGCCAAAGATCACCTGGATTTGGGAGTGGAGGGTGTGGGTGAGAAACGGGAAGCTGCTGTTGCTTATCCACGCTGTCTGACTCTGTGTCAGTGCCCAGTCCTGGAGCAGTGAAGATTCAGCTGAAGCATTTTCAAAAAAGTTACCTGAAGAGTTTATATGTGGCTCACTAGGGAGGGGAAGTTATAGGCATAAGTCTGAAGAAACAGTGTGGAAATCTGCATGAGATAAATACACCAGCTCACCAAGAGGAAATATCCTGGGCCTTTTTCCCCTATAGATAATAGTTTCAGGGAAAGTATCAGGGCTTGCATTCTTCCCCATGGCTGAGATGCTTATCTTACTTACAGCTTATATTTTTAAAACCTGCCTGCAAATTACATTTCTAAGTCTACAAGAATAAGCTACCCTGGGAGCATTCTGCCTCTGCCTAAATTATCTGGAAATTTCTGTGCTAGTTTGTTATTCTCTAGTTATTAAGATATACTAGGGAAACTTTCTGAAGTATCTCAGAAATTGCACAAGAGGAAAAATAATGGGTTTGGCACATCCCTTTCAAGACTTCATGACAACTTCCAGAATTTTGATAAAGACAAGGACTGACAAAGCCCTGACCATTCTACAAGCATCACCCATCTCTACCATCTCTATTTTCTGTATAATCTGGTATAATATCCAGTGTTATCTTAAGCAGAGTTTTGTACTTAATCTTGAAACACATAGAAGCAGGAATTTCAGTAAATTCATTTGTTTACAAGGTTCCCACCCTGTTAACTTTTACTGTCAGACAAGTTTATTTTGAGAGGAAACATCAAATGAATTTGTGCTTCTGAGCAACTGATGGTACAGCTCTGTAAATCATGGATTGACTGTTTTTAAAATTCCCAACAGAGAACCACAGGATATTTATAGTGCTCAAAAAAGAGCTATTAAATGGATTTTAAAGTGTCTTTCCATTCATTGGTTTATAATATATTTATATTTAGCATTTCAGCTAGTATGTGGGCTGCCAAGCAACTTTCTTGATTGAAAATTTCCGGATGCTCTTGCAACGTTGAATATTATAAGCTAAAGTGGAATATTACGGGATGATTCAATCAGGCTGACTAACATGTAGGAGATTAATTCTCTTGAAATCCACTGTTCAATCCCTGTGATTGAAATAGTGTCTACCTTCAAAACAAATATCATTATGATTATTTCAGCTTTTCCTTTTCAATTCAATACTTTGCACGTCTATTACATCTCTCCTTTCAAATATCTCTTAATCCCTTTATGATCATTAGGTGATTTACTGTCACTGTCTTTGGTGAAGGATACCTAATAGCAGTTACAATTAACAATAACTGGCTTTTAGGGGTCATTCCACCCACCAAAGAAAGAATAATAACATAGAGTGTCTCAGCTGGCTGGTGCCATGCAGGTAAAAGTAGAGCACAGCATATATCTGCAACTGCAGAAGGAATTTATAAAGGAGACAAAAAAAAAAAAAAAAAAAAAAAAAAAAAAGACACCTGCTCTAAACTGGGACCTGGCCGAGATGCTGGTTAATAACCATGACATGATTGAGTAGTACTATGAAAAATTTCAAAACCAGTAGTCATGATATTAATTATGCAGTTCTTTCAGCCATGGGCAGAGGAAGGCATTTATATCTGGCAGATACTGTGTTGTTAAACCAAAGCTGGAGAGGAACTGCAAGACTGCACAGGAATTTTGTAGGCTGCTTATGTTGCATATCAGAGTGAAGGCCCCCATTTTCTCCTCAGCATGTAATATGTTGGTGCAGAACATCCCCTTTAGAGTCCTGTGCAAAGGGACTGGATGTGAATACGATCAACCCTTCCTTGTTCGTAATGGATTTGCACCTGACCATACAGCAGTCAAAACCTGTGATTCTAGGTAATGGGGGTGCACTAGAGCGTGGCACCAGTAACAGCACAGCCCACTCTTGTGGGACAGGATTCAGCAGGTCCGTGACCTGTCCAAGACATATGTTTCCAGGTAGATCAGTGTAATTGATTTGCGTTCACTTGTGTTTTCCCTGCCCTAGCCTCTGTCCTCCTGCCCTTTATAAGCAGAAGTTGATCCTGCCATTGTCTCTTTGGTCTCAGCTCCATGGCACTTGACACAACTGGTATTTGCTCAACCTACTTAGCTGGCTGAACAAATAACACGGCTCTCAATACTTTCTACTAGATGTTTCTTTTCTGGGCTGTATCTGTCACACACAGCCAATTTCATCTGACTCATGCTGCGGGTTCATTTCTTTCCCAAGTCATTCTCTGTACCTTCGTATATTTGCAGGCAGTTCTCTCTTCCCATGTTCCCACCTGTTGGCACATTCTCGTTAGCCCTTTGTTTGAGTTATGCCATTTGAGAATTTATTCTGTGGAACTCTGTTAATATTTTTGTGAGAAATTTGCCTCATGTTTAATCAAAAATTTGAGGAGGAGTAGTAACAATTCCTTCCACTGTTTCAGCTGTTTTTGTGCATACAGCACACTCATGGACTTTCTTTACTTTTAGTGTTCTACAATGATTGTTATAGCCCTTTGTCTTATTTAGCTTATCTATAAAACCAAGCCACAAGAAAGACTTAAAAAAAAAAAAAAAAAAAAAAAAAAAAAAAGTTTCAGTTTTTTAAAGTTTTATGAAAAGGTGTTTTTAATTTGATAAATCTCTCTTCTTTGAGCCTGTGCTTCAGATTTTGCATAAAATGTATGCTTGATATGAAACAGCAGTGTACAGCTTATTTTGCCTGTATCGGTAACAAAACTGTGAGATAAATTCTGAATGTGGAATTTTTATTATTGATGACAGTGTAATTGAAAGAGCACAGCTGGATTTTCAGATCATGTTGCATAGACCTAAATGAGTATATAGATTATGAAGCAGTGGAGAGTCAGCTGCTATCTCTTTGCATTTCCTGTTGTATTTATCTGTTGATCTTGGTTTCTCATTTTTCTGTATTTTTTTCCATTTTATTTTCTGGGAATAAAAATGGTGGGGGAAGAAATGAGAAAAAATATCCGTTGCAACCTCTATATAGGCAGCTTCTCAGGAGGAATCTGTGGGCATCCTCACTGTAAACATCGTTTGTGAAGGTGTTTGTCAACCTTGCAGACTACTCCGAGGTCAACTACAGATAATATTGAGTAGAGGAAGAAAACCACCAATAGGAAAAATAGTTTAATATCTGATTTTACACTTTTAATTTACTGCAGCCTTAATTTTTAGATGCCTACCTAATTTTCTTTGTCTTGATCTTGATGTTCTCTTCCTCAGTAAAGGCTAATATGTAGGCTTTCAAATTCAAGTTTTATTCTTTGTGAGGATTTTCAGAACATATGTTCTCTTCTCTCACACCCACATTCATGTGACTCAAACACAGCTAAGCACAATTTTCGAGTAACTAAGAGTTTACTCATGTATCATGGGTGTTTATCTGTTTTGGAAGCCTGGTCTGCAATAGAAAGGAAAACACTGTTTAACTAATGATTTTCTTTTTCTTGTTGAAACTTTAAGAAGTAGGGCATAATGTGCATAAGCCTCTATGGGGTAATATTCACCTTATGCCACCTGCAAACTATTTTTGAACCATTTATTTTATTTGAATTAGTAGAACACTTTTCTAGTTCACATTTTTGTGTAGTGTTTATCTGTCAACAGAAGTAGAAAAAAAAAAAAACAAAACTGAAGTGCTCTTAGTTCTTTTCTGCTCTATTACACTATTCATCTTCTTAGACTTGAAATGTACTTTTTTGCTTGTTTGTTTTTTAAGGTACTGTTCAGATTTAATTTCAGCATCAGTTTGTTTCTAAATGGTTTCTTTAGAATTTGATCCTGGGGCCATTCTTTAAGGCTGGTATTACAAAGTAGTGGCCTTTTTGGACTGTGTGTTTACTCTATTGCTTTGATTTTTGGCCACACCAGCTCCTAGAAGAAAGAAATTCCATGACACAAGTCCTGACATAATAATAAAAACACAAACAAACAAACAAAAACACATTAGGTACTCCTACCCTACGTTCACTATTTGTTCCTGTTGAGTGACTAAAAGGAGAGTAAACTCCAGTGTTGTTTTTTGTTTGTTTGTTTGTTTGTTTTTTCAATGGATAGCCAATGTGTTATGAGTAAGACTTATACTATCCTTGAGACAATACTTCCTTGTCAGTTGTGGCTGCAAATATTAGGCAGCTTGGCTGCCTATAGTCACTGTGAGCAAATGGGTATGAGGTAGAGCATTCTTGCTCGTGGCCATTCCTGAAAATGTTCTGCTGATGTGGACCTCTTCCAGAAGATCACAGTGCAGCACCCATATTAAGACAAATAAATAAGAATGACGTGACCTGGGTGTCCCTCTTCAGGCAGGAGGTGATATTTATGTTAACAATGCAGGCCAAACAGATCTGAAAAAGAAAGCGTTGGCTTCAAAATCTCCTTTGTTGCACTGGTAATTGTGTTACTTGAGCTATTGTTGTCAGCCCAATGAACAACCACTTGTTGTCCTAACGAGTCATGCTGTAAACTACCATGACTCAGGAGCTGTAGCATGAGCAGTCCTGACATCTGTGCAGCAAGAATGGGACTGCTGTGTGACATGCCAACATGCATACCTGTTTTTGCTTATGGACCAGAGCCTAGACTTAACCTGAAACTAGCAGCCATGTCAATGAAAATTTTGGCTTTTCCAGACAAGGAAATAAA
This sequence comes from Aythya marila, assembly GCF_965140915.1. NCBI lineage: Eukaryota > Metazoa > Chordata > Aves > Anseriformes > Anatidae > Aythya > Aythya marila. The sequence goes on along the minus strand of NC_139042.1, from coordinate 116,321,248 downwards.
ACCAGTGAGATGTAGGCAAAATGGCAAATCACCCGACTAAAATCTGGCAATACCTATTGCAGTGCTTTGTGGTCAGTCATTCTTTGATGGTTTTCTGTTACTGTGGGTGGGATAGTGCAGCAGAGAAATGTATCTTGTGCAATAGATACGATGCACTTGAGAGACTGAAGACAGTAATGTGGCCAACTTTAAATAAATCATAGTGCTTCCTAGAAGGCCATATGCCAGGTTGCACTGTCCAAGTGTATTCCCTGTGCCATTCTATTGACTTCAGTGGAGTTACTCCAGAGAGAGATTTGGCTCCTCTTCCATGCAAACTTGGTGGAAGAAAATGTTTTTAAACATTTGGCAAGGCTTGTGACTTAGCTGTGGTGTTTTATGTCCTTTTCCTTCTGACATACACTTTTAATTATTCTTAATAAATTCAAATTGGAGCAAGTATTTTGGAGTGCAGATAACTAAAATATAAGTTATAGCTTTGATCTATGCGAACCTTTGGAGAATTTGTCAACCTAGCATTGGAAGTAGGGGATGAAGACCTGCAAAATCAAATTAACAGGTATTTAATAATAAATATATATATATATAATGCCTATGTATTTTATATCCTTGGTGTGCTACATAAATCATTTGCAACATTTCCTTGTGCACAGTATATATATTTTAAATGGCTTTTCCAGAGAGATACCCTGTTATTTCTTTCCACTGAATATAGGTGTCAATGACATTATATTCCCCTGAAGTAACTCTTTGCAACTCTCCACTCTGCAACTAATTGTCACTAGCAGTAATAGTAGTACTATTTATTGTACACTGCAGAATAGTTAACTTTTGCATTTCTTTTAAAATGTGTTGGTACTGTGTCATCAAAGATGGTTCATAAATGTAATGTCAGCACTGATAGCATCATGTGTGTTGAACACATCTCAAGCCTTTAGAATTATAAAGGGGATTTTAGAACTCCCCCTGGGCCATGGGTGAAGGTCCTTTTACACAAGGCCTGTAATCAACTATGATCCCTCTTCCATAGCCAGACCTAGCTCCTCAGTGCTAGGAGCAACCACATGAACTTGAAGAACACTAGAAAGGAGCAGAGTAGCTCTCCGAGTCTGATAGACAATGGCACTACATGGAACAGTCCTGGGATTTATTTTTTTTTATTTATTTATTTATTTATTTATTTTTTAGTGTGGTGTGATGTGGGGAGGAATGTGCTTGCACCCTCTGTTTTTCTCATTTGGTTTGGTTGGCTCAGTTCTGGGAGAACAGTCAGGGCACAGGTCTGACTTTGTTTTCCTTATTTGCTTCTCACCAAACAGTCATGAGCAGTTTTGCCTGAAGCAAGGCTGGCCATCTTCCTTTCTGTAGCTCCTAGCACAGCTTGACCGCAGTACAGCTGAAAGATGAGTGCAATCTAATTAACTCCATTAAAACTTCTGATCTATAAAACTGCCACTTCTTTTACCTTGTGCACCTTTTGTGTGAAAGTAAGATGTGCCTGCAAGTATAACATGCCTTCAGAAATGCTGAAGCTAATAATGTCCACCCTCCAGCATCATTCCTGTTAAATTATGCTGTCATTCTAGTATATTCACACCGACATCATTCTGTTCCATCGTGAAGAGATCCATTTATTATAAGCAAATCCGTCTCCTGTACACACCAATTATTTTACATAGGATGGATTGGAAGTAGGTCCCATAATTATACCCTAGTCAACCAGTCATGTCTATAAACAAAATCTTTCACTCTCTTATTACCTATTTTCCTTCCATCTATTATTCTTTGAATGTTTACGGGAGTGGTGTGTGTGTGTGTGTTTTAATCCATCAACAGCTGTACATTTTTCAAGCCCAAATGCCCTAAAACTGTGGTTATTTTTCATAAGGCTTCCAAATGCCCTTTCTGTTTTCTTCTCCTGACAGCCAGAACAGAATAAGCCATCATTAAAGGCAGCTCAAATTATTCTGCTAATTAACAATGTGTTTGGTGCTCTGGAAAGCTGCATTATTTATTTATTTTTATGCTGTTACTGTTGGGAAGGAAGTTCAGCGGGGAAATTCCCAGCTCAGCCACTTTTTTTTAATTCTGCTTACGGGTCTGTCTGTCTCTTAGTACTCAGCTCCCCTCTGTTCAAATAGTGGATTAATTTTACGAAATCAATGCCATCTCTGTCAATATAAGGTCTGGCATTTTTCTGATTTCTTAGTCTTCTTGACATTCTTTTTTCTTTAACTAGTTTTTATTCCATTGCTGCTATTAATGTAGCTCTTATTAATGCTATTTTTAATGTTAATATCTAAAGCAATGTTCTCTTTATCACCAAATCTGGGTCATGTTTGGATATGTCTGAGATGCTTCATGCAGTCCTGTAAATTTTGCCACATGCCATTTTGGGAGTGTTAGCTCCTGAAACTCTCAGCCTATTGAGAAATTATAGAATCCTAGAATATTTTAGGTTGGAAGTGACTTTAAAGATCACCTAATTCCACGCCCCCTGCTATGGGCAGCAACACCTTCCACTAGACCAAGTTGCCCAAAGCCACATCCAAACTGGCCTTGAACACTTCCAGGGTTGGAGTATCCACAGAGTGTTTGGGCAACCTGTTCCTATGCCTCACCACCCTCTGAGTGAAGAATTTCCTCCTGAAATCTAATCCAAGTCTATTCCTTTTTAATTTAAAACCATTGCTTCTTGTCCTATTGCTACCCTCCCTGATTAAGAGTCCCTCCCCAGCTTTCCCATAGGCCCCTGTTAGGTGTTGTAAGGATGGCTTTCCAGGTCTTGGTTTAGGGAAGCCACAGAGGACATCAGACTGATATAGGACCGTACTGACCTGTGAAGGACATTACTGGTAGGAGCCTTCTGACTTCTCATGTTCCCTGCAAACAAACATTCCAAGTGTATGGACTGTGTTAACTTTCTGGTGGTCTGGGACAGAAGTTGCTTTCCTCTCCCATAAAACTTTTGGAGAATTTAAAATAAAATAAGTCTTATCAGAGTGGGATTTGCAGTGTAAGGAGCTCAGATTCAAATTCTTGTTCTCTGGCTCCTGCATCCTGTAGTTCTTCCCTAACCACTTTGAGATACTTAGACTTTTTTTTTTTTTTTTTTTTTTTTTTTTTGAGAGTTGTATTTGTACACAATTCACTAGATTCAAGATTTGAGCCTGAATCTCCTACGTAGCCTTTTGAGTATCATGAGTGATGGGATTAACTACTTTTTATTATAATTTCCTTTCATTTTCCTCTCTTTATTAGGGAAAATGAGACAAAATTATAGTGACCTTGTTCATCCCTTTTCTAGTATGGTTCATACTTAGGTCAGATCTTGCCTAAACTGAATAAGAGCAAAATTTACACATCTAGAATATTCTGGAAGGATTTTTGCTCAAATCGTTCCTTGTTGGTATTCAGAACAATCTCCTCCCCTGTATTTATGTCTCCCAGTCTTAACCCCCTTGCCTTTATGTTAGACCAAAATATAAACTAGCTCAAAAGCTGTGTGCAAAGCAAGTGAGAGGTATTTGGATGTAGTTTGTGTTGTGTTGTGTTTGTTTTTTTTTTTTTTTTTTTTTTTTTTCTCTCTCTCTCTCTCTCTTCAGCATCAGCACTGTGGATACTAATTCATGGACCCACTTGTAAGCATTGGTGTAGGAAGTATCTGGAATGGTGGAGGCCAAATTTAAGCAAGGTAAATTCAGGACACAGTTTGCTTCTAGTGCTGAGACCTGTGAACTTGGAAGGCTGTAGATAGGACTCAAAATACTCTGTGCCCAAGATAACACACTTGAGCTCCTAGGCTGCCTGCATTGTAGGTGGAGAGAAATCAGTTTCTCCAAGTCAATACATCATTGTTGTACAGCCTGGAAATAGGAGTTCTGTGAGTCCAGTATGCAGAAAGGTTCAGGAGCGGCATCTCACAACCCATCAGCTGTTCTCACCCACTCTTGTTTTCCTGCCTTTAAACACCGAGCTATTAACCTGTCAGCGAGGTAGGTACTATTGTAGCTTTTCATCTCATGTATTTATTTCAATAAAGCTTTTATTTAATACATTTGCCACACTTGAATGGTTCTGCTAACACCCTTCTCAGAATAATTCACTGTCTGCATTTGTCAAGGAAACTTGTGCTAAAACCACACTAGGAACGACTAGGCTTATAAATAGCAGAAACAGGAACATTTACTCTGATAGTAGGGAGAGAGTCCATAATGGTTGGAGGGGGGAAAAAACCTTCCTTTCTGCGGTCTTGCAAGAAGTTTCCTCATGTGTCTACCTGTCTCCTTTTCCAAAAGAAAGAATCTACGTTTACACCCTGAATTTCTGAATATCAACCTGAGTCTTTCATTTGCCTGAATATTAATTGGACTGGTCATGCTTTCCAACAAAATTATTAGGAATGTATGTTATTATCTCCACCTTCCTTGGCATCTTGTCCTCCCTTATTTCTAACTAGGGTTTGTTTAATATATATATATATTTTTTTTTCTCCACCAGAATTTGTGCCATAACTTTGAGAGATGAAAATGAGAACAATGTCTGACTGTTCAAGTTTTGGCCATATGTACTATTTCTAACCTGTATCTCAAATTTGGTCCCAGGTTACCTGCATGGCTGATGACCTAGCTTTTTGATCCAAAAGGGGGAAAGATTTTTGCAGTTTGCAAGACAGTAGCAATTGGTTCAAAGCCTTAGAGTTATATCTCAAATTGTTATACTAATGTACATACAGTGTTAGAGAATGCAGTGGGCATGATTTAGGGAGAGGTTTGCTTGGCAATGAATCCTTCTAGAACCTCTTTTTCTGCCCACCCATGTTCAGCATGGCGTTCTGTGAATGCTGTGATACTTTTGAAAATCTGTACAGATGCCTGTAGAGTGTAACTGAAGAAAGCAGTGATGGTTAGATCACCAGTGGTACTGATTTTATTTTTCTGGTGGTTTTGTACTGACCAAAGCATTATATGTGTGCATCCTAAAATTAAAGTATTTTCTAACCAAGGAAATGAAGGGAATGTAGATGATTTTGCTTAAAATTTTTACTTTTTTTTTTTTTTTTTTTTTTTTTTTTACGTTTTTTTTTTTAAGAGATGTTAGCAGGGGCTAAATAAACGTAAAAAAAAAATAAAGGCCAAGTTTATATTGTCAAATTTGTTTTTGTTTCATTTTATTATTGCTGGAACAAATATTCTTTTCTGTCTGCTGCTGATTGAAACAATGTAAAGGACTGTGTAGGCAAGGCTTGTCTAGGGTTATTATCAGGCATATACTCTGAGGTGGTAATGTGGCTTGGTATGCTGGTTCCCTGCAGTGGGAGTTTCTTTCTGTGTGAAACACCAGAGCAGCTGTAGTTGTGTTGAAGTGGGCTGTGATAATCTCATGTGCAGTCTTCTTATAGTAGGCTTTCTTGTGTGATGGAAATCACAGCTTAGCTGCTCCTAGCAGTTTTCAATATCTACGGAATTAATGTTTAAACACTTATACTGAATTCAGTGCAACTACTGTGAGTAAAGGTGCATAAATACCTTTTTGAATCAGGTCTTGGGGGTTGAAATGGTAGGATTTAATGTACTGTGCAGTTTCCAGTAGCGTCAGGTCGTGTTTTACAAACTCTGCTTCTTGCTCTCATGTACTCTGGTGAATGGACACAAAAGAAACATAAATTATTTTCAAGACAGAACTCTTCAATGCAACAGGTCAGCAAAGGACAATAATGCTTCATACACCTCCCCCCAAAAAAGCCAATCAATTGCAACTCAGAAGCAACAGGTAAATGCAATTTATGGAGACCTTCACAGGTCAGAGACTGTAAACTTTATATGGGCAGTGTTAGAAGCCTTGTTTGCGTTTTCATACATCCTGGACAGATAATTGAAACCCAGTTTAGGCTCACAAATACATTCTTAAGCACCAGAATTAAAGTGCTTTCCTTTCCGAAGGTACTGAGTGCCTCCTGTTGACAATAGTTCAATTTCTTCTTCCTTGCTATAATGGGACACAATTATTTCATGTTCTTAATGGGAGAGTAGATTTTGTAGAATGCTTTTAACCACTCAGATTGGACCATATTTGTTACTTTCATTTGGCCGCCTGCATCAAGCATAACATTGAACTGATCCAGCAACTCTGTAGTTCACACAAGCTCCTGCAAGTTAAAATTTTTAGCTGAAGTTAATAAGGTACCTTCTACCAAAATTACATTTTGAAAAATCATCTTTCATCTCAAATTCAATAAAAGGCAGTGTTTTTAGCACTTTTAATACTTGTGGGCTAAATTAGTATTTCGGGTTTAAAAAAAAAAAAACATACACATTTTCTCACTGTTTGTCAGAATTAGAGGCCTGTCACTTTCCTATTTCAGTGGGAAAATCAGCTATGTTTTCATCTTTTTCATTACGAAAAGGGGGAAAAAACTTGTAAATGCAGAGTTCCGCTTAGTCATTGATTTGTAAGCATTGTTGTCCTCCTCGTTGTACTTCAAGTCCTTCATAGATTTCATTGTCACTTAAATTACTGTCCTCTCTTTCTTTCTCCCTCTCCCCCTCCTTCGTAGTTATAATTGGCTAAATATTTATATATTACTTCATTAGTTCATGCTAGTTACTTGCTAGGGACTTTAGCTTATATGAGTCAGATGTATGAAAAGAAGAGTAATTTTTAAATATCTGAAAGAATAATTAAAAGTGGACAAAGCAAGTTTGTTTATTTTGCATCAGATAATCAGAGTCTCAATCCTCTGGCTTTGTGCTATTTATTATTGTTCATATAGCGAAAAGCATGATGTTTAATACTTTTGAGAAAAAGATTTGTAGGGATGAATGATGAAGCACAACGTATGCAGAATGTCATCTTCTCAAATTATGGGATTGCAAAATAAAAGGCAACCATGCTGTTTCAGCAAGGATAGCTGGTATGTTTAACAAGAAGCAACAGTGTCCACTCCCATACCATTTGGACCATTGGGATTAATTATACTGAAAATAAACACCAATGTAGGAAAGAATTGGCTTTCTTTTGGCTTATAACAACTTGCCTACAGTGGTATAGAACATGTCTACATCAACTCTGCTGTTACCGGGGGTCAGGGCAAACAGCAAAGAACTAAGAACTCTGTAAGCAGGAATAAATACAACTTGGTATTCACCCTTTATTGAGTAGTACTGGGTCTCTATAATTTGTTAGTAAGAGAAACCCAACTGAATAGCAAATCACAGGTTGTGCAATATGGAAAATAAAGCCATCTCCTCCTGCCTCTGCAGGTTCTTGGGATAGCCTATTGCCATCCCAGTCAACACCTCTGACGAGTGTGTTCATCTGTGCAGAGCAGTTGACAGAAAGAAACTCTGAGATCATTTTTCCTGCCATTCCCCTTCAAACAGTCCTCTGTCAGGGCAATTCCCCAGGGTTATGCAGAAAAGTATATAGCAATTAATCCTAGAAGAATATTGTGATAGACAGCATGACTTGATGGACAATTCCTGGAAAAAGCTGAGCCCAGGATGTCAGAGAAGTGACCTTCGCAAGAAGACAGCCATGCCAGCATTGGCCACATCCAAATCTTCAGCCTTACTCTACAGTGTAACATCACGATTTTTCTTTCAAAACTAGTGTTACCAGGTGAACCCTCAGGTTATGCTGACAGCTACCTGAGAACGAACAGAATGCACATTGCTAACGTATCTTTGAGTCCTTGTGTATCTAAAGAGAGAGTCAATGAGGGATTTCTAGACCAACCTTGATAAAAGTCAAAGGACTAGGAGCCAAATGAAAATAATTCCTTGTATGTCTGTTTTGACAATCAACAATATCATTTTTAGGAAGCTTTGTTTTGGTTTTATAGTGCTTCTTTGTTCCTAAATTATTCCTTAACAAAAAGTTTCATTGTCCTTCAGAAGTTCTGAGTTTTCCAGAGATGCTGTGCTAGCTGACTGAGAAGAGATATATAGCATGGAAGTGAGAGGTTGTGAAAGAGAGCAAATGAAGGCAGCCATATATTCATGCTCAATGCATTACCTGGATTAACTGTAGTGGTTAAAAAGAAGGTAATTATTTGGCTAGGTAGTGTCTGCAATGCTATATCCTGCCAGTTTATGCTGAATTTAGTAATCTCAAAACCTTGCATCACATGGCAAGAGATCTGTTCCTAGTCTTAGCATTAAAAGATCTATCAGCCTTTGTAGTAGCTGGCTGCTTGTTCATGACTGCTCCATATAAGATCAAATACACGCTGAGGGTGAGATGAAAAGATATGAAGAGAAAGCAAAAAAGTGCACAGACAACAGTCAACAATTAGCTGAGCAAATAAAGTCAACTAATTAAAATAAATAAATAAATATATAAATAAAAACAAAGCATCCTAAGAATGCCATGAAAATGGTAACTGCAAATTGACATTTGAATTATTATTTTTTCAAATAAATTAAATGAAATTGTTGAGAGGGATTTGGAAGAGTGATTGTAAATCCACATTTTTTTTTCACTAGCTTTTTGAAATCACTTAACAGAAGCTGTCTTTATATGCCTTTTCCAAAGAAAAGGACACAGTTTCATTTTTGGAACAGGAATATTATAACATATACCTTTCCCAGTCAGTATAAAAACAGCAATCAATAAAGGTAGTGGGGACCTGCCAGCTTACTTACATAGGATATGTGTGTGTAATAAAGCAAGTCCGTGAATTCTAGCTGGAGACGTAGCTGTATAAAGCTTGGGAGTTTCCAGTTTTACCCTTGATGTGGTGCCTGTTATTTTTACCTCACTGACTAGGTGTAGTAGGATGATTTCACTTGTTATTGAAGACACAAACCTTTATGCTCTGATTATCTTAACTGTACAAGGGAGGTGAAACAGGCACAAAAGCCTGTACAAAGGCTGTAAGCTTGAAAACAGCGTGTCATCTTTTTCTGTACTTTAGTGCTTTTACGTTCTAGTTTGTGGTTGTTGATAAACTTAAAATTTAGAGGAAGGCAGTATGTAGCGAGACATTAAGTATCTTACCTGTTCATTTTGCATTTTGTTACTTTCCTGAATACTGTGGGCAGCACTCTCCATAAGTGGAAAACACATAGTATTAATTAGTGTCTGTTCACAGACACTACCATGTACCACGTTCCTCATCCATCTCTAACTTGCTTCTATGGCATAAGGGGCTCCAGTCAGCCAGATATCTACTCTGTGGTTGACCTCGTCTTAGTTACTCACCCCACCTTTACTTTGGAGTCCACGGGGAGAAAGTCCAGCAATTCGTCTTAACCTAAGCAAGCTCCTAAAGTAGGAGGAAGTATGCAATGAAAGCCCTGTTATAAAAGCAGCAATGGATGACAGTCTCTGACAGATGCCTGTACTTGTAGATATGTGAAATTGGGTCAAATTATTCCACCCTTCAGTTCTTTAGTCCAATGTTTTCTCAAACTTTTAAAAGACTTGATTTCAATTAAAAAAAAAAAAAAAAAAAAAAAAAAAAAAAGTTCAGGTCTTTCCTGAACTCTTTGTGCTGTCTGTCAAGCAGCTCAAGTCCTCAGACCACTGGGTCTCTTGTGAAACCTCACCTGGATTTTTCACTGACTGACTGCATTTGATTTGTCGGAGTCAGGTGCGCAGCATGTATCTTTCCAAGTCACTGTGCAAGTATAAGTACTTGTTACAGAATGCACTTTATTATACATACCCTGAGCTGGAGATCTATTTGTTACTGGAGGCAGATATCTATTTTGCTGCTTCATAACTAGAGATAAGCAAAAACTCTGAACATTGGAAGACTTATTCCAAATACCTATACCAAAGCCCGGGCACTTGCTGAAATGAATTTAAATTTGTGACTGAGGGATCAAGATGTAAAGCCCAGACAAGTTATTTATTTGCTATTATTTTTTTAGACTTCCATTGTTTTCAGGTTCTGGTTGAAAAGGAAGAATCTGTATTCTTTTATTATACCAGCTTTTGGTACAAGACAAAACCAGGAAATGCAAAGATAAGTAAATCTAAAATAAAACTACCAGCACCATTGTTACTAATTGGTATCCTCGTTAGCAAGCTCAGCAGAGATGCCAGAAAATGAATGTATATATATGGAGACAGTAGCAGACTTGAGCCCATAATTTACAATGAATAATTTATTCAATTAATTTAGCCTGCTATTTTGCTCAGCAAAACAGATTACAATTTCCTCAAATTTATCTATTATTCAAATGTGTTTAATGAAAAATACTTTTTGTTTTCACTGTATAGACTGATTACAAATATTGCAGCATCAAGTAGGGTTATTAGGTTGTGATTGTTCAGAACTCAGCATTCTTTCCTTCATTCCTTTTTTTTTTTTTTTTTTTTTTTTTCCTTCCCCTCCTGCTAATTGGATGGACAAGCAAGCACTTAAGGTTCATAGTTTTGCCAGTGGGAATTTAAAATCTCCTGTCAGCAGGTATTGAACATGCAGGACTTCAAAGATTCTTTCTAAGAACTCTATTAATTTTTTGAACAGGAAATGTCAAAAACAGTGGAATCCTGGCCCACTGATATTAAAGGTAGCTCTGGCCAACCATTATTAATGTTAATTAACAGAAGCTAATTCTTTAAAAGGCTATAATATCAAAAGATGTTCTTTTTCTTAGAGCAGTATTGTGTAAGTGGATGGAGTGGGAGTACAGTTGTCTATGTTGCACTTATTTGTGGAGTGTTTTCACTATGACTACAAACAAGGCAGTTTTGCTCACTATCCTATCAGGCTGGTATGCAGTACACAAATAACTTTATTTTTATTTTTAATGAGTTTTCCCAGGGACTAGAGATGTTATTTATTTAGTTTTTTAATATATTTGTTTGAAATGTAAGGCTGCTGCTGTAGTGAAAGACCTTCAGCCTAACCCCATCTCCAAGTTTCAATTACATTAAAAGGAAAATTCTTCGTTGAAACGGGGAGAAAAAAAAAAAAAAAAAAAAAAAAAAAAGGAAGAGAAGAGGACGAGGCAGGGATGTTATTGTTTGTCCTGAATGCTTGGTCACAACAGGTTTTCACACTGGCAACACTTGTTAGACTAGTGCTGCCATTGTATTCCTCCAGAATAAGCATGCAGGCTACAGATCTTTTAGGAAGAAGGAGACCTGTGAGCAGCAGCATAGTGGGTGTTAAGATCTGGGTGCTCAGCTTGCCCCTCCCACCACTACTTGAGCTACTCACACAGTGGTTTCAGATGTGGATTCCCAGTGAGGGGGAAGGTCTGTGTGTTGGGACTTGCGGAGACCCCAAACCCTCACAATGTGTGTGTCTTCCTGAAGAAAGATGCTTCTCCTCCTTCAGCAGCTCTGCTCTGGGATGAGTTTGCTCTGGGATGATGTTTGCAGCTCTGCTCTGGGATGAGTTAGAGTCCAGCTGGATGGGGTAGCCACCCTCTGCTGTATTCAGCATGCTCCTAGCCACACTGATTAACAGCAGTATCAGGCTCTTGATATCCAACCGATACAACATCATTCTGCAGCCCAGCAGGCAAGCAGAATTTGCAACCATGGTAATAATGACAGCTGGGTCATTACACACAAAACCGACAGTCTGTTAGTGTTTACTGTGATTTTTAAGCAAATTCTTTTTTTTTTTTTTTTTTTTTTTTTTTTTTTTTTTGTGTGTGTGTGTTGGTGTCTCTATTTTGTGTGTGTGTGGTATGTATGCTATCTACTGAACAGGAATTTTCTTCACAGTAGTATCACATCTGTATTGCATAGTGACCACTGGAAGAGGCCTCCTGTCATTAGAGTTTGCTCAAAACAGTTCTTTCACATGTTGTACTTGGCCAAACAAGAAACTGAAGCATACTCTATGACCTGTGCTTAGTAAAAGTAATTGGAAATTCAAATCTTAGCTTTGTACAATAAATTGTGCACAGGTAATGTTGCAGACAGATGATGAATCTCAGTGCATACTTGAGAATAATGAATGATTTTTTAGGATACTCATGCCATCTTGGTGGGCATTCTACAAAAATCATCAGATGTTGTTGAGAAAATTTTGTGTGTATGTGCCTGGAACTAAAAGTAGATCGTGGCTTAAATAATGAGATCTTCAAACTAGATTAATGTCTATTTGCTGGGAGGTTGGGGGGGGGAAAGGGGGGGAAGACTACCTTTCTCTCTTCAGCCCTGTATTTTTTTAAGTGAATGTCAGCCACAAAGCTGCAAAATAATGGATAGTGATCCTACTCAAATATTTGATCATCAAATGTAGCAACATTTGATAAACGAATAGACTGAGTAAGGACAAAGAGAAGGAACCATAAGCTAAAGGTCACTGGTAGTCACATCAGTCTGGATTTATTTCTGAATTTCATTAAAGAGAACAAAATAATAAAATATAAATAACTCTGTACATATGACTTGTAAGACTTACTTGGAATGCCTAAAAGTGCTAAAGTGAATTCTTAAGAGAAGTCCCTGTTGGGCACAGGACTATTTAAAGAAATTCTGCCCAAGGATGGCTTTATTCTTCCTTTTCTTTCTTTAGTTATTCAGAATGTTCCGAGTATGTGAAAACAGGTTTACAATAGAAGTTTTTTCTAAACAATAATTAATGAGATTTGACTTCTGGCTCTGCTACTTTATTTGGCATAAATTTCTGGTCAGATGCTGTAGCTGGTTTTGGGAGGTAAATAACTAAAAAATGAGGTAACAGGTCACATGGAAGAATCATTGGCCCTAGCTTTCCTTCCCTTTACCTTTTCAACTTTGGTTCAAGATTGAAAAGTATCAGACCATGAAGTACTTGTGTTGTTTGACTTCATATTGTTGTAATTTTTCTCTCAAGTGTGTTATGAGTTCTATTCCTTATTTAAAGGAAAAAAAAGAAAAAAAAAAAAGAATCCATTCCTGTTCCATGTGAATTCACAACAGATATAAGGAGCAAAGAAAAATGTGACTGCAGGAGATAGTTGTATCATTTTAGCTGCATGCGTCATGGGTTAAGATGTGACATTTTTGGATGGTTCATCCAACAGTACAAGGTTTATCAGAAGAACAGGAATAATCCCTGATCACTTCTGCAAATATCTAGCCCAGGCAGGCACACTGCTGCAGTCATGACAGCACTATACTCTGCCAAACCAGTGTAGGTGCAGGTAGCCTGTGGTGGATGTTAAATGAAGGATCAAGGACTTGTCTGCAAGAATGTTAGTGCAAAGGTAAACTCCCTAGTACAAAGATCTTCTTACTTTTGAGGTGTTATATTCTCTTAGGAAATCAGCGCAAAAATGAAAATTCCTATTACACCTAGTTCTTTCCCCATGTTCACAGCATTGAGCTTGAAGGAACTGTGACATAGTCAATGAAAAGTTTCCAAGAGTAGACTGGGAACCCTAGGAACATTTCCAAGTTAACATGGGATTATTTTTTTTCCACCTGTTCTCCGTTTGCAGCTCATGATGTGTGTATGGTTCTCAGTTAAGTTGTTAAAATAGTGGAGTTTGATTGGAGAGCAAAAGCAGATAGAACAGATTGGGGGCAGGCACCCTGTGAAGTCTGTGGGAGTTCTGGAACATAGACATGGGCTGAGTCCATCCATATCAATTTTATTTTAGGTGATTTTTCAAAAAGCTTGAATTATGGCTAATAATTTTGCATGAGTGACTTTACAAACAATTCCACCTGAAACATGTCTCCCGTGCGAGTGCTTTAAACAACCCAGGTACAAGATTGTGATGAAACTGTTGGAGCATCTTCAACAACAAGAAATTCTATTCATGCATTTGCTTTCTTGTTTGTGTATTCCCATTTTTGCTACAGGTAATTCAAAACATTTATCCAGTAAGGTGCAGATCAAAAGCTCACAAGGAGTATTATTATTACTAACGGACATATTGAACACTTTGTGTTGCTTCATTTACCCTGCTCAAATGTATTTACAAGAAACATCTATTTTTTCTTCAGTCTTCTCATTACGGCTTCATTGCCAGTCACACACACATGTATTACAAGATTGCCTCCTTCATGTCCCCTGAGTGGTACCATATGCTGACAAAAACATTAAATTCACAAGCCAGATTTCATTGGCTATTTGCCCTCAACTTTAGAAGTGATTTGTTAATAAATACTCCTCAGTACCACTGCATTCACTCTGCTTTGTCTCTTCCACAGTAGCTAGTAAATAAATAAATAAAATAGCTTTCAACCCAAAGGGCAGGTTCATGTCAACTGTTTGCAACAATTCCATCATTCCTAAACTATTTACCAAACAGATCTCACAGATTGCTACAAAAATCTATTTTCCTAGGCACGTTTTTCTTGTCCACCATTAAAAAGTGTGAAATTGCACTTTGCAGCTCAAACCCCACTGCTCTTTTAGGAGCTTCCAGGCACAAGTGCCCAGAGTCAGGAAGACCTGACATTTGGAAAGTCTTGACATCATGTAGGGGATTTTACCCCGTGTCAGATGAGCAAATGGGATAATGGGGCTATTGTACCCTGCTGCTTGGGCTTCAGTGCTGCTTTGCATTCCTGCGGCCCTGCCTGCCTGACAACCCAGCTTTAAAGGTCGTGGGTGCAGTCCTCGTATTATTTAGGCTGAGGCCTGCTATGATGTAATGGAGAAGAAATCTTCAGCAACAGCACACAAATGTGTGGGCTGAAAGGAAAATAATAATTTAAATGAAGCTGGGCCTGAAGTCCTAGCTGTGTGTGAAATGCTTGTGCATTGGATGCTTATTTCAGTCATTCCTCCTGAATATTATTTTCATGGGGGTATGAGGTGCCCACAGACTTTTCACTTAGAGCAGCTGCAGCCTGCTTCTTCCTTTCTTCCCCAGAGCTTCTCCCACCCCTGCCTTTCACGCCAGTTTGCCTTCGCTTCCCAGCTGACTGCTTTATTTGTCCCCTTGTCCCACCTGTTGTACCGTGCCTGCTGGTGGGACCAGCTTCTCCCTTCATGTACACCAAATGCCTTTCTTCCTCGTGTGACATCTGAAGATGTGACTGCTCAGCTCAAACGTTAGGTAGCAAGTTGGGCTGGAAATGAGCTGTCAGTTCTTCATCTTGCCTTGTAAAAAGGTCTCAATACCTTATTGCATGCAGTGTTCACAAAGCATTTTCTATTGCTCTGCAAGTGATTTAAGAGGGATACTTCAAGTATTGGATTTGTGATTAAGAAGCCCAGACTCTGTCCTTAAAGCATGAAGCAGCAATGATGATGCCCTTTAGGAGAACTTCAAAAGCCTGGCCCTGAAAATAGTGCACCTTTTATCTACTGAGATGATCCAAGGCAGATGAATCTGGTGGGCTTAAGAAGATCCCTTACCCTCTCTTCAAACTTTTTTGCTTTGGACTTGCTGATTTGTCATTTCTAAGACTAAAGACTTGGCATAGTCGAAGATTTCAGCCTGACTGCTTGCTAAAACCATCAGAGAGGTCTCTAGTGAGAAACAGAGCATGGAAAAATAACCAGTACTCGTGGCATTGGATGGATGTTTGTTACCCTACCTGCCACTTAGTGCTGCTTTATTCGCGTTGGCAGTACAAAGCATGCCATAGCATCTCAAAATGCATCAGCTCAGAACTGAAATCAGTAGGATAACAAAATACAAAGAGGAGGCAAGGTACATAAATCCAGGCTCAGAGAAATCAAAGCTTCTGCAGTTTCAATAGGTTCATGACATTCAGTTGCCTGTACTGCAGCCTCTGACAGAAACAGTGCAAATAGCAATATTACAAGACAAACAGAAAGGAAACACAAATAGTAGGCACTGTAGTGAATTTGCATGTGTTGCTTTAGGGGAAAAAAAAAAAAAAAAGGAAAACATCTGTGCCACTTTTTTTTTTTTTTTTTTTTTTTTTTTGTCTACCATAGCTTTCTGAAGCCATTTCCAGTGATTTTTCCTGTCACCAGTGATGACTGTGGTAAAGGTTTGTGTGGGAAGGGCAGTTGTTAATGATGCAACAATAATGCCCTACAGATGTTAAAATACAGCATCCTGGTAGGTTGGCTAAAAGAGGCTAGCAACTGATGATATTTTGGAGGCTGAGTCTGGGAGCTGCTGAAGGTTTGAGTGAGCAGCTGAGCATCCCCAGGGTTCAGTGATTTGGCTTGAGGATTCTTATCATTTAGCAGGCTCAGATCTTTAGCTTAGTATTTCTGCAGTTTGTGCTTTTACTGCTTCTAGCAGCTTGTGTTGGAGGATAAGAGAGGAGGTGAGAAACAGCAACATCAGAAGGTCTGAAAAACACATTTATTAATTTTACATGTTCTTGACAGCAAGACCTTCTATTGTGATTTAGGAAATAAAAGTAAACATGGAAATTGCATAAAGTCTTTTGTGGGGATTTGTTCTGCATCCTGTCATGATCTCCAAAGGATAGAGCATTGTGTGTGGGCAAGCACTGCTGGATTGCATCCAGCTCTTTATCCCTCCTCATCACCCACAGCTGGAGCTGGAAGGCAGGCTGTGCGGCAGGTGCGCTGGGCTGGATCGTGGTTTGAATTGGGCTGCTTTCCCTTTTAAAGAATCTTGTTAGTGAAGTGCTTTATTTTATTTTATCTTTTCATGAGAAGGAACACTTGACTTCTTGTTATGAAGCAACATATCATTAATCCATCCGATTGCTGGAAGCTGCTTAGTAAAAGAAAAATACTTGGGATAAATAAGGGTAACTGCAGTATATAGCTTGGTGCTTGAGTGCATACACATGAACATACAAAGGTCTTAATTGCTATAGCTGGGCCCTAGAATGGATTCCGGGCAACATCTCTGCACCTTTCTCAGATTAATTTATCAGTTGTGCTACACAAGGAGTTTTCTTTTTATACCTGTGCAACAGTCCACAGTCACACTGTACTCGGACTCTCTGTCAACCTGAGAATCACTGAATAATTTTAAATGTTAATTACATTTTGCAGCACCTCTTACGAGATTGGGTTCTTGTTGATGGTGTAACTCTTCCATTTTTAAACAAGTACACAAACTGTGATTAAGGAAATTACTGAAGAAATCACTGTGGTGAAAAAAAAAACAAAAAACAAAACTTGTAATTTAATCTTTTTGGCAACTATTAAGTGTATCCCAGTAGCAATACAGGAAGACTGGAGAGTTGCTGTCATGACAAGCACTCTAGTAATTTAAAAACACAGAAAAAGATGATAGGAAGTCTGAAGAGCAGGCAAGCCTCACCTGCTAATGGTTCCCTTCTTTTGGTTCTTCTCAATTATAAACTAAATCTGTTTGGATTAATTAATTAAATTAATTTAACTTAATTAATTTCTAAGCTAAAATATTGATTCCAGAATATTAAAGTCAACCTGAGAGTAATTCTGATTCATGTCTCCATTTATGTAAATATTTTCTGCAATACTATTACAGAAAATAATAAAATGGTTATTCTATAAATGTTTATGGGATGACCTTATCATAAGTGTAGGGTTATGAAACTTTATTTTGTGTGTGTTCTGGAGAAAGAGCTTTCTGTCTTTTATTAGACAGAGCTCTGATTGGTTTCAGTAGGATTTTTGTTTCTGAGTAAAGGTTAGTGGAGATCACAGGAATTTGTGGTCATTGTTTGTAGATGGCAAAAGAATTTTCATCAAATACAATGGTGCTCATTATCTTTGGGTTATTTCTGTTTTATTTTTTTTTTTTAATTAGTTTAAATGGACAGAAGTACCTGAATCTGATTCTCCTTTAATATTTGGTCACTTATATAGATAAATGACTACATAAGAGAACAAAGGAAAAAACAAGAAACTCACTTCATTTTTGTGTTTCTCTAAATCCACAGTATTACATTGTCAACAATGATCAATTATACTATTGTAAAATTAGGATTATTTTTTTTGGGGGGGGGGGGGGGGGGAGGAGGAAGGGAAACACTTCTGGTATTCAGGTACCAAAATGAATTTGTAAAAATAAAAAAATTCTTTAAACTGTGGATGTTCTATTCTGCCAAAGAAATCTTTCACCTATTTTACTATTGTTTCTCTTAGTCTGAGAATCCTTGTTTCTTAAGAGAGGCAAGGAAGTATGCTGAGCACCTTTCCCCACTCCTCTAACATCTGGATACCTAGTGAACTTATTCTTTTCTGCTTGTGTTGAGGTAAAAGCTTCTTAACCTGTGGGTCAGATGTATTGCTGGCCAGCCTATCTAGCCATGCTTTTCTGTCTGGCAGTGGAAATCAGTCTTGACGTTGCTGAGACAATCCCTACGATCACCACCCCAGAGAAATCAGGTGCAGTTTCCTCACCATGAATTTAGTATTAACAGTGCTGTCAAAAAAAGAAAAATAAAAGGTGACTGTTACGACATGCACTGCATTTTCATGAAATAAATATCATGAGTTATGTATTTTATTGCTAGTTAGACCTATACTTATTCATCCTGAAGTTTATACTCATTATAAGTTACTTTTGTAGATAAATTCTACATGCAATTTTGAAGCTCTGAACTATTCTGAAGTATGTGATTATAAATGTTGAATTCAACAAAATAGTATCTTTTTGTGTGTGTGTGTGAGATTACATATACACTTGTAGGCCCACAATACATAGAGTTTTAGCTGCACACACCATACTTTCACATACTGCTCACAGCACCTTCCCAGTAACTATTTTAACTATTTTGAAGCTATATTATTATAGATGCTTACAACCAAATGCACTGCACAATTATTAGAATTTGTATGTATTTCCTGGGTTTTACTATGTTCAATGAATGACAAGAAAACAGAGAAGCTTAGTTTTCTCAAAGGTGTCAGAATCACACAAACTATTCTCCCCAGTCCATTGGGTATCCATCATCTGAGTTTTAGAGGTAAGAAATTACATTAACAAAGTAAAGTGTTAAGTTGTGGCATGGCAACCTTCCAAGTAGTTATGATAAACCAGCATTGTTCACTGCTTGGGAAGTTAAACAGAATTATGCATTGTTCTAAAGCAGCTGGGGAGTGGTTCCCTAGGCTGTTTCTTACAACAGTATTTTAAGGAGGTATAATATGATCTAGTACTGCTTTTAATTAAATTAGCCCGAAAGGCAAAAGGCATGCACTTGCTAATTTTCAGAACCACAGCTGAAAAGTAAACATTGTCAAGGTAAGGGCAAAGTGGCAGCTTTTGGGGAACAACATTTTCATAATGGAGAAATCTTTTCATCTGAATATTTTTCATTGTAAACTAGATAGAAAATACTTTTGAATTAAATACTTTCAATAACAGTTATTGTAACTGTATATGCACTTCAAAGTTGTTGTTTGCTGTCTTCATTTCTTATTGTGGGCAATGAAAGGTAAAGACATTCATGCAAGGCCACCACATGGAATTGTTATTTATTTATGTTATTTATGCTATTTATTTATTTATTCTGAGAAACCACTGACTAAAAGCTTGAGCATGTTTCCAGCATTTTCATGTGTAAAGTGCAGTTTGAAGGGTGAATGCGGTGATTCATTTGGATTTTTTTGAGACCAAAATCTGGGGATCAACTTTCCAGAGGGTGGGAGAGCAGCACTTGCTGAGTCAGATCCTATCACGAATCTCAGATAAGGCATTTAGCCATAGCATATGGGGGGATGTCACTGGAATCTGTGTGAGTTCTGAGTGTTTTAGTACGTACAAAATATATACATACCTTGCATGCATGCTGTTTAAGAAGTGACTTTGGGAAATGAAAGCATCTCTTGAAATAAACTGCATCACTTTTGTCCCCATCTTTCAGATACATCAGGATGCAAAACTGTTGCTATAGAGACTTTTTAGTTGAAATGGAAAAATGGAAAAAGATGCAACATAAACACTTAAAGGGCCGTTAAGCTCTTTTTAGATATCAAGAGCTCAGTCCATGGAATAGCCCAAAATGTGAGAGGAGGCCACTAACCTTCCTACATGTTGTGGAGCTTTCATCCTTTCTATCTATGTTTAGAGGACACCCTGTGGATCTGCCTTGTAGTAGTGAGATTTACCAGTCTGATAAATGGTATTAGAGGGAAGAAAATACAAGTAATTCTCCAGAACTTCACTCATGCCTTTGGCTAGTGGTGAGATGATTGTTTTGTTGCAGATATTTTCAAACTTTTACCAGAAAAGCGGATAAATGTCTTAAGTGTCTTTTGAAAAACAATGACCTCAGTATTGAATTTCCTGCGTCTTTAGTATCTGAATCCCCTTCTTAGCTAACATTCTTGGAAAGATGCATATGCTTCAACTGTTGATATTTTTTGCAAGTCTGCCTTTCCTTGCATACATACTACGACTAATCCAAAATCCTTCCAAGTTGATATGGAGGATCCCAGTAGCAGCTTTAGTGAGCCCTAGAGCAAGGCATGTGTGTGAATAGATTGTTTGCATATATTAGGTATGATTTTTCTCCTGAAAGTCTAGTGTTCACTGGTGAATATTAGTGGTGTGCTGTTAGTTTTTTTTTTGTTTGTTTGTTTGTTTGTTTTTTCCATTTTAAAGATATTCAGGAGACATTTTCCAATTTTGCATGAAAAGGAAGTTGATCCATTTCGTATTTAAATGCATGCTGTTCTTATGTATTAGGTAGCCTCTTGGGTATCCTTTGATTTTTACTTCCCTTCTCCCTCTTTTCCCAAGTTACTAAGAGGTGTACATCAATTTCTAACTTGATAATTACACCTTGAATTATTTCCACTCCTGCTTTTAGGTTCAGAAAGAATTAGTCTGATCAACATTGTGAAGTCATCTTCCATTCTTCTCCTTTTTGCGTATTTCATTGTTGTAACTCCAAGGATTTGTGTTTGCCCCTTTGAAAGTTCTCTGATGTGATAAGAATCGCTTATGATTGGAGAAATGATGAGAAATGAGGAGAAAAATTTTGTCAAGGAGGGAGGAACAAAGTATTTCCAGACTTGAAAAATTTTGTCAAGGAGGGAGGAACAAAGTATTTCCAGACTTGAAAAATTTTGTCAAGGAGGGAGGAACAAAGTATTTCCAGACTTGTTCTCTAATTATATCTGTTGCAGCGAATAGTTTTGATTTCTGTCTGCAGAACTACATATTTATGGATTGGCATACAAAACCATAAGGCTTATTTGTACAACACTTATGTTTTCCCTCAATAATAGGAATAGCATTATTATTGACTTGATGATTTTTACTTTCAAATACTTTTATTTCTCTTATTGTTTAGCTGCCATTCATTGGCTTCCTGTTGGTCCCTGATGTGAAAAAAAACAGAAGAGAAAATGCTAATTGGAGAACAATTTGATATCCAAAGCTGCCCATTTTTACTTCCTTTAATAACTCATGGGGATGATGAGTTGAATATTTTATATTACAGTGTGAATAGTAGATAGTAATTTTCCCTCTATTTCTCTGTATCAGAGTATTGTGATGTACTGGTTTTGGCTGAGATAGAGTTCATCTGCTCTATAGTAGCTACTATGGTCCTGTGTTTTAGATTTGTGACCAAAACAATGTTGATACCACATTGGTGTTTTAGTTGTTGCAGAGCAGTGCTTACACAGAGACAAGGTCTTTTCTGCTTCTCATGCTGCCTTATCATAAGAAGGCTGAGGGTGCACGAGATCCTGGGAGAGGACACAGAACAGCTGGCCCCATTGAGCAAAGGGATGTTCCATACCTCATGATGTTGTGCTCCCCAATAAAATTGGGGGAAGATATGGAGGAAGGGAGATATTTGGATTTAGAACATTTGTCTTCCCAAGAAACCATGATGCATGATGAGCCTTGCCTTCCTGGAAGTGGCTGAACACCTTCCTGCCAATGGGAAGTAATGAATGCCTTGTTTTGCTTTGCCTGTGTGCACAGCTTTTGCTTTATCTGTTTTTATCTCAACCCATGAATTTTCTCACTTTTTACTTGTCTGATTCTCCCATTCAATTGGCAGGGTGTGTGCAAGTGAATGTGTGGTGCTCTTCTGCCTGCTGGTGTTGACCCACAACACATGGGCTGAGACACCATATTATAGTAAGGGATATTATAGGTGCCATCATTCTGGTATTAGCACTTGGAAAAAAGGGGAAGATCTGTATGCAGTAATTGACCCACAGATGGTGATGATAACCTCATGCCTTTCAACCATGAGGAAGGCAGGCCTGATTGATGCACAGGTGCATTGGGAGGATGTTAGTGGTGGAAGTGGCAGGGAATGTGTCAGAGCCATTGTTCAAGGAACAGGTCACTGACAAAGCAAATGCCTCTTATGTAGTAAGTGTCTTATTCAAGAAGAAGAACTGAAGCTGGGCTATGTAAAAGGGAAAAAAAAAAACAGTTTAGATCACTGAAAGACTGAAGAGTTATCTCACAAAGAGGCTAAAAAGCTTGGTGTGCTTAGCCTAGCAGAACAGAATCTGAGAAGGATCTGGTTGCTCTTCATAATCACGAAGGAAAGTTCAAGCTGTAAAAGTGAAAAGACTATGTTGATAAAAGATGAAGTGGCATAATTTGGCCATGAATCACAGTTTAGACTGAAAATCAGGTTTCCATCCAGCACAGGACTGAGAGTGCTGGAAGACAGGGGCTGAATGTGCATGTGGGAAATTTCAGTAGATGTCATGAATGAGATTACATGACATGGCTGAATGCAGTGGAGGGGAGACTGGCCTCAGGAACTTGCAGCATGTTTTCTAGTCCTGGGTCCTCTAGTCCTGTTTAAGATAAACTCACTAACTATAAATGCTCTCAAAGAAATTGTTGGATTAATTTCAGCTTTGGTTAAACTTTCCTCTGTCTCTTAATGTTATGAAGAGTATAAACAAGAAACTGTTTTAGGCAGGATCCTTTCTCCCCCAAACCATCAACAACTAATAATAATGAAACAGAATGTTACACAGATCTGTTTAAATCAGTGTGTCTCTATACACTTATACCCCTCCGGATTGTGTATGTTTATAAAATTATATTCATACTTATATTATTAAGCATATAGGTGGTCCATGTTAAGTTGCTGTGGCTTTTATCATATTTGATGTCTTATTTTCTACTAAAATATCCATATTTCCCACTTTAATTGCTTTCTTTCCCTTGTTCGCTTGTGAGTATAATCCTAATAAAATAATATTTTCATTTTCTCTGTTAAATAATTCTTTCTCTGCCTCTTGAATTATGTCTGCAAAACGCAAAGAGGCAAGTCTCTGATTCACTTTTAGAATTCAATATAAGGCTGTAAAGGTTTGCAGTAATGCAAACCCAGCACCAAAAAAAAAAAAAAGAAAAAAAGCTATTAGGTAGTCCATTGCCTTAGGTGCCTGAAAAACAAACTGAAGCTATTTTTTTTAGGTCTTTGTTGGCCTTGTTTCTTTCATGCATAAAGAGCTTACCACATTCATTCATGCTTTTGTCACCTTCAGACTTGTTATTGCAACCTTGTGGTTACATAAGACAACCACTGTAAAATTTCGTCTGAGGTTGAATGCATGTAAATATTTCAGATATGGAGCATATTAAACAGATATTTCAGGAGTTTCTCTGGCTTAGGAACTCTTTGCTTGCATTTATTCATTTGTTCCTTTTCATGGATATTTCTGCATGGTAGCTTTCTTTCTTAAAAATGACTGAAGGGATATGTTTGATATACCTCTAGTTTTCTTTGTGGGAAAAAACTGAAAATCTTCAAACTTTTCTTCTCTGTACTCTGAAAATTCCAAAGCCATTTTTTAGAAGCATCCCATGTTCTTCTCTCATTCTCTGCTGCCTCTTTCCTCATCCATCAAGGCACATAAAAGCCTTTAGAAGACTGTCAGCAATCTTAAAGCTTAAACCACACTCCCAAAGCATTCTGCAAACTAGCAGTAAGCTGTTGGACTTGCCAGATCACAGTAAACAGAGGTTGCTGAAGGAGTTGAAATAGGGAGGTTGTCAGAATTAAACTAGCCTGTTGAGCAAGTGGCAGCCCTACCAACAGAAGTCGCTGTTGCTTTTCTATAACCCAGTTACATAAACCCTTGTATTTCGGTGTGTGCTGTCGTGTAAGGCTGATGTGAAGTCATTGGACCATAATTCCTGTCAGGTCAAGGCACTTAAATTCTCTGTCTTGATTTTTTCCCATCTATAAACTACAGCTAATAACGTACCCCAGAGTTTTCAAGTATCCATCAGGATAGCTGCAGGTGGTGTTTGCGTTAGCATAACACTGACTTCATTGTGCAGGAGGGGAACCTAAGACACACGAAGGTTAAATAACTCACAGGGGACAAAGGGGGGAGGAGGAGGTGGCTCAGGAGCTGACTTGAGAAGCATAAGTTTTGGAGGGCTAGAGGATGAGAGGGGAATGGTTGGAGAGCTGCCTGTCGGAGAAGGACCTGGGAGTGATGGTGGATAGTCAGCTGAATATGAGCCAGCAGTGTGCTCAGGTGGCCAAGAAGGCCAACGGCATCCTGGCTTGTATCAGAAACAGTGTGACCAGCAGGGCTAGGGAGGTGATCGTCCCCCTGTACTCGGCTCTGTTGAGGCCGCACCTTGAGTACTGTGTTCAGTTTTGGGCCCCTTGCTACAAGAAGGACATCGAGGTGCTTGAGCGGGTCCAGAGAAGGGCGATGAAGCTGGTGAGGGGCCTGGAGAACAAGTCCTACGAGGAGCGGCTGAGGGAGCTGGGCTTGTTCAGCCTGGAGAAGAGGAGGCTCAGGGGTGACCTTATCGCTCTCTACAGATACCTTAAAGGAGGCTGTAGCGAGGTGGGGGTTGGTCTGTTCTCCCACGTGCCTGGTGACAGGACGAAGGGGAATGGGCTAAAGTTGCGCCAGGGGAGTTTTAGGTTAGATGTTAGGAAGAACTTCTTTACCGAAAGGGTTGTTAGGCATTGGAACAGGCTCCCCAGGGAAGTGGTGGAGTCACCATCCCTGGAGGTCTTTAAAAGACATTTAGATGTAGAGCTTAGGGATATGGTTTAGTGGGGACTGTTAGCATTAGGTCAGAGGTTGGACTCGATGATCTTGAGGTCTCTTCCAACCTAGAAATTCTGTGATTCTGTGAATGGAAGATCACACCAGCAATTCTCTGAAGATCCCCAAGTGGTACAAGGTGATGATGATGGTCTCTTGCCACTCTTCTGGTTTCCAGGTGCTAGTGATGATTTCTGTGTAATGAAACATATTCTATAGATAATAAACAGCATTATAAGAATGCAACTGAATCTAAATGTTTTTGAAGACTGCTGATTATGGATGTTGAGAAAATGTTATCTTTTCAGGCAGAAATCCACATTCCAGTATCTTTAGTTATGCTGCAGATATGGGTTCCAGTTCTTAGCTCTTTGTGGTGCCTAATCTTCACTTTCATGTTTTCTGAACTCCTGACTCCTACTTTCTGGAATAGGAGATTGTTTGTTCTGCAGACCTAGGCTCTCCTGCAAAATCTGATTTTTGTTTGTTTGTTTGTTTTTATGGAAGCAAAACTTCTGTTCTTGCATCATCTGTACTCACACTCCTAATATAGTGTCATCTTGTACAATTCAATTTGTGGAGTAGAACATAACAGCATTGCTAAGAATTACAAGAAAATAATATGTGGAAGAGCGTGCACACACACACACACAAAAAAAAAGTGCCTTGAAAAATGAGGAACAGGAAACAGGAAGAATTGAATCCTTATTAGACATTCACTTGGAGAAAAAAAAAAAAAAAAGCCCACATTGGAGCTACAACTTCAAGAGAAACTTAAGGTGGTTCTTTTACCTTCCCAAAAGACAAAGCCAATTAGCTACGACCCATAAATTTACAGGAAATAAGGCTCGTTAATCTTGGTGTGTAGGAAACTACTTGTTTTTCAGGGATTAGGACAACAAGGACTAAGTGCTGGAAGAATTTAGGCTACTGCTTCTCTTGGCTGTCTTTAGAGCCTGCTTAAGGCAAATGAACCTGGGAATCACAATCCCAGCAGAGTTGCACAGTGAGACCAGAAGCTCAGCCTTCATGGAAAATATAGTCCTTACATGTCCCACAGTCAGTTTTCTGAGACAGCTATCAGCTCTTTCACTGAAATCTTCATCCTCTCCTAAGAGAAGGAAAGGCCACTACATAAGGATGTGAGAATTTTGTTTGAACAGCACATAAATCATGTACTTAATGCCCAAATTAAATTATTTTGGTGATCAGTTTCCAGTACACCTTTTGTCTGGCTATTGGTTAAACATTCACTTTGGGATGTCTCTAGCAGCTTAAAACTTAAGTATTGGTATAGTCAGCTTGCATAACGCAAAATGTAGCAGAAACACTAATTTCCTAACAGTCAAAAAATTTGTAAAGCTATGTTGGGCTTTATTTCTCATCTGCAGAATGTGGTGCTTTAAAAGAATATTACATTTAGATTATGTGTGTATTTTGATGGGAAAGTCTGGAAAATATTCCTGTGTCCCTAATAATACCCAGTTACAGTGCACTCTAATTACTCTGATGCAGTCCTACCTTACAATGTCTTCTTAATTGTTTTAAAATTGGTCTGTGTGATTTTGAAATGCTTACCAGTGAAGAGGGTGAGCACCCACCCTAGACCCTATTCCACTAAACTGCTTAAGTATGTGATGAAGTGCTTTTCTACATTGGGCTTTTTAATGATCAAAACACAAGTCTGCTTCCAGAGGCGAGTAAAATATAATGCTATGGCAGTTGATGAGGCTTGTATCTACAGCTCTAAGATGAATATGATATTGTTTAATTCATACTTAAGTCTGAAAGCATTTGGAACGATCGGTACATTAATGAAATGATAATTTCATGCAAAATGTCTGACCATTATTTTTCCTGAAAGAGGCCACAGTATTGGCCACATATCTTTATAGGGCTCTTCAAGAATGAATTATTGGCAACTCTCTTTATGTATGAATTACATTCCTCTGATCCCCAGTGAAAAACAAGCCTAAAAATGATTACAATAAGCCATCATTTTCCATAGCAAGCTGCAGTGTAACTTGTAGTGAAACGTCTAACGTGCAGATCCCCTTTCCAATGCACTTTACATACTGATTTCATTAGCAGGTGGAATAGGGCAACTATGCTAAATGAGTAAGGATTTATCCTTTCAGTCTCACTTCTCTTTCTGATATTTTGCAACCTCAGTGCAACACTTTAACCTCATGATTCAACTGTAATGATGTTGTGCATTCCTCAGAGATACGTTTAATCTTTTTACTTAGATAAGTTCTTGGCTTAACATTGCAGTATCAAGCAAGTTGAACAGAAGGAGAATGTATTTAACCTAAATGGCATATCAAAAGGAGTGTCTCTTTGCCCTGATATTAACCAAAATGGTTAGTGCTATTAATCGCTTGTCTGAGAACTCTGCTGGCTAGCACAGATTTGAAATGTGCCCATGCAGAGCAATGCAAGCCTAATTCTGCTGCCTAATGAAGTCAGCGATATCATTTCAGCAAGAGGGGGCTTAGGCCCATCAGGTACACTCACCTTTTTCTTCTGGAAACTTTGGGACTTTAACTGCACCCTGTATCAGTATTGCAGAAGGTAATGAAGCAATGTGGAGCAGACAGAGTCTAACACACCCAGACTTTAACTGCTTCTTTGGTCTTTATCAGTATGTGAACAAGTGGCATGATTTTTAGAAGCATCAAACACTTTCAGTTCCCCGCACAAGGCAACTTTGTATCACTGCTATTTTCTTGCTGTGAGATGGCTCTAAGGAGTATATGAATTAGACTAAAGGTCCTGATAGCCCAGCTGGATTCTGTCCCTAAAAACGGCCAGGAATCGAGTAGTGTATGA
The DNA here is from genome assembly GCF_965140915.1 of Aythya marila. NCBI lineage: Eukaryota > Metazoa > Chordata > Aves > Anseriformes > Anatidae > Aythya > Aythya marila. The sequence continues at coordinate 116,293,599 of NC_139042.1, read as the reverse complement.
ACAAAGCACTCACAGAATGATGCCTCCTGCAGAACAGCCTTGTGCTTGTTACCTATTATGATACTACCCAGCCTCCACTTACACATCCAGGGAATGGGTATCAGTGAAGGTGGAACTGGCGTTATCCAGACTTCAGATTCTTTTGCTTCTCATTTGGAGTGCTTCTACACACCAGGACATTATTTTTTCATTTCATAAGCTTGATATTTCATGGTCTGCACCTAAGTGCCCCATTAGAGCACGCATTGAGACCAAAGGGCTGAACGAACAATTCAAATGCATCTTCTGGTAATCAGAATTGAGAGAATGCTGGAAAATTACCCCTCCTCACCCTGTGAACTGCTTTGAAAAAAAAAAATAAAAATGGCTGTTATTATTGGCTGAGTCTTATTTTCCTTAAAAGCAGATTTTGGAAGGAGATGCTGTTGTGCTTTTTGTACAGGCTTAAGCTAAATGTAATGATAATGAAAAAAAAAAAATCATTGGCATCAAAATGTTTTAGTAGTGAAAAGAATCTGGCTTAAAAGTAGGTATATTGTCAAGGGAGAGAAGTTACAAGTTTAAGAATGTTTAATTGCAGATTAAACAGATAATATTAGTCATGCAGTGGAGCAATAAAAGGCTGGGGGGTGCTGCTTCCTGGGGTGGAAAAAGTACAAGTTTAATAAAATATTAAGTATCATCAGGATTCTGTTATGATTGGAAGCTTTTGTTCCTGTTGAAGCCAGTTATGGTTTACTACTCCATAGGTTACCTGGATAAAATGTAAGTCCCTTTTATTTAAAATAAATGTGGAAAAAAACCTAGGTGAAAAGCAAGAGAAGTAAATAGGGCAAATGCCTGAATCTGTAGGCATATTTTGCTTGCCTATGATTTCCATCAAGGGGATATTCTTTGAGAAATTTTTTTTGAAAAAATAATTACAGAAAGACAGAACACTGGGTAGAACTGTTGTAGTGAATGAGACTGCACAGAAACCAGCTCAGTCACTGGATTGTCTTTGGTCTTCTAGTTTCATCTGCCATTCTTCTCCTCTTGCTTCCTCTGTTCTCATATCTGTAGTATTGACCTTGCAGAAAAGTGCATGTAAAATATTGTCTGTAGGAATACTATGTGTTTGTGAAGAAGTTTGTGGAGGTTGGAGTGAGTTTAGAGAGATTCAAAAATAAATAAATAAATGGAAATCCTGCATTTTGCCTGGGAAAGCTCTGTGCTAGTAGTTTTCTGGGACCTCAGCTTTTCCAAGCCAGTGAACTTTTCAGGAGAGACAGAACTGAAAAACTATTTTTCTGACATATAACCTTTTGACATCCATCCTTCTCCCCATACATCCTTTAAATTTTCTTTATTTTTCTCTCCCTCCTCAATTATTTCCCCCCTCTCTCTCTCTCTCTTTTTTTTTTTTTTTTTTTTTTCTCCTTCTTTTTCCCCTGCTATAAACTCTGTTCTTCATTAACTTCTCACTGTAGGACTAGAAAAATGGAAGCTTTATGTTTGTTTTCTCCTACGAGAAAACCTTCAGCAGAAATCAATATTATTCCTGCAGAGAGGAGCCCATAGCAATGTGGTGTTCTGGTGCTAACTGAACAGACAGAGTGCAGCAAGGGAATCCACACAACCCTGTGTGAGCAACTCTGCTCACCTGCTTGCATGACTGACTCAGATTGGGTCACCTGCAGAGACAAGGCAATAGGAATTAATTCTCAAAGTCTATATTAATTATCAGCCCTTCCTCAGCTTACAGCAGAGAAACAGAGCTTAATATTGACATTTATATTAATATATTTTTAAGGAATTGTTAACAGTTCCTTATAGCATTCTTAGGTCTAAAATCAAAGGTGGGATGAATCTAGAGATGGTTTACTTAACCTATGTAGTTACTCTATAGTGAGACTGTGAAATATGTAAAACTGTTCAGTTTTCAGCTTTTCTATTTGGCAGTCTTTATTCACATTAATTTTACTTACTTTTTTACTTACTTTTACTGACCATTGAAAGGTCCTGGCTGCTTTTTCTGAATACACATTACTGGACCAGGTGCTCAGCTAAGTACAAACCAGAACAGCTCTACTGGTATCAGTAAAGTACTGACAATTTATACCAGCCTGAGGGGCTGGCCTCTAATGATTCAAGGAGGATATGAAAGCTAGCATATATCAAAAAATGGAGAGCAAGTAATTTAAAAACTAAAGATACTTTAACCAAATCCTGGAACTTTGCCTAAAATAATAATTTCCATCCTGTGTTTGAACTTCCACATTCATCAGTTACTTTGCCGTACTCAGAGGTTTACTTACATTCATTGCTGTGAGAATCCCTCCTAAAATACACACTATAACTGACATAGATCACAATCACATCAAAGTGGGTTAGACTTCAGAGAAGATAGACAAGAGGATAATTTGCACTTACACAGTTTCTTTCATCCAAAGAGTTCAAAAAACTTGTATTCATTAGCTCTAAACACCACTCCTTACAGACAGGTAAGCATAAGTACCAAGCCCTCTTCAGACACACGAAAAATAAAAGGTAAAACAAAATGGAGATGGCAAGATGCAATATCAGAATGACAGGAGGCACCCCGGTTGCCCAGACAATTAACTTTCATGAGCCATTATGTTCTCTATTGTGTCACAGCCCAAACTGTTGCCCTGCAAGTCCAAGATCTTACTCCTGGCATGTGGCTGTATATTTAGGCTGTCCCACAATGAATGCTATGGGAAAATCATTTCATCCACAAGCTGAGGCTTGGTTTTGGGGTAGGTTATTTGTCAAAGTGTCTCTGCACCATTCTGAGCATGGGGTATCTTAAAATACCAAGCAGACAAGAGCAGGTACCAAATAGTTATAAACGGTGGTCTTTGGCAGGAACATAAACACTACAGCATTACATTAGATCATTACCAAAGCCCTAATGTGCAATCTTTGGGCCAAAGTCCGACCTCCCCAGACTTTGGGGATAAATTTGTTGTATGTAGCTGGGCTAGAACAGCCTGTGTGCCAGGCAAGCTTTTGGGACTGAAAAAGCAGGAGAAACAGCTCAATCCACTATAGGATCATGTCTGTGCTGAGCAATGGATTAACTCACAAACTGAAAGTAGGTGCCTGACCTTAAGAGAAGGGAGGTTTTATGCTAATTAGTAGCACTCAGGGCAATGGACCAGAGGGCTCCCTGGGCCTTTCAGAGTAGGGTTAGGTGAGTGAAAACAGTCAGAGAAAGCATTAAAAGCTGAATCTTTGGAACAGTTACTATAAAGAAGCTCAGCAAGATATTTCTTACCTAAACTCCAAAATAAGAAGGGCTAAAAGGACTAGGAAGAGGTTTCTGGGCCTTTCACCTCAAGGTCAGTGATTGCATCTGGCTTCAAGATAAACACTAAATACACCATTACCTCTAACAAACACTGGTAGACCTTTGTTAAATAAGCTATCTTGAGTAGGTGTCAACTTTCTGGTAAATAAACATCTCCTTAAACCCTGTTTAATGCTATTAACCCCTAACAGATCATCTGGGCAGAAAAGGGAATCTGTGAAATCTATGAATCTGTTTCTCACCTTCTGGAAACCAATGCTGAACACGGTGACTGAGTGGTGGTCCAATAGTACAGAGGGACATTACCCCATTACTGCAAATATCCAGACGCCAAGGAAGACCTGGGTTTCCAGTGTACCTTACCTTAATATGGAAATAAGGAATTATTTTCAAAAAGCTTGTATAACGCAGAAAAGAGTGGATTGATCTCCTTACTGTGTGACACTGTTTTTCAGGACCTCTTTAAAAAAGGGTAGTTGACAATCAGAAAACAGGATGACCCACCAGGAGCTGTTTGCAGGAACTATTCTATCTCAGGCTTTCTTGAATATCTTTCATTATAAAATAGTCAGATTTGCAGGTAGAAATCTTCTGTATCCAAATTTTCCATATGGGAAATTTCTTGAGAGATTAAGTTTTGCTTATTCAACAAGGACTTGTTTATTTTTTTTTCAGTTAAATTCACAATATCAAAGTATAATGAAGTTTTGAAAAATATATTTGCCCTGGCAAGATCTGCAGATCAGAACAAAAATAAAATGTGAAGTCATTTCTGTTTCTGTGCAAACTGGTATAAATAGGGAGTGATCACATTTTTATGTCAGTGCAGTTTCACCAGCGTAGAATCAAGCAGAGTTGAAATTAGGTCCAAAAATACAATTGTTTATTCTCATGCTGGCTTACGTTCAAATTGACATGAAAGTCTTTCTTTTATATTTGAACTGACACTACCAGGAATGAAAACAGAATCAGCTCTACAGTCTGTAGCCACTTCCACTATCTATACAGTATTCGTACAATCTGGTTAGTTGGTATGTATTTGCAGAATTGAACTTGGTCAGATTTTATGATGGTGTAAATCTGTGCATCTCTCTGCTGTGTCTCCAGCTGAGCTGAGCTTGGCCCATGAAGTTTAGATTAGCCAAATTAAGATACCTAAACTGTTTTCTAAAATGGGTTAAAATCCATTGAGAACTAAGGGGAGGAAGGGAGGAAAAGTTAAAAGTATATATATATATAAATAAATAAATATATATGTGTGTGTGTGTGTAAGTATATATATGTGTGTGTGTACATATACATATATGTACACATAACTGGAAACCTTATGTAGCTTAAAGAGTGTTGTAGTGTTGTTCACTGTTTTATATGTAAATCTATGTACTTGCAAAACTTCAGGAAAACTAAAAAAACTAAATGCACTCTCTCTACTTTTAGTAATTCAGTTTCAAAATACTGTCATGACTTTTCCTCAGTGTAAATGCCTTTCTCCACTGAAGCTGCATGTTTTGTATTAAACAATATTCAAATTAGATGCAAGAGTTGAAATAATATTCTAAGGTAATGGTTATTTTATCCACATTTTATCTCCTAGTTATAAATTTTATACATTAGATTATACAACTCCCAATAGATCTTGGTATAAGAGACCTCAATAAATCTCAAACCATTCAATACAGAGGAAATTTATTTGTTATTTGTGTCATGTTTTATTAGTGCCCTGCAGTTCAATCCTGACACTGGAGAGATCGTTGCCTTTGCCAACAAGTAAGGAAAAAAAATCTTTACAGCTTTAATTTATGGTAACAATATATTTATTATTTTTATACTGTGCATCTTAATTCTCAGATTCAGGTATTCTAGCATATTTGTCTCAACATACCTCTCCAAATTCTGTGACATAGTTATATTTTATGCCACTGATATAGGCTGCATAAATCAACAGCGTTTAAGTTGAGCATGCATGGAGAAAATGGTATGTAAAAAGAGATTTTATTTTCCCACATTGGATGTAAAAGCCACACAGTAACGAGACGGATGGATAAATAGATAGAAATTCCCTTTACTTTTCAATCTCTGGGTACCACATCTGTGTGGTACATTGTGCCAAACGCTACTACTTTTTCTGCCGCTGTTGTGTCTCAAAATTGCTTTGTAATTCATGAGCTATGCAGTCATCTCTAGCTCTTGGAATAAAAAAGGTAGATTCAGTCTCTTGATATATATAATGGATATAAGAGTATTCATTTTCTTTTTCTCACTCTATAATGGATGAATGGAAGAGAAATCTGGCTTCCAGCTTGTGAAAAAGGCAATATTTCACCATTATGATATAAACAGAAGACTACAGAGCAGGGTTGTGAGGACATAGCCACAAAATACATTTCCCAGTTTGAAGAGGGGTGCAGGGGAAAGAACTAAATAGTACTTACAGCCTTTTTAACCATTAGGATGGTGATTATATAATTTGTTTCAACCACGGGAATGCAATTAAAAACAGGTCAGTAAGTAGTCCTGTTTTTCATCCTGGTTCCTCCTTCCAGTCTCATGGTCCTAAGGCTAATTCCACCATTTAGCAAGCCCATATACCCAGCTGCAGAGGGCTCCTGCGCAGGGAATTTATCCCCATTGCAGCCAGGCTGCGTGCTAGTTTTGTGAAATATTCCCCCAAGGAACTGCCACCCTTGTAATGAGACTTTCAAGTTCCTTGTGAGTTGTATGAACTGATGGTTCTTTCTCTTCTCACTGCTCCCCATAAAGGCAAACCATGGTCTGAATGCACAATTAGCAGTCACAATATAGGTTGCCCACCTGCAGCTCTGGCTTTCTCCGTGTCCTTGGCCAAACCCCCACACCTTGTGGTAAAGTGGAGATGATAATCCCAAACCTGGATTTTAGCAGCTTCACTTTCTTGATGGAGAGGAAATCCTGATGGATGCACCATGTTGTTACCAGGCTAACTGTAGGTCTCATGATCAGTGTTGGTGGGTTTCATTATGTCAAACTTACCGTGAACATTATGGTCAGCTGCAAAACTTTCTTCAAGAATAGCTTTCCATTTTGACTAAGCTACAGGTAGTGCAATTATGCTAAAATGTTATTTCTAATAGGAATGTTTGAAGATGTTTTCACAAATGAGAAACTTGAAGCTTTACTTCACAATGACTTTTCAGTTTTGAGATGTGCACTGAAATTTTATATTGAAAATAACTATTATCGAGTTGACATTGGATTGGAAAGTTTTCAAAGGAAAATACTGACTTTCTGTCCTTGTATAAAAAGGAAAAAAATACAATCAGGTCCCAGGTAGAAAATCTTGTTCTCAAAAACTCCTCAGTTATCCTTTCTTCCCCCCATAATGGTTTCGTCAGTGTCTCTTAGGTCTTTATATTTCCGTCATGTGGTGTTTGTTTCACTGCAAAGATGTCTAAAAAAGAAAACAGGATAACAAAACATGTTAGGAGTGTAACGCCAAACGGCATGTGACATTGTTTTTGGTGCAACACTATCTGTCCGTGGGAGAGAACCAGACAGCCAGAAGTTATTTTTGAAGCTCTGCATATCAGGTCAGATGCTGAGAGGTGCTGAGCACACCTCAAGCCCTTGAGACCACCACCGAGGGCACTGTGCCCTGCACCGCAGCATCTGAGGGCCTGGGCCCGTGCTCAGGTTTGTTCAAAGATAAATTCTGTTCACATCTCCTTAGTGCAGTGTAGGCGAAACTTAATCTTTTCATCTCATTCCATCAGCAACACTGAAAATAACCTAAAACAAAGCCTGAGATCTGACACAGGAAAATAGTCAGATTGGACTGGCTGCTCCTTTCAGTTACTCTGCCTGAATCATAAAAATACCAAGTGACAGGAGATTTATCTGCTCTGAATACTTCTCCCCTTGCAGTTCAAATAGCAGCTTTTTGGCTTTGTTATTTTTTTCTATTCATATGTGATTATTTTCTCTGCTTCCTTTTATTGTTTGTGTTTTAGGTAGAACTCTGAAAAACTTGTTTCAGTTTATGTTTATAGCTTTGTTTTTCTTTTATCCTCCGAGCTTCATGTGTTGTTTAAGGTCAAATACCAAAAAAAACCCATCATAGCAAGTCTGTTAAACTCGTCACTCCATTTCCAAGGGTGCTGTTTGACCTCAGAGAGCCTCCTTTGTACCCGTATCAACAAGCTTTGTTATCAAAACAGTACCACCAACCTCCATCCTGAAAAATTGCTGACAGCCCAGGGACAGGCGAAAATTTTGTCCTGATACAATCTGTAAATTCAGCAGGGCCCACAAACATTTTTTTGTACTATTTTTTTTTTTTTTCCCCCACTCCTCTTTCCTGCAATGCTGTTGAGAGCTGGAATGAGTCCCTCAGTACTAGGAGCCCAGGAGAGGGGGAAGGGACATGCTGTTTTGCAGAGTGAGGGTTACTGCTTTCTGCCAGGCTTCTCTGTCTCACCCGTGGTGTGGTTCTGTGGTGTGGTTCCCACCCTCCTTGTATAGCTTGATGTTCTCTATGCAGTGCCCCTTGTGCTGTGCTGACCTTGTTTTTGTTTTTGTTTGTTTGTTTGTTTTTATTATTATTATTATTATTGTTTGTTTGCTTTTTTTTATTATTATTATTATTTTTTTTATGGAACATCCTGAGCACGGGTTATTTGTTCCTTGTTTGCATTGTTTCTTTCAGCCATTTTCCCTCTTCTCTGATTCCTTTTCAGATAGTTTAAAGGACTCCCTCTTTTTCAAGGCCTTATTTCAAAGAGGCAGTCCTCTTCATAACTACTTGTGCATGCACATAAAACCCACAAAGCCAGGTGAGCATGTGCCTATTTACTGTATCAGGGTCTTTATCTCAAGTTGTCCTTAGTTTTCCTTTTTTTTTTTTTTTTCTTCCTTCACATTTATTGCTCATTATGTGAACAGTCTTGTTAAGGGGAAAACTTGTTACAGTGTCTAGAATTGGGCTAACAGATGTTTACATTGCTCTTTTGGTCTATTAATGTAGAACCTTATACATCAAGTAGTGATGGGACTTGAGAGCTTGCCGTTTCCAGATGAGGTACTTTTATTTGTGTGACATGTGGAAGGATCTGGTCAGAAATCCAAACTATTTGCTGTGCTCTTAGTGAGACACAGACAAATTACTGAATGCAGGGATAATGGAACATTTTAATTCTTGGTTCAGTAGTTCAAATCCATCCAGTTCGTCAATTGCAAAAACTCATTACTGTCTGATGGCTGCTTAGGACTTACTTGAAATTAGCGGGGGCGAATGTGGGAGTGATGGAGGGGCCTTACAAGGGGGGAGGTAAAAGCAGGAGATCATCTTCTGTCACATGCAGCACCTTCCCCTATGACCAAGAGTGCCATCCTTGCTAGCAACCCCAGCTCAGGAAGCAAAAATACAGCGGCTGAATAGGCCAAGCTACTCTCTGCTGCAAAGGTGGGCTGTCACAGCAGTGCCCCAGCACCCCAATGAGGACCCCAGAACCAGCAGCAGCTGGTTGGATGCTGGTGGGCTTCAGACCGCATTGCTGTAAATGTGCCACATTTTTAAACACATTTTAGAACATCCTTTGATGCTTTATCTGTCTCATCAGAACAATTAGCTCCTGGATGCTCTCTGCACAACAAAGGAAATTAATTAGAAAGAGTCAGATGCTGTGATATGGAGTGATGTTTAGGAGGACTGCGGTGTTTCAGGTGGGTTTTGATGTTGCAGCAGCTGAGCTGGAGACTGTTGTCCTGAGTGGCTGGGTATAGCTGGACATAAAGATTTTTCTGAAAGGGAGAAAGTCACCTTATAAAAGCTCTGGATTTCCACCCTGCTAAACGTTGTTTCCTGTGAGCTAAAACATAAAAGGTATGTGTAAGGGGGAAGCAGCCACCCTGAGACATTGTTATGAGTACCACAGTGCACAAAGAACAAGGAATAGATCATACCTTTGTGTTTTCAGTTCCTAGATACACCCTGGCTAAAAATCAAAGTGGAGTAGCTCTGCTCTTGCTTCCCCCATCGTATTTCTAAATGGATTTTCCCTGTGAGGCACTGAGATGCTAAACTTTGATCATAATCAGCTGACTCTGAAACCGACAGATATCAAGAGCCATTTCTTTTCTGTGATGTACGCAATCTACTGACATGAAAAGAATGCATTTAATATGATTGAGAGAAATAGAAGTTTGATCCCAAGAATTTGAAGTCAGGGCTCCTGTTTGTAAAACTTGAGGTACAACACTTTTTTTCATGTGCCTGACAGGTGATCAGAGAATTTCTTTCCCCTTTTCAATTGTTTTCAGTTTTGTTTCTAGTGTTTTTGTTTGTGTGCTTGTATCCCCAAGAACAGTGCAGGCTTCCTCAATCTCTGAACTGCACTATTGCCAAAGAGGCCAAAACTTGGCTGTTCCTTAACCTTCTCGTAATGCCAACCAGAGACGGTATTGCTAGGTTTTGCAAATCTGTCTGTAGAAGTTCACAAGAATGTGTAAATGTAGGAATTTGACTCAACAGGGACCCTCATGGAGTACAGACACTGTCCTGTGACATGAGAAGTAGGTTATCAGGCCTGGAAGAAAGCTTTGGAATAAAGGATTTTGCTGGCTGTCTCTACAGCTGCATATTGCAGGCAGACTGAAGAGGTGGATAGGTTCTGGTCCTCTGTGAGGCTTCCCCATCACTTTAGTTGGTTGAGAATCGCTTCTTTTTCACTTGCAGGATTGGAGTCCTCTCACATCTCCAACTACCAGTTGCTGACCACTTTGTGGAATTTGTATATTGCAGGGAGCAAGCCCATATCCTAAAATCTTTGCCATTCCCTTTTGGTGAACTGATCTGACCTAAAATCTTAATCCTGGAGTGTGTGGAAACAAGCCAGGCTGTATCCTGCTCTTACATGTAGGACAACTGATGAAATAAGACTATCAGGGGAGCTGTGGATGACAGTGGCATTGCTTAGAGAATGTGTACTCCTGCACTGCACGCTGTTGGGCAAATACAGGAGCCTGCCTGGCAGCAGACAACAAGAGCATAGCTTCACCATGAACAGTTTGTGCCAGGAAATGGGAGGCAGATGACAAAATATGATGTCATTCAAAAAACAAAACAAAACAAAAAAACACGTCACGAGTGCAGAAAGCTCTTATGTAGCAAAAGTAGCTCCTCTAAGCATTATCAATAACTTCAAAGGGAAGGCATCCGAATATAATAAAGGCAGGCAGCTAATGCTCATAATATGATTTTTAAAAGTTTTCTCAAGTACCAAAGGAGCCCTTTTAATGCATAACCAAATTACCTGTTGAATGGATGTATGCTGCAAACTAATTTTCTCCCATGGGAGTCTGAATATGTTAGAAATACTATACTCCAATGGCATTTGCATCTGGAGCATAAATGTTCTGTTATTGAGCAGCAGGAAAAAAAGCCAAATAGTAAAACTTGGGAAGTGAAGATAAAGGGGGGAAATACGTGAAGGGCTGAAAGATTTATCAACTTGTGTGTTGCACCATTCTCTCTCAGAAGCATAGGCAAAAAAGAAATGAAGGGGAAAAAGAGCTGTGAACCATGATGAAGATGATTAAAGAGGATACAGAGCAGCTGTCAAAGCAAATATCAGGCAGCATTAATAACTTTATATCACATCAGAAGATAGTCTCATGCCTTCCCAAGAAAACAAGGGATTTTGCTGCTGCATGGGGTAAACAGAACAAATCCTCAGGTGTATACACTAGTCTTTGTTGGTCAGAGATACTCTAGTGTCAATTCAGAGCAGAACAAGAGATTTTAATGGGGTTAATGTGACTGCATGCTGCCATTTATTTATTTATATATTTTTTTTTTAAAAAAAAAGGTTCTAAGCCCTCAAAAATCTAGAGGGAATAACCCTCGTCAGTGGGGAATTTGCAACTTCAGAGGAAGCAAAAAATACATTTTCTTATTGCCCTTTCTTCTGTATAGAGGAAAGGAATTTTCCTGTATACAGGAGGAAAAAAAAAAAAAAAAAAGGAACAAACATTTCTGCAAAGAGCTCATTTTTTAGTCAAACCATTGACATTTTTCCTTCCCTAAAAGCATAGAGAACTTTCATCTCATGCAAATTTATGAAAAAAATATGTTTTGGGCCACACTGTGGAATTTTGCCTATTTTGCCTTGAACCTAAGCAAATATCTCTTCTTGGAGCCACAGAGGAAGCTTATCAGAGATCTGGCTGGACAGCTGGATCTCCTTTGCTAGTGTTTAAGTGAAAATTTCTTTTGATCAGATTTACTATGTCCAAATGATCTCTGCATATGGGTTAAGAAAACATTCACAATCAGACATGAGAAAGTGAGTAAAATCATTGCCTTACAGGGACTGAACAAATTGTCTTAAGCATTTTGGTGTCAGCGTGGTGTAATGAGCTTATAAATTGGCATGAAAGACATTTCTGTGAGCTCTTATGTTCTACATCTACAGCTAGTAACCAACAGAACCATACGCTACTTTGAAGTGTGTTGGATTATTTATCATACACAGCTTGAGTTTCTTATAGGTTGTAAAGTCTCTCAGGAAGGTATGTTTTGGTATTGCAAGTAGCACGAAAGTATAATCCTTCAAGTTTCTGCAGCACCATTAGAAAGAGCTTCGGTGGGTCTGAATAGCTCCCCTGAATGTTAAAAAATAAGCTACCTGAAAGAGAGCTATTATAGTCTGTAGTGACAACTGTTCCTAATCCCTTTCTGTAGAAGGGAAACATCTGATTCAGATCTATCTAGAATTATTCCTGGTTTGTCCCCATTGGAGATGAAGAAGCATATCTGTTCACTTATTTAAATGTCCCCCCGTTTTTACCTTTCCCTTTCTCCTCCACCCCTTCTAAAACAAGGTGAACAAAGTGACTGCCAGAAACTAACGTTAGCTAGAATTTCTGTATGGGCGTTTTCATGAGTTTCAATAAAGCTGGAAAAAGTAGAGTTCTGTCATTTTCTCCTGGAAAACTTAATCTACTTTCTTACTCTCCAATCCCAATTATGTCTTTAAGATCATAGCTGTTCTGTTCTTGCCTCTGCCTCTTGTGTAAAATCTGTTTAAGGGCTACGCATTCATTTCACATGGAAAACAATTTTTTTAGTTTTTCAATGCAGATGTAAAGACAAAAGAATTCATGCTTGTGGAGAAGTCCAATATATTATTATTTCACTCTGGGATATACTATTTCTGTATTGTTTTAATAGAAGATGGCACCCTTTCCCCCCCCCCTCCCTTTTCCCTATTCTTTTTCTTCCTTAAACTTTGATCTCTTCACTGTGTGAATTGTGTTCAAATTTGTGGGAATGCCCACTAAAACCAGTTAAATTTGATTTATTGGCTGGTACCAAATGAGCATATATAGCTAGTACTGGCCTTGTAGGAAGGAATTTTTACCGTTTCTCGGCATGCATCTGCTTAGAGGAATTCACCCTCTTCTATATCCGTGTATAATGATTACTTAGATATAATAAGGATGGTGAAAGGGGTGGATGTTCTTCATTAGAACAAAAGGCTGGTAATAGAGAAAAATGACTATCTGAGATAAAAGCCTGGCAACATGAAAGATCAGATGGGTTACTCATATGTAATTACTCTCTTGAATCCATATGGTCGTGGTGTATTATATTATTCCCACTCAGCATGCTAGCGGCATTTTGTTAGTGTCTCCTGTTATTAACCATATCTACTTCATTCAGCCAAAGACTCAATACTTGACTTGTAGAATTAATTTTTTTAGTGTCCTAAATAAATGACTCAACATTATTAGTCTCATTCTGCCCAGTCTCTCACTACCTGCCATGGGAATAGGGAATAAAGGAGCCCAGAGGAGTTTTTGTAAGTGACACAGAATTTTCACTTGATGGGAGAACGTGGGACCCTCTGCAAATGAGATCTGGGAGTCTATCATAATGTCTCCAAGTGGGAGTTACACTACTTTGGCCCCAAGGGACTTTCAGAAACGTTATGCTAACAGTTCATTTTCAGAAGTGTTTTAGCAGTTCAGTTGTGTTAACTCTTGTGTTCTTTAGGCTTCCAAGAACTTATATCACATTTGGAAATGGGACTTTGCATACTGAATCTTTTAGGCAACAGCAGTTTGTGTCCATAAATGAGCTGAAGTTTTTTTGTCTGACTGGAATCAGGCAATTAGCAATTGCTGCCTTGTTTAAAGTATGTGTTGGGGGAAAGGGAGGGAAAATTGAAACTTTCACACAAAATTGATTTACATGTATTTTTCATAATTTAAAGTATTTTCATACCTTCTTTTTATTATTTTATTTAAGTAATTCATTATATTATTTTTGAGGGGTCTTGACATTTTTTCATGCCAGTCTGTCTTTGCCTGACAGGAAGGCTTCCCAGACTCTACATGTGAGATCCTACAGTATAGTCAACTCATAAGGCTTCCAGTATGATTTCAAAGGTCTTTGAAGAAAACCAGAAGAGCTTCAGAAACACTTCAGTAATTTGCAGGCTCGTACGAGTAGACATGAGCCACTTAGCTTATAAAATAGAACTTCTCAGCCAATGCATATTTTTCTCAAAATAGCTTTTTATTGGCATTATCAAAAAACTGTGCAGGCTGTCTAGTCACATCACTTCCTTTTATTTATCCATTAAGAAAATATGTTACATGGACATGAGAGCTCTGAAGGGACAATACATATGTACATGTCCTGTGCATATTTCTCAGAGTCTACATGCACGCTTCTGCTCATTGCCTCACAGAAAGCTTCCAGAATCTATTGGTTAAAAGTTTTTGATTGACATTTGTTTGAAGATCAGCTACATGAGGGTGGTCTTTGTTTCATAATGTAGTCTCAATATTTTCAGTAATTTAAATACTGGAAAAGGAAAATTTCTCAAGGCAGGGCTAAAGCTTTTTAAACTTTTATTACCACAGACAGAAAATACTTTTCATTCTTTTTTTCTAAAAACACTCCTCTGGGTGGAATCCCTGCTCCCCATCAAGCAAGTGTGATAGTTAACCATGGTCTTGAGATCTTGTGAGAAAATACCTAAGAATCTTCATTCTTTAAGATAAAGAAATCCTACTGTGCTTGGCATTCTTTCACCAATCTTTCACCCAAGGCTGCTGTACTCCTGTGTGTATTTTATGCTTTATGCAGGTGCCATAAAATAAGACACAGCTGAAAATATTCACTTGGGAGCTTGGCCAAAGACTTCAGCCCCAGTCAGAGCAGGCAGGTGCACACTCAGAACAAAAAATGTGGAGGAAATATCTTATGTCCTAACAAAAAGAAGAAACAAATGCAAATTCCTTAATTGTTATTCAGACTGGAGGGAGGGAAGAGTGTTATTCACACTGTCAGATAGCTTTAGAATAATTAACACAAAAAAAATTGGGGGATCAGAAAAAGAAAAAATGCATATAGTTCTCTTGTTTTGGAAGAGATTACTCCTGAATGTGCTGCTAATCTGACTAATACAGTTACATTACATTTTGGGGGCAAAGGAGATTATGTGGGAGGAATTAAAGAGATTTGATATGGATACCATATTTGGTAGAACTTCTAATGAGATTACTAAAAAAAAATAAAAAATAAAAAAAAAATCTGCTTCATGCATAGGCTTGACTAAGTCCAGAGACTCTAAAGAGATCATGTATTCTGTCTCCAGTAGGGTAAATGGTGCCAATTCAGAACTGTGGGAATAAAATTCATTGGACTCTGATTAACTCAAGCATTGTAGCAGTACCCAAATTGGCACTTACAATTTCATGTCTCTTGGAGATCATAAGGAAATGCTGTAGAAATAGCAGAGGGAGTCAGTTCTGTACCAGTGGTGATGCATATTTTTTTTCACCAAACTGAATTTCATGGATGAAGTTTTATTTTCCTATTTCTTAAAAGGGAGATTTTATGCAAGTTTTTTTTTGTTGTTTGTTTGTTTGTTTTTTGTTTTGTTTTGTTTTTAATGAATTTGGAGTTGAATCGATGGTCTATCCCTTCTGTTCATATGATTTCAGATGCCTAAAGCCACAGGATATGAGGTGGGTTATTAGATATGCCTTTCCAGAGAGGAAATGGTAAGACAAAAATGGCCTGCCTGAAGTTACAGTTTATAGATTAGAAAAAGGCACAAACAATTAAAAGACAGAAACAGTTAGGGCAAATTACTTGCAATCAAGCTGCAGCTAAATGAGCTTCTTGATGAGGAAACCAAATTTATGTTGTTTAGAACCACGAAGAAATGTTCCTAAAACAAACAAAAAAAAAGTTGAAGGTGAGCAAAGTGTTAACACAGTTGGATACAGACGTGCTGATAAGAGAAGTTATGGTTGCAATTAAAGTTCTGGTCTCGGATAATAAAAAATAATAATAATAGTAACTACAGAGATCTTTCCTGTCAAATTCAGTGAGACAAAACCTTAGCAGGTGTAATGGTATGGTTATATTCAGGTCTTTTCCCCTCTGTTTCCACATATGGCTAGCAATCTCAATAATTAGTTTTGACTCAAACCAAGCAAAATTTGGCAGTTCAAGTCAAAATATACATTCCCAATAAATCATTTATGTAAAGAAAAAGTTGAGTGCTAAGGGTGGAGGTGAATACATTTAACACTAGAATTAAACATTTTGTTCTCATTTTTATAAAAATGTGAATTACCTTTTTGGCAGTTCTTTGAAAAAATCTTTGAAAAGTTATGTATATTCAGTGATGAAGACAGAAAGTCATACAAAGCACTGAAGATGTGTGAAGGTTTCAGTGTGAAACATCACATTTTTCTCTTTGTTACTCTATATACATTTTGCATTCAATGTAGTATTTCATCAATTTCACTGAATGCTAGTCATTGTCTACCTATATTTATCTGAAAGAAATGACTTTAAAGACTTCATAATTATGAAAAGGCATCAAGCAAAGCTATCCTTCTCCATTCTTATTGCATTCGAATGATAGGCATAACACAGTGGAAAAAAGCAAGGTATAATGGGGCTTCCTATTGTCAGTCAGAAAGTGCAAGTATATGTAGAGAGAGATAATATTCTGCTGACATTTTCCCTTATCTTGATTCCTTTTCTCATTTCATGCAAAAAGTGTTGCAGGACCTGTGGAAATAAGCACCTAGAGAAAGAGAGTGAAAACCTTTCAGTCCTGAGCTAGAAGTGCTGGCATTCATAAGTAAGGAGTTGTGACAGAAGTTTGAAAGTGAGTGGCCCTGTCAAGTTTAGAACAGTAAATAAGAAGCCCAGATCCCTAAGTTCCATAATCTTATGGAGCATTAAAGCACTAATGATATTGTATATATTATTTTCCACTCAGTTGTAAACAGTGTTTATCATTTGGTAAGCTTATGCAATGTTGAAATGAAGAGATCATAACATATTGGGCCAGTTAGCAGAAAATACAGCTACTTGAGAAGGGAATGCATCTCACCTCAGTCTGTAAAAACAAATTAAGAATATGGTTTTCCATTGGTTTGTCATAGAGCATCATTTGTTTGTTTAGGTTTTTTAAGGCTAGAATTTTGAAATTTAAAGACTGATTTTGTAGATATACAGCCTTTATTTTGTTGTTGAAAGAAGAATATTTTTTGGGAATTCCCAATGAATAGGCTTTCTCTGTTGCTAATAGGTCTTCACAGAATCACAGAATGATTGAGGTTGGCAGGGTCCTCTGGAAGTCATCTAGTCCAATACACTGCCCAAACAGGGACACCTAGAACAGGTTGCCGAGGCCCATGTCCAGGTTGCTGTTGAAGATTTCCAAGAAGGATAACTCCACAACGTCTCTGGCAACCTGTTCCAGTGCTCCATCAACTGTACAGTGAAGAAGTACTTCCTGATGTTTAGACAGAACCCCTTGTGTTCCAACTTGTTCCCATTGCTTCTTGTCCTGGCACTGGGCACCACTGAAAATTGCTGAGCTCTGTCCTCTTTGAACCTTCCCTTCAGGTATTTATGCACGTTGATGAGATCCCCCCTGAGCATCCTCTTCTCCAGGCTAAACAGTCATGACTCTCTCAGCCTCTCCTCATAGGAGAGGTGCTTCAGTCCCTTGATCATCTTCATACCCTTCCACTAGACTCTTTCCAGTGTGTCCATGTCTCTTTTGTACTGGGGGACCCAGAAATGGTCACAGTACTCCAGGTGCAGCCTCAACAACACTGAGTAGAGGGGAAGGATCACCTCTCTTGACTTGGTGGCACTTTGCCTTATGCAATGAAGAATACCATTAATCTTCATAGCAGCAATGGCACATTGCTGATTTGTGTTCAACTTGGTGTCTACCAGGACTTCAGTGTCCTTTCTTGCAGAGTTGCTTTCCAGCTGGGTGGCCTCCATTGTGTACAACATTGTGAGCTGCAAAAGAAAACAACCAGGAAAAAGGGATTCTCTGAAAAGTTTGCTGCTCCAACTTCCAGCAGACAGTCCTTCAAACACAGAAACGAAGAAGATTCTGACCAGGATTAGGAGCGCCCTGCCTCCAGCCAGGGGGAGGAAAGGGACAATCGAGTTTATTGGACTGTGTGGATTCGATGGCCTGGCACGTCAGAGGCACAGAAGTATAAGGCTTTAGTAGACACCGGTGCACAATGTATATATAATGCCATCGAGCTATAAAGGACCAGAGCCCATCTGTATTTGTGGAGTGACAGGGGGATCTCAGCAGTTGACTGTATTGGAGGCTGAAGTGAGTCTGACTGGGAACGAGTGGGAAAAGCACCACATTGTGGCTGGCCCAGATGCTCCATGCATCCTTGGCATAGACTATCTTAGAAGAGGATATTGCAAGGACCCAAAAGGGGTTCCGGTGGGCTTTTGGTATAGCTGCCTTAGAGACAGAGGGCATTAAACAATTATCTACCTTGCCTGGGCTCTCAGAGGACCCCTCTGTTGTGGGGTTGCTGAGGGTCGAAGAACAGCAAGTGCCAATTGCTACCACAACTGTGCACCGGCGGCAATATCGCACTAACCGAGACTCCCTGATTCCCATCCATAAGCTAATTCATCAGTTGGAGAGCCAAGGAGTGATCAGCAAGACTCATTCACCTTTCAATAGTCCCATATGGCCAGTGCGAAAGTCTAATGGCGAGTGGAGACTAACAGTGGACTATCGTGGCCTGAACGAAGTGACGCCACCACTGAGTGCTGCAGTGCCGGACATGCTGGAACTTCAGTACGAACTTGAATCGAAGGCAGCCAAGTGGTACGCCGCAATTGATATCGCTAATGCATTTTTCTCCATCCCTCTAGCAGCAGAGTGCAGGCCACAATTTGCCTTCACTTGGAGGGGAGTCCAATATACTTGGAATCGGCTGCCCCAGGGGTGGAAACACAGCCCTACCATTTGCCATGGGCTGATCCAGTCTGCACTAGAGCAGGGGGAAGCTCCTGAACACCTGCAGTACATCGATGACATTATTGTGTGGGGTGACACAGCAGAGGAAGTTTTCGAGAAAGGGAAGAAAATAGTCCAAATCCTTCTGAAAGCCAGTTTTGCCATAAAACAAAATAAAGTCAAAGGACCTGCACGAGAGATCCAGTTTTTAGGAATAAAATGGCAAGATGGACGTCGTCAAATCCCAATGGATATGATCAACAAAATAACAGCTATGTCTCCACCAACTAACAAAAAAGAAACACAGACTTTCCTAGGTGTTGTGGGGTTTTGGAGAATGCACATCCCAAATTACAGTCTGATTGTAAACCCGCTCTACCAAGTAACCCGTAAGAAGAATGAGTTTGAATGGGGCCCTGAACAACGACAAGCCTTTGAACAAATCAAGCAGGAAATAGTCCATGCAGTAGCCCTTGGGCCAGTTCGAACAGGACCAGATGTAAAGAATGTGCTCTACACTGCAGCTGGGGAGAACGGCCCCACCTGGAGCCTCTGGCAGAAAGAACCTGGGGAAACTCGAGGTCGGCCCCTGGGGTTTTGGAGTCAGGGATACAGAGGATCTGAGGCCCGCTATACTCCAACTGAAAAGGAGATATTGGCAGCATATGAAGGAGTTCGATCTGCTTCAGAGGTGGTCGGTACTGAAACGCAGCTCCTCCTAGCACCCCGATTGCCGGTACTAGGCTGGATGTTCAAGGGAAGGGTCTCTTCTACGCATCATGCAACTGATGCTACATGGAGCAAGTGGGTTGCACTGATTACTCAGCAGGCTCGAATAGGAAACCCCAGTCGCCCAGGAATATTGGAAGTGATTATGGACTGGCCAGAAGGCAAATACTTTGGGATATCATCAGAGGAGGAGGTGGGTCGTGCTGAAGAAGCCCCACTGTACAACTAGTTACCAGAGAATGAAAAGAAATATGCCCTGTTCACTGATGGGTCCTGTCATATTGTGGGGAAGCATCGGAGATGGAAGGCTGCTGTATGGAGCCCTACGCGACGAGTTGCAGAAGCTGCTGAGGGAGAAGGTGAATCGAGTCAGTTTGCAGAAGTGAAAGCCATTCAGCTGGCTTTAGACATTGCTGAACGAGAAAAATGGCCAGTTCTCTATCTCTACACCGATTCATGGATGGTAGCAAATGCCCTGTGGGGATGGTTACAGCAATGGAAGCAAAACAACTGGCAGCGTAGGGGCAAACCCATCTGGGCTGCTGCATTGTGGCAAGATATTGCTGCTCGGGTAGAGAACCTGGCTGTGAAAGTACGTCACGTAGATGCTCATGTGCCCAAGAATCGGGCTACTGAAGAACATCAAAACAACCAGCAGGTGGATCAGGCTGCTATGATTGAGGTAGCTCAGGTGGACCTGGATTGGCAGCATAAAGGTGAATTATTTATAGCCCGATGGGCCCATGACACCTCAGGCCATCAAGGTAGAGATGCAACATACAGATGGGCTTGTGATCGAGGGGTGGACCTGACCATGGACGCTATAGCACAGGTTATTCATGACTGTGAAACATGTGCTGCAATCAAGCAAGCCAAATGGTCAAAGCCTCTTTGGTATGGAGGACGATGGCTGAAATATAAATATGGAGAGGCCTGGCAGATTGATTACATCACACTCCCTCAAACTCACAATGGCAAGCGCCACGTACTTACAATGGTGGAAGCAACCACCGGATGGCTGGAAACATATCCTGTGCCTCATGCCACCGCCCGGAACACCATCCTGGGCCTTGAAAAGCAAGTCCTATGGCGACATGGCACCCCAGAAAGAATAGAGTCAGACAATGGGACTCATTTCCAAAACAACCTTATAGACACTTGGGCCAAAGAACATGGTATTGAGTGGGTGTATCACATCCCCTATCATGCACCAGCCTCCGGGAAAGTTGAACGATACAATGGCCTGTTAAAGACTACATTGAAAGCAATGGGCGCTGGGACGTTCAAAAACTGGGATACGCATTTGGCAAAGGCCACCTGGTTAGTCAATACTAGGGGATCTGCCAACCGAGCTGGACCTGCCCAATCAAACCTGTTACGTACTGTAGATGGGGATAAAGTTTCTGTAGTGCATGTAAGAAATATGCTGGGTAAAACAGTCTGGGCTACTCCCGCCTCAGGAAAAGGCAAACCTATTCGTGGAATTGTTTTTGCTCAGGGACCTGGATACACTTGGTGGGTGATGCAAAAGAACGGAGAGGTCCGGTGTGTACCTCAAGGAGATTTAATACTGGGTGAGAATAGCCCATGAACTGAATTGTACCATGTTAATTAGTATATTATACTGTATGTTATCACTACCATGACTACTATAGGTGACTAATTAGAATGTATGGAAAAGAGTGTAACCTGAGCATGACATAAATGGTATGGAATAAGGGGTGGATAGATGTCCTGGTTTCAGTTAGAACAGAATTAATTTTCTTCCTGGTGGAAAGCTGTGTTTTGGCTTAGGATGAGAAGAGTGCTGATAACACCTCGATGTTTTAATTGTTGCAGAGCAGTGCTTATACCAAGCCAAGGACATCTCAGCCTTTCGCTCTGTCCTGCCAACAGGCAGGCTGGGGGTGCAGTAAGAGCTGGGAGGGGACAGACCCAGGACAGGTGACCCAAACTAGCCAAAGGGGTATTCCATACCATCTGACGTCATGCTAAACAATATATAGGGGTGGCTAGCCGGGGGGAGGGGGCCGGACTGCTCGGGGTTAGGCTGGGCATCGGTCAGCAGGTGGTGAGCAATTGCATTGTGCATCACTTGTTTGTACATATTATTAGTAGTAGTACTATTATCATCATTGTATTATTATTATTATTATTATTATTATTATTATTATTATTATTTATTTTCCTGTCTTATTAAACTGTCTTTATCTCAACTCACGGGCTTCACTTTCCATTTCTCTCCCCCGTCCCAGAGAGGGAGGGGGGAGGGTGAGTGAACGGCTGCATGGTGTTTAGCTGCTGGCCGGGTTAAACCACGACAAGGTGTTTGGTGTCTTATCTCTTTTTGGTTTGTATATTCAAAGTTGTCCTGCTTTAAAAAAAAAAATATATATATATATATATATATATATATATATATATATGACTCATACAAAGAAGACTGAGGTTTGATTTTTGATCATGAGTTAGTGTTTGACCTTGGCTCCAAAAGTGGGAGAGTCAGCCATTCCAGTTCCAAAATCTCACATCAGTACTTGCAGCCTAAAGTGGAAAGGCAGCTTTGACAGATATAGATCTCAGTAAAACATATTTTAATCTGAACAGAAATAAAAATATTAGCTTTAAGCAGATGCTAAACACCTGTTTCACTACTGTTCTGAGACATAAGGATTGCTTCAGTATTTATTGTCATAGGTGATCTGAGCTGACGTCATAGTTTATCTGAGCCTTGAAAGACTCTCTGCGCAAGGAAGCATGGAGGAATAGTAGTTTCCATTCCCAATAAGTCATAGTGTGGGCTGTGTTTTGTCTTGATTCTGAGGTTGGGGCATATAAATTGACCAGACAGGTTGTTTCACATCTGGTAGGATTGTTACAGAATCACAGAATTTCTAGGTTGGAAGAGACCTCAAGATCGAGTCCAACCTCTGACCTAACGCTAACAGTCCCCACTAAACCATATCCCTAAGCTCTACATCTAAACATCTTTTGAAGACTTCCAGGGATGGTGACTCCACCACTTCCCTGGGCAGCCTGTTCCAATGCCTCACAACCCTTTCAGTAAAGAAGTTAAAGAAGTGTTCTTGGTGGAAAGGTTCGTTGAGAGTCATCGTGATAGTTAAAGACAGCGAGTTTTGAAGAATCATTCGTTCCTCCAAGTAGGTAACTATCTAAAATGAAGTCCCCCAATTCCTTGTAATTTTAGGAAGTTTTTCCTGTCTGCCATTTTTATAACCTTATTCACATTGTTCTGATGTATGGAAGCTCCCACTTATCTATACACCACTGTTTATGTGGCCAGTATATGCTTAGTACCTAGACTTAATATTGTTTTCCAAACGTGGTTAGGATTGAGGTCAATACATAAAGTGTACAGTATTTGTTTTTACATTACATGATAACTCATATGCTTAAGGGGAGTGATTACAAATTTAAGTTATATGTGGTTTTATCCTACACTAACTGTACCTTTTGTGTACAGTCCTAAATTCCATCTTTTCAGCTTGATGTAGAGATAACCAAGGGAAAGAAGATAAGGTTGGGAGAACCTGCTTTTATTTCTCATCAGGATCATAAGGACAGCATTATATGTTGTGAAGGATTGCAGACAAGGTGTGAGATTAGGAAGGAAGCTCATTTTCATTTCTCGTGATTTGGGCATTATTTTAAACTCCCCAGAGATGAAGGATTGGATGATTAGACAGGTAAGTAGTATGGAAGGCCTAATGGCCCAGAACTGCTGAAAAGAAAATTTGGCTCCTCATTTGTATACCAATTGTTTGAGAAAGTGAAGGAGACTGTGCTTAACAGAACTGCAGGGTGATATTGGGAGTCAGGTACTAACTATATAGCAGAGGCCTGGCGTTCTGGCAAGAGGAGTGAGGCTTTGATTTACACTAAAACAAGAGAACTGCCAGTATTCCTCCAAGAGCACATTTACCTTAGCCCAGTTTCTCCTATTGCTTGCTCAGCAGTAAGCCAATCCACAGAAGCCCTTGAGAAACAGAGGGGGAATGGCTGGGCACATCGTTGTGTCCTTCCTATATTTTTTCTACACCTTTTTCTTGTCTTAGGCCTTCCTCAGTTCTTTCCTTTGCAACATACTCTGTCCTTGAGGGACAGAGAGGCAGGAAGGGAGTGTGCATCTTCAGACAAACCTACAAGGTTTGTTCTGATCCTGTTGCCTCTTCTGCAACAGGATCAGAAGAGGCAGAGGGTAAATATGCACAGCAAGTTGCCATGTAAGTTAATAGAGAGTTCATCTGACTGTCCCACTCACCTGCAGTTTTTCAAGCAAACCAAAGAGAAAGGTAAGGAGGGAAAAAAAAAAAAAAAGTGGAAGGATTACATTTACATTAACACGGTCACCATGGGTAGTAACATATGCAATGCTAGGGAGAAGGGTAAGAGTGTTATGGAGGGTTGGTAGTATATCAGAAAACGCTCTACTATCTACATATAAACCTATTTTGGAGAATGCTGTTAATGAACTTGCTCTGTTCTACTTCAATTTGAGAAAATAACATGAAATACCAGGTAAATATGTGCTAGGTAGAAGTATCTATTTCAGAAGCTGTTCAGAACCATTCAGTTGCATTTTATCCTCATCTTTATGGTAGTTAATGCTGAAAACACACCAATGAATCATGCTAAATATGTAATCTTCTATAATAAGAGAAAACATTTAATATTGTCCAACTACATTGCCCTGGAATAAACAGATGACCTGGCTAACTTAAGACAGTATTCCTGTTGTAATATTGGTTGCATGAAATGGAAAATAGAGCCACTTGAAGTGTTTTTAATTGCAGAAAATAAATAATAACAGTAAAAGAAGCCAAACTAGATTTACATTTCCTGTCTTTTCTCCCCTTTAAATGCAAAACGTGGGTTTCTTCTATTTCCAGGGAAAGACAACATTCCAGTGAACATCTGACTCTGATTCTTAACTTCTCCATTTTTGCCTTGAACCTGGATGATAAGTTTTATTTTTCCAGTCTACATACAAATCTCATTCTATTAGTAAAGCATGATTATCCAAATGTCTTTTCAGCTATACATAGCATTTTGGAACTGTTAGGTGGTGCAAGCTTTCCCAAATCAATGCTAAGAATGCTTCCTTTTTTCTCTGGTGAAGTCCTCCAATGCTTCACATTTCATTAATATACTTCAAACATGTCATTCTCTGGCAACACTTGTACTCCTAATGCAACAGTCATGTATGTACAGAAGGCGTGAGAACAAAGCTTTGAAATGGATAAGGAGTAGGCATCTGAAAGAAAGTGAGGATATCTTCATGACTGCATACAGAGTAAGAATGGCAATATGTACATATATAAAGATAAGAATGTAAGAAAGAACCTATTAGATCAGACCAGTGGTCTGTCTTGCCAATCCCCTGTGTTTCACAGTGTGGGAAAAAGATGGTGTTATTTAGGGATAAAACATAAGCCTATCCACATTCTGTTTTCCCAGTGTCCAGTCCTGAAGCAGTAGGGTTATTAGAATATATACCCCCCATATAATACTTCTAGTATCCACTTATGTCGATTGAATGGTTGGTTTCATTTACTTGATCATTACACTAACAGCAAGCAAGCTTTCCTTAGAATATTGCAATGATAATTTCATTATCAAAATGCTCTGCGGGACAAAAAAAAAAATAAAATCCTTCTTTGAATTTTATGCAGAAGATTAGATTCATTAAGCAATCTGGAAATTGAGAGTGCTTCAGTAGATTTTCTGCTTCAAGTAATACTTCGTTACTATTTCTTTAAATATTAAATTAAACACAGGTTAAAGTTAAATAAAAGTAATGCTATACAGACTGTGGTTAGTGAAGGTAATTGTTAGATATCACTAGCCATACCATTTCTATCTAAGCTTGACAATTCACCTTTTAAACATAAAGATGTTTTGAATCAATCCAAGTAACATTTGTATTCACCATATTCTCCTGGTGCTTTATTACTTTTATTTGTTTGGTTAACAGCAATGTTGGGGAAAAAAAAAAAAAAAAAAAAAAAACAAGCAAACAAAAAACAACAATTTGCTAAAGCAGTTTCATAATTTCTGCAGAGCCTGTTTAATTTGAGATTTGGGACAGAGAAGGGAGAACCTTACAGGATTTCCTGACAAGACCACCATTTCACAGACCATAATAATTAAGGGCTGGTAGATATTTCACTTGTGCTTCCAATAAAAGTAGAAAAAAGTATTTCTTTGCATCTATTCTAATACATAGGAAATTGTCTTAGTGGACTTATAGATTAGATCTGCTTTTTCACATAATTTTGAACCCCTGTAACTTCTTCAGAGGAACTTAATATTGGATACACAGACTAGAGGAATTTAATGATGGATGCACAGCTAGAAACTAGTTTCCTACTGAAAGTACTAGAATAAGAGCATATCTAAAGAGCTTGCTAATCAGGAAGTCCAGATACTACCAATGTAGGACAATATAATAGGTTGTGAACTATAACAGATCTATATGAGACTGACCTTCCTTTTTCTGCAAATGCTCACCCTCTTTCCACACAATTTCCCCAGAAGCTACATCAGGAATAGCAATGTGCAACCTCTGTAGGACTATGAGTAGACACCAGAAAAAACTGCAGGCTTTTTTTTGAAATGTTTCCTGACTGAACAGCTGTTTTACTTTCAATAGGAAAGGGTGGAAGGAGAAGGCACCAACAGGACAGATTCAGTCCCTAGATACAGAAATGTCATACCATTATAGACATTGGGGAAAAAAAACAGAATTATCCTTTCTTAGCAAAGTATTAATAGCCTCTAAATAAAGGCATGTGGTCCCTTATTTACTGAAAAAGAATTGTTTCCTCTGACATGAAAATATTATTTAAATTATGATGAAAAAAAGGCAGCATTTGCGTTTTCATGCCAACCTGCAGAAACATCATTTATTCAAATGAGTATATCAAAGTGGAATTTGGAAATAAAGGAATAAAAGGTTTCTCAGTAAAGATTTGCTCATTGTGTGCTTTACTGTCCTTTTGGTTCCTCTCTTTGTGCTGTTTTTCCTTCACTTTTGTTGATGTTTCTCACCCCTTGTATATCACTTTTCCTCTACCTCTCCCCAGTTAAATGGGATTTTTAGCCTGGTCTTCTATGTGAATGAAAATACTCGGTTGCACTTTAGCCCTCTTCTCCCCTTCAAGTAATCTGCAAACCCAGTGACCAATTTCAATTCAGTTTAATAGAAAAGGAATGACCTTGGAGTTGTTAGTATTCTGTAAGTTCTATGCAAGTAGGTGACTGTGAAGAGAAGAGAGGTCCTATTAAGGTCTCCCACTGAGGAGCCAACTCAAAAGCTGATTCTGTATTTGACACCTTGAAATCTGCACAGAGAGCAGACCAGGCATCATCAGTTCTGCTGTGTACAGAGGAACCACTCGTTCTTTCAGCTTCTTGTAGACTACCTATCAGCTTGCTTTTGGACTGTAGCATGCTACAGATGATGAAATGGTGATAGGAGGAGGGTGTTCAAACATCAAAAAATGTACATAAGGTCTCCTTTGGGGGGATGCTTTTTTCCCACCTGCAACATGTTTACTTTAAAGGTTGATGCGTCCTTCATCATGATTATAGAGAAGAAACATCAAAACCACTCAGTACAGATCCCAGGAAAAGAGGAAAACACACAACAAGAAGGATGTGCATTATTAAAGGCAGTGCTCTGTGCTCTGGAGGCAATCTCCAGGGAACAGATGGATTTTGTGTGTATTAGTCAACAGATTTATCAAAAAACCTTAAAGGAAAACACTCTTTCTAAACAAGAGTTCTTTGACAGAGTCCATTATATAAAATGGTCTTAAATCAGTAGGAACATGGATGAATTCTGATTGCTTCATTATATCGTGAAACATACTGTGCTAGGGTATCTTTCCTCCAGTCATTCTCCCTTAAATGTCTGATGTGAGGAGAAAGAGAAGTGGAGTTGTCTGGAGACCTGCCTTCATCTTCCCCGGTTTTCTTTCACTGGGATCTTGCAAAGTGCAAAATCTGGTGCACACACAATCTACTGCTAAAATGTAGAGGAAATAAGTAAACTCAAGTGCATGTTCCTCCTTCCTTCAGGATAGTGGTGAAAATCTTACTTGTCAAATGCTGGCTGTCACCTAAAAGCAACCTCAGCAGAGTTGGCACACTCTCCTGACCAAGGGGGACTCTGCTGCTCTGGTCCAGCTTATGACTTGGACTACTTATATACGAATTAAGACTGAAAATTCTCATTGCCTCAGATTTTGTAAATTCCTGTTATATGTGTTTCCTTGGTTTTGTTTGTTTGTTTTCCTCTTTTTCGGACATTCCCCAGAGTTTGGGGGGAGAAAAGTATTTACTGCTGTTTAGTAAATGCTGCTATTCCAGCTTTGTCACAGAAGTGTAGACCCAGTTTTGCAAACCTTAAATTCTGTGTTTTTCTCATGCTGTGCTTTATCACAAGACTTGACCTTTTTAGAAAGTCCAGGACAGAAGAGGTTGGCTATTTTGAGACGTTATAGTGTAACAATGGGTACAAAGAGATATGGGTTCACAACATATTCTGCCTCATGGATGCCCAAGCCATTATCAATGATTCTCTGGTTGAAGAATGAATCAAAGAGCATGGGATGAGTATTTTGTGTTGTCTATCTTTGAACAATGAGGTTTCTGTCTGTTATAAAATGTTCACAGAATTAAAAGAATAAATGATTGAAAAACAGTTAAGGAAGGCTTAGGCAAGAGTAAGAAGTGGAGAACACGCACAATACCAAAATGTTTTCAAATTAAAATAGCAGGTTCAAATCCAAGATAGGCTATTGCTCACTAGAGATTTAGGAAAGATGATTTCTCCAAACATCAAAATGAATCCTGAATTATGAGAGTTTTAGGGATCTAGAAAGAGCAATGGGCTAGCAAGTAGACCGTTCATTTGTGACCAGGAGGTTGGTTTGTTTTGTTGTTGTTATTTTTTGTTTTGTTTAGTTTTGTTTACTTTTTTTTAGGTGTGCTATTGAGTTACCAGAGAAGCCCCCATCTGATCTTTTCTCTAAGGATAGCCAAGGCTTATGAAAGTCTGTGTCAAAAGAAAAACTTAACATTTTGTCCTTAAACATGTATGGGGAGTTAATTGTGTCGGTTTCAGCCTTAAGTCTACCAGCTCTGTTCAACTACTCCAGGGAGCGTTTTTGTAATTGTATGATCCTCCATCTCTTTCAGAGTGGAACACAAGTTATTGAAGTGTAATGTCGAATTTGCACTTTCCTGTGTATTCCGGCAGATTCATTATGCAGCTGCTCTGAACCTTAAAACAGTTAATGGATTTATCACCATTTTATTAAAGGAAGACCAAAGAGAAGAGGAGGTTAATTTTCTAAGTATCTCACCTCCACCTTTATTTCAAAGATACATTACCTATTCTCTGACTTTTCTGTGAGTGTTCTTTCCCCAGTTAGCCATAATTTCAACTGCTGCCTTTTGTTTGAAGAAGGATTACAACAGCTCCATTAGCACTTATTTCTTAATGGGAAGTCTGGGTGGCAAGTGCTGTTAAAGCAAGGTTTTATGAAATTGGAGAGATTGTATTTACTGAACAAAGACCTTTGAGTCTGGATACTACTGTGATTCCCACTGTTCCCTCTCCCCACCCTTCAACAGTTCCTGGGACTTCAGTAGTTTTACTGCTGGTAAGCGTTGTGAGTGGGCTCACAGTTGGTCCAAGTGTCTGAAGAGCTGGGCTTCAAAATATAGCTGTTATGTGCAAAGTGAAGCCTCTCTGGACTGTGTAGCTACATTATCACATCCCTGTAAGTTTCTCTTTTATCTCCAGTGAAACAAAGCCACTGAGGACAAAGTTTGTCTTCAGTTTCACTGTGGATGTTGAAGAGCTTCAATTGTGCTGGTGTGAGCCAGTGCCACAGAACCCATGCCCGGGCTGCAGAACCAGAGATGCAGTACTCCTCTGTGGTTTCACTGGTTCAAATGGCTGCCTCTGGCCATCACCAGTAGAGGGGCAGAGCCCCTCTGCCTGTTTTACATCCTCTGGGGTACAGGAGCTGTCACACTGACAACTCCTAATCCTACGGAAGATGCCTTCCTGAGCAGAACTCACTTTGGGTGTGATCCAAAGTAATCACCACAAGAAATCCACTTGACTGTCGTTTGGGTGGAGAATGGAAAATTTTGCATTGGTACAGATCACAGAAGGCCAGCATTGCTGGGATGGTACTAAAGATTGACTCAGATTCTAAAGACTTTTTGCATGTCCTGGAAGTGATACGGCTGTGTGTCCTGAAAGATCTGTTCATCTGGTGACAGTTTGGAGAAAGAGGAAAAGAAAGTGCTTATTCACCCCCAGTATGGAACAAGGTAGCTCTGTACAGTTATTTGTGTGCCTTACACTGCTTTGAGTTGGGAAAGACGACTGTTTCTGAGTGGAAACCATAGAGACATTTAATTACACTACAAAAAATATATACAATAAACAAGTCTATTTTATTTTATTCTATTTTATTTTTTTTTTCAGCCAAATATACTAGAGAGCCCTAGAGGGAAAATATATTTTAGTACTTTACAGTTACAATTGCAATTTATGTTAGTCTAGTGTCTTTCATATGGGAAGTACCATAACATAAAACACTTTACAGTCTGTTTATCAATACAATAAACTGAGAATATTGCTCAATTTACTTTATTAGAACTTGCTGAGAGATACAAAAATAAAACCAGCTTGGATTGCTGTTTTTTTTTTTTTTTCTTTTTCTTTCTTTCTTTCTTTTTAAGTAAGTGAAACATTGAGAAGAGTAAGCATCGCTAGATATGGTCTTAGTTATGAAAGAAAGACTGTAAAAAGCATCAGGTAATGACAAGGGGGTGATCTGAGGACAGTGTTCTTATCAAAGAATTCCAAGAAATGGCTGGACTGCAGGTATATCAAGAAATTTTAGTGAAACCTATAGGCAGATATAGCTACTATAATACCACTTATTTTGCTTGTTTGACTTGTGGATATTATTCAAGATAAGTAAGGTTGGAATAAACTGGATTTAAGCTGTTTTTATGGCCAGCACTTGCTGGAGTTTGGTTCATAAAATACTTTTGTGATACTGCAGAATCTTATGGTAAAGGTTCAATGGGGTTATACATATGAAAAATTATGATGCAAGAAAAAATATAAAAAACTTCATGAAGTTTAACATGAAAAAAAATAACTGCATGAAGTTTAACAAGGCCAAGTGCCGGGTCCTCCACCTGGGATGCAATAACCCCAAGCAGAGCTACAGGATGGGAGATGAGTGGTTGGAGAGCTGCCAGGCAGAGAAGGACCTGGGAGCGATGGTGGATAGTCGGCTGAATATGAGCCAGCAGTGTGCTCAGGTGGCCAAGAAGGCCAACAGCATCCTGGCTTGCATAAGAAACAGTGTGACCAGCAGGGCTAGGGAGGTGATCGTCCCCCTGTACTCAGCTCTGGTGAGGCCGCACCTCGAGTACTGTGTTCAGTTTTGGGCCCCTCGCTACAAGAAGGACATGGAGGTGCTTGAGCGGGTGCAGAGAAGGGCGACGAAGCTGGTGAGGGGCCTGGAGAACAAGTCCTACAAGGAGCGGCTGAGGGAGCTGGGCTTGTTCAGCCTGGAGAAAAGGAGGCTCAGGGGTGACCTTATCGCTCTCTACAGATACCTTAAAGGAGGCTGTAGTGAGGTGGGGGTTGGTCTGTTCTCCCACGTGCCTGGTGACAGGACGAGGGGGAATGGGCTTAAGTTGCGCCAGGGGAGTTTTAGGTTAGATGTTAGGAAGAACTTCTTTACCGAAAAGGTTGTTAGGCATTGGAACAGGCTGCCCAGGGAAGTGGTGGAGTCACCATCCCTGGAAGTCTTTAAAAGACGTTTAGATGTAGAGCTTAGGGATATGGTTTAGTGGGGACTGTTAGCGTTAGGTCAGAGGTTGGACTCGATGATCTTGAGGTCTCTTCCAACCTAGAAATTCTGTGATTCTGTGAAAAAAATCAGTTGTGATAGGCAGAAGTTTGCCTATTTCTGTACTTATTGGCCATGCATTAATAACTGTTACCTGAATCAGTCACAAATACATCATAGGTAGTAAGCAGCTTGGCTCTGGAACTTAAGAAGATGTGGGCATGGATTTCTTACATTTTAAAACATTTAGACTGCTTTACATCTAAATACTTAATGAGCCTCATATACTGCTGCCAGTTATTTTACATCATAAACACTCATTGAATGCAACTGGGCAATGAACAAGACCTGTACCCACATACACATTTTTCTATGTGGTGACACTATGTATGAAAGTGTAATTCTAATGGGTATGTGAAAGCCACATTTTCCTAGTTTGAGATGAAAAATACAAACATGCATTAAGTATGTCAGAAGGTTATTGAATACTGTTCTGCAACAATATCACTGGCAGTCAAAATTAAAGCTGTTTGAGAGGCTTAAATGGGCACTTCCGTATGTTAGCAGCTTCTGAGATTTTTTTAAGCTTAACCTCATTTTATACGGCTCCATTTTGATATGATTGAAGTAAGTTGCTTGCTATTAATATTGCTATTAATACTTTAAAATTTTCCTCCATCCTAGTGTAGTTTGTAAGTTTTCAGTCTGTCTTATTTGAAAATTAATCATAGGTATACTTGCTTTGGAATTCTTTATCACAAACTTAAAACTAGCCCAAATTTCATGCTGTGTCAATTCATTATAAATTAACTTGATCTTTTTTGTTTGACTATTTGTTTGTCTCTACAGTGCTGTTTTGCCTTGTTTTTGCAAACAATTGCTACCAAAAGCATTGACATTTCAAAACTGTGATTGATATTTTATGTATATGTATATATAATACCTTACTCTATCATTAAGTCAGTAAAGACAAGTGGTAACTGAAAGATATTCATTATCAAGAGTACATAAAGAAAGGCAAATATCTGTGCAATAACAGGAGATTAGGAAAAATAAACTACTTATACTCTGAAAAAGAATCCAGTGCAGGTGATTCGTTACTGCTAATTTCAGTACAATAACAAGTGAATTCTACCTCATTTACCACCAGAGACTCTTCAGGAATGCAAACATAAAACCAAAAGGAGAAATACAAAACCCATCAAATGTTTGGAATGTAAGACTATTCATCATCCAGTTTGAGATTCCCAGGTACAAAAACGTCAGTTCTGGAAATTGGGAAACTTGAGTTTTGAAACATAGGGATATTGTTTTTGTAATTGCTTCGGACACCTCTGTGTTATTTAGTAGTTACGTGTTCAGTAAGGAAATACTTTTGCAGTAACTTCCAGACAAGATGACATCAGTGCAATGCTGCAAGAACTAGAAGACCGTGTGAGCTCTATTTGTGTTTCTGTCAGCATTTAATTGAATTGTCTGTGAGGAATTGCTAGGCCTGAAGCAATTACTATCAAGAGCAGAACTATTAGTTTAAATCTTCCATACCCTCTTTCTTCTATAGAAACAACTTTTTGTAGGTCTTGTAACTTCACTTGCTTCCCAGAGTTAATAATGTATTTCTGCATATGCAAGATCTGGTCTCAAGTTTTTTTACTAATTTTACTCAATTTTTTACTCATTTTACTAATCTCAAAATTTATCAAGGTGTTATTTAAATTCCAGTGCTTCTGGTTTTCAGTTTTCAAAGTTAAGTCGATAAAACACCATTG
Source organism: Aythya marila (assembly GCF_965140915.1). Classification (NCBI taxonomy): domain Eukaryota; kingdom Metazoa; phylum Chordata; class Aves; order Anseriformes; family Anatidae; genus Aythya; species Aythya marila. Next base: position 116,260,562 of record NC_139042.1, on the reverse strand, counting down.
TTTGACAATACTTCATGGAAAATGGAGTTTGGTGGCTGTTCATGTCAGAATGAAAGGTCACCAACATAATTTTTCAACGAATTGACTACAGACCTGTAGACTCCATTAGAAAGGGGACTTGTAGCATTCTATTTAGCCTCATTTGGGGAACGGCTGAGGGAAAAGGAAAGCAGACCTCTGCATTCACACTGCTAAGTGGCCCTAAATTGCAATTAATTAAACCTGCTTATCTGTTCTTTTGCATAATTAAGATGCAAACTAGTGACAGCACAGACTCTAGAAGTGCCTTGAGTAAAATAAAGAAACAAAAACTTACGTAATCTGTCTTGCAGGTGTGCACTATTACTGGTTTTGGTGTTCACAATAATAAAGGAGATAATACTGTATGGCCTTGTGAGAGGAGTGGGCTCTAGTCTTCTGAGAAAATGCTCTAGTCCTCTTAAAAATGTTCATGGAATAAATAAGGCGCTCAAAGAAAATGGTGGCAAAAGAAGGTCAGCATCAGTCAAACCGTAATAAAGAAAATAGTGTTTAATCTACCATCAGAGAAAAAGCAGTTGTGATATTAGCAAACACTGCACCAAAGTAGAAAAGAGAGACTAATCTGGAGAAAGAAACTATCACAGCAATTGGGAAAACCTAGAACAGAAGGTAAGGGATGAGAATTGTCTTGGTCTCATACAAGTATGAGTGTGCATGTAGCATCTGGGTGTAGCGATATTTTGCTATGAAATTTGCATTCAAATGAAATTTTAATCAGAATAGAAAGGAAACAAAATGTATATATGTGAGAGGGGGAAAAAAGTAGATAAAGGAAAAGAAAAATATTAATGACAAATGAAGAGGAAGATTATTAGGAAGAGAACGTAGGATAATAATGAAGATAGAGCACAATAGTGTGAGTGGGGGTTAGAGACAATGTGTATAGTTATTATAGGGTAGAAGCATCTATCGTGGAAAACCAGAAGACAGCAAGCAGGAGATCAGAGGGCAGTAGGTAGGCTGGTGAGGACAGCAGAAGAAAACGTACTCCACCAGAAACTTATCAGGGTAGGAAACAAAACACTTAAATACTATTGGAGGTAGTTTGCTGTAGAAAATGTAGAAAGGCTTCTTCTGCGTGTCTAAGTGAGTTAACTTCCTTGTCTGGATTTAAATGTCTACTTTAACAGGGGTTAAATGGACCAGTATCTGTAAAGCAATAAGTTTATTAATATTGATTAAAAAAAAAAATAGAGATAGAGAAAGCTTTTTTTTTTTTTCTTCTTTGTATGTTGTTTAAGAAGGCAGAACCTTGCCTTGCAAGCTGAAAAAAAAAGTGCCATTATACAGGTAAACAGGTTGTAAATGTTAGAGCTTGCTTTCCTTGAAACTGCACCACAATGAAGCTACATTGTCCAGGAGGACGGTTGGAGTGGAAGTACACTTGCCTGGGTCAGCCTTTGATTTTCAGGCTGTAAAGGGATGCATTATGATTCAGGCCTGACTCCGTCATTATCTTCTTTTTACTTCTGGCCCAGAGAGACCCTAGGTGGAGGAAAAGTAAGTTCAGGCTTCCTGCCCTCCAGCTGTTGAGCATCTCTTACCAGGCTGAGGGCATCTATGTGGATAGATATTCCCCTCATAACTGGATTGAGACCAGCAGCTCACCAAACAGCAGTGACTTTTTTTCCTTTCTGTTATCCTCAGTGATGTGGATCAGAGTTTGAACTAGCAGCAGTGCCTCTTCCCCTTTTCATGGATCATGCAAAACCTTTGTTTGTTTTTAAACCTGTGTAACTGCTTCCAGCAGAAAACCAATAGGTGAGGTGGTGTCAGATGAGGTGGAAAACTGTATGGGAGAGCATGAAGCTAATCCCATAGCCTGGCCAGACTGACAGGATGATAAAAGGCCAGTGAGGAGTGTCTGTGTTTCCATGATGTGCTGATGCCATCCTCTATCCCCCACCCCTGCAGAGAATGGCCTGGCACCACACTCACTGGGAACCAGATACACTCTCCTCATCTCTGAAATGGAAGTACTCTGTATTTTTATATCATCCTGCTATTAGAATAAGGATATGAATAATCTGTCTGCTCTGGCATGGAAATGATGTTTATGTGTTGCCATGCCAAATGTATGAGAGGTCACAGGATAAAGGTATGTGGAAAGGGGAAACTACGCAGAAACCGGCCTATTCCTGAATACTATTTGCAGTGGGTGTCACAGCTCTCCACTCCTGTGGAGAGAGGGCAGGACGGAAACCACAGAACAATTAAATTCCTGTGGGCTTGGGGGTTTCCAGTGTCTGGCTGCAACCTCTTCAGGCTAGTTTCAAGGGTGATGCTTGAATTGGACTCGTGTGACCTGAGGAGTCATCTGGAATAAAGCAGGGAAAGGATTTAATTACAGAGAACAGATAATCTTTGTTCTAATGCCTTTAACGCTATCGCTTTCTCTGCAGCTGCTTTACACATAATAACAGCTTAGCTTTCATTGCAGTTATATGTATTTTTAAAAAGGCAGTATCTTCCTACCACCACATAAGCAACATTGGTTTCATTCATTTAAAATCATCCTTTCTCTGTGACTACAGGGCATTACATCCTATGTCATTCCATATAATAGTCTTCTAGGAATATATATTTTTACCTTTATTATTGAGATTACTTCAGTCAGCAAGTGCCCATGGAATGGAATTGCAAATGATGCGTGCAGAAAGTTAACAAGCTGTATTTCTTCTGTTGATATGATATACTGACCCTTAGGAACAAGACATAATACATACTATAACCTTAGGTGTCTCTGAGGGATGTGAAACATCTGAAGGAAAAAGCAGGAAATAGTGATTCCTTTGGAAAGCTGAAATCATTCAATGACTCATTCACATGCAGTGTTAATTGTGCTTTACACCTAGAGGGACTGGGTAGTTCGGCATAACGGTGATGGACAGCTGAACCTTTCAGCATCTTGGATGCCGGTTTAGTTTACTTGCACCAGTATGAGTCAGGGGATTGTGTTGGAACATTCTCTTTGCTTAAAGAGAATTTTGTAACCAAAGGTCAGATTTAGTCTTGAAAATGTAAACTGTGTAGTAGTGTCAGATGGGAATTATAATTCGTGATGGCATTTCAATACCTGAAAAAGTCCAAGGTTAGGCACCTTGGGTCCAAGGTTGGTACCAAGGTTAGGCACCTTTTAGCAAAAAATGTGATTTTTGGTTCTAAGCCTTCTTGTGGCCAGCCCAGTTTAGAGGATAAGCAGTACTATCAGTACCAGTTGGTGCTACCAGGCTCTCACACTGTGGGAGATGCTGGCTTCAGTGAGGTTTTACTCAGTGCTTACAGGTAAACAAGGGGCTGAATGTTGGAGGCAGTTATCTTTGCAGCCTGGTAGGTATTTCCTTGAAGTTGGGGTGATGTATGTAACCATGTGTGGGATTATCCATGATGCACCTCTGCGTGGCTAAACAGAGGAGTTTCATTTCCCTGCCTGTCAACATGCTGTCATGAAAGCCGAATTTCCTTTGAGGAAAAGTTAGACGTGAACACTGCATGCCAGAAGTAAGAAATCAGTGAGTGGTGTTGGGATATCTGCCAGGGGAGGAGTGCAGTGCAGAGTTCCTAGTCTTGGACCCAGTAGTCTTGTTGTGTTCTCTTTTGGTGTGAGCTCTTCAGAATTACTTGTAAGCTGTACCTGTTGCTACCAGGTTCAGAGATGATCATAGGTTGGCATATGAACAAGGATTTTTATTACATAATTTACTTTGAATTCTTAATGTAATAGCAGAAATCATTGCTCCTTTGTAAGTCAGAATGTCTCTGTACTTGCAGCAGATCTGCTGCTAGGACACTGCTGCTGAAGGGCTTGTGCAGATGTCTTCCTGCCACTCCAGTTTCTTCCTTATAGGCAGCACAGAGCAAGCCCTGTATGATAATAACACATCAAAAGTTCTCCCAAGCTGGTAGGGAGAAAAGTGATTGCTAACTGGTATACAGTTAGCAATACAGAAGGAGGAGGTTAATTTTATTTGAAATTTCCTCGGTTAAGAATTTGATCTCAGGAGATAAGCAAGCTGAACCACGAGAGCAGATGGGTAATGCTCTAAATCCTGTGACACAAGGCTTATAATATTATTTTTGAAACAACAAAACCAAAACTAACAGTTCTTCTAATTTTGAATAACTTTTTTTTTTTTTTTTTTTTTTTTCCTCAGTGAAGTGTAAGGCAGTGCTTTGTAAGATACTTGCAGACTGTTGACACATCGGTTGTCACAACTCTTGGGCATCTGTAACATTAAGATTAAAAAAATAAATTTAAGACAGGCCTTTAAAACTTAGCTTTTCATCTGTGTCACAAAAGAAGCTCAATATAGACTAGCAAAGCACAGACATGCAAAGGCACACGTGCATCTCCTGAATTCCTAACCTAAGCAGATCAATAACAAAGGGATTTATCCTCTTAGCCTCTGGATATGGATAATCAGTATACTTTTTCTACATTTTTTCTTTTTCTTGAGATTATATCTTTAGGAAAAATTCTGCTTTCTGAAAAAGGTGTTCCACATTCTTCTTGTTAACAGCTTCAGGCAAATATATCTGTCACACAAAATGAAAGGCATTCTGGGGGGGGTAGAGGGGAAGGGGGGAAAGTTGTCTTAAGTGAAATATGATGCCAAGATGGTGGCACGGTGTCAAGTCCTCTGATACTTATTCTTTCAAAGTCTGTTAGTTTGGAACAGGTGTCTTGAATTTCAGCAGGTTAATCAAGTGACAAATGGGTTGGTTGGGCCAATCTTTACTGTTGTGGGAATTTTATTGCTTAAGCCAATAATTAAATTGTCTACACACAAACTGCCTCACAATAAAAATATGTTTATGACAAGACTGTCTTGTTAATCTTGATGAACCAGACCCCCAACTCTTTAAAGACTATGTGTACATGTAGGTTCAGTGCAAGTATGAGTTCTTGCTTGTATCATTTATAAATTATGCTATTATATCCATGTATGCAAGAATTATGCAATAACACAAAAAACACTTGATGTCCAACATTTTATAGCAGTGAGGAGACTGAGTTTCGAGCTGCTTCTGGGATAAGTAAACATACTTTCAAAAAAGGTGCATGGGTCTTAGGGATTCAAATATTCAGTGAAGTGGCAATCTGGATAACAGTGGTTTACAACTACACTGTATTGTATTTAGATATTAACAGTGTGATTCCAAGTTGTGGATTTTAAACTACTAATATTTGTGCATATTTTTAATGTTGACAGAAATCATATCCTCAAGAGGTTATTCAAACACTTAGCTCTTTTGGAAAACACAAGTTGATGGGATCTAAAATTTAGAAATGACGTTCCCTATAGGTATTTCCATTCACACCCTCTTAAAATTAGATTTTTCCTTAATGAGAAAGATTTGAGGATGACCCCCCAGTCATCCTGGAATTTCAGTAATGCTCAATTAGCAGAAGTCTAAAACTTTCCAGAGCAGTTGTCTCGATCATTGAGTCATCCTGGCTGTACACACTGATAAAAATCTCAGGCTATTCTTTCATTTATTTGTCTCTCCATTTATTTATCTGCCTTGGTAGATACAAACAACAGAATTTAAAAGTATTATATAATTCTGAAAGTTTCTTCCAAGGGACAAATCACCTCTGGGCAAAGTGTAACCATGGAAAATTCCAGGCAGCAGAGGATGTTTTCCTTTCCTTTGGAAAGTACTGGTATTTTAAAATGAGGTTATACAGATGCAGGCTGCAATGAGCAGTTATGTCAAGCTTCATTTCAGATGCTTCTGAAGACAGAACCGGACAGACCCGTCTCCATACTCAAAAGAGCAAACTTAACACCATGACACTTGAAAGAGAGTTTCACCCCCCTTAACATTGGTTTTGGAAGAGAAGCTCCCTCGGGTCCTTCCCACGGGTGAGGCTTGCAGACGCCTCTGAGTAGCTGTTGTTTTTGCAGGACCAAGGGACCCCCAGTGGGTTCTGCCTAGTGGAGGATGTTGCTTTTTGTCTAGCAGGATCATGGGGGAAGCAGGAGACCCTGAGTTTTTGTTTAATAGCTTGTTTGTAAATGTTGTCTTGATACTTTTATTCCCGAAGTATTCATTTCCTGTCTGCAGAAATACAGCAGATGCTAAAGTCCTGTGTTTTTAGCCTGTGTGGCCTATAAACTGTGCTTTGTGCCAGGAGGCAGTGAGGTCCCCCTGCTGAAACCCCACTTCATGCCCCTTCAGAGAAGGGGCAGGCAGCAGCTGACACCACTAGCACATCAGCCAGCAGCAGGTCCAGTTGCAGGAGTTTTTCCTTAAGTGGAAAGGAAAGAGGAAGGGATGATGCTCCCAACACCCCTGGCACGTTCTGGCCAATGTGGTCATTTTAGTTTCACCTGATAATGGAAAAACCGGTACATCCTAGCTTCCTTGCACCCCAATAACTTGTGGGTTCCTTGCAGCAACATAACCCCTGTTATTGCTCAGAACAAAGGTGAAAATGTATGCTGGATCTCAGATTGCTTCCACTGGTGCTGTGCTGTCTACTGCCCAGGTCCCATGGTTGGTGGTTCAGGTTTTTCAAGAGCCCAACTTTATCCTCAGGCACATAAATGAAGGGCCAGAGTTCTTTATTTTTCCCTGGGAACTCAGCCCTTTCAATCTCGTGTAAGTGTTAAGGGTTAGACTGGATGCTAAACACATCTTGCTATTTTACTGCCTAACAGTGAGCTGATCTTTCAGAAGGATGTAAAAATGGGGAGAGGGAGGGAAAGGAAAATGTAGTAGTGTGTTTCACACTGAGTACTGAGTTTTGCCTTTTGAATTCATTTAGGTCGTTGTGTTACCAAAGAGATAAACAAATTGAAGGCATTTCAGAAGGAACCAGCAAATATTGGGAGTGGAAGGAAAGAAATCAGAGAAAACTGTAGAATGACTGCCTGGTGATACATTAGATTATTTAATGACTAAGGAGAAAAGACATTGCAAAGGACTATAAATGTTTTCAGTGTGCAAACATAGGAATGAAAGAAATTTAGTTCAATGCACCCAAGCATGATCAAAAGGCATGGGCAGATGAAACTTAAATGGAAATATGTTTAGATTAAAAAAAAAAAAAATTTCAGTTGGAAAGAACCTGAAGTATCTGCAAAGGAATTGCTAAAGCCTTCATATTGCTTGTGACTTCTGAAAGTGCTTTGGACAAAATACTGGCAAGTGTCCTGGGGAACCAACTCTGCTCCTTCTGGGGGTGAATGACTTAATGGATCTCTGTACATAGGGTATTATGTGATTGACCTTAATTAGCCCTTAATGTAACAAATTTCTAAATGTGAGCTCTTGAGTCAAAGGTTCTCACATGTGTTAATTCTTTAATTTTCTAGGTTGGGCTGGATTCTGAAGGAAAGGTCTCACATATACAATGATTCTATTTTTAATGTGTGCTAATGACCTGCTGTGTGACTGTAGGCATGTAGTCTTTGCCTTTCTGTCATGCCTCTCTCCAAAAACACAGCTGAATGTAGGGCAGGATCCCCACAGAGCTCAGGTTTGGGCAGTGAGGGAACCAGAGCCATATAGCATGCATCTGAGCTGTTGTGCAAACAAGTACCAAGGCAGAGGGGTTATTTTGTAGGTTATGCATAGATGCTGACTTCTCCACCATGTCTAAAATAGCCAGCACCAGGAGGAGTGGCTGCGCTCACACTGAGTGAGAGATAGGCCATGCTCCCTATGTACAGTGCCGCCAGAAACTGGGGATTCCCCCGGGCTCCTTTGTAATCGAGAGAGTCATCAATCATCCGAAAGCGTTTCTGTGGGTTGTGAAGATTATTGCTTTTTGCTGCTCACTGCAGGAGACAGTCTGAAGAGTGTTTTTGTTTGTCTCTTTCCTTATATTTTCTCCATTAACCTTAAGTCCTGAGCAGTAGGTGATGAGAAAACAAACAGCGAAGAGATTCGTTATGGTCAGGAGGGGTTGCTACTCCTGGTCTGAGAGTGGATCTGGTATGTTAACTCTCAATATTTTCATAAATCAAAGAACCTGGTAGTAGCATCGAGTTGTTTAATCGATTAAACATGGATTATTCTAGACCATTATCTTTAGGCACATCAGTGCTCGAGAAGTAAGATGCTTGAAAGCTGACAGAGTTTATTAAATACCAGGTTTGGTCTAAGCTCTCAAATCGTTATGGAGTCTCAAATTTCCCATACTTTGGGAAATCAGAGAAGACAGAGACACTAGAGATCGATAGATCTCCCTGCTTCTTCTGATTCCCACATTTTGCAAATATGTGTTCCGCAAGCCTCAGGGTTTGGAACAGCAAAAATAAAGAAATCTGAGCCCAACTTCTTATGATTTCACGTTGATAGCTGTGGTTTTGACCCCTCCTGATGTTTTTCTTCTGTGCTTTAGAATCAAATAGCAGTCTTTTTTTTTTTTTTTTTTTTTTTTTTTTTTTCTGTTAAATTCAATCACGATTGTTTTGACTAATTTGTAACATCTATAAGCCCTGTAGATTGTGGCAATGATTTGAGAACATGCCACAGATTTCCAGACAGAAAATCAACATACCTTCAAGTGGCTTTATTCATTCCCTCTCCTTTACTCTTTTTCTCCTCAAAAACTCTTGCTATATATTAAGTGTTATGAAATGAATTCATTGTGTTCTTTGTATCCCAATAATAGGGGAAATTATCTTTGTCCTTTTTCTAAAAGGCCTTGTTAAAGAATTCACAGAATTCATGACTCTTTTGATTAAATTAAACAGCAGGGTAACTTGAGTCACTCAGCTGTTACTTCACCTGTAGGCATAATTACCATTAGTAATAAATAATATGTATATATATAAAGTACTCTGGAAAGTTCCTAGTGCCTGGATTTGTTCTGCAAACCATATGTGTTTATTAATTTCCTAATAAGAATTCAAGAAAGCAGTGAATAATATAAGAAAATATTCATTAATGCCCCCTGTCCGTGCTATGTTTCTCTTTCTATTACAGCTCTGTCAAGAGCTCAGCTGCAGTCCTCTTACTTATGGTTGAGTCACACATGCTTCTTAGGCTGGAGGATGGTATGCAAAATTTAGATGCTGGCTGGAAGTTTCAAGGCCCTTTTGTCATATAGCTTTTTCCTTTTTCCTCTTTCACTCTCTGTTTCCACAAATGGACAAATTTCCCTTCCCTCAGGATGCTCTGATTCCTTCCGTTCAGTAAAAATCCAGCAACTGGCGGCTCGAACAGTGCAGCCCTGAGCCAGTTCTCACTGCTGTGAACAGAAAGGAGCCCTGGCAGGCAGAGAGTTGTTAAAAGCCAGTAACGTAGCTCTTGCTCAGCACACAGGTCGCTGTTTGGCTGTCTGGTTGATTTAATTGATCCACCACTCCAAGCCGTGCTGAGAACGGGCAAAGGAGAAAGTTCTCTGCAGCACAGAGGTCTGCAGGGTTCATTCCTTTGTGGCCTTTTTTGACACATCAATACTCATGGCTTACTATTACAGTTTAAAGACTCATCTCCTGGGCGTAGAAAGGAATTTCAGGTCTTCTGAAAATGGTGGTGTCTCATGATGAGTTGTTCCCCACTGAACCGAGGGAGCTTCTCCTGCAGATACAGTTTGAAAAAGACAAGTGTGCTCTCTGGCTGAATCAAAAAATAAGATTAGGAATATATAGAAGATGAGGGAGAAATGATAGGCTTAAAAAGAAGAAGGGATATAAAAAAGTGTCCAGATCTGGTTTGCTCTAGTTCAAAAAATAGGCTTAATCAGTTAATTTAGACTTTCCTGGATAAGGCTAGTGCTCAAATGTGAATTTGCAAAGCTTACTTCAATTTGAAGTGAGTTGCACACTAATTCCTTTTGCAAGGAGGGAAGAAAGAAGGCGGAGAAACAACCCCTTCTCTCTTTTTTGGAGCGTTTGCATTGTGCCCTTTCTCCTGAAAATTTTCACTGAGATATCCCTCTAGGGGTACTTAATTCTTCAGGGCCAAGTACAATGTAAAGCAAATACAGGTGTGCTGCTTGTAAAGGTTGTAAGATACTTTCTAAATTAACAATTTTGTGTATTGAATATAACATAAACACAGCAAATATAACATGTGAAGCATGTCCTGGGTATTTTTCTACCTTTTACATTTCAAAAAATTATCTCAGTAGACCTCTCTGATGGCTGAATAAGCAGTGAGACACTTCCCTGTCCTGTTCTTAGCACTAAGCCCTGAGACTTGTTTAAGACACATTGTAAAAATGGACCCAAGCTGTGCCCAGTTTTGAAGATGAATCTTCATATTTCAGGGCTATCAGTCTGGAAATTTACACAGGCATTAAACAAACACCCGCCAAACTGAAGTTATCTCTCGACAGATGCAGCAATAGGCTGCCATATCAGCTCATCTGTCTTCGACGTGTCAAGGGCCCCAGGTAATCATTCTTTGAGTCATAGTATGATTCTGGGAATTAATAAATGTGCCAACTCAGATTTATCCAGGTTTGTATTAGTCAAAAGTGTTTTAAGCTGTGTATTTCTACTCATTGCCAATTAATAACCTCACCAGCTCAAATGCAGTGCTGCTTTAACGTGGCCACTAGAACAAATCAGATGGACAGACGCTGCTTGTTAACATCGGGTTTTATTCGTGTTCAGTGTACCGGTACGAATTGTAGTTCCTTGACAACACCTATAAATATCAGTATGTTTTCTGGCCTTTGAAAGTGAGAAAAGATTTGCAAAGGTTTTATTTGTTTCAGTAATTTCAGTATAATTGCAGCAAGGTTGTCAAAGTTATTTCCATTGCAGAACCTTCTTTATTCACCAACCCAGGGAAAAAGAAAAGTTAAAAATAAAAGGTTTTCAGTAAGATTAAAAAAAAAAAAAAAAAGAATCCCTGAAGTATTAACTTACACAACCAGCACTTGTCAAGTTGTGCATTGCACATGAGTGATGTGTGTGGCAAGGAGCAGCATCCTGGCTCCTCCGATAATCACTTTTGTGCTTTACCTGTGGGTCTTGCTCACTGCTGCGAGGCGTACAGCTGGCCCAGGGGTGCCAAGCAGATCTGCTTCCCAGGGGCTGCCTTCCCAGAAACTTGTAAACCACAATGGATTGGCCATGTACGGGGGAAGGAGGCAGGTACAGACGTCACCAGCCATCTGCCAGAGTCTTTATGTTATCTGATTATGGACAGGTTTGTCTGCAATTTTTGAGTGTGGAGTAAGCGTTATTACTGTCTGGCTCAAAGGAATGCTTTGCAATTTCAAATTTAAGAGCTGATTGACATCCCCGTAGAGTGGCACCTTTGCTTTCCTCTCACAGGTTCCTTGTGTGTTCCTAACCATGTGCAGAAACCATAATGAGAGCATGAAGATTGCTTCAGTCTTTGGGCCCATTATGGTGCTCTAGTAGCAGCTTGCAGTTAGCTAGCATATGGTCAAATATTCCCCAGTGAAACTTTATTATTATTATTATAATATTTTAATATTTTTCTGGGAAGCAGAAAGGATCAGAATAGGACTGCTAGACGTGTTTCATCCTCTTCAGCCTATCTGACTTCACAATATGAGGAGCGGTGGTTTGTTTTTTCAGAAGAAAGCTTGAGAGGCAGACACAGAGGTCTAGAGCTAGATGGAGGAACATCCATTTCTGTAGTGCTGCAGGAATGTAACCATTGAAGTTCAACATAGAGGAACTAGCCAGCAGACAGGTGGAAGTGGGGTTTTGTGGATGTCTGTACCGAATGTGGAGCATGGGGAGAAAACGTCTGATTAAAGCTTCCTATTCAGTAAGACGCATGCTCATAGACTTCTGTTCCTTGTCACCCTGTATTACTTTTCCCTTGATTGCTAATTAGTTACTTAAAATTTGCAGGAGCACCCTTCACTGTGGCAATGCTGAAATAAACAATATTTGTTGTTGTTGTTGTTGTTGGTTTGTTTCTAAAAGGCAACGTCATAACCCCTGTTGAAGGTGGAGGGCAGTAGTCCCCAGATAGTTGCTGGGGGGTTTCATTTTAGACTCTGGGGTACAGGAAGAAGTGATGCATTTGTGGGCAAAACAAAATATTGGGAAATAAAATTAATTTATTTTTCTGGATGAAGGACGACAGGTATTTGCAAACAGTTCAGGCTTGCCTAGTCAAATCTGCTGAGCAGAAAGCAGGAGCTCACACTGAAGTAGTTTCACCTTTGCCCTCCCTTTAATCCTGAGCTGCCATATTTTCCATTAAACTTTCTTCACTCTGCTAATGCCATTTCTGCACTGCCACTTCCAGTTCACAAAACATTCCTGTTCTTCTGAAACTCCCTGCTGTTACGTGAATTGCCCTGGTGATTAAACATTGTTATTTGTTTGTTTCTGTACAATACAATGAATGTTGCATTGCACTTGCAATGAAATTTCTGTGCAAGATGATGTAAAGCATTCACTCGTGCCAAGCAACCTACATTTGAACTAATGCTATTACAATAGGCCAGTTTGAATCAAAAGTGACAGGATACATGGTGTTACAGGGGAAAAGCCAAAAAGGAAAAAGAAGGGGAAAAAAATAAAAAAAAAAGCATCACAGGGTCCTGTTAGCCCAGCAGCTAGGCAAAAAGTAAAAAGTCCTACAAAAGACCTCCATCCTCCATCATTTACTTGTTATGACTGAACTCAGTTATGTAGTCTGAATGAAATGGATGGAATAACAAGAAAAAGGCAATAAAAAAATAAAAACTTAGAATGTCTGTCCCTCTTAGGCTGAGATTTAACTGTTGTGGCAGTACTGTTTTTCATTGTTTCTATTAAAGTATAATCCAGTTGACTTCAGGACTCTATCATGTTAGGGACTGTCTCTGTATATAGTCCCTGAAGTGAAGAAGTTTGCATTTTTTGCAAATAAATGTATGTTTCTAACAAGACAGCAACTAAAAGTAGATAACAGATTCTTTGTGGGAAAAAAAAAAAAAAAAAAAAAACTTTCTAAGCTCATAAAAATAAATAGTAAAAAAAAAAATAAATCTTATTAAAACAAGCAATGGAAAACAAAACAAAACAAACAAACAAAAACAGACAAAAAAGAAAAAAAGTTTGACCAGCTCTCAACATAACCATTTCAGATGCCTAAAAGTATTGTCTGGGACTGATTCTTAACTCATCTGCAGAACTATAAAATGGAATCTCGCTATATTTGAGAAATGTAAACCAGTGATTTAGAACCATAAAATTGGTGTTAAACACTGAGTTGGTTCTGACTTTGGCATGATAAAAGAGCAAAACTTTTGAGGCTACTTTATCTCTAGGCATTCCCTAAGCAGAAGAAATATCAAAGAGATGATTCCCTTGAAGTTTTTATATATGATTTTAACATAATCTTTAACAGTCAAAGTCTTTGGGTCTGGGACAACACACATGTAATTAAGAGCCACGTTTTATTGCTGTGTGTAATTAAAGAAAAGAACATTTCACTTTTAGCATTGAAGTGCAAACTTGAATTTGAAGACCTGCATCCTGTTCTCTGCTTTCTCTTTACTTATCTGTCCGTAAAATGGGCCAGAATCCTTTGTCATGATCATACTGCAGCAGCTCACTAATGGAACATTTGAGTGCAGGACAGTCAGAATATTACTCATATCTCCTTAGAACTGCTGGGTACTTCTGCAATGCTGTTGAAATATTATACTTGAAGAAGTCATTACCTCAAAGCCTTTTTTCTTGCTGCTTTCAAATGGGAATATTGTGTTCTTGCTAAAGAAATGGACGTAAATAGAGAAACATATAGAGCTGAAGTTATTCTTCTCTTCCCTGCCAATGCATTAATTCCTGACAATAAAAGCCTGAATTAGGTGAGTGCTAAAAAAGCAGGTACTATGTGAAAGCCCGTAATATTGAGGAGAAAGGATGTTACACATGACAATATTTCTGACAGGTCTGTGGATGTCATTCCAGGGACAGCCCTTGAGGCATATGTGCTTCATAAATTGCAGGGACAAAAGAAAAAAAAAAAAAAAAAAAAAAAAAAAAAAAAAAAAGAACCTTTGCCAAGGGTTGTGGCAGGGTGGAAGATGTGTGAAGGGAAACCCTGTGGAGTTGTGTGTGGCTTACCTGGAGTAATTTATGCCTGTGTTCTCAAGCGTAAATTGCTTCCTGCCTCTACGTTTCAGGAAATGCCTTTAATCACCTAATATGTGACTTGGTGTGGGTGAAGAACTGGTAAACACTGTCTCTTCAGAGCTCTTCAGAGCTTCAGGGTGCTCAAAAAATGCCTTGGTTCCCAGACCTGGGCTGGCCCCATGTGCTCCATTCAAAATCAGCCCTTGTTGACCACTAAATTAAATAAAAAAACTCTTTTCCTTTATTGCAGTACCAGAGCTTCCTATATCCAACAGAAGAAATAACTAATTGATTTCAGTATAGGAAACAAAGAAAAAGACTGTTACTGTTTTTATTATTTTATTCAATTTCAATCATGTTAAAATGCCCATGATGAGAAACCTCTAACAATTAATTGTACAAGATCTTAACAAATGTAAACATAACTTGGGGGAACACAGAAATGTGTTGTTGTTTTGTTTTTCTCCTCTACTGTTTTCCAGTTCTATCTAACAAGTATTGTTTGTAACAGCAGCAGTGAAGAAGAGAGGAGAGGAAAAGAGAAAAATAAATAAAGTGTTATTTTTGAATGGACATCTCCCCTTAAGTAATTTGTTTTAAAAATCTGGGACATATTTTGTCTCAATCTGCTGGTGAGGGGTAGCAGAAGAAAAGAAGTTATCTTAAGACCTTAAAAACTGCAGAATCAACTTCCAGCTCGGCAAGATTTTGTCTTTGTGGAGAAGACTTAAGGATCAAAGTAATTATCTTTGCTATTGCATTTTAGTTCAGTGTAGAAAGCTTTCATGTTAGATATATCCATTTTCTTTGTATGTAATTATGGCCCACAATAGATCTATCTCCTACCAAACCACAGTTCATTTTGAGTGATTTCAGCGTGTGCTGCAAAGGAATAAGTTGTCTTTCTGTGCTTTTATTAATGCTATAGAGATAAGATGTGCCTTGTTAGTAAGGTCTGCTGGGTTGAACTAAGTTTAGTCCTTTACGTTTTTATTTGTTTGCTGAATTCCATTTTTATGCGTTATCTCTCCTCCTTGATTCTGATAGTCCTGTCTCACTGAGATATCACAAAGAGGTCTTGCAAACCGAGCTGCAGAGCCGGCTGTTGCTGGAACAGAAAATGCTTCATATTTGGAAAAGAATGTGAAGCATGTCCAGGCTTTATTGTTCTTTTATTTTTTGCTGGTGTTTGATTTCTCTGATTTCTTTACTTTTGGTTCCCTAGTGCATCAGTGTAATATTGATACCCTTACCTAAGCATTTAGTTGTAGGATTTGATGAGAAGTGATTCGTATAAAGCGAATTTGTGCTGAGTTGGAACAGACTCCTTCCTATCTGAGGCTCTGTATTGCTGGAAAGTCCTGAGTTTGCTGTTCCAGGGACACACCACAGGAGTTGCGATTTCACAGGGCTGCAGAGATACCAGTGTTAGCACCCTGCATTTAGTAAATAAAACTTTGCAGGTGGGATTTTGGCCCAGCTTTCCTCATATCAGTGTTCTAGTGGGTCTGATGGAAGCAGAGCTTAGTGCAGCACCAGAAAATGCTTTTGAAAAACTCTGTTTAGTCAAAAGACGTCTGGGAGGGAAATTCTTGATACTAGTTGTATACATTTTTGTGAGATAAAATCCCAAACATTAGC
The DNA here is from genome assembly GCF_965140915.1 of Aythya marila. NCBI lineage: Eukaryota > Metazoa > Chordata > Aves > Anseriformes > Anatidae > Aythya > Aythya marila. The sequence continues at coordinate 116,244,855 of NC_139042.1, read as the reverse complement.
AGGGCTTCAGCCAAACTGAGTAAATGGGTTACCATGCTTATGAGTTATCCAATTCCTTTATCATTTTATTTGTAAATCCTCACACATTTTGTCTGACTCTTGTCATGTTTTCCCACTTCACAGTGATGGCTTTTCCCTCCAGCAGAGAGGAGGGCTGTGGGACCAATTACTTCAGTGTGAGTGAGGTTATGTTTACACTAGAAAGCTTGCTCTTGCAAATTTTATCGGTCTGCAACAGCTGACTCCACCATGTGCTCAGAAAACAGAAATGTTGTGGCTTGAACTGATGTGCTCTCTTACTTCATGCAGTCTCCTGGCTAGTTAGTGAGCTGTGGTCATACAGCACAAGTGTTCCCCAAATTGCTCCCTTGCATTGTGTACTGCAGGATGTGCTTTTCTGTGGTTTTACTGTGAGGCACCAGAGAAGAGCACAGATTGGTGGGAACAGCTTTCCACATTCTGTTTCCATTGCTACTTAATGCACCCAGCAGATACTACTCACATCTGGGGGCTGTTTATAACTATGCTACCTAATTTTCCTGGAGCTAGAGTAATTTAATCAACTAATTCTGCTGCAATGGAGCTGATGGTTGTGTGTTTTTTTTTTTGTTTGTTTGTTTTGTTTTGTTTTGTTTTGTTTGTTTGTTTGTTTTTTCCCCAGAAGAGAAAGTAGATGCTGAGTGGGAGCACCTCATAAGTGGTAGAGGTGATGGAGCCAGCTCCCTGACGAGTCTTCTAGCACAAAGCAGTACCTCTAAGGCTGATAAATGAAGTGTGAAAGCACACTGTGATGTAAACCAAAACTGCATGGAAGACCTCACAGCAACCAGGAGGATGGGCAGTAGGGAATTTTTTCCAGCCTTCCAGAGCAGGCCGCTGGTATGTGTTACTTCTGCAGTTCTGAGGCATAATTTAGTTCTTTTTCTCTTATATCTTCCACTGTGAGGTACATGTTGTACTGAGAGGACCATGTTCAGTGTGGTGGTTGTTACAGAGGAAGGCCAGCAGTGAGTATTTGATGACAGCAGGGTGTGAGAGAGAGGGCTGAAGAAGCTCTGGAGGCCAATGCCGAGCGGGGAAAGCCAGGCTTGGTGTGCTCCATGTCCACGTTGTCCCCCTGAAGCAGGAGCCAGCTGCCCTGCTATGAGCCTGGGGCTCCTCACAGAGCAACTAGGCTGTCTGAAGACAGGGATTGTTCCTGTACCCTGTCAGCAGTTTGACTTGTCTGGCCTTCTCTGAGGCCAGCAGTTCTCATGCTATTACTTCTTGCCATGTATTACGGAGTATTTGGCGATGGGAGAATGAAACAAAGAGTCGTCTGTTGGTTTTCAACAGGAAAGCACCAAGCAGAGTCACTGAGGATTGCTGAAGCTGAGGAAAATATCACTTTACTACTCTGCCTTAACATGCGCTTGACTGCTGCTTATTTTTAGTACTTGTATTGTGTACATACCTCAAATATTTAGGATGGTGTTGGTCATGTCAAAGGGAAGGAAAAAGGTGCTACAAAATATCTACTGGTTCTCATGTATTTATGCTGAACTTTATCACACATTTTTAGCATGTGCAAAAAAAAAAATATTTTTTTTTTTAAATATTAAGTCAATCCTAGCAAAGAAGAGAATCTGTGGGTTTGAGAGTTGCCTGTTAGCTGCTCTTGCACCACTGAAGTGCAAGCTGCCCACTGAGCCAGTTTGTTTACATGTGGCCATGGTTATATTTTTATTGACATGCAATGGAGCAGCTAAGGACTGATGAGTATCTCCTGGTAAACGCCGTTAAGACCAGCTTAGAAAGAGATGATGTTGCAGTGATCCAGAAATGCTGTACAAGGAGAGAAAATTCTTCTTTTTTGCTAGGAAAGCATATCAGACGAAAGTAATTCTTTACGAAATAAGTTTAACTCATAAGCATTCCCCCCCTTAATATCCTCTGCAACAGCTTGATCTGTTTGGAGGAGGGCTGTGGGATGTTAGTCTTGAACTTAGTTTTGTGTTTTTCAGTGCATGAGTACTGGGGACTTTCAAAAAAAAAAAAAAAAAAAAAAAAAAAGGCAAGAAAGCAAGACCTCAGACTAAAGTCACTAGTGAGTTTTTCAATAAATATATACCTTTATGTCTTTATGTAATTTATTTTATTCTGCTAAGGGACCTAGATCATTATGTTTATTAATTTATAAAAACATTCCTTGTGTATTTCTGTTCTATAACAATCAAAGCTCTACTAGATGTCTTGCTCAGGCTCTTGTTGTATAGCTAGGACAAGTTTTTCAAATACAATACACACCCCAATCTTCTTGCCTTTATTTCTCAACTGCACAAAGGAGTGCTGTTTTTAAAGAGGATATGAGAGAGGACAGATTTATATGTTGTGTATGGGAAAAGATGTTAAAAGTGTAGGATTTTACCCAAGTGCCTTTCCCATCCTCATTTGCTGGCAAGTTTCAGCCCAGTGTATTTCAGTTTCCTCTTTTCTTCCTGTTCCCCAGAGACTCTTCCATCCCACTCCCACATTTACAACACTACTCAGCATGAATGGGGAGATCACACCAGAGATGAGGAACCACTCCCAAATCGGAGTGGTTACTGATAGTCTCCAGAAGCTGTGTAGATTGTGGTTCCATTTCACCACGGTCCCACCCTTCTCTCCCTCATAGCTGCTGGTGTCTGTGCTCCTTATAACATCAGAACTGATGTCCTTGCTCCCCTGGATGGCCTTGGAGGGGAGCTGAAACAGCCTCTTGTCCACATAGACCTGGTATTTATCCAAGAGCATAGAGCTGAAGAGTTGATCTCTGTGGATAATTAGCCCCCACCAGAGCAGGAGGCATTTCCAAAAGACTCAGGAAATGTGTGTGGGTGTCTGCAGGCTGAGTCACTGGAATTGGGGGTTAAAAATCCTGTTTGGCTTTGTCACCATCATGGATGCAAACGTTGCATGTGACTCTTTCTAGAGGGCTCCTGGGACAGAGTACAGCACCTATACAGTGTTGTATTGATAACCATGTGCTTCCTGAGGCCTTGTGCTCTTAAAGGAATGAGATATAATCAGGTTGAGAAGAGAAATTTTACCAATTCCCTCAAATTTGTCTGTTGGGGCCTCTACGCCAGTTGTTAAAACTTCATGGTGTGAATCTGGGCTATGAAAACAGTTGTCTTTCTGCTAAATGGGGTTGAGAGGATCAAGTAATTGCAAGTAGAACACAGCAGTGCATTCTGAAAAAGTGAGATGCATTCAGCATAGCCATCTTTTAGTTTATAATGAGGAGGCTCATTGAGTTAGTGTCATACAGTTATTGTTTTGATGAAAATATAGTTAGATTTTTTTTTTTTTTTAAGTTTTCTTATACTTCCTGGGATATCTGATGTGTCTATGTATAAAAAAGACAAAAATCTTGTTTTACCTGCCCCCACAGAGCTAGCTGCAGGTATGTGAAATAGGTGGTGTACGCAATGTGACAGCTGATCTTTGTTTTTCTTGCCTTTTATAAACACCCAAAACAGGGCTCCACTGGTTTATCAGTGCTAAATATAAATTCCTGACGTTGATATATCTTGAAATCTTCCTTGCATCAGCCATTTTTCATGAGAAAAACAAGTGTGCAATCCAGGTGTCGTTCACAAAAATGTCAGAATTTATAGCCTGACTATATCTAATGTTATCTTGTACAGGTGGATACTTCCAGCAGCAGTAAAAATCTCTGATTAATACTCTAGTCAGCTCTTATTTTGAATTGCTGATGTTAAGATGAGAAGCTAACCTAAAATGATTTAAAATTTAACTTTTCAAAGTGTTCAATTTAGGATTTGCATTAAGTCCCTGAATAAAAGGACTCTTTCCACTTACTTCAGTAGGCTCTGGATAAGGACTACATAATACATGGCTCTTAAGGTGTCTTTCCCTGTACTGAAGGAACAATAATAATAAATTCAGTATAAATATGTATTCAGATGTTAGAGAAGGTCACAATAAATGTGGGTATTTTTTTAAAAAGTGTTTAGACTTGAATGCATGCTGTGGCCCTTGGTTCCAATAACAGGCATGCTTCTTCTTAAGGATCTTATTTCATAAATGTTAATAACAGAATTTCGAAAATGTGTACTTTACAAGTACAAACTTGGGCCAGATGATTTCCTAAGTGGTCATTGACTTATAAAATGTCATGTTAAAGAACCAAATGCCATCTTAACTTGTAATTATATAGCCAATCACAATCAATGTACTAATCGCTATTAGAAAATCTAATACTTCCTCTTCGAAATGTTATCCTGATCATTAACATAATCAATATTGCATGTAGCTGTAACAACTGATAATAATGGAAAGACATTTAACACTTGTGGAGCACTATTCCTTCAGATTCAGTACAAATATTTGCCACTTGAACAGAAGCTGTAGTGGTTTTGACTTTTTTATTATAATTTATTTTTATTTTTATTTTATTTTATTTTTATTTTATTTTAGTTTATTAGTTTATTTTCTAAAAGCTTAAGTATCCCCTGGTCTGTCCCTACCCAGGAAAAAACAGTGAGGCATATGGAGGAAAATCAAACCTGCTATGTTACTTTACCTCTTCTTGTGTTCCAGCATAGTTCCTGGCTAATTCATTATTTATGCTTCTCTGAACTGAAACGTGATTTTTATTTATGTATGTATGTATTTATCTGGCACATTATCAGCCCTTGGATTTGTCAAGCAGAATAAGTGTGGCAGATACGTTTTAATTAAACTCATGAAATGATATCCTTATTCTCTTCATGGCTAGCATCCTGTTCCAGATCTAGCCCCTGCTGAGGGAAGTCTCTACAGACAGATGATGTGTTGTGTCCTGCTCACAGACTTGGCTGGAAAGCTCACACTGAAGTCAACAGCAGCATTTTCCTCTTGGATCTAGCCTAAAATGTGTCAGTGCCTGAGTATTGTTTCACTCAGCATTTGAGAATCACTAAGGACGACATTTTGTTTGTATACAGATATTAAAATTAAATATTCTCCTGATGCTGGACTTGCACATTGAAGTCACTATTTCCTTCAGTAAGATGGTATCTGCTATTACCATGTGAACAGAATCCTAAAATCCATTCATGGGATTAAATAGCACATATCTGTAGGTAGCATTATGTTTATTAGATTTTTCTCAGTTAATGTATTTTCCCCTCTCTTTCCTGTTGATTACTGTGGAGTGAAAAATGTGCTGATTCAACACCCATTCATGTAATGGTTGTTATACTCCCTGATACTGTAATTGGCCAAATAATTAAGTTATGCTTGCTACAGAAATACAACAGACCAAAACCGTCTGAGAATTTAGCATTAAGGTTGCAAGAAAATAGCTGTGAAATGAGGTTTCTTTCAGGGATGTATACCTACCTTCTGCAACACCAATTTCTCTGAAAGTGCACTGTGCTTTGAGAACTGGAAGGCAAGTGAGGGACTGCAGAGTACCTTTGCTTCAGAACTGCTAAAAGCCAGGGTGAAGAGTACCTTTGCTTCAGGACTGCTAGAAGCCAGGGTGAGGTGAGAGCGTCCTTGGTCCAGGGAGGTGGGATAGCCCAGCATCTCTTCGCTGTGATGGCTTGTCATTTTGGGCAGTGTATTTACACATGTGAGGCAGAGACTTTAGAGACCACTTGCACATCAGTAATCCTGGAACCAGTGTGATGGAGAAACAGTACATTTGGATTAGCAACCAAAAGGCACAAGGATTTAGAGAACCTGGAATATTTTTCTAATTTATTTTTTTTTCCCCCTCCCCTGCCCATCTCAAATAAATTCAATGATGCCATGAATCATTTCAATTCATTTCAGTTTCAAATGTTAGGGTGCTACTATCCAAAGCATCTCTAAAACTTGAACAGTAAAAAGAGAGCTAGAAACATATCTGGTGCCTCTGATACAAGCATTCCTGTAAGATTTCCTATAGCTTCTCTTAGGACTTTTTGTGCTAATGGCTGAAGGATGTAAAACTTCTATTTAACCATTTCAAGATATAATAAAATTCTGGCTAAAGTCTGATTCCACACAAGAGAAACTCCATAGAATATTTCTCACATTTCCTGATTTGTTTTCTTTATCCTTATTATTTCAGCATCTTAATTTTTCTCTCATGAACACCATGAGTATGAGAATACTAAGGTATTGCTGGATACCTTTTGGAGGTACCAAGAGGGAAAATGATGGTCCAGGATATTTACCTAGTGTAACTTTGTTACTTGTTTTTCAACAGATTCAACAGTAAGCTGGGAGAACCCTAGGAGAATGCAGAGAATGCTTTGCTACATGGAAAGGAATCCACAAGAAGGAAAACCCCCAAATAGCCTCACCAGATTTTGGATCAAGCCCATTAAAATGCTGTGCTTTGGACAATGATCAAAGAAGGGGCAAAATGAATCACCTCTATTTCTGCAGAAAGGTGGGTGAGGCACTTTTTTTTTTTTTTTGAATAGGCAGCAAATGTTTCGCTTATCTATACTGTTGACTGGGTGGGGAAAAACGAAACAACAAAAAAAAAAAGGCCTGGACTGTGGCATTCAACTCTATGACTATGTTTGCCTGATGCTTTAGGTTAGACTCACTACCTAACAATTCAGTCTTGTATTGCTGTGTCCCCTCTACAAATAATTCAAGCCTTGTTGTATTGGGTGTAACAGCTGTAATAATAGAGTCCCTTCAAACCGCTCAATTGCAGATGATGACCGTGATTAAGTGAATGCAATAGAAGAGATGAAGCGACTTACCAAAGATAGTAACATCAGATATAGACACCAGGTCTCCTGGCTCCCAGCTGCCAGTGCTACTAACCAGGCGTCATATGGTAAACGTCAATCATGCAGGCAGGGGTAATGGATGGTGTAAATTAAATGGCTGCAAGAAAGAAATTTTCATGCTGAATTTGCATAGTCTTGAGGACAAACAATTGACAACAAAATAGGCCATCACATCCCCGGTGTCAGACACTTTAAAGTTGGAAGATTGTTAAATCGCTGTGCCTGACTTGTTGAACATGCTTGCAGCCTTTCAAGGAGGTAACACAGTCCCTATTTATAAGTTGGTTGTAACTTCTGTTCAGGTTTAGACAATCACCTAGTCACCCCAGCATTGTTTTTTCTGTTTGGATCAAAGCAGAATCTCTGTGCCTTCCTATAGAGACCACCAATTCCACCATCTCTTTTGTGCATGGACATTTTAAGGGGTGTGACTCTCTTGTCTGTGAGTGGAGAGCAGAGCATTGTTGAAATCCAAGCTAGCTTTGCAAGCAGTGGCTGTGTTGCAAGTTAAATCATGGTTCTCTTTGTGCCTTGGAGAAAAACCCTGAGTGTACCACTATCGGTGTCCTTCTGCCTAAAGGCGATAGATAAGGCATATCTATTTCCCTCAGTTGCTTCCTGTCTACACAGCAGCAGTATTTGGACCATTTTGCCTTTGCGGCCAGCGGTCAGGCTGAGTTGCAGGAGCTATGTGGGCAAGCAGGCAGTAAGGAAATGGAAGTCAGATTTAGAGGGAGATACCTGCAAGCGTTAAAGAGCGAGTCATTCTGATGAAAGAGTTAAAGGGTCTTGTATCAAGAGCTGTGCTTGGTTAGTGGGGAGACAGCCACACTGAGCATTGCCGAGGTCTTGTTTTTGTCTTGTACTGAACTGTCAGGCTCTGTGGATGAAACCCTGACCCCAGTAAAGTCAGAGTTTTTTTTGCCAAAAAGTGAAAAATACCCAGCCCTGTATGTTATATCAGTACAGCAACCAGTGCCAAATGTCTATATCTGCCTGCAAGACCTGTAACTGAAAAATTACAGAGCCCGAGTGGCCAGGCTGTACGTAGAGGAGGTGCAGCAGCAGCAGGCTGGCAGGAAGGAGCAGGCAGGGCAGGGCACTGTGTGAAGTGCTCCCACATCACTCGCCCCAGCTTTTCCTGCTCCTCGGCTCAGCAGAGGCTCTGTCTCCAAAACACTGCATCTACCACCATCCATCAAAATCCCTCTTGCTTTCTGCCTGGGCGTGAAAAGCCCTGAAAAGTTTCTCTTAGGAACTTAACTTATTTATTACCTTTCAAGATGTTGTTTTTGTTTTTTTATTATTCAGTTAAATACAGGTAATAAGTAATCTTTCTACAGCAAGGAAGAAAAAAAGAAAGGCACTCCAGCAGCCTGAAAATACTGAGGAGTAAAAAGAACTGAAAGTGTTTTCTTAAATTGCATTTGTGGCAATGGATCCTTGTGCATACTATCATGGGTAACATAATGCAAATTGCCAAGGCTGACAAAGCTGCTGTAGAGCCAGAAGCTTTTTTGCTTTCAAACCTCAAGTGAAATGGAGATTGATCTCAGCTCCCAGCTTAGTGGTTAAACAGATTTTGCCAGTCTATGTTTCTTATCAAATCAAAATAAAAATGACACTTTCCTTTATAATAATATAGAAATGTAAATATACATATAAACTTGGAATATAATAAAATTAATTACCCTAAATTGGTACGTAATACCAAGTAAATACATAAGGAAACAAAATCATTAATTGATTGGGCTTCTTATTATAATGAAACTGTTTGCAAGGATTAACAGCTCCTTTCTGATACACTGAACTCTGCCACGATGTTTACATTTCCATATATTTTTAATGATCACATAGTTTACCATTTGAATAAAACAGCACCATATGCTTTAGCTGTATTAAATACTGCAAACATTGAACGCTAAATATGGAATAAATTATCATGTAAAGATATTTAATACTGGCAAGTCCCTCTAATATGCCACATCAGTTTAGTTTTAATAAGCCAGGACTCTGCTAAAATTAAATGCCTCTTTTTATTAACTATAAAGTAAAAATGTTTAATAGGAATGCTGGAATGGAGCATAGGCTGGACACAAATGTTTTCATTTTGTTTAAAACAGAGAAAGACCATTTATATTTTCTGAAACAAATAGAAGCATTTTCATGACTTGTTTTTTTCTAGGGTTTTTATTTTTTTTTTTCAAGTGCAAGTGGAAAATTATTTTATTTAGAACTGCTTTCAGAGCAAGGAATGGAACTGTGCAATAATAAATGCACCAAAGACTGGCTGTAATTTGACAGCTAGGACGGGCTCTGTCATTTCACTGAAGGGTCATGAGTATACCACTGGAAAGGGAGGGGAAAGCCAGTTTCTAGTTTCTTCAACAGCAGCCCATATATATGGGATGTATTTTTCTAGTGTAATAATTTAACGATATGTAGTCATTTTGATTTTAGTATGACCCAACACAGCCTAGAAACAATTTTCAGTATGTGACCAGGAGACTTGCATGCTTACCATACTCTGAGGACAGACCTTAGTGGAAAACTATCTAGCTTGCCTTCCTCTGTCGACGAAAGGAGTTCTCTCTGAGTCTCCTGGCTGTTCTGGCTCCACCCGTGGAGTATCTTAGAGGGGCTGCTCCTAGTAGTAAATAAGGAAATCTGGGGCTCTGCTCATTCTCTTCTGAAACTACCAAGTGGATCTTGACACCAAATATGTCTTTCAAAGAAATGACATTTAACCAAAAGCTTGATCTGTAATGGGATACTATCTAAATCCCATAATGGAACTAATTTACCAGATTGGTTTGGAGGCATATTAAGGCAATATAGGAACCATGGTCTGCATCACTGATAATGTTATCTATGCACTTGCTAGTCCATTAGCAGAGTGATTCATCTGAGAGTAGCAAAGGGCCAGACCACTCTCCCAAACATGCAAACATCTAGAGAAAATAGATCACAGAAGCAACTAAGCAGCTGTTCCCTTTCCTGCCATACCTGCTACTGGTGTATGATGGAGCAAATGTCCATTAGGGCTCATACTATTAACAAGATTGCATGTGCCTCTTTGAAAAATGTCATTTGAGATGGATGTGTTTTTCTAGCAGATATTACATGTAGCTGCAGTCCCTGAGCTTGCTGTTCAATTAGGGACAAATCTCAAACAAAATACACAGCTGTGAACTACTGAACTTAACCTGGCATTAGCCAGCATTAGAAAGGCATGCTCTGATAACTTCAGCAGGCGGAGGAGGTTATTTAAGGGAATGTATTCTCTGTCTCATATAATCACTGAGATTATTTCTCGCTATCTCTTCCTTCTCCTCCCCACCCAGAACCAGACTGCAGCTGCAGAAACACCAGCTGCGTTGGCAGGGGTAGGCACAGCTTCAGGTGTTGGACTGCTGGGGGTTGCAGGGTGCAGCGGGCCCCCCTGCAGCCTAACAGGGCTGTGCTGTGGTGGGAAGCAGGGTCATCGGCTATGCCACCACCTTCCATGCCAGACTAGCATGCGGTTACAAGGTCGGTGTGCATGCAGTTGAGCAGCAGCTCCAGTTAAGAGACTGGTTTCTTTCCGTGCCTGGATTATAACCAATTGTGTCAGAGCAATATGAATTTCTGTGTAATACAGTAAACAGGCTCAGTTTGTTTGGAGAGAAAACTTTTTAAAGGTACAGTCAGAAATAAGAACAGCTCATCAGCCTGAGCATATCATAAAATTCCACTTCAAATAAGTATAAGCAGCAATGCCCAAATAATCCCTAAGTGCCTGTAATTTATTGAGTCCCCCCAGGTATCAGCATCACTATGGTCAGGTAGAGATAAGTGGATTAGTTCTGGATATGAGCATCTGAACTTATATTTCACTGCTCAAATTCATGCCTACTGAATTTGAGCCTATCATCATGTTGTAGGGCCCAGATATCTAAATTTGCTATGGTTTAACCTGTCCAAGCTATTTGAGGTGAAATAACTTGCAGGGATACAGATGTTCTCTGTGTCTGATGGGGAGGAGGAGCCTCCTCTAATATCCTGGCAGTATCACTGTTCATATCTGTTTATTTCCAAATAGAGGGAAACTGCCTCATTTGGCGTGGTCAGTGCTGACTCTCACATTAATTGGTTTTGTTCTGCTTGTCTCTATTTATCTGTGTGTCCCCAGTTACTTTGACACCAGCTCCAACAGCGTAGGCAGTTTAGCTTTCCGCTTTTCACTGAGGAAAAGAGATGACAAGAAGCCTTTTTCAGTGTTGTTCCACAGCAACATCAAATGCATATGTGAGTCCAACGTGGTGTTCAGCATTGCTTGACATTGTTTTCTACCAATCACTTAGATGGCTGACATTGAGACTTTTATTTTTCTTTTTACTGTTAAAAATATGTATTTATTAAATGTAGGCATATCATTGGCTATTACTACATTGAGGAGATGACATTTGGAGAGCATAGGTACTCTTAGTCTCTGTTTTTGTCTTAGCATCTTCAAGTAATGCTTTCTCTTCACTCTGAAAATAACAGCAAGGGGTAGGTGCCTCCACCAAAACAAGTAAATCTCTGCCCGGTTTGATCCAGAGGACAGTTTCGTTTAACCACCAGACAGATCCTTTTCACTTGATTTGCTTTATATCTTAGTCTTATTTCTTCTCCAGAGCCTCAGCACAGATTTGGCTGTTTCTTTTTTCTATAGAGTCTGCAAATTCGTGTTCTGTTTATTGTGGAATCTGCCTTTGATTTTGTATATTTGCTGCTGTTCAATCCTTACCTTTAGTATGGGATACTTGGTAATGTCATGATGTTGTTAACTGGCTTCAGGACATATTGGATTGGCTTTCTGGATGGGAAGATGCTGAAAGTCAATTTCAGGCTCTAAAATCAGTCTTTATATGGGGGTACTGCATGCAGGGGTCCTTCCCATCCAAGCCAGCCCTCACGTCTGCCTGGGTGTTGGCTGGCAGTCCCAAGTGTGACAAAAGAGGATGGTTTAGAGCTCTTTGGCCCAACACAGCAAGCAGTGCTCAGAAAGGTTGCCAGTTATGCTAGCAACCCTGAGCTCTTTAGTCTTAGGACAATTTTGAGCTCTTTGGTCTCTCCCCTTTCCCTTGGTATCTGCTTGTTTTCAACCTTACCATGTTCACTTTCATGCAAAGTGCCTCAAATTCCAGTATTATAGTTTCACTGTCAGCCACCCCTGAGTTAATTGGAATCTCTTAAGAACTCTAAGTGCCTCAGAACCTGCTATTGTCAGAAATTAAGGCACTTCCTGGCATTCTTTATTTTGGCTGGTGTCCTAAGTCAGCGGGTAGCCCAGCTTACAGATTTCCCTGCCATTTCGGCTCTAGCTAGGCTTCAAGGCTGTGTACTGCTTGAAATTGCATGGAACAGTAGCTACAGCATAGTGAAGATGCACTTGAGCCAGTAGCTTAGCTGCCAACTGAGGCTCTACTTTAGTTGGGTAAGCCAGACCTTACCACCCAGGGTAAGCTAGACAACAGCAAGGTGGCTTCTTGAGCCGGCAAGGTCATTCTCAATTGCTGGTTACACACTGAGGTCAGGCTGAATGCTTTAGGCCATCCTGTAGTAGCTGCCCTGAAACTTTGGTTTCAGGCAGCCACTGCTGTGAGTGTCCTGCACCATATGGCAGGAGTCTCCTCACAAAGCTCCAGGTAGTTCCAGTGAGCTTCAGTGGGATTTGATAAAAATAAAACTTCTCACTGAGAGATGCCCTCATTGAGGGTTGCAAACGGCTGTACCTGAAGCCAGTGAAAGAGGCTTCTTTCCTGCAAAGATGTCTTCGTGTATAAGGCTTCCCAAAGGGAAGGAGAGGTAATTTTCATTGCTCCTCCACGTGGGTTGAAAGTGATGGGCTGCACCATCTGCCTAGTGTTTGCTGGTAGAAGGAAAGCAGAGGCATGCTCCCCAAGCTTTGTTTCCCACATGCTTTTCTCTTCTGCAGTCAGGAAGAAGGGAGAGGATAGGAAGACAGTTTGTACAGTTACTTTAGCTGTCCCTCTCAGAGGTCAACACAAAGAGGCAACCACACTGCAAAAGGATTAGGAGAGCAAAATAATATCCTTCAGCCATCCAAAATGCTTCCACTGCATCCCCAGGACACAGGCTTTGCAACCTCCAAAGATCTCTTTTGTCCAGTTAAATGAAGGGGAAGTTTCTCACATTTTTCAGGATATCCCAGGCACTCAAGGGGGCTGAGGGGACAAGACCCACATGTTCACTTCTCCTTGTTACAGCAAGCCACTCTCATCCACTTTGTGTCACTTCCTGCTTCTTTTCTTTGAAAGGCAATGACAGTCTTGATATGTTTCCATTTCCCAGCTTTCAACAATATCAGGATTTTTACAGAGAAGGACAAACATATTAGTTGGAATTAATTCTATTTTGTGTGTTTTACCATCAAAACAAATACAGTTTCTGCAGATTTCTGGGAAACATCCTGGTTTATTTTACTTGTCTGGGCAGTGACTTACTGGCTGTTCACAAATGAATGATTCGCAGCTTGAGGTACTGATGGGAATTCCTCTTTACAGACACAAGTCAGGGGGAGAATTTACATTCTTAAATGTACTGATATTAGCCAACCCTGCACCCTGACTGTATCAATATTAGAGAAATACAAGTGGTAGCTGCCTGTGGAGATCTTCTTTTACCAGCAGCCTCCTACCCCCTGTGTCCAGTGTTGTCTGCTGCACCTTACCACAACACTGCCCTGCTGTGCTGGGAAGCTTCACCTTATGAAGGAGAGCTACTTGGTACAAACTGCATGGGCACACAGAAATCAACAGCTAATATGAGAACTTGTTAAACTTCAGGAACCAAGCCCACAGAAATAAACTGTGTTCTGCTGTGAGACTACTTTTTTGTTTTTCCTTCCTCTTAAGAAAAACAAGTTTTACTTTTCTTCTTTCTTCTCTTTTTCTAAATTTTCATTCTGTCAGGTAGTAATGACAAGATGTAATTTTTATTCAAATGAGTGACAGGTGTAATTACAGCTGTGGGCCAAGATTTTTGGTGCAGCACTGGTTACTGTAAATAACGCAGTATCATATGTAAGGTTTAGGTTTAGTTGCTGACACCTCAATCTGTGAACACTATAAATGTGGTGGCATTTGCACACTGCAGAGTGTTAAGAGTACAGACATTTCTAAATGTTGCATGCCTCTACTCAAATTTTTTGGTGCTAAAATGCAAATATTTATTTCCTGAGACCTTTTCTGAAATGAAGGGCAAGCAGATTTCTACATGCTTTGGCTTCTGGAGGCCAAAAGACTGTTCCTGTGGTTAAATAGAAGGTTTTAGATAATCGTGACCTTCCCAAGGCTGAGCTTTTTTGCATTTCCAATCTATATTTCAAGCACAATAACTAAGCCATACTAAGTTGTTATTGAGACAGCTAAATGAATGGCAGTCATGCTGATGGTTAGTTACCACCCCATAGAAAGTCACCACATAAGTGTGTACTAGTATGTGTATTACACATAGGCCTCCCCCATGAAATTTGGTTACTTGTTTGAATCTCAGCATTGGAGAGATTTTGTCATTTGAATGGGTATTTAGCACTGATGTGGTAAATTGAGCCATATGCTCTGTTATGTAGCTTACAGCTTACTGTATTGTACAGTACCTGTATAATTCAGTCATTTACTTATTGGTGCCCTGTAAATTCCTTTGCTAGAGAGATTTTTTTTAATTTTTTTTTTTAATGTATGATCTCAGTGGCAGGCAGTACTTCCTTCCCTCTTTTGGAAAACTTCAGTACACTGAGCAGCTGTTCTTTACCATTCAGCAGAAGAACAAACAGCCCAGCCATCCAAGTGAGAAAGGGCTGTAGTGAATCTTGTTGAGGGGTGAAGCTGAGAAAGATCCTCTATGGTGTAAGGCTATAAATCCCTGACTATTTAAGTACTAAGAATTGCTTCAGGATCAAGCTTCTGATGGTAGGGCCTTCTTTTTACCAGCTAACAAGTAGCTATAAAATGTAGCCTGAGCTCTTCAGAAAGCAAGTTTTCATCCAGACCATGAAGCTCCACGGTAGCTGCAGGGCAATACCATATCAAGACCCTGTGCTTGCGTACAGCACAGTCATAGCAGCACAATACTGGTCCCAAAATCACTGCATTTCTCAAAACAGACGAAGAGGATGTGTGCCTGTTAGCTGTGTATGTGTGGTCCTTCCCCAGCAGCCTGAACAACAGCCATCAGTTGAATGGGAAGGTGGCCCTCTACTTTACTGTGCCCAAACCTCTGCTTTCCAGGGAGTGACCTAAGTTTTCTCTGCTGTCTCAGCAGCTTTCACCCACCTTTCTGTGGCAGACCTCCCTTCCCCTGCCCATTCCTCATTGCCTGCACCCTCCTCTTTGGCGCTCCCTGATCTCCTTGCAGCCCCAAGCTTGCAGCTCTCCTCAGAGGCCCTCACTGTCACACTGAGGGGTGCCCAGTGTCACTGCTGCCCCCAGCCCCACTGTGCCCTCCCACTCATGCAAGGCTGGAAGTTCAGAGAAGGGGAAGTGTCCTGGAGAAAGAGGAAATCCAGCAACCTTCCCCACTCTCACAAAAAGCCCAACCTCTACGTGTGGTTTAGTAAGTGGGGTGTAGCCTTACACTGGTGGATCTGGGTTAGGAGGTGGAGTTCGTGAATGGAAAGTCCATCTTTACTTGATGCCTTCCACAAATGAACAGATGTCATTCACTTATAGTGCATAGGGAATGGAGTGCACCCTCAGTAAGTTTGCAGATGACACCAAGCTGTGGGGAAGTGTCGATCTGCCGGAGGGCAGGAAAGCCCTGCAGAGGCTTCATCAATGGACAGAGGCCAGTGGGATGAGGTTCAACATGGCTGAGTGCCCAGCATTGCACTTTGGCCAAAACAACCCCATGCAGCGCTACAGGCCTGGGGGAGAGTGGCTGGAAAGCTGTGCAGAAGAAAAGGATCTGGGGGTGCTGGTTGACACTCACCTGAACGTGAGCCAGCAGTGTGCCCAGGTGGCCAAGAAGGCCAATGGCATCCTGGCTGGTATCAGGAATAGTGTGGCCAGCAGAACCAGGGAGGTGATTGTCCCCCTGTACTCTGGTCTGGTGGAGCCGCACCTCGAGTGTTGTGTTCAGCTTTGGGCCCCTCACTACAAGAAGGATGTCGAGGCCCTGGAGTGTGTCCAGAGAAGGGCTATGAAGCTGGTGAAGGGCCTGGAGCATAGGTCTTGTGAGGAGTGGCTGAGGGAACTGAGGTTGTTTAGTCTGAAGAGGAGGCTCAGGGGAGAACCTATTGCTCTCTACAACTACCAGAAAGAAAGTGGTGGGGAGCCTGGGGGTCAGCCTCTTCTCACAGATAGCTAGTGATAGAACTAGAGGGAATGGCCTCAAGCTGTGCCAGGGGAAGTTTAGGTTAGAAATGAGGAGACATTTCTGCTCAGAAAGAGCGGTCAGGCGTTGGAAAAGGTTCCACAGGGAGGTGGTGGTGTCACCGTCCCTGGGGATATTCAAGGCAAGGTTGGACGTGGTGCTTGGGGACATGGATTAGTGGGTGATATTGGTGGTAGGGTGATGATCGGACCAAATTATCTTGGAGGACTTTTCCAACCTTAATGATTTTATAAGTGTGCAAAGTTCCTTACCTGTATGGGCTAGAAATCAGCAGAAACACAGAGTGAGTTTTATTGCCTCCCCTGAAACTGAAGTTGTGTGGGAAGGTTTTCTTTTCTTAATATATTTTCATGAAAAAGCAAGCCAAGTCTTTCATAGTTAAATTCACAAAACTTCTGATGTAACTCTAGGGTCATATTGCAATTTGTTTGCATTGAGAGCAACTATTCACTGTGGTCAGCAAGATATACTGAAATGTTTGTGAAAATAGGCAAAGTTTGGAAGCTCTCCCTTTCCTTACACACCAGGCTTGAGAAATGCAGAAGTTAGAACTAAATTCTTAACCTGCTGTTATTTCCAGCAACAACAACAGCATTCAGAATAATCTCAAGTGCCTTCAGAGGGTCAGTTCAGATAAGCAACCAAAAGTTCATTTGATATAATCTGGAAAGTTTATCTAAACTTCTTGTGTCTGCATAATTGAGTTTGAAATCTTGCAAGAACAGGCTTGTTCTCTGACTCTGTATAACACACACTGTATCTTCTACATGTCTGCAGTTTCCAAAATGTTAATCTCCAATGACCCAGAATAAGTCAACAACATTTGCAGTCATATGTAACACTTGCTCTGCTCAAATATGGCATTCCTGCTATCTTTATAAATGGCATCACCATGGCTTAAGCATGGGATGAAGATTTGAGATGCAATAACCTTTTATGCTTCTTGGCTTAAATGATATCTCCTCGCATCCTGCACAGCACATAATACTAGGTTTCAGGTGACTAGTTCTAATCAGCTGATCGATGTGATAATCAAAGTTAGGGCTTGATTCAAATACCAAAGCACTGAGTGCTGTCTTCAGCTTCCAACTCCCAACTCATATTAACCTCGCCTGTTGTATTGTAAAGTTTATTTTCCCAGGTTCCCTTTTCAAACACATTGTAGTGTTTTGTCTCAAAAGCACTTAGCACCAATTCATTTCTGCTAACCCACACGTCGATAAAATTAATCATACCATCATCTTACAGTGATATAGCTCTTTCCTGCTAGTGCGTCTCTGTCGATGCACAAGTGCAGAACTCTGAGGGATGAAGCAGGCTTTGCTCTCTGTGCCTCCCATGGGATGATCCTACATCTCCCAGTGTGCTGTAACTGGGAAGTTAGGGGTGGAGATATTTCTCAAATGGGCAGAGGAGCCCTGCTGCCTGCTGGAGGTTTCTGCTCTTGATAAGGGAATGTCACGTTGGCAGTGCTTCTAAGAGTGCTTCTATGTCTGTCCTCATGGCGAGGACAGTCCACCTACCAAAGTGGTGCCTGGTGGAAAGGGTTTTGCAGCAGAGCAGGGAGGCGCTTATTTAAGGGGAGCAGAGCAGGAACACTGCCATCAAACTGCAGAGTTGCTGCCTTGCCAGTGCTTTGTAACACCCAAAAACATCCCTTCTTCCACTGCTTTTCTCCCAGTTGTGCTTGGTACCTCTCACGTACCTTTTCTCTTCATCTGTGTCCCCAGCCTCCTTGTGCATCTTATCCATCTGTGAGATGGGAGAGGTGCTTTGAGTGCAAGCTGTGTGTTTGACTCCTGTGAGCCACCCTAGTTTTAAAACCCCTTTTAATAGCTTCAATGACATTCTCATGAATCATTTATTAGGTGCCAAGAGATGGTGGCATTGGAAGCTGCTTTTAAGATTTTGACTCACAGCAGTATAGGTACCTTTGCTGGTTATCGTTGCTCAGTCCTCCACATGGAAAATGTCACTAGCATCTGGTTGATGGGCTAATCTGCTTGTTCACATGCCCAAATTAACTTATGGGATTTTTGAAGGAATTTAAGTGGTGTGTAAGTAAAAAGCAACAAGACCACTAGGTACCTATTTTAGTCACCGAGGGAATTACAGCCCTCCCAAAATGGGGGAAAAGAGCAACCTGCTGTTCACACCACCCACACCAGGTCCTTAGTGCAGAAGAAGGAGCATGTGATGGTGTAGTCACCAGCTTTCAGTTGGCACAATGTATTTACTCTGTGGACAAGCATTGCTGAGGAACGCTGCCCAGGGGTGGGTGGCTGGTGAGGCCAGGGTCAGCACCCGTTCTTCAGTGATGAAGATGACTAAATAGATACAGCCCTCCCTCTCTGGAGGAAAATGAACCTGTTGAAGCCCCAGTTAATAGCAGGTGGCAGGATTCCCAGGGAAGGAGCTGTGCTACTGCTGCTGAGCATTGTGGCTCCTGCTGGAGTTTCTGTGCCTGGGAGGCCTTTCCACTGCTTCCTTTGTGTCAGTATAAAGGCTGTGGGTGCTGTTGATATCCTGTTAGATGTCCTGTGGAGAGACTCGTTGTGCCCTTTGGGAAGAGCTGCTTCCCCATGGGGACTGGCCTGGTGCTGATGCTGGAACATCTCTGGTGCAGAAAGATTGTGAGGCAGACCTCTGCTTGCATCTCTCAGCCTTCCTGCCTGCCATTTCTAAGGGTGTGCCACCAATTAACATTGCTGCTTTGGGAAGTAGTACAGGATAATGTTAAAGGTTTATTCCCCTCTCCTTATAATAAAAGCTGGTAAGAGGAAAAAGGCATAGGAAACCCATGAGCTCATTTCTGCTGTTTAGTGCAGGATGCAAACTCAAACAGAAAGTACATCAGCTGATGCTGGTACAAAGAACATCTGCTGATGCTGAGTTTCCTCCTAAACAAAACCAACTAAGAGGAACTGACAGCTATGCTAGAAGCATGACATGCTCTCATTTTAGGTAGTAAAAAGTCCCTGAAGTTAACTACAATGGTAAAAATCATAGAACTTCCTCTCCCTCCCCCCTCCCCGCTTTGCCCTTTCTTCCACCTCCACATCCCATCTCACACAGAAATCAGAAGCAGCCTGCACCTGGGTGAGGTGAGCCCTTTCATTTCCCCAAACATGCAGGGCCAGTGCTGTCCCAGCTGCTGTGTTTGCTGAGACCCCGGTGGCAGTGGTTAGACTGGAGGTGGAGCCCGTTGAAAAGGGATTGCATGGAAACTTTTATGCCCAAGGAGCCTTGCTCTGGTTTATACCAGTTGTCCCTGCCAGCACAGAGGAGATGAAGTGTACCGTTCCCATGTAACGCCAAGGGGGAAATTGTTGTGCTGCAGGTTCAGATTGCAGAGATCAGGGGGAGATGCTGGTGCTGGTGGGTACACCTGGGCAAAACAGTCCTTGGGGAGGGAGAAAAATAAATAAGGAATCAAAAAGGTTGCATTTTCAGCTCACACTTCACATTTGGGTTTTACCTTAACTGAGAAATGTCCAGGAAACAGGGCTTAGGAAAAATAAAAAATAAAAACAACAAAAAAAATACAAAAGAAAGAAAATATACAGTGAACTATTTTTGTTTGATTCTGGTCAAGTATAAGTGGTATTTTCTCCTTGTCGCATTAGTGTTTTAATTCACTGAGAACACTGAAGTTTTTGGTGACTTTTCAGTTTGCCCAGGGAATGAATAAAGAGAAGTTATTCCCTACATTGCATCTCTTAGAGTTACTGACTAGCCTGAAAGTTATTTTGTTGCGTAAGGGGGAGAATTCCTTCATAAAAGGCTGCTTTGTAAATCCTTTTAGCTTGCAGCTACCTTACTCTAGTTAAGCATGAAGGGCCAGGTCAGGGTCTACCACCTGAAGCTTGCATATTTTTTACAGGGCGTGTAAAGGAAGTAGAAGATGACGGCATTGCTTAAACGCTTCACTGATTTTACAAGAGTGAACACCCTTTTTCTATGTTTAAAGATAATTAATGAGTGAAAAGTGACAAAGGAAATATAGTGATAAGAAGCACCATTTTTACAAGGTGGGATCTTTTATTCCCTGTGTGATGAAAAAGCCAGTTGAGCAATACTATTTACAATATTGTAATGGGTATTCCTGTGTTATTTTAAAGAGCTTTAAGGGATGAAAACAGATCTGCTGTGGAAAGTTATTAGAATTGCCAAATAGGACGCACATGCCTTGACTTTGGAGAGAAGCATTTGCCTTTCTATTTTTGTTAAAGGCATTAAATATTCTACGTGCATACTGGCCATAGCATTAGATTTAAGACCATAATTATCAACTCTGGATCACACCACCTAGTATATTGTTCTCAGTTCATATAAAGCAAAGGTGAGATTGTCTTCTGTCAGAGAACTGGCACTTGTCCAAGGGCTTTAAAACTTCTCCAAGGGGTGCACCAGAGAGGCATGTTTTACTAGAGCAGATTCCAGTCTGGTGACATCTTAGTGGCAACTGCAGTATGCCAGAAAGTAAAATCTCCAGCTAATTTTTTTAGCATGAGGAAGGACTGCGCGTTTGCCATTTTCTTCACTAGCTGCAAAGCAGCTGTAGTGGTGTAAAAGGGGCGAGGGGCTCTTGCAAGAGCCCTTCACCCTTCCTAAAGGGTGCCCGAAAAAAGCAGCAGTGGGTGGGAGCTGCTCCTGCTGAAGGGAGTGGTGGGTTTGGCAGCTGCCCGGGCTGTCCCCAGCAGCAACAATGCTTTTTGGCCAGTTCCTGGCCAAATGCTGGCTGTGCAGTGCTTCTTGCTCTTTTCCACATATGCTGAAGTGTCCAAGGTGGTTTCTGCTGAGCAGATATGGGCTGTTGCTGCCAGGTGACTTCTGCACCCCATGCTCTTTCACATAGAGTCATGAGTATTCATTCTTCCTTTTTTTTTTTTTTTTTTTTTTTTTTTTTTTTTTCTTCTCCTGTTTAATCTTAAATGGAAGTTGGTTAGATGTGTTGCTCAGACTCTGTCCCATGAGAGAAGCAAAATTATTGTAAAGATGCAAAGAGAAGGGAGCAGAGTAAGTAGGCAGAATACTAGAAACAATGGACCTGAAAATTGTCTGGCAGGTCCTTTGGTTAACATGTTTGATGCCTTCTGTTACCTCTTGGTTAAGAATTGGAAGTTTTGATGGAGTACCTTATAAATTAGATAGCAGGTTCATGTGTGATAGAGAGAAATTTAGATCTAAAAATAAGTGACTGACTGAGTAGCAAGGAACAGTTGAGGTATGGGCTGAAAGAACTTCTGAAATGTAATATATAATTAAATCTTCTTTCTCCTACATGTTCCAGGATTTTTCCCATAGACACTTGCATGTTTAAATGACAAATTGTAAATTATGCTTCATTCCATAGCTCAGCCTTGTGTTTCTCTCATTCAGCAAAAGCAGTAAAAATATTGATTAAAAAATGCTGATTAGCCCGCTGCTATATAAAAAGGATCTGCATGTTCCCTAATTTTGGGAAGGGGGTCACTTCCTGATTTATATTTACAAGCATAATGAAAACAACTTTTTTGCAATGTTCCTGCTGTACTTTCGAATAGCCTACTATTATGTTCCCTTTTACTTTTCTTCTTTGCATTTGAGATCTGATGTCTTTTATGAAATGGTAAGTAAAAGAATGTTGATGAAGCTGCATTATTTGAAATACTCATACCACCTGATGGAAACAAATCAACCCATGATTCTTCAATTTATAAACCAGAAATGTATGTGGAGGAAATAAACATGGTACTTAGAGATACAGAAAGTGTTACCTTTCACCACTGCTTCTTTCTGTACAGTGTTGCGTACAGTCTACTGGTTGCAGCAGCCAGAAATTTTAAAGCAAATACAAAAATTTTAAAGACAAACCTGCCAAGCTCAAACAGTTGGAGCCTGGCTTAAAGAATGCTGATGTTTGCTTTAATATCCAGCAATTTATAGCCAGGCTTTTTACAGCAGCATTCCGGCTGTGCCAAAAGAAAAATCATTAGTGGAGGAAATATTTCTGGAGCTTCAAAATGGTATACGAAGTCTGTGACCTTTTGGGTAGGGGTAGTGATTGCCCCTTGAGGTGAATTGGATTGATCAAATCAGTGAGATAACTGGAACTATCATATCATACTTTTATGAAGGCCCAGTTCAAAGTGTTCTGATTTGCTCTTGTTCCCAAGGAAAGTTTTGCATAAGTCTGTTTTCATCAACTCACAACAAATCGAATTATATGTCTGGCATTTCCATAATATATGTCAAATAGAACTCAGTAGGCCTAGATGCTGATGGAAGAGGTAGATTAACAGATACGGACACATCAGCAGTAAAGAAGCTTTACACTCCCAAGATATGCAATCAACATTAGTGTTTTGCCCCCCACCTCTAAAAAATTTCTCCCTGTGATTTAGAATTGCATAAGTAATAAAATCACTGGTTCCTTCAAGGGATGTGCAGTGGTGCAGGCAGAAAAAACTGAAGTGAAATCTATGGAGTTACCTGAATAGAAAATAGATAAGAGAGCAGGGATATGGGATCCTGAGGCTCTATCTACACTGCTGCATCTGTACTCTGCTTGTGGGCAGGGAGAGCCCCCCCCCCCCCCCCCCCCCCCCCGTTGTCTCCACTGCATTGTGAACAAGCTGTCCTTGGCTCTGCTTTGAACTATTCCAACTATTTGTTTCCAAAGCAAACCTGTCACAGAAAGGGCACTCTCTGGTCTTGGGGCCCAGGATGAATTCTTGGCCTTTTATTTGGCAGTATCAACACAACCTGATTGACCAATGCACTTAATTATGTGGTCTTATTTATGCCTAATCAGGGAAGCACTTAAATTCCTACTTAGCCTTAGGCATAGGGTTCAGTCCTTTTGAAACATTTTGCCTGCAGGGTAAAAATAGGCTGAAGTGTAACCAAGAATTGCTGTGTTAAACAGAAGTTTTAAGTGCTACTGAAGTTGTGATTTTCTTATAATGAAGGCTGAAGCCAAGGGGGTCTTAAGCATGTTTAAGGCAAAGCACATGTTATTTTGCTAAACTGAGATCATTGTTTATACTTTCCTCTGAACCGTTTAACATTAACTGGTATAAAGGGAGGATAATACAATATATGGATCATTGGTTTATTTTGGTAGAAAATTCCTTGGCTGCTAAGGAAACTGTCTTACTGCCTTGCAGACGTAAGGAGTCTAGTGTTTAATGAAAGTTCACCAGTGGGAATCCGCACTGCCTGAGTGCAGAGGATAGTTGTTAAGGTATACGTGTTTCTAGCTTCAGTAATGTAACACATAGCATTTCCTCAAGTTCCTTCCTTTTTACCTTTCTGGAGACCTGGGAGTGAATCCTAATGAAGGCCACATATAAGACAGAAAATACTTGAGGCTGGCACATCAAGTTGTGTACAGAACAAGAGGCTTGTGGAAGAAAAAGAAAGTTCAGATTCAGATATAGTATTCAGGCTCAACTCAATTCATTAAAAATGTTTACAGTCTGATTTACAATTAAAACTGGGGTTAGAAACTCTTTAATAGATTTTAAAGCTTAAAAATTCCTATACATGTGCAGTTATTTACAATGTCCCATACGTTTTCATTAAGCTGTGAGAAGATTGCAAGCCTGCTGTATGGTGGCTGTATTTGAGACCTTACAGGGGATGTCCATTTTTCAAAACTCCTGCAGCACAGAAAAATATGATGTGTGTATAAATCATGAGTAACATGGTTTTGAGCAGTGGAGTAAGGTAATTGATGAAGGGTCAGAATAGATTATTCTTCCTTTTCACTCTAAACAGTTTATTTTTATTTCTTTGGAGGGTTGTGGGGATTTTTTTTTTCTGATTGTTTGGTTGGTTTTCATCCAAACTTCAAATGTATTATCATATGAGAAATAATTTGGCAATGTTACAAATAATTGTTTTGCCACACCTGCATTTACAAATATGAAATACTGGGATCCTGGGAGAAGACTGATTGTCCTCTAAAATTTTGACACATGGAGAAAAGTGTTTCACTTATGTATTAAAAGAAGTACGTTGGTTTATGCTTCAGATGGAACATTATAAAGAAAACTTCCCCTATCACAGAAGGAACAATAAAAGTAAGAATATCTCTGACTCAAAGAAATTGTACTAAATTAATTGTTTGACCAGTTGGAAGGATCAAAGATGAAAGACTTGCAGCAATAGCTGTCAGTGTAGCTGTGCTGCCATGCAGCAGCAGACATTAAGCATTAATGGAGCTTATAAAATAAAGATTAGAGGTGCCAAGATGTTAAAAATATAAATTAAGATGTTATTTTAAGATACTTTCTGCATTCTGTTAATGTCCAAAATAATGAATTAGCAGCCTGTTTAATGACAAGGACATACAGTGGTTTGTAATAAAAACTCAGCTAAAACATGCTCAGCTGGACTGTGGATATTTAATAAGGTTCCTGGTTCTTGAGCGTTATTGCACCATTTCTGAAAGGTAGCTAGCTAAACATATTCAGGACAGAGCTGGCAGGGACGGGGTCGTTAGCACACCTAAACGATGTTGTTATTTTGGCTGCTACCTGAGTCCTTTCTGAGAAATGACTCACACCATGGCTTCCCTGAGGACAGTCAGGTTGACAATGTGCTCCTTTCCACCTTGTTGAGTAGCTTCACCCCTGGGGCACCACCTGGACTGCAGATTGCAGAAGCCACACCGGTGCCCCTACTCCTCTCCTCAGGCTCCCCCCTTATCCTCTGCACCCCGTCTTGCTGTGTTGAGTTATGGTGGTGGGTGGCAGCCCAGTTTTAATGGTGGCACTAGGTGTCATAGCTGTCATAAAGCTAGGGTAGCCAAGTAAAGCAGCCAGACTGCAAAGTGTAATTTCACTTCTCAAAGGCCTGTGCAAGAATGAGCATGGAAATACCTAACCTGATAAGTTCACAGTGAATCACCAGGCAGGAAGAATCCTCCAACAATTTTTTAAGTTATTATGGAGAAAAAAAAAAACAACATTAAAAGGCTACCATGACACTGTGTCCTGGAGTATCTCACACATCATGGATTTATACCAATCTGTAAGAAGTGAACATCCAATTTTCTCTTCTTAAAATATTTGAGGAACAATCTTAATACTTTGAGCCACTCTTCCGAAAATTAACAGAACAAAGCATATACTGAAAGACTTGCCCTTCCAACAATAATAAAAAAAAAAATAATTAAAAAAAAAAAATCATTAAAGAACTGGGTGCAACCTGAATTACCTTTCTACAAGTGGTTTTAGGACAGTAGCCTTGAAACGGAAATGTTCCGTTTTCCATGAAGCATCTTGTAAAATGGGTGAAAAAAAAAGGACAGGGAAAACCCAAGTGTTGATGTGACTCTGCCTGCACGCAGCTGAGGATTGTAAAAACTTGTCAGGTGCCTTCAACAGGCAAACATCTGCTGTTTTATAACCTCAGTATTTGCAGCATCTAAGGTATTTCCTGTCTTCAGTGTTGGGAAGTACAAGTAAATATTGCCTGTTCTGAGGTGAACTACTCTGTATAGTTGAGGTAAAACTAGCAGGCATTTCACGGTCAGAACTGATTTGCAGACAAACTACAAAAATCCCAAAACCATTGTCACATTTTTAATTCATTAGGAGCAACTATTACCTATTCCCAGGACTACTTTTAATAGTGGGCCTTTTCTGGACCACAAGGGGTTTTGCTCAGAAGTAGAAACTTGGAGCTTGGTGTGGTGGTTTTAAAAAAATCCTAAAGTAATCAAAACAAAACTTTTTCAAGTAAGTGTTCCCTTTATAGAGAAAAGTGTTTTTTTGTTTGTTTGTTTTGGTTTTTGAGGTGTCTGAAACCACGTTGAATTTCCCCACCCTGCTGATTTTCTAGCTGTCTGTTTGCATTTTCCAGCTCCATGTGGCAGGGTGGACAGACTGCTGGAAAACAAAGAGGGTGCGAAAATGGGTGGGCTTGGAGCGGCGGCTGGAGCACAGCACTGCAGTTGCTCCTCTGCAGCCAGCAGAATTTTATTGATTTAAGGCTAAATTTGCCTCATGATTGAATTTTGTACGTGGCTCTACAGAGCCAGTGCTGTGTATGGTGTATGAAGCAAAACAGTATGGTTACTGCTTTTCCTCTGTTCCCTGTTCTTCCAGAGTTAAGAGGTACACACTGGCACATGCAAACCCTTTTCTTAGGGAATTTTCATTGCCATTTTTCAGCCTCAGGAGGTCTGGGTAGTGCAGATAAAGCTTTAGAGAAGTAGCTTGAGGTTTAGATGCTTATCTTAACCAACCTTGGGCTCAGATTTCCCCCATCGCTCAGGGAACGTCCTCCATCCAGCATGTTTAGGGGGCAGCACCCATGCAGGAAACTAACTGCCTATGAGCTCAGAGCTGTGGCTGTGCAGCATCCTTTACTTGGGGGCAGAAAGCTCAGCATATGGCTGCTTTGTTTCCAGTAGCTATAATGTAATTGAATCAATTGCCCTCACATGATATGGGTGTACTAAATGAACATACATCATTTATTTCTGGGTTTTGAGGCTTGTAAAGAGTGGAGGGCAAGGCCCCTGAGGATAAATCAGTCTAGTTTGTCTTCAAGAAAAATGGGTTGAAATCTGACCTGTGGTGCAGGCACAAATCAATTCAGTGGTTCTAACAGTCCCACGCGAATATTTTCCTCATTTGGAAATTATCCGCTGATGAAGGTTGCTGTCAGTCTTTACACAGCTGGGCTACAAAAAGCAGATGTCTTCCAAAGTGAAGGTCATCAGTAAATAACATGTGAAATTTAAATACAGCTAACCAAAGCTAGGCAAAGGCATAGCAGTAACTCTCATGGCATTTTCAGAAACAAAATCATGAGGCAGGAGAAGGGGAGAGGGAAGGAAAGGGGGCTGCCAAAGGCTGGGTTTTCAAGGTGCTGAAGTATCCTGAAATGGGGAATTGCTGCAAGGCAGAGAGATTTGCCTGTCTCCCACTTCCCTGCTTGCAGCAAGAGCAAGGAAGGGTCAGTGCCCCAAACCACCATGCCCTAGTTTTCCCTCTCCTCTGCTCCTTCATCTTGGTGACTTTCAGGTAAATAACTAGGTTTGTTTGTTTGTTTGTTTTTCTCTGCTCTGCACCAATTCTGTACTGAGAGCTGGGGCTAAAAGCATTGCTCCTCATCTCTTCGTCCAAGTGTCAATACTGCTAGCTGCTTTGTGTCTGATTCAATCTACACAAATATTTTTCCAGCATAACCAAAGTAGGCTTAACTTAGCTGTTTTTTGTTCATTGTGTAACTAAAATTTAAACCTACAGAAAAATAAGAGTAAATCCCAAGAAAAGGTTGACCAACTGAAATTACCTGTCAAAAAGTGTCTTATCTTAGCATCTTGGCTTTTGAGGTTAGGTAACAGAGGACAAATCCCTTCCTGCAGGTCCATTTTCATTGGAGTGGAACAATGTGTCTTCTGGTGGTGCCCATCTTTCTATTTACAACTGGTCCTGGGTAACTGGCCTCACAGAGCACCAGTTAACCAGTTGAGTAGATTGCGGTTGCTAATGAAGGAGTTATTCTTTGAAGTCAAAGCCTGCCTTCAAGTAAATTTTGTTCTAAAGCTGTGAGGTGATCATATGATATCTATATTTAGATTCTGAATTCCCCCTTCCTCTCCATTTGTGTCTTTGGGATTCCAAAGTTGGAGTGCACCATTTTAGAGCTGGAGACCATTCACCATGTCAGAGAATTTGGAAAGGGTATTTCAGACCTTTTGGCCCAGCTATGCATCTGTGCAAGACGTTCCTGAGTTCTATCTCTCAAAACAGAAATCTGATCTTTCAGAGCTATTACTGAGTCCATCCTTCCTTTTAATATATTGATGTACTTGCTTAACCATATGCTATGACATAAAAAACCATCTTATTTTGCTCCACGCTTTCATGGACCTCTGTGCTTACATGCATTTCTTTTACTTCTTGCTTCCTTTCTGTCTGTTATTTTCTTTCAGACCTTTATGTTTTGTAGCCCCACAGGTGCCTGGGAAAACATCAGTGCTGTACATAAGTCCTCACAGAGAGAAAGGTGAAGATCATTGTATATGGGATTGAAATATTAGCATGGGAACATCCCCTGGCTCTGAACATAGGTGATATTATGCCTTCTCCTACAGAGAAGTAGAGGACAGGAGATGGGAGCAGAGGCAATCCTTGTGTGAATTGGTGGGAAGGTTGGACCACAAGGTCATTCGTTATGTCCAGCCAACCTAATACTGATAGTACAGCCCCTTCATTATGCCTTCTTAGGAAATCTGTACCTTCACATCATGCTTTACTTTTCTATTTCTCTATTTCAGTTTCCACTAAATTGATTTTTTTTCCTATTTCAGCTCCTTGGAAACTTAATTCTCTGCTACCTAATACCCTCTTAGTTCAATCCCTGTACAGACATATTAGGTCAGAGTGGAATTATAGAGATGCAAGACACAAAACCTGTATCAAAAAATTTCCCTTCAAAATAGTTTTGCAGAGAAAATGTGGATTTAAAGAAACAGAAAAGAAATCCAGCATCAACTCATGGCAGCAAATGGTGAACTATTACTAAAAATCGCACCCCATGAAATTTGCTGATTTTAAACAGAGATTTTTTTTTTTTTTTTTCCAAAATGCAATGTTTTCATTTTAAGCACCTTCCTTTCCTTCATCATTTCAGTTATTTTTTTGACTAGGGAAGCTCAGTCTGTGTCTCCTGTAATAAGCACCAAACCCAGCCCCATTCTCGCTTCAAGTGTCATTGCTCACAGTCACTTATTTGAAGCTGTACTCTAGTTCATCTTCTCTAATTTGTTCAGCACCTATTGGTAAGGAGCAGATCAAGGGATGGCTGCTTTCCCATGAATGGGCAAATAATATTTCTTCAAAACCAGGATTACTTGTCTTCAAAAGCCTTTTCTTGTCAGGGATCTGCAATGTGTTTCAGAGGGGTGACTGCAGACTCACAAAGTGGAGTTTGGTTAGAAGAGCTAAATAAAAAGATGGATTAGTTGCTTTTTGGGGGGATGTGAGTGTTAATTGGCTCCCTAATAAAACCATCTAGTTAAACTCTCTGCTCAGTGGTAAAGCACTGCAGTGAAGGAATTTTTGAAGGCACCCTGCTAAGCTGATTGTGCTTCTAGATAATTAATTGAAATGAGGAAAATAACACATAAAAAAAAAAAAAAAAAAAAAAAAAAAAAAAAAAAAGGAAATCACACATTTTCAGCTGTTCTCATCACATAAAGTTGTAAAGATTAATTCACCTGATAGGAAAGAAAGTATTCAACTGAAAAACATGTTTCTTTGTATGAAGCAACAGGTTTGGCAACTGCTTCCTTTGGATAGCCCCACATTTCTAAAGCTGCAAGGAGGATTTTTTTTTCAAGCCATTAAAATACTCGTAAGTAATATGTAATGGTTTTGTATACATTCTGTGTGGTTTTATAGACATTTTAAATTTTTGCAAAGGTAGTTTTAAAGCAAAGCAAAATGGTTCCCATTCTCTCCTCTTCATTTCTTGTTGCTTATGTTTGGCTTTTGCCTTACTGTACAGCAGTCCTCTGGACATACATCTGCCTAGGATGATTTAGCTTTCAATGTAATTGTTTTCTAAGTGTTTGTGTTTATCCTGTTGGTAATCCTACATTGGAAACTCTTGCCCATACTTGGTTATATTCGAATATCGATTTTGTTTCCTTTTCTTCTGGCCTTAGTTACAAATTACACCTTGCCTTTTACTTGGAATGTTTTCAGGTGATTGATTACAGAATGAATCGAGTGCACCCATGAGCTAAGGCTTGATTTAATCCCCTTAGTGCCAGACATTTCAGAGCAAGCAAGCTGAAGTTGCAGCACCCCCTGGAAACAAGGGCTGTGGATTTGTTTCCTGAACATCAGAGGGCTGTGCCACTGGATAAGGCCCCTCAGGCTCAGGTACCCCTTCTTGCTGAGGCACTGGCTTAAACCCCAATTCCTGTCACGGAGATTGTCAGTGGATTTCTGTGGCTGTCAGAGGAGACAGCTACTTGTTTGCAACCCCTTGAAGATGTGAGATCTATACACTGCAGATTCTTCATGGAACGTATTTTGTGGGGATGGCATTGTTTTCTTTGTAAAGAGCAGAGGGAAGAAGGTTTGATAAGAGGCACTTGGGGTGAATAGACAGAAATGCGGATCCTGTTATAGCCAGATTGTCCTCTAAAGTCCCATCCCCTGGAGATAACTGAACTTGTTTTTATGCAAATCAGCTTGCTGTGAACTTGAGGTTGCAAACAGTATGCTTGAAAGTATTTTGTCTGTTCCTAGCCATTGCTACAACTTAGGTAACAAATAGACAAAGCTTTTGCTGCATGGGACTTGATCAGGTAAATGGTGTAAGGCTGAAGTCTCTGAACTTGAGTTTATGGTCAGCTGTAATGATTTGGGGTGCCCATTGCTGTGGCTGCTGTGCTGTCAGATGTTGCGGGGTCTTGTTGCCGATACCCTTCTATTGCCAAGTTTTGACAAATTGTTACAACTTCATATTGTGTGCATTTTGGCTGCTGGAACCACAGAATACTGAATCCTCAGTTATGAGTGTCATAATTACATCCATCTCCTCCTGCTGCTGCAAATGAGCAGAGGGGAAAAGTTCATTAATCAATTATCTGAATTTTGGAGAGAGCCATAGCGGTGATAGTCTCCTGTTTCCTGGAGATCTGAAATATGCCTCCTTCCTTCGGAAGCGGATACAGCCCCAGCCTAAATGGGGAAGAAGGAGGAGGGGGAGCATGGAAAGGACACAAGCTTGGCCTGGCAGCTTGTGAAATGCAGGCACAAAGGCCTGAAACCATCACTAACTAAATGCGTCCAGCTTGCAGAAAGCTGGGGTGTAGCAGTGAGTATATGGATGAGAGAGAAAGAGTTTAGGAAATAAAGTCCCTCTGAAAAGCTTTAATGTTGTTACATAGGCTAACCAGCCTTCAAGACTGGTTTAATGCATTTTACCTGCCAAACCCTCCTGAGTTTTGTGGCTTGGGAAGTTTAGCCTGTGTTACTGGTTCTGTGAGTGCTTTACACATCTGTTTCCCAGACCATTCCTCTCTTCTGCACTGCTCTCCACAATTTGGCCTCAACATCACATTCCCACCCTTCCTTTGGTGGCCCCATTGTGCCTCATCCCCGTGAGCAGGACCCCTGTTGTTTGGGGTGTGTCTGCTGCAGGAGGGTGTAGGGAGGTGCAGGAAAAAAATGACAAAATTGCATTTCACAAGGCAAACAAGCAAGGTCATTGAAGAAGCTAGAATGAAGGAGGAGGGTATTTCTTTCTCCTTATTAAAGAAACACTTACAAATACACTTCAGTGGTATTTCTGCCTGTGGAGTTACTCTTAAGACCACAGCACAACACGCACTGTTATTAAAGGCAGTGGCAAGTGCATTCGTCAACAGTAGCAGCAACGAACAAAATTAAAACACAATCGTTACTATTTAGTCCAAGTTTTAATGTAGCAAAACATTAAGCACGTGCTTAAGCCCCACAGGGCTTCAGCCAGTGCTAAGAATAGGCACATTTAAGTGATTTGTTGAACTGATGACTCTCCAGATACCAAGCTGGTATTTTTTCTCACACTAAGTTTCTGTACAGTCCAAATCCCTTTTATATTACGTACAAGGAAAAGTGATTAGGCTACACTGAAATTTAGAACGAAGCTATAAGAAATTTCTCGTTTTTCATCAAACCACTTTTTTATTGTTATTGAAATAGGAGCAAATACAGGGCACTATAATCTGACAAAATGTTGCATGCTTTAGCTCTTGATATGGACTAGGGAATAAACTGCAACTCTATGTCTTATTTTAATAATTTTTAATCCCCCTTCCTTCATAAGTTTCTATTATATTCATAGAACAATATGGGAGAATACAACTAATTTAAATGCTATAAATATGCACAGCCATTAACTAGAAGGCTTTGTAGGAATAGGGATAAAATATCAGCCTTAAATTTCAAAGAGTACAGTAGTCAGTTCAGATAGGGTTGGGGTTATATTTTTTATTTAAAATTCTTCAAATCTTTTATTCTCTTTGTATCAAATAGATCACTACATCTTCAATACTTAATTATCTGCATAATAAAAAGAAATTCCCTTTAACAGTTAAGAAAATATTTAAACAGCTCTCTCTTTTTTTTTAAAGAACTGAAACATGATGTACAATGTAAAAGCTAATCTTCTACTGATGTATACAAGGAGGTCCAAATAAGAAGATAAATGTGCTTTCTCTGATCTTGGCATCTTTTGCATTCAGTTTTTAGGCCATCATTTTATGTATGCTATGGGAATCCAGATGGATTTAACTACATGAATTTATTTGCAGAGTCATAGCTTTACCAAGTGGTAGATGCATTTCATTTACAGAAAAATACAGGTTTGTTAGACCTAGACACAAAAAATCCACTTCTCAGTAAGAAAACCACAAGTAGAAGCTTCTGAAGCTGGTAAGAGTAGGATACTTTCCCAAAACCTGTGGTGAGACAGCAGAGCTCTTTGAGTTCAGATAGTCTCAGAGGAACAGCAGCTGGGTGCTTCCCCTGAGAGCTGGAGGAGTCTGAACTGAACAAGAGTGGGACAGAAAAGTGGGGCTTGATCCTTTGCACATGAAATTTGCCATCAGTAATGTCTTGCCTTAGGGAGAACATGTATAAATGTATTTTTGGTGGTGGCTTCTTTTTTTTTTAAAGTAGTTTTAAAGTTATTTAACATCTTTAAGTTTGACTTGCTAAAGGTCTGAACTTCTAAGAGATGTGTGAAATGTGGGACTTCAGGGAAGTTTCCCAAGATATATTCTGATTGCTCAGTTATCTTCACTTGTCTCCTTCAGAAATAATCATGTCTCCATGTTGTTTATATCCCCATCAGCAGGAGAGTGTTTTCTTGTTTTACCTGCTCTGTAAGCATTTCTGTGTTATCTAGCATTCCCTCTCCTTGGTGCACACATTATCTTTTCTATGTTGAATGGTATAACACAGGAGAGGGTCAGAGGGAACCACACATAGCCACTTTTGACTCTTTCCAGATTTCCAGTGCATCGATTTCATAGAAGATCCCACATCAGCTCAGAGTGGTCATGATCAGGTATTTAAAAGTGTTTGCTAAGCAACTCACAGGGCCTCAGTGAGATGGGCTTACAGAAAAACAAATAGTTTGGAGAGGAACTGAAACTACATGAAATCTAGTCTAGGAAGACGGACAGTGAGAGAGAAGGGTTTGACATAAAACTAGAGGTTCCCAAAGAACCAGGAATATCCTCTGAAATATGCACCTGCTGGTGCTTTTGCATTTTGACTTCTGTGCATCCTTAAGTTGGCATAAACCAAGTGTAGCTTTACCTGGGGGAGAGAAGAGGAAGTGATAGAAAAGACTGGATTGTGAGAGCTCCAGGCACCTCATTTGCTCATCCTCTCCTTCAGCAGTACTTGTGCACCTATAGAGAGAGGCTTTTCCCTGCTGCTTCCTACCTGGAGTGGGCAGTCAGAGACAGACTGTGCTGCTGCACGGCAGCCAAGCAAGGGCTTGTTCTCCATCTTTACAGCCCTGCATTCCAGGCCTCTTTCTATTCCCTGGCCCACCGCATGGTCTGTGACATGACTCAACAGAGCAGAGAATGGTGAAGGAATGGGATTTGCACTATCTTGTCTAAGTTGCATCCACTTCTGCAACCATTCATTGTTCAAATAAAATTAAAGTTCTCTAGAGAACCATACATGAATTTCTGCTGAAACAGGCTCCTCTGAAGCACCACACAATAAATTAGTACTGTTGAAGACCTGATTCTTGACAGGTTTCACTTTGATATCTGATGACTCTATGGAGTGGAAAGTGTGGGGCAGCCTTGTTGGTGCAGAAGCAATGTAGCCCCTTCCTTTTGGCTATAGACCAATCCCTGGGACTATGAGGCAGCTTTATTAACAACACCAGCCCTTGCCCTGGGTTGTCATTGAGTCCCTGTGGATATTAAAATACTCCATAGCTTTAAGTCACAGGAAGCTTGACAAGTCTTTTTCTCCCCAGAGGGTGAGGTGCAGCCTAGTGAGTGCTCTGGGTTGATGTGCTCCCCATCCCTGCCTCCAGCAGGGTGTGCTGGGTGGTGTGACCCCCTCCTAACACCTCTGATGCAGAGAGTGGCTGGGTAAAGCTGGTGCAGAGGGAAGCCACACCTTGAGAAGTGCTTTGGCACTGCACTGGCAGTGACTGACTTGCTGACCTGGAGACACGGGAGGGGGAAAAGACAGGAGACTGATGGGGAGGGAGCAGACAAGTAAGTGTCATACAGCAAGGAAGAAGCACAGTAGGTCTGCACTGTCATTTTGTATTTATAAGCAATGTAGCTGATGAACTGCACAGTAAAATTCCTACTGACTGCAGAGGCTGCAGAAATGACCCTTTTGTTAGGGGGAGAAAATACAAACAAAAAGGGAGGAAGAGAAATCAGATTTCTGAATTCCTTCTCTAAGCATTGTCTTCAGCACACGCTTATGAAGGAAAAAGCTCTTCATCACTCCGAGGTGCAGAGTGATGGAGAGCTTTTACCAGAGTGATGCAGAGTGAAGGTGACCAGCACAGGAAGAGCCACTCAGCATTTCAGAGCCTTGGGGGATTTCTCTGTGTGTCATTTTGTGTGTACTGCCAAGGAGGAGGTGGGATTAAAAGTGAGCTTAGTCACGTTTCTAGCAAGCTGCGGGATCTCAGCTGACCTCTACTTCTTGTATCATGATGGGCTTTAAATTGAGGAACAGCTTCAGCATCCCACTTCTCACAATCGGCTGTGACAGTTTCCTGCTCACAAGGGCATTTGTAAAATAAATCAAATTTGTGTGTGTACAAGCAGACACCAGACAGAGAGGTGTTACTGTCATGCCAGGGAAGTACTGCACTGTCACCCTAGCCAGCTGATGAGCACCCAAATGTGGGGATAGTTTTGAGGATGAGGTAGATAGAATTTGGGGAGGTATCCTGAAATGCCGGCAGATGAGAAGTTCATCTGTTTCCAGTTCACTTCCCGGGAGGTGACAACCCCCTTTCCCTGACTCCAAGGCAGAAATACGTTACACTGATGCCTCCGGTCTGCCATCAGAAGGGAAAGAGCAGCATCAACACAGAAAATGCAATTTGCTGACAGGTTGTTAGAGACAAAGAAGATGCAGGCAGGAGCAAGAGTAAAAATAGAAGTTCTCAAGCAAAAATGGGAGAAAAGAGAGAAGATTGATTGTTTAAGTCACAAAAGACAGAAAAAATGAAGGGAAAAGTAAAGAGACTATTAAATCGAATATGCCTGCCCTTTAGAGTAGCATTGATAAAGGCTGAAGATGTGCAGTGTAAAGGTTGAGACATATCTAACCGAGGGTCACATCTGATGAAATGATAATTTATAGTTAGAGAATAAAATAGAACGTTTGGATGATGTGGGTATCATTTCTAGACTAGCAGGTATTAGGAGGCTGGAGGGAACACACATCACTAGATACATGAAGGAGATGCGTGAAGACCATTCAGCTATGAAAGAAAAAAAAATAAATCTGTTTATTGCTTTGCTTGCTTCCCTATCCTCTGCTGCTTTGCTGTAGGGAAATCAAATGAAGAACTAAATAATACAGTATACATTCTCTGTTTCCCATCACGACTGACAATATGAGAAACAATACCTTAATGATGTCTTAGATTTTTAATGAAGATGCTTGTTAAGCTTCACAGTACAAATGCAAAAAAGATTTAGCAGTGTTTGTTTTCCAAACACAGTCAGGTCAGGCTGGGGCAGAGAAGGGTGAGCATGACTAAAAGAAACAAAAAAGCAGTAAGAAAAACCTGGATAGTGACTGAACTAATCAATAAATGAAGAATTATGCTGAATGAGCAGACTTTTCTACATACATATATTAATATTGAAATTGCAACAGATGGTGTGATGTCCAGCCTCTTAGCGGGTGCATCTATTTCTTTTCTATCAGCTGCAGAATCAAATATAGTCATTAGGAAGCAGACATATGCACTTCCATCAGCAAAGCATATCATACAGTATTAACTCGAACCTACCAAAAAAAAAAGATCATTTCCTCATTCGCTTCCAGTTCCTTAATGCTCCGTTATTTTTTTGCCTGCCACTGATGGACTCTGCACATACTTGCTCTTTGAACTATATGGAATTTTTTTCTTGAATTGCATTATTTTATTGAAATGTTTTCTTCAAGTCCCACTCTATGCAGTTGCCTCACTTTTCCCCAGCCCAATCAAATAGGTAGAAAAATGCAAACTCCAGCATATAATTTAGAGAGAGATACTGCTAAGTTCTTCATCAGACCTTTTGCTTGAAGCCTATAATTGTATCCTTTAGAAAGCCAAACTGAATTTGCTCATTCAGGGCAGCATTTTGTTGTAAAAATAATGAATCAGATTTCCATACTTGATACCGAGAACAGCTTTCTTTACCTGATATAGAAGTGATTTACATTATGTAATATGAATAATTACTATGTAATTATGTATTTTTAATATGGGATAGTGCAGACTTCAGTGAAACACTTGGCACTGCAGCTTTTCCAGGGTCTCTCAAGTGTTCTGGAAGAGGTGTTCAGCACTCCGGTCTCTTACCTGATGTCCCAGCGTCACTGGAAGAAACAGAGTGTAACTTAATGCAAATGCGTGCTTCCTTTTTGTAATTGCTGAGAGCAGTGGGGTGGTGTTGGTGACTCGGCACCTTGTTTGCTTTTACATGGACTTGTGAAGAAAAACCTGGTATATGTGTAACAGGTCATTGCCTAGTGAATTAGACTTGCCTCTTAAGTCCAGGTATACCAGTGATTGCCTCTGTGGCAACATCTGTGAAGCATGTCCTGTTCTGTAAAATTGCAACGATGGTTGCTCGGCTGTGAGAATGACAGGGAAACACTCTGCCTGCTCTGGCTGTTTGGTATTATTGATAAAAGCAATGGTTCTGCACTGTTACAGAGTGTTTTTCTTGCTAAGGCCCTTACTTGTAAAATCTCACTGTCTGACCAGGACTTTTCTGAAGTGTGTTGTACATCAGTCTTACACATGGATGCACTTCTGCATGGAGGAACTGGGGCTCTGCTGCCATTTGTACCTGTTCTGATCCCAAGAAACAGGATTGTGTATGTGCACCAACCTGTACATACATGTATATCTGTGTCTATGTGTGTGCATGTGCATAAGCAAGAAAGAGATAATGAGTGCACATTTCGTCCTTGGTTACTCTAGGGATTTTCTGCAGGGCACTGTGAAGTGACTGTGAACTTTCACATTTTAGAGCTGGGATTTACATAGTGAGCAGTGGGCTTTACTGGTTAGTCCTCTGGGTTTTCCTTTCTATTTTTGTCAGACAGCTGACTTTTTTTTTTTTTTTTTTTTTTTTTCTTTCCCACTGACTTCCAAATAGCAACACCGACACCCAGAAATTCCTGAAAACTGACTTGGGTCTTTCTGAACTAAAAAAAAAAACAACACACTAATGTACTGGCTGAGTATACCACTAAGTTGTAATTTTTGCTGTCCTTTGGGACCAAGAAATAGGCTGGCTTCCTGATGCAGGATATTTCTTCTATCAGTGTAACTCCTTACTCAGTGTTAGGTCTTGACTGATTTGTTGTGAAGGAGATTTGTTGCAGCAAAAAGCATAGCTTCCTGGGTTGTATGAAGTTGGGCCAATTTCACTGAAAATACCTCCCAAAGGAAATTATTCTCTTAGTTCCAAGTTCGTTGTCTGCTATGAATTGTTCACCTCCAGGAACCCATTGTTCCTAATTTTGAAAATTTCCACGCCTTTCAAGTGACTTCATTCTAGTAGAAGTAGCAGCTTTCCTTATCCCACTCTTCTTCAAGGACTTACCCTGCAAAGTTCCCTTCTGCTTCCTGTACATGTGCCATTGCAGTCCCATCACAGGGGAGTTCTCAGTCACAGTCTCATCTTGCTTTGCATTAATATGGACTTCCCAGTGTAAATTGGTGTTGTTTCTCAGGAAAATACTGCAAGACTTTTGGTGAAAAGAGGAACATGCTCAAGTTATGCTGACAAAGTCAGCAGACGTTTTTCTAAATAAAGAAAAAAAAAAAAGAGAGAGAGAGAAACCACTAGCCAGCCAGCTCTCTGAATTGTGCAAGAAAGAAGACTATAATTTCAGAATAGAATGGACTAACACCCTGACTGCTGCTTACAGCTTCTTTCAGCACGGGAGGGGAGTGTTGCTTGCAGTTCAATCATAAACGATAATTGGAAAATATATGTTACGGTTTCGGTCCTTTTGTGACTGAGAGCTTGCAGCTGAATTATGCCTCCTGATGACACAGGTCAGGCACCAAGCAGTTCCTTCAGTGTACTCTGAGGTCATCCTTGAACTCTTTTGTCACTTTTAATACTAGCTGATCCTTTTTCCTTCTCAAGTACCTGTCATTCTTTAGCCTTTACCCATCAAGTGCCTATCTTCCTCTCTCCTCCTCCTCTTCTCCTGTGGCAGTCCTTACCTCTTGCTTTCCATTGGCATTGCAACAGCCCTTCTCTCATCCACTTCATGTTATCCCTGCATCAGTGCACCTCAGATCACTATGGCAATGCATTTCGAATTACTTTCCCACCTCTGCCTGCCTCCCTAGCGTCTGCCTTTCCAGTTATCATTGCCAGTCACTTAAATTCATTGTGGCAAAAAACATATTCCTTATTCACTTCATCACAAAATCTTCTTTCCGTGTTCCCCAGATGCACTGCTGTGATTTTCCCCTCTTTAACCCCACAACTTCAGGCCACTGTTAAATCCTGTTCCTCAT
Source organism: Aythya marila (assembly GCF_965140915.1). Taxonomy (NCBI): domain Eukaryota; kingdom Metazoa; phylum Chordata; class Aves; order Anseriformes; family Anatidae; genus Aythya; species Aythya marila. The sequence goes on along the minus strand of NC_139042.1, from coordinate 116,205,934 downwards.
TCCTTTACACCTGAAATTTATCTTTCTTCTCCCCAAATCCACTGTGTCAGTCTGGCATTGCTCAAGGGGGAGGTTTTGTTTAAGGAACATTTCTTGCTAGAAATGCAGAACAGAAGTGTTTGGGCTTGATTTTCATGGGACTCCAGAATGAATCTTCAGTCCAGTAGCCAGCGAAAAATGTATTAAAAGAAAAAAAAAATATATCACAACCTTTTTCACTTGCACAAAAAGTGAATTTAATCTGGCATTATGTACACAGCCCACAATTTAATTTAAGATTTCTGTCTTACAACATAGCTTACAATAGGTATGGCCCTATACCCAGTATTGGCTGTGATGCAGGCAGATATATTGTAAAAGAGAATGCGGAAGCTGCTTTTTCCCATTCAGACTAGCTAGGTTTGAGCTGTGCCCTAAGGCCCTTGTTCTTCCTCCAGCAGATGTGTAGGTCAGTGCCAAATAGCTATGGGTTTGGTTGCTTGTTGCATTGAGCCATATGTCTGCTGCTGTGCCTGCACAAAAGCTGATGCAAGCTTTTGCTCTCAGAGGTAATTCCCCCCTAATGTGAACTATGTTTGGTTGCAATTTCACTGTTGAGCTTTGCAAAACTGAGCAATTAAAAAAAATGGTGATAGCTGAGTAGAAAGGGAAGTGGTGAATAGCAAGTGAAATTGTAGTGCCTCCTGTTTAGTCCCAGTGCAGATGAATGGCTTTGGGACAGCTGTAGAAACAGGAGTGAGCTGAAAGTATAGGGGTTGTGCTAAGGGACATCAGTGCAGCATGCCTGGGGATGCTGTACTGAGGCTCTCCAAGAGGCATGCCTCTGAGCAAACACTGTACTTTTTAGGTCTGTTGATTGATTTAGGGGGAATATGAGAATATTTGGCAGAATATGAGGCTGAGTTTACTGACAAGCAGGTAAAGAGTACGTACAGTGATGTGTTTGGCACTGGGATCTGGAAGGGTAATGGGCATTTCTGGATCCATGAGATGTGAAGAAGAGCAAAAAAGCAGCAGTGCACTGTTTGGGAAGCAGGCTTGTTTAGGAGAAGGCAAGTCTCACTTTGTTTGCTGATGCATTATCTGTACATTGCTGCAGACTTTTGTAGACTCTGAAATGAAATCTATTCTAAAGCCGTGCCCGTGCTTTTCAAACACAGCCTGTATTTTCTTCCAGAGCAGTTTGAGTGTATTTTCCTAGACTGGCAAAAGGGTTTTTCATTTCCTTCATGATTTTTTTTCAAATTCCTCAAACCCTGATGAGAAGCTCAGCAGCAGCCAGGAGGATCCTGGGAACCGCTGGTGCAAAAGCAGGGAGGAGCTGCATGCTTGTGTCCCCCATAGCCCAAAGAAGCCACCTGCCCTCCCTGCTTCTGTAGGTCTGGCAGGTGTCCATTGGGAAACGTGATGTTCCAGCTTCACGAACCAAACCAGAACTCTCTTGCAACTGCAACCTTTAAGCATCTTTTTTTTTTTTTTTTTTTTTTTTTTTCTTGCAAACCAAAATATCAACCGTCCTCTTGATGTCCTCTTGAGAACTACAACTCCTCATCCATTAATGCAGATTTATTATCTGCACTCATCTACGGGTTGCAAAAGCCTGATGGTAAACTCAACTATTCTTCATGTGACTAGGTGCTCCTGGAGAGGAAAAAAATTAGATTGGCAACCGCTTACTGAGATGTTTCCTATTATTTTGCTTATCTTCCTCTAAGTGTGTTCAGAGCAAATGTTTAGTACGCTGCAGATAATGTAGTTACAGATAATGGATCCTTGCTGCTAGGGGACGTGCAGTGATTTACCTTCATCGAATTAAATCAGAACAGGTGTTGCCAGCTCACTTCCGAATCAAAAGGTGAACAGGTGCCAGTAAGTTGCATCTGGCACTGGGAGCAAACAAATCTAGGCCAGAGAATTGTTGAATGAGATGATTTTTAATTTCGGTGCACAACCTAAGCAATTAGCAGCATCTTTCCAAGGATTCTTCTGCACACCCCTCTCCTACCTATTTAAGCAAAAGTGACAGAGGAACACTGTTAGAAAACAGTGCTGGGATTAGGGAGCATTGCAAATCTTGTCTCTGACACAGGCATTTTCTTTGTTCTTTGATAGGGAACTGTGCATGGAATTATGTTCCAAAGGGAGGTTCCTCACTTTGGAAAGACCAAGGAGGAGATTGCTGGGGCAGAGCAGAGGGGTGTTTGTGATGCTCTGTAGTGACTCCACAAATCCATGGCTGTGGGTCCGCTTCTATGTTTGCTAATTGCCTGCTGTGGGAATGAAATTTCACTGCAGTAGCTGAAGGTTTTTCTTAGGAATGCTCTGACACTGCATAGCTGTTTGAGAGTGGAGACCAGCTAATTTCAGGGTTAGATGTGAAATGAGACTCGTGTTTCTTCCTTAGAAGAATACGTTGGGCGATACTTTGGTAATGATCAATACCTACATCTGACTCTCCATATTTGGCTAAAATCAGTGTTTTTGAAAGCCCGGATTAAGTCATCTCCCTGCTGCAAGTAAAAGCATTTTTGACTAAGTCATTTTCAACCAAACAGTGCTCAGCCAGGTCAGTAAATCACACAAACAATGTTAATCACTTTTCAGTCATGTTTAATGGCCTTAAATTGCCTTAGAAATTGCTTCACCTAATTTTATTTCATTGGGGCTCTAGAAGGGGTCCAGCTGCAAATAACTACTCTCAGAATCAAGGCTGAATTACGGCAAATACCTCGGTAAAGGTAAGAAGGCAGATCCTCAGATCATATAAATTGGTGCAGCCCTGCTGATGCCTGTGATGTTATGGTGATTGATACCAGCAGGGCCATAATACAGCTAAAGTAAATGGTCTGCAGTTTTAAATGCCTGCTGCTAATGGGTCCCATGGTAAATCAATGGCTGACTTGTTAGTTATTTTCTCTTTAAAATGGACTCAGAAGGTACATTAATGGGGGAAAAAAACAGCTTAGTAGAGCAGTGGCCAATACAGGTAGCACTGGAGCCAATATGGTTCACATTTGCATTTAGACGTAGGGCCTGATTTGTTGCTTTAGCAGATGCCCATGCCAGTAGGTGATAGGTCTAAGACAGAGGCTGGCCCCAAGCCCAGCCGACCAGCCACTGCTCTGATTGACCCAAGCTGAGAGCATGGCTTCCTGGGATTTGGATCTTACTTGTACATCTCAGGACTCTTGGGAATTACAGCCTACAGGGAGCTTCATGCTGCTTTTCCGATGTCTTGAAGTGATTCAAGAAACAGATGGCCTTGAGTGCCCTTCCAGTGGAATCAGAGCAGGAGAGAGAGCTACTGAGCCTAGATGGGAATCTGTTTCCTTACCTTACCCGAGCATTCAGGAATTCCAGTATTTTTCCTATCTCCCACCAGGGATGAAAGGTCCTTTTAAGACTTGGATGAAAATCTCCAAAATAAAATCACGATGGGGCCAAGCTAAATATTTTACTTTAATAATGTTCAAAGAGTGTATTTTGATAGTGACCTTCCTAAGCAGTTGACTCTCTTCAGTACAAATGGAACATGGGGTTCTTGCTTGTTCCTTTCAATTAGAAATAAGACTTTTCACTTCAAAAATGTCAAAACAGCAGTCCTTGATCATTCAAAGGTTTCTTTTTCTTTCTTTATTTTTTTTAGGCTGACAGACTTGTTGAAAATAAAGGTTTACCATCAATCATTTTCAGTTTTGACAGATCACTTCTTTTTTTTTCCGTGGTGGGTGGACGCAGAAGAAAAGTTTAGTCCAGAAATTCCTGACCACTTCTAGCAATTGTTACCTTAGTTTTGAACATTTACTGCCTTGCAAGGGTTTCAGCCTAGATAAATTAGGCTAACACTGGGCAATGGAGATGCAGGAAGTGCTTTTTTTTCCAGCACATTTTTAAATGAATACTGTAATTTAATTTAACTCTTTTTTTTTTTTTTTTTTTTTTTTTTTATCAGTGACCAACATGATTTATAGAGCCTCTAAGTTATTTATATTCTGTTTGCATGATTTAGTTTCCTGAGTGAATGCAGTTTGGTTGAAAATGGCTTAATGAGAAATGGTTTCTTTATAACATAGATGGAGCTTAATCTATGTTTTCAAAAATCATTCTGATTAAAGCCTTATAAGGATCAGAGCAAGACACTGCCTGTTGCCAAGGTATCTGCTAGAAGTGTGGTTCCCAGGCAAAATCCTGCAGGCTTTACATCACAGAAGAAGAAAGAGTTACTTTCTGAAATACAGGGTGATGACACAACTGCATGGATTTCCAGCTCAGATAGCAGCACAGCAAGTCTTTAAGTGGAAAGCAGAGAAACAAAAAGAACCCAATGTAAACATTAAGCATGAGAAAGACCCCAAAGAAAACCAGCTTACCAGATATAATATAAAATAGAGCAATTAAAGTTCTTAAATCGTGTTCACTGACAGTGTGTTTGTTGTAGGAACTTCAGCACAAGACAGCACCTGATGCTGGCACATTTTTGTTATCATCCTTCATGAGGATTGTTCTCTACTACTGGTTTTATTTTTATATGCCTACTTGATGATGCAGGTGGGTGACTTTTTTCCCCATTTCCTTCAGGTCAGGTGACAACAGATAGATAAACTTGCATCTGATTTTGATACAGCCAGTATAAACTGCAACACAACTGATCTCAAATAACCCACACATCCATGTATAGCATGTTGTGAAAGTAGCAGAAATCTGTTTTGCTCTTAAGGGATGCTGCGGAGAAGAGTGTCACTAAGCAAGGCTTCTCCTGTGGGCTCTTTGGGGAACAACAGAGTGAATTTTCAGCTCCATTAGTATGGCAAAGATGTCTTATTTCTGTCCCTCAGTCACTGTGGTGTTATGGCAGAGTGCTGTGACCCTGGTTCTCTGAAGCACAGGGGCAACACTGCCTGCTTGCAGGGGCTGCCCTGCTGCATGCTGTGCTGCAGGCTTTGCAAGCACAGTGGCCCTTCTAGTGCCACTCTTTTTTTCTTCTTCTTTCTTTATTGTTTCCTGGAGAAGAATACAAGACTCTCCTATCTTTCTGCACCAGTGGTGAGTCTCTTGGTCCATTGGGTATGTCTCACTGGTCATAGCTCTAAGGTATTTCAGGAGTATTAGCCAATGTGTGGCTTTAGAGCTGATCTAATCCACACTTATGGAAAAAACAAGAGAGTTCTAGATTTTCAGATGTTCAGTGAACAGTATTAGGTGTCCAGAAACCAAAGACAAATGGCCTAAGACCTCCAGTTCCTTTAGCTCTGAATTTCTGTATGGAAAAAGGAGAGGTATCTGTGCAAGTATGGAGGCATGGCGTCTTGTCCTACCTTGTCCTTGCCACCTCTGCCAGGCAAAGGCAACCCCTCAGACCTGGTAATTACATCCCTTGTGGCCATGCACCCAAAGGCACAAGAGTAGCAAAACACGGGTGAACCTGTCCAAACAGTACTCATCTCCCTGAAAAAAAAAAAAAGTCATGCTTTTGAGTCATCTGTTGGGCATCACCTGCACACTAACCCCCTCACCTCAAATTAATACTTCAGCTTCACATAATGAAGAGGTGCTTTCCCATCCTTTGAGCATGGATTTCTTCATTTGCAGTAGTTCAGAGCAGTGTCTGCAGCACTAGCCACAGAAGGGAAAACCTCTGCCAGCCATAGGTACTCCTTTCCAGCTGGCTTCTTGCTCACCCCACTGAAAGTCAGATCAGTTCCTCTGAAGAAGAGTAGCGCATGGCAGGTAACAGGAATAGACTGAGACTTCATGATTATGGCGTTTGTTTATTTTATTATTATTTTTTTTTTTCGCAGCCTTGTACCTTGTTTTGTCACTTGCATCTCTGCAAAGTAATTCAGAGCGGAGCTGTTAGAAACAGCATTAAGGATGTGTATTTAATGCTGTGGTGGTGCGAAAGATTATACCAGGTGCAAGTGCTAAATAAAAGCTTGAGTTTTTATTTATTCTTGTTTTACACTGTTTTCTATTGTTGTTTTTACACTGTCTTACCCTTCAACTGCACTTGGGTGACTCTTGGAACATGTGAAGGGAAGCTCAAAGGCAGAAGAGTTGCACTGGCAGGTTAGATACCTGAGGGACATTTGTGTGGCAAGCAGAGAAGGAAAAGGATGGACAGGCAGACAGGTGGATTTTCCATAGGTAACCAGAATAAACAACAAATAGTAGAGATTAAATATAAAGCAGGGCATTGTGTCCTAAACTGGCAAGTGGAGAGACTACTAAATGGTAATAATAATAAAAAGCTTTATCTTAATCTTTAGCCGTGATTCAGAGAAGTGCCTTTATGCCAGAACTTGGTAGAGAAATGACAGAGAAATGCCAAACATGCCAGAGAAATGCCAAATATGCCAGAAGTTACATGTTTGCTGAAATCTCAGCGTATGCTAAGATGCTTTCCTCAGTAAGGATAGACTTACCTGCCTTGGTGCTTTGCTGGAGAGAGACTTAGATGACGGAGCAAATGGTGAGATTATTTTTCCTGAGGCAGCAGAATTTACATTCACTTTTCACCTTCTTTTTCAACAGCCTGTTTATTTTCATTGAACTATGGCTCAAATTCCTGTATTTTGGCAATAACAGGCTTGACCATTCCTCGGGTTGTTCTCCCCCACCGCTGTCACCTCTGAAGCAAAGTCTGTTTTTTGTACTTTCTGTGTTTGGGAGTGGGGGAGCTGCTGACAGGGGTAGCCAGTGGCGGTTACCAAATGTGTCTGCTTATTTGAAAGTAAGGAAGCATACAGCAAATATTTAAGGGAACAAAATGGATTATTTGTTATTCCTGGGGGAATTCTGCACTTAAACTGATGCCCCAGAACCCCAGCTGGAATGTAAAATGAAAGCAAAAGTCCCCTCCTCTTTGCTTCCCCCCCCCAAGCATGTCAGCAGAGAAAAGCTCCTTACAGTGAGGGCCTTTGAAAATTAGAATTTAAAAATAATATTCTATAAAAAGGAAAATTCTGCTAAGAAAACAGAAAGCAAGGAAATTAAAAGCACGGTAGGGACTGGCCACAGTACTTAGGTTGTGAAGTGTCTCTCAAGTAAAATACGGTTAACACAAACCCCTGACTTTTTCCCTGTACAAATATACATGCATACACTTTATTCGGAGTGGTCTTGAGTTCACCTCGAGATCACCAACCGAGTTTTTAAGTTAACACAGGGGTTCTCACACTGCCATGCACCATCCCAATGGCCTTCCAGAAAAGTTCTCTCTGCATACAGAAAAGGAAGCTTGGTGTTTTCTATCTCCCTTTCTTTCTCTGTAAATAATAATAATAATAATAATTTAATAATTGAAAATATTAATTTAATAATTTTAAAAATAAAAAATCTAAGAAAACATTAGGGAGAAGTATAGGTGCTGGATGGGATTCTGCAAAATGGTGTTACCTTTTATTTTCCTCTGCTTGTGAGGTGACCCTGTCCCTCTCCTCCTCCTCCTTGTGCCAGATGATCCACGTTATCCTAAGTAGCAGAGCACTGTGTTTAGTACAGGTTCTTTTTGCTGTGTTGATTTAAACGCCAATGAGTCTCTGCCCCATTAAATTCAGCAAGGATTCATTTGTACGACACAAAGGACGTGGCTTTTTCCTTTACGGGCCAGAGGGCCAGCATGACCTAAACATAAAGCTATGGAATGACAGACCTGGGAAGTTATTCCAATTCTAAAAATAGATACAGCATAAATGGGAGATGCACTGACTTTATTACCTTGGTGTATGCCCTGAACCCGCTCTGTGTATGAGAAAATGAACCGTCTTTGTGTTTGCTGAATCATGAGCCTCCTTGCTGAGACTGTGGTTGAGTTTACCGGGTGATAACAATTCAGGTGGTGTGTCAGAGTGGCCACACATCTGAATTGTCCATGACAGTACCCAGGTAAAGCAGCTTGTTCTGGTGTCCTGAAGGAAGTCTTTTAACACAGTTTTAACCTGGATTTTTCTTCTGGGCAAAGTTCTTTCCTTAGTTTTCTCACCAAAGCTGCCATGTAGCGCATTTATACATTTTTCAGGGGGTTGCACAGAATGCCAGAAAAGCACGTAAAATCCCTCTCCCAGCCCCAGTGTCAGATAACCCAGTTGGAAGGTTAAAAGGGAGAAAACACCTTCTCCCCATAACATGATCTGATGCCTCTCATCCATCCCTTATTAAAAAACAAACCAGGTTATCAGACTATAGTAGATCCCATCCCACTAAAGATATCTATACTACACATTTGACTTTTAATTGAGAGAAAAGAAAATGGTCCATGAGAAAGCTATGTTGTCAGCTGCCGACAACTGAGTACGAAATGCATGTCAAATCTTCGGAAAGGCAGATTCTTGTCAGCAACAAGACACTGGTCACCAGATGCACCATAAGGGAGATGACAGTGGACTTGGACACATGCCTCCCAACCAATGACTTGGCACCATTGACCTATTTTATTACTGTCATGAGCAAGACTTCAGAGTGCAGGGATGTTTGGTTATTGATTGAATCCGATCACTTGATAGAGCATTCACAATGTCTCTTCTCAGTTTGCAACCCTCCACTGACTCATGTGGATCACTAGAGTCTGTGATGTAACATAAACCCTTGTGCAGTTATGAACTCGGTGCCCTCAGCATAAAATAAATAGAGGGTGGAGGACAATAACTGTAAAATAGTCCTTTAGTAATGCTGATTTCTCAGATTTACAAATTAATGCAGACATTCTGGATAGAAAGACTGATTAACTGTCCTCATCATTGCAGTTATTTCTAAGAGTCTAAACCATGATATTAGGATTGTGCTATGTGGAAGACATACCACAGAACTATAATGACTCTTTTTATATGAAATGAAGTGTATTTCAAACTAATTTGGGCATCAGCTCAAATCTGTCCTAGACCTTGACATGGAAAACATACTGAACAGTAAAATGTCTTTAGTAGTATAAAGTTATCATATGCATTCAACAAACTCCCATTTAAACACAATTTTTTTTTATCCATTTTTTAGCGTTTGGAGTTGAGTTGTTTATGCAGGTTTTTTGTTCATGAATTAAACTTGTCATGTTTTCATCTGCAGAACTCAGAAATCGATTAGAGATTTTTAATGAAGTAGGTAAGTATTTGGACAGTAGATGTCCTAGGAAAAGTTAGAGTGTTTAAAGAAAAATTGTTGGTTGTTCAGTGAAATGAATCAATACTCTGCCAAATCTGCAATGAATCAACACCCCAGCATGAGGTTAGGAGTATCCATATTCTCGGTGTGTTGTCTTTTGGAGTAGGCATAAAAACTGTGAAAAAGCTGACTATTAGTCATTAAAGAACCCCAGGGAACTTTCAGCGTAGAGATCTTGTAACAGATGGTCTGGGCAAAATTCTAACTCATGTCTGATACTCATCTGCTGGTGTAAATCAGCATTGCTGCCTTGGCTTTGGTGATGCAATAGGGGTTTGCATAAAAAGGCTCCCTGACTGCTTGCCTAAATGGCACCCTGTTCTTTTATTTGGGTATGCTATTCCTTTTCCCATCCTGTACCAAAAACAGAGCAGCTTACGGTGTCTGTATTTAAGGCTGAGGGGCATTGAGGAGCATATCTTCTGAAGGTGGCCTGAGGTCAAGTTATTTGCTTAGTTTTCTGTGTGCTATGGGAAATTCCACAGGAAAAGGTGATACAAAGGCATAATCAGCTGACCTTAAAGCAATTTGCTTTTCTTTATATACCAGTAGGAAAATACAGGGCTGAAGTGAATGTCAAGTTCTACTCAATCACATTGTTAGCATTCTAATTCTTGCTCATCTTGGCATATGCAATTGAGCAGGTTACAGAGCAGTGCATAGTCAGGTTTCAAATCTCACCTACTGCCACTAAAAAATTGTAACTCGTAAGAAACTATCTAACTTCCAGTTCATGTGCCAGAACATCTAAGATATGCAATTAGTTATGGGGTATTAATAATAGTATCTCAGATTCTGCTGCTGATAACTGAGCTTGACTTTTCAATAGACGTTTCTTATCTGACATGATGATACCCAACTAAACCACTGAGAACCCTGTGATGGTAAGACAACATGCGTGCAATTTGGTGCTAAACCATCACGTAGCATTAAAGGTGTAGCCTTCTGAGGCATGTGGTGGTGTCATCTGGCATTTTCTACCATTGGGGTCCATAGAGAAGTCCATAGAGAGGCTTTTCAATGCTTTGCAAGAAAATAAGTAGTTTAGAGACACTTTCTACAGTCTAGATTAGATCTGGCCCAAGGGAGCTGGCCCCTGTACTACTACATACTAGTTATATGTATTACTTAGGGTTGTTCCACTGCCACTTTGCCTCTTCCCCCAGGTTTATGATGTATTTTGTCCTTTTTTCTTGTAGCTTCAGTGAAATAACACCAAGCTACCAAGCTCCTGTCTTCAGATTTCTCAAAGAGATCTTAAGTCAAAAATTTCAGTGTAATCAGTTGATTGTTTTAACACATGTTCATCATTGTTGATTTTGTTGTGTTTTGCCTTTTTTTTTTTTTTTTAATATCTTAGACAAGACTAATAAGAATTAATAAGATCAATAGTGTGGTGGGGTGGGAAGTTAACAGTCATGTCATCCCTAGATCAAACTGTTTGTTATGTGGAATTGGCAAAGCAATACCTTTGTCATGATGAGTGTTTCATGACATGGATCATTAGGTCATTAGGTAGACTGTAAGTGCCTAAAGCAGGTGATAAGCAATCTTTCATTTACCCTTAGTTTTGTTTTTTTGTTTTTTTTTGTTTTTTTTTTTTTTGTCCTGAAAGAAAGGAGGTAGCTGAAATTGGTGATAATGAAAGGATCTTTTGTGGTTAAGGAAGCCACTGAGGGTCAGGAGGGAGGCTTCCTGGAGACATGTTATTTGTGAAATTCAAATACCGCGCAATGCTCAGGAACTAGTGGTCCAACTTGGTTTGTGTGTCTTTGTTTAATTTGAAGCTGTTTTTCCTTGAGTGAGTTACCAGAGCCTTCTTTTTTTTTTTTTTTCTGAGGCGCAGCCGCTTTAATTTTTTGTTGTTGTTGTTTTGTTTTTTAATTTCTTTACATGCAGAATTAATACAATAAGGTAAAGCTAGCCAGAGCCTATGTTTACCCCCCTTTCATTGATTATTCTTTTAATTTTAGCTAGCAATTTACAGTTAAGCTGTAATGTCATCCAAACATTTTTCAGGGTAATGGATTGACTCACTCAAGATAACTCATCATGGCAGCTCATGTAACAACACCTGCAAAGAATGTTTCCCTTGGTAGGACCTCCTTTACATTGCAGGTACTTTGGTGACTAGGAGCAACACACCACCACATGAGGGCTACGTCCAAATGAGCAGAAATACCAGCAAGGCAACCAGTGCTTCTTCCAGAAGCAGAGTTCCTGGACCGGTGTGATGTTCTGGCAGTAGCAAAGCAAAATGGTACTCCAGTGGGGCATGGTATGGTTTTCTCCAGGATGATGTGTGACAGCAGAATAGAGGGAAGCAACTATTTACTCCTTTCACACTAGCTTTTATATCTAATGATGATAACTTGCTGTACTTCGTGAGAGAAGTACCAGTAGCATAGAAGTTGCTCATACAATTCTTCTCTTCATGTATAGCCCTGTTCTGTGAAAACTAGTGGACAATCCAGGGGTGAGATGGAGTTCACCCAAGAAGACTCAGTGTTAAATAGCTTTCACAGTATTATTGTTGTTGATTATTTTTATTTCTGTGATACATAGAAGTTGTAGTAACAGAACAGCCCCCCACTGCGTTAGGGACCACAATACAAAAAGACACTATTTCCTCCAAAGAGTCTAAAACTAATTAGTGTTCTCCATTCAGGACATGGTCTCTGTACCTACAGCAAAGAAAAATCTGGTTTGCTTATTTATTTTGCCTGATTCAATTTAGAATAGACAGTTCAGTTTATTTTTCCATTAAAAAATGATGCCAAGCTGAGTGCTAACATACATGAACTACAGCCCCTTTGTTTTTAATAAAGGAGGAAGGAGGTAAATGCCTGTGATGAATTTGGCTCATCACAGTTACAAAACAATACAGGTTTGTCTTAATTGACCATAAGTAAAGTGGATACTTAAAACACAAGCAAGTTATCTCTCAAGCTGTGAATTATACATTATCTTGAATATGGTATGAAAAAAATGGCCAACCCATTTACCATACCCTCTAGGAAACCCTGTGATTAAATTTAACATAGCTGACCTTGTTGTCCTAAGTCTAATGAGCCAGAATGGATAGAAATGTCCTTGATCCAGCTGGTGTTTTTAGTGTCAGATGCTACTCCTCTATAATTTATCCACTTTAACCCCAACAGCGGTGCAATTGCTTAATGTACTGGCCTGTCACCTTTCAAATGGGATTTTTGGTCTGCTTGGTATAAAGTGAATTTAGACTTAGCTGGTTGCAGAGGCAGCAATACATGGCTTCAGCCTAACAAAACAAAGCCTGGGTTTTCCTCTGAGATCTGTATTGATATAAAGGTGAGGGCTGCCCACTGCAGTGGATTTTGTTTCAGAACTGGAGGAAAGCATCTTGGGGAAAGCTCACTTTTACTGTGATAATTCTGTTTTGTGATTGCTCTTTTAGATAGTGTAACAAGTTTCTACATATTTGTGTATGTATGATTTAACCTAAGTATTGTGCATCGTGTATCCAGCACAATCCATTCAAAACAAGTGCAAGTAAAGAAAATAATTTTCAAACAAAAGGATTATGAAATACATTTTTGCTGCCCGAGTTACATTTCCAGTCTAGAGCTATTTTTCCCACCCTGTTAAATTTACCTCTTTTACCCTTTCCTAGTGTAGGTCCTTTCCTAGAGGTGCAAAGACAGCCAACTTTGGCCTGGCTAAAACTGACCAAGAACCTGTAGGGTGTAGCTGAGACTGGGACACACTACTATCATGAAGAAGGTAAAGACAGTCTTCCATGAGGTTTGACACAGAAGCCTTTCCACCAACTAATGCAAGAATTGTGAGGATTTTTTTTTCTCTCCTAGAGCAGAAGTGAGGATGTCCCTGAGTTCCTTACATTGAAGTACACTTTTAAATGCTTTCTGAAGTTGGGACCATCCACATTTAAAGCTGGAGCTCTTCATTTAATTATAAAAGCAGTTGTGAGTTTTTTGTTGGGGTTTCATTTAAGCCATAAGTTATCCCCTGGGCAATTCTTTCATCAGAGATGAGTTGAGAGGGAGATTTTGACAACTTTTTCAGCAAGGAGAATCAAATCAGCTGTGACTCACCTGGCTAATAAGAATAAATACTGTTTCTGAGTATACCTGCATGCTAGTGCTCTTCACAAAGCATATGAAACTCCCACACATCCTTTTTGCTATTCCAGATTTTTGGAGTCACAGCTGAGTCAGTATTAAATTCAGGTTCTTCCTAATTCTCAGATTGTCTATAATTAAGGACACAGAATTACAAAAACAAAACACAATTCCAGGTTTTAGAGCAATAGTTCAGTATTCTTATAAATTGTCTGATTGACTCAAAACAGCTCACATGGAAATATTTCCGTACCTTCCTTAAGTCCTACTGCTGATCATGTGATTATGTTTGCATGCGCATATATATATATATATATATATATATATATATATATATATATATATATAATAAGTGAAATCTTTGCTCCCAACTTTTTGGAAACATCTTAAATTTCTACAAAGGTGATATAATTCCCCAGGCCAGTGCCTTTGAGCATAAACCTGTGAAGCAGTGGGATACCTCAAGATCAAGACATTTAATAAAACATCATAGAAACTAGAGGGAACTGCCCCTGACTTGTTGCTTGAGCACAGAGCTGGTGTCTGCCCCTGGAGACATCCCCAAATGCTCAGACTTTGCTGGGTGTAATATAAGATATCCAGCCAAATAAGTAGATAGAACACCAGTCTAGAGTAGACCTTAGTTACTTGCCGAACAAAATTTTAAAGATATTGAGAAATCTGTTTGCATTTTGAGGTGTAAGAGTAACTTTACATGGTTCTGATCGTGCAGTTTTGAAAACAGCAATACTTATCATCACAGACTTCAGTGACAACAGGATCAAGCCTCTGCAGTAGAGGACATTTCAACTGCTGCTTCTAATGTGCTAAATATTCTTTATTGAGTCAAAAGACCAGTTTCTAAAGCCAGATTGCTAGTCCTACACATTTTATGTACTAGATTTATTACATGAACTGATTTGTACAGATCCTTACACAAATATTTAATACAGAGGCAGATGAATTGTTTATTTGTTTGTTTGGGGGGAATGAAAAATTTCTTAGAGTATCATATCTGAGAAGGCTTTTGCTTTCATATACCTTAGCTTAAGTTTTCTATTATTTATTTTTTAATTGACATGCAGGTGGGAACCCAATAATAGATTTTTGCTCTTACCTGTATCATTGTAGTTACTTGGCTTACTCGTTTTTGGCAGCCACAGTAGTGCACATGTCCCCAAGGTGCCACAGTTTTCTTGAACTTGGTTTATAGATAAAGCATGAAAACTCTGGTCTAGCATAGCATTTTTTCATGTCTGCTTCCTTATGTTAGCAGGTTTTTCACACAGAGCTTAAGAGAATGTATTTGTACTCCTAATTAGACGCTATTTTGTTTTAAGTAGAAGAAAAAAACTCAAAACACTGCAGAAGGATTTTTGTTCTCTTCTATAGGTGGTAAAGGGTCTGTTCAAACCCTCCTAAGTCAATGGAAAGACTCTCTTTGACTTAATTTGTGTCTGGATCAGAAACAAATGCGGAGGGCATTTTTCTTCCTAGGCAGGATTTTAGCAGTGATACTGTGACTGTCAGACTGAAGGAAATGGTGGAGGGAGGGGCACTGAAAGTACATGTCAAAGGGATAAAATATGGGTAGAAGTAATTTAATTTTGCTTCTTTGTTGGGTTGGTTCATTTCAGCTCAAAACTGAATGCAAGCTCAGCTCCTAGATCTTTGCAAAATCATCCAGACATAATACAATTTGGGAAAAGAAGTGGTCCACATTTTCTTGATGTGACAACATATGGATATTAGCATTTTTTCATTTCTCCAATCAATATACATAAAACATACAGAAGGAAAACAAGTCTTGCAATAGGACTCAGATTATTTTTAATACTGTCAAGATTTTATCAGTCAGCAAATGAGATAAAGAAAGGATAAGTCAATTTGAAATAACATTGGACAGCAGTGAAACAGACTCACTACTCCTCTCTATTTGTGTCAACTTTACTTTTTTTTTTTTTTTTGTGCAGAACTTCTAATTTTTCAGAAAGCACATGGAATGGAAAGAGAGGACTCTTCATTGCTCCCTGCAATCCCTTTGCTACAGCTACTCTTAATTTCCCAGAGGTTACCAGCATACCAACATCTTTTTTTATTTTAATTTGAATTATGAAGAGTAGAAGCAGAGGGATCTTGTTCAAAGATCCTTTTTTGTCCTCCTTGAAAAGGAAGTTCTTCACAATTCATAATGTCTAATTAAAAAGTCTATTTTTTTTTTTTTTTCTCTTAACTGTCAGTTTTTACATCAGTTTCTCTGGAATGGCCACAAAGGATAAAATTTACTGTGTAATTGGATTGTGACATATGAAAAACAGTAAAAGGTCTGTATTAAGTTATTATTTTGCAGTGTTCCCAAGTATTTGTCCACCTGGAATGCTTCAAGCTTGGCAAAAAATAGGGAAATATAATTTGACTTGTCTGTAAAGAAAACAGAACACTCTGCTGCCCTCCAGCAAACAGCACAAATAACAAACAGTGGCAAAAAAAATGCTAAGATACAATTAAGGAGATACAATACATGTATCTCAAACTTGTAGTTAGGGCTGACTTAAACAGAATTTAATATACCAGACACATTGCACTGCAAGTGAATTCTCATTTTGCCAAAACTCTAACAGATGTTTAATCAATAAGATGGACTATAAAGGGTAGCACAATTAGTAGGTCTGAGAAATGTTCTTGTGTGATGTTAGAAAGCTGTAATTATGGACCAGATCTCATAAGTGTTTTGCACAGATGACACATAATACCAATATTCCATCTTATAGGAAAAATTGTGTGGCACTTCTAATACAATCACAGGGACAAAGAGACAATGCTGATATTACAGAATGCATTTAAACAAATATCAAAACGCTCACTGAGTTGATGAGAGAAGAGAAGAGAAGAGAAGAGAAGAGAAGAGAAGAGAAGAGAAGAGAAGAGAAGAGAAGAGAAGAGAAGAGAAGAGAAGAGAAGAGAAGAGAAGAGAAGAGAAGAGAAGAGAAGAGAAGAGAAGAGAAGAGAAGAGAAGAGAAGAGAAGAGAAGAGAAGAGAAGAGAAGAGAAGAGAAGAGAAGAGAAGAGAAGAGAAGAGAAGAGAAGAGAAGAGAAGAGAAGAGAAGTCCTTGCAGTCAGTTCTTTGTGTTTATTTTTTACTTTTGCTCAGATGGACACAGACAACCACCTCACCTTTCCCAGCATACCTCCCCTAATACCTTAAGGCAGAAGACTCAGAATGTACGGGAGGGCATGCAGAGCAGGTGCAAGCAGTGGTCCTGCCAACATTAGATGAGACAGTAGACCTCATCAGGAAAAGGAGTTGCTAAATCAAGTGACAGCATCCTGAGAGTACTCTAATGTAGTCTGAGAGGAGACAAGACACTCACCACTGGCATGTTTTTATATTACACGCTCCATAATGATGGGGCTCCCATCTTGACCAGCAGCACATCGTAGTTCCAGTAGTATCTGTTACTTAGCTCCCATGGTAGGGGGGAGAGGTTGCCTGTACTTGAAGCAGCATGGAAAAGAGGATCATTGAGGGAGCAGTCCTTGCTGTTTTGACAGTGAAATCATACTGTTCAGCACGTTGGCAACCAGGAAAATCACTGTGATGTGAGGTTTGTTACCCTATCTTCCCCCCAAACCTGCCTGCCTTTGCCAGAACCTCACTGAAAAAAAGTGGAAGCAGCACAACAAAACATTACTCTTCTTAAAATAAAATGGAAGTCCTGTTTGTGCAGCCTGTTCTTCAGTTTCTCCAGAACAGAGAAGCTATTGCTTAGATAAGTGTTATCCCACCTGCACTACGTTTGAAAACATAATCCTCCTAAATTAACAGGATTTCAAAAGTGTTGCTTTTGTGCATGAATTTGAACTTCCATATTTAATGGTTTAAAGAGATCAATACAGCAATGTTCAGCAATCTGGAATTGCTATACTTAACCTGCAATTACAGCTCTTTACTGAAACTTATAGCTGGACTGAAGCCCTTCAAATCTTAGATTAATCAGACTCAGCATAATGCCCCTGCCTATAAATTCCAGAAGGGCAGATTTATTTTAATATAGTGAATCATGCAGGTTTTGGCAACAATTTGAAGAGTATATTTTGTCCATGGGAAAGTGAAGGAAGAAATATGGTTACAGGGAAGAAAAATCCTCTTCAAAGGCATGTTCTACAACTTAATTAATAAATAGCCAACTGATTGGCTGGTGCAATGACAGGTTTCATTGCAGCTAATGAAGCTCCATCAATGTATGCCAGCTGAGAATCTGACCAATAATTTTTCATGTAACATTTATAAATAGTTCAGAGGAAATACATTGTCATAAAATATGAAAAGTACCTCTATTAATGCATACTTTTAATTTAGTTATTCCCACAGAGCATGCATCTCATTGCCACAGGCCTGAAGCAGAGCAGGCTATTTTATCCTATGGTGCATCTTCCAGGTGCATCCCATGATGAGTATGCTGTTAGTATAGTCACAAGGTAACCCATTCATATGGGAATATGTCAATGGTGAGAGGGGCTGAGGCAGCTGAAGCATCAGTAACAGCAGCATCTGAATTCTTGGCTCTGTTCTTCAGATAGTCAATGTCAAAAGTTCTCTAAAATAGGTTTCTCTACATATCTTCCCTTTTAATGAGGCAATGTTTAGTGTTGCTTTATACTTAATGGCATTAATAATGTATCACCTGGTGTATTTGATCTGTCTTTTGGGCTCATCATTGGGCTCCAAATCTTAAGTATGGCTCTGCATTCAGGGAATGATGCTGTTGGGCATGGGAACATGGCCTCTGCTTGGCCCTGCTGATCTTTTTCTGGGGATTGCACCCTTCTCTCAGCCAACAGGGACCTGCAACTCCTGGGACAGGGCCCTTCAACTTCATTATCTGACAGTACAGTACCTAAAAGAGAGGGGCCTCTGTCCTCAAGTGGTTTTCTCAGCTTCTTGCTGTAAACCAACAATTGACACAGGAACATGTGCAAAGGAGGACTATGAGAACAACAGAGGGAATAGAGTGACTGTCTTATGAGAGGAGACTGGAAAAGCTTGGCTTGTTTAGCCTAGCAAAATGAAAGCTAAGAGGGGATCTGATTACTATCTATAAATATATATCGGGAGGATAAACACCAGGGAGGGAGGAGAGCAATTTAAGCCAAAGGACAGTGCTGGCACAGGAACAAATGAGTCTAAACAGGCAATGAATAAATTTCAGCTGCATATGAGAGGCAGGTTTCTGAGCATTAGAAGAGGGAGGCTGTGGAACAGCCAGAAGGGACTAGCAGGAGCTTAACTCCTCCCAGGCAGTGCATTAATGCGGTGTCAGGGCCTTTGCTAGCCAGGAGCTGGACTTGGTAGCCTAAATGGTCACTTTCTATTCTCTGTCTTTCCCTTCTGAGTCAACAAGTCTATGGGTCTGCTCTTACATTTAACCACTCTGTCTACTCCAAGTCCTGTCCTGTGTACTTCTTTAGGAAGTACATGTTTTCCTTCATTATGAACTGCAGTATTCTTCAGGTTTTAGGTATGCTTGGCTCTGTAAGATATGTGCTGCGTTTTATATATTCTGCACAAGCAAGAAATTTGGCTTACTCTGTGTATGAATATATATATAATTTTAAGTGGGATGTTATTTAAAACGGTATCAAAATTCATTAAATTGAAGTATGAAAAAAAAAGGCAGTAAAAAAAGCCAGAGGTTTGAAAACTGATAAAAAAAGAATTTAATGTAATTCTAATACCCATTAATTTACATAAAAACCTTTTAGGAAGCTCTCAGATTGAATGTAAAAATATTTTTAGACTATTTTTGAACATTTGTTTCATGACCCTGTATTTTTTTTTTCCAGTCTGTATATAAAAACATAACCTAATTTAATGTAACTTGTGGGAACAGACTTAAATTCTATTTCTGTGAAGGAGAACTCCTTCTAACATTTGTGATAACATATACTACTAGGACAAAATATGGGGGATTCTTTTACTTCCCTTTTGCTTCTTTGATAGTCTTGCCCTTGGTGCATACAAGTTTCTGATTGTCTGAACGTATATATACAGGCATACACACATATTTAGAATTTTTAGATATTAATTAGATATTAGATATTAATTTGTAGATATTAACTAAACTCTTCCAACTAGAGACCAATTTGACCTCATCTGAGCCTTACTAATTTTTCAACTACCAGTGATAACTACCAAAAACTCTTGCCACTTCAAATTTCAGCACTTCCTTAAACTCATCAAGTCCCAATTTTATTCAGTAGCCCTCTGTTTAAAATATTTTACCAGTTAGATGTGGGCATAGATTCAGATCCTCTCTGCCTGAGGGCATCTTAACCTCCCCTTTCCTGGTAGTGTGTCTGAACATATAGGTTTATCATCTAGTCAAAAGGCCAGGGATGGAGCACTGTTCTCAGTCATTCCTGTTGGTGTAATTCCATTTTGGATAAATAATTAGGTCTCTCATATTCTAGGAGAGCATTCTGACCACCAGCTATATTTTTTGTTCACTCACCAAATATTTAAGTATGCTGTTCAAAGTGGAACAGTTTGAGCAGATGAGCCTGAGGGAGGCCTACTTCAGCGTGCACTAATAACTTAGCAGTTAAGAGACTCACTTGAGAGGTAAGAAACCTTGGGTCAAATCATTGCTCTGAATCTTTAAAGTACAAAATAATTTTTTAAAAATGACCTACTTTAATTTGATTCCTGTTTTCACCTTTTGTAAGTTTTTTTTTTTTTTTTAATTATTATTAATATTTAATCTGTTTTTTTCCCATCTTAGCTGCCAAACTGAACAAAGCATTTCATGCATGTTATGTCTACTTGTGATGGGTGCAGATAAATTCTTTCACAGTGCTTCATTGCATTTGTGTCCAGTCAATAGCCTAAGTGCAGCAACTCCATAGCATTGCGTACATTGCAGGTCTTGAGACTTAGAGATACTACACAATGTTGTACAGTAGAAAGGCATTTAAGTTAGCTTTAGTTATCTTGGGTACTGAAGCAGAATAGCCACATTAGCATGATATCTCACAAAAGTAGAGTAAATTAGCCCTGGAAATGTTGCACCCATTACTGTCACTACCAATTACAATAATTAATGTTATTCATCTCTAGGCAGCAGATTAAAACTGAACTAACCTATTAGTAACTGAATGTCATTGCAACTGGAGTGTTGTTGGATTGCCTGTGTGAAGGTGGTGATTTCATTTCAGATCCTACTGGCAAATGGCCATGTTCTTTAAATGAATAATAAATGAATACACAACAAGCAAAATCTTGGCTCCCTGGAGCTCTCCATTAACTGAAATAGTGCAGGATGCAAACACATCTGTTCCAGTTATTGAAAACTTTGTCATGATTCTGGATATTTGTGGATTTGGATAGGGAAAGGTTTTGAGGATTGAATGGCTTATGGAGATTGAGGTACCGTATTTCTGTTTAGGAAGTCCCTTCAGAATGGGGGTGTTCACATACTCATTTATAAGTTTGTTGCAGCTGAATGAATGTCTCCTCCATTGTGCGAGTTTGTACTATTTTCAGTTTGTATGTTGAATGATCAGTTACCTTGAAACACACAACATAAGAATTAGTCTTGACAGAAATCACCCCTCAGTCACAGCACATGTATTACTATAATTAAATTATTTAATGCATTTCTGGATAAGCACACACTAATCAGTTTACCAACACTGTTCAAAAAAAAAAAAAACAAACAATAAAATAAAGTTTAAGTTTTAGTTAGAGATCCTGTAGTTTTAATTTGTTAAGTACGGTTAGCAAAGAAAACCTTAGCAGTATTCAAAACATTAAAGTTACTGCAATTAGACAATAGTTAAGTCTTTCTAGATGATTTACTTCATCTGTCTGTAGGGTGCTTTTCAGATCTGCCTTTTTCCATCTGTATATTTTTTCTTCCTATTTAAGATACCCATAGGCAAGCTGACATGCTTTGACCTGCTGAATATGGTTGTTTCTTGCTTGCTCTTTGGTTCAAGCAAAGAGCATTGAAGGAAGAAAACAAGAATCATGCTATTTATTAAAGAGAACAATGAACAGGCTCTCTATTAAGTGTGCAACACAACCCTGATTCCTAGGCTATTTCCCAGTTTTGGGCAGGGTTTTTAGTTTCGTGGGGATTTTTGTTTTTGTTTTGTCTGTTTGTTTTTAATAAGACTATTTCTAGCCAGTGCATGTATAGAGGTGGGACAAGATTTTTAAACCTAATGTGGATCTGAGAACATTTAGCTGTTGGTCTGCAAAGAAATACATAAATATTTGTTCTGTGTTGCTGCATAGTGTAGCCAAGATGAGAACTTAACCTTGTGGTCCTGGAAGAGAGTTGCTGAAAGTGAAGGGATGACCTCTCTGAGGCATGGCACATTTATCATTGCTTGGATGAACATGGAGCAGGAACAACTTCTTTTGCATCACACTTGTTGGGTATCTGATATTCAGCTCATCCAAGGGAGGTTAAACTTATATGGAAGAAAGTCTACATTTCATTTGCTTTCCAGTTATGGTATCCAATAGTTTCATGTTTGTCCTCTTTTTCTGAACTCCTCAGCATATAATCATGTCCTGTTACATTCTTAGACTGTCATTGTAAACCTAGGAAGACACACTCAGGTGTGGAATTTGAGGGAAAATCAATAGCACACTGATTAGTACATGCATCTCTCAAACGTTCAAGTTTTCGTGTTGAAGTCCGCAAGCTCTCATAGACAGGACAAAGGTATAAATATTTATTAGACTCCCACTGTTTCTCATAAGCTTACCTCTGCATTTTGCCTACAGTATTAACAGAGGCACAGCCTTCTAATTGCATTATATACATTATGTTACATTTGAGTTTTGGTAAAGCAAATTAATCAGCCGTGTCTAAAAATAATGACCGTGGCTCTTTAAGCTAAGTGTGCATCTCAGTCATCTAAAATGTAACTCCTACGTGGTTTGCAGTATTGCCCATGCTGGTAGACAAGCAAGATGTTCATGCTGCAATATTTAGACTCTGTAACACTTTCAATATGTGAGGTGCTAATCTGCTAAGATGCTCCTGATAATCATTTTCTCTATGCTTTATTTATCCTTATTAAATTACTGAAACCCCTGGGCTGAGGCCTTTCAATATTTGCCTCTGCCCTATCCAATCCCCTTTAGCTCAGGGAGTTTACCCGTGGAATGAAGCTTTAGATCAGCATTTTAGATGTTGAGAAAGATTTAGCTGTGTTAGTCAAGGCAAGTATAATTGTAGTCCCATAGGTTTGTCCTGCAGGTAGGGCAGGGAAAAGGCAGGAGAAGCTGGACAAGCAACAGGAAACATTGCAGTGACAACACTGCACAAGTCTCACCAGAGGAAGATGGCTTTAAACTCTTTCTGGAACCTACTTTGTAGAGACTGCCAGAATGTAAATGGCTTGCCTCCCACATGCCCTGTATTGATAATCTCTGCACAGATCCTGCAAGTACTGCCTGAGCCTTCTTCATGGCTACAGATGTACTATCAGCCCTTGATAGCCAGTGGCTCTGGCTATGTCAGTAAGAATATATTAGACTTCTGCAAGGGAGATTAGAAGAGAAGGGTGTTACCTTATTACCTTCTTTCCCCGTGTTGCAAGAGAAAGGGTATGTTTCATGGTCTGTGCCACTTGAAGAAAAGCTCTCCTGAGACTGCGTCCTATAAAGGAGTTTATTTACTCTCTAGCAAAAGAGTTACTCAGCAGTCAGGCTCCTGGCTTGGTTGCTGTGCTCTTAACACTGCCTATTTAGTGCTGGAAGTTCAGTAAGCTGCAGAGAAAACCCACTGGAGAGGAATGGGTACAGCATGACTAGCTGAAACTCTCTCAAAGAGAAAGACACTTTTTGTTCTTAATGCAGTAGCAAATCCTGTATTGTACAAGCCAGGGTAGTAATAACAGTGAAATGGCACCTCACACCTCATCACAGGGCGGTGGCATGACCTTGTGGGTAGAGAGGCTCTTGGTAATCCTTTCTGTTGTTTTCTTCCCTACAGACACCAAAACACTACTGAATTCACACAGTCCCTGTTGGGATTTTCTTTTTCAGTTGTCTCTTTTGATAAGACACAGCTGGCACTTTTATTCAGCATCCAGCAGTACACCAGTTGCATTGCCTTACTGCAGTCTTTTCATCTCCATTGTTGCCCTGTTTTCCGTTGTAAATGAATCAATTCATGCAATTAGTAGTGGAGCTGTAAAGTACCTAATAACAGGGCAAAGAGGAGCCTGCTCACTGAGGAAACTAGATGCACAAAATGGCATAACCAGATAGAGGAGAGGGGCAGGTTGTGCAGGATCTGACATTTTACTGTTTAAGAATTCTGAGCAGAAGCAGAATATACTCATTGCAATTTCAAGATATTTGGGGGTATTATAGCAGTAAAGTTCTCAGACAGCAAAGTCTATGACTATATGAGATCTAACAGGATGTTTAACACATGCTTATATTGTATGCCATTTGCCTTCAATGTAAATTATGTGCCTGAGAATCATCTGAATTGGTGTTAAAGTAATCACTGGTTAATATAAAATCTTATGAGATCATCTAAGATCATCTGAGGACTTTTTTACCCTGGAAAATGGAAGTTGTTCACTCTACCTTTAGGCTAAAAAGGGCAATCTGTGCACACTGCTGTCACAACGGAAGCAATGTCAGTAGGCACATGGGCTGAATGCAATTTGCCAACAACTAGTATTGCATTTGAAGCTTGCAATAGCTGGAATTCAAGAGGGGCTGCAGCCCAGCCTCACGAGTGCAACTAATAGCATGTTGTAGAGATCTAAACCTTCAAACATCACAGAATGGTTGAGGCTGGAAGAGATGTCTGGAGGTCTTCTGGTCTAACGCCCTGCTCAAGCAGGACCACTTGAGGCAGGCTGTCCAGGAACATGTCCAGACAGCATATTGAGTATTTCCAAGGAGGAAAACTCCACCACCTGTCTGGGTGCCCTGTTGCAGTGCTGTGTCACCTGTACAGTAAAGAAATGCTTCCTGATGTTCAGACGGATCTCTTGTGCCTCAGGTTTTGCCCATTGCCTCTTTCCTGGCACTGGGCACCACTGAAAAGAGCTTGGCTCTGACTTTTTTGCACCCTCCCTTCAAATATTCATACACTTTTAAGGGATTATACGTGGGAAAAGTGTGGGGCTGCAGCACAGAGTGATTGTTCTCAGCTATACTGTGTTGCCCAGCTCAGTAAGGCCTGTTTTTAGCCCAAATAGTTTTCTTTGATGATCAGCAGGCATTGTGCCAGAAAAGAGTTCTGGCTGGATGGTCCTGGAGCCCCAGTGAGGAACCTTTGCTAAAGTGCTGTCCTGACCTTTTGAGAGGTTCTTAGACTGATGCATTCAGGCGTGGCTGTCTACATTTAGGATCCAGTACCAGTACCCACTAAATAAGATTTTTCATGGTTTTTGACTGAACTCAGTGGAACTGCTCATGTGTGTAAATGTTACTCAGCTGTATGTATAGTGTCAGGACCTCAGATATGATGGACAAGTTAATTATAAACAGGTCAAAAAGTGATGAAGCTCAGGTTGCAGTTGTAAAGTTTGCTTTAGTTATTAAATATTCAGGCTACTGTCATAGTTGGACTGATTGCTCTAAGGTTACCAACCCAGTCTCTAATATTTATGACATGTCTTGTTCGCTTCTTCTTCTTGACACTGTCTTGAACTAGCAGAGACAAGGTGATGGATTTTTTTTTTTCAAGCATCTATAACCCTTAATGTGTACTTAGCGGAAATGAGGAAGGCAAGAATTTGAGGCTAGAAGCTTTAAGACAGAAAAGTGTAGAAGCAAACAATTCTTTGTGTCTGAGATACTCATAATGGATACAGTGCCAATATTTGCTCAATATATATGTGATATCACATGCTGTATTAGAGACCTTTCACGTTTTTCTTTGTTCTACTTCTTTTCTCTGTCTTACTGCCATCACACAAAATTCTTTTGACTACAGATAATAAAAGGTGTATGGGAAGTAGATTTCTAGATTGATCTATCATTTATATGTCAAGCATCCATTCTCTTTTGGCTTTTAAGAAAAGAAACAACCTTGTGCCTTTAGCTTTGTACTTACACAGAGATGACACTGACTGTCCCTCCCATTGGCACCAGGTTAAAAGAAGTTCTGATATTTATGAATGCACAAAGTCACATCTCATTTATCTCCAGACCTGAGGCCCCATTATCATATCAGCTCACTTGCTCAACTTGGAATCCTTATGTAGAGAAATTAAAGAAAAAGGTGTAACAGAACAAATATCCCTTAATCAATTGCCCTCTGACATCTCTCACTCAGAGGTTGGAGCTTGCAGAATGAATTAGTGTAATAAGCTCAATATGTACAGCAGATGGCATGGACATTATAATAAAAGTAGATGAAATAAAACCTCAAATCATTTATAATGATTTATAACTATTGATCCCACTAAAGCATTTCTCTTCCTTCAGGGAGGGGAGTAGAGAAAGAAGCATTAGCTAGAAGCTTTCTTTTATATGTGTATATATATGTTTTTGCTCTGCATACTGAGTGGAAAAAAGCCTTGCACATAGAAACACTCTAAGCAGTCAGGTAAAAAGCCATTTATATAAAAGTTTAAGTAAATTTGTTATCTATTCCAAAGAGTTTAGATAGGATTTCAAAGTGATATTTTAAGCAAAACTGCTTTATGAAGTGATTTTGGGGGTGGTTAAACCACATATCTAAATCACTCAGCTTTATGGGGCATATCCATCTGTATCAGTCACATCGCATTATGTTGTTCCACAAAACATCATAACATCTTATAGGACTTACTTCTGAAAACCGTTTTTGCTTAAATGGTAGGATAGGCTGCTCACAATGAAAGTGAGATTAGCTGGCAACATATGACAATATAGAGCTGAAGGTAAAATACAAAAACCAAAGACAAGAAACTTAATTCAACTGTCTCTTAAACGTAATACATGTATGTTCTGAAGAAAGGGGGGAAATCTAAAGAGCAGTGTGCTTGCATATGTACTAGCAGGCTAACAAAATATCCAAGCTTAGATTTAGGCAAACTCAATCCCAGAACACATCTCAGCAAATATATATATATGTATATATATTTTCTAATGGAGGCTGCCATTATGACATTAATCATATGTCATTGTGATTGCTACAATGAGGAGTTTTCTTTCCAAAGCTTGCTCCAAACTCCAGAAGACTGAAGACATAACATCTACAAAAAGTTTAAGTTAACCAAGTTATCTGGTGATTACGTGCTTCCCGATGCAGGGAGCTATTTGCACAGCTTAACTCTGTCTTTAGGCTAGCGTTTGTTTAATACAACTGACCCCGAAACTACTTCAGCACACAATGAAAGTTAAGCACTAAATTAAGGCTGTCAAGCAGACTTAGGACCTTGTTAAATTATTTAACCTATCAGTATAGCTGAGAATTTATTCAGGTAAAGAAAATTTACCCCTGTTAATTTACAGAGCTTAACAATGTGTCATACGCAGCAAACAGGTGTGTTAACTGTTTTTAACTCACCAAAACACCACTGATTTACCTAGAGAACCATAAATCTTTCCCTTGCTGGAAGAAGGTAGATTTTCAGACCCCTTGGACAAGGCCCACTGGCATAAACATTAGCACTAATTACTTGGGATAAAGGTCAGAAGACTGTGCAACTGGTGGTGACCAAATATTGCCAAAATTAGCTTCACTGGTTTTATTAATAGCTACATTAGCTACATTATGTGCATTCAGCAATCATGGGAAGTTGCTAATTGGAGAGAAGCATCTCAGCATGGTAGGTGCTGCACTAGCCTCTCGAAGGGCCATCTGTTGAAGCACAGCCCTTGCCTGAAACAAGTTACGCTTCTGGTGCAACTGGAGTTTGTTCAAAGTGTGTGTGTGTGTGTGTGGGTTGAGGGGGAGGGGGGGCATGGTTTCTTAGGAAATTTTGGTGTTATTTCCATTGTCCTTGATTAGAAATGGTTCCATGTTAAAAAAAAAAAAAAAAAAAAAGTACCTTTTTATAACTGTTTAATCAAAGTTTGGTTTGAAGTCATTACAGTATCATTTTGCTCTTTATGAATAAAAGTACAATATTGAAAAATAATGACAATTTTTCACTCAAAATTCCAGTGAAAAACCTTTCCTCAAACCTTTCCATACCAAAACAAAACAAAAAAAACAGGGACATGTGACGGGCTGTTGTTATAACATGGAAAATATGATAACGTAAGAGGAAAATGAGGAACCGAAAGAGGCTTCAGCAGAGGAAGGCTGAGGAGTTGCTGTGTTTACCTCCTGGCATGCTATTTTTACCCAGCTGCATGCCGTATAAGCTTCATGGCGAGGTTAAGTTTTGCTGGGGGAAGTAAAGGTCCCACAGACACGTGGGCAGGGAAAGCAGTAATCCTGCTGCCAGCATTGTCCCGGAGTAAGGGGTTGGCCAGGTTAGGAAGAGGTGGAGGGGAGGACCCTGAAGCTGAGCAGAATGGTTTGAGCTTCAGTCGGGAGTGTGGTGGTGGTGTGAAAGTCCCTGCCTTGTGCACACAAAGCAGTAGAAATCAACAGTGACCAAATATGCTTGCTGGGCAGCTGCCCCTGAGGTTCCGATTGCTTTTATCAATGTTCAATTCCACATAGTCACATACTCCATAGCTTTCAAGACCAAGCACTAAATCCTTTCAACTACCAGAGCAAACATTTGTTAATTAGTTAGCAGTTGTAAGTGGGATGGTGACCCCACAGGATGGCTATCATTTCATGCTCTGATACGAAGACCTCTTGCCCTTGCCGTCCCTCCATGGTCCCGCAGCCCTTCACCCACATTAACACTGTGCTTTTCTAGGGGACGCCACAAGGCAACTGTAAATCCACAGTTTTGCACTTGACAGATGGTAGCCTACAGCAGGGTTGTGGTGGGGGGCTGCAGCTGGGAGGATGTGGGCAGCCTAGTCCACCACCATTCCCAGTCCGCAAGGAGGTACAGGCTGGGACAAGCTGTGCCCTCCGTTCCCTTGCCTGAGTGGGTATTTGGTACAAAGCTTTGGATTATTTTTTGTCCAACCAAAGCTTCCTTTCTATTAATATTTCAAATGTAATTATTACTGAGAAATTACTGTACATCACTTCAGAAGGTTCACTTGGAAACTGAAGGATGGGAAAAAAACTTACTCAAACTGTATAAATCTCTGTGTTTCAGACCAGTAAGCATCACTTCAGAGTAAGGAGATTGTCCATGGATGTGAAGGGACCGTGCCTGTTTGAGAGAGACCTGCTACTATAGGCTACATCTCTCTTCTAACTATGGCCTTTCATGCTTGAGTCTGGCTTTTGCAAGGAGCTTTGTGCAAGACCTTTATGCTTTATATTTTCTTGATGTGCCCCAGGTAAGGAACCGTATATAGGCTATCTAATTTTTCATTGTATAATTGCTACCCTTTGTCGTGGCTGGTTATGTAAGGTTTGCAGTGTGAACAGGGTGCACTGCTGAAAAGCCGTTGTTTTCTAATACAGTTCTTTTAATTTAGAAGTCACAATACGAATATAAGGGAGGAGCAGAATGCTATTATTTCTCATTTTTCATTTAAAAAAGAGAAGATCAAAATAACAAATATAGACTTCTGCCCCCCCAACCCAACAGAATTAAAAATGTCTGAAGATGAGCCTTTAGGAATGAACTGAGTGAAAATATTGAACAAAATAGAGATGTTTTCCATTTTTCATGAATATTTTGCATTTTCCTTTTTTTTTAAATCAAACATTTTGACTACTTTTCCTTCCACATATTTGGCCTTCTCTTTAAAGCTTTCATTATAACAGCTTTGGAAAATTAATGCATTAAAGAGAGACAAAGAAAACAAAAGGAAAATAAAAATAACAAACTAACATAACTGCATTTTGTCACACTCTAGTGGGGCTGAAGGATGGTGTTTTTATGACAATCCTTGAAGAATGTCTCCTGGGATATCACTCCCAAGGGAAGCAGTGGCTTCAAGGCTGATAATCACAGTGTGGTATGATAAAAGCAAAATAGGATTGTTTGAGTGCTGGAGGTGCTCCAAACACGTCCTCGTGCCTTGTCTGATCGTTCAGCACACATGCCTTTGCACAAGACAAGTTTTTACAGTAATGCAAAAGGTTGTCACTCTAAGATAATTCCCACTTTTCAAGAAGAGGGGGGAAAAGCCACTATAGCTTGAGTAAACAGGAGAATTGTTTCTCTGCTTTAGGCTTCTTAAAGGTTAGGAGAGGCAAAAATCACCAGCAGTCAGGAACAGCTGAAAATAAGTCACTGAAAAAGTAAAACAGAAATAATGTAAAGCAAGGGAACCATGGCAGGGTCTTGGGTGTTGTTTAGTTTCCAGTTTCTACGACATTATTTTTCAGACCTCTCCCCTCCCACTGTGTCAGTGAGGCGGGAAGTGACCTGCCTACTTATTTTCTGGCTTCACACTTAGCAACAGGGTGACATGCTGAACAACTGACTGTGTACACCATATTGTAGACCCATGTGCTGTACAACAGACAATTGAAATACCTCTGAAAAAGTACATACTAAGTTTCAGATTTGTATTTGCTTTGGGAAGATAATGGCATTTTTCTCTCAAGCAAGCTTTTCTTTCCTTTCTCCACAGCATGATTATCAGGCATCATGCTGAAGTGGCACATATATTATTCTAATTAACTCCCTTAAATTTAAGGAGGAATGCCTCAGTAACTGCATGGGGCTCAATAGAAATTCCCCATGAACTCTGCACATTTTACTCCTCTTGGTATTTGCAAGCTGTGAGCAGCTCACATACATGCCAACTCCATTTGCAGAGCCAGCTCTAGACTTACTTCTTGGAATAAAGCTACGTGGCCTTTGTCTCCCATGACTTTTCCGATTTATGAATGTTACCGAGGAACCTTGAGCTTAGTCTGAAGAGAGCATGGCTTCTGATGGTGCATATAAGAGAATGTGTCTGAGATGTTGGAGCCACGAGTTAGCACCACTTACATGATGCTATGCCCCTCTGCAGGAATTGTTTTTTTTTTTTTTCTGTCCAGCATGTGTTCATCATCCACATTTCAAGAGTTGCCTGTGTTTGTCTTTGAAGTACCTTCATGACCACAGTAAACGCACAAGCTCCCTGCAGTGAGGGAAATGTGGACACAGGCAGCAGGAGTTGTGGGCAGCTGATGTGGACACAGGATGAGGTGCATTCATCATCTATGTGAGCTGACAGATGAAATAAGAAAGAAACAAAGCAGTTTGTAACCCTTAATTTGTTGTAATATTGTATCTGCCTTAGCTCTGAACACAACAGCATCTTCCTTTTCCTCTTTAACAAAATCCCACAGAGATTGCCTTGGAGAGCACAGTGGGCTAGGAAGAAGTAAAACTTAGGCTGGAAACCAATTGCTTTGCAGTTTATGAGCTTTCCAGCTCCTTCCAAGATCAACATGGCAAAACAATACGGCTACATACCTGCAGACAATATAATGACAGAGCAAATTGCTCTCACTTAAGAAATCCTGTGCTGCTGTACCCCAGAAGATGCTTTCAAAACTCCATGGGAGAGGTGAATAGATCACTTTGACACAGGAAGAGCATTTCTATGTGCATAAGGTGAAATGACAGCATTTTAACTATGAAAGCAGTCAGAAGCTAAATGTATAAGTTTCATGAGACATAACAGGCTTTCAAATCAAGCAACAAGCTTTAAACTGGAGGACACAACCAGACATACTGGAGAGAAAAGCTGAACCTAACACAGGATCTGCCTTCCTGGTCCATACTATTTTGTGTTTCACGTCCATATAGCCTGAAGCTTCAGCATTTCTTGGGAGAGAAATGTATGAAAAAAGAATGAATATTTGAAATTACAGCAAGCTGATGTGGGAATGAGGTCTTGACTGTGCTACAAACAGATCATGCTCTGCTTTCAGTATTAAAGACAAAATCAGGAGGGGAGTGTTCAGTATCAATGAGCACTCATGCATAGCTCTTTGCTGCCATGTGTGATGAGAAGAACTGACTATACCCTTTCAGTCAAAATACATTCTTCAAGATAAAAGCTATCTTTTTTCTTAAATAAATTATTTCTGCTCAGAAACGTGTCTGAAATTTTCAATTTTCCAAACAGAAAAAAAAAAAACACTTTTTTTTTTTTTTTTTGTGAAAACTTAAAAGCTGATTGAAGTTTTCAAAATTACGAAACTTGTGTTTGATTGTATTTTTCACTAAAACAAGAAAAAAAAAAAAAGGTTAAATCTTGGAGGGGCACTAACTATTATTGATATTTTTCTCTGAAAAATATTATCTGTGTCCTGCCCAACTTTTGTAGAGAATGTGTATTCAGCTATGCGCAAATGTTCATAGCTCCATGTACATCCACAGTACCCTCCTTCGGCTGTATCAGAAAGGCTTCTCAAAGGAATTGATTTCTGTTCCCAGCTCTTTCCCGACATTGTGTGTCACCTTGTAGAGGGCACTGGACTTGTTTGTGCCTCTATGCCTCTCCTTAGACTGGTCAATCGTTCAGCTTCTGATCTTCTCAGAGGTTAAATCCTTGGAGATGCTTGTGCCCAGGGGCAACTGATCTTCCCTACTACATCTCAGTGATGCAGTAATCTAAATAACAGTAGGCACAACTCAAAAGACTGTGCTGTATGCCACTACTGCACATCTAATCTCTGCCGTCTGTGACTGTGTGTGCTCTGTACGTATGTGTTCTTCAGCTTCTTAACCTCCAAATTCTGAAGTACAGCAGATTTGACGACTACATTGAATATTTGTTAAAGGCCAGCAGAAAGGATCCCAGAGGAGAGTCAACTTCACATGAAACACAAAGCATCCGTTGTGTTAACTTAACTCGTTTTAGCTGCACTTTGACAAGGTATCATTTGGCTTTTTTTCCCCCATTAGAGGGTGCCATGTGCAGTGCATCCCACCAACCAGGAATCAAGGAGCACTACCTCGGGACTCCTCACTGACAGCGAAGGTTGCAAACTGTCCTCATTAGCATGCAGCCTACTAAAAGAAGTGTAAGTAAGGCTTTGCATTACGAAAGGAAAGAGCCTGTGCCCCAGAATACCAATTGCTGCGAACAGCAATACTGCAGTGGAAGGCATTAGGTGGGAGAATGCTTTTGAGAGCAGAGTGTAAAGAGGGTTTGGCTGTTTCAGGTCAAGCACTTGATTTTAAGGGACTCCTAATCAATTTGTAGCCTAAACCTGGAGTGAGCATCTCTCTACTTTTCACAGCAAGGGCCTTGGGAATTGCATTTTCTCTTCAGGACTAGGGCTTCAAAAATGAGGGGTGATCTTTTGCTGCCAAGGTCACAGCTCCTAAGCTGAGCTTGTCTTGAAAAATCACTACAGGATTTTGGTTTGACTCTAAAGGGAGTTTGATGTGATGAGGGCAGAACCTAGCCAAACTACTGCCTGCCAAGCAAGCAGCAGGTTCAGGTCTCAGCCTGATTTCCAGAAGCTCACAGCTTCAAGGACTTGGGCTCAGCTTTCTCGCTGATCTCCAGAGGGGTGCCACTGGATCAGCTGTCCAAGTCACTCTCAGTCAGTCCACAGCTTTTTCATGAACAGAAGTCCAGTGAAAGAGCAGTCACCATCTCCATCCAACCTGGGCACTATAGTCAGTAAATACAACTGCATACAAATTTCTTTCCCCCTGCAATATGTCCTTGCATCTGTCAGAACTGATGCCTCTGCTCAGGTGATGCTGGAGCTCCCTAGTGCCACAGGTTCCCAAAGGAACTGAAACAAAGGAGAGATCAGCGAAGGGAAACATATGCTACACGTCTTCCCACCCTGCTAAGCTCTCAGAGTCTACTAGAGCCTCCAGGAGTGTCTGTTGCTTGTTTCAAGTCTTGATAGACATTTTGGACAGCACAGTTTAGGTTTGAGTCTCAAAATATATGTGTGAATGAAGTAATATATTTGGGGGAGTTGTGATAATAAATTACTTTCTGTATTGTGCTGAGTGTTAAGGTTACTCAGGCAACCTAGATATCAATATGCATATAACCAACTGGGTATTGAATCAATTACAGTTTTTCACAAAGCATTTGCATTCTGTACCTTGTTATGAGAGTGATCTGCTGTCACCATCAATCAGTATTTGCTTCACATATATAACTCTATTACTAGAAATAATGTCTCTCAATTATTGCATAAAAGCGTAGGTATTTGTACTGCTTTCCCATTGTGATGGTGGATTTTAACTGGCATGTTTGGTTCTTATCCATATACTCCTGTAGAGGAGGATTTTCAGGGTTGCCTTTGGATGTATTGTGTAGAGAAAGCTTTTGTATAAAATTTCAGTATTGAAAAAGGAGAGTCTGCAGGTCTTGCTCAGAATTTGTTCTCCGTCATCTTCTTTGTTAGCAGTGATGCTGAAATTGAAAGGTACAGTTCTTAAAGAGGCTCTGCCCTACTCATTTACAGGGAAAAAGTTACACGTATTGTATATGGTTCTTCATAGGCCTCCAGTAATTGCTTTTTAAAGCTTTTCTACATATCAGTTTCCCTCAGAGGCCAGAAAAAAAGGTCACAGCCATTGATGTTTGAAGATATCTAGCTGTCTTTTTCATCTAAGTGCTCAGGTCTGGGATCCAAGTAATGTAGACTAATTT
The DNA here is from genome assembly GCF_965140915.1 of Aythya marila. Lineage (NCBI taxonomy): Eukaryota > Metazoa > Chordata > Aves > Anseriformes > Anatidae > Aythya > Aythya marila. The sequence goes on along the minus strand of NC_139042.1, from coordinate 116,172,023 downwards.
TATTTATTATTATTATTATTTTAAAATTTATTAAATTTCAGCTAGGTTTATCTTCCTCTGTTGTTGCTTTTGACCTAAATCTTTCTGGAAAGGAGAAGTAACAGCTCTGATAATGTGTAATAAAGTCTTCCATTTTTTCACACTTCCAGGACATTTTGGGCAATCAGTTGGTATTTAGTTACGGACTTAGACATAAGAGTTAGAAAAGCATCTATAATATTAGATGCAAGATACAACAGTAGATGTAGCAGATTGGAAAGCAATACCTTTGTCCATGATCAGAGATGTGCTCTATGTTTCGTTCAGCCCTGTGAAAGATGACAGAATGAAACACCCTCTATCCAGACTGGTAAGGGCTGCTTGCCTGAGCTGGAGGTCTTGCATTTCTCCATTTGTGCTCCAAGGAAAACATCAGTCATGGTAATGGCAACTTAGAATGTCACACAAATGTTCATCTTAAGTACTTTGCTTGCATTTTTTCCCCCGCACAATTCAATGAGAGGAGACACATGATAAAAATTATCACTGAACCCTACTTGCGCACATTTGCAAATCTCTCTGGGAATCTATTTTGATCAAAATATGGTAAGGTAGAGAAACCCAGTCTCAGCTCATTTCAGAGACATGCTTAATTTTATGCATATCAACAGTCCCACTGAGTTTAGTGAAACTACAGAATGCTTTGAATAAAGCACACAGATGAAGCCTGTTACAAAACTGAGGCCCAGAAACCTGTGAAATCTGACCTGTGACATTTTGACCTCTGTTTACCAAACTCTCCTTCCCCTTTAACCCAAATAAGCTAAGTAATTCTGGAATTGATATATATCTCCAGAGAGGAGTGATAACTTTTCATGGCCACAGATTGTTAAATGCATAGATAGCTTCTCCACCCTCTAAATTTCAGTGCAACAATGAGAAATTAAGCTATAACTTAGTATAAACTGACTTTATTTGTTCAGTCTTTGCAACACAATGACTTTTAATGAGCACAATCTGAAGATAACAATTAGTGCAGATATCAGATAAGTGATTTTGGAGGTCATAGGTTTTGTCAGCCTGAGTAACTATAGCTTTGAGGAGACTGATTTTCAGAGGGTTTATAGCTTAGCACTTTCCAAAACTGGGGATCCAGCAGTAGGGATTTTAAAAGAGTATCTGTCTGGACATTGTGAAGAATCACTCCAAAATGGCAAAATCCTCTTGTGGCTAGGGCAGTAAAATGAAACAGATGAGAGACAACTGTGAACAAGAAATTCTGCAGCTATATTTATCTTCAAAGACTTCATAGGTATTGTCTTAATATTCTCCTGGTGCTAGTACCACTTTTTAACTTGATCAAATTACTCAAATAATAGAATCATTGTTTATAAGTATACCTGGAAGGATCAAAAAGAATCTTCTTGCTTTCATGCACCTCATTTTTTTTTTCAAAGTCTTAATATTAAATAGGAATTGGGACTTCAGGTTTTGGTCACAATTGTTATGTGCACTGTCATAAGGAAAGCAACGAAAAACAGCAGAGGGCAAGAAAAATGTGTAGATATTAGGTGAAAGTTTTTCACTCAGATGGTGGTGAGCACTGGTTGCCCAGGGAGGTTTTGGATGCCCCATCCCTGGAGGCATTCAAGACTAGGCTGGATGTGGCTCTGGGCAGCCTGCTCTAGTGGTTGGCAGCCCTGCCCAGAGCAGGGGGGTTGAACCTAGATGATCTTTGAGGTTCTTTTCAACCAAGGCCATTCTTTGATTCTATGAAAAGCAATAAGGATCTGGTAAAGCTGATTAGCAGGTAGAATAGGGAAATCTTCTTGACTGTTTGGAGAGATTAGCCAACAGAATTATTAATTTTATCGTATGCATATGGTGCATATTACCAATGGTGTTTTCTGTATACCTTTTCCTTCAGTCTCTTGATAGCAGTATCAGAGGGAATTATTGCCCATTTAGTCTTGTACACTACCACTAACAGTCGTTCATGCTTTTGGGAAAGAGAAACAAACCCATAAAGTCTCTGGCTTACTCTTCAGCACTATGCATTTAGGACTTGGAGAGTACCTGCAGAAAGCCCAGTCTGCTTATGTCTTTAAAATGGTCAGAATGCATAGGCCTATGCACAACAATCAATATTAATAGTTGGTCAGTTTTCCTAGAGCTGGTCAAATTAGTAATCTCCATTAGTTGCCCAGACAGGAAGTTGTTACCCGATTTCAAGTAATTTATGTCTCACACTCCTCCAGTATATGTTATTGAAAATAATTTATGCAAAGAATTATCAGTCCGTGCATTGCTGATTTTGATTAGTCATCACTTGCTAATATTTTTGAGATAGAACAGGCATCTAAATCACATCCTGCTGTTTCTGCCTCCTTATTGGATAATTAAAAATACAAACTGAGGTCTAATAATTTATGGTACAATTCCTAATTGAGGAGGAAACCCAAAATATCTCATCTTGGAATTATTAATTATGAAATAAAATCATCATCTGTTCTCTACTTCTATTGTTACCTTGGCCTTCCCAAAAGATTAAAGAACGGTCTGTAAATCTCCCAGCATAAAGTAGGGAGACTAGGTGATGTGGAAATCCAAAATGTAACTGTGGTTTTCGAGGTTTCCATAATTCCTTCCATAAAGCCAAAAAGCACAGCTCCTGCGTTAAATAAACTTATATTGCACATTACCTGGTAAGTTCAACTGATGAATGATGTTGATCCCCAAATAACTGTGGACTTACCACTTCATGCTTGCTTGCATAAACATTGACTCTCTGCAAAGAAAACTTCTAGTTTTTAATAAGCATTTGGCATGATATTTGATTTATTTTTATAACATGTTCTTCAGAGTTACTGCTGCATATTTCAAATTGCATTCTGATGGGTTTTGTGTGTGCATGTGTGTGCAGAAGAATCATATTTTCTCAGGTAAAACAGGCAAAAAAGCTCCATTTTTAATTCTTCAGATAAGGTGAATAAGTGTGCTGTTTAATTATGTTAAAAGTGAAAGCTATTGGACTCCCTACAATTTTTTATATTTTTTTTTTCTCTAATTTTCCAGAGCTTCCTTCTCTGAACACCTGGGTGTGGCTTCTCTCTGTTCTCATAAAATCAGTCTCATGACCAATTGCAGGAACACCCAGGGAACAGAACAAGGTATTGTAAAGAATGTTCTTTGTATCAGAACATCATTCATTTCAATTTTAAATTTAAAAAAATAAGTAAATGAAAAATAAGTACAGCCATATAATCAGTTTCTTTTGCCTATTTTAGTAAGCTTCACTAAAGACCTCACATCTTTGACTATTGCCCTTTATCCTGTCATCTCAATTCCTTGGGATTGTTTTGCTTAAATGGAAAAAAGCATGTTTAACTCCATAATACAAAACACAGCTGAAATCATTGACACTTCAATCAGCCTTTATTGTGTTGGAATCACAGTAGGATATCCCTTACTTAGACTGTAGTGACACTAAAGCAGAATTGATTTCAGCATAAGAAGGAATGGCAATTGTATTCAAATATATAAATCTCAGTGCAAACAAAGGGAAACATAGAAACAAACTTGCTGTTGGCAGAGTTTGTTTTAATTTTCAAATGTAATAAAATATAGGAGGTGAAAAGAAATAAAGAAGGAAACAAGATTAACTAATCAAATCACCTGCTGGCTGAAGTCTTCAAAGTCCTGCTGTTCAGAGGCAGTGAGTATTGAGATCAGTTACCTGAAAAGTGTGACTGCTACAGCAGAGCTTCTGTTGAGAAAAGCTTTCTCAAAACATTTAGAAAACATATTTAATCCTAAATGTTTCTGATCCAAATGTTACACAATTGAGAGCAGATCTATGATGTGAAAGCAGTATGCTGGCTTCCATCCATGAACGAACTTAATGTTAAAACAAATCACAGTGTTGTCTAAAATGCATGTTACAAAAGTAAGTACCAGATGACGTTAAAGCACTCCACAAATGTTTATGATCAAATAATTTCAGAGGAAGCCTGCAAGCATTTGAAAAAAAAAAAAAAAAAAAAAAAAAAAAGGCTAAAATAGCAACAAAGTACAAAAATAAACAATGTGAGTAGAAAGGGAAATGTGTATGTAGTCACAGCCCAAAAATGGTAAAATTCAAATAGTAGAAACAGGTGGAGATGGCTCAACAAGTAGCCCAGTGGATTATTCTTGGATTACTTTTAAATCTGTGTTCAAATCCATGTTTTAACTGCAACTGAGTTAAGCCCAATGACACGAAATTTTTGTGCAATGGGAAGTAATCCACGTGCTAAAGACCTCAGGAATCAGAAGAGGTTCATCTTATTCCTAGGTGATTTATGGAAAGCAAAATCTGCATCTATGTCCAGGCCCAGATCCTCCATCTGTCCTCTGACGTATAATCCTATAGCAGACACACAAACCTGACCATTTAGTTTTACTTATAGCACATCTCTGAGATGTACAACTGGAAAAACAAATGAACAAAACCAAAAAGCAACACTTCCATATACATGTAGACTACACAGTAGTACAGAATCTACTGGGATGATAAAGTTCTGATTTAAAGAAGCGACACAAGGTGCAATATTTATATGCAATTCATTGTACCAAAATGGCCACGGTGTCAGTGAAGCTCAGTTCCAATACGTACCCACACATATCCATATGCATACAGACTCCAGACTTTCAGTGTGAGGTTGCTGTTGATTAAAAGCTCCTCCTTGCCTGTGAAAAGAAAATATATCCCACCTGTTAAGTTGAGCTGCTGCCTGTGGGTAGGCAGAGACTGTGTGGGAAGACTAGGACATATGAGGAGATACATTTCAGCCCAAGCCCACGACCATTCCTGTCTGAAACATATTGGAGTTCCACATTGCTCACAGGCAGGTGCATTTTCATGCTTACAGCTCATTCCAAGTGGTGATGTATCTTTTCCACTTGAGTATATTTTCATTTCTCCAGGCCCATTTCATCAGGATGACCCTCACCCTTTCCCAGGGAGATGTTATAATTTTCTGGATGTGTTATCTTAACCCACTCAAGCGGCAAATCTCAACAAGTGCTGTAGCATGTTAGCTGTGAATGACACTGGGCAGCTGGTACAGTTATGTTGGCTTAGTGGCTACTGCTGGCTGTGCTCCCCACACCACCTCTGGCCTCCCAAAGCCAGTGACAGCCCAGTTGCTCCTCCATTCTCTGCTCCCTAAGGAGCCACACGCAGGTCTCCCAGCAGTGCACAGGTGCTCAGGGCAGGACTCTGGTATACTGGGTGCTGTGCAATGCAGTTTCTAATACAAAGAAAGTATAGACACAGAGCGACAGAGTGGGCATAGTAATGCCGATAGATTTCCTTAGTCCTTCTAGATGGAAAGTTGTACTTCACAAGTTACACTTTCTCTATTTAGCTGACTTAGCCTTGGTTAGGGCAGAAGGGGAAGACAAAGCAAAAGAAAATACCATCACTAAGATTTAGAGTGGCATCCCAGAGCAAGATCCACCTAGACCTGTCTAATCTGCCACTGCAGCTTTATGTACCTGCAGAGAGAAGAGTGAGAGCTTGACAAGTAAACATGGCATTCCCTGAGTGTTGTCCCACTCACCAAATGTATTCATTTCAGCAGATTTTCTGACCCTGGCATGGTTTGCCTGGTTACTCTCAGTGGGTGTACTATCCAGTGACTTGTCTCATTCGTGTCCTTGGCACAATGTCAAATTTTGCATCCCCTGACGTGTATGCATCCACAGCAGTGTGGTTCATGTTGTATTTTGACTCTCAGCTATGACTTCTTGTTTGATTTGTCTTCTGTGATCTTTTTGTGCCCTAACATAGGTTAGAGGATGTAACAGGTAAGGCATAATTAAAGAAACAGAAAACTTATATGTTCTGACAAGAAATGCCAGAAATACCCAACTCTTCTTCTCTAGCAGCTATAAGAGGCCAAAAGGTACAAGATCAGGTAACCTCAGTTTAATTTGTCTCAATATTTGATAGAGTTCATTCAGAGCAACGTACATGTTTTTTATGTGACTGGCTCATAGAAACAAATAATATTCTGCTCTAAGGTGCTCTTCTCTCAACATTGAACTCATGCTCATGCCGGCTTTCCTACCCTCAGCTGCAATGAGAGCTTCACACCTTTGCGACTTACTATCTGAAACTTGAGCAATATTTATTTCTACCTGCTCAGCTGACAGTCAGTGTTTCCTGACATCTTAAAGCTTAAACAGTTTTTGTGTGAATAGCCTTTTCTGTTGTTTATAAAAACAATGTAAGATACATGATTCTTCTTCATCTTCATGGAATTATGTTTACTTATTAATCTTAATTTAATTGATTCAATTGCTATATAGTTATTATTTCCTGTAAAGTTGCTTTCAAAGAGTACTTTTCTTCTTTGTTTTCTTGAATTCTTTGGATTCCCAGGTCATGCTAGGGGTCAGTATTTTGGCTCCTTCTCATCAGCAAGCTTTAGCTCCAGCATTCTGTCTTAGCTCCAAAAGTCCTGGCCTCCCTTATCAGCTCTCACTTCAAACCACTGTGTAGGTGCCTAATAAAACCAGAGGATCCAAGGGTCATAAAATGAATCTGGTTCTCAATGCAACTATTTGCAGCTGTAATTCCCATCCTTCCCATTTTCATAGAGGCAGACTTGCTTCTGTCTTCCCTGAACACTTCACACCTGGCTCCATCCTTCTCAGATCAGTATGTCCCCTAGACCTCCCTGGTGGGCTTGTCATGTTATTAGCTCATGTGCAAGCAAAATAAGCAAGCTGTTTGTCAAAACTTTGAGTTAGACTCATGGTTGTATGTCAATTTTATTTGCTTGTTGGCTGTCCCATTCTTTGAGAGGAAAAGGGAGTCAGAATTTCCCTAGCTAGGAATTTGAGGTTAAAAAAGACCTTATTTTCAAAGGGAAACAGCCATTCCTATACAAGATCGTGCTTTTCCAATTGCCCTAGAAGCACTCTTGTACAGCAGCCTCCTTCTGATCATCCCCCTCGTTCCATATCTGCATATTTTAAGTCTCTCAGCATGCATCATGTGTGAGTTACCAATTGAGCAGCAGAAGTTCACAGAAAGGACAGTGCTATATTAACAAAACTTGGCTGTTTATTCCCTTTTGTAAGAAACACAGCTAGCTAAAGCCTCCTGTCCCAAACCCTTTTCAAAATTGCATGCAGGCCATGCAGAGCAAACTAGGCCATTCCTTGGGTGAAATTTTAGCACTTGCTGAAGAAGACTTAATGGGGGAGGGAGCTAGATGATTCTCATAAATCAGTAAGAACCAAAGGATCAAAAAATGAACTCACATTTAAGTAATCTGTTGGGGGGAAGAATGAGTCAACATTGACAATGCATTCATCTTAACGAAGACAAATATTTATACCAAACAAAATTAACATATCAGAAAATTAAAGAGGAGCATATAATTAACAAAAGGCAAGGGAATTGGCATAATGCTGATAAATTCTTCATTAATAAAATAACTGCTTTAAAATGTCAAAATGAGTATATTTTATTCATAAATTGTGTAGAATTTAGCACACTAATTAAAGACATAGGCTCCGTAGCTATTTACATGGCAATTAAATCCACAATGCCAGTGACCCAGCCAAATTAATGTTGGCCTCAGCTTAAAAGTAGACTGTACAAATAAATAATTCACACTCTCGCTAGAGTCTTTGCTTAAGCAAACTGTTCAGTGTAAAAAATCCTGAGAATTATGAATGACTTTGATGTGCATTAAAGAAAATAATAAAATATAAAATAAAATATAAAATAAAATAAAACAAAACAAAATAATAAAATGCAAAATAAAACACTCCAATGTTTTATTAGAGACTTGCATTCCAAGCTAAGTTATATCAACAGTGATGGGAAGAAAGTGGGCACAGCAGGTTGTAACAGTTCAGCTGTCTTTTAAAAAAGCAACCAAATCTGCTTAGATAGTTGTAGGCAGCAGAATGCCTGCTCTTACAGAATCATACAAGCTCTTACCAGCTTCCTCAAAGTAGTGTCTTTGGTTTTGACTCATTGTTTACCCCCATAAAATTTAACTATGTTGGGGCTTACCCCAACTCTTGTTCGTAGGAGGAAAGGGGAAAATGGCAAGCAATATGCAAAGAGCAAAGTTCAAGAGCGAGTGGAACAGGCACAGTTACAAATTACTGTTTTGTGGTGGGTGTGTATGTGATGATGTGGGCAACCTTTTTCTTTCTAGGAGGTCAGAATTTGTCAGCAAGGAAGAGCAACATGTGAAATAGCCATATCAATGTAGCATGATCACAGCTTCCTTGAAAACAAAATCTCAAAAAGATAATCATGCTAGTAATGTTCCTGAAATATCAGCCACTTGCTCTTAGAATTCGGTGCAAGGTAGGGCACTTTTTCACCCTTGGCTGGATTGAGAAAAATGAGAATGGTGTTAGCTGATGTCATGACATGGCTCATATATCCACAGGTAGAGCTGCTGTTTGCCAAAGCTTTGTATCTACCTATACTTAATAAAATAAATAAATTAATAATAATAATAATAATAATAATAATAATAATAATAATAATATTAATAATAATAATAAAAAAACAGGCAGAACCACCAGCTGATGAAACAAGCAACAGCATAAATCTTGGGACAGACTGACTAACCAATGGAGGTCAATAAACATGAATGCTCTGCTGAGCCAGGTCAGGATAAATCCAAGGTGAAACAGTCAAGGAGGGGTCCAGAGCAGTTCTCATGTTATACTCTTCCTAGCTTACCAAAACCTATCTTCCTCCTTCCTGGTGCTCGATGCAAGCCGTATCCTATAGTCTTTCAGTCCCTCAGGAAACCTACTGAAAAAAAAGGGAGTAAAGGAGAAACATATGCTTGTACTAAAAATTCAGTTTTGATATAAATTGAGTCCCACTTATACAGAAATTATATATATTTTTTTAACTGTTGAGGGTAAATATACAGTCAGTATAAAGCTTATAAACCATTCTGTGAACATCTCAGACCTCAAAATAGATTTCATATGGGAGTTTAAGCATCATGCAGGTTATCTTCACAGAGGTGAATTTCACCACTGTATCTAGTCACAACCTGATTTATATGTTAGATAGACTGGACTAGATTGTATGAAAATATCAGTGAAACTTATAATCTTTACAAGTCAAAACAGCTGCAAAGGACCATGACACAGGTCCGGTTTGCTTCAAACATGAGTTTTCTTCAGCATGTCCCAAATGAGGGATAGAATATTATTATTTACATCACATACATGTAGAACAAAGCACCAACTTGTTGTGGCTCAGGGTTATGGGAATGAAGCATTCTAAGTTTTTTGCAATTATTTATAGGACTTAATAATGCAGAATGCTTCTGACTTAATTATTCATCTAAAACAGCACCTATAATCCTAGGTCCTTCAATTCCAGAAAGTTATTGATGGTTGGAAGGCATTCAGAGAAAAGTAACAGATGTGTTCAAGCATTGGAGAGACTGATTTATGTAAGGAAGTTACCAGAAATAAATATGAACATTGTGTTGTAGCTTTGACCAACCCAGAATGAAATGGGAGGCTGATGTGACAACAATGTATGGGGTTTTTGAAAGGTACAAATTCCATCTATGTAAAATAATTTATATATGGGTCATCCATGGGTAGTACAGTGGAATGTAAAACTGTGGGTGGAAGAATAAGGGAAAAAAAAAATCTAAACCATCAGTTAGCAGAGTTGCATCCCATGAGAAGCGACTAAATTATTTTAAACAAGCTTTGGCATCACATTGGGAGCTATACCATAGGGGAGAAGTCCTACATAATCAGGGACAGAAAATTAATATTTCTTCTCTATAATTTCAGTCATTCAGTACCACGGCTTCATCATTTCCGTTGTTGTTGCAATCTTTCTTGCCTTTTGCTTTTCGAGATCTTTTATGTTAAAAATCCAGCTTTTCAGAGTCATCATCAAGAGCAACAAAGAACTTTTTTTTTTTTTTTTTAAATCATAAAAGACTCAGCTAATAGTTATCGTGATTTTATATACCCTTCAGTAAAAAGGCTCCACAGCTTCTACACGTAAATGGCCTGTCTGTGTGCCAGTTATCTGTCATGCCATTCCTTTAACCATGAAGAGTTACATCAAGTTCTTGGGGGGAGTACATAAAGCCAGATCCCTCTGTCCCTTCCATGCTTTCCTCTGCAAGTTGATGAACTTAGCCCAGCTTTTAGGCCCACACCTATGAAGTACTGATTGTGCTTGGTTTGGGTGCACAGCATCCTTCAGAACTGACACTTCTGGTAATACTTCAGTAGAGAAAGGCATGTCAGTAAATCATAATGTATAAAGTCTGGTTCTGAATTTATTCCATAGTAAATTTTTCCTGATACAGTTCTGTTGATCTTGTCTCAGTCTTTCTTGGTTTTCAACATTTTATCTGCATGATTGAAGGCTCTCTTTTTTTTTTTTTTTTTTTGACAGAAGTTCCAGAATAAGGAAGTTATCCTGATATTGGCCTCTTCCCTGCTTGCAAGTCACTGCTACATGCAATTCTGCTTGGAATATATTTTTCCAGTAATGCATTCAAGCAAACATAATCTCAGCCAAGGTCATAATTTTGAACTGAACAAAGTAACAATTCTGTTTATGTGCTATTCTGACAAAAGCTCTCACAAAGAAAGCAGTTTCTGGTAAGCACAAGCAAAGCCAGTTGTGACCTGATCTTGCAAGCTCACACAAATCCGATGGCTTTGTCTGGAGTTCTTGGTACATGAGGGAATCTTTCACTTCACGGTCCCAGATAAAATGAGGAGCCAGTTCCTGAATGGACATTTTGAGCACTCTGCCATGATTAAGCCATCAGTAACAGTTTCAAACCCTTTTCTTCAGAGAGTAAATTAATAGAATTGCCCTCACATCTCCTCAAGAAATCTGTTCCTTGTCCTGGAGGGAAGACCAGTGGTATTTATGTCCTCCACTGCAGGTATTGCCTAATCTGTCCTTAAAGACTTCTCGCAAAATCCTTCCCAGGAAATCTATTCTGTCACTTCAGTACACCCAGTTTTAGCAACCTTTGTAGTTACATATAACATGAATCTTTCTGGTCATAATGTAAGCCTGGCACTCTTTATCTTCCTTACTGTAGATGTTGGAGATCCAGCTATTCCTCTGCTTTCTCTGACAATCAGAACTCACTCGACCTGCTACCATGATTTTTTTTATTACTACTAATTTTTTCTTTTTTTATTTTATTTTATTTTTACAGTTCTTCATGAAATCCTCTCGATTCTTGTCAGTTGATCTCCACATTTCTTGAGATGTTCTACCCAAAACTTGGCAGATGTTTAAAAGTTCAGCTGAAATTTTATTCAATTCCAAATTGAAGACAAGTCTTATTTCACATAGTCCCACTTATATCTTCAAATATGACATTTGCTTTTTCTACAACAGCATGACATTGCTGGCTTTTGTAGATTGTAATTCATTAAGATCCTCAGATCTGTTCTGTAGAAATTCTTCCTAGACAGTTATTTTCTAGCCTGAATTTATTCAAGTTGATTCCTGTCTATGTACCTTTCACTTGTCCCTAATGAATTACAGTCTCTTTTTGTTACCCCAATTCTAACACCCATCCACATCATTACAACTTTATCCTGTCCTCTGACATGCTTGCAGGTGCAGTTAGCTTGGTTATCATCTCCAAATTGTAATAAGCATACTCGTCAAGGTCATTAATGAAAATGTTGTGTATCACCAGGTCATGGACAAACACTTGTGCAACTCCAGAATCACCATGAAACTTGTCTACAAATGACTCATGTTTAATCTCCAAATACAGCTTTCCAAACAGCTTTATAAATCCCCTTGCATTGCTTCAACTATTCTGTACTTCCCTAGCTTGCTTATGTGGTCTTCCTGTGATATAACATTAAAAACTTTGTTAAAATTAAGATATATTGTGTGCATACTTTTCCCTAACCACAAACCCCATTATCATCTTCTGGAAATTAATGAATTGTTTGACTCGGTTTTTCTCTAACTAATCCTCGCTGGCTCTTGGCTCATCTTCTTGTTTTCTTTAATGTATTTACAGTTAGGTTGTTGGCTTCTTTCTTCCAGTAATTTGCCTTCCTCTCCCTTTTATAGTGATAGACATTTTGTTTGCCCTTCTCCTGTCATTTACATATGTTGTTTTCTGTGTTTTCTGTGAATAATTCCTTCCTACAATCTCGCCTGTACTTTTTGTACTTTTTATGTGCTTTTTGTCAGACGTTGTAATTTGTTGCATCTAGACAAGCAGAGACATTGTATGACTTGAAACATGTCGTTGAATCAGTTTTGTATGACTTTAAGTAACCTTAATGGAGAAGGCATCACAAAGCTGAATTTCCAGGATCATCTGATTTTTTTAATATTATTATTATTATTTTTAATATACATTGGCTGAAACAGAAACATTTAATAAAAACATAATTTTAAGCCACAGATGTCCAGGTTATGCTCAAGCATTGCTAAGACTCTTCAAGTACTCTGGTAGAGCTTGGTTCTTATAGTGTCTGAAACAAAGAAGGTAATGACTGTTCCCAGGAAAATGCAGAAGCACAAAAGAAAACTTCCTCCAATGTTTTTCTTCAAATATTTCATTAATTTCTAGGGGAAAGAAAAAAAAATTCTGTAAACTGTAATGAAGCATTGCTCTTTGGTCAATGTAGGTTGCCATTTCACCCCCAATGTTACTTTTATAGTTTCCAAACTTGTTCTTGGCCACTCTCCAAATATTTATAGCTCTCATATAATGCCTCTTTATAAGTGTTCTTGAGCAAATAGCCAGTCTTGTAAACTCTTGCACATGTGCTGAACTCTGCTACGTGAGGTAGTTAAGCATGCAAGTGTTAGCAACAGCAGAGTCCCAACATAAGAAGCCTACAACTTAAATCACACTGACAGACCAAAGCACCTGCTGGAAGTTTCACAGACGTACGTGGATATCTGTGCAGATTTAGAATCTTTACAAGGCAAAAGGAAAATGAGATAATGCCAGGCAGTGTAGAAGTCCAGCATAAAGCTGGGAGACTGCACAGAGTGACTTGGCAAATTAGATTCTAGGGTTCCTTGTTAGATGGCTGTTTCTTTTGTTTTGTTTGTTTGTTTTTGTTTTGTTTTTTAATGGTCTAAGGTAAGCTTGTCCTCTTTTGGCCATATGAAACACTCAGAAAACAGCAACCTCCATTTCTGTTAAACCACTGGGGAATATGAAAGTGACTTTCAGGATAGTCAGAGCTGTAAAAATAAGAAAAAACAATTATTAGATTAAATGCATTTTTCTTTCTTGTACAATTGTAACATTACAAAATTGAAATGTTTTCAGCCAACTTGGTAGATAAAAACTGTGAAAATTTTCTTTCTGTGAAGGTTTTGAGAAAAGGCAGCTGGCCACTTCAGCTCCATCAGCTGAGAAGAGTGGAGCTGGGTGTCTGGGCTCTGCCTCTCTCAGAGGACTCAGTGGTGAAGCCACTGCTGCTTTCAGCACTGAAGCATCAGGTCCATGTGTCTCCTCTGTTTGGTGGGATCTGATGTTTCCCGGTGTACATGCCATGTGGTTCACCACCCTGGGAACCTCCTTCTCTACTGCACCTTCCCAGTCATGTTCCCACCCTATCCCTTCGTGTCCTTGCCTGCTGCAGTGCTCCCTCCCTATTTCTTTGCTTTCTTCCTCTTGGCCTTCCCCAGCTCCTTTTTGTAGGCTGCCTTGTCTGTGGGCACGGGTGTGAAACGCTCCCCAGCTGCAGGACGGGAAGCAGAACAGGTATCCCCAGCTAGGCTGAGCAGGGGAGCCTCTGAGCCAGCCGGAGACCTTCTCTCACTACCTGTCAGCCTGTCAACCTGTCAGCTGCGCTGCCACTCAGCTGCTAGCCTACCATCTCCAGACCAGATGTTGTGCAGGCCTGGTTTAATTTGGTCTGAGCTGTGGTGCAAGCTTTATTTTTGTGTCTATTTTTCAAGTGTTTTCCCTTCTTGCTCTGTAATTTTAATGTTTCAGTTTCTATTTTAACCCTTAATCTACTGGCAGCTATGCTGAGTGTACCCTGGAGCCTGATGTCAGTACTCTTACCATACCGTTTTCCTGTCTATCAGAAAACGTATGTGCTGCTCTTTCCTTTCTGTTAGTTTAATGCCAGTGTATAATGAATTTACAGCCTTTACTTTGAAAAAGATGTGTCAGAGCAGAAGCAATTACTGCAAATTTTCAAAAGCATCTTACTTACATAGAATACTAAGTCTCCCTTGGATACCCAGGGACTTGAAGGAATTTAGGTGAGAAAAGGGAGTGAGCTACTTAAGTCAAAAACCTTCAAGGTATGTGAATAACTTATGACCAAACTGACAATGTCAAAGTGTTACAGGTATTTAAAACCTGCGTCTTGCTTGTCTTCAAAAGTTCCAGCAGATTTTTTTGATCCCACTAGGCACTCACTTTTAGGTACCATCCCTCATTTTTAAACACTTCAGTTGGAAATGAGCCCAGGATACTTTTGAAAATGTTTTCCTTACACATTTTTTGCCCAGTGTTTGAAGCAGGAAAGTTTTTTTTCCCCAGTTTGTGGCCTCCACAGATGTTTAAAATTTCTTTTAGCGGTAGAAGACTGACAAGTCTGATAACAGCAGGTTCTAACCTAATTATTAAATGTTAACCTCTCGAGGTTAAATAATCTCTTCTGGTGTCATTAAAAATGCCCCAGGAGTCCTGATATACCCTCCTCACATTTGCAACACATGTTTGAGGAGAAAAATAGTGCAGTTCTTCCCATTCCAGCCACCATGTGCAGACCAACCAGCCAGACAAGAAGCCTTTGTGCCATTAGCTCATTTCTTCTTTGTGTCCTGAGAGCACCCTGCTGTCAGACAAACTCTCTGAACCATCTGCTGTTCACAGGGGACTGAAGGTACGAGAGTACAAGAGGGCGTATTGTGAAACAGTAAAGCAACCTCCATCTAGTACAGAAAATCAGGGCCATTTTTGGTCCTGCTGCCAACGATCCCATACCAAGTGTTGTGCTGTGTCTCTGAATGGTTGATCCCCTTCTGAGACTTTTGAAGTGCTGCTCCTTGTGATGCTGAGAGGCATGACAAATGCTTGGTCTTAATGTCTCTTGAGCCATTTACTATGTTCAGATCTGTGTCTCTCTCAGACATGACCATTCTAGCTTATTAATCCCCCCTTCTTCCCCCCCTCCCCACCCCAGTGATATGTGTACGGACTGACATTTAATGGTACATTCACCCAGAAGAACAGATGAGATGTCTGGAACAGTTACAGGGAGAGATATTTTGATCTCTAATAGCAGTTGGGATATTGGGAACGGATGACGCATCCATCAGCTCAGTCAAACTGCTGGATTTTCCTGATGCAGTACGGACTTCTATTACAGCCTCATTGATAGTGTTCAGTAATCTCTCAATGAAGTGCACCATGTACAATAATTGACGTGTGACCTTTCTGTAGTGAAAAAAATGAAATCTGTGAACAAATCCAACTGTGCTGGGCCACATACCAGGGTTTGTGGCATAGCTCCACTGTCTCTAATTTCTCTTGGGCATGCAAAGAGGGGGTCTCTGCGGTAGCTAGGCAAGAAAGTCTTGTGGCTGTGCTGTCCTCTTCATGAGTTTGAAAAATTAACTCTCTCTCGTATGGAAACACTTCTTAACAGATTCAGATCCTGCTGCAGCATTTTGGTTTGCTCCAGGCTGCTTCCCCACCGTGCAGTGGCATCACTGCCCTCCTCCTACCATCACAGAGGCAGGACAAAGTTGGCAGAAGAAGGCTTCATTCCTCCATATCCTCATGCAGGGCTGAGTGCATGATACCATCAGCCAGGCCTTTGTGAGCATGCTGTGGCTGACCAGTTTATTCTCATTCACCTTGCTTCTCTACTAAACGTGTAAACCATGCATCTCCAGCTTCTGAATTGGCAGGGCATATATTAGCCTTGACACGCTGCAAAGATTGGCTTGAATTCCTTCACTGGGATTTTCTCCTTGCTGCTATTTTTATCAGGGGTGGCTCTTGCCTGGTTTTCACTCAAAAAGAGCGTTGTAAATTTCAGACATCATAGCTGAGATGAGGACTGTAACAGAAACATGCTTGTCGACCAAATGTTCGTGAGATTGGAAGTCAGTGCAAAAAGAACTGCAGAAGTGTTGTTTGGCTGTCTGACAGAGAAACTGATCATTTTTTACTGTTGCAGCAAAATTACCATATAAGGTTACTTCGAAGTTGTGTATTACATCTGACCTTCTATTTATAATATTATAAATAATAAGGAGATAGGGAGAGGAAAGCTAGAGGGTGGGGATAGAGTATCCAGGCTGTCTCTAATAATGTGTTTTATGATGTTTCTTTTTGCTTTTGAAAGAGGAATCAAGTGAGTTTCTTTTTAGAGAAATACAAGAAAATACTTTTTTCTGAAGTACCTAGGGCCAGGATCAAATTCTTTTCACAGGCAGAGACACACCATTTCCCTTGTCTTCAACAGGAGTCCTCTTGCATCTGAAGACAGCCCCTAGGCTCTACAAGTTTGATAACTTCCCAGTCAATGAGTGAATGTTCCTCTCTCAATTTTTATCATTCACTGACAAATTCTCTAGACACATCCTTTGTTAATCTGGAAGCCTTAAGAGAAAGCACCCCTCTCCCTGCTCAGGTATGTAAAAGTGAGATACATCTATGATTTTTTTTTTTTTTTAATATATGGAAGATTTTGATAAAGACATAAGAGATTTGCTGCCTACGGCTTTATTTGTATAGTTTTCTTAGCTTACCTGAGAAGTACAAAACTCAAGAGTATACAGCTGTGATTTTGCTCCTGGGTCTGTCTGTACACGGAGAATCAGTATACTGGTGTTCTCAGCTCTGTAACTCTGTGATTTGTAAGTGTCCCCCACCCCCCTTTACCTTCTAGCTGTCTGTTATCTATTCATCTCTGAATAATCACTAGTAACATCCGAAGCCTTTAATTTTCAGTGAGGTAGCAGTGAGGTAGTGCCAATATAGTGTTTATCTCAGTCAGTAGCTTTAAGGCTTCTTTGACATCATGGATTTCTCTTGCAGGACCACTTGTGTGAAATTAAAGAAAGGATCCAATTAGAGGCTGGGGGCCTTCTTTATCACCCTGACACCTTCAACCAGACCACAGACCCCCAAAATTATCTGGCATTAACATGGCACCAGAGGCTTGCCTCTAGCTGCAGGTAACACTGGACCTGTTTTGACAGTGCTGCAGTTTGTCTTGGTTTGTACCCTACAGCTATGCCTTGGTGGATTTACACGTGGACTGTTCCTCTGTCCTACCAGGCATTAAAGTAGAAACTGCTCTTTAAACACTCTGAACAATAACTCCTTCCCTACAGGCTACAAAGTCCACGTTCTCCTTGAATTGAAGGGAGAAAAAAAAAAATAGTCCTCACAACTCAGAGTTCAAGAGTGTGAATCATGAATGAAACCATACCTAAATCTTAGAAAGCAGTAAGATATAAGATGCACCTTTGCTTTTCATATTGTTTCTTAAAAGATTTCTTCCTCAAACCGTTGCACATACGAGGTGTGGAATTCTTCCTGTGCACATACAAGGTCCCTAGTTTGGATGTCATGCAGCCTATAAGGTCTGAAGGTGACTGACAACATGGGTGCCGTTTTGCGATGTCTCTGAATACAAGGTGTTTGTTGTCTCATTAATACCATGTTACGTTCGTGTCCTGTATAATTCTGTACAAGTCTGTACTACTGTGGGGTTGAAGGTTTACCCTAATTTGCCAGTTTCCCTGGAATAATGTTACTGTCAATGTGCTTTATTACCTCCAAAACTTTGCCATTATTTCCTAGCTGGGGGATCCTTTCTGCTTCTCTTGCTACTCGTATGAGAGTAAAATATGAATGTTGAAGTACACAAAGGGCATTTTAGCCTTAAAAGTTAGAGAAAAAAAAAAGTTGGAAAACATTTGAATTTTATTATAAGAGATGGGAGTTTTTGCCAATTTCTTGTTCATATTCATAAGGTATAAAGTCTGAGCAATACATGAAAAATGTAAGTGTTCATGTAACAAGAAAATGCAAGTAGACAGTCATAGTTGAGAATATGAATAAGGATCCCAGTAGAGTGTTTCCATTTCTGAGTATTAACTCAGACGGTAAGTTACTTCCAGTGGAAGATGCTGCAAACTGAAGTTTTCCATTTTTTTCTGAAGAAACAGACACAACATTGTCAGTGACAAAATAAACCTCCCACAGAATTTTCTTTCAGGCAGTCTTCACCAGCTGTAAAAAAAATAAATAGACATGGAGCTGAGATCTCATTGGCTCATCAGGACCTTCTCCTACTACTTCTGACAGTAGTGTCAATTTTGATTTTAGATTCAAAGAGCTGGAGAAAACATTTATTGCAAATTGGCATATTAACACTTACCATTAACACCCAGCAATGGCCCATCTACTGCAGAAACTAGAATGAGAGCCTGGTCATGCCTGACATGTTCCACAAACATGCGTCTAATCAGAGACTTCTCTTACAGTGATGATTTTGTCAAGGATGATTACAGGTCTCAGACAAAATAGCACATGGAACTGTGAAGACCCCCCACTGTGAATATTTTGGTACTTGCTTCAAAGCAATTGGCATTCTTTTGTGGTCTCCAGTAGCAGCTAGCATCAGTGTCTCCACCAAAAGTTAAAACACTTATAAAAATAGCTAATTACACAAACCTTTAAGAGAAGCCTTTAAGAGAATTTTCTTTGTAAGCTAAGCAAGCAGGAAGTTACTTAGGGCCTAAATCAGGAACACTGTTTTTCTTTAGAAAGTCATCCCCTGAGTAAGATGACAGTGTGTATTTTTATTATTCTGAGATATGACTAATTCCTTTCTATATCCTTCCTTGCCTCAGTCTTGTTGAGGTCAGCAAATATACAAATTTTGCCTTTTATCAGTCTGACAGTTATTACCTTTTTATTTCCTCAGGTATCTTCTTGTTCATCTGCTAGAAGATAGAGCGAAAAAGGAGCTCCTGACCTGTGTGGAATCATTCAGTATTTTGCAGGCTCCTATCTGCATGGCTGCAAGGACTAACAAATGTCTATTTAAAAACATTTATTTTTCATTGTCGTAAAGGTAAAAATCACCCACACAATGCAGATATTACACACAACAGTGATTCTGGTAAAAGATAGGTATCAGCTGGAAGCAGCTCGATGAGTTTCTTGCTCAGAGTTAGTTTATTTGAATACTTCCAACAAGACTATTATCAGTTTCATTTCTCTGAATGAGGCCTATTTAGCTTGTGTATCATTTTTAGAGGTGTGGGAAAGAGTTGCCCTTATAATTGGTTCATGTCCAGCCATGCATTTCACACATCGTCAGATGGCTTGTTCTGCAAGTACTTCTTCAAAGGACACACCTTCAGCTATTCCATTTGCCTGTGCCTCTGAAGTATGACACCTTTAGAAGAAATATGAGATGGCTTCAAAAATATTAGGGGTTCCCTACCTGGAAAAGATGATAAGTCATATTCTGCAAAGATAATATGTCCCTTCATACTGGCACAGATTGATCTTTGTAAAGCTAGCTATTTTCCTTCCAAGTTTGGGTTTTAAATTTCTCTCAGCTTTGTTGAGAACCATTTACTCATCTGTCTCTCACACATATACAAGAAATGTCATACATTTGATGCCTACCAATGCCAAAAACTTTCAGAGGCAGTCATCTTGTGGGTGCAATGAAATATCAACTAGACATCTCAAGCTATTCTCCAAATATAAATATGTGTCTGTAAATCACTCCTAGAGGCAGATGGGGCACAAATTAAAATTCATACAGATCTTATTAATAGAAAAAAAAATATCTCTTTGTAGGCCTATAACAAAAGCATTTTGGTGACTTACAAAATAAATCAGGGGAGTTATCTTTTCACAGGAAGTGCCGATCTAACTAAATATTTTTAATGATTAAGAGAAACCCTTTTTACTCTACTAATGGGAAAGTTCTGTGCTGAGGCACCAATGACATTGATTTATGAATAACTAGATATAAAAGAGCAAAATAATATTGAGCTTTCAAATGTGAAGAAGTATCTTAAGAACAACCTGCAGGTTTCTTGGACATTTTTACAGGTTAACACTAGACAGGGCCTTTATATGTAACCCAGAGCAACATTTTTGAATCATATCAAAGGAAGAGATCCACTTTCTCAAGATTCAAGTGCTCCAAAGTAATGCATACGGCCTGGTCTCATCAATGCAAAGATGTGGACACTTTCAAAGGATAATTATTGCATGTATCTGAGACTCCTGTCAGAGAGTGGAATGAGGCAAATGCCTTTTCTTGAAAGCAGGAATTCTGAAAAGTTAAGCTGGATGCCTAAGTAGTTATACTTCTAGTCTTTGACGGACTAATAGGGAAAATGGTGCACCAACCAGAACATGGGAAAAGTCTGAGGCCTGCAACATCTAAGTTTTACTGGAGAGGATGGAGGGGAGAGGATATGAGAAGGGGGAAAGGGTGGGGCTAGGGCGCTGTGCAGTGGGAAGTGGGCTGGGAAGCTAGGAGAGCTCGTTATCAAGACACTCCAGGGAAAAAAAAAAAAAAAAAAGGCAGGAGGGATTCCCCTCTAGGCAAACTGAGCTGTGTGTATGAGCTGGTTTATATATGTATGTTGTCTTCACGGTAACATGGGCAGCCCAGAGCTATCAAGGGCTGCCCTGAATATTGATCTGAGAGCACCCAGTCTAGACAGTCCCAGCATGAGATCCCCTGGATCCCCTCTGCTCCTCTCTACAACAAAAGGAGAATACAATGGGAAAATGTGGTGCTGGAAGCAAGTTACCATATAGCTAAGACTGCAGAGCTTCAAGTCTTCAATCAAATAAGGACAACCTCAGGAATGATGCTGTATATCAGTGGGGACAGGCCTGGTGTCCTGCTCTCAGTGGGAAAGTACAATTCTACCATGTTTTCACAAGTCCTTGACAGGATGTTGGTACTAGGTGATACGGATGATATCCAGTGTGTAAGGCAAAAAATCTATCACAGGCATTTTCTTCTTGATTGAATTTACAGAGAGAATTCTAAGGATACATCCTCAATTAATTGTCCTATTTACCTTCACAAAGTTTGCATTATCTGACTTCCCTACTTTGGAGGGGCTTGGTGGTCCAAGCCTGACTTTGTGCGTCAAAGCTGAGGGACATGGAAGATCTCCTCACCTCTTACTTATGCTGTGCATCCCAACCATTTCCTGCCTGCAGATGTGTGTGTGTCAGCTGGCTGTGCAATATGCATCTTGTACGTTCTGATTTCCTGTGGAGGAGAGTTTTGGTGCGTGGATGGTCAGAGAACCGTGCTGCAGATATCTCCCCACCAGGATACCCAGAGAAGCCAGACTGTCACAGTGCTGCCAAGTTAACTTGCACTGCCTGTCAGGAAGAGCCACGTACCTTCTGGGTGCAGGGGCTGCTGCACTTCCAAATTTCAGCTCCCATTCACAGCTTCTCTGCAGATCTACCACAGAAAACACATCCACAGGCATCAAGTGAGAAATTAACGTTGACATTTTGACTCAAAAATGATACCTCAATCAGTATCAGTGGCCATTGCACTAGACATTCATATGTAAGGAAACCTTTCCACACAGACTCTGAGTATGTGGCAGGACTTTTCATGTGGCCCAGAAAAGTAAGTATCTAGCTAAGGTTTCTGGCTCAAGAGATTGGACATCTTTATAAGCTAAATTTCTGGCCTCAGTCAAAATGGATCATCACACAGTTGACAGGTCTCTACGTGGATGCCTGACTGGTTTAGTTGGTTAGTCAAAAGCAACTGGTTTTGATGACAATTTCTTTATTTCCTAACAGGCTAGAAAAGTTCGTTCAACTTAACCCAAAGGTTGAAAACAGTTTGGGTCAATGTTAAATTATTAGGAACCCAAATTTCACTGTAAAATCTCTAGAAGACAAAGATCTGCTTTCTTTCCTCTTGGTCTTTGCATTGATTACAGTGGCTTTCAATTAAGGTCCCCAGTGAATTTTTTGTTAACACTTAGTGCATGCTGAGTAAATACTTTCAGAGCAAAAGGTTAAAGAGCTGGTAACTCAAAACATTGAAGCTCTTGTTTTTCTCTGAATCAAAAAGGAACACCACCTTCTTCAGACAGCACTGCTGGATTTGAGCTGTGGGTTTGGGGAGTCTGGGTACAGAAGATGCAAACCTCCCCAGGCTGAATTGTTACATCTCCTATTCACCCACAATAAACTGTTTTGTTGTGTTTCTTTGTTTTTGGTGTGTGTGTGTGTGCTGTTTTCCTAAAGCCGGTTAATGCTGGCTGTTTCTCTGTCTGCCTAAAGGTGCTCACTATGGCACCACATGCCAAGTACCTTTCAGCCTGGCTTTTTTTAGTGCCAGTAGCAGTAGCATTGCTGATGAACATATCAGCTGGCGTGAATACCCTCAACACCCCAGCTTGGCTGTTGGAGCCAAACTGATGGTGCAAAGCCTTCAACATTTTCATCCACCTCAGGTTAAAGCTACACAAAAGTCATTTATTACTGCCAATTGTAGTGTAGGTATATCCCAAAGTTTCCAAACATATGCCACCCTGTATTCTTTGTGCTTGTTCCATAACAGTATTTCACTGTAAATGTGTAATGCTTCCCCTCCTCCCTTTTTATATAGCCTGTTCTTCAGTTGTGCTAATCTCCAAAGACTCTGAATTTAAAGAGCAGCCTCATTGATTTACCACCTAGATCAAGGTAGAGGGGGAAAAAAAGTCTGGAAGCTAATGTAGATTGGATTGAACAGTTATGTGAAAAATGCACAAATAGTTAACATTAAAATGTGAAGAGCAAATTAATGGCATAATGTCAGAGTCACAGAATCACTGGTGGTGCAGCTAGAAAGGTTGAAAATAAATAAATCCTTACTGAGTGTAGTCTGTTTCATTTTGGTCTTGCATGAGCCATGAAGCTTGCCTTTTTCAAAGATCTAAAAACCTCAGGCATGCTGACAACTATTGCAAAGCACAACAGTACTATCCAGGCTGCAGAAGGGACTGGGTATCCCCAAAAGCCTTCCCTGTTCCTCTGATTATTTAGGACCTGCCAGCTACTTTCTTAAGCACTGTTGACTTTAGGATGGATAACCAGAGATGGGCTGTTTATCTGGGGAGACAGGGAAAGAGCAGGAGGGATTTGCCTACATACAGTGCTCCTAACTTTTTTTCCACCATCTCAGCATTTGGGTGATATGGTATTTATAGACACCGCTTCAACCGAAGGGAATGATAAAAGAAAAATAAAAACATAATTCATGAATCAAAGTTAGCCTACAACCAGCCTGCACAAGCTTATGTCTAGAGCTGTGGCTAGGGGAGTGCAGAGTAGCACCTCAAGCAAAATGCCTCCTGCACCTACTGCTCCTGATTAGGAAGCAAGGACAGATCAGGGAGCCCCTAAGTGGAAATGATATATGGATTATTATGCCTCAATATAAGGATTTTTCAGGTCTATATTCACTTAGCCTTCAGTCTTTTCCAGCAGAATAAATAAATAAATAAATAAATAAATATATACGCACACACACATATATTTTCTTGGCTTTGAAAGGGACGATTGCACCAGATTTCATCACAGTCCTTCTGCGGCTTTCTTTGAAGCTGAGCAGATAAACACTCTTATCAAGGTCTACAGGGACTCTGTCTAAACTCTTTAGATGCATTTGTTCAAAATGAAAATGTGAGCTGGCAGCAAGCCAGGCTTCCCCTGTCTTCTTCCACTCACTTTCTGCCCCCCAAGAGGTGCCATGGATGTGTATGTGCTGCAGATGGGCTTTTCCTCCTAGAAATTTGATCATCTCAGGAGCTGGGCTACTGTTAGAGAGAGAGCCTGGGACTTCAGCTAATCTCAGGATGGTTTTACATTTATGGCTACTATATTTATTCAAATTTTACCTTTCCTTTCCTAATTGTGTGGCAACATAAGCCTGTATGTGCCGGGGGTGTGCGTAGATCGCCTTCAGAGGCAATTTGCATAGCTTCTGTTTCGTGTCATCTGCTTTACCTGTACAGCTAGGTATAAATTCCTGCTGCAGGTCTGCTCAATTACTGTGGAAGGGTCACTGAGCAGACAGAGGCACGAAAAGTAGGCCATCAATAAAAATAATAAAAATACAGAACTTCTGATGCCCTCTGCAAATCTGTGACATTGCTCTTTTGGATGTCAAACAAGAACGTGTTCCTGTTTAGAAGATAAGCTCAGAGAACAGCTGAAAATCAAACAGAAATTTCTTAACTACCTTCTTGTCAGCTAAAAGCATCACCAAAGCTATTGTTACCAGCATATCTAGTGAGCCCTCTGCATGCAAATAATGCATGATTTATTTCACAAACTTCCAGATAAACCCAGTGATCATTTGAATTGCCATTAGTCTGAAATATACTACAAAACTAGCAAGAGGAGTACTCAGGAAACAAAAATTCAGGGAAATATGTGTGAAATGTAATCCTGTTACCATTTGCTACGTAGTGAGTGCTGGCATCATCGGTACAGGAAATGAATAAGCTGCAGATCTGGAATATCCCTTGGACCTAAGAGACAAGTTGTAGACAATTTTTCATTGAGCTAACCCCATAATCTAGACAAGCTTTCAAAATGCATAGACACTGCTCTCCTTATCCTGGCAATACCGCCCACATTTTTTTCCTTGCTTCATGTTTATTATTGTGCTTAATTGGCCCAAATGATTGACATGTTTCTTCTTCAATACAAATTCTCCAGGGTCGAGGGTTGGGGCTTAGCAAGAGGATTAGAAATAGTCCTTACTTGATGTTAATGGATTCCTGTCTAGTACAAAACAAGCAAGGATGAGAACAATGATACTGCTTTTTTTTTTTTTTTTTTTTTTTCTTCAATGAATTTGTTCATGTTTTGCCTCTCCAGTCCCCCAAATTAAATATGTTCTTTATATTTCCATTTTCCATGTGGCATTAAATCATGAGCAATTAATGTTTGCAGAGATGCAGTTTATAATCAGTGGATTCATTATTTAATGGAGGACCTATTTCTTTTTTCTTCTGCTCATGTCTGGGAAACCATTTTTATATTAAATTGTTACTTTCTGAAGATGCAACTGACACAAGCACGTGGAACACAAAGCACAAAGCAGATGGGGTTGTCACCTGTGAAGAGATTGAGAACAAGTTTTATTTCCCTCAAGAAAGCCTCTGTCTGTGTGCCACTATCATGAAAATGTCCATTTTCTGGCTCAAAGCTTAAGCCAAGGGAGCTTGCTGCCAAGTGATTACCTGCCTGTTTTGGCATTCACTGCTTGCTTTCTGTCTCAGAGCCATACATTCCTGGAGATGGGACAGAAAGTTTGCAGACTGGGATTCTTTAGGTGTGGCTGACAAAATCAACACAGTGGTGGTTCTTCAAATTTCCATTAATTCATCTTAGCAATTAGAACTACACCATGATCTGAATTCTTAAAGAAAAATAGTTCCAATGGCACTTTGTGGTAAAGTTGTAGCACTAAATGGACAGATGGCAAAAGTCACCCTTGAGCAGAGGGCAGATGAAAAACCTAACTCCACAGGACTTGAAATATAGAACTGAACGAAACCAAAGATAATTGTACCAGGTACAATTATCAATAAAACCACTTTCTTTGTACTGAGTATGTTTCTCATGCCCACTGCAGTTATATATAGGTTTAAGCATATGGAAATGAAGGTCTCCAGTTTAAAAGCTGCTTCTCTTCTGAGATCTCACAATGTCTTCAAGCTGTCTGTTTCTCATCAGCTTTATGAATCCTTCTCTTGAGTATCAACTTCAAATTAAATTCTTCTTGGTCATCATGCGTCTTCACACAACATGTGCCAAGCAGCGAGGTGCTCAGGGGAGCTCGCTTTTATTCTTGTTTAGTGGCACTTTCCCAGTGCAGAGACTTCAGATCACTTGGAATGCAGTTTGAAGACTTTAGTCCTTTTTCTCTGAGGTCCACAGAGGTAAAGTCACCTACATGGAAGGTCTCTTCCCACTGCCCCTTCCCTTTGGTGCCTCTGTCTTGGCTGTCACAGAGCTCTCAGACAATAATCAGAGCCTCCAGCTACCTCGCTCTGCAGTGCAAATACCCATACAGATAAAAGCTTTGACTTTTGCATTCAGAGCCTCAGGTGGTTATGCAGTAATAGTAGCTTTTAAGGAAAGGTAAACTATAGATAGGCTGAGCCCTGTCCCCACTCCATGGGTGAGCTGCAGCCTGAGAGCTCCGTGATATGAGTGAGCATCATCCCTGGGTGTTACCTGAAGGAGGAAGATTTGGCTAATGAAATCCAGAGCATCCCCGCCCTTTGCTGTAGTTTTGTTCTCTGCAGATTTTTTTTCTCTGTGTTGTCATGAAAATCAGTCACAGAGGCTACATTACAGAGACAGAACATTAGGGCAGCCGGACGTTTAATCTGACTCAGGATGGCATATATTTACTCTCTCTTCTTGTTTAAACTGTGCTGCATCACTTGTGATGAATAGCTTTAATGGCCAATTTTCCAGACTCTGCAGATTAACTATACTGCTGGGTGTTAGTGTTCTAGGAAGGTAGGGTAAGGATTATTGGAACTTTAGAGAGTTAAAGAGGAGATTAAGTGTAACTCACACTGAAGGTATAATAGACAAAGAAGAAACAAGTTAAAGGACATTTGTTGGATTTTATTTTATTTTTTCATTTTAAGAAGGGGGAGGACTTTAAAGAATGCACCTTACGATTATAGCTTTTACATCTTATTGACAGCAAGATTAGAAACTCTCAGGAAAACTCCTGAGACCTGAATTGTACAAAATACAGCAGCAAATGTTACTAAAAGGCCTCTCAGTTCTTGATCATTTTAATTTTTTTTTCTTGTGACTGAGCCTTTGTGTCACTTGATATGTCACACCTGACTTGCATTTAGTTTTGCTGTGGTCTGTATATTAATGTTGAAGTTGCAAGCAGAGAGAATAAAGGTAGAGATGAATGTGAACAGCCAGGAGTCCTAGGCTTTGAAATGACCCTCCCAAGAGTTTTAAGTGAAAACACATGTAGATCTTTAAAAACTGTAAATAAATCCTTCTTGATTGTTCTAGAATTCTTACCCTTTTTGTTCAGGTTTGTTTCTAGCCAAGAAACTGTCTACATTCTTAGTCTAAACATATCCCCCTTGTCTTTAATTTTTCATAATTAAATACACTTTCCATAGTGTGTAATCCAACTGGGGCAGGTCCACATGATTGTCTTTCCATGTTGTTGTAAATCAAGGCCCTCCCTGCAGAAAGAGGGAAGAAATCTGCAAGTCTGCCCAAGCAAAACACGAAACAAAACAAGACCCAAAACAGATTTAAATGTCTCCACATTTTGCCTATGACTTTAGTCTCCACAGCACTTGACTGAAACAACAAGCAAGGGCAGGCGCTTTTGGTGCCTTCGCTGTGGTTCTGCATGTGTTTGGAGAAGTGCATTGTTTGATGATCATGACTAGCCCTGTGGTCTTTAAAGCACAGCTTTCTGCATTTAGAGAGAGGTGGCAGTGCTTAAATATCTTCCCAAAGAAGAACAAGTGATCCTCATATTTAACTTCAGCATTTTCCAAGTGATGTCAGCAGTGATGTGGCTTTCTTTTACAATTTACTGGCAGCCTGCATATGTCAGAATTTCATAGTAGTCTGCGACAGAGATATCCAAATTACCAAGGCATTTCCTGTAACTCAGGAACAGATGAACAATGATTCTCCCAAGCTGAGGTTAAGGGGCAATAGGATGAGATATGTTCATTCATCTGCTGTAAAGAACTGACTTTGCTCATTGACCACTGCTATATTTGAATCTGAATAGAGTCCTGGATAAGGTTTGAAAACGTTGTACAGCAGAGATTCTTAAAATTTCCCAGTTGCCAAAGATAACTGGGATTTGCAGTTAGATAACTTCAGTATTTGTAATATTCAAGGTATTTCCTGTAGTAAGCACAGAAAAGCACAAATGAATGCTAAAACCTCTGAGATAGCTGTATCTGATTATCTTAGGTAAAATAGAGAAGTTTTCAAGGCCACTTCTCATTGTGCCTCTTTGCTTCTGTTTACCTAAACACAGAAGTATGAAAATAGAGATTGGCAATGAGAACAGAGGTTTGTGGCATTTCAGGTTTGACTGAAAGTAGGATCACTTCTGTCAACTTTGCCGTACGAGGACACACTGAGAAAGCTGGGCCTGTTTAGCCTGGAAAAGAGAAGACTGAGGGGAGACCTCATCACTGTGTATAAATATCTGAGGGGGAGGGTGCTGAGAGGATGGAGCCAGTCTCTTTTCAGATGTGCACAGTGACAGGACACCAGGCACAAACTGAAGCACAGGAGGTTCTGGCTCAATCTGAGGGGGCACTTCTTTGCTGTGAGGGTGACAGAGAACTGAGGCAGGTTGCCCAGAGAGGTTGTGGAGTCTCCTTCTCTGGAGGTATTCAAAACCAGCCTGCATGCAACGTGCTGTAGGTGATCCTGCTCAGCTGGGGGCTTGGACTGGGTGATCTTCAGAAGTCCCTTCCAACCTTAGCCATTCTGTGATTCTGTGATAATTTTTTTTCAGAGAAATTTCAGAATTAAGTGTTTGTATTAATTTCAAAAGTCTAACTGGTTCAAAGAGAACCCTTATCTTGGATGTATATATCTTCAGTTGAACAGATTCTTAATTTTGCTTTTAGACTTCTTAGCTCACCCTCTTTTAAGCTTAATTTATTTGCTGACATAGAAGATGGTCTTGTGAGAAGAGATCTGGGACCCATTCCCAATAGTTAGTTACCCATTTCAGGTGCTCCTTCTTCAGAATCACTAATACTTACAGGTTCTTAATCCCTCCCAAGAAAAACAGTGCCAGTCAATGCTCTGTGACTAGATAATGCTGAGAAAACAACAGGCATGCTTTCAGGGGCATGTCACGAGGAAGGAACAAGGGGCTCTTCTCAGGAACTCAGCAGACTCAGGAGAGACAGATTCAAACTTGGCCAAAGCATGCTGCTTTACCTCTTTCACTTCCCTAGGACAACAAAAACAGCAGGTCTTCATGTGTATTTGCTACATACTTTGACAGAGCCTGCTGATCCCTGCTACATGCCTGAAGCACCCTTTGACCAATGTCATAGTCATTGAAGCATGTAAATATGTATCCCACAAATGTACACCACTGGCCTTTTGAGATTATTTTATTATTCATTTCTTTTATCACTTTAACAGCTTGCACTGTCTTGTCTGCCTTACCTCGATTCTTGGGTTTACACCTGCAGAGTTAAAGAGAGAAATTTTCCTGTTTCCATTTCTCAGCTGCTTGTCCTATCCCACTGTAACTTTACTGTGATTTGAGTTTTCTGGTGCTCTGTTTCTCTGCAAGCTGCATGGCATACAGCTGCACAGCATATTTCTAATATTTACCAGGCATTTCTTCAGAGTGAAGGAATTTACCTTCTGAACTTTGGGTTACTTATATTCTTCATTGCATCTCATACATATTTTATTATTTTCTTGGGAAAAAAGGAAAAGCATCCATAATGTATAGTGCAGTATACTGTAGATAAATATCCAGCATTATCAGAGATTAAATTATACAATAGTTTAATATAAAAAAGAACTTTTAACCAGAAAATTTACCATCCATCTTGATATCAACGTACAACTGCAGATTTTATGTTAGTCCTGTTAGCAACGTTAACAACCAGCAAAGTAGAGGTCATCTCTCTCTCACACTTTTCAGACTAAAGACCATATTTGAGATATAGCTTATATTTGATGTCCCTGTTTGCCTTGCGCTTTAAAAATTTTCAGTGCAAACACAAGTTACAATAAGTGGTTTTCTCTACACGCAGCTCCCCTTTTTACCCGAACATGCTGCTAAGAAACCAAACAGACACTCCTTGCTCCATGAAAGGTGAAAAGGCTTCTCAAGTAGCCTGTGGTTGTGTGAGAGCAAACAGAAATGACTCACCAGCTGGTGTGGGTGTGCTGTAAGCAAGGGGATGTAATCCCACTTTGACATCAGGTGATGGATTTGAGACAGCAGAACTTTCTAGATTCCCCAGGTCTTCTTACAAACTGGCAGGGTGGTTTCCACCCCTGGCTGTGCAGGTTAGGCAAGCACATAAGTGTACTGAAGCCCAGGTGGGGGGCTGCTTAGATCCCAGCACTGATCTGGCTTCCTTTCACCAGCAGCTTCTAAACGGAGCACAGCTTCCAATGTGGGAAGTCCCCAGAGTGCTGAATGACAGAAATGGGAAGTTAATGGCAGAGGAAGGAACACTCTGTCTTGGTCTGCTTCTCGTGTTTTTGATTAACTGTGTCTACTGTCAAAGACCTGATGCAGGGCAGGAGCCAGTATGCCATTCCTATAACCCAGTAATCAAAACTACATGAACCAGGTTATTTACTCAGCCACAATAGCCCTCTTGGCCACTGTAACTCTAGTTTTACCAGGGTAGGAAGAAAGAGTAAAAAATCAGGTCCCGCAATCAATATTTAACTTGGTTTTCTGAGCCAAAAAGACAATAAGCAAAACCACAGCTGACGAGAGGGAGGAGAACAAACAGAAACAGAACTAATGGACATGAATAGAATATTGTCTAGTCAGTGTTTCTCTTGGCAGGTGTTGGGTGTTCCTGGTTTTCATTCTGATGTACAAACAGAAAACATACCACCTCCAGCTCCACAGTTCCCCCATGCAGCGTCCTGATCCCATGAAGGATGAGGTTCTTCAGGACAGATCATGGCTCTTTCAGTGCAATATGAGTGGGGACTGCAGGTGGCTTCTAAGAGAGAAGCAATATCATGAGCCCATTCTTATGAACATAATGTTCAGGTCAGTATTAAAGAGCCTTTAAAGGGGGAGTCCTGAGGTCAACATTCAAGAAAGTGGCTGTTGACGTTGACAGGCAGTACTTGCTTTCCATCCCAGGAGGAAATGTGGAAAGGATAAAAATCACTGAGTGAAAAAAAAAAAAAAAAAAAAAAAGAGAGAGAGAGAGAGAGAGAGAGAAATGCAGCAGAAGAATGTAAAAAGAAAACTCAAACAACAATATAACAAACACAACCAGAGGGGCTCTGAGATCTATAGAGGGCCGAGAGAGAGAAAACAGAGAGAGAGAGAGAGCGTTTTCTTCATAAAGGAAATTAATCCATCTCAAAGTTTTACAAAAAATGTTTCATTTCAGAAAAAGGACCCATAAATTCCAAAAGAATGACACAAGTTTTCTCTCCTTTTTGCTTCATTTACTAGAGGTAGCTTTTTTTGTACTTTCATTTACCTGTATCTTGTCGTTTCAAACCCAATTTACTGGATTAACCTTGTCACTCAGATAGCAAGGTTTAAGACAAAGATAAGCCACAGAAAGGGATTTCCATGAAAAATAAGTCTTCTACCTCCAGAGCCTCCCCCAGTTTGTACTTAGCCATGAAGACTCTATATCAGCTGACCTGAAGGACATACTGGCTTGATGCCTGGGTATAACTCATACATTTCTGAGTGCTGTCCAAAGGAGTCTGACAGCAAGCAAAACATATGGAAGCCTTTTCCTTCTTAACATTGGGGCCTGAATACTGAAACAAGAGGCCCAGCAAACACCAATACAGTACATCTTCAGATGAGTGAGGGAAGTAAAGTAGACTCTGGTTATGTCTGGGAACAGCCATGGCAGCAGTAACATGTGAGTGAGCATCAGGAACTTTGTATGCATGCAAAATTTTGCTGGTATCAGGCTGGTTTGTACACTCAGAAAGGCAATTTGATGAAATTAAGGTGTCTGAGAGTCACTGCCAGCTAATTTGAGCCTTGTTTGTGCTAGAAAAGTGGAAAAAGGTTTCACATGGTGAACTAGAGATGTTTCGCCTAAACATCGCCTAAACTGGCAACCCAAAGCTGTGGTACAAACCAAAGTAAAATAGGATGGTCATTGAATAAAGAGCTCTCACAAAGATCTGCAATAGCAATTCACTGTTGTAGTGGTGCATGAATTACATTTTTCAGCATCCAAATGATCCCTGAGCATCCTTGGGTATGAATACTGTCAAGTCCGGACGCAGCACCTTACAGATGCTGGTCTTGGAGAACCGGTGTTATGGGCCTCTGTTCTGGCTGCAGATGGTCTGGTTAAGATGGTGTCTGTTTAAAATTGCTAAATTTTGGAATGGGGAGGAGGAGCAGTGACCTGCAGTTCTGACCAGCTCCAGAATTCAGAAATACTGAATAACACTTTTCCTTCCTAGCACTCTCTCCTTTCCTCAATCAATCACAGAATTGACTTAACACCATGAAAGCAGACAATTTCATTTTACAGTCTTTTATATGTCTTCTGGTGCTGGAGCATTTAGGACTTTCATTTCCAGGCACTGTGGGCGAGAAACATACTCCTTTAAAAATAAAGTGAGATTTTCAGGCAGTAATCTCTATGCAGCAGCTATGGCTTTCAGAGAAAAAAAAAATGTTCAGACTAAAACTGCAAAGACTGTGACTGCTCATAAACTCTCTGTCTGCACTGGGCCTCATACAAAAGAGCCCCAATCTGGCTGAGACCCCTGACATTCCTGAATTTTAAGTGATAATATGATAAAGATATAATGGTCTTCTGCCTTGCTCAAGACAATCCTGCATGAGCACAGTTACCTAGATAAAGAAATCTGTGTTTAAAAACAAGAAAAGGCAGTGACTCTCCTGTATGTTAGCTGCTGACTGGCATCTTTCCAGACTCTCTAACTTCACTGGTTAAGAAGAGAGCAATAAATGGGAGATATTTAAGATTTTAATTTCTGCTAAACCCTGACCATGTGGGAGATGGTCCTATTTTTTCCATGATATATTCCTTTTATGTGAGAGAGAAAGCTCTAGTTAGTGCTGGAATCTCTGCAAGATGAGTGTTCACTGGTGAGCAATTCATATTTGCAATATCTGCATGATATAAAAATACCATTAAAAATATACCTCCTTAAAAAGAGCAATTGCCAAATGCTGTCTTCCACATTGCCTTTGGGCCTAGCAACTTTATTTAGTTTTTGTAAATGTTATTTAGCATTTGGCCTGCACTGCTGTCACAATTCCATTTAGCTGTCACGGTCACTTTAGGTGATGCTAGCCTGAGTTGTCCCATTGCAGATACTCTTTTGAAGGTACACCTCGGCCCACGTGGCAAGAGAGCAGAGCAGAGCATGCAGATAGCTTATTGCAAATTAAGGATTATCACCAGTACAGAAGCCAAGAAAAAAACTCCTAAAAGAAATATTTCCTGATGCCATCTGCAAAGCAATAGTATCTCCAAGGCTTCCTTTCCCTCTAGAGTGGGGAAACCAAACCTGAAGAAGACCTAGGAACCCCTCTGGTTTATACAGCACTTTCTTTTTTTACTCTGGGCAGGTAAAACAGCATTTCAAGCTCAAGATAGATACAAGAGACTACTTCTAGTAAGGGAGTTAATAGCAGCAGTACCTAGCTGTGTGAAAGAGAAAGGCAGTAAATAATGAAGTGCTGATTGACTGAGTGTTCTGCTTTTAGGCTATATCATTTTAAAAATATCCAGATTTGGTCAAAGTTTTTCATCATCCAAATCCTTGCTAATGAGGGACAGAACCTAATGACCAACTGGCTTTTGTTGGTGCACATGTACTTCACAAAGCCTCCCAGTAACACTCAGTGAAAGGCTGACGGGGAAAGAAAATGAAGGAATCTATTTATTTATTTATTTATTTTTCTTTAAGACAAAGTTGATGTGCAGTAAGCATCAACACTGTTTCTCTTGAAAACATGCCTGGACTCTCTGTGTGTGTGTGGACACAGTGTTCTTCAGTCATGGCTGTTAAGAGTGAATGAGAGATGCACAGCATTAGTGGAAATGTTCAGCATCTTTTTCTTGATCGGGCTTTTTGTGAGAAAAAGGGACAGAAAGGGAAGAGAGGAAACAGGTTCAGGTGGTAAAATCCCTTTGGCATCTTCCTTCATACTTAATTTTGCTTTCATGTTTCTTGTTCTTAGTGAAAGTGAAAGCAAGCTGGCTGGAGGAAAAAAAAAATAATCAAAAACAAGAATCACAGAATCACAAAACTAGACCCAGCACTCCAAGTGTGGCCTCACCAGCACTGACTGGAGTGGAAGGATTACCTCCCTTTACCTGCGGACAACTGTCCTCCTAATGCAGCCCAGGACACTGCCAGCCTTCTCTGCTGCTATGGCACACTGCTGTCTGATGTTCAACTTGGTGTCCACCAGCACCCCAGGTCCTTTTCTGCAAAGCTGGAAATAGCTTGTCATTCTAGAAATTTCAGCCTCTCCTCAGAAGAGGGATTTGTGTGGGCACAAATAATTGCACAATAAAGACAGAAACAACATTCTTTGCAAAGAGGCCTTTAACCATATGTCCATTACAGCTCTGTCTTTGTTTTGGTTTCCCTATATAACCACTTGGGTAAAACAGAGAGTGCAATTGCTACGCTGGCTCTCAGAGCACAATATTTAGCTCTTGATGCTAAAAGTCTTGCCTGGTTTTCTTCAGAACTACTGAACTGATAAAACCAGGCTAAAAGGTCTCACTGCCTCTTCTAAGAG
This sequence comes from Aythya marila, assembly GCF_965140915.1. Classification (NCBI taxonomy): domain Eukaryota; kingdom Metazoa; phylum Chordata; class Aves; order Anseriformes; family Anatidae; genus Aythya; species Aythya marila. The sequence goes on along the minus strand of NC_139042.1, from coordinate 116,137,424 downwards.
TGTACACATGTGTGAGTGTGCATGTGTGTGTTTTATGGCCAGCAGTTTTCTGCAGCATCTCTTGTTTACTTTTGTGATGGGCAGTAGGCCAGGAAGACTGTCTGCCTCCAATCTAAATGAGCTTATGACTTTACAGAACATTTTTCACTGACATTTTGGGGATGAGATATATGGACAGGCTATCTGTGCAACTCTAGAGACATCTAGAGAAGTGAAGACTTGGACAGCTCTGAGCGCCTGCATATGCTGTGCTGTGTGTCATATATACAGGATTGATTATTCTCCTTTTACTGCATTAAAGCAGTGTGACCAGCTTGCCAGGACAATGTTAAGAACATTTGCATGTTCCTTTGAAAAGAGCCTGAAGCTATCCTATGGCCTGTTGCACCAATTCCCTAAATGTATGTTTTAATTTATGATGTTGTCCACAGGTCCTGACAGCAGGGCTAGCAGACTGCATCACTAAATTAAACAATGGCCTGTTCCCTACCAGGCAAATTGATGAATGAGAGATAAGGGCATAGAAGAGTAAAAGAACATAGGAATCTAGCTGTCTATCCTTTGCTATTTTTTTCATCACAGGTAGGTCCCCTGTACAGAAATTTTATTTTAACATGGAATCCACTTCAGCTTCACTCTATACCTACCTCATTCACAGTTATGAAAGCATCTCCAGAATGAATTCCTTTATCTTCCCATCAAATAAATATATTAAAAAACAAACAAACAAACAAACAAAAACTTTAAATTGATGTTAAGGCCTGATTGATGTTAAAAAAATAAGAAAAAAAGTGTAATTTGATGATAATGAAACCAGTCTGTCCTTATTTCACCCAGAGCTCCAGAAGATTGTATAGATCATTTATGGTATCAACTATTACTGGGTAATGTGCTGCAATAAAAGAGAACACAAGATGCATTGGATAGTGGCAATAGATTGATTTAATCAAAAAGTCTGTGCATTTACTCTGAATTTCATTCCCTTTTGCAATTTATACAGAGAACACAGGGCCTCAAGCCAGCTTCCCTCGCTATGCAGTGTGTATGTAGTTGTGGCTGTCTCTTGTGAATCACATCTTTTAAATTTTAGATGTCTGCCTACTTGTCTACTCAGGACTGCCAAATGAAGCACTAACAAATCATTTGTGAACTCTCTCTGGCTCAGTCGGAGCCAGACATCAGGTTAACCAGGACGTTGGGTTAAAGTTCATAAACGTTTTAAAATCATATACATTTTTAATTTGCCTTCTGTCTCCAGTCAAGAGCGGTGTACCTGTGTCATAGTTTCAAGCAGTTCTCTTAGACCCAAAATGCTTGTAACATGCTTTGAGAAAAAGGAAAAGAAATCTGAATTTCCCACACAATTTGCCTGTTTCCCACAGCTGGAACTTAAGGAGAACTTTGAACATCATGAGAAATCTGGTAAGTTGTGCTGTGTGCCTCCAGACCTACAGCACTGAAGGGAGTGCCAAGACAGAGGATTTCATGGAAGAAACAAGAGGCATGAATCTACAGACAATTTCTCTCCTTGCCCCCTGTGGAGCTTTCGGTTTTGTTCTTTCATCTAAAACAAGAAAAAAAAAAAAAAAAAATGCCACTCAGTAACAACAACAACAACAAAAACAAATAATAAAAATAATAATAATAAAGATGCAGATAAAGAGTACATCCAGCTTTTTGTGTATTGAAAATTTACCAGCAGGCAGAATTATTGGTGCCAGCAAAAAATAGTTTGACCAGACAAAATGCTCTCACATGTTTGATGTGAAAAAGACCTTTGTGGATTTGAATGAGGAGTGGGAAGGGTAGTGAAAGGAAAAGGAAGCTTCAGGTGCAAATGACTATCATGCTGTTATGTTTGCAGCCTGTTAAAAATGGTACTCTTTCACTTTAGAAACTCAAAAGGGAGGGATCGCTAATGTAATGGCACTTTTTAACTTAGGGAGTGAAAAATAAGATCATATTTGATGAAAAGTTACATTTTCAAATCCTTAGCATATATCTACCAAATTGGAAGCAAGAAAGAGAAACTAACATCTGATTTTGGTTGACAGGTTTGCAGCCAATACTATTTCCTTTCCTGCTATTATTTTCTAACGTATATTTTTCCCTGACAGTCTTTCCATAGCAGTATGCTAGCATTAGCAGAACCCAGAAGAAAGACCTTGGCGATTTGCAGGAAAGAATCATTCTTATTAGATGACGTCAGCTGCCGGCTGGCTGCTGAGATTTACAAGACATGGTTGCAAAACTCAGATGTTAAGTGACTCCGTCTCTCTCCTCCATGTTGCTTCAAACTGGAGCAATGAAAGTTAAGAAATAAAAAGGAGGAAGAAAACTCCTCCAGTATTGATTTGTTGAATACTGTTGAAAGCATGACCATAAACAGATAAGTACATATTGTACTGTCTGGTTGCACCTCAGAAAACATCCATTAGACAACATCCTTTTTCATAATGAAAGTCATTCCAGTCATTAAAGATGAGCACTGTTCCTGGGGCCATACCCTACCAGCATTTTATGTGCACTTGTGATCTTGTGGACTATACAAGTCCAATGTTTTGCATGGGACTACTCATCCTATGAACTAGCATAGCTCACAGAATCACAGAATCACAGAATCACAGAATTTCTAGGTTGGAAGAGACCTCAAGATCATCGAGTCCAACCTCTGACCTAACGCTAACAGTCCCCACTAAACCATATCCCTAAGCTCTACATCTAAACGTCTTTTGAAGACTTCCAGGGATGGTGACTCCACCACTTCCCTGGGCAGCCTGTTCCAATGCCTAACAACCCTTTCAGTAAAGAAGTTCTTCCTAACATCTAACCTAAAACTCCCCTGGCGCAACTTAAGCCCATTCCCCCTCGTCCTGTCACCAGGCACGTGGGAGAACAGGCCAACCCCCACCTCACTACAGCCTCCCTTGAGGTACCTATAGAGAGCGATAAGGTCGCCCCTGAGCCTCCTCTTCTCCAGGCTGAACAAGCCCAGCTCCCTCAGCCGCTCCTCGTAGGACTTGTTCTGCAGGCCCCTCACCAGCTTCGTCGCCCTTCTCTGGACCCGCTCAAGCACCTCGATGTCCTTCTCTTGGCGAGGGGCCCAAAACTGAACACAGTACTCGAGGTGCGGCCTCACCAGAGCTCTTCAAGTTATTGCTAAAACAGCATGTAGATCATTGCATAAAATGATAATAACAAAGAAATCACCCCAATGTGATATGCAGAGCCTCAATGACACTTAGGACTCATCCCCAAGATGTCTACTATTTTTGCTGTCATGAACCCAAATTATTTTTCAGAATCAGATCTGAATGGCTAAGTGCCACTTGTGCTGCATTGTGTCTGTAAGGTCTTCAGTAAGACTGAAGATCCCTGCCTGGGAATGAGCCAGGTACTATATTCCAGACTCATGCCCTTTGGGGTTTTTCTGGCTCGGAGACACACAGAATGCATCCTGGGGCTATTTCTAAAATTATTACCTATAATTTCCATTTCCATCTGAGTCCTGTAATTGGACTGATGCTAGTAAGGTGTCTGGCTTCTCAGGGAGGTACTCTAGAAGAAAGAGTCTAACAATATTGTTAGAATATGCTTTTAACTGTATTTTTAAATATTTTCTGTTTTATTACTCCATCACTGTGACCCAGTAAGGCAGGGGTTGACTGTACAGCAGAATAATTTTGTTCTGAATTAGGAATGGAATTATTACTTGCCAGGTTACATTAAAATAATGAATTTTTACACAAATTTCCAAATTCTGGATTCCCCAACACACACACACACATACACAAGACCATTTTCTGTTCTGCATATATGTTAAGCATGTGTGTCTGCATCCTAAGTCAGACTTTTTGCCTGGCTGATCTTCCTCTACCTCTACTTACAAAGCCTGATGCCTCACGTCTAATTAAAGGGACAGCTACAAAGACATGCAGCTTCCCTCTTTGCTCCCCTCCCAGATGATTTCTGGTAGCTTTATCTGGTATACAAAATCACAAATGTACAACTTTCCATCTCTTTACTCAACTAAGAGTAACTCAACTGTTCTGTGGTATGATTTTTGCATGACTCTGCCTCTCTGAGTTGCAGGAGCTATTTTCACTCAAAATCTTATAACTACCTCATCAGGCAAAACTGTTGTGCTTCCCAGCAGCTGATGATGATCCGTTTGGGCACCAGGCGGTAAAGATATAACTGTTGGAGATTTCATTGCCACTGGGGCTCTGCATGAATCTACCTAAATCCCAGTGGTACCATGAGCTGAAGGTAAACTCAAGGCAAAGCTGTTCCCCTCCTTTTTCCAATACATTCCTTGTGTAGAAGGGGAGGTCTAATCTCATGTGTACTGGCAGCGAAGGACCACTTTGTACAAGAAAATAAATCACAGACAGAAATGCTCATCTGGAGCCCTTAGTCTGTCACCTCAGTTCAAGATCTACTGCATAAGGAAACTGGCTGATAAGCCATGAGATGGCAGCTATTAAAACTATACTTGAAATTCCAACAGCTAAGAAGCACAATATACATACATCATACCATGGCAAGCCAAGAGAGGAGAAGCTCCAGAATACACCAATGGTGCTGTATCCTCAGGGTCCTACCTTTCCAGCACAAGGTAGAAATGGTTCAAGCTTATAGCCCTGAGTACCACGGCACCCCTGGGAGCCCTTGCTATCTCTTTTCCTCTCAGTGCCAGGTATATAAATTAGGCAGCATCCACTATCAGGAGTCCTTACGGCTTCATAATTTAATGAGGTCAGGCCTAGGATTGCAACTGAGCTGCTATGGCACTCAGAATTGGTAACCTTTCCTCCTTCCTCCCTATCTCTCCTTGTCTGTCTCTGACAGCATACAACACACTAAATGCCTTTGCAAATTTTGGCTCTAGTTGCCCAACCTCTGACAGGGGACAATAGTCCTTTATCTCACAGGGTTGCACTGAGGACTCAGAAGATTGTGAGGCTTTCAGATAAGAGCGTAATGGCAAGATAAATAACTGGGAATAAACACAAGCATTGCCAACTCCTCTTGATATGCTGGAAACACACAGTTCCCTAGGTTCCCATTTCTCTGTGTGCAGGTATGAGAAGTGGAAAATGCTAATTCTGCCACTAACTCAGTAACAAGCTTTGTCATGACTGAGCATCATCCCTGAAATATTGAGGGGAGGAGGGAACCTTTGGTTGGGGAAAGAAAGAAAACCCTTCTTTCCCAAGGATTTCTGTTGGATTTCTTTAAAAATGACAGCCGTGTGACACTACCAAGCTGTCTGGGATGTTTGAATCAATGCAGGGAAGATGGATTAGTGATCGGGGTTTGATGAGATAGTGAAGAACATGCAGCTGATTTCTGAACTATATGATATAAAAAAAATGTCTGCTTCGCAGGTTTCTGCAATGTGTATGACTGCTTTCTATACAAATATAAATACATGAGAGGGAAGGACACTTTTGAAAACTACTGTAAAAATGTATCTGTGATGATTTACTGTCAGCCCAGTCAAGGACACAGTGATGTTAAATTTTTACCATACAACGCTACTGTAATTGGGTTGAACTTAATTAGAGATGTGCAGCAAAATCTTTCATGCTGCTTTTCCATCATCGGGGAAATTAAGACCTCTGTAACACAGATGTTAATAATAACAATGTTATAAATAAGTTTACAGCTGACTCCTTCCAAATTTGCAGCAGTGTTTGTCCTTTAAAGGGTGTCACAGTGGATGTGGCGCCAAAACCTAATCTATTATAGCACAGGGAATCTGTAGTCTATAGCTCAGATCCTTTTATAACTGCAGTTTTTAAAGTTATCACCAGATGTGTGTAATTACTTGGAATTGCTGTAAAATCAGTCTCTGGAAAAGGAATCTATTATTATGACTGTAAATTTTTTTACAAGATATGGAAGCAAAATTGTGCTTATAAGGTTCTGCTCTTTGATTAATCTGAAGGCTGACCTGTTAAACAAATTTAACATTTTTGTTTACATTAATAGCTTGATTCTGTTTGCTTGAGGCAGAGCCTCAAACACTAGATTTGGCCAGTTTATTCACTTGGATGGTGCTAATATGATTGAGGTAATTATTTGTTTCCTCACACTCAGCTTACTGGCACTACTCAATGATTAAGCTGTAGTACTTTGTCCCAAAAAGTTAACAAAATGAATTCCTTTATAGTGAGTTTGGTAAGGAGGTTGCATATTTATAGTTCTCCATAAAAGTTCTGTAATAAAACCACTAGGTCTTGATTGTAGGCGATTGTGAAGTCCATGGTTTGAACTTTTTTTTATTATCTGAAGTTTTTCTGGATAACTCCTGAAGCTGTTACACGTATAGCTCTACTCCAAAGCATTTTCCTGGAGTACTTGGAGGGTTTTCAAAGACACTTAGAGTGGAAGGGGATAAGATATTACCAAGAGCTATTAAAAATACCCAGACATAATTATCTAAAGAGTTTCACTTGCACCAAAACGAGATTCTCAGTATGCCTATACTTCAGGAACAGTCATTCACACACAAGATAAACACTATTGTACATATGTTTTCCCACTTTCCCTGGAAAAGCTCAACAAAAGTGAATGACAAAGCATGACGAATTTTTAAATGCTCCACAGTGTTATAGCTAAGTCTGTATGAAACAATAAAATATCAGCAAAACACAAATGGTAAAACTTTTGCATTTAGCTTCTACTTCACAGGACTAGCTTACAATGACAAAAGACCAGCACATTGTCATGCCTTACTAATCACAAATGCTGTTTCCAGTTTCACTTTGACTTTCTTTTACTTCGCTGTAGAGTTCTTGTGAATCTGCATTTCATTGTATGAAATGACTCTAAGAGTCTGGCATTAAAATACACAAACTTATGAATTGTTGTGCTACACGTAAACTTGAAAGTATCTCTGCTATAGATTTGAAGAATGTAAGAAGCACGTTTTACATATTAAAGATCACTTCTCCACTCATATACTTTTCCCCTTTCTATTTAATATTCTGCGGTTTAATATATGACATAAAGGCCAAAAATATTGCTGTCCTTTTCAGATCAGAAAACATAATATAGAATTTATACAGAATGCATGAAGCTGTAAATATAGATCTGGATTTCAGCTTAATGCCTCTTCCTCTGCAATAGAGATCCATTTTACCTCTACTATGGAAAACCAATATGTACCCAGTGTTGAGACACAGCATTCAAGAGCCAGCAACTAAATGCCAGGCACTGGGAAAGCATGGCAGCACTTCACAAAGACATTAGCTTGGTTGCTAATGGCAGCTTTACTGTTGGCTTTGACCAATACAAAAATAACATAGATCTCCACGGAGTATTGCAGTCAAGCGTTCAGAATCTGGTGCACTTAGGGACTATTTTAATAAAATGACGACAATAATGAACTGCAGTTTGACACAGTGTGGGCAATAAACTCAATGAAGTCTGAAGCAAGCTTCCAAAAATGAGGCAGCCAGAGCAAAATACATTGACTGTTACATGGCTAAAGCAAAGGAAACTACCCAGGCAGTAGACTCCCATGCACTCAGCAACGGGAATAATCCTAAAGGGAAGAGTATTTTCTCTCATTCAAATGTCAGTGACCAGACACAGATATCTGCTGCCAGTCAGAGCAAAACAGAAGCAAATGTAACACTATAAGTGAAAAGTACACAGAAACAATGCAGAGAAGAGAAAGGCAAATGGGAACAGCTGGGCAGTCTGTAGGAGAACTTTCAATAGATGTTTTTCCCTGGGTTTCCCCAAGCTGACCAATAGATACCTGGTCACTGGGTGCAGTGTAGATGAATCCTGACTAGAGAGACTAACAGCTAAAAGTGAGGATGGCAAAATGTGTGAGACCCAAGCAAGGTGCCACCTAATTAACCAACAGCAGTTTTCATGAAAGTTGTGACATAAAAAAATACACCTCCTGAACGTAGAGAAAAGTACAACTTTTTTCTGAAACAAGTTAACTTTCTAGATAACAAGTCCCCATCATATGAAAGATTGAAATTCTCAAGATTTCAGACAGCTACTTAGGGACAAAAAAAAAAGGGACTGCATGGTGCATCACCATCCCAAGCTAATGACTTCAGTATCATCACCCTTATAGGCCTTGTAATTTGATGCAATGACTGGAAACAGAGACCTAAACTGGGGGACTGGACCCTGGACATGGTATTCTGAGAGCTAAATGCATACTTAGTGCTTGAGAGGACTTGGGGCAGGACTCCTTTTTATGTCATTTTGTGGGGACAGGGCAGTGACTGGATCTTTGCAAATAGAAAAGAACAAAACTGTACTTTTCAACTTAATGGAATCTCACTCTTTGCAGAGATTTCTGGTATGCAGCAAAAGCAGAAGAGACACAAAAATGAATCTGCCAAACTCTGTTCTTATCAGCTTTTGGTTTAATTCCTTTTTTCTCCAGAAAAGGTCCAGCCCTGCTCTTAGAACTATGGCAATGTTCCTTTCTTACCTTTTTCTGTTCCTTTCAAGACTTCTCTCCTACATGAGAATTTCACCCTAAATTGTCATGGTCATCTGAGGGCAACAGCCTCTTTCTCTTAAAAAACTTCCATATTTGAATAATTTTATATATGTTGAAGCTCAAAGGCAACACAACCAAAGCTCAGGCTTAACTAGGCCTGAGAATGAGTTAGCAAATTAATGCATGAAAGCAAGTGCATGCAAACAATAAACAAACCAAACGAATTAAACAACCAAAAAACTTGTGGAAATTTGGAGTACATTTCTACATTGATATCTATCTATGTAGAAACTGATACTTGTCTTTTACAAAGAGTACCGCTAAGGCCTACTGAGCTTAATGAAAGACTTACTTCATGCACCTGGGAATATTTTAATCTTATTTGCCTTAACACGAGACTTCCTCCTCCTGGTGATGTAGCTATTTGGGAAGTCCAGTGGGCAAAAGCTGCATTGTAACATTATTTCACTGTGGTTCAAAACTCTGTAAGACAAATGTTTCCTTCCTCCTAATACCACTCCCATTTTTTAAGCAAAGGAGGAAATATAGTCATGAATTAAGATGTTAGACGTGTCTTTCAGAAATACAAGTTTGAAAACAGAAGAGATGTCAGCAGCAGAGTTCAAAGGAGCCAAACTCAGAGACCCAAGAGCCTACATTCAGCCATACATAATGCAATGCCTTCCTAGAACTTGTGACCCATCACTAAATGTTCTAGAAAAGAAATGTGAGTTGGGCAGTACAACAGCTATCTATTTCTGCAGCAGCAGTTAAACTCTGTTATATTGTGTTACAATATAGTGAATATTTTATTTTTATTTTTATTTCATTTCAGGAATAGATAATTTATACCAAATCCTGTCATTTTTAGAAGTTCTTTGGGAAACTAAAGGTGCTATTCTAGAAAACAAACAAACAAACAAGCAAAAAAAAAAACAAAAAAAAAAACCAGCAAAACAAACAACAACAACATCAAGCACACAGAAATCTCTTGGTGGCAAGCACAACATAAAGCACAATGAAGCATGGAAGAAATATATCCTGCTGACCCATTCACTCCTTGATTTCCTGCCCCTCCAAAACTCTAAAGGCATGTGTACTCTTGAATCCCAGACCCATGGCCTAGCAGAGAGGAGGTTAAACACCAATTCAGGGGGGTGATACACCCAGTAACAAAAGTCACCTAGATTAATAAAACAGTGTGGATGAGTGATGATGATGGACTCAATTGGCAGCAGGAACCTGATTTCCTGGAAGCAAAGGATATTAGTGAGCAACAGGGAAAATATTCAAGTCTTGGAACCATAAGCTGTTCTTCTGGATCAAGTGAGGGCTATTCTTGGTATAGACTTCAGGATAAGACAGAAATTATATCTTGATTTCATCCATGTCCCGAGTCTTTAGATAAAATTTGGCTTGCAAGGGTTGAAGGAGGTTTGAGATTTGTAGGCTGAAACATTGAGCTGTTTGTTTAAGGAGAAATAAAAGAAGCTGATATTTATTACTTGCATTCTTTTCCAGATCTCAAAACAAGTGGTTTGGTCTTTCTGTCTACCCAGTGACACTAACTAAGGAGCAGGATATGCTTTCAATTTCAAGCTTCATATTTTTTTAGCCTAAAATATTTTCAAAAGGTCACTCAGGTATTTTGACTTGTATTTTCCCTGAACTGGGCCATAACAGGGAGAGCTTTATTATTATTGCGTATTTTGTTAATATTATTTATTATTTTAATGATAAAGATATGTTTTGGCAGTGTTGACTACAAGGCTTTGTTTAAAATAGATTTCATTGGCTTATGGTCCATTTCTGTACTCAATCATGGAGGTGATAGGGAAAATTTTGGCAGCTCGTTACAACTGAGACAACATTAAGAGCAATCAAGAAGTGTTTGCAGTCTTTTCAGTCACATGGAAAATTTTATCTTCTTCTAAACCTCTTCTAACATGAAGCTGTTTACTAAAAATCATTCAGTTTTATGAATATATAAACTAGCTGAAGCCCTTGTTTTCTGTCACAAAATAAAGGCAACAGAAAACTTTCAAGCAGACTTAAGCTTCACCTTGTTCTAAAGTGTGCCTGAGAGTTTCTTCTTACCCTTCACACTCACTTATCAGCTTCCTCTGTTTTCCGGAAAGTGGATGTGTTTTCACAGCAATTTCCTTGCCTATGATAATGTGATTTCTCTTTTCATGAAATTTGGTCGCAGATATGGTGAACCCCCTGTGCCAACACACAAGGTGTCATGCAGGACCACAGCTGTGGGACTGCCTCCCTGGGACCCCATGACCTGAGCAAATGGTGGCACGAAGCTCAACAGAAAGTGCATCACCACTGTCATCTCTTCTGGACAGGCTGCTTTTCATTTCTTAGGTCCTCTTTTGCTGGGTCCTCTTTCCTTAGGTTATATGCAAAACAGCTGAGCCTCTTCACCTTTCTCTGTATTGTTTTTCAGGAATAGATGCACGCGGCATGCTCAACTCCTTTCACTCCTGTCACACCACAGCAATCCTGTCAAGCTGCTCCTTTGAATTCCTGCTCACTAGTTTTTCATCAGCAGCGACCTCTGCACTGCTTAAGTCAGCTAACACCTCATTTGCTTTCATGTGAAGTACCTCCTGGGTGGAGGGTATTGCAAGCGGCAGGTGAGTGAACCACGGCTGGTCGACTGATGAGCTCAGGCTGACAGTCTGCCATCCATACCCCCTCCCCATACCCCCTACATCTAATTCAATTTGCCAGGGTCTGGTCTGTGCTTGTAGAGAAATACATTGTAGATTTGTGGGCAATATCATCTCGAATGGAAAGAAAGTGGTTTTCTCACACTATCTTAGAAGAGCTCCTTCAGCACTGTGTATCTGGATTTTGTCACTGTGTCTTTTGAGATCCACAGACTAAACCATTCTTTTTTTTTTTTGTCCCTCAGGTCTTTTTCCCCTCAGTTACTTTTTTCTTCTGTTCCTCCCTTTTTGAATGTATACTTTAGTATATAAGTGTACAGTATATAAAATGCAGTCATTTCAACCTCATTGAACATATCAACATTTATTTTTTGCCCTTTTCTCTCTTACTTTTGATTTCAATGAGGTCTGAGTTTAATGGCTCCTTTATAATTTTTTGCTAGATGGAACAGCATGGTGGTTTGTAGCCTTAGGACAGACATTGTGGAATATCCACCATATTCATGTGGTCTCTAATATCTATATTTTTAAATAACCCCCTAGACCTTATTGAGAGTCTAAAGATGCCTTGGGACAAAGATTTCAATAAGGCTGTGTCTCAAACAAATTAGAAAAGTGCTCTTAGAATGATCTGGGGTAGTTTATGAATATATCGCTTGTCTGCAATTGCAACTTGGTTTCTGGAGTTGATTGAACTTTCCACTGCAGTAGACTGGGAAACTGCACATAGTCTGCTTTGTTGAGGGAAAACTCAATTTCCAGCTGATAGGGGGCAATGTACTAACTTGATTGCTAGCAGCCAGCTCAGAATACATTTGCCATTCTTTGCTACTGCTTCTGTCTTTGTATTTTCTTCATCCATTTTAATCATCGATGTCCCTGAAGCTGGTGAGTGGGGTCCTCATGAGGAGTGTTTCCTGTGGAATTCAGAATATGTAGAATTTATTTGACCTCTGCATCCCGTTGCATACAGGCATGCCTTGTATTTCTAGTCAGGCTTTCTTTATAGCTAATAAGTTCAAGTAAAAGAATAAATAAGAGAAAATGATCCTTCCTTTCTGCCAGCTGGTCTTGCTTTATGCAAAGATGTTTGTGATGCCCCAGGGATTGTGTTTGGATGGATAATCCCACAAGGTTCTTGTTGGTGTTTTGTTGATGTTTATTCCAATTTTTTTCTAAACCTATAAGCAACTGGCCTGCAGTCTGACATCCATTTGAATCTTCTCGAATATATTACATACACACATGCATACACATACACACATACATATACCTGCAAAAATACACACACACCTACCCTAGCTCCATTTGCTGAAAATTACTGCTATTTAAAATGTTTTCAGTTTGTATTGGGTCTAGGTCAGACTGGTGTCCTGTTCAATATCAGTCTCTGACTAATATCTCTGCCTGCTGATGCAGCCATAATTGTGTAATTGTCAGACATAACAAAATGATCCATCAGTATATATTTTTTACTATTATCTGCCCATGTATGCATGCATAAATCTCCTTCTTATATATATATTATGCTGTTCTGAGACCCTCTGGCCTGATTTCTTTGGTGAAAAATATATCGATTGAAGGTTTTTTTTTATGGTTTATGTCCAACACTACAACTTTACCTGTTATGTACTTCCCTTGTAATATCACTGACAATGGCCCGACACAGTAACATATTTGAGGCCAAGAAAATGCTGTGGTTGAATTCAGTAGAAAATGAATCAGGCCATTTCTTCCTTAGCTGCAGAAGTCTGCACCATAGCATTTCTTAAATCTTTTAAATATGAAGTAATAATAACAAATAGGAATTAGTTTTTCTGTTCGTGTATTAGTTTGTTAATGTATGTTCTGTTTTAAATTCGACAGTCTTTTTGCATATACTGCAGCTGAGTCTGGCTATTGAATTTAGAAAGTTCTAGAAAAATAAAGCCACTATATTTGTTGGACAAAAAATAAAACTTGCCTTTCTCTGGCTTTGTTTCTCATCACAAACTGCACCAGTGCAGATTCACTGATGCCCAATAGAGTTTGTGCTCATACTGGAACAAGGAAACATTAGCAAGAGATTGTCTTCTATACCAAACTGTCTATCTGCACTAACTGTGCAATAACTGAAGGTGTCTCAGATCCTGGCCCTTTGTCAAAAAAAAAGGTCAATTGATTGAAAATTTATTAAGGCAAGACACCAAAAGATAGGCAGATGATCTTAGTGCTTAAACCACATTTCCTTGGGAAACTCAGCTTAACAACAAAACCAAGAAAAAAACACTACTGCTAACTGAAATATTTTATCTGGGATTAAAAATATGCTTAAAAACAGTATCTTTGCTAGAGATTTTCACACAGCCAGGCTGACTTGTTCATTGAAGTGCCTGATACTATTAACTTCTCTTTCGCTTGTCCAACTCATATTTGACAAATTGTGCAGTCCTTTAGGTAATTGACAATCTGTCTATTTTGTGTCCTGCAAGCATCAAAATGGTCAGCTTCCATCTGGTCTGCTTTTAAGAAATGTTTCCCGCTTCAAAGTCCATGGGCAGCATTTTCCCCATATTGCCAACAAATTGCTATCTCATTTCACTTCTGACCCTTCCTGTCGCCTTCCAATAATGTTACAAAATAATTTTTCCTCCAAGAAAATCTCTGGAAAGAGCTTTTTCTCTGACTGCCAGCCTAAAAGAAGCCTTATGCCCAGTCTTCCACTCATCTTCCTGACATTAGCGCTGGCAGCTGGGTCTCAAACAGACTGATACATTTGGTGTCCTGGAGGTAGGCTGCATTAACCTGAGGTGTCATACAGCTGGCAGGATGTAAAGGAATACAACATTGCCATCTTATCTCCAGCTTGGCTGGGTGTTGATTGCAAGAAAAATCTCAGAAATATAAAAGCTGTAAAAATTTTCCTTTCCTTCTCACAACGTGTATCAGCATAGAATTAATACCACCACTCATGGGGTTGGTGAATGCTAACATTACCAGTAAAGCATTGCTACTTTTATTGCTTTTATTAACCCTTTTAAATACAGGGAAATTATTTTTTTAAATTAATTAGTGTAATGAACATAAATCTTGGGTTATCACAAATGGAGCTAAAACCCCTTGATCTTCCCTACTGTAGTTTATATTCTGAGTATAGCTAAATACATTTTTAAGATTCTCACTAGGAAAAAAAATAAAGACTGGGAACCTGAACCCTTCTGGCATTTACATTTGTAAACTCAGGGGAAAGAAAAGTAAGGTTTTTTATTATTATTTCTTCTTTTTTCTTAACATGAAAAAGAAAACACCCAAAAACAATTAAAAATAAAACAAGCAACAAACAAACAAAACCAACAACAAAACACCCTTAGAAACACTGAATCCTGCCTGAACAACAAATCTCTGCCTCAGGATAAAGCAAGCAGAAGCAGAAAGGATGAGTTAAGTGCTTAATTCCTATCAACATTCAGTAGGATTCTGAGAATTTATTGCAGATGATCTGCTGCCCATTACTAGGAAAGTCTGGTCAACCAAAGGGTCTTGGCTTTGCAGTAAGAAGCTTGTACAGTTATACTTACAACATAAATAATTGTTCTCAGCAGGGTACTTGTACTCCATACCTCTGGGGACTACAGGCAGAAAGCAGTTGGCTGGCCAAGGAGCATGTAAGTGAAGGGGTGTGCTCTCCTTCATCTGGGCACCCAGCTAACGGTGATTTCAAGCAGCTGCTGGAGGTGAAGGTAAGAGAAGCAGTCTTTGAGAAAGACTGAGGCAAGTGTGGTCATACTCATACTGGAAAGGATGTGATGCATTTGTTTTTGCTTCAAAACATATTTCCTTTTTTTCATGACCTAAAACTGGTGGCTTTGCTGATCAATTCAGTGTGCAAGAACACCAAGACATAACTCTTGTTTTTGAAATAAAAGGGGGAGCAAACCACCTCATACAGCTCGAGAATATGAATTCCTCCCCGCTTGCCACTAGAGGACACATGACTCATTCTTGCAGCTCTCCTGAGCCTACTGCTGCTGCAGAGCTGTCAAGATCCAGAGCACTTTTAACCTTACCTGAAAGCAAAATGGATAGTCAAAAATCTCTGCAATGGTACTATCTGTAAATGAGAGAACTGAGAGTATAAATCAAAGACTTTTGACTCTCATTTTGGTGGAGCGGAAAATAGAATTGTTCAGCTTGAAAACAGAGAAAAAGAAGAGCAGAGTATTGGGTATAAAGGAGATGGACAATAGATTAGCCTGAAGACTTACAGAATCACCCCAGGAGTGCACACCTGAGGTTTTTTGGAATACCTGAGTG
Organism: Aythya marila; assembly: GCF_965140915.1. NCBI lineage: Eukaryota > Metazoa > Chordata > Aves > Anseriformes > Anatidae > Aythya > Aythya marila. The sequence continues at coordinate 116,121,965 of NC_139042.1, read as the reverse complement.
TGCTTGGAGGTACACCCAGCTGCCTGAGTTCCCCTGCCCCAAGATTTCAATAGAGCAAGGATGAAAATAATAAAGGGATTTAGAGTTGAAGATAAAAAAAAAAAATCATGCTGAAGAAGCAAGTAATGTTCCTTCCCAGTGATAATTTCTCCTTCTATCAGTCAAGAAATGGATACTTTATACATTCTTTAACCTCATTAAAAAACAGAATTGTTTGAAGAAAATTAAACATGTACTTCTAATTTCAAAAAGTGCAAGAACAAAATCCTATTTTTATTTTACATCAACACTGATATTATCTTTTAAACTTGCATACATAGAAGGAATATAGCAATGTATAGCTTGATACACCACCAACATTACAGTGAGAAAGTATTTTTCTTTAGTCTGGCAGCAGTAGGATTCAGAGGGGCTTGCGGTAAATTATAACCAATACATAATAAATTCTTTCTCTACGTATGCACATTCACGACAAGTGTTTTTTTTTGTTGTTGTTTTGGGTTTGTTGTTGTTGTTGTTTTTGTTTGTTTGTTTTGTGTGTGTGTGTGTTTGTTTTTTTGTTTGTTCTGAATCAATGTATTTCTGAACCTCCCAAAGGAGAAAAGACAGCAAGTCATGAAGTTGCTCTATGCCTCCTCTGGTTTCTGAGCTCATGTCTTTGTAACAGGTATTTTGAGTGTTAAAAATCTGCCTGCCAACAGTATTCTTCATTAACTCTTCAAGATAATGTGAGACTATATATCATTAATTGGTTGTATCAGGGTGATTCATTTAATCAGTTCATGAATATCAATAGAAATAACATCTCTTCTGAAGTTAAAAAAAAAAATAAATAAAAGTGTATGTGTATGAAATAAAACTGGCATGTATATGAACACCCATGCATTGGACTTAAAAATTAAGTTCAACAGTCCCCAAGGCCTATGAACTGATTCCTTATAAACACTGTGGTAAAGGTACCCATGAAATAAAAGATACAGAAGTATCTGAACAAACTTTATCAAAATTTCTCTCCCTTCAAGATTTGTCTTTCTCAAGTATCACTTATCACTATTGAAATATTACTTATGACTATTAAATCTGTAGAGTACTTTGAATCTTCACTGTCAGCATGAGTCATGTTTCATCAGGAAAATAACTCTATTCTTAATAACTACTCAGTTTGTTCCTTCATTTTTCCTTGTGTTTAGAAGTCCTGGTAACCCTTCTCATGAAGACCATGCACAGAGGCCACAGAAGGTGGAAGAGTTCCAGCACCGCGATGTGCAAATTAATTTCAGGATTCATGGCAGCTGTTGATGCAGCCAGAGCACTCTATGCCTCACTCAGTTAATTCAGAGCTTTCCTTAAAAAATCTTGTAGCTGTCATTGTGGTGTAAATGCCTGAAGTAACTAGGAAAATAAAACTAACATTCACATTTTTAAGGAAAAGGTACAGCATTGAAGAGGCTTTCAGGGTAGGGCATAACTGCTTTATCAGAGCGTTCCCTAGGCTCCCAGCCTTAGATGCTATCGTGCTGGGGAAACTTGGTGTGCTAGCTCTAAGGAACAGCACGGAGCATAGAGTGGAGTGGAGACACCACGGCTAGGCTCTGTAATCAGATGGGACCTCGATTGTTCTTGTGCACAAAGCTGCACTTTTTGCCACCCTAAGCCAAAGACCTGTCATGTTTTGACAAATGCTGTACCCTAGTGTACTTTTTGCTCATTATAATATCATTATAATACCAAAACACACCTCCATCCCAAAAGCTACCCGCCTCCAAGGTGCGACCACCCCTCACTGAGCATGCGCTCTGAATTCCTCGGAGCCTATTACTTTAAACAGAGACGGGAGAACTTTACACCAATCATAACTAAGATATGCTTGACTAGAGCCACTCAAGCTCCACCTAAAAGATAGAAAATAATATAAATTGGCCGAAGAGAAAGGGGATGTTAGGGAAGATACCACCGTCAGGGGAGATACCATCCCGAGGACAACATCCTTAGGACCTCCTGACTCTTGGGATCAGTCGACGGGCTGAGCCTCTCTTCCCCCCCCATTGGGACGCCTTTGGGTGAGATCTGAATACTTGCTTATAAACCTCTATAGAGTCTTTGATCCTTTTAACGCGTTTATTTCTAGGCTGCGCACCTGTAACATCTGTAAACACCTGTAACACCTGTAACATCTATAACATCTGAAACACCTGTAACATCTATAACACCTATAACACCTATAACACCTGTGTATTTTATGCATACTAACTTGCTTTTGCAGACAGTCACTATCGCCGGCAATCCAAAAGAACCTGATTATCTGTTGCTGTAATAAACCATACTTGATTGCATTGTGATAACTCTCATTGAGTGCAACGAGGGTGAGGGTGGTTATCTGTGATAGTTCAGTGTTCTGAATCTAACCAGACCCCCAGGCGGTTAATGCATTTTTGGTGAATGTCCGAACGGACCCCCAGATGGTTAATGCGTTTTTGGTGAATGTCTGAACGGACCCCCAGGCCGTTAATGCGTTTTTGGTGAATGTCTGACAGGACCCCCAGACGGTTAATGTGTTTTTGGTGAATGTCCGACTGGTTCAGTAACCTGAATCTGACCGGGCCCGTAACGGTTAATCAGCTACACCCCTTAACGCGACAGTCATGACTGAGAAGAAACTTAGAAGAAGACCTAAGTCTACTTTAAATCCTCACAAGCTTTAAAAAATAAAATAAAATAAAATAAAAATAAAAATAAAAATAAATAAAAATAAAAAATAAATAAAAAATAAAAATAAATAAAAATAAATAAAAATAAAAAATAAAAATAAATAAAAAGCAGCTGAAAATGAGAACACGATATTTCCTGTCTTCAGAAATCTTTATTACATATTGAAAAAAATGAGCATTACAGACAAGCTAGAGAGAGCAAGGTTTTAGCTCCATTTGGTACATGGCAAAGGAGACTGAAAATATTTGGCAATTCCTTATTAGTCTGAACAAACTTTGGATCTGGTCCATAATGACACACTAGGATATGGTGGAGTATTTTGAACTGGACATACCAAACTAGGACAAAAGCAGACTGCACTAGAGTACATCAAACTGTTTTTTTATAAATAAGATTTTCCCTTGCTGAATATCAATGAACCTAACTAGGGACTTCCTCTCTTGTTAAAGTAATGTTTATGGTGTTCATTGTAGTATTTTAATTGTTGTTTTGAAATTAGAATATATCCTCGGGATTCTCAGAATGATAAACAAGCATACTGTACACTTCTGAAATACATTTGTCAAGATTAAGGTTTGAGAAAAATAATGCTTCCAGCAAGTAACACAGTTCTTATACTGCCTAATATTGTTGTAGTTCTGGGATTTTTTTTTTTTTCTTTTTTCTCTAAGGAACTGAGCTAGAAGGGTTTTTCTGGCTCAGTTGTCAATATAATGGTGCTCAACCATGCTATAATGCATCTAGGGATTAATTTATTGCTATTAGCAGATCCACCAGGGAAATGCAGGTGGCTAGAAAAAAAATTACCTATCAGAAAAGGAGGGGTATCAAAACCCTTTCAAGTAATGGAAAAAGAAAATAGATTGTAACTGAAAATGACAATACTGCTAGAGAAGACTGTGTGTTATGGGTGACTAGATGAGCAGAAGCATGATCCATCCAGTGATGAAGTAAAACCAGACAGGGAAATATCTCTGATATAAGGTATGAAATCATATTGCTGTAATACAAAAAACCCCTAGGGAAGGTAAATATGTCTATACTGGAGTAACTTCAACTTGTGTAACCGCACATAAGCTAAATTTAAGCTAACTGGGGCAGGTATTTCTAGTAATGTAACCATGGCAGCATAAAACTCAGCTCAAACTAAAAAAAAAGTCCCACCTGCTCAAGGAGTTGCATAAATAGTCACCATTTGGCCCCACAGAGCCCTGCCCTACCATAGTTATACCTCTAATAATATCCAAGTTAGAGAGGTTGCATATAATAACTGCAGTAAAGATGCTTCTTAAGACTAAAACACCTTCAAAAGGATCTAAAGCCTGTTGGTGTCACTAGCAGTTTCCACTGATTTCAGTGAACTTTGGCTCAAGCCTTTTAACGTTAAAGATGAATGCAACATATTAAATTATAGAACAGAGTATTTGGTCTTAATAAGAGCAAATTATTTCTTCAGGGTAATAAAACTGATCCAGTTGTAGTGAGACAACTAAGAAAACAGACTCAGGGAAAACTAATTAAAACATCTTGAGTACAAGAACTAAGTTTCACCCTCCCTGACATAAGAAATTACCTTCAGAACTTTTATAAAACATTTATCCTCATACAAAGTAGGTAATAAAAGTGATATACTGTAGCCTTCTTTCTAACCAAGATCAAACTACCTACCTTCTATGAAAGGGAGTAAATTGCCCAGGATGTGTCTCTTGAACACTGAAAAAAAAATTGTTTGCTGTTGAAATGTGAAAGCCTATTAAGTACTGCACTGTGATTGCTTTTCAATTAGCTTTTACAAAGTTCTAAGGAAAAAACGAAAAGTTGGTTCCCTAGCTTGCAAGCTAGCTATTAGGTTTTTACTCAAACAAGGTTCACCAGAAGAATGCACTTTGTTTCATCATGTAGACATTTCTTTATCAAGGATAAAAGGATTTGTAGAAGAAAGAGCAAAGCTAGAGAAAGCAAGCTGTTTTTTAAGTAAAAGTCATGCTGGCTTTTCTGAGGGTCAGCTGTTCATGGCAATGGGCATAGACTGTTGTGGTAAATCTCTCTGGGTACTGAGAAGGTATTTGATTGGGTTGAGTGGGGCTGTTCAGATGCAGGACTGAAGGGAAAGAGTTTGGGCCAGAAGAGCTTTTGAGCTTGAACTAAAGCATCATGCAGCAAGTCAAATGACAGGGTGTTTGTCCCAAGGGAAAAGTGACTCATTAAAGTGATTACCGGAAACATATAACAAGGCCCTCCCTTACGGTGACTACTGTGGGTACTTCAAGCCTTGATGCAGAGGGGTTAGATCTAGATAATCATTAAAGCAAGTATTTAACTGCAGATACATGAGAAGCCCTGTTGACATTACCAAGCCAATTTCAAAGTGAAGAACAAATGTAAGTGCTTTGCTGGATGCAGGCCAGAGGCAGATGAAGTTAACAATAAGACCACTTTGGAGACACCTTTTTATCTCTGAATCCTCAGAGCACCCAGACTTCTTCCTGGATAGTCTTGGGAAGGATTATCAAGGTGTGGTGGTTTTACTCAGGTGGACAGCCGAGCTCCACCACAACCGCTCTCTCACTCCCCCTCTCCTCAAAGAGGAAGGGGGAGAAAATACAACACAGAGAACTCTAGGTTTGAGATAAGAAAGGTTTAATTAAAGGGAAAGGGAATGGGGAGGAAAAAAACAGAGACAAAAGAAGCAATCAGTCCGCGCGGAAGCACAGAGAGAGAAAAAATTATTCTCTACTTCCCATCAGCGAGCGGTGTTCGGCCACGTCCTGGGAAGCAGGGCCTCAAACGCGTAGTGGTTGTTCAGGAGGAACAGCCCCCTCCCCCATGAGAGCCCCCCCTTTTATTGCTGAGTGTGACATCAGGTGTTATGGAATATCCCTTTGGTTGGTTTAGGTCAGCTGCCCCAGCAATGTCCCCTCCCCATCACTTGCCCACCCCCAGCCTGCTGGCTCTTGGGGGCTTGGAAGGAGTCCTGATGCTGTGCCAGCACTATGCAGCAATAGACACAACACTGGAGTGATATCAGTGCTGTTCCAGCTACGAGTGCAGAGTACAGCACTGTGCGGGCTGCTGCAGAGAAAAGGTGACTCCACTCAGACAGACCTAACACACAAGGCAAAGCAGATCTCAAGCTGTCAGTTTTAAAACTACCTGAAACATAATTTGAGACACTACCTGAACCCTTTCCACATAGAACAAGGAATTTTCCTTTACTCCATAACCAGAAATTTTGTATCAGCCTTTCAAACAGTTTTAGAAGCTGTTAGTTTATTTAGAAGCTATTTGTTGATTGAGAATTAAAACAAAACATCTGGGTCAATTTTTATTTCCCTCACTGGAATTGCTTTATAATTTTCCTGATCTTATTTTTCAGGCCAGAAAGAGCATTGTGTCCAAAAGCATTTGCTCAGAAACTGGATTGTAATAATAAATGTCAGCCAGGTATACCGGATCCCCCTTTTTCTGGATATCATCCTCCAGTGTTTTCAGATGGCATTTGAAATCAATTATCACACTGGGAAGGACTGTAAAGTATGTCAGAAGGTGGGCTCCAGTTCAACACAATTGGCTTCAGGGCTTTCTAATCCATGGAACAGATCTTTTCTCCTTAGTTTTATAAAACTTTCTATTAGGTTGCTACTATTTCCTTCTAGTTGTTTTAGATTGTCAGGGGAAATCCCACTTCAGCTATGCTTGATTATTGAATTCCTTCTGAATTTACAGGAGTCAGGACTTTTTTTTTTTTTTTTTTTTTTTTTCCCAGTATGGTCATTATGGTCATTTCCAGTGTGGTTTAATCCCTGAGATGACCAATAGAAAAGGAAGACTTCCAAAGCTCTGAAGTGGTCAGAATCATTACAGATAAACATCTGAGAAGCAAAGGCCCTACCACCTGTCATTACAGACGTTTTGGGCATGACAGAACAAGTACATATGTAGAGATCTGGAACAATGCACATTTCCAGTCCACTAACTGTTGCAATTTCAGAATATAATGCAGTGCTAGAACATTGTTACCACTTATTTCAAAGTGAGTCAGGCCTTACTTGGTTGGATATGATAATTATTGCCATTTTTTTTTCTGTTTCTCAAAAAATAGGTTTCCTCATGTTCCTACTGAAAGTAAAGTATTCAATACAAACTTCAAAAACTGATTTTTGTTCATGACTTAAAGACTCCCACAGAGCTTTTTTGGAAGATTTTTTGTTATGCTATAATGGAGCACCCTCTGTTTACTCCTACAATTTATGGATATGGACAGTACATATGTTCAAAAGAAACTCTTGCTGTACTGATTTAGAATATATTGAAGTCTGTCCTCCACTGGTTCTTATCTGGGACTTCATGAATCCTTTGCTAATTGATAGTGAAGATTAGAAAGAGTAACTTTACTTCATGTTCTCTGGGAGCTGTTTCTGTGACATCTGTGTGAGTAAACAAGGGCTACAGCTAAAGTAGGGCACTAGTGACCTGCTCTGAGCATGTTTATTCAGGGAATGTTTATTATTATTTGTCATGGGACAAATACCTGTGTGTAAGGATGAAAAGCTGAATGGTAAGGGTGAAATTCTTACTGGGGAACTATTTCTCACTGATCTTTGCTGCAGAACTGTTCAGTGCCCCAGCAGCAGGCACAAGGAGACAGGCACAAAGTACTCAGTGTGTCTTAGTCATTCTCAGTGCCAATGGCTGCATCTGGACTAGACAGTCCTTACAAAGCTGAGAGAAATACACTCTCAGCACACTCACCATTTGATGAGATGCTGACTTCAAGATTAGACAAACTGTACATCACACCTGCCTGTTTTTCCCTCATTGACTACGGAAATGCATAGAGTGAAAAACTTGGTGTAGTTGTTTCTTTTGATCAGGTGAGCTTCTACCAGAGAGAGACACAGACACTACACCCTAGAAACAGCAAATAGTCTCAGCACCTGCAGCTGTCAAGAGAAGACAGAGAGCATGTAAAGATGCTAACGTGCCCTTAGTAGGCCTTAAAATGCTTCATAGAGAAAATTTCATTATTATCTGGGCTTTGTGATTCTAATTCCTAGGATAGGAAAGGCTGAGAAGAGATGTCAAAAGAAGCAGCAATTAAAGGAGTGGCTATAGCTGCAGAAGAAATGGTCACCTTATGTCTGATACCTGGAAATAGCCACAGGATTCAAGAACATACAGGTTCAGGCACAGGTGCATTCACGATCACAGGTAGGTGCAGGTGTTGAAAAAGGCTACCTGGAAGAAGTGTTATCTAGTTTCACAAAGAGAGAGGGTTATAAATTAAGATAAATCTGCTTGCCACATTTGTATTAATGTGGTTTTACATTAGCAATTAGGCTATAAAAGAAAGACTGCTCTGAGGAGGCGTCCCTCTGGCACACCACCAAGATACAAAAATCTTGCATCCTGACAGAGCTCTCAGCTGAAGATACAATGAAATCTGTGCTCCTTCCTGATTTAACATCTGAAGTTTGGGCATGATTTACCCCTAAAAAACTCAACACCTGCCAGTGTTTCTTCTTGCCTTGCAATTTATAAATGTTTCTGACAAACATTCTTTCTCCCCTCTGAAGTATATAAACATTATCGTAGATAAGCACTTATTTTAATTGATATTTAAATGCAATATTTTAAAGTAATTTCTTGCAATACTTGCTTAATATTTTCAGTGAATTTCCTTTGAAACTGTTCATTTGGACCATTTTGTTCTTCTGAATGAGGTTCTTCCCTGAACTCCTGTAGCTCCCAGCTCATGTCTATGGCCAACAGTAGTTCATGTACTTCTCAGCACCTCAGGAGACAGGCTTACACAAATGTCTTTCATGAGTCAGACCAGTGCTCCAACTGGTGTTTCTAAATCAATTCTGTCTCCAAGATTTTCCTTTCTCACAGACCTTCTCTAGGCCTGGACCACTTCAGTGTTTATGCTCTTTAAAAATTAAATAACATTATTTTTAAAGACTGAAGTTGTAGTTGAAAGTGAGTGGTATTGTAAATATACAGTTTGATATTTTGCAACAATTTTTTTGTGAGGTGTTATGACCTGCAGCGAGCCATCACCTTTAAAACATTAAAAATCTGCTTAATTTTCAAAAGTTCAGAGCTTCCTGGTTTCCAGCAGCTTTGATGGGAATGCTGGGTCTGCTGTGGCCTCCACTGCTGTCAGGAGAATTTTTATCAGAGAATGGGTTTTGGCCTGTACATTCAAGCAGTGCTGATCAAATCACTTTCTTTTTGAGCCTAAATGAGGATTTCTATTTCTCAGTTTAATGCACTCAACCCTGAAACATTTGTTCCTTGTGACTATGAAAAAAAGGAAATGTTCAAGAGAAAGTTGTACTTTATGCTGAAGTTGAACTTGAAGTGATCTCCTGAGATGTCTTTTATTTGTCTGTTAAGCAGAATGCACATTTATAGTACTGTATAAATAATAATAATAATGTTATCACCTCTCTTTATTCTGTTTATTGTAATCTGTTTATTCTGCAAAACTCAGCAATGAAAGTAAAAATAGCCTCAATATGTGTTTTCAGTAAAGATCCTTAGCCATTTTTATTTCATACAAACTAGTTCTCACTTCCCCAGTTATAAGGCACTTTGTATTTAAAGCTATCAAAGGAAAACAAAACTGAAAAAAGAGCAAGTCTCAATAATAATAATAATAAAAAAGTTCTGATAACATTAAGTTACTCAACTCCATAGAAGTATGGGGCCATATCATCCAACCATTTTTTTAAGTATTCCCCAATCAAACCAGTGAAGAGTTCTACTAAAAATCAGTGGTGGTCAATGGCCCAAGGAATTTCCAAAATGAAGTGGAACCATACAACTCAATAAATTAGTCATAAGACAAGGAATCTTTTACCTATAAATTTCAGTTTGAAACCACCTCAGCTTCGGTAAAAAGTAACACTAGTTGGGGATTGATGGCCTGCAGGGATCAACATTAAAAGGCAATTGCTACCACAATGTGGTATCCGAGATATTAAAGCTATTTCCCGTACCTAAAAGGGGATATCAAGAAAGTATTCAGATATTAATGTTGGCCAGTGTTTTTGAAATGAATAGGCTTGACCTCCGACCCCCCTCTTTTCTAGCAAATAGACCTCAACATTACGGAAACACTGCAAAAAGAGCCTCCTTATTTGTGACGTTGAAATCACCAGCCGTGTGGATGACTAACTTAGTGCGGAGCAATAATGAAGGCACAAACAATGGTAAAGGGAAGAAACACAGAGAAGTTTTGCAAATCCTACTGCTTGTACGTGCCCTTTCCATGGATAAATAGTTTCTCAAGCTCTTAGGCTGTTGATCCTGCTCTTTTATCACCTATAAATACACTTAAAGCATAAAAAAAAAAAAAAAAAAAAAAAAGTCCTGAAATAATTAAGGCAGAAAATATGAACCGACAGTCTAAGCATTAATCATGGTCTTTTATATTAATCTAGTACAAAAGTCACCACCTTTTGAAACTTTCATTTATCACACTTGCCTGTTTAAGCAATTCACAAGGGATTTACACTAGTTTCCTCATTCCAAGTCTAAGGAATTACTACAAATGCAATAATCAATGTTGCAAGTGCAAGACGGTGCAATTTTAAAAACAATAGCTGTATACTGCTGCTTGAGATTTCAGTGTGCTTTGCTGCTCATAAGATAGTATCAGCCAGGCTTTCATTGAGCAATGTGGGCAAGAAGCAGGGGAGGGAAGTTTCATCTGTGAAGAGAAGGATATTACATGTGTTTTTAAATATGGCCACAGAGATAATTGATTTCTTCCAGAATAAAATATAGAAAATTCAGTAAAGCACTGTTTTAACATTTCACTTGCAGAGGAACCCTATAAGATGAAGGCAAGGAGGCATTAGCTGAAGACATGCCTTTCCTAACTGCAAGTGAAGAGTTTCCCCATGCAGCAAGGACCCTAACATCTCCAGGAAAATCAATCTGGTGCCAATCCTTGAAAAGCAAAGGCCGTGATGCGCCTCTCAGGATACTTCAGCTGCATGCCAAAGACCTGGGAGCATGGAATGGCCCAAATGTGCATCTGCCCTGTATGGCAATGGCAAGACGAGACACTGGCCTGTGCTGGGCCAGTTTTGCAGCCTCCTGGACAGCCTGGCCTTGGCACAGCCCCTCCCAGCTCCAAAAGCTTAATTGTCCTTCAAAAATGTTCCTGTGGATGCTGCTCAAATCCTGAAATAGAGCTTGTCTGGCATGGAGGCCGTTTGGGCAGCAGAGAGCTGTACACAAGATGCCTTATTTCTCTCGAGCCGATTCCAAGCCCTCACGCTTAACTGGTGCCTAATGAATGGCCTTCAAAATAAATTGCATCTCCCTGGGGCTTGAGGGAGGTGCTGTTTTTCTCCTTTCCATCTGCTGGAAGAGGCTGGGTGCCTTGCCCATCAGGGTCCCTGCCCAACAAGACTCAGTCTCACAAAGCACTGGCCCTCATTAAGTGCCACACAGTTTGGGGAGGTGATGGGCTGCCTGTGTGAAGGCTTTCATCTTGCATGTAATGCAGTTGCTCACCTGCAAAGTCTTTTTTCCCTTCCCTATTTTGTCTTTATAAGCTAAACATAGCAAGACCACATCCACCCACATGTCCAGGGCTGGGTACATCATCTTCTTGCATCTATCCAAACCCAATACCTGCATCACTTCTGACAGCTTTTGCTACAAAACATTCTGAAGCTTTTTAATCCCATTTCAGTCCTGTCAGTCCTTTTCTTCAGTCCAGCCGTTCCTGGCCCTGGGTTGAAGTAGCTTATTACAAATTCCATACAGACCTACATTAGTATAAATTAAGAGGTAGAGGACATTATCCTGAATAAAGTGTGAATTTTTATTCAAATAATTCTATTAGCATAATTATCTTTTTGAGAAATTAAATGTACATTATTACACTTGATGTGCTACAAATTATAAAAGCAAAATTTCACTTGTAAGGTTGCACAGTTCTCAAGCAATTAGCCATATTGCACCCAGAAAACCAAAATTAAACACATAAATTAAAACAGCAGGGGGGATAATAATGTTAGAAAGGGGGCGTAGATTATATGTGGTTTGTTGCTTCTGAAGCTCACACTAAAGATAGTTCTGACAGGAACAGGTCAGACAAGTGGGGTTAACAGGTTTCCCCACATTTTTCTAACTGGCGATGTAAAAAACTTACTTGACAGAACAATTATGTGAGCTACTCTCACCAGCAATAATAACATAATCTAAGCAAGTCATTTACTTGTGTGCTCTGTATATAATCTTGCAACATGCCCCTGATTTTTACAATACATAGCTGCTGTTGGCATTTTACTCAATAGGTACATTGGGTCTGAATTCAGCATTCATACTCTTTTTATGATTATTGAATGCCTGTGGTTGCATCTACATGCAGCTACCTACACAAAAACATATAGCATTTCCTAGCACTTTATATATACACCTTTTATCCAGCAGGTATTAATTATCACAACCACAAAAATTTAGCAACACACAAATATTTCCAGGATGACTGAAACATGTAGATAACAGCAGTAAATTAAAGAGCATGGAAACACATGAATGATGTTGAATTGGTTCCAAAGGTGTCCTGCACTCCCAGAGTTTGCTAAAATTCTTTAGGACAAGCTTCAGCACAGGAAATGTCCCATGTTTGGGAAATACACATTTATCTTGCCATGAAAAGTTGAATTAAATTTGAGGAAATGCTGGAAATCCAGAATGAAATAGCAAGAGTTGTCCCAGATCTCTCAGCTGAGAGCCCCAGTGTGTCCCTTGCTGTGCAATCCCACGCTGTAAATATGAGGAGCACTTCTCCTCTGCTATCCACTATGTCACAGCCAGCAGGGAGCAGGAGCACTTGTACCACATCCGTCTGTCTATGTCAGAAGAAAATTTTCTTTTGGACCAACCCCGTATATTGATTATCTTCTGCATTTTATACAGCTCTTCCCTGGCAAATGCTAAAATTTCCCTCTGTTTGCTTCCTGTTTCCTTGTGCAGAGGAGGCAGATTACATGCACTTACCATGAAATGTTCTGGGGTTTGGGTAGTTTTCTAGCAAAATCCAGATTATTTGCTTTGGCCTGAAATATACAGAACTGTTTGGATACTGACTGCTTAAGGGAGTATCTGTCTCCTCATGGTGCTGCAGTACTGTGGTGATACAGAAGGGATTTGCCAGTTAGGGGAGATTTCAGGAGAGGGATTTTGGACTTGCTTTTTCCTCACTTCTCCTTCTTTTAGCATGCCAGAGTTTTATTTGTTCAGTTTCTGGGCTCATATCCCGTGTTTTCTTTATTTTCTTTTCCATTTATCAAAGAGACTGTTCTAATGTTCAAGAAAGATCAGATTCACAGAGAATTTTTTACACAGGAAGGTTACATTGCAAGTATTTGTCTAGTCCATACTAATTGTGTGGCTTTTTGTATATAATTGTACATGCATCTAAAGACAGGAGGCACTTCTGATAAAATCCAAGAAATGCATTTAAAATAACTTACAGGTGTTTTGCTATAGCTGTTGGGAGAAGGGGGCAAAATTAATGCTTCCTCGTGCCTGTTATAATGAAACTGAGCTCAAAAAGAAAAAATAAAATAAAATTCAGAGCGTCTCTCCAAGTTCTTGCCAATGAGGTTAAATTCAAGATTACACAAAATAATTGAATCGCATCGATCTAACATCACTTGTATTATTTATGTTTTCCAGCATAAGAAAGTTTTTCTATTTTTATTTTCAAGAAAAAGAACCAATTCATTCATTCAGTTGTACACGTTTAATGTTTTCAAAACTGGTAAAGAATGGCAGGATTAGTTAGTAGCACCAGTCTCAGCCAGGACACTGTGCCTATGCAAGAGCAATCTCAGGGAGCTCAAAATACAGTGTAATTTCAAAACTCTCTGATTCACTAACACTATTAGTTTGAGTGTTTCTTCACCCAAATACTCTGTTTCTTTCTCTCCTTACCCTCCGGCCCTCTTGGTACTGGCAATCCCCTTTCACAGTGTATTTCCCTTGGAATTTTCTTTATCCTAAAGCTGGACATGTCCTTCCAGCACAGATCTCAACTCTCATGCACTGTAAGATTCAGCATCTCTGACATTTTGAAGTATAGATAGGTGACAACTGGCTACTGGATGTCTTCTATAAGCAACAGTGCCCAAATGAGAGTTCAAAGTTGACTGGATCTGTTCTTTAAAATACCTGCAGGCTCACATTGCCCTGCAGAGCATTAATGCCTCTCTGCCAGCACTCTGTACTTGTGAAATGAGCTATGTCCACACTTCCCAGGGCTGTGTGTATTTGGCTGTGACCACCCCAATTTGTCTATATCCCAAGTTCATCAGCTTCCATAAAAATTAATTTAGTATTTCTCCCTCCTGTTGCTGTAGCTTTTTTCCATAGTTGTTGTGGCTGCCGCAGTTTTTCATTTTGCTTTTCACCTCTCTGTTTGCCAAGTCCCAGCAATGGTGAGGCATCCACTCATGCCATCTATCTCACTCCCTCTCTTCAGAAGTGACATCTATTTTACCTTCTCCCTTTGGCAGCAGTAATGCCTTCCTTCTAGTAATACCTACCTCCCTGCCTCCTTTTGTAGCTACCACTCGAGGCGGAGCAGAAAAAAATGTAGACAAGAAGGGAAAAATTATTCACAACAGAGAGAGGGTAAGGCTCAAGGGATAAGTCGGAAGCTGTCCAGATTGAACTAGAAGGAAGGCAGCAGGGGCAGGGAAAAGACAAAATAACTATCAGGTTGTCAAGTAAAGTTGCATCATGGGGAGTGGGATGTTTTTCAATACTGGATAAAGGAAAGAGCTCTGCAGCTGTCTTGCAAAGAAACAACAACAATAATGGGAAATCAAGAGTGGTATGATTTGGCGAGGGAGTGTCACATATGTCCAAAGAAAACTACCAAAGAACTCACATAAATCATTCTTAAAATGCTCACTTTTCTGCAGTGTTATATGCAGATGGAACTTGCAGACCTTTAAACATTTTTGCAAAGAAACTGGCACAATGTCATGGTTTGATCTATGCACTGAAGAACATCAGTTTGAATGTTCAAGGGCTCTTACTCCTCTCACTATTTAGAAAAGAGCTCTTTAAAATCAGTCCAAAAACTACATGTAAACTATGTTTTTGATGATTAGAACATTAATGGAACTAGGTACCAAAAGTTCAATATAACAGGATTTCTGCATTCCTCCAACTTTTTTATTTATTTATTTATTTATTTATCTGGTACAACAAAGTAAAACAGATAATGAAAGGTGAAAAGCATGCAAGGGAGCTCACTGAAAATGTGAGTCCAAGTCATGTGACTAGTATTCAGGAGCTATGATAAAGAAATAGAGAACTAAAAAATACTGAATACAATATATAGATGTCTTGCACCACCTTATCAGGTGGTGCAAGAAAATCCTATATTGCATATAAAGAGGCTGTGCAAGAGAGCTTACATGATTTTCTGAAGGAATTTTTGTCAGATGCAGATTGTCCTGCTTTCTGTTTAAACGCTTTGACCACTACGCTATGTGAAGTTAAAGATGATAATTGTCTTCTGAGATCTCAGGGGGCTTTATCAACCTTTTATTTTTAATCTTAAATAATTAAATTAGGTGTATTAGTGAAATGTTGATGCAATTGTAGCCTGGGGCAGTTAAAACTAGAGCAGGAACCATGAGAGAATTTCAGGGTAAAAACAGAGGTAAAATGAAAATGAAAAAGATTAAAACCAAAAGCCTGGGAAAATCATATGCTTTTAAAAATGTCAGGAGAGCTGGAGACAAGGGGGAGTCTTCTAAAAGCTTGTCTCCAGCATGTGATAAAAACACTTAGGGCATTCACTAGGTAGGGGAGTTGGGAGAAGTCCATGTGAGGCTATGAAGATGACCCTTCAAGGTCACTTTTGATTACAAGATAGTGGTAGGAGGAGAACTGAAATGCGAGATTCATATCTTACATGGAGAGGCTGTAGAGTTTTCAGCCACTATATAAGAGGAGAAATAGCCTGTGTTTACAGTACAGACGGGTGATAGGGGCAAGCAGAAATAGCAGTTTGCAGCAGCTGAAAGCAATGATCCCACTGCCTTGTGTTGCTGGAGGACCATGCTCCTCTCACCGTGCATGGTTTTGTAAGATTAGTTTTTTGTGGTTTAGCTGCCTGTGCCAGCTAAACATGGTTAGCATGGCTTGTGGGGATGGGAAAATATGGAATAGCTCTTTTTAGCCACAAGTAAGGACCTCTTAGCCTATAGTTGTTTGAAAGGTCTTGGTTTCTTTCAGACCTGTTATGTCCTCACTGGTCATTAGCACAGGAA
The DNA here is from genome assembly GCF_965140915.1 of Aythya marila. Lineage (NCBI taxonomy): Eukaryota > Metazoa > Chordata > Aves > Anseriformes > Anatidae > Aythya > Aythya marila. The sequence goes on along the minus strand of NC_139042.1, from coordinate 116,105,934 downwards.
GTGCATCGAGTGGCTTCAGTATCAAATGCTGGGTTATTGTCCTTGGTTTGACCATGTAGGTGTGAGCCAGGTGTGCTGGGCTGGACTCGCAAATGCATTTTGGGGTGTCACTGTGCATTGAGTGCCTCTTGACTCATGAAGATCTGGGTCTTTTCACTTTGTATTTAGGACTCAGGAAACTGAGCTGTAAAGGCATAACAAGTTGGGTAGAAGGTCCTAAGAAGGAAGATCAAATATAATGAATATACAGGTAGAATCTTGCTTAAACAAAATGTCTGCTCCATGTATACTTCCTCCAGTACTAATTTTAGAGAGAAGCAAGAAATCCCATGTTTTTGCATCTGAAATTTCAGAGAAGATTCTGTCTTTATAGGAACAGGACATAATCTTTTACACATCCATCTTTCTTTGCCAGCATTTGGCATCATTTTATATTTGTCCAGGGACAATGTAATTAAATAGAGCAAGTTGTCTAATCATCTGTGTGACACTTAACTTTCTGAAAGCAATCCAGTACAAAGACTACATTTCAAGCTATATTAACTAATTTTCAACACAATCTAGTGTTGAGAAGATGGAAGAAGCATAATGTTGGCCAGAAAAGTTAGAAGAGAGCAAAGCCCTTCCTGCAATTTGATAAAGTTGTTTTAAAATTAATCTAAGGTGTTTTCTCAATATATAGATTCAAAGGACTTTTTTAATTATTATCTCTAAAACAATGAAAATCAGTATTATATGAATGATGGGGCTCCCTTATTAGCTAATTATTGTTCCTATAATTAACTGAGAATAACTAATCACACTGATACATCCTTTGAATAATTGACTGATTGAGGTAATGACTAGCTTTCAAACATATTTGTCATTAATTTGTAACTCACATAGGTAAAAATATGCAATAAAGTCGATGGCTGCTTGGAATCTGAAGTAAGAGAACAATCCTCTATTCATGTCCATGTCACACTGTTGTGATGAAGCAGCTTTTTAAGTGCTCCTTGAGGGAGTTTGAACATTTGCCTTTTTGTCATTAGTATATTCAATTCTCTTCCCCCAGAGGATATCAGCAGAAGGAGATTGAGGAAGGTAGAGTCAGCATCCTAAAAGGGGGAAGATACTCCTCTATTTATTTGAAATGTTACCCATACGCTCTCTGAATTACAAACTGGTGAAATATGCCAGGTTAACAGCCTGCAAGACTGAAATTTGTGTTTATCCAAAGGCTACAGGAAAAACAGAAGCTATCTACTTTAATATATATCTGGCTTTAACCTTGAATATTTTTCCAGCAGAATGGTTACTTTGCTAGAAAACACTGTTCCAAGGCAACAAAAGCCCTTCACAAATCTGGATCAAATACAGCAAATAATTTTGGCCAGAAGAATAGATGGAAATGGAGAAAAATGGAAATACTGTATGTCAGTATTTTGGAAATACCAGAGCTTGTTTTTCCCTTCGACAAAAATGTTAAAAAATGTTGGGGAAAAAAAAAAAAGGAAAAAGGTCAAATAACTGTAATAAAAGTATTAGGAGAAACATGGGTCTGGAGTGGAGTGGCGAAGTTGGGGTACTCTGGTGCTCACCTGAAGAGTCGGTGTCCATAGGCTTCAACATAGCTAACCCAAAAAGACAACACCTTCATGAGGTGACCCATACTTCATATTCTACTGCAAAAGCCCTTATGCCTCTATTGCTTGTTCAGAAATCCTATGTAGACGGGTCAACTAAATTAGTCAACTAAATTAAACATCTCTCTCAACTGCCTGAAATTCAGCACATGCAATATGAAGCTGCTCCTACAAAACTGAATTATGACAAACAAGGGCCAGAAACTGTCTTGTGGAAAAAATATCTTGTCATGGATTTCAGACTTGGGCTTGCAAACATAAATTTAGAGGCTATTCTTCTTTGGGGACAGGGAAGTGAAACAGTGGAGTGTAATAGGCAATTATTGATAATCTAGAGAGTAACGTGAGCATTAACCATGAACAACTTAAGAGTTGGTTTCCTCATTTTGGTATGTCACTCCAAAGGAGAACCCAAATTCATGACAGAAACGCTACTTGTAGAGATACCTTCCAAGACTGGATAAAGAAAAAAGGCAAGTAATTTAAATCTGAGATCCAGATATATCTCACTGTGATTCTGACCTGAATGGCATGCTCAGCAGTGACATCAGCAATGAAGATTTGGCCTTGAAACAATTTCCATATTTACACGAAGTTACTTTGATTTGAGAATATAGATTCACAATTTGGACAGAAGTCAGGCTTGAAAATGTTAATCATAGAATCATAGAATATCCTGAGTTGGAAGGGACCCTTAAGGATCATCAAGTCCAACTCTTGACACCGCACAGGTCTACCCAAAAGTTCAGACCATGTGACTAAGTGCACAGTCCAATCTCTTCTTAAATTCAGACAGGCTCGGTGCAGTGACCACTTCCCTGGGGAGCCTGTTCCAGTGTGCAACCACCCTCTCTGTGAAGAACCCCCTCCTGACGTCCAGCCTAAATTTCCCCTGCCTCAGCTTAACCCCGTTCCCGCGGGTCCTGTCACTAGTGTTAATGGAGAAAAGGTCTCCTGCCTCTCGACACCCCCTTACAAGGAAGTTGTAGACTGTGATGAGGTCTCCCCTCAGCCTCCTCTTCTCCAGGCTGAACAGGCCCAGTGACCTCAGCCGCTCCTCGTACGTCTTCCCCTCCAGGCCTTTCACCATCTTCGTAGCCCTCCTCTGGACACTTTCCAACAGTTTCATGTCCTTTTTATACTGTGGTGCCCAGAACTGCACACAGTACTCGAGGTGAGGCCGCACCAGCGCAGAGTAGAGTAGGACAATCACCTCCCTTGACCTACTAGCGATGCTGTGCTTGATGCACCCCAGGACACGATTGGCCCTCCTAGCTGCCAGGGCACACTGCTGGCTCATATTCAACTTGCTGTCTACCACGACCCCCAGATCCCTCTCTTCTAGTCTGCTCTCCAGCGTCTCATCGCCCAGTCTGTACGTGCAGCCAGGGTTTCCCCATCCCAGGTGCAGGACCCGGCACTTGCTCTTATTGAACTTCATGCGGTTGGTGATTGCCCAGCTCTCCAACCTGTCCAGATCCCTCTGTAAGGCCTTTACGCCCTCATTTGAGTCCACAACTCCTCCAAGTTTGGTGTCATCAGCAAACTTGCTCAAAATACCCTCTATTCCTACATCCAGATCGTTTATAAAAATATTGAAAAGTACCGGCCCTAAAATGGAGCCTTGAGGGACCCCACTGGTGACTGCCCGCCAGCCTGACGCAGCCCCATTTACCATAACCCTTTGGGCCCTGCCCGTTAGCCAATTGCTCACCCATCGTATGATGTTTTTATTTAGCTGTATGGTGGACATTTTGTCCAGTAGGATCCTATGGGAAACCGTGTCAAAAGCCTTGCTGAAGTCCAAAAAAATCACATCAGCTGGTTTCCTTTGGTCCACCATACGGGTGATGTTATCATAAAAAGAAATCAGGTTAGTTAGGCAGGACCTACCCTTCACAAACCCATGCTGGCTGGGACCAATGACTGCTTTGTCCCCCAGGTGCGCCTCAATAAGTTCGAGAACCATCTTCTTCATGATTTTACCAGGCACTGACGTAAGACTGACAGGCCTGTAATTGCTAGGGTCTTCTTTCTGACCCTTCTTGAAAATCGGCACAACATTTGCCAGCTTCCAGTCTACCGGGACCTCTCCAAATTCCCAGGATCGTTGAAAAATAATTGAGAGAGGTTCCGCGATGACGTCTGCCAGCTCTTTCAGCACCCGGAGATGAATCCCATCCGGACCCATGGACTTGTAGGGATCCAGGTGGAGTAGCAAATCCCGCACATGTTCAGGGTCGGTTGGGAGTTTGTCATCCCCCCCGTCCCGGTCCTCCAGCTCAGGGCACCCTGGGTCCTGAAGCCCATCATCGGCATTGAAGACAGAGGCAAAGAAGGCGTTAAGCGTCTCTGCTTTGCCTATGTCATTGTCTGTGAGGAGACCTTCCCTATCAAGGAGCGGTCCTATGTATTCTTTAGTTCTCCTTTTTCCGTTCACATATCTAAAAAAACCCCTTTTTATTTTCTCTCACAGACACAGCCAGCTTCAACTCTAGGTGTGCTTTGGCCACACGAACTTTCTCCCTACAAACACGAACAGCATCCCTGTATTCTTTCCATGACGCCTGCCCTCCTTCCAGTAGCGAAACACTCTCTGTTTCCGCCTAATCTCCATTAGAATGTTCCTGGTCAGCCACGCCGGCCTCCTGCCCCACCTGCCTGACTTGCGATATTTAGGAATTGCCTGATCTTGTGCTTCTAGGAGGCATCGCTTAAAGAATGACCAGCACTGGTGGACATCGAGGCCTTCAAGAGCAGTTTCCCAGGGGACCTTGCTGACTAGTTCCCTGAGCAGCCTGAAGTCCGCTTTCCCCATATCTAGGGATGAGGTTTTGGTGGCACTTTTCCTTCTGTCACCATAAATTTTGAACTCAACCACTTCATGGTCGCTATGACCGAGGCGGCCGCCAATCACCACATCTCCCACCAGACCCTCTCTGTTTTCTAGCAACAGGTCTAGGAGGGCACCTTTCCTAGTTGGCTCCGTTAGCACCTGCACCAAGAAGTTATCATCTAGGTGCTTCATGAACCTCCTGGACTTGCTCGTGTCAGCCGTGTGGCACTCCCAGTTAACGTCTGGCAAGTTGAAGTCCCCCATAAGGACAAGGGGAGTTAATCTCGAGGCCTCTCTTAGTTCTGTAAAGAATAATTTATCGGCGCTATCGTCCTGGCCAGGCGGTCTGTAATAGACTCCCACAACGACATCCCCTTTAATGTTGACTTCCACCTTCCCTTTCTGCAATTACTAGGATGGTTTCCATGCATGGCATCAGGGTCACCATAACTTGTGCCACCTGATGATTCAGGAGGCAAATCCAGTGGCTCTTGATGATGATAATGGTGAAAACCAACAGGTCATGCTGCCTGGAAACAGACACATTTAAATATTCAATTTAACCATATCTTAGGCATGAACAAAGCCAAAATACATTTTTATTGAGTTATATCACAAAGATAAAAGCATGGGAGAATATACTATGGCAAGCTACATAAGCAAACCGAACAGACAGAGGAGCCAACTATCTTTATTACACCCTCTGCCCATATTATCAATAAAGCTGAAGTATCTGGGTTAATTTTATGATGTTCCTTATTTTTCTCCTGCACTGATTTTCCCATTTTCCATCTTCATTCTGAGAAATGTCCCTATAATGAAAGCTCTAAATCCACCATCCTAGTGGGACTCCTTCCTAGATCTTCATTGTTAGACTGGATCTGCAAAAGGAAAGCAGCAACCTCAGATCCACCTTACTCGCATGGAAGCACAAAGCCTTCCTGTCACACAACCAATTGTCCAGAAATTACTACAGATAAACTCTTGTTTCTATTAGAGATTGACTGAAGAATGAGAAATTTGATGTTCTTTTTCTGCCAAAACAGTGCATTTTCATTCCATATATGATCTAGACTCCATAAGCAATTTGCTATTTGTCATGGTAAATTCAGGTTAGCCCTCACTGTTCTTATACATTTTACCTGCCTTTGTGACACCAGAACAGTACAACCTCTCTCAGACCTTTAGTGCTTGAATAGTCCTACTTGATCTCAAATCAATTTTAAAAATATAAGATCTAACTGTGTAAAGGATCAGAGAAAAACATTCAAAACCCATCTGTCTACCCAGGCACTAATCACGGTGTTATCTGAGCACCTCACAAACAAAGCATGTCATACAGAACACTTACTGCCATTTACCTCAGGGATGTTGTTTGCATATCAGTCTTTATCTTAGGATTTTGCAAAATACCTAAAAGCATTTTAATCAAAGCACAGAGAACAAGGTAAGCAGTAATTGCAGTTATACAGACATCATGACACTTTCCACAACTGTGAAATAACAAAGCTAACTACCAAGATAGTCCACACCTGTGAAAGGATTCATAAAGAAACAGGACTCTATCTTCTCTTCTTACATGAAGGTTTCATTTACTTGCTGAAAGACCAACCATCACAGAACCAATTCTGTGCATGTAAGTGTACCTAAAGTGAAAAAAAACAACCTGCTGTTAAAACAACATGCAAGCTTGCAAGAGAGGTTAAGCATGTGCCTGTTGGTTTAATCCATCACAGTAGGATGAAAGAACACCAGACCATCTTCAGTTCTTTTAAAACCTACCTAAGCCCTAAGCGTTTTCCTCCATACCTCTACATTGAAAATGGAGATAACCATGCTCATTTGATTCACATGGCTACTGTGAAGATGTTTTAAAATCACTTTCAGAAACTTGTCAGAAGACATTTCTGAGTTCTAATTGATCAGAAACTTTTTTTTAATTTTTTTATTTTTATTTTTTAGGTAGCAAAGTAATGATGCTACAAAAGCAGTGGGCAGCATAAAATATTTCAAGTTTGGGTTAAAATTACATACAATGTAGACCACCACACTTAGCCCTTCTGTGGGAGGTGTTACAGAAATATTTCCACTTCCAAGGAACATGCTGTACTAGGGCACAAAATGTCAAATCTTATTCAAACACTGACCCTTTCTTGTCTCTCTAAGTTGCACCACAAGGGGCCAGAAGTCTAAGTGTTTTTACAAGCAATTATACATAATTACATAGTGATGCAAAGTGCCATAAAATGAATGATAGAAGACATTTGCAAAAAAGTGCTTTTATAAAACTTGTCATGGTGTATATGGAACATTTTATCCACACTCAATCCTTATATTTCCTAAATTTACATTATACATCACAGTCATATTATAGGTGATATACTCAATTGAAATATGCATTAATTAACTTGGCTTTACTTCTAAACAGAGGTCATACAGTTAATTATTAAGCAGTTGAAGGAGTCAGAGAGGTCCTTTCTTATCATGTTCTGCTCCATAAGCTTCAGAGTGCAGTATCTTTCAGGGAAGGTGCAAGGACTAGTCTTAAAAGAAAGAGATAGGAAAATAATTATTCTCTTAAAGTTATCATCTCCATCTTGCAGCTGTGAGTCAAAGATGTCTACATGTAGCAAGGCCTGATTTTGTAGGGAGTCTGACACTGTCCATCTATTAAATGGGGGCAACTCCTATCATAGTAATGATTAATTATAGGGCAACATTGCTGAGTTCTGCAAAGCAAGCACGAAGGAATAAAAGCATAATGCAAAGGAACTGCGTTACTTATCTTGTAGGCTTGGCTACTCATGGAATTAGGAAGGACAAATAAGGAGATCAATTTATATAGCCTGAACTACCTCACATTAGCTACATGGCCACATTTTCTCATTCATGGTAAATGCAAGGTAATCTTTCCCTGCTTATAAATTTACAAATTCACAGTCCATCGTAAGGGATGGCATCTTGTTTATAACAATTCCCCAAATGCCTGTTCCTTAGAAGAATCCTCTGGCCCTACATGGTAAACTGCTGGGATCTGTGACTCTTTAAGGAAATTCTTCTATATCCCAAAGACGTGCACATTTCACTATTCTGGAAAAAGAAAAAAATACACACCCCACTGCAGACAGAAAATTTATGTTTTGTTCAGAAAATAAAAGAAACAAAAAAAAAGGACAAATCAACAACTGATTTACAATTTATGACTTGTTAAGTGTTTTGCTTCATAACCACAATCTGTTTACATGAATTGCTTTAGTGTAAGAGTCAGAAAGTTAATTGCTCAGTTGCAGGAACCTTAGATAAAAGCTTGTTCAGTAACTATAATTCACTACAGCCTACCAGAAGTCTGCAAGTAAATAACTTTACACCAAAGTAATTCTACTGCCCTCTGATGACTCACAAGTAGCAGAAGGGTTTTGAAGCAAAAGGAGGGAAGATTGTCTTATGAGAGGGTGTGCTACCGATTGCGATTTATTCCAATCAAAGCTGCCAAGTAACATCATTTCTGTGCTCTTTCGCATCCGTGAGTGTCCATTTCAAGAACATCCTATAAGCTTGGGTCAAGGTTTATGAAAAAAAATGTCTGTGTTGATCTGTTTTCCACTCCTTTTCACCAGTGAAATAGCTTAAATACCACAGCTGTACTTCTAACAATGTATGTTTTTTGACACTTACTAAGAGTCCAGAAGCCTTTAAGATAGTGTTTTGTGACAGAAGTGATTGCATAATACCCTTCCTTATGCTTCCCATAAACTGAAATGTCATCTCCATAAACTCCTACTCCCTTTAGACCCTCTGGGCAGCACCTCACACACTTTCCTGCTGACCAAGTGTCTGCAGTTGCAGCAACTCCCAACCAGCCCTGTGCACTTTGTCACCCGCCATTGCCAAGCCGGACAAGGACTTTGGGGAAGCTGTGGGCTGCACCTCATGAGGGCTATATTGACACATTAAGTGGGACACATGGAACCTAAAACCAAGCAAGCAGTCTTGATGTTCTTTTTCCTTCCTTCCCTCTTGCATGGTTAGGCACCTTTTTCTTTTCCACCCAAGAACAGGGTTTTGTGCAGACCTATGGGACTGTTGACTGCACAGAGTGGGTTTCCATCTTCCACAGCAGCCCCCTTGAATAACACACTTCTCACAAACCCAAGGCCCAGGGACTTTCCTGTGCGCTGCCAGAGCTGGCCTTGGATTACCAGGTTACAAAGACATCACTCATATCCTCTTTGCTTTTGTAGAATGTATGGGCTTTGAATGGATCTAGACAACTGATTTGTCACCTTGAGCCAGTGCACTTTTGTACCTTTACAAATCTCAGTCACCTCTGCCCTGGAATCAATGTGGAATTCAACAACTGTATTGCAGACCTTAAAAATAACAGTCTAGGCTTGTTCATGAATGGCTGCTTTGGACATTGAACTCAGAAAATAGGTAACTCGCACTTGTATTTGCCCTTTCTCCCTGGCTCCTTTGCTTTGACAGACACATTCCCAATATCCTATTATCTTACATGTTTGTACTACAGTAAATAGGCATAACTGATTTACCTTTTCTCCAGCATTCATTGCTTTCTATACTTCCATCCTGCCCCTTCTTATTCATCTTTTCTTCTGAACTGAACAAAGAACTTTGTTAGAAAAAGGAGAACAAGATTAACACTGAAAACTACTGTGAATCTTTCTTCCTTCACTGCACAGCCTCTACCTAAAACATTTTCCCAGATTTTTATCTCCCATTTAAAGAAACAACAATTTCCTAAACAGAGCTTTTTCCTTTTCTTCCCCAGCATGGGCTTTATCTGAGCACAGAGACAGATGACTTTCCAGCACCTTCATCTTCACAGTGTTACCCCACACCAGCCCCAGCCCTTGTGTAGCAGTCTTGGGCCAAACAAAGCAACAGACAAAACAGCAAAGTTGTAGCAGAGAAGTATTCTATATACCTCTTCATCTTTTTAGTGCAGTTTAGCAACTGAAAATCAGGATAATTGTCAGGACCAAGTCACCAGCAGGGTCTGCCATCTATGAATGTGTCCCACCCAAATCATAATCTGGTTATGAGACAAAAATTTCAGCAAGCCACATGCCATTGAGGGACTTTCAATGCACACACGATGCTTCCTTCTTGTCATAAAAAGATATTTTTCCTTTGACTTCTCTAAAGAAGCAAAATTACCTAGCAGGAAGCAAAGAGGGTTAAGAGATAAAGAGTGTTATAATCACAGAATTAGTACCAGCACAGAAGTCTCCAAGAGCAACTGCACTTAGGAAAAAATTACTCAGTAAACATCTGAACCTTTGCTAACCCAAGAATATGATTCATTAGGTACCAACTGACTGTCAGTGACTACTGTTTGTTTGTTCTCAATTTTTATTTATTTCTTCTAGCTCGGATAAATAAATATCATTTCAACCCTAATGCATGACTCACTCTTCTGCAAAAAAGCAGGTTAGTAGCAGCAGTTTCCTCAGCTGGGAAGTATCAAGCGTCTCTCTCTATCTCTCACCTTTTTTGTAGTAATAACTACTTGGTGTGGTGATGATAAGAGAAGTGCCATTCAAGAGTTCAAATGCTCCCAGTGAAACTAAAAATTAGTGTCGAGAACAGCCCCAAATTGAAGAGCAGATGTCAAAAAGTCCCCCTCGAATTGTGTAAAGGGGTAGGAAAGAGGCAGAGGAAATGAGAGATAGGAGGATGACCTGCTTTTTCTGTGCTATTTCACAGACTGATTCCAAAAAACCCAAAGCTCTCTTTTTTCGATAGTAAATAGAAAGTTACTTCAATGAAGCCCATCCCCTACAGCCACAGGATTCATTCCCTTTTTCAAAAAAAAAAAAAAAGTTACCTCTTCCTTTTGCCAGCCTGTAAAGGTGAAGGAAATTAAAGTTCCGGGGATTAAGCCTGCTGTACCATCTACACAGTCATTCACCTCCTGACTGAACTTCAGCCATGCTGCAGGGTATGGCTCAGCGTGCAGCTGGGGACCAGGGGGCAAGGCAGTTTCCCAGCTCATGACCTATGGGCAGCATGAGGGTAGAAAGGGTGTCAGCACTGCCCACTGCGACCAGATATGAACATGTTACAACCTGAAGCTGTTGGAAAATATTTTATTGCCTACAACTTGACTGCTATTGTTGTTTTCTGGGCAGCTGAAGTTTAGTAAGCCCCACCTACGTCCCAAAACTTTCATTTGACTGGCATATATTTGCACAGGGAGAGCACTGCACCCCATTTGCTCACTCTAAGAATTTTAATTGAGGAGGATGTTTCCTGCCAGGAATGGGATGCAGAGACTGTGTACAGGTTCCTGTCACTGTGGCAGGATTTCAGCCTTCCTGCATTGACACAGCTTCTGCAGAGACCTCCACTCTAGAAATGAAGTACTGCCTAATATGAATTTCAGCACTGGTACCAAAAAGAGAGCAAGTAAATAATATTTATGCCACTGCATCTAGTGAAGGATGCAAAGACTTTCAGAGTTTAAATTTGACTTAGTTAATAATGCAAATCTGTGTGCAAGTGTGTATTCCTTTCCTCAGGTTAGAAGTGGCTTCTTTTAGCTTAGTTTGAAACTTTTGTTTTTGTGTGTATACATGCATATATCTGCGTATGTATATAAAAATGAATTAAATTGCTCTTAAATAAAAATAATGTCCTCTGTCTTCAAATAAGCTGAAAACTATTCTATGGACTGAAAGAAAATGAACAACAAAATAAGATTGTACAATTCTCCACATATACAGTGTTTTTGTATTGTGCAGTCTTGAAACTTGGTCTTCATTGGCAATCACCTTTGAAATTTCTGAAATCTGTTTAGAGACAGAAAAGCTCTTGAGGACTTTTCTTATTTTCATGTGATCCACAGTAGTGCACACAAAAAGAGAATATGCAGAAATTTATGGAGAAGAGGCAGATGCTTCAGGCTGTGCACCCAAGAGAACAATGCTTGAGGCCAGTGTAAATGTGTCATTCTTTCAAATAGTTCATTTCCTGCTTTCTGTATCTTTATCAAGGGAAAGTAACATGCAGAAACATTTCTTGACAGATCCTTCTTCTACATAACTTGGAGCATTAGCTATTATAAGGCTTTTTTCTGTACCAGGCCATACTTGTATTGCTTGCAGTTGTGTGAAACTGCTGCTGTTTAGGTGGAAGTGCTCAGTGTTCAAGTTTTGCTGTTGTTGCTGGGTAATGGTTTCCTTTATTTAGTGGAAATATGAGAATGGGCTTAAGGGAAAGCCCACCACTTTCTTCTTTTTCCTTTTCTTCTTCTGTTGTTTTCTCCCAATCTAACTTTGAAAAGCACCAGCATTCTTGTATTTCAAAGCAATTGTGGTTCTCTCCCCATGAATAAAACTCCAGATTTCACATCACTGTTGTCCATTGGAAGAGAAGAAAGGAATCTCTCAGTTCATGTGTAGGGAAAATCTAAGTAAATGCACAGGTTTCAGAACATTTTTTTTTCCTCAGATTCCTGCCCTGCTGTGCATGAGCCAGCCCAAAGTTGGGCAGATTTCTTGCAATTACATTTCTGAGAAAGCCACATGGTTCAAATGTCAGCAAGAACACAGCCAAACCTTAGATGAGTTGTTGTTTAGGAAAAAGTGCTTGTAAAAAAAGAGAAGAGCTGAAACTTCAGGACAAGATGATAATTCAGGGAGAAAGAGACCTGGGGAGTTCCCCAGTCCAACTTCCTGCTGAAAGCGGGGTAAATCAAGAAGCCAGACCAAGCTTATCAGGGCTTTTTACAGTTAGTTCTTGAAAACCTCCAAATACTGGAACCTCGCTTTGCACCCAGCTCCACTACCTGGCCATTCTCAGCAGGAAAAAGTTTTTCCTGATATGCAGGCTGAACCTTTCTTTTTTCAACCTGTACCCATAGCTTACCATTCTCTCACCACACACCACTGAGAAGAGCCTGTCTTTTTTCTTGATGACCTTCTCAATTTGTGTGGGTTGAGTCCTTGCAAGCCAACCTTGACTCTCTCCTCGTCTACTTCTGGTCATTCTCCTCCACTTCAAGCCCTTTCTTTAAGCAAGAGGACCGAGAGACTTTCTTAGTATAGATTGAAGCAAAGAGGGCATCGAGCACCTCAGTCTTATCTGTCTGTTGTCACTGTATCACCTGTTCCATTTAGCAACAGTCCCACATTTTCCTTGCTCAACCTTTTACTGTTAATGTAGCAGCAGAAGCTCCTCTTATTTTCCTTGACATCCCTCAGAAGTATCAACTCCACCTGCACTTCAATTTCCCTAACACCATGCCTACCTGCCCAGGCAATGTTTCTAAATTCCTCCTTTGACCATCCTTCAGCTTCCCACCCCCTGTATGTTGACTTGTTGCAGTGTTTGGCCATCCCAGGGCTGTGCCAGACCCTGGTTCCCCTCACCAGGCCTGTTCCTGACACCCACCCATGGGTGGGTGGACACTACAGCCCAGCCTGGACCCCTCCCTGTCCCCAGGGAGGTGTGTGATGCCCAGGGTCGGGGCTGCGCCCCATGCCCTCCACCCTGCCCTGCTCCTGTCTGGTGTGGTGGGACGGGCCCTGGCTGCAAGTCCCTGCCCTGAAACCCTGGGGAGCCCTGGGGGAACGAGGTGGCAGTGTGGTGTGGGAGACAGGGTGAAGGAGAAGGAATAGAAGTCAGAAGCAGCAAAAAGCAAACTCTAAGCACAAAGTAATTTTGCACATTTTATTTTCTGGGTATCTGACTTCATACCCTGGGGTCTGATTTGCTGAAATGCTGAGTATCGCAGCTGCAACCAAGCTCAATAGGACCTGAACTCTGCTTTAAACTGATAAAGCTGAGCACACTGGAAAAATCTGGCCGTAGGTGCCTCAGACTGGAAACCCAAAATTTTGTCTGTGAATCTGTAAAATAGGGCTAATAATATCCCTTATTCTCACAAGGGTCTTGTATAAATAAGTGCATTCATTGCAAAGTGCTCAGATACCACAGGGATGAGCTCAATAGAAAAGCCCAGGAGGCAACTGAAAATTCTGTCTTTAGAGAAGGATTTGAATAGTGTGCAGTAAATAAGGCTTAGGGCCTTACGTTTTATAATGAGCAGTAAACAAAAGACTGAATAACTGCTGATTAAGTGAGCAGCATCCGTCCTGTGTGCTAAATGAAGAATGGTCCTTTAGAACAAAAAATAAAAAAATCTATATATGACTATGGCATTAATGACTATGTCATAATACATAGACACAATGGAGGGGACAGATTTATCTTCTCCAAGGTTTTAATTCTGACATTTCCTGGCTTTCTGATAAAATAATTCTGCAGTCATAAAACTATTCTTTTTACTCCACTTATGCACACACTTGTATGTGTGTGTATTTAAAAGAGTGTGTCCTGATACTGCTCCAGAACTGGTCTATTTTTGGTACACAGTCTTATTCCCATGACATTGATAAGGCAAGAAATACTGTCACAGTTTACATTTTCTATGTGTTGTACTAGTTCCTCCTACTGTACATGAATCCTTCTAGCACTATCAGTGACTGAGAATTCATTTCAAGTATGGTTTGTAGTTCTTCTATTTAATCCATTACATCAATAATTGTACTACAAATGTATGTGTTAAATGTGTATCTAGCATAAAACAGGCAATCCCATTAGTTAAGGAAGGTGTATTCATGTCTCCATACCCAGAAAAATCCTGGATGACGTGTTTGTCATAAACACTTATAATGAGAAAGGAAAATTGGGTTGTGGGTTGCTAGAAGGAGATTAAATAAATTGTTTTATTGCTACTGAAAATTGCAAAGGTAAGAAGATGTTTTCTAAAGCAAGGTGCAACACTGCTCTCAGGAAGTATTTTTTTTTTCTTTAAGCCAAAATAATAAAACCCATGTCAAGCCCTTGTGTCTACTCCAATGTGTTAGCTACAACATCACTAAAGCAAATGGGTTTCTACAAGGGAAAGGAAAAGAAAGTTTACATGAAGGTAAAATGTCTGAAGACACAAATAAGCATCACCTACATGAAGGTTTTTAAAGTTCACATCCGGTTACATCTAGCTAGCATGAAGAAGAACAGATGGCATGTCAGCACCAGAAACAGCATCAATATTTTGGGATTAACCTGGCTTTTCTGTAGCCAACAAAGTGCAGGGATTATCAAGATTTCAAGATTTTGTTTTCCTCCCCATGCTTTAATGTCACACAATTTCACAGCAGCTAAATATGACAGACAATGCATCTATCCCTGCTTTGGATTTCATACCAGAAACTTATTGGAAAATTCAAGAAACAGCTGAAGATGGCTTAAGCTTTAAACACCATCTTTCTCATCAGACCTAGAACCTAGTTGGGCACAAGGGGAAAAGGAGCATTACAATTACAGAGGAACAAATATAAAACTTTTCACTGTCCTCTAACTTTTGTTCTTTGGGAGGCTTTAAGGATCTTCCCACACATTCACTGTCAGATTAAAATCCTGCTGCTGTAGTGATCTCTATTCCCTTGTTGTCCACAATATCATCTCCCAAAATCTGCTGCCCCTGCAGCTGTGGTGGCTGGGTAGCTTTTGAGTTGCCTCTTGACCATGACATTTTGCAGGATGGGACGTTGTCACAAATAAAAATGGATTAAGCATACTTTAATAAGCCTGGCTGTAAACTGCAGGGTTTTTGGAGGGGACACGCGGTCCATACCATGGGGGCAGAATTTTCCAAGAGAGGGGCAAGGCAGAAAGCTATAAATGGCAAACTGTGTTGCCTACCACTGTTCAATCTGCTGCTGAATGCACATCAAAGCCTTCAGTGAAATATAGTGGGGAAAAAAAAAAAAAAAAAAAAAAAAAAAAAGGAACCTACCCAGAATAATAAGATTCACCTGGTACCTTGAGACTCAAATAACTTAACATACAATATCTTATCCCTCCCAAGAATTATGTCCTAGTGCCATGGATCACAGAAGAAATCACTGCTTTTGTGAACAGGGAAATTGTCATTTAAATTTAAGTGTTTAGCTTGTTGAGGTGAGATTCCTAGGGACTGGTTGAAATTAAAAGGAGGAGAAAAGAATTGAATGGTTTGGTTTCATTAAAACTCCACATAATCTTGGATAGTCTAAATATTAATTGCCAGTTAAACAAATAAATAAAACAAGAAACAAAGCACAAAACAAAACAAGGAATAGGACCAGCCCATAATAGTATCTTTCTTACTCTCTCTCTTGCCTCAAGACTAGATCGATGTGCAGAAAAAAGAGAGAAATGTTTAAACTAATAGGATACAATTATAGCAGTTAAGCTTTTTCACACCCACCTTTCATTCTCTCCCCCCTAACCCCCCAAAGTATATTTGCCATCCAGACAATAGCATGCAAGATATGACATCCTTTGTTTCGGTAATGATACTGGTGGGTGGAACAGGGCCTCTCGCATGATCCCATGGCAGAGAAAATATCCCTGTCACTACAGCACGCTTGAAACACTGTGTCTGACAGCCCTGCCTCATCCAGCTCTTCCTGCTCAGTGTGGAGCACGGAGGAAAGTCATCTCCTTTACTTGGTCTGCCTGGCTGGGCTCCTAGCTGGTGGGACCTGGGATGTGTGTGCTCCCCAGGATACCTGAGCTGAGCAAGAGGGGGATCGGGATCAGAATCACACCACGGGAGCCAGCACATGGTCCAAATACCACACAGAGTCTGCTCTAACATTCAGTAGTTGCTAAAGCACCAGTGCAATGCCTGAGTTCTGCCTGCCTTTTTGCTAGCCATATCCCACTGCCCAGGCTGCAGCAAGGAGAACCTGTTGGAGCTGCAAGGACAGTGTTGGAGGCCTGGGGATACGCAATGCAATGCAATACTCTGTGGTGCAAGGGTACCCAGCCATTCAGGGCAGCTTCGTGTTGACCAGGCTGCACTATCGCATGAGACAGATGCCACAGGGAACTTGTTTGTGTCATAAGGAATGGCAGTATATATCAGTAGAATAACAAGCAGATTTTTTCAACTTTTTTTTCTCAAGCTGTATATTGTCCTGCTGTGTGAACTGCAGGCAGTGGAAGGTAACTGGTGACCACCAGAGAGCTGTTTTTAAAAAATACTGATACACATACTTCAGAGTAGTCTAAGTATTTCAGTTGACATCTTATTCTGAAAAGCAGCACCCTTTTTGCCTTGCATTACAGGGGGTCTGAACAAGCAGTCCCCTTATCAGCTATATTATTCCTAAAACGAGGAAGATACAGAGCCAATGAATTACATATGGATATTGGAGTGAGAACTGGCTCTTGCTTTTAGAAAATACATATCTTCATTCCTGCCTGTCTGTAACAGAAAACTGCATCTGGAACCCTATTGTTGTGGCAGAGGCTAAATGGAAGCTTTATTTCTTCAGCCATGAGAGGCAACGCTATGTAGCTTTCAAGTTGCTACAAATTTTACATGCCCTGTTCGGAGGCTGCTTTTAGAAGACACTTCACCTGTAGCAAACACTGCCACAGGGCAACATCATAATGGAAAATTCAAGTCCTCTGCCCCTTGCAGTACCTTTCTGGCTGCCCAGTGCAGGGTTCGGTAAGCAAAGATACAAGCTAATAACAAAAGAGATAATGCTTTTATTTATTTTCCCCTGATCTCCTGGGGTTTTCGGTGACACTCAGAACATACCTCCCAAATGAATAATTTAAGTCTTTATGGATCATTCAATTTCAGTTTACACACTGCATTTTATCCAGCTCAGGCTATGTCAGCATAATGCAAGAGATAGCCGTTCAGATACTGAGCCGCTATTCTCCATATATGTAATGTTGGCCCGTATTCAAGCCCAGAGACATAACAGAGGCTTTTGTGCAGATATTTTTGGCTGATATTAGGAGCTGCTATGATAAAGAGGGATGGAAGTCATCTGCAGAACACACGCGCGCACGCGCACACACACAAGTGCAGTTTAACTGGTCGAGGAATCCAGGATCAATGCTCTCCTTGAGCTCTGGATATTATCAGAGCTATGCAGCAGCCAGAATTTCTTTCTCAGAAACAGAGCAGGACTTTGAATCTTTCCATCTCAGATCAGAACAGAAGGTTCATTTGCAGAATTTGCCCTACAAATGCTTTTAATTAAAATGTTACTTTCTATTTTGACATTTGTCATTTATACTTTTTCATTTTAAAATAAAATTTGAAGTGAAAACAGAACCGAGGGGTTCCAGGCTGATCAGCTTTAGTCTTTTCAAAACACTGCATTACAGAAAGGGAGGAGGTTGCTTCCTGAGTTTTTATTTTGTTCAAAATGGAATATCATTATCATCAATACATGTACATCCTGCAAAAAGTCCCAATTGTAACAAGCTGATATTTTCTAACACAAAGTTGCTTCCACCAAACATTTTGACCCTATCTACTGAGAGGTATTTATCTACATGGGGACAACTCAGATACCTGATGTTCCTTCTGTGCAATCACTTACTTCTGCTTCTCTCAACCTCTGTTCTTATTAAAGCTACAAGAGGAAGAAAGCCAGTAAAGATGTAGGGCAGGGAAAAAGATCTGAAAGGAGAAGCAACCACTGATACAGTAGAAGAATGCCTTACTCAGGGACACCACTATAGCTAGCAAGCACTCCCTTGCTTGCATATTCCCCTGTCCCAAAAGGCTGGGGTAGCAAATGATTGTTTTGGTGGGAGGGCGAGCTGAGCAAAACTGAACAGAGTCCATCATTTCACTCATGCAGACTGTGTTCAGGGCTCTGGAGCCAGTCTGACTGAGTTTGGATGAAATATCTAGCAGGAAGATCATCTCTGCACAAGGCAGACTCCAGAGCTTCACTGGTCCCTGCCCTGAGGCAGAGGCACTGTGCCAGTAATGTGCCCTGCAGGACACATCCAGCCAGGCTCTGCAGGCATGGCAGGGAGACCTTCCTTGTGAGGGGCATCAGCTGGCTTTCAGTGTAAAGAGAACTGGGAAATTACCACAGGGAAAAAGAGCAACGCATTAGTTTTAAGACCAATGATAAACACATATATTTATTTCCTTGTAAATCAAAAGATGTAGCCCAGACACTCTAGGAGGATGTAAGCACAGTTTGCCTCCTGCTACCTTGTCCCTCTGACACTTGACCTTCATCCCTATTCTGTGCCTCAGTCCCCACCCCGGCCAGGCTGCCCTGAGGGGCTGCGCAGCTCTGGGGGCTGCAGGAAGAAGCCCTTTCATCCTTCCTCTTCTGCCTGGCCACGCACACCTGGGTGGAGGCTTGAGGCATGGCTGGGCCACAGGGAATTTATCGCTGCTCTCAGCCTCCCTCCTTGCTGTTCCCCTCCTCTCTTTTCCACCCCCTCCAGGAGCTCCACACAGGTGGCACCCTACAGTGGTTCACATATGCAGTGAGAGACACTTCAACATCAGTTGCAGAGAGGTGGGTGCCAGCTCTGTCCTGCTTCTCGCTGCACCAGTGTTTCTGCCTACAACCGCATGGCAGTGACAGTCTGATTCAGACCCTTATGGCATGTTTACTTATTGCATCTCTGTGAGTTCGTTCTGCTCCGTTGCGTTCTCCATGTAATGCAGGGAAGACGAGCAACCTTTCCAGCTACAGCTTCAGGGTTCCAGCTCTGGCTCTGCATGCACAGAGACAATCTGACCTTAACTCACAATCTACGCCATAAGTATGCACTCGTCCTTTGAAGTTAAGACCTCTCCAGAGTTTATTCAGAGCATGTTGAGTGCTTTTTGGTAGGACAAGAAATAATAAGGCATCGGCATAATGGAGAATCTGGTACAATACTATCCTTGGCTTTGCTTTTAAATGGAATATTTCTGCTTCTTTTTAAAACAAAACTTGAAGATTTTCCTCCCTGTCTGAGGTTTGTTTTGCAGTGTTTCAGCACAGACTGGGACTTGTATGGTGTATTATTAATACAAGTTATTAATAGGAGTTAATAATGGAAGCACAGACACTTTAGGGAATGAGATCATTACAATTAAGAATAAGAGGAGCCTACACGATAAAATGAAACCTTACATTGCTTAAACAGCTTTAATAATAACCAGTGGGTTTCCACTCATTAAGATTACTTCAAGTATCTGCATCTGAGAGATGGTCAAAGAAAATGTATTCAGAGATAAACTGAAGAATAAAACAGGGCAATGAATGGAGAATGAGATCACACTTCTTTCTAAATATGCAAATAGATAAACATCAGAACAATAGATTTTCTTCTGTTCTTTTCACAAAGGTGCAGTTTGCTTATCTGAGATCATTCTGAGGCTGGTAAGAATACAAGGCTTAATACAAAATACCCCAGAGGCAGACAAACAGTTTAGCCAGGCTGGCTTGAGTGTGATAGAACTCCCTCTATATCCATGTACATGCACACAAATACATCTATATGTCTATATGTAAAAACAAACAAACAAATAAACAAAAAAAAAACAAGGACCAACCCACACTTATTTTTTCCTTTTACCCACTGTTCCCTTTATATAGAAACATAATTATGTAGTTAGAACATTTAACACAGGAAGACTTATTCGTTGGGTTTAACTTACTGGGATCTACACAGCCCTATAAGGTTGTCATCTGTGTTACATGCATAACTAGAAGACTTCTGCAGACCTTTGTAGACTACGTGTATTTTTTATGTGTGAGATTACCCTCTGGTAATAGTAATGAAATGCCCTAGGCAGTTGAAAGAATAGAGTAAGTCCACATTTTTTTGCTAATCTAACTGTAGCTACTATGTCACTACCTAAATAGAAACAGCATCCATCTGCTACAGGTTTTAACACACTCCCTGTTTTCTCCCTATTGAATTTCCATCTCTCACCTATCCCACACCAAACAAGACTACAGATAGAGAAAATTATTATATCCTTCTAAACATGTCGCCCATTCAGTGTGGTTTGACAAGGAGTCCTGAAACCTTTCTTCTGCCAGAGTTCCCAGGGTTTTCTTTTGGTTGATAATACTTCAAAACCTGAACTGTGGGCAGGCTGGTTGGAGGGCATGCAATGGCTCTGGTCTGCTCTCTTCCCTTCCCTTCCATCTACTCTCCATGCCTTTTGTCCTTTCTCTTCCATCAGAAAGATTTCTGGCTCTGATTCCTGGACTCTTGCAAGCCCAGTCCACACCTCACTGCAGTCTAGGGTCTCTTTCCTCTTGGTTTGTGGGGATTTAGCTCAAGTATTGAGTCTATGGAGGAAAAGTCCAGAAACATCACCTAATAAAGTGGTGTCTGATGTTTGACCATAGTGACAAAAAATTTTACAACTAAGGTCTTCCCGTGGAAGCTCCTTGGTGACCCTGCCATGTGAGTAGCATCTTCTACACTGTGTGAAGGTCATGGAATAAGACTAAGCTTAGCACTTTTCACAACTGGACTCAAAGGTGCCTCATTTTTGTGAAAAGGGAATGGTAGTTGAATGCCCAGTTTCTTACATGACCCAGAGGTCATGGCTGTTCCTTCTTATCACTCTCTGACTTCTAGTGCTGATGCAGAATCAGAGCCTAATTCACATGGTGTGCACTTCGTGTTAGTGTCATTTCTCTGCCTCTGAGGGTGAGCAAAAAATGCACCCTGTGAGTGGCCAGGTCACTCAGACATCCTGCCTCATATTTACATCTAGTTGCACCTTCCTACATATGTGTAATCACCTACAGGTCCCATGCAATGAAGACAAGGTGACATGAGCTTCACTAAGGGCTGGACAAAGTTTCCAGGAACCCATCTGGTTCTGAGGTCTGAACTACCACATCTTCAGTAAGATTTGCTTCAGCACTGGCCAGACTGAAGTTGTTAAAGTGCACAAGTCAATGGGGCCGGATGGGATCCACCCAAGGGTACTGAGAGAACTGGCAGAGGAGCTGGCCAAGCCACTGTCCATCATTTATCAGCAGTCCTGGCTATCGGGGGAGGTCCCAGTTGACTGGCGGCTAGCAAACATGACGCCCATCTACAAGAAGGGCCGGAGGGCAGACCCGGGAAACTACAGGCCTGTCAGTTTGACCTCAGTGCCAGGGAAGCTCATGGAGCAGACCCTCTTGACAATCATCACGCAGCACTTGCAGGGCAAGCAGGTGATCAGGCCCAGTCAGCATGGGTTTATGAAAGGCAGGTCCTGCTTGACGAACCTGATCTCCTTCTATGACAAAGTGACGCGCTGGGTGGATGAGGGAAAGGCTGTGGATGTGGTCTACCTTGACTTCAGCAAGGCTTTTGACACCGTTTCCCACAGCATTCTCCTCAAGAAACTGGCTGCTCTTGGCTTGGACTGGCGCACGCTTCGTTGGGTTAGAAACTGGCTGGATAGCCGGGACCAAAGAGTCGTGGTGAATGGAGTCATGTCCAGTTGGAATCCAGTCACTAGTGGTGTTCCCCAGGGCTCGGTGCTGGGGCCGGTCCTCTTTAATATCTTCATCGATGATCTGGATGAGGGCATTGAGTGCACCCTCAGTAAGTTTGCAGATGACACCAAGTTAGGTGCGTGTGTCGTTCTGCTTGAGGGTAGGAAGGCTCTGCAGGAGGATCTGGATAGGCTGCACCGATGGGCTGAGGTCAACTGTATGAAGTTCAATAAGGCCAAGTGCTGGGTCCTGCACCTGGGGTGTAATAACCCCAAGCAGAGCTACAGGCTGGGAGATGAGGTGTTGGAGAGCTGCCTAGAAGAGAAGGACCTGGGAGTGATGGTGGATAGTCGGCTGAATATGAGCCAGCAGTGTGCTCAGGTGGCCAAGAAGGCCAACAGCATCCTGGCTTGCATAAGAAGCAGTGTGACCAGCAGGGCTAGGGAGGTGATTGTCCCCCTGTACTCGGCTCTGGTGAGGCCGCACCTCGAGTACTGTGTTCAGTTTTGGGCCCCTTGCTACAAGAAGGACATGGAGGTGCTTGAGCAGGTGCAGAGAAGGGCGACGAAGCTGGTGAGGGGCCTGGAGAACAAGTCCTACAACGAGCGGCAGAGGGAGCTGGGCTTGTTCAGCCTGGAGAAAAGGAGGCTCAGGGGTGACCTTATTGCTCTTTACAGATACCTTAAAGGAGGCTGTAGCGAGGTGGGGGTTGGTCTGTTCTCCCACGTGTCTGGTGACAGGATGAGGGGGAATGGGCTAAAGTTGCGCCAGGGGAGTTTTAGGTTGGATGTTAGGAAGAACTTCTTTACCGAAAGGGTTGTTAGGCATTGGAACAGGCTGCCCAGGGAAGTGGTGGAGTCACCATCCCTGGAAGTCTTTAAAAGACGTTTAGATTAGCTTAGCTTAGGGATATGGTTTAGTGGGGACTGTTAGCGTTAGGTCAGAGGTTGGACTCGATGATCTTGAGGTCTCTTCCAACCTAGAAATTCTGTGATTCTGTGATATGTGCCCATGTTGGGGTCATTCCTTCAATTACAACATTAAAAACTCACACAGTTATGATCCCAGATTAAACATTCGGTAAATGAGATGGGACAAATATTCTCTTCAATATCCCTTCATTATATGCCTTCCTTGCAAAGTTTACTTCAGAATTTTTTCATAGTATGTATCACATGCATTCTGAGCTTGCAGTATTATAGCATATAACCATACAGCGTCTCTGTAGTCTCCTTTTAAAACTACACTTTCCTGGATGTTGCAATCCAGATGTAGAAGGCAGAACTATTGTCCATCTGCCTGCCTCCCTCATTACATCATCTTCCCCAGCAAGAATGGGGAAATGGAGGAGGCTACAATACAAAACAGTATGTCAAGCTTTTCAAAACAATAAATTATCAGGACTTCCAGATTTTCATTATTATTTACTATTTATATTTAAGTAAATCTGTTACTGAGACAGGTGTTTTCTGTAATCCAATTTCTTTAATGAAGAGTCCAAACCCATAGATTGTTCTAGTATCAATGGCTGCAATGGTAACTGACGACACCACGTCAGCCTGGCAAAATCTAATTCATAGGCATCAGCTGTGTTAAAAATAAACTGCAACAGTATTCATAAAACATATTGTCCATCAACAAACTCATGGCAAATATAGCCTAAGTAAGTATAGCCTAAGTAAGTTCTCATTCTCACTGTTCCCTTAGAACAGATATGTCATTCTTTGAAAGGTATGCATGGCAAGTGGTGCTGAGAGTTGCAGAGCAAATGCACAGTGACTGGGTGCCAACAGTTCTGCAAAATAATATTCTCCAGATAAAAGAGAAGTTGTCATCCAGAAAGCTGCAGTCAGTAAAGATAAAGAGGTTGTTTTAACAAGGGAATCAGTGTCAGGAGAAAACAATGTTAAAAAATGAGCAAAAACAAAAATATAAACATGAAAAATGTCTATTACATCATTCTGTTTTATTGGAACAATAATGTACATACTCACAGGAAAAAAAAAAAAAAAAAAAAAGCAAAAAAAAAAAAAAAAAAAAAAGCCCAGAACTACCAAGAGAGAAGAACTGTGTTCAACTTTAAAATGTCAATAGTAAAAAAAAGAGGTATTAAAAATCTGAGCCTGAAGGGGCTTCCATAAATTAGTGTCACTGATATTTCATCCATATGTTTTTTTTTTTTCTTTTCTTGTAAATATCTCTATCCTTTACCATAATTAAAAACTTCATTTACATGTACTTTGTCTCCCTCTTTCTCCTTGTTGCTTCATTCTATTCTGTTCTTTTTCTCTCTGCCACCTTTTATCTTTCCAGATACATTTTAAATTATTTTTTCCTGAAGATATTTTTTCTATCTAGTGCAGAATAGTTTACCCTTTGTTCCTCTTCTCTCTTTTCCTATCTTTCCTTCTTTCTTTCTTTCTTCCCTGTTTTGTTTTTCTGTTTGTTTGTTTGTTTGTTTTTCTCCAGCACTTTTTCTCCCTCCCTTTAGCCAGCTCTTTTTTTTTCTTTCATCCTTCCTATTTTCTGGCTCCCTGTGATCTCGTTTTTCCTGCTTCATTCATCTTTCTTACTTTATCTACTCTATCACCACAATTCTCACATACTCCCTTTGCAATCCCACAAAAATGCTGATTCCACTACACTCATCAGGCACACTGTCCTTTCTTGGCAGACTTTTTTTTTTATCTAAACCCCTCCTAAATGCATTGCTGCCTCATCCCAAAACCTGCTCACAATTGCAAACTCTCTTTCCACTGAATTTCCTCATGTGAATACATAACTTGTATGTACTCAGACAGGTATTCTTTCCCTGTCTGTCCACAAATAGAAATAGGACAAATTACCTACTGTTATTGCAATGCCAGACTTGCAATCTCAGAATTGGATAATTTTAATTCTGACCATCTAAACTCTGACACCTGGTTTAAAATTCAGACTTGTTAGCCATAAGGCATATGCACATTTGAGTCCTGCTCCTCCACAGAGTTGTATATCGAACAGCTGCTACAGGAACATGCAGACAGAAAGGTTCAACCTCTGATAATAAGTGTATGGGTCTTATCATCAAAGCCATTTTAAGGCCTCATAATCTTGGATGAATACCTCTTGACCCAACAACTCCACAAAATAGGCATATCAGAAGAGGGAAAATAAAGAGAAGACTAAAGAATGTGTCAAGGACCATATCAAGAGCCTGTAAAAGAGATAGAAACTCATCTTAATTCTGTTGTTTTGCCAAGCTCTCCTTCCTCAGACTCCCACCCAGGCCATGAAAATCTTGAGTTTTCTCCATACAGCACTGATCTTTGGACACATATAAGCATTCTGTTTTTCTTGGGAAGAAATATGGCTCTACACTCTCCTTAAACACATGTAGACTTCTTTGCTTGTTCCTATCTACTCCTCTCTTACCTAAATTCTTCCTTCCCTTCCTCTTGTTCCTTTCTGTATTCATGTTACTGTATATTTTGTAGTGCCGTCACAAATTCACTCCCAGATTCTTGACCCCCTCTTCTCACTTCCAGATTTCCTATACCACCACCAGCATCCACTATCAGCCCAGTCTAATAAAGGCAGCTCAGTCTGGAGACAAAAAGAAAAGCATAGCTTCTCCTAACCCTGTGAGCATTAGGACCTAATTAAAGCTGAGCATTTTGCTGGAAACAAGCACCGACAGTAAGGAAGGGTGACCCAAGCTAGAGTTAAAGTAAGAAATGGAAGAAGCTTCTGAATGTTTTTAGTGCTGAAGGTGGCAGCATCACCAGGTCCAGGAAGACAAGTACATAAATCATTGTTGCCTGGGCAAGGGCCATGCACTAGGGTCAGGCCAGCATTCCCTGACATCAACATGCTTCTATTAGTGCCTGTATATGTGTCCTTCTAGCATGGCTTTCTAGGTCATTTAAATACACATGCATGTATAGCATAACATTTTGTAGTCAGTTTTCAGCCGTTGGGTGGCTTGTTATTTCCCACCCCTCACACACAGTCTAGAAAGCAGCCTGTTGAATAGCCAGTTTGAAATGTTTTTCCTTCTTCTCCTGATGTACCTCTGCTCGCTCACTCTATGCAGATATTGGCACATGCTCAGCAGCTGAGAATCTGTCAGAATACCAAAGAACTGGAAGTCCAAGGGAGTGATTAAGAAAATCTATGACAGTTTCTAACATACCTTTATTACCTCTATAATGAAGTTTGATTGAGTTGATGCAAGCAGGTCATTATCATTGTTTTTAAATCAATTTACAGCTCAGAAATTCTTGCAGAGCTGGCACAATGACAGAGTATCGGATAGCTGCGAGAGGCAGCACTGCCTAGCTGCACCACGTTGTAGTGCTGCAGTCTCACTACCTCTATAGAAATGTTCATCTGCAGCAATAGGGCTGGAAAGATGAGGAGAAACAAGAAGAGCGCCCTGATGAAGTACATTAACTGGGACATTAGCAGACCAGCCAGGCTTTGTTTGTTCTTTCTCATTAGCATTCGTTCTCCCCTAATTCAACACTGAAATTTAGCTGGCTGTTCCTTAAAGATGAGGCTGCTGAAGCCTTCTCCCGGTGTCACCTTACGTTCCCAGCGTCTTACCTCTACTTATCTAAGCTACTTTAAAAATGTTTTGAAGGGATCAGCAGCCCCTCAAGCCAGACTTCTCACACACTGTTTTCATGCCCATTCACACCTAAACTTCATCCTTGATAAGAAATATTTGTCAGCTCAAGAAGTGTATATATATATATATATATATATATATTTATATTTATATTTATATTTATGTATGTATGTATGCAAGCAGTCTAAGTGCTAAACAGAGCCTGACCGCAGGGGAATTGGAGGCAAGCTGCTGTCTACACTAAAGCTAACTCATGCTTTTCTGCCATTCTTTTTTCTTTTTTCACTTATGATTATTATTTGTTATTATTCTGTATTTACACTGTGACAGAAGCTAAAGCTCAAATCAAGGAGAGGGGCAACTGCTGAGCAAGACCCTTGCAGTCAAACAACTAGAGCTAGTAGAAAATACCCTGAGGGAATGTGCCGATCCCTTAAGCCTGACAGGTTCTGCAGAAGAGCTTTTCATTTTAGAAAAAAAAAATCTTTCTTTTTTTTTTTTTTTTTTTTTTTTTTTTTTTTTTTGGCACAGCAAAAGCAGAGTGTTTTCAGTTTTCCCAGAAACAAATGTTTTGAAGCTTATTTCCAAAATCAGTTTGTATTTCAGAATATAATACATATTACCATATGTTAGAAAAGTGTAAGACAAAATAAAATAAAAATGTCCAAATTCCTGCACGTTACACGTTTAGCAAAAAAGAACAGTGTCATGCCTAACAACATTAAATTTTGTGCAAAAACACCTTTTCATGGGGGATTTTGAATTTTCAGAATTTCATCAAAAATTGGAATAGAATTATAAAAATTCATGCTTTAAATGTTAAGGATGTAAAATTTCCACAGTTTAGGAAGTGTAAAATACTGTGTGTTCTGGAGTTACATTTATGTGTCAGGAAAGAATGCTGCAAAGTTATAAAGGAGTTGCTAACTGACTGATGTGCTATTTTGGTCATGTTTGCTGAATTAATATTTTGTTCTGATGCATATGTTTGATTTGAAGAGTTCCCTGCTCTGGAGATTTCATAATTACTTGGATATAAAGATCCAGACTGAAAAAAAATGACATTACTAAGGCTCAGCCATATTCAGCCAGAGGTTGTCACCAGCCACAGAAAACACAGCCTCTAGAAAAAATGCCATTATTCAGTAGATAAGGATGGCAACTCACAATTATTATACTTCCTTTCAATGTTTTAATTTTCATGCTGTGTTTCAGTGACATTGAGACTAACAGGCAGGACTAACAAAGCCTAAGCATCAGCTCCTCACCATTGCTCCTTAATGAAAGGAAATGTATCACTCTCTACTGCTTGACCTTTGCAACGAGATGTAATGAAGTGACAAAAAGAGAAGGGGTGATGCAGCTACCAAGTTTACACTTGAAAGAGTTTATCGCAATGCTCAATTGATATCTGAAACTTCCACCTAAACAACACATTTACAGAGGTCAGGGAAGGATGTTCTCATGCATTCATATGGCTCTGGTTAGGCTCTTCAAAACTGCACTGGCTACCTGAGTGTCCACTTCATCTAACACCAAATAAGCACAGAAAGCTGGTGTATGCAACAGAATTGTAAAAAGCATGGAAATAGAAATAGAAAAGATGGAAGGTTAAAAAAAAACAAACAAAACAAAAAAAAAACATGCAGTATACCAACTCTTTGACACTAATTTTCTTAAATAAAGATTCCTATTTAATCCTACAAAATACTATTGTATTTTAGCTGAATTAAACAAGCAATGTGATCAAAATATTTGTTAATCCTATGCTGTTCTTTTTCTCTACTGTTAACACCACCCAGAGTCGAGGTCTATTTAGCAGCAGACAGAATTATTGATTGCTTCTGGTTTGCATTTAAGAATAGCAAAACACCCATTTGGAGTTCTTTAACAAAATATCCAACTATTAATGAGTATATAAAAGGTACAAAAAAAAAAAAAAGAAAAAAAAAAGAAAAAGAAAAGGGAGAAAGTGAAATACTATTCTAGACATGTTAGAAATAAAGACACTTTCCTGTCTTAAAACAGGTTTCAGCAGTAACACTTGCAGAATATTAATTCTAACTGTTTGTTCTGGCCAATTTGATGACAATTCGTAGTGAATACAATTTAAAATATACATTTTTGTTTAACAAAATGTTTCATTCATTTCACCAACACACTTTTTTAAAATTCTAATTCCTTCAACATAAATCAGAAAAATATTTCTAAATGAAAATTCAATGGAAATTAACTTTCTCATTTCTTACATGCTGCTAGTAGCTGAACTCCCCTAAGCTTTTTGGGGAAGAATAGGCTCTCACCTTGACCACTCAGTGTTTCAGGAATTTTTGCTCAGGGAATTCTCTCATCACACCTTAATGCACTCGTGAAAGGGAACTGCCTCCCAAAATGTCATCACTTTCATGAAAGCTGAAGATTCCTATGACGTCAACAATATCTACTAACAAAGTTAGAGGAATTAACATCAGATATACAAAATTCACTCCATATTACCTACAACTTGTCTTTGGAGGCTATTAAGTTGGGAGAAAATAATTAAAATGAAGCATTTAATAATTTCTGAAAAGTCACTAAATTATTGTGGCCACCTTAGTGCTTTATTAAGAGATGGCTGCTCCTGTCCATCAGCAGCAACAATCAGCACACCACTTAGACATAGCACTCAGAAAATTAGGGAAGTGAATAAAAATAGAGGGGAAAATGCCATGCAAAAGTGGTCAATTCATAACACTCACTTCCAATATTAGTTGGTTAATTAATTGAATGCTCAATTACGCAAACACTTTGCCTTCTGTCCTAATGATGATTCAAATAAGTGAAAGAAAAAAAAAAATAATAAATAAGTCCAGCTAAGCTAGAAAGCTAAACAGAGAAAAAAAAAAAAACTTTCCGTATGGAATACAGAAAAAAAAAAATCAGACATTTGTTAAGGAAATAGTTCACTGAGTAACGTTCCCTGTTATGTATGATTATTCACAGAAGACGGAGGGTGTCAGTTCAAACGTAGACATTGTGTTCATCGCTGATTTAGATAAAGATGGTGCTGTCATTAAATCGCAATGTACTCTAGCTGAGAGCTGTCTCTTCGTTAAATACTAGCAAATAATTTCTGTGTTTGTCTGTGCTCACTTTTATAAAGTTATTGTTTGTTGACTTTGAACCTTAACATGAGGCATTCCTTTTCAGCGTTTTAAAATAACAACATCTTTATAATTTTTTTCTTAATATTTAAACAGGTTGAATTATTTAGCAAAGAGAGTAAACCTCTAATTTCACTTTAATGAGGGTTCTGTAAAGTCAAACCCTGCAGAGGTTTCAAAACTCTTCCATGAAAAACACAACCATGAAAAACAAGTTGCAGGCATTAAATACAACAATGTTGTGGCCACCGGGGCAATTTGCTTGCATCTAGCCAAATATAGATGAGTCACAAGCACAGCATGAGCAAAACACGATTCCAGATTCAATGGGACTGTAAGGCTGGCCTAAAGACTGAAACTACCCAGCTCCTCAATGTACTCATGCCAAAACCAGTAAGAGATTCAGTACCCACTGCATGACAGCTAGGCAGAAGCTTTCAGTCCCAGCTCAGTTCACTGTAGCCAGCCTAAATCTGTTCAACAGGAGCTGTGCTGAGGTTTTGGGTCCCCGTGCAAACAGTGTTTAACCATATATATAGCTGTAAGTGTGTGAATCAAAGTCACAGACTCTTATGTTAACATTAAGAACTTACCAAAACGCTGGACTGACTGAGTACCTCTAAGATCTAATTCTGTTAGCTAACAGAATAACCAAACACACTTTGAATTTTGGACTTGATCATACATAACTTTCTTACATACAACCCAAAACAAAGCAAAACAAAACAAATCCCCAAAAGCCAAGCCCCATCCCCAAACCTCCGTTCAAAGGCAGTATAATGACATGCATTCCAGCATAGCTCTACAAATCTGTAATGCAAGAACAGTGTGCCCAAAAACAGCCTCTGGACATAGCGGTGCTGAAAATATGTTGTTGTCTTTTTTATCAGTGAAAACAAGGGGAAAAATACCTTATTTGTAAAAATAAATGTCCAGGTTTTCATTTATACAGGAATGACTTTGTTGTGTGGTATGCCCTTCAATAAAATTATAGCTTAGGTCCACGAGTGTGTGCATGTTTTGAGGTCTTATACTTAATCTTATCCTTTCTTCATTTTAAAGGTATTCAATATCGTTAACAACCAGGAATGTAAATTACATACATACATACTCATGTACGTTGCCTACCTAATTTTACATCTTCTATTAAATGCTTTAATTACACACAATAGGTTATAAATATTAAACCAGAAATGTATCTAAATATTTTTTACAGCAACACCTGAAGCAATGAAACTCCTTAGAATATGAAAGGTCCTCACTGAGAAATAGCTTTCAAAATTTACAAATGAAAAGTCTTTGAGAATTCAGACCCTTAGGTAGCATTTTATTTTTTTCCAAATTTTAATCCACTTTACAATACATTAACAGAATTTTAAAAGACCTCTGTTTTAAGGCCTGTGTTGTTATGCTAGTGTGCTCAGATATTAAAAACTACACTGGAAAGCCATTACTTTTGCCTAATTATGAAGAGAATGAAATTAATATACTTACTCATAATAACTCAGCACTTCCCCAAATGCACGTATTTTCATTATTTGCTTGTACATTAGTTATTTCTATCCCTGCGACCTTATTCCTTATAAATATGTCCTAAACTTCTTCAAGAATATGGAAAGAATATTTAATACACAGCAAAGTAATTATAGTCTGAAGGTTCTGAAATATAACTGAAGTGTATCCCTGGGGCTATTTCCTGATAATTAGGTATGACATAAATAATCATGATTAATTATGTTTCTGGATAGTCATCTGCCTCCAATGAAATATTGCTATCCTTGATAATGCTTAACAATAAAAAAATAAATAACTACTCGTGCTTAAACAGAGTATTTTCTTAAACCTCATGTGAAACTCAGCCACACAGGCTATAAATGGCTTTGATGTTTCTCTGATATATTGTGCCACCAGAATACCAATTCTTCATTTCTGAGTGCATTGAGTAATATTGTTTGGCAATAAATCAAAATTCAGGAGATGACAATTACAGCAAATAATTTTATTTGATGAATTTTCGTTAAATAGGTTTTGAATATGATCTTGATTTCTCTTTTGTCTAATTTATTAAAGATGAGATAAATTGCCTGTTTTTTACATACCTCTAGTTGTAGATGTACCAGGACAAGATGTACAAGCTGGTATGTGGGTCAGAGCCTGGACATTCTAAAATGATTTTGAAGAAAAAATTGTTGATTATTTTGCTGATAACTTTGTGAGTACCAACTGTGTTTCTGGATCAAGAACAGAACTTTCTTTCTTCGAAAGGATGCCAAGGCCTTTCCTGTTTACATCCAGCACCATCACGTATTGTAATTAATACACCATGACTGCCTCGAGGCTCATCTTAAACTGTACACTTCACTGCCCTGCAGAAGCAGTTCAGAAATAGAAATGAAAAGTGAAGAACATGGCTAGCAGTATTTTGCCCAAGAAACACAGAGCCTGACCTTCAGAACTGGACTTCCAGGTGAGTACTCACCCTACCAAGAGCAGCTTGGCTAGACCTGAGCATGCCCAACAACATACCTGGGCTCACCCCTGGCAAACCACCAGCAAAGCCAGCCCTTGGCATGGATGTTCACCGGCATCCCTGGCTGTGCCCTACATGAGAGCACGGACAGGAGGAAGATGGCACCACCCTGCTCAGGCTGGATCCAGCGATCCCTTCTTTGGAGAAGAGTGGTGGGAAATGGCACTGCTTGAGTTACCACTGCTTGAGTCCAGAAGGAGGCTGGCATTGCCTCAGGTTCTCTGGGCAGGATGTGATCACACAAACACGATTAGAGCTCAGCAAGCCCAGAAAGGCAAGCAAACACCAGTTCTAGACATTGCTGGCCAGACCTTCATTCCTTCTTTGCCTTTTAATTGTGACTTAGTTACCACCTTCTTTGGCAGGGGAAATGGAGGCAAAGTCACCTTCAGGCTGTAAGCAGCACAGGCACAATGGGAAAATGCAAATTTGACTGCTGATGTAGCAGGGTGATCTCTGGAGATCCATGGCTTCGGCAAATCTGCCACTGGATGCATGGACCCCAAAAGCCAAGGCACAGGAGGTGGGGAGTTCTCACGCTGCAAGCTGCATTCTCAACAAACCACAGGGTGGAAGCAGAAAAACCAGAGGGGTTGCCAGATGCCAGAATGAGAAACAAGATGACTGAACAGGGTGCTCAGTTGGAAAAATAAAATAAAATAAAATAAAATAAAATAAAATAAAATAAAATAAAATAAAATAAAATAAAATAACAACAAAAAAAAAAAAGCAGGAAAGAAGGGGGCATATGGTTAAAATACTGTCATGGAAATAAAAAGGGGAATTGTCAGGAAAAGTAGGCAAAATAACAAAAAGCTTATAAACCCCCCACCTGTCACCTGCCAAGAGTGTCAATAAAAATGATAGGAGCAAAAGCAAAGGATTTCTTTTCCTCAGCAGCAAGAAGCACAGATGGGCAAATATATAAAACAAAAGCCTATATGAGGTTTTCATCTGTGTTACATTTCCCATGAATGAGTGCACAAGAAAAATGTTTACCTGAATTACGTTAAATGTGAGCAAACTATGGATTTGTATTCATGAATATTCTTAGCATAAAGCCATGTTAAAGATTTTTAAATCCTGTTTGTTTAGGTCTGATAGAAGTATCATAGAGCAGTTACATATTTGGTGAGGTGTGTTAATTCAAATTTTGAATGGAAATATGAAGAATGCTGAAGAGATTTATTTTAAACATATTTGTATTTGCCACATCTCCTTTTCAGGAATAGGGTAAAGTAATACCTAAGTTATGTTTGTAGCAAATCACAGAATTAGAAGGCATTACCAGTCACTGTCATTTTGCTAGAAGGCATTCCTCTATTTAGTATACAAATTTGTACTATTGTCACTGATGTAATCCCTGCTTGTACAAATATTCAATAAATATGGTATAAAGTTTCTGCCAACATTCAGTCACCAAGCCACAGCTGAACTCTGTCCATGTTCTCAGTGATCAAGAGCATGTTATTTTTAATGCTGCTTGACAAATAATTCACATGACAGATATAACTAAGCAATATAATATTATCTGACTTCTGCAACTGTAACCTTAAAGACTAGTTGCATCACTTGAAGAAGCATCATTCAGGGAGACAGTATTATGGAGATAACAAAAGCCCAGCACAATAAAGACTGTCAAGGGACTATATCCAAAAGTCAGGAAGAATTGGCAAGTCTTTGGGAAACGCAGAGGTGAGCAGGAGTCAATCCCTGGGTTAATTACTGAGCCTGGACTTGTGTCCTTACTGATTCTTTAGAAGTAGCCTGGCCAAATGTACATTGCATATCTTTATATTGATGCTGGAACAAATGATTTGCTCAGATCTCTCATCAGGAATGAGCTGTTTTAAGGGTGGGAAGACAACCAGGGAAACCACAGTTCAGGACTGAAGCATGGAGTAAATCAGATGCTTTCACACACAAATAGGAACCCAAACCACGCAAGAGAAGGAAGCATCAAAAGCTGTCTCTATTCCAGCCTTGATGGGGTCATTAGAAGTATATTCAATGCTTTTTTTTTTCTTTTTTTTTTTCTTTTTTTTTCAAACATTGACTACACACAGCTTTCCAATATGGTTAAGCATTGTACATTGATTTCAAATTAACTTGTGCAAGTGCACATATGATCCGAAGTCATCTCTTTAAGGCAGTTTGAGCACTCTTTCAGTGCAGAAGTTTCCCTGATAGTTTTTCTGCATTTGTTTGTGGTTCTGTAGTGGTTGTCTTGGTCAGCATATAGTTGCTTCTTTCTTTGTCATGTTGTTTTGTAATGAACTCTTATCTCAGCATGGGGCCACTTCTCATCCTGCGTTATAACACAGGCATGTGGTAATTGGCTCCAGGAAGAAGCAAAAGCATATGTTTCCTTCTGGCACTAACTAATTAGTCATACGTACACTCAATACTTAATTGCTCTTGTACTCTCTGGCCTGTGTGACTTCTGTGAAAATATATGACTCTACACCAATCTCAATTAGAAATTCATGGAAAAGTGAAAAGTGTTTGTAGTTACTACACGCAAGAGAAGCAAAATTTCACTGGTCACACCAGTAATTTCTAGCACATCACCTTTTTTTTTTATTTTAATCCTCAGAACTATGCTCAATATATTTTTCTAATGTACCCAAGTCTGGAAGCATAAAGCATCTGTGCTTCACTTAAAGCTGCTGATATGACAAAGAAAAACCTCTTCCTCAGTACTACTACTTCTCTCCTGTAGCATAACAAGTGCTAGTCAACCACAAGTGCTCCTAAGAATGGCTACTTTTAGTGCTTCTTACCAATAACAGGCAGAGGTTTTGCCCATTAAGGTTTTTATTTTCCATCTTGCAACAGTGACAACCATTTGGAGTTTTGCCCATACACTCTGTGCTGAATTTTTAGGTATTTATAACATTTCTATGGTACTTACTGCCATATTACCAAAGGTCCTCACACTCATTAATCTCCAATATAAATTGTTCCTTTGTTCATTGCTTAGATGACTTATATAAAGACCACAGCCTCTTAAGCAGAAATTGAGAATAAATTAAATATTCTTATTTTCTCATTACTCCTCCACTTTAAGTGTTCCTGAAATAGCAAGTAGGATTAAAACAAACAAAGAAAAGCCACAGGGCTAAATTTTGCCCTTAAAAATATGTGGGTGACAGTGAATTTGGAGCTACTGGACAGCCAGTAGCTAAGGGAGATTTTGGGGTCTCTCTTCCTGAAGATACACAAAAGCCACCTGGACATGGTCCTGAGCAACCTGCTCTGGGTGTTTCTGCTTGATCAGGGAGGTTGGACCAGATGGCCTGAAGAGGCCCCTTCCAACCTCAACCATTCTGTGAACTACACACGACCCGTGTCTGCATCTCCAAGGAAAAAACAGAGATCATTTTACTTTAAAACCAAGGTAAAACATAACAGAACTTTCAGGTCACTGCACTGACTCATTCGAAGAAGTACATGCTTAAAGGCAATTGTTAGAGAAAAGTTTTGAGAGTTTGTAAGTTTTTCAATGCAATAATCTTACCAACAAACGAGTATTAAGCCAAAACCTTGAGATGCGCTGGATTTACAAGTGGAAGCCTGGCTAAATGAGCAGAACTAATGAACTCACTATACAACTGCATGAAGGAATATGAAAGGCAAGCAGGATGGATTAACAGGAAAGAGTCACGGTGGTCCCTATCCTCAGGGGTTCATCTCTCTGAGGTCCCAACCCTCCACTGCCATGCCAACCTCAGCTTGTCATGAAGCAGTAGCTGGGTGAGCTCAGTTTCTAACCCAGAATATTAAACAGGCTCCCACTTTTCTTTATATATCAGGTTTTTATTTCTATAGCTCACAAAGCTAGTATTCAAGCAAAGGAATACTCCTGTAATGATGGCAGAATGGCCAGCTGAAGTGAAGACTTGTGCATTACAACAATAGTAAACTATGTCTGGAAACCTACACAAGATGGATTTTTTTACAAGGGGAAGAATATGTACAGAGTAGTATAAACTGTATAGAGCAAAACCTGGTATTTTGAAGACAATATTGCCTGATCTGGGATTATAAACTTGAATCTAAAATCAGGTTTGTGCAAGATTTGATACAGTATGCCAATACGTAGTGATCAAAGTAAGATCTGATGCTATTCTATACCATTGTACCACACAACACACACAGCATGACATGAAAATTGGTAGTTCCCAGTGTTTTCTGAACCTCAAATTGCAAGCATAACTCAATGCTTGAGTAGCTCGAGCTAGACCTAACTCCTGACAATTTTGTGTCTTGTCATTTACACCTGTGCAATGAGAGGAGCAAATGGAGCACTGCAGGCTGCTATTTTTCTTCCACTCCTTACAGAGATGTAAATGAGTTCAGCAAAGTGAAGGCTAGCAAAGACAGTGGTGCAAACTCTAAAAATATGAGAGTCAGGAATATAAACCCCTGTACTCCTGCAGAAGGGAAATTGTCTAACAGAAGCAAATCAACAGGCAAATGTACAGAATTGACTGTGAAATTAGAAGGGAAATGTAGGAATGAAATCTGAAAACAATACTAGCAAACGTTCCTTATGAGTCAGAGGGCCAACAAACATGAGCGGAACAGTCCGTTCTCCCAATGACAATACATGTCACAGATAGAGCTGGAAAACAATGTCTGAAATCACTGTAGCCCACAGCATTTTTTCCATAGATATTTGACTGCAACATTTCTGCTGCTTAGGAAAAAGAAGTTGGATACACATTTTGTGAAAGACCATTGACATCACAGCAAACTATGTGTAGTAAACCTGAATATATAAAGTGATGGGAGAGAGAAACTTACTGATAACCTTAAGTGATACTGACTTCATATAAAAATCTTTCATCATCTCTTTGGCCATACTGACTCTTTATTGAGCCAAGAAGTAAAAACAAAGTTAAATTTTAGAAGGTGATGTGTCCTTAAGAAGTGAGCTGACAAGAATTGAAAAGTCTCTGGTTTCACTACACTGAGAAAACACACAGCCTGGAATTTCATGTTAGATCTCTGGCATCAGTGGTCCAATGTATGAGATACTCACGTTGCTGACTGATACAAGTCTGGCAACATCAGTGGTGACATGTCAGTTTACAACATATCATATAGCGTAAGGATTTGAACTGACATAGATTTTTTTTTTTTGAAGTTAATTATAGATCATCTTTGGGGACTCCTCTGTGCATGCTTCTGTTTTGATTTTTCAGCAGATTTTGAAGGCAATGGATTCGTAGTGGCTGAGTATCTGGGCCTCTGTGTATAATTTTATGGTTCTTATACTGAATGAACCATAATAAGGACACAGGGAGAGATCTCCTGTTACACAAAAGAGAAATTCAGTATCTAGTTTCAACTGAAAGTGGGGGAACTTTCCTACATGTCTTGGAAAACCTCTGTCCCCTTCCCCCCTCCCAGGAAAAAAAAAAAAAAAAAAAAAAAAAAAGACTAATCCCACATTCCCACATGCCTACTAACTTCTGCAGAACAGTCATCTCTCATATTTGTTTCTGAGTTCAAGTACTTATTGCAGATTCAGGGGCTAAACACTATTCACACTGAAAGACAACAGCAGTACACCCATTGGTTTTAAAGGGGTCAAAATTTCATCAATGAGAAAGAAAATTTCATCAAATTGAAACAAGTTGCTGTATGTCAATGACTCTCTCAGTAGGATTCTGTCTGAGGTCTGACTGTCTCTTGTGGGCACAGACCACACAGAATGCTTTCAGAAGACACCAGTACAGTGTGAAATGCCCTCTGAAGGACAAATGCCGTCCTCTCAAATCTAGGATGGTGCTGCACAAGTGTATCCTCAGAGTTCCTCGAATGCAACCTTATCAAAGGGGTTATGGACCACCTCAGATTGTGAATGTCTGCCTGAGGTACTCATCATCCCAGCGCAAAATATTCATCTTTTGAGGGCATATCAGCACCAACACGAGCACTATAATTATACACACATTCTCAGAGTAAAAGATTATAACTACTTATGACTTAAATTACAATGACTCAGTTTAGAATGGAGAGCCAGTCCCCTGCATGATTCCATTTGCCTTGAGAGCTAATTCAGAGTTAAGGAAGTAAAAAAAGGAAGGAAATTATACTGAGTTTAGGGTTAGGAAGATATAAGCCCACCTCACACCCTAGTTGCCTTTCCTTACTCAGGTATAGTATCTGTATAAGCATCTAAGCTCTTGGTAGCTACAGGTGATAGATGCTTAAAACAGAGTTATTTATTCTGCTGTGGAAGGGACAAATGCCACATGTCCGTGCTCCCTTACAGTGCTAACAGTTAACTCACTTCACAGAAATTTACCTCCAGATACTGTGAGGATAACAGACTACCAGGAAACAACTGTCTGAATTCCTGCTTTGGACATTTTGGAATGTTTACTGGTTTAGTTCCTCAAACTTTCAAGTTTCATTAAAATGATACAACACTACCTGCTGTTCAGGCAGAACTCTCTCTATATCTCTCTTTATTGTTCCCCTACTGAATCAGCTTCACAATAATTATGTGCAGAGATGCAAAGTGAAATTACTGTAGCAAAGGTGCAAATTCAACCCAGAATGAAAAGGGGCATCATTTTCAAAGTCTGTAACTAGATACGCTTCAATATCAAATGCTCAGTGGGAGGCCAAGAACTTCAATATTTATTGAGCACATTATGCTTTCTCATTACATAAATATGGTCTGGTGCTACAACACAAACATATATTTTTTACAAAAGACTTCAGATGAAAGTATTGGAAATGTTGCATTAATATTCAGTTTAGGTTTAGTAGCCAGAATAAATGTATTAAATCATGAAGCCTGAGGTCACAAGTTCTCCTATATATACACAGTATTCGTAACAAAAAATAAAAAATAAAAAAAATAAATTGACATTTCAAGAATGGATAAATTGGCAAAATAAATGTTCCCAGATGATCCGCTAACCTCTGCTGATTGTGCCAGTGACCCTTTGCAAAAGTAATTAAAATAATTTGCAGCAATGAAGAATTAATATGAAATTCATCTCCATTGCATTGTCATTGATCAGTAGTAAAGTATTTGTACTTGAAAAATCTTTTCTAAACATGGCAAAAAATGAGAATTTTTATTGTATAGAACAGTTTAGCTTTTCTGGTATGCTAAATTAATCAATTAATGTTACGTTTAACATTTTTGCAGTTGCCCAGACTTGATAAGGAATTTACAGTAAGCTGACACATCATTCACTTTTAGCAGGCGTCGATTACTCGCATCACTATTTTTAAAAGGAAAAGAAATGATAACTGCAAGAAATTAAAAGGAAGCTTACAGCATTGTCAATCCAAATGAATATACATTACTGATTAGCTTTATGACAATGCAATGTTTTTCTTATATGTTGTTTATATTATTTGCTCAGTAGTTTCTTCTTTCTTTTTTTTTTCTTTTTTTTTTTTTTTTTTTCTGTTGTGGTAAATATCTGCAGGTAAGCAATGAAACAGATAAAGCATTTGCTTTCTCATTTATGATTAAAAGATATAATGTTTTAATGTACATTTCTCTGACTCTCTAGAACACCTAATGGCAAATATTAATATGACATTCACATGGCTCCTAGTAAGCCCGGCCATTACAGTCATAGTGTCAAGTTAAACCAACTCTGTAAAGAACTTCAGTGATAACTATGGAGATTTGTCATACCATTGTGGGTAGACAAATTTAATTCTTCCTATGAATGAGGATATGAGCCAGATATGAGCCAGCCACTAGAAATTAAATTAGAAGCCATTTAATTAAAGTTAGCGCAGTGCTGAACCCAAATTAACAAGGCTTCCCAAGAGGCAGCGTATATTAACTTGAGTACAGCATGGTGATGTAGGTATGTACTTCCTATCAAGTTAGCATGAATGGGGTCTCCTAAGGCATGATGCCTTCCAGAGGACCCAGTCTGACAAAGAACATGCAATGCTGAAAGAGTTTATAGACAAAAGTTCTATTATGTCTTTTCTTATACACCATCTTTTTGAAAAAGTAAAAAACAGGGAAATAACAGCCCAACAGTTACACACAGCATTTTGTATTCCAGCCCCGCTACATTTAGAAAGATGATTTTAGTTTTATCGGACAAGCTATGCAAATGGAGATCAAAGGAACAACAGATTCAACAAGTTTCTTGTCTGGACCAGTCTTTACTAGGGATACTGACAATCCTCCTAATGAACTGAATGTGCTAACTTTCAGATTCTACATTCAGTTGTTACAGAAAGAAGTTATGCTAGGATAGCTTTATACTCCAAACCTTCCTTGTGCTATAGCTCCATGTAACAGCTCCTTCAACTTCATACAGTCCAAGAAGAAGACAGGAAATGGGTTATGGGAAAAATGAAGAAAACATCATTTATTGTTCTAGATGAAGTATGCAAAAACTGTGGTCTTAAACTGCTTTGATATGCAGGTCTGGATATTGCCATTAAAATACCACGTATGGCTGAAATACTTAGCATGTAGGCAATCCTAATTATCTCTTAAGTGGTATGTAAACATCAGAAAATGCCATGATATTCCCAATTTACAAAGCAGTAAATCAAGACAACAAAAGGTTATTGCCACTCTAATACAGCAGGGAACTATTTAGCTTTTAATTGCTCTTCTTGATCATTCTCTTTTGGTTTATTTCTTTTCAACTTTTTTGTAACTTAGTTAGGGAAGAACTATAATCTAGATGCCATCTCTCAAGTCCATTAAATTTCATTCAAATCAGTAATCCAAATTTGAAACTGGATCCAAAATTTATAATTGGTGTTTTGTCTAAGGGTCCAGGCTCTTTCTCAGATCTAGGTAGATTGAAACATTGGGGCTTCTCTGACTGGATGTTCCATTTTTGATGTGATATATATTCTTTATGAGGTGCAGTGAAACACAGTATGAAAGTACAGTCTGAATGGGAAGACAATCCTGGAGGAAAGTATAGAGTATGTAAAATGATTCATTTAACCCTTTTGGTAAGTACCAAGGTAAAGCAGTTCAATTAAAATACTTGAGTTTAGGAGCATTTGCAATTCTGTTTTATTTTTTTAATGTAAATAAAAATTGTCCTCAAAAATGTTATGTTAAATATTTTATCAAAAAAAAAAATCTTCGAAAAAAAAGATAGCAAATGTTCTGAGCTTGACCCCTTACTATGTGTAAAGTCAAGAACATAACATAAAGTCAAGAACAGAAATATTTTGGAGCAACAGAAAGGAATGTATTGATAGTTATAGTAAATGTTTTTCATAAGCAATTTTTAATTAAAAATGGAATGAAAAGTTCAGCATAAAAGTCTTGCAAATGTTACTATACATGTGAAACAACGAAATGATAATCTGAAAATTCAGTGTTTGAAGTACCATAGTTAATTGACATTTGCACAGAGGATGGAATAACTCAGGGAGTGCTGCTCCACAAGCTGGATCATGGAAGACAATAAGAATCCTTTCATTGACTTCCAGCAAAATAAGATGAAGGTTCTAGGGAAGGGATTGGAAAAACACCTCTTTTTAAAGAACTTCAATTTATAAGCCTATAGATAAAGCTACACATAGATAAGTTATTTGAGAAGTAATGGGTGATCACTCCGTTAAAGATTACAAAATACATGGGACCAGAGTTATGATTACATGATGTACCTTAGCTTCTGAAGTGCTTAACTTCAGAGTAAGTATTAGTGGAGCCATAATAGTCACAATGTCATATCCCATATGTTTCTATACTTAATGTTATTTTAAAGGATGTGTGTGCACATGAAATTCATATATAGGGAGCACACACAAATAAATACCTATATATATGCACCTACACACAAAAATTTATATGCAACATATTATTTACACATAGTAATAAAAAGAATAGGTCAGGCTAGAGAAGTACATACAAAGTGTTTAGCAGGAATGAACATTTTATCTTCAAGTTTGCTGAAATATTTTGTCATTCAAATTTCTAAAGTGAAATGGAAAACATGCATCATACTTAGAGCTTTAAAAATAAACTTCCACAGAGAGAATAATTTCAGTTGTGGAATCAAATGCCTGCTATGTGAATGTCCAAAGGAAAAAAAAAAAAGTTGCGTCAAAGGAGACTTAAAGGTTTTCATAACAATGACACAAAAGATGCAATTTTTCTGTTGCAAAAACAACAGAAAGACATTAAATTAGCAGGAAGTAGCAGCTTCTTAGAAATGTAGAGCACAATTAAGTATCCAAGACTACAACACATTGGGACTTTCACCTGAGCAAGGTCGTCTTCAATCTTATCTCTGTTGTGTGAGAAGATGTGATAGTTATTAATATTAAAAATAAAACATTAGGGTATGTGTTAAATTCCACTATTCAGTATTGCAAATGTTGCTTTTTTTCTAGAGGACCAGTGATGCACATAAAGAAAAAAAAAAAAAAAAAAAAAAAAAAAAAAAAAAAAAAAAAAGGTTGCTAATTATCCATGGTAATAATTATACATTTAACAAGTTACCATTATACTTCAAAAAGTTCACACTAATGCATGAATAATTATTGGCCTAATTAAGCATCTGATATTGCATCTACACACAAAAATGAAACATTAGTTAAGAGTGTGACTGTTTTTTATGTTAGATAAAAGGAAGAGGTAATTTGGGTAACAAATGCCCAGACTGAATTTATAGCACACAGCTCACAAAAAGCAGGTAATTTCTATCCTTCAAAACATTTTAGGAGCATATTTCCCCCCCTCCCCGCCTCTCTCTCTTTTCAGCCTAGCTTTCAGCTGCACATCTATTTTTTTTCCAGAGTTGAAATGGTGAAATAAAAGAATAAATTTCAGGAATATTTGAAGCCGGAGGTGTCTGGGTTTGGTGTGTGGTTGTTTTGTTTTGTTTTGCCGTGGGGGGTGTGGGGGGTCCCTCTCTACACAGTATGCATCAGATTAGCGTGTTAGAACTCAGGTGTGTTTTGTGGTGTTTCAAGCTGTATGAGCAGATGAAAGTATACAGTAAACGTGATCATGTCTCTTAAATAGACACAGAGATGCACAATTTAAATATTTGGTGAAAATCAGTTTAGGATGTAGCACTTCAGAAAGAATGGCTATTGTTACAATGGTGTTCATCAGGTTGTTGCTTTTATGTTATTTTTCCTCCTACCATTGCACAAGGCATACAAATCCAGGTCACGTGGTAATAGACATCTATCCACATTGTAATATGGGCCTCAGAAAAAGTAGGGTAAATTTCAGGAAGGAAGACAAAAGACTCCCTACTATCCAGCAAGTGTCATATCACAGATTTTCATCATTTTTATTAACATCTGAATGAATTTCTTGGGCCAAGATGACTACATTTGATCAAATACCACTCCAAGACATCTTTGCTTGAATGCCCTCTTCTCACTGGTCAATGACAGAAAATTATGCAAGCCTAAGGAACAGCCTATCTTTATGACATTTTCCCAAATGAGCTTTCTGCCTTTTCTCCCCACTCATAACAGAATCTCCTCCATGATAGACAGGCTACACAGCTGGATCTCCCATAAGTGTCATGGGTCCTGTGGAAATACATGGTTCCATTCACTGTAGCTCTTCTAAGGAATGCCTATAGCTTTAGGATAATGTATTTGAACAGAAATACAAAATCATGTATGAACTCAGTCCTGAAACTGCCAAACCCTAACCAGGCTGCATGGCTTTGTATCAGTCTATGCATCTCATATCTGTCACTATGTGCACAAGGTTGAGAGAAACATCACAATTTGCAACATTCCAGCCTGAAATCACATTAAATGTATAACTGTTGTTTAACTCTCTGTAGTCTGGTCCAAAAAACAACTATGCCATTGCTTTGTGTCCCTGAATCTCCTGTAGTTCCCACCATATCCAGCAACAAGCCTTCAAGACATGCATACTCAAAGGCCTGCTTTAAAGACTCACTGAAAAGCAGACTGGAAGTTATGCGATGTTTCCATCTTGAGGCTTGCAGTACCAATAATGAGAAAACATATAGCCTAGGTATATTCATTGTGCAAGTCCCTAAATACACACATTCCCCTCATACCCCGGAACCAGTATCTAATAGGAATCTTTTTTTACCTGATTCTAAATGGAAATCCCCTGGGAAATCTGAGAGCCATACTCTTCCTTGTACTCATTGGCAACTCCATTATGTCTGGGATAATTGAAGTAACATCCTTAACAGCTGTGATTGAATCTTTCCATACTTGTATATATGGATTCTATCAATAAAAAAGTACAAATTTTAATCTAACCTGCTCTTCCTACATCCATCTTCCATCTCCTGATTTCTCAGTGCTTTTCATGTACCCAATGGATGCTCCTGAAATTGAAATGTTCCTGTTCTCCTTTAACTCTGCATGAGAAACTTGTTGGCAACAGTAGCTGGGGGCACCTGGAGACAGTCTCTTGAATTGCAGAGAACCTGGAGAAAAACAAGAATCATTACTCTGTAAAACCAGCAAAAGAGGGGAAATGACAGATAATTCTGGTGGAATGTGCTTCAAAACTTTCTCCAGTCTTCACCTAAAATCGACAGTTAGATAGGGCAGAGGCTACATCCCCTGTAATTCTTTCACCTGAGCATTTCTG
The DNA here is from genome assembly GCF_965140915.1 of Aythya marila. Classification (NCBI taxonomy): domain Eukaryota; kingdom Metazoa; phylum Chordata; class Aves; order Anseriformes; family Anatidae; genus Aythya; species Aythya marila. The sequence continues at coordinate 116,061,305 of NC_139042.1, read as the reverse complement.
TTAGGGGTGCATTAACATACTGTGGAATGAGCATTTGAGAGCCCATCCTAGCAACCTCTCTAAATAAGGGTCCAATGGATATCAAGCTCCTTGGATATCAGTAGGCTTTGCATCAGCCCATATTTACTTCATGCTAATCAGTTGGGACGCACCTTTGACATTAACATCAGCATAACTTGACCACACCTTTGAAGTTCAGCATATGCTTAAATGCTTTGCATAGTGACAGGCTTTATTAAACACACAGTTTAAATGTCAGCACAGATTCTTAAATGCTTCTCAGAATCATGGAATAAGCACTCTTGGATACGTGTTACCCAGCACACTATGCTTTCTTCTTACTTTGCTTTTATCATATATTCCTCTGTCTTTTGAACACATCATTGTTGGTTTCCATATTGTTACACTGGGCTATGGATAGCTATAGAAACAGGGGCTAATTACAGTTACTCTTTTTATGAAACTCGGAATGTAATAGCAGAATACACTGTGTTTTCAAGTGAAAGCTTCAGATGGGTATGCTGTAAACTATTCATCTGTAGAAGCCATTCTTGGTTAAGGATGTTTTCACAAGTCTTTCAAAGTTAAAGAGATTACTGGAAGAAATCTCATTCAATTGCAGAATGAGTCAGCAATAACTACATTTGGGGGAGGGGGAGATGGACTGGACTTTGCAGGGGTTTCTTTTATTTAAGCCATTAGCAACTATTAACATAATTCTCTTCATTTCACATTGTATACTGCTGATGGAAAATGTGGGAGGAAAGGCAGTCTTCAAGGCATTAACCCCCTCACTCCTGAGGATGATTTTTATGCTTGAAAGGAATTTGATGATTTCAGCTTTCTTCTTCTTAGCTTTGCCTCCATTAGGATTGCTTGCATGAATAAGGGGTTGCAGAAACTGGCCCTTATATTGTAATGTAATCACAGATTGATTCAGCTCTGCAATCAGCTACTCATCTGTGATGATCATTTCAGGGTCCTGCCAAGACTTTCTGGAATGCTCTGTGCTAGCTCTGTACTGATCACATAAGCCGCTAAAAAAAGTTCCTTACATATTACTTTGTACTAATTTATAGATCTTTATCTGAGGGCTGGGAGAAAGAATCATAAGGAATCATAAAGAATTCTGCTTCTGGACATTAATAAAATATCTATGCATACCATCCCCAACAAAAAACAAACACTGTAAAAATGCAGGCACAAATATAAACTGCTGAAAAAAAAATAAGATTTAAAAAAGGGAAATGGTTTGTGATTTGGAATGTGCATTTGGAGAGAAAAGGAATATCCAAGCATCAGCATCCCTGAGAATAGCCCATTTACCAATGTCTAAACAGCTAATAACTGAATGTAAAAGTGTCTACTCAATCTAATAAAAATGTGTGATTTATTATTTACTATGGCATAAACTTTAAAACATTAACATGAAGAAGGTAAACAGAAAACTGAATATTTATTGTGTCAAAGACTAAGCTTACTTTCCAAAGTTTGAGTCAAATATTGCCACTAATAATAATGACAAGAATATTTCCCCTGGCATAACTGGAATTACTCAGAGATAAAAGGAGTATACAGAAGTACCGAATTTGGCCTTTCGTCTTTTGCTTTGTGATAACCATCTGTACTAATTTCCTTGTGCTTTGGACAACCGCACAGAGCCATGGACCCAGGTATTAGCCAGTATCTGTGACTCTCAGTTCTGTGCAAGGGTGCCACAAAATCATTTTATTTCTGGCATACAACCTCAGTATAACTGCCCCTCAGAAACTGCCACTGCTATCTTCTTGTTCAACAGTTTGTATGTGGTACTTTCAACAGACGTTTCCCTCACTGTCTATATCCTAAGAGGATAAATACATTACCTTAAGGCTGTATCCACCAGTTCGTTTCTACTTCTCTCTCAAAAGGTGCTTTTTTCTTCAAAAGCAGGAGAAAAAAAAAAAATCCACAAGGAATTCTGAAGAGGGGAGGGGAGCATATGTGAAACTGCAACCATTCAGTGAACTAATCTTTAACCACAAAACATCAATGTCCTTCTAAAGTACAGAACAGCCCTACAAAGAGACACTGGTTAAACAGCAAAATATAAACCAACACACAGCCACCAGTTGTAGAAGCTTCTTGTATCTGTTCTTGTATCTGTTTTTTTTTTTTTTTCATAAATTGGAATAGTTTTCCATGGTGCAAATAATAACCTGAGCTAACATACTTCCAGATTCTTGCAATCTGGCATCAGTGGATGTGCCATCCACCTGCTAAAGTTATCTACTTTTCTTCACATCAGAGGATCCTTTGCAGGAATTACTGGTTCTCTCCCAGCTCAGATACCTAGATGTTTTTACCTTGGAAAGCCAAGTGTGGTCGAGGGATGGCGCAGCCCAGGCCATTGTCCTGCACTATGTTCCATGTGCAGACAGGGAACACCACCCCAGAGCTCCTCTACCTGTAGCATTGGTAAGGCAGTGTGGCTGCACCACCTATAAATGACCTTCTCATGCCAACATCCAGGGTCCAGATGTTCTCATGTTTGACATTTGTCTTTCTGAGGAAATCTCTTTCCTACTTCATCTAATTAGTTTTTTTCATGGGGGAGAAGACTTACTGCAGCTGCATGGTTATTTCTTACTCAACCTGTGTAATTGACTTCAATGAAAGACTTGTCTTGTTACTGTAAACTAGAAAGGTGACAATATAATCTTCTGAGACTATAAAATTATTTTCTATCTGTCTTAGGAATACATTTCAGGACAAAGTATCAAGACTGGGATTTACTCTGACAGTCCAGAAATTCTCTGCATGACAGGTTGGGTTTTCCATGCCTACAGGAGGCCACAGAAATCCTTTAGAACACTCTTACAATTGCACTCACTCTTTATGCAGCTTACTACACCAGCTGGAAGTTGAATCTAGTATCAATCGTCAGCAGTGTTCCCCTGATGTGGGAAGATCCACTTTACAGCCAGGGTCACAATATGACCTATCATTATTAAAGACCAGAAGAGGATTCAATTCCCCTTTGTGAGCTATATCATTGACTCTTCATGAGAATTATTGCCTCTCAGTAAGGGAGGTAAAACACTTACAATCCCCTTTCACACACAAAGAAAATAGCAAGTTATCATATCCAATGAAAGTTCCAACTGTATTTTCATTATGGATAATTCTATCTGTTTTTTATCAAAATAGAGAATATTAGTGATTCCCTGAAAACTCTGGAAAGCTTTTCAAATTAACTTATGTTATTGCTGTAAGGCCAGACATTGAAAAACTAAGTTGCATTTTACTTCCCAAGTATTTCCACTGATCCTATAATAGTATTATGAATTATATATGAATAGTAATAGTTCAGGTTCTACAGTGATGTTCAGAAGTGAACTGTACAGTGAAGTTCATCCAGTTTTGAAAACTGAAGCAAGATATAAATGTATCAAGAAACTAAAGCTCCTTCTCCTTACCTTAAAAAAAAAAAAAAAAAAAAAAAAAAAAAGTGAAATTTGGAAAACTTTCAATAATTACTCATTATTTCTGTAGATGGCTCATACTCAGATCCAAGAATAAGGAGAAAAAAAAAGTCAAACCAGTACTTAACTTGAAGTATTAAGTACACATTGTTCTCCTGTACGCACTCAACATATCTCTTCTTGTTAAAATTATAGCAAATTGGAACAGTAGTTCCCTTCTGAATCAACATTCATTTCTCTCCCCTTCCCTCCTGAAGACTGTTACATTTTGAAGTCACAAATGATTATTTATTTATTCCCCTATAAAAATGCATACATGGTCCCAAAAGCCAGAATATAACATTCTGCAGTACTCACAAATGCAGTACTCATTATTACAAATTATTAGATCACTTAATCTTCTTTGCCAGTTCCTTCTTTGAAAAAAATATTCACAGTCCCCCCAATACCAGCCTAAAATACAATACAATAAAAATAATAGTAATAATAATGATATGTTTGCTTGGTCTTTTATGGCACAGAAAACAAATGTCTGCTGACTTGTATTGCAGGCATATACACATTGCAAGTTGATGTATGGCTGAGTCAGTCAGTTCCTTACCCTGAGGATGCTCAGTCTGGGTAGAAAACATTGAATTGGTTTTTAGGATCTGGAAACAACTATAAGAATCAGAAGATGAAGCTGCATTGTTCCTGCTTTGAGTTCTTTCCTTTAAGATGAAATAAAACTGTCTGAGACCTTTGACTCAAAAGGCCCCTATTCTGAGAGCAGGATCATTTGACTAGACTTGTTCCCTTTGTACAACTAAGCACGCATTGCCTGGAAGAGTGAAACAGTGCAGCATCAACCTCCAGGCTGACACCAAATCCTACGTGGGATGCTTGCTTTGCCCTGGCTTTGTAGCTTCCTTTATCCCTTTTCTCAAACCCAGCTCAGCTCCAAAGAGCTATTCACTCACCTGTTTTTTCATTAGTCTTTTCTTGTATGTCAAGGGCTGTTTTCCTGCCATTACTGTCATTGAGAGTAAGTATCTGATTACAAAGGGAATTTCCTAGCAAGAACAGACAAAAGCAAAGGCGTACTTTGCATCCCCAATCACCTAAATCATGATACAAGTAACATAATAAAATACATATTAGTTTTCTGCTGGAAAGAGATTGTGATCAGAGGTGATGTATAAGGAATACAGGCTGTGCATGTCCTCAGAAATCCTTACAATGGTGATGAAATCTAATTAATCTCTTAAACTCTCCTGCAGTAAAATTACCTTATTTACATAGGGTACAAGTCAACTGGAGATGAATTAGGTGAGCTCTGAAAACTTCATATTTCAGCAGTGTACACTTCCTGAAAGTAACAAGTTCCTGGTTGATGTCAGTGGTGTACTGTAACCCTTTACCCTGAATTGCACATCTGCGAATTCCTTGCATACACACAAAGACTGAATTAGAAAGCAAGTGCACATTTCCACACCTTAGGAAACTACTGCAACTGATGTCGTGATGCTGAAACCTAACACATGTAAAACCCAAAAAAAAAAAAAAAAAAAAAAAAAAAAAAAAAAAAAAAAAAGAAAAGTGAGAGGTGGAAATAGGAAACTGGACCTTCCTCCACTTGCAAAAAGACTCTGGGGTCCTGTGGTTTTGTCAGTGTTAACAGTGAGTATGACTAGATTGCATATTCACAGAGTTTGTTATGATTTATGTTGGTTGTTGCAATAACACCTATACACAATACCTGTGGGATTGCAGTAATAATTGTTTTATTGTATCATAGCACTATTTAAAACTACACCTGTAGGAATCAAAGTCAAGACTGAAGTCTAATATTGCAATATGAACCTAAAGGCTTTTACGGTATGGGAAATGCAGACAGCATCTCTAAGACTTGACCTTAATTCTGGGATAAGACCCTGTGGAAAGCAACAGAGACATTTATGACATCCAGGAATATTTTTAGAAAGGGCCTCTAATCAGTTACCTGTTATGTGTTTTTTTGTTGTTGTTTTGTTTTTTAATAAGAAATGGAGTAAATGTAAGAATTTCAGCACAATCTATTTTTTGTCACCAATGTGCTGCAGAAGCACATATGAAAAACAGGCAAATCAAATTTGGAAGACAGAATCTGAAGTGTTGCATCAGTCTGACCAAACCAGAACAAGGTAGGTGGCTTGATCCTTGGGAAGCAGTTGTGATTTTGCTTCTCCTTCTCCTTTTTTTTTTTTTTTTTTTTTTTCAGGCAAAGGCAAAAACACCTTCTTAAATAGGCTGAAATTCCTAACCCGTTCTTTCACTCCCACTCTTCCCACTCTTCTAGTACCTGATAGTGCATCGAACAATTATACAGAGACCTTAACAAGCCATGCAACCTATGTTGGGAACATACAGTAAAAGAGTCTTATTAGCTGGCTCTATTAGCTGAAATGAGCAGGAGCAAAATAGTTACTGAGCTGAATTTTAGGTGTGGGGCATTACACATCCCACTGAGATGAACAGCAAAAATTCACGCCTCTTTTAAATGTTGTCAGAGCGTAGGCTGGGGAGGATAATACAGCACTGGGTTACACAAAGATCAGGTACTGTGCAACCAGGAAAGCTGAAAACTTAAGCAACACCACAAAAGCTTAAATTCTCAAGCTAAATCTGCAACAAAGTAAGATTTCCATGTCAGTAGGTAGCTGAATAATCCCAGAAAACAAACAGCCATGCATACAGCGTTACATCACAGGTCTTTGCAAACTTCCCACAGAAATCTGCTCTGAAGAGGGAGACTTTGGCCTTTGCACACCTCTGAGAATCACAGAATCATAGAATCCTTAAGGTTGGAAAACATCTCTAAGATCATCTAGTTCAACTGTCCACGTACCATTCATATTGCTCACTAAACCATGTCCCTAAGTACCACATCTACCTTTTTTTTAAAAAAAACTTTCAGTCATTCTTGTCTTCCCTTCCTTCTCCCGACCTACAGCCATGTACAGTCTCAGTTAATGTGCAAAGCAGGACATTCTACAGCCACAAGTCTGTGCCTCTACTGTTGCAAACGACTACATTGAGTAATCCCCACCATCATTGACTCCAGACCCACTTTAGACTGTTTGTACTTTTCATATATCCATACACACACACATATATATATCTTAACTTCTCATAGCTCTTCCTCCTTTTTAAAAACAAGCCATAATAGCTACGAAGGACCAACTACCAAGATGACATCCCTCCTTGTCACATTTGCCATCTCAGTCAGAGTTGTACTGAAATCCACAAGTTTTCCTCTGGATTTAAATACAATGGGAAGGAAAAAAAAAAAAAAAAGAATGCTGAGCCAGGGAAGCTCAGAATGTGTGAGAGCAGACGAGAAATCTCGGAAATGGCAGGATGTCAAGACACTTTCTGGCTCCTGTGTTCTGATTGGGAAACTGAGATGAGTAACACAGTGGAACGCTTTGGGCTGATGGTCTTACAGGCAAAACTTGACAGAGAGGGTAAGGGTTATTTCCAGGAGCTAGGTCTGTGACTACCACTTCTCTAGCCAGTAAACAGTAAAATCAAGTGCTACTCCTCACACATGGGCATTACTTTTCCCATGAGTAAGCAAAAGGAAGGAATTTGGCACCCTGGGAAGGATTGCCGCCCCTGCCAAACCTACTGAAGCACAAAACAGCTTCCCCCAGGGATCCTCAGGTATTTTTAAATTTTCTAAATTGAATTGACAACACCATCTGCAGCATTTGGGCCTGCTAAAAGCCTTGTAGTGTCTAGTTATCCACCAGCATCGCAGACTTGGCTTTTTTAGAAATGAATCAGAGTTGGATGAGGGGGAATTTGAGAATGCATGAGTTTTTTCTGCCTGGCAAATCTAACAGTTAATTAGAGAAGAACCTTCCAGTGTTTTATTTTTGCAGGCAAAAAAGATGTGGGGATCCTTATTCCCTCTTGCACAGAAAAATACATTGACATATTTGCAGATAGGAGGCAAGCATGGATACTTTTGTTGTTGTTGTTACAGAAGCAAGTCTCTGCATACTCGTTAGGTCCTTCATGAAAGGGCTTAACTAAAATTCTGCTCAACAAATGTGTTCCCAAAAAGTCTCCTCAGGGGGTTGTCTCATCTTCATTAGCAGTTCAACCATTTTTAATATCAATTTGGGGGACAGGTAAGGAGGCGATTACTATTGACAATGTTTTTTTGGGGGGGTGTGCAGAATCAATTTAACATGGACCAAAGCATATCTGAAGTGGTTAGGAAGTAATGAAACCTCTCTAAACAGACACCTCTACTTGCCACATAGAAAAATATCGCTCTTGACTATCTAGTATCAGAGACTTATAAATGGACAAGTAGAACATGTCAGCTGGGGTAAGGGTAGTGATCTGGCAACAGAAAGAGAAAAAAATAGCTTTTATTTTCCTTTTTTTTTTTTTTCTTTTTTCCTGTAGGTACAAAAAATAATGAATGAGCTGTGGTTTTATGTAATTCTGGCTATAAGGAATAGAGATATTTTATTCCTATCCCATATATGGGTCCAGATCATACTCCCTAGCACACTTTACACTCAATAGGAGATTTCCTGACTGTACAAAACCACCACTGATGATGTGACACTGTGTGCTCTTGAATTCTCTTCCCCCTTCCCAAGATACGAGGAGAGCCCTGATAGTCTGGGACAAGCAGGAATTGATCTAGGACTGAGTTATTACTGTCACTGATAAAGCAGCCCAGGGAATAGGCAAATTTGTTTCAGGAACCAAAATAAAGAAAAGATAAAAAGGTGACAGAAATTCACTCTTGTCCACCCTACCAAAAATCCTTCATGTGTACATTCTTCATGTACACATGAAGAAGGAAATGCACATGGCATATCCACTTATTTTAGACTGCAAAGAGGACTGAGTTTTTTTTTCATGTCTGTGAAGGACCTTGACATACCTTAATGGAGAATGACTGCACAAAGATCAAAGGCAATTTAGCTCTGAAGTAGTTTATACATAGTTTAGGGGTGCACTATGTGAAGGATGCAGCACCAAGTGACCTAGCTAACTCTGGAAATGAAATACCCACAACCACCAAGGGCTTGAAACTTGGCTAATTAACTCTTTTGAGTGGTTGGACTTGTTTTCTCAAGCACGGTGTGATATATTGCCTTTGGAACCAAAATTACTGTATCGTCATCTGATTCTTTGCCAACCCTTACCAGAATGACCAGCTGATCATGTTCCCTACAAGTATGGTTCTGTCTTTTCACTTCTCTAAAGTGATGGCATTGGTTCACTGACAGCAAAGAAATTGTTCTTAATTCACTTGTGTAAAAGCAGAACTAGATCAGAATCTCATTCTTTGGAAATAGTCAGAATTTCTTTCTTTGCAGAAATTTTTACTTTGCAGAAATCTTTACTTTCATTAGCTGCTAATTCCAATTAAAATTGTTTGCAATTCACATCAGATTAAGTTATATATGAAAGTACAAGCATATCTGTTTTATTTATTAATGTATTTAGTTTGCACTATTCTGGTTATAAATATTGATCTGTTTGGATCATTATCTGCAGTACAATTTTAAAAATAGAATGATTATGTTCAATAAAACCTAAATTTAAGAATAGCTGTTTTAGGCTTTTAATACAGCAACTACCATATTAGTGAAGACCAGCTGCATTGCAGAAGAAACAGCAAGCTATGAAGCTGTTTCCCACAGCAGCTTCTGAAATAAAAGATTACACGTGTATTATTCAGCTGTTAATAAGAATCATAGTTTCTCCTACTAGTTTACTAGTTACAAATTGCCTTAACAGAGTCAGTTTAAATGCATAATGTAAGGTAGCCTGTGTTAAATGCTTTTATTACATTATACAAAAGCGTTAATCTTAAAGGCAACATGAGTACTTGCACACATTATAAAGTCACCAGTGTGAATGGCACTCAGTGTTACAATTGGGATAGACCTCAGAGAACTCTGCGTTATGTATCATCTAAGACTTATAAACATGGCACCATGACCACTTTCAACTAAATCCTTAAAAATGACAAGGGGATTGAAAGGTTAACGACCATCCATATGTCATTATCTTGCAAAGAAGGCAGGAAACTCAGGTGGCCAGCAAAGCGTACACAATGAGCAGGGGAAGGAATACAGAAATTCTCCTTTTCTAGAGGAATAGAATAATCCGTCTATGCAAGTTGAGGATTAATGTAACAAAGGAAAAGTCCTTGGTTTACTACCCCAGACAAAACAGAGTAAGGTGGTCTCCCCGTGGGAGGAAGCTGCTAGCATCTCCACACAGAAAGCAGTCGCTTTGATCCCTGTGCTCCTTCCACCTTCCAGCCTCAGCTCAGCAAGTCTGTGAAGGGCATAGCTGGGAAGATGTGACCTGGCACACAGCAATGAGGTGGGTAATGAAAAACAAGTATTTAAAGTGGTCTAAAAGAAGCCATCGTATCAAGATCTGGATGAAAAAGCATTTCATGGGTTGACAAAAATGTATCAGTATTGACTACAATGTCTGGAAAAGAGATAAGCAGTTGGACATTTCACACATTATTCTCCTTCCTCTCCTCACCAACTGAATTTCCCACCTATTTTGTGGGAGTGTTGCTGGTATAGTGCAAAGGACATTCTTATTCCCTATGTTATCCTCAAGGCTTTGGTTGATCATGATCAGAGCACACAATCTAGATGATACAGAATGCAGAGTGATAGCAGAGTTTGGAGCGAACCAGAGAAATAAACATAATTTTGCCTACAGCAGAACTGATATTGATTTTAATGGTCAGCAAAGAAGACAGTAGGGCAGATGGCTCAGAATAGCAGGAGAACTGAGCACTTACCTACCATTTCACGTGTGAATCTGGGTAAAGAAATAAGGTAGGACTGAAAGCTAGGCACTTCCACTTCTGATGGGTAACAGATGCTGGGTAGCACTCTCTTGGTTATAACTCCCACATCTAACTGGTTCCAAATCTGCTTCTGAAACAGCTGCACATTTGCAGCTACTCAGGATGAAATGAGAAAAGCCAGCCCAGCCCTTGCATGGTTTAGCATTAGCCAGACAGCAAGTGGAGGTTCACAAAGTTTCGTACCTGCTGAGCTACAGACCCCTTAAAACAATCCAATGTGAATAAATGCTGTTTAAATCAATAGTGTGCATTCACAGACAAAATTGGTTTAAAATTTATTACATGTTGTGGTTCACTGTGTCAAGACAGAACACATCATATATTTAAAAAAAAAAAACAAGCAGGTTTTCTCAAAATAATCAAACATTCAATAAAAGAGGTTTATTGTTGCTTTCTTTATTTGTTGAGCTGGCGGATGGTGTTTTTTGTTTTGTTTTGTTTTTAATCTTTCTCTTGCAAGCTCAGCAGTGTTTAAATTATCACAGGAAGGATATGGGAATTTGTTTTACTAACTTTAGTAAAAATTTGAATTGTCATTGAATTTAGTTTAATCCTGATTTAAATGTGAACTGCAGTGTATACATCTCAGTGCTTCTTGAACTGCCCACTTGCATAAGAAAATACACTCCAGAATATGCTTACTAAACACATAATGGCTTTGAGAGGGTCTTAGAAGCAGAGACATATAACAATTTTCTTTCACTGTAGTAGCTGCATACTTCAAATGTGGGCAACATTTACTTCACAATTATTAATTATTATGGCTGCCAGACACAATTAAAGAACGGTTTGTGTTCTTCCTATGGCTTCCTTCAAACATTCACCATGTAAGACCTTATTGAAATGGCTAAATTAAGAGGTAATATAGAGTATTAATTATATGATCTTTACTCCCCCAAACCCTAAAATAATTTGCAAAAGAGAGCATTAATGACCTACATTGTTGTGAGGAGAAGTGAAGGATAGTGAGTTTCAGGCAAAAGTCATTGTCCATTTGAGGTGGTTTTGCTTGTAATTATTGTACGTGGAGAGTACAAGCCTTTCCAAAGGCTTTTCACAGCACAGTCAAAAGACTTTCAAGAAGCTTTCAACAAGCTCCATCTCAGAATGCTTTTAATAAACATATTCAAAAATGTCCCACAAAGAGGAGGGTAGAGTGAGAAGACAAATTTGTTAACAGTGCTAAATTATTCAGGGCAGTGGAAGTTAACAGATGCTGTAAAGTTATATAGAAAGATGACATAATAGTGGAGGATAAAGTGAAAGATGAAAAGCAGCACTGCTAAATGTACAGTGGTGCACCTAGGAGACACAACCTCAACTTGATCTGCGCAACAAGAGCCTCTGAACTAGCTAGTGCATCTCTAGAACAAGAACTCCCAGTCAGAGCAGCAGGTTCTGTGAAACCATCAGTTGGCCTGAGAAAAAATTAATGGGATGCTAGGAATTACTAGGAAAGAAACACGAAACAAATCTGAAAACATAATTATGCCCTTGTATAAACCAATGGTTAGCCCACAACTGAACACTGCCTGCAGTCCTGGCTTTCTGATCAGAAGGGTTGTAGTAGGATAAGACCAAATTGCAGATAGGGGTATCACATAATAAAGAATAGCCTCTGAACGAGAAATAACCAGATTAAGAATTTTGTGCACTGAAAAGAGACAACCAAGGGTAGATATGACACAGATGAACAGAAATGACAATGTCATGGAGAAGATTATTAGGAAATGATCACTTTGATTTCTTGTAATTCAAGAATTAGGGGAGAAAAAAATGAAATTATCAGGTGACAGGCTGAAAACAACAACAACAAAAAGGTACTTTTTCAAGCAGCACAGTTAAACTGTGAAATTCCTTGCCCAAGCATATTCTAAACACAGGAAACAGTTACAGGTTCAAAAATCAACAAAGCCAATTTATGGAAGCAAGTCCACCACATCTGCTAAGCTCAGAAAGGACTCTAATATCTGAGGACATTGCTAAGCTATGGATTGCTGGAAGCAGGGACAGCATACCAGGGAAGAACCGTTGTATGCTTGCCCTGTTATTACAACTTCCCAAGACATTCTGTACATGACTACTGTCAAAAAACAGATACAGGCTAGATGGATTTTACTATCCTTCCAAAAAATGCCTCAGAGGTTTGAAGAAAAAGCTCTGTAAATAAAAGTAGTTGTGCTGTGGTAGTTACTTGTGTTGTTTATTGTGGTCAGTAGGTTTGCCCAAAGAAGCCCAAAAGATCCCTGACAGAGTTTGATGCCATAGCAATGTCTTCATCTATGAATGATATCATGGAAGGTGGAAAACTTGACCATACTGAAAACAGCAAGAGTTTTGGCATTGCCTGACAAGGGGCAATGGGTGTAAGTTGGAACTTAGGATGTGCTGCTTAAATATGAGATGAAACTTTTTTTATGGTGAGGGTGACAGAACACTGGAACAGGCTGCACAGTGGTGTTGTGGAGTCTCCTCTGGAGACATTCAAAACCCACCTGTGTGACCTGATCTAGGTGCTCCTGCTCTTGCAGGAGGATTGGACTAGATGATCCTTCAAGGTCCCTTCCAATCCCTGGCATTCTGTGATTCTGTGAAGCAGGATCTTACCTCATGTTCCCTGAGTCCCAAGGATCAAGTACTCCCACTAACATCAGGGCTCCTCCTTGTGACTGCCTGAATTTTCAGTGTGAAAGAACAATGAAATTTTCAAAGCACAGAATTTTGTAGCATGCTCTTCAACACAAAGTGAGGGGAAGAGTTTAAGAACTGCAGGAACTTTATACTAAAACAGCATACAAGAATGCACTAGCACAGCCACTGTGGAATTGATCTACTTTAGTCACTCTTGTTAATGCCTTGGCTCTGTTTTAACATTCAGACAGCTGAGATTGGAAAATGAACCCGATTTTGAATCTTAAAGAGGGAAATGGAAAATGTTTTATAGGCTTTCATGTTTTATTTGAAGATTATCATAAAGTGAAATTTTTCATGTTGCAGACTCTCAACCATAAACCTTTAAGACTGCTGACAATCATCACAAATTTTTCAGAGAATGATCTGGTCTATATTTTCATTAGAGTAGAAAGTATCAGAACTTAAGTAAAAAGTCCACCCTTTAAAATGAAAAACTACCCCTATGTGAATAAAGTCTTCCTGAAAAAAAAAAAAATTAAAAATAAAAATATTTATATGGTTTCTGTTGGAGCATTTTCTTTGTCCTTTAAGAACCTTTGATTGAAAAGATTATTTGATTTTTTAAAATGAACATGTTAGTGGATTTCAAAACACATTTCATATAGTACTATTTAGGGGCTGAAACACAGAGTTATAAAATACAGAATGAGCAATCAGCCCTGTGAATCAATATATATTTGCCATATTAATATTTACTTGATCCATAATAACACAATAAAAGAATGAAAACAGAATCACTGCTTTCAAGGAAAATCTCTCTGTAAGGCAGTGTTTTCTGCACATACCTGACATGGCCCCATATATTAGCATGTCATTTCAATATTTCTTTAGGAACAGCAATTTGCTTAATTGTGTCTGAGCAAGATGGTTGGAAAATGCTGAGATACAGAGAGATTTTTATCCATGACAATTCATGAGGTAAACTAATCTCTTCTTGATGGATGAATCAGATTTTTGGAATTCAAGTCTAAATCCAACAGATGATGTTACTCCACTGAGGGTTTTAATAATAAGAAGCAGGGAATGAGGAGAACTATATAGCTAAATCATTGTAACTAGACAGTTGGAAAGGCAGAGACAGTTTGCACTTGTACCAACTTAGATCTCATGAAACCATGTAATGGAATAAAAACCTTAACAAAGAATTAAAACAAAGATGGAGGGCTTTAATTGAAAACTTGATCAATTAGCACAGAGGCCATAAGAAGGAGGCAGCAGAGCATGAAATTTGATTAAACAGAACCATACATCCTACTTCATTTTCCGTGATGTCGCAAAACTGATGACCTTGAAAAGAGAAGACATTAGAAGGGTGTAAAATAGCAGTTATCTCAATGCTGGTTAAAATAGAGAACTGATAATAAATATTGTACAGTAAGGAAGCCTTAAATTAAAATCACATACATATTCAGAATGGAGAGATAGGTAGTCATAAATTGCAGTAATTGACATGCAATCCAAATTTATTACAATGGATCCAGGCAGAAGGAATGTAGGAAAGTGCCCCAAACTTCACAAATCTGACAAATGGAGCAGATCACACTGTAGCTTGCTGGCTACTCGGATTATTTTTTGACAGCGGGCACAATTGTATTGCATTGCATGATCCTTTTGTAGTCAGAAAAGTAAATTAAATTCCAAAGATGCACAGCATCTACAGCTACATGACACTGGAGTCACATTGTGATTCTTCTCTGTTTTGCCACAAACAAAATAATGACAGGACACTCCTCCAGCCATGTGGCACTGCCATAAACCAACAAAAACCTCCTTCCTTTTGATGGTTGAGGTAGGAGGTGAAGTTGATAACCTGCATTGAAAACAACAATGTCTTTGTTCCTGTTACAAACAGGTGTGGCTGCACAGTCTGTCGTCCTGCTTACTATAGGACATACTCACCCTCCCGTCCACATTCTCATAGGACTACGTGCAATTACACAGCTATATTTCTAACAATTATCCAGAAAAAAAACAACATGGGACTTATGTCTTAAGCTGCATTTCAGCTTCATGCTAACTATGAATAGACAGACGGTGCCTACTGGAACAGAGTTTTCCCTTTAACAATTTTGAACAACTTGGACTGACAGGGAGACTTTGTACAGGTCCAGCACTTTATGTTATGTGGCCATGGTGTTTTGATTCTCTACAGTGCACTTTAAAATTAGATGTAGTCATGTGGAAATTCAGTTTAAGTGATTCTGAGGTGGATTTTTTCCAAAGTGGCATGTCCTTGCAGCCACTTAGAGCCAGCAGGCAGTGAATGAGGCCAACACAGAGTGCTTTTGAGAATTCCACTCATTGTGCACTCCAAAATAAAACAAAAGCATATGTATAGATATAGCGTGATAGTTTTGCCATCGGTGTTCTTCTGAGGAAAAATATTATAGGTAAAGGTCCCCTATAAGAAACTTGAAAAATTTTCGCTTAGTTTGAAGAGGACTGACAACTCACCCTACTGTTCACACGTACTGCTGTTCTCCTCCCCACAAAACAAACAGAGTGTGGAAGAATAATATTAATATCATGTCATTTTCTGTTACAAAGTTAGAAAGCCAAAGAAAGAATATATATATTTTATGATGACAGGAAGTGAAAGGAATTTGGGCACATCATGTAGCATTAAATGTCTTGCTGTGCTCTCTGAAAAGAACTAAATTGGTTAAACACAATGAACTAGATTGTCATAACTATACACTGGCACTCCGTTCTTCATTGGACTATTCCCTCTGCAAGGAAGAAAGGGACAAGCACTGGTGTAACACTGAGTTGCAGTGGTCATAGCTCCAACACATCCTGTCCTGGGATACCAGTGCAGAACACATGAAACACAAATGCGAGGAATGTTTAATTCTGCTCAAATCAATCATGAGCAATTTTGCTTTTCATCTGTTCCCTCATTTTTAATTCTCTGTTAAACAAACCACAAATATTTTTGCCTGTAAACTTCCCAGTCTGACCTTGTGGGGTCCCTCCTAAACTTCTGTTCCCTAACTTAGTCAGAAACAGAGAATGAAAGCTTGCAAACACTATGCATTTGTTCTGATACATTTGTTTACACTTTACTTGGGCTGGAACAGTACAAGCAAAGGCCCTGATATTCCATTAATGCTGCATTCGTTTTATCTTCTGTTCTTCTTCAGTGCGTGCACAGCCTTGCCTCTCCAAAGAAATGAAAGACACCACCATCCAGTCCCATAAACACTCAACTAAACAACATCAACATGCAAGGAGAAGGAGTATTATTTATGTAAATTGATTTTCTTTCCCTTTTGTTCCAATGAAGCTTACACCAATTTGTATCAATCTTGTTTCTTGGTGACCATGGCTATTTGTTTCTTTCTTTCTTTTTTCCTTTCTAGCATCTGGCTCCTTTCTAAATTTCATATCATGCATGAGAGGCATAATGTATTTATTCAGAGATAGCACTACTTTAATACATTGCACTAAATTAAGTGTGCTGCTAAATACTACTTTTTTGACAGCCAAGTGAGATATGGGAATAAACATTAAAATATTAACATTCGTGGGCTGGTGGGAGGCGGTGCAGTCTGTTCATGCAACCATCTTAGAAAAGAAAAACCCAAGGAAACCAAGACTTAGTGTTGTAAAATATTAAAATAAGCAAAACTGATCATCTATTCACATTCCTCAGAATTCAGAGGCACCGGGAAAAGACCACTACTATGTTTTAGATGTGCACTGCTGAAATATGGGCAAAAGGGACAGAAGAAGCTTGAGTTACTTCCAAGAAGGCACTTTCCTTGTCAAGCATGCACAGCTTTTGCACTGCCTGTTAGCTGCTTGTAGGACATAGGTCTCAGAAAGATACAGTAACATATGAGAAAGGACTCTCCAGAAATCTCTTTGCTAGCAGAAAACACAAAATGAAGAGTTTATCCCAAGAAGTTTAGCAGATGCTGAGTCTGCACACAGTCATTGCAATCACCAATTTCTATTAGCCAGGTACTTGCAGAGGCCTTGCACACTTACAATAAAAGAGTGTGGAGCTCCTTCTTCCTGGTAACAAGCACAAGTTCCTTCCTCAGCCTTCAGAGAAAGCCCAGAGAGGAGAAACCACTAGCACCACTAGCACTTCCCTCTGTGGGACTAAATGGCCAACCATATTATTTGTTTATTTACTGAAGACTTGCCACATTCTTAAGCCAGTGGGTGGATGCTTTCTGTGGATTCCACATGCTAGCTCTGATATAGAAACACCATATGGATTGTTAGAACTGGTGAAGTTTGCTACAGATATTGCAGGTTTTGTTAAAAGAAGAGAAAACAAAAACAATGCTCCCAGCATTTCTGGGACAACATAAAACTTAGAGTCAATGCAAAACAGAAGAACATGGGAAAGTAGAGAAATTGGGCTTGGGAATAGAAAAAATCAGGAAGAGGAACTCTAGGATTTATTCCCAAACAGTCCTTAAACCTGAAAAGCCAGCATCGTTGTGCATCCTGTGAAAGACACAGATGAGGAACAGCTGCATTGCATTTTGCTCTTCTCTGGGGAATATGCACCAGCCAACCAGCAATCATTCTCATACCTTTGCTTCAGCTCCAACAGACAACAGGAGGAATGCATGGGTCCTAAAAACTTGTTGCAAGTTCATGGGCAGTCAAAGACTCTAGTCTTAAGTCTACTGTCTTTCAAACCCCAGCTTGCCTGTGTCCGAAGTGTGCTGAAGGAAAGGCTACTGCAAAGCTCATTTTATCCTCTGCAAACTTCCTGCAAGCAGGCAAGTCTTAGAATGGTCCTGCTGTCATGTGCAGCCAGGCAGCGTAGGAATTATGGGCTGCCTGGCTCACAGGCATACAGTAATGAAGATGGACAAACAAGCTATTAAGTAATGCAGACCAACAGGAGAAGCTTTGTAGATGGAAACAGCTGGTGCTTAGGAAATGATGTCTGCATGAGCTGCGCTTGAGAGCACTTGTACTTCAAACTAGCTTTAGCCTGGACCCCTGCACTGAGCCCACTGCCTTTGAAGCATGACTAGAGCACAACTCCTGATTTAGCTTCATCTGAAAAGAATCCACTTTGAACAACTGGTCCACAATGTGAAAGCTTGCTAAGCATGGACAATGAGGAGATTAACTCCAAAACCAGTCAAAAGTAAACCACTAATGCAAATGCATTCTGGACTTTTCTCTAGAAGAAAAGTTAGGGAGTTTTCAGCCATTTCAGTGACCTGAGATGGTTTGTATGTTATCCCACTAACTGTGGTGGCTTCTGTACTTCCCATTTACAAAGCTTCACTGGAGAAAGGTTTTTTCACAGGCCTGGAGCTGTTATACAAATTGCATAGCAGAGTTTATGATACGCAGGATGACTCTAGCAATATTCTTGGTCATATCTGACACCAAGTTAGGTATTAATATCAATTTAGAACCGGGGGCTGTGTCTCACTATCTGCTTAAACTGTGTTATTGAGTAGAATCTGATATCTTGGCTGTGAAATATGTGATAAGCATATTGTGGGATATTGGGCAAGAAACCGTAATGTGAAGTTGGGTAAATGAGGCATTTCAGTTCTTAGTTTCTTGCATTCATTTTTTTTTTTTAGGTATTTCCCAATTAAACCACTACTGATGTTCAGCTTTTCTCACCAAAAGCCAAGTAGGTTTATAAAACTTATTACCAACAAATTGGCTCACTTTACTGGTTAGCTGTTGACCTTTCACTTTGCCTTCACTTAAGTGGTAATTTACTAATCTTATGTATTATTTCAAAATTATCAACATTATTTTAAATATGTTACTTGAAAAAAAAATAGTGAGTATCAGTCATATGAATTCTTCCTTTCAAGTGGACACAGCAAAGCTTCTGATTTTTCCCATTTATTTTTATCTGCTATAAGGCTTTAATTGTAGTAGTTCTTATGAAAAATTCAAGAACTACAGCTATGTTTTTCACTGCAGCTTCTAATTTATGATTCACCACTTTTGGAATACCAATCTCAAGATACCCTGGAGCTAATTTTCAGAGGTGCTGAATGCCCACAGCTGCTCGTGGCAGCTGCTGGATGCTAGTCTGTCTTGAGATTGGCAGAGGGATGGCATGTTAAGCACCAGTGTACATGTATCCGCAAGATAGTTTTGCCAGTGGCCCTTTGTCAATCCTGACCAGAGGGAATTGGGTCTGAAGAGTAGAGTGCACAAATTAGGAGACTGCATGGGCTTGAACACAATCCATTCTACAATAGCTCTCAGTTTATTAATGCCACAATCATGAGTGACATATCTCAACCCGTCTTCAAAGACATTAAGCATTCGAAATAGCTTGGATAGCCAAACAGCTTAGAAAGCACATTTCTAAGTAAGCAACCTCTCTTATTGCTCATAAAAATGTCTACACAGGAAGGTAGTTTGGAGTACCTAGCTTAAGCCTGGATTAAGAAAATGCATCTGCGTTTGTATTCTTTGTTCTGTACTCCTATTCTACTAATATCACATAGTGTGGTACCTGGGTTTCCAGAACATGACCAGACAAGGTCTCACAGCTATTTTCTTCTCATCTACTGCAGA
Organism: Aythya marila; assembly: GCF_965140915.1. Taxonomy (NCBI): domain Eukaryota; kingdom Metazoa; phylum Chordata; class Aves; order Anseriformes; family Anatidae; genus Aythya; species Aythya marila. The sequence continues at coordinate 116,041,718 of NC_139042.1, read as the reverse complement.
TGCAGTTGTGGACACCCCTGCATTGTAGTTTCATACTCTATCTTCGCACAGGACTAACTTCCTGTGAATAAAAGACTCAGAGATGATAAAGTAGCTTGATTGCTACATTCCTTTAATAACTGGTCATTCATTTAGCCCTGCATCTAAACCAAGGTGAGTTTCTGCCACTGGCACAAGGCCCTCAGGAATCTGATTGAGACACGTTTCTGCTATAAGGAAGATCCAGCAGCAGTAATGCTTTGCAGCCACTGCCAGGCAGAGTCAAACATGTATTGTTACCTAGATTAAAGGAATCAAGCAAAGACTTATGTTAATATACATTTTCTTAACAGATAATGTATGGTCAAAGTATTTTCCAGAGAAATGTTTCACACTGGGAAATGTTGAATTAAAATAAACACATGCCAATTTCCATCCCAGAATTGAGAGAGAAGTATCAAATTGAAAAATGTTTCACCTAAAAGTATCAAATTGAATAATATTTCACCTTTTGCTTTGATTCAGTCATACTGAAACCTTGTGTTTTGATAAGTTGAAAGCATTTAATTTCACTTTGTTATTACCTTTAATTTATAAGGTTTCATATTCTTTATGTGTTATTGTTAATACTTTAGGTTTAACATAATATTCTGTTTCAGCATTACTGAAATAAAACTGTTCAGAGTTGCAGGATAAAATAGATCAGAATGACTAGCCTAATTGAGATTTTCATTGTAATTGAGAAAGAAAGCACATTTTGGAACTCCACAATATCTTGTGGGATAGTACTTGCTGAGCTGTTCTGCTTCTAGATCTTTATTAATGTTAAATGTAAATAAGAAATACAAGCCAGTACCTCTAGAGAATGACAATGCAGTTTTACTAAATCTTGATTTAGACACTATTTCTGTACCTTCACACAGGAATGAGAAGTGGTACTTGTTACCAAGGATCAATGCATCCCATAATCATGTCAATTGCCATTATATATATATATATATATATATATATATGCATATATCATTCTTTCACAATAACATCAAAATGGTGAATGGTACTTTTAACTGCAGTTTACAATTTCTTTTCAGCCCTAAGAGGTTCTAATATGCTTCAGAAACATTTACAGAAATGTGGCTTGCAGGGATTATTTAATCTGCCACTACAGTTCAGACACCTCCTGCATGAAATTTGGCAACTGTTCAACAGCCTTATCACACAGGAAACTAGAGCTGAATGGGCAATTTACAGGTCAAAATATAATTACCCACCAGAGATGAGATCAGCATTGCAAGATTAATACTAATAGCATAACCAGAACACAGCAAGGTAACATATATGTCTGAGGCAATCACCTCTATGGAGATGCCTCTTTTTGGCGATGTAAAAGAACTCCTCTTCAAGAAGAGCTTGTAAGACCCTGTCTCGCTTGCTTCTTATGGTGGCAAGCAGCCATATTTCTACATGGTACATAAGTTAGAAGTTTCCCTATACAGCCTGCCTTTCAATGAACAGTTATCAAAACTGTGGGTTTTAACGTCACTTAATTCCATTAATGCTTCATGGTCATTCCACAATTTAAGAACATGCATAACTTCGTGATCTGAAACATTGCTGTGACCTTTTATTTCACATCCCCTTGCATTCTGCCTTTGCTGGAACAGAATTGAAGGTATTTAGTAAAAAGGAGAATGTCAAATGCCTGTGCATTGCATCCTCCCCTGCAAGCACAGCACGAAGACTCTTGTCAAAGAGCAGTGCAGAGTTTATTATGATGCTACATTTGCAACTGTGAGTCAATAGACTAAGTCACACCTGCCACACATACAGAATGCAGGTGGGACCCTTCCCTTCCTCTTGCCAATACTAGGTTCTGGTAATCCATATACATGTGGCCAAATCATCACTGGATATTCCAATCGCACCTGCATTACTCAGGATCTTGGCTTCAGACCATACTGTTAATAAGACAGAGCGGTTTTTGTGCATTGAGTATATTGCGTGCATTGAGAATGGACTTCACTGTGCTTCTCTGACTGGTCATTGACAATCTCACACAGTATAAAAGAAATGGGAATTTTTTAACATAGGTCAAAATCACATTCACTTGAGTTTCTTCATTTTTGTGGCTTAATTATTTAAAGTGCCAAGGCTTAAACGAACTTCTGAAAAATGAGATATCATTCTAGCTGGAACTCCATTACTATACTGAGAGCTAATGTCCCACAGGTATTGTCATTCTGACACTTTGTTTTGATTCACTCATAAATTTCCAAGGAAACACATTTTAAACTAAAGTTTTCCATATTTGGTGACCTTTCACATATCCATTTTGGTTTTGTATTGCATTTTTTGACAGTATGAACAGGAATGTTTCAAACATTACTATCAGGAAAGCGGAAACAAAGAGAAGATGAACATTTTTGCTTATAGAAAAAAAAAAAAAAGATTTATACAATATTTTATGAGTTCTGGCATCAGAAAGACATAAAGCTGAAAAATTGAAGAGTTCACATTGAATGTTCTTATGAATGTGTGCCTCGATGTAGGTAGGTCTAGGCTGTTAAGGGGCTCTTTGAGCACACAGAGAATACATACAGTTTTACATAGGAAGTCAGTCTTTAACACATCTCATTCCAAGTCCTGCCAAAGTAGGGGTCTTTTCAAGCATTATAGAAGAATATAGGTTTAACAGAAATAAAGCCATAAATGGTATCCAAATTTTGTCGAGGGGAAAAAAAAAAGTTTCATTTCTGCAGGGACTCAAAAGAGTTGTCCCTCGATACATTTGGCCCTTTGGCAGAGCCCATCTCTGGGACTGCACCATGGCTGTGAAAATGCAACGCAAACCTTAAATGTGTCTGTCACACTACTGCTCACTGTGCCTGCACAGATCAGAAAAGAAACTCCAGCTGGATCACTAGAAGAGACTGGAAATCTTTGCTTTAGCTCTTAATGTATGTCTTCTACACTTCTCGTTTAAAGAAAAATGAGAAGTTGTTGGCTTGAAGTGGCTGGCTTCTTTCTGGTGAGAAAACTTGGGCATGTGGCTCAGCAAGGAGGCAGTTACCAGCCTAGACAATATTGTGTGGTGGGATGAGCTCTGCATTGGTTTTACATACTGAGAAGGTTAACAAAATTATGGCTCTGCCTGGTTGTTCTTATATAGCATAATATTTAGCACATTGCTCTCTGAAGTTTGAAATTTCTTTTGGTGAGATTAAATGAGACTATCAAGGGCACATTTTCAATGCAAGAAATGCACACTGAAAGACCCATTACCTTTAATGGAAGCTGCACAATTCAGGCTGCATACTTACTCCCTAAAGTTGTTAATCCTTTTTCCTACTTTTCATCTAGTTTTCAATAGTAAGGTCCCTACATGTATATTAGAAATTCACAATGGAAATCTTCAAGGCAGTTTCCATGAACCTGTATAATTACAGGATGCTTATATCCAGTTTTATCTTCAAAATTCTGCTTTTTTTTTAAAAAAAAAAAAAAATCTTACTTTTTCTCAAAGTCTATCTATTAATATGCTGTACATTCAGAAATATCATTATTTATTGATGTTAACAGCACACTTTACTGTGTCACAAGCTATTGTTGCAATGGGATATGTAGATTAGCATCATTTGTACTGTGCCACATGATAAAATAGCTAATTTAATATGTGTTACGTCTCTTCTGTTTGTATGCTACCACTGGGATACAAATATCTTTCCCTGAAGTGATTGATTTTTTGTTGATTAAAGCTTATTGGAAATCCTAAGACTCCAGAGGCTATTCAGCTGATGGCTCTGAGTCCTGAAGATGGATTTAAAAATACAATATTTCTTTCTTTCAATTTGCAAAAGAGGCACTGAGAATCAGATTCTCCTTTAAGACAACATGGTAAAAATTAGACACAAACTTAAGAGTGGTTGATTATGAAAAGCAATTCCATTTGAGGCTTCACATATGATTGACATAGTCTGTGCTTTGATAAGATTAAAAAAGTCTCCAGAGATAATCGCTCATAATGAATCATTTATTACGTACATCTTAATTCTAGAGGGGTTAAGGATGAGTGAGCATGAAAGCCAGGGACAGAGCTTTGTGAAACCCACAAATACTCCTTGCAGATATTTATATGTGTCCTCAAGCAGCTCTGCATGGAATACAGGAATCAAGGACAGATAGCACTTTTCCTAAACAATGCTTGCTGTGCAAAAAAAAAGTTGGCTCACGAAGATCTGAATTCTGTTACAACCCCAGAAACCAAGGTAGGCAAGAACAGGAGAAGCACCAGCAGCACAGCTGCAGAGCAGAGATCCAAGGCAAAGCAACCCTTCCTCTGTGCCTTGCAATAAAGGCAGAGAATGAGAGCAGGCAGCCCGACTGTAGCCCGTCCACTTATTCACCACAGGGCTGAAAGGCAAGCACATTGCACAGGAGGCTGGGAACCTCTACAGGCTGGTATAGCCTCTGCTATGCCAGAGGATACATATCTTTGGCTTACTCTGCTGCCTCTTCTCATTTTATTCCCAGTTGGATTAATAATTCTATTCTGTAGGGTTTGTTCCAGGGTAAAAAGCACCAAGAGGTGTTTTCCATCTAAATATGGTACAATTTTCTTTAATAGTATCATCAGACTAAAATTTTCTGCCCTAGAACCAATTATGCATGGGACATATATATATGTGTGTGTGTGTGTGTGTGTATATTCTTGCATAGAGTCTTAAAAGCACAGTGTCTTCAACTGCTGTTTACAGGGTCACATACCAAAATTCAGATTGGTTTCATGAAACATAAGAGGAAGATTTTGTAGCTAAACTGTTTGCATACCTTTTTACAAGCTGGCATATGAGCAGTCAGCAGGTGCCCCTCCAGAGTGACAGGCATGATGTACAGCTCTTACAGCCATACAACACTTACAGTCATAAACACGGCATGTTTTACAGGCTGCCTGATGACTTAGACAAAGAGCCATCATAATAACTTCCCTGGCTCCATAATAGCTCCATTTACAATTAGTGTTAGGAGGCAACACAGCTCAGTTCTGTGTTGGGAGCTGACATGGGTTTAGATCTGACAGTCTGGTGAACAAAATGTGCCTGGGTGACCATCTGCAGAGATTCATGCTCCCATTTTACATTGCTGGTTACTTGAATCATTGGAAAAAAAAATAATAATAATAAAAAAATGTTGTTTTGGTGCTGTTGGTGAGGTCTTTTTTGCTGTTGGTTGCTTGCTTGTTTGTTTTTTACCTATGTAGTTTGGTTGTAGTACTCCTCTTAAACCTGCAGACAATGACCGTAATTTGTATTTTAATAGTCACCTTTTATTATCTGAGTCGCGTGGCTGAATGGATTTTTTCACTTTTTTGAATGGGAAAAAATGCCAGAACTTACTGCAGTAATTAGGTACAGTTGGGGTGAAGTGAAGGATTGCAGGGAAGTAGGTTACGTACAGGGAGATGTCATATTCACAGCCCAGTCTAGGCCATACTCCCATGACTGGGTTTCCATTATTTGGGGTGAAAAGAGTACTTGGTTTACAGCTGGAGGTCCTATTAAAAATGTGTGATAATATAGATCATAATCAATACCAATTTTCTGCTAATGGAATCATTTTGCTTGGGTTTGGTCACAGGTCCTAGGTTAGTGAGCAGAACTAGCGGTGCTTCCCCGAGGCTCATGACATGCCACATGACTGTGCTTCCTGCTTCAGACCTGTGTGCTACAAATTGCCCAGTATAAAACAACTATCAACAGCAGCTGTGCTCCAGAAACATCTTGTGTGAAAGGTGCATAAGATAGGCAAGTGGTTTAGAATGTCTTTGATGTTCAAAAGAGATGCATGTAAGAATTGCATTGTTGTTTTTTTTTTTTTCTCTCCTGTCTAGTATTGAAATGCTTGGTCATTGCTATTTGTCCCCTCATCTACTGGATATAAGCAACACACTCTGTCTCTGTCTTTCTACATTTCAGGATCAGGATAAAGTTATTTCCTACACAACTACAAACCTTTACCAAAATATTTTCAAGAGCATAGAAACAAGAAGAGTATTCCAGCTTGCCAGAAATTAGTGAAAGGAAAACAGGAAATTGTTTCTGTTTATCTTTCACTGTGTTTTATTTGTTTACTTGCTTGCTTTATGAATGACATAAAAACCTTTTAAAAGGTTCTTCTCCACCTGCTCATTATCTAAAACAAAACATAAATCACTATTAATGTCACTTTAAAAAGACTTGGAATGTGGAATTATTCTAATTTGATGGGCAAAAGGTACTATCTGCTATAAAAAAGAGAGCAGAAAATTGCGTGTCGAACATACTAGGGAGGTCATCAAATTAAAAGAAATCTATTTTCCTTCTAAAGATAAGAACAAATAAATAGAAGAGCTGCATTCACAAAATATACTAAGCACACTACTGCTGGTGCACATGCAGATTTTTCCTAAGAACATAATGGAACATAATACAAGTGCATAGAAACAAGAACATTTGTACACATATGTGTGTGCACTTGCATGTCTGTATGTGCATCCTCTAAAATATTTCAGGTTTCTTATGCTAAGCATTTAATCATATGAAAAACAGAAATAGCATATTCCAAAATAACTAGTAGAAGATATCTAAGTCCTAAAAGAGAGGTTTTTAATGCTTTTTTTCTCACACTGGCACATCTGAGTAACAGAGACCATCACACTGAACCTGTGTCAAATTGACATTAAATTTTCTTATCTGGTTATTGTACAAGTCTGGAAAGCCACAATCTGGTAGGTCATTCTCTGCGAATCATAGGACCATAGAACTGTTCAGGTTGGAAGGAACCTTAAAGCCCATTAAGTTCCAACCCCTCTGCCATAGGCAGGGACACCTCCCACCAGACCAGGTTGCCCAAAGCCCCATCCAGCCTGGCCTGAACACCTCCAGGGATGGGGCATCCACAGCTTCTCTGGGTAACCTGTGCCAGGGCCTCACCAACCTCTGAATGAGGAGTTTCCTCCTAACATCTAATCAAAATCCCCACTCTTTCAGTTTAAAGACATTACCCCTTATCCTAACACTCCATTTTCATACACAAAGTCCCTCCCCAGCATTCCTGTAGGCCCCCTTTAGGCACTGGAAGGTCGCTGTAAGGTCTACCTGGAACCTTCTCCAGGCTTCACAATCCCAACTCTCTCATCCCCTCTTCATAAGAGAGGTGCTCCAGCCCACTCATCTTTGTAGCCCTCCACTGGACTCATTCTAATAGCTCCATGTCCCTCTTGTGCTGGGGGCCCCAGAGCAGAACACAGTGCTCCGGGTGGGGTCTCACGAGAGCAGAGCAAAGGGGTACAATCACCTCCTTCACTCTCCTGGCAAGGTTTCATTTGATGCAGCCCAGGATATGGTTGGTTTTCTGGGCAGAAAGCACATATTGCCATCTACTCTCAATCCATTCTCCACCCTACCTGTATTTGTGCTTGGGATTGCCCTGTCCCAGATTCAGGACCTTGCACTTGGAGCTTGGGTTATTTTTTTCATATAGACTGCTCTATAAGGGGTCTTATAATAAGTAAAAATCTAGTCTTTCATGTAGTCTTCATGCCACTGAAAAGTGAGTGAAAGAAAGACAAGTCTTTTGTGAGACCACAGAGAAAAAGACATCTTGTTCTGCCCACATTTGCCAAGAGCAGAGCTCAAGAAAGGAGTCAGAAATGGGATGACCTTCCTCAGCATCAGCCAAGGGCACCATGTGCTACACACTCATGTCCTACTCATGGCCCCTCTTCCCCTGAGCAGACGGTCACCCTCATCTTCAGCACCTGAAGGTCCTCCCCTGTAGTTTTTAGGCACGTGGACTGCTGGTTGGTGTGTATGAGGCTTCTAAGATCTTCATTATGTAGCAACAGCCTGTGACTTTTTTGAGTTTGGGGGGGACTGTTGAAAGGAATTTGAGACCCCAGGCTTGAGAGCACTTATAAAAGAGGGAAAATATATTCGCATGCACACAAGCATTGCCACTGAAGATTTGCATAAAATTATCCAGACAGAGAAACCCTAGATCCTTTCCTTAAAATAGCTCTTGCCATACTTATCTTTAGGGACTTTTCACCATGTGGATGTAATTCCTTAATTAATCACTTCATCTTCTGTCTACAATCCTGCAAACCTCTTGGCAGATCTGTTATAATACAGTTACATATTCATATGATCCAAGCTTTGTCTTAAGTCAAATGTGCTTTTTATTAATAACAATGTGGATTATAATCACAGTTCTTTTCTTTTGGAAGTACTAGCTCACCAACACACCTGGGCAGCATAAATAGCTGGTTAATAAAAAAGGTAAGTAACAATTAGGTTGAATCTTCTGATGAAGACACATTTAAGCATACATGCCATTAAATGTACGTCTATCCAGACTCTCAACTACTGCACATTGTTGATAATTAAGGTAAGCATTTACCTCTTTAAGATAAAATATGGAAAACAAGTATTCATACTTTCCTACAAACACTGACATAGATGCAGCCATTCTGTCAATGATGAAGGCTGCATCACATGATTTAATTGTTTAAGGCCAGGGTTATGGCTTTGAGCAACCTGATCTAGTGGGAGAAGTCTCTGCCCATGACAGGGGGTTGGAAATGAGTGATCTTTAAGGTCCCTTCCAACCCAAACTATCCTATGATTCGATAATTCGAATGGTGTCTGTCGTAAACCTTTGCTGTCCAAACTTATAGCAACCAGGAAGCTGATCTCCTAGGTCTCTATCTAGAAGTATAGTTGCAAAACAAGTTTGCATATGCATTTATTTAACTAATTGAAAAAGTATTCCTCTAAGTAGCCATCAGCTCACACAGGCATGCATGTAGGTGCGGGTATACATGTCATGTATAAACACAAGGCCAAGAGGTCAACAGGAAGCTTTTTGGGCTCAAGTTTCAAATGGGAGAAGATGGCATGTCTGGAAGGTTCAAGACAATCAAATGACACATTCTATGAATAATAAATAACACTAAACAAAATTTTATCCCACAAGTTCCTTCCTAGTTATGAATATTGCTTTCAGCTCTGTGATATCTAGATGCCAGATGACTTTTAAGGACATAATGACTCTCTCCTCCATCTTTTTATTTTCCTCCTTCTCCTTCTTAGTTAGAGCATTAGAGTTAGAGCATTGGAAAAAAAAATGTTGATTTTTGAGAAGCTAAATCAAAGAAACAAGCACGTCTGACAGATCTTTCTGGGCTTACACCCTAAGTGCTTGATAAAATAAATGTTGCAGCTGACATAAAACAGGATGTTGTTTTGCACCCTGAGATTAGAAATTTCAATATTATGGTAGAAGTTATGAGAGATGATGCTTGTAGAAAAAGATGTGCTTACTTGAGTAGCTTTGGCAGCTAGTGTGATTTGGCTGCTGTTAAACTAGTGTGAATGTCACAGGGTTTGGCTTCATTCCTGGCTTGTTTTGTGAACTTGCCCAAAAGTCATCACTCTGTCTTGTCCTTTTATTTTTTTTCTCAATGGTGCCAGTGGAGGGACTGTCCAGGTATAAATTTGCAAACTACCTAATATAGTAGGTTTCTGTTACAGCTAAGAACAAACAAACAAACAAACAAACAAACCAATAAATTGCCTGTAGGTTTTTGAACATCAGGCAGAAATCTCTAACTTCATTTCATATTCAGTGGGGAACCAATGGAAAACAGAGCAATAGGGAAATAAACTTACACTTGACGGTGTTTCTAAACAGACAAGTTGCTGCGTTCAGTCATCTTGGGCTGCTTTCAGAGCGGATAGCTGTATTTCCAGATAATGAGGTGCAATTTCTCCAAAGAAGCTTAAAATACTGCTGCATATGATGAAGTGTTGTAATGCTTTTTCATTTTCTTATTTTTGTTTTGCAAAAGAGAACAGTAACAGGGAGTTGATTGGAAAGACAACGGGGACCATCAGATTCTTTATAAAAAAAATCTCAAATCTTAAAAATGCTAATACCTACAATTTGCTAAAAGAAGTAATTTTATTACACTTCTTTTAGTGCTTCTTCTTCATTAAAGAGAACTTTATGGGAGTTTAACTTACTTTTTGTCTGTGTTGACCATTTGGATGGAGCTTGGCATTTGTTTGTGTGTTTTTTTTTATTTATTTATTGTTAATTGGATTATAAATGGTCACAAAGCCAATTCAGTCTCCAGAGCCTAAGATTTAATGATGCTCTGAATCTGTTTCTGAAGGTTAGCCACAGGGGAGCAGTACTGAGAAAGATGCCACCTTCTCTTTGCCTAGTGTAATTAAACTTTACCTGACTACCAATGAATTAATTTACAAAGTCTTCCTATAATTATAATGAAAAGTGCAAATTATTCCTTCCTCGACTTTTTTCAGCATGCTGGATCAACGTAGCTTAGGAAACTAAATATTACCCTGGTGTCTCATGGAGTTTGATACTAAAACCACCTCCAGTCCCTTGCTTTCTCTCATTTTCTACCAGAATGGTTATACTCTGCATAGCTGAATGGCTAACCATAATTTTCTACTTTCTCATTGCTAATACACCATCACACAATACCAGGCATACCGACACACATGCAGCAAATGCATAGCAAATTCTCATCATTGGTGAATTGTTAGAGCTGATTTTTTCTTCCTATTTTTATTTAACTTTCTGCAATGTGCCAGATTGGCAGCTGTCGAAAATAAAATTTAATCTATAATTAAGTGCAGACAGAGCACATGAGGAAGTAGCATGGCCGCAGTCCTGCCAATATTGCATGATATGAGTCCAGAGAGAGAGTTTATTCATGTGCTGTGTCATTTGGACTGGGAGACAGAAAACAGGCCCTGGAGCATTAGCAAGGATGCAGCCTATGAGAAGAAGTTATCTCTGAAGAAAGGCCAATACCACTAACACCATCATGAGAGGGGATTTCTGGTACAAGTCACAGCAGATCTGGTGGTACCCAAAAAAAGTGCTTCCTCCTGCAAAGCTCTGCTGGCACAACCTGCAGGGCACAGCCTGTCAGTACTCTGTTTTGATGTTGCAAGCGGAGGTTGCCAGCATCTGTTCAAATTATATCATGTTTCAGCTCCCCTACCTGGGACTTGGAAAGATCATCTCTGCTGAGGTCAACCGTTAGTGGAAAGGCTTCCACCTTTGCTTTATTTGCAAAGCCATCATTTCATTAATGCCTTAGTTAAGAGTACTCAGGATCTTCAAAAGTGTTTCATCTGACTCTTCTTTCCTGCAAAGGGAGTGGAGTTAGCCCAGGGCACATCCACTTTTATTCCCAGAATAATTTCCCTATATTCCAGACACCAGGGTCCAACCTGCAGTCATGTCAGAGTCTGTTCTAGTAACAAAGTTTTCAGTGGCTCGTGAATTTGAAAACTTAAATGCCAAAATTCAAGGCAGTGTTACTGGCATTTAACTGAACTTATATGTTAGGAAGGAAATTTCAGAAGGATCTAGGGCATCATTGCAATGAAAGTAGCTAGGACTTCCATGTTCTTGAGTTTCTGAGGGGCTTTGGAAAGTTTTGTCTTCAAAGTGGAGTCTTCAGTGCAGCTTAAGCAATGCTGAAACAAAAGAGTGTGTGTCTGGATCCAGACAAAGCCATAATTCTCCTGCTGTTGGAAGGGGAAGATGTGAATACAGAGCTGGGTGAGATAGCCAGTGTCAGGGCTCCACAGATTTGCTTTTGGTGCTTTTTTTGCTGTCTGGGGACTGGGAAGAATCTTTGCTCTCACCAACAACAGTTGCTGGCCTATCTACCACCTCTTTTCAGCATCATTAAAAGTTGCAGCCAGACTGATTGGCATAGATAGAGCTGTCAGAAGGCCGCAAACACACTACTGCTCCAGAATAACCTGTTATCTCAGGCAACTGTCTATTCCTGCCTATACCTATGGATAGTTCTGCATTCAGGTGTTAGTGAGAAGCAGTTTGCAGGTAAAGATGTGCTGAACTGCTGACCACCAAAAGCCCTGGAATGAACAACTCAATTTGTTTTCAGTGATAATGCCCTACTTTGCCATTGTTAACTGCTCTTATTCTTTTCATTCAGTGTTATGCAGTTTTGAAGTAAAATAAAATTGAATATAGAACACAGCAGGAAGATAATGATCAAAATAATGCCAATAAATGGTCAAATCAAATTGCAATCATACAGCATAAAGTAAGAGTCTGACACAAGACCAAGAGAGAGGAGAACAAGGGAGAAGAGACTATTATTTTATTGGTTATTAGTGGTACTGCTGCAGTGCCTAAAAAACATTGGCACAGGCAGAGGACAGAAAGACAAGCTTCTGCCTCAGAGAATTTACACTCCAAATTGAAGATAAAAATCTAAAGATAATTTCAAAGAGGAGGAGGAAGTTGTTTAAAAAAATAATAATTTAGATGATATGAATTAGCTACATTAGTATGAAAGATAGGCATAAAAATGTACTTCCAGGGTTCAAAACCTTGCCAGATCTGTCAGTTGCATGCAACAACAGTACAGAAGTCTAAAAGTAAAAAAATATATACCACATGGAATATTACCTTTTCTGTGGATTTAGTGATTTAGAAATTTTGGGTCAAACCGTGACTTAGCTAGCAGCTGTTCATGTTTCTAGTGACCCTCCTGGTCTTGCAGATGAGATCAAGCTTGGTGGGATGACAGAGGTGTAGTCACTGGGAACCAGACTTTAAGCTATTGGGAGAATGACAGTAGTTAAACCATTAACTCTAGGTCCTTTATATCCATGATAGAATTTAGTCCATCATAGTTTGTTCCCAACACAGCCACATGCTTTATGTTATTTTGCACATCACGCAGCACCACGATAAGCCCTGATGAATTCCCCTGCATCCATCTCTCACCTGTTATAGCAACTTGTGATGAGTCTTTGCTCTGTCAACTGTATCTGCCCAAGATCATTTGCTCAGCCCCTTAGGAATAGCAGATGTGTCTGCAGTGTTAATACGTCACAGAGTACATCCAGATGTAAGTGAGTTATCAGCCCATCATGCTCCTACAGTCTCCAGATCTCCTTGTAAAAGTTATTATGTCACCTTGTGAGGTCATTTCAAAGCACTTTTGAAAATTAAAGGATGTGTTTGACTGAGCTGTGTTTGGTTTCTGAACATCCTCAGAAATAGGCTGATTTTAGAAGTAATCCAGCTTGAGAAAGAGAACCAACCTGACAACCTTATGCTTAATTCAGTAAAGGCATTTTGGCCAATTTACTTCCATAGTTGATTTGTCCTGTACTATTGAAGTTAGCAGTGGGATAAAGACCCAAAATATAGAACCTGAATCGTTCTTATTGTGAACCTATAAAAAAGCTAAACTGATTTTTGCAAATGTTATCTATTTATACAAGGTCAAATTAATGCAAAAGCTATGGATCAAGACCATTAGTTTTATAAATGAAGAAAACTCAGAAGGATGGATGGTTGAACCAAACAAAGGCAATAGAAGCAATTGGCTATACTGGAACGTCTAGCAATATTTTGGACAAATTTTCAAACTAGGCGGCCTGAAGAATGGCACCTACATTCCTATGTATGACATGAGTGATCGGAGCTACCACAGGTTCAGGCAACCACTGCTCCCAGTAGAATCACTCATCAAAAATCTGGCCATAGCCTTCTCAGCCCAAGCATGGATTTCATACCTAAATTAGGCAGGAAATATTGAAAGTCCTGACTTCAGAGTTCCGAGTCTTAAAATACTAGAAGACATCAACAAAAACTTAGTGAAAAGCCCTCATATATTGTAAAACAGAACAGCCTTGTTGACATCATGACAAAACACTGATTTTCAATGAGCTGAAGATCTGGCTTTGCAGTCCACTATGACATCTGTGTATCCATGTACAGATGACAACTCTGTATTGGCAGGCTGAGTTGGAGAGGAACGAGGGAATAGCCCCAGAAAGCAGGAGTTATGGGTTCATGCCAAGATTTTCAAACAATCTGCTGTGAGATCTTGCACACATCACTTCTCTATTCTGTGACTTTTCCCCCGCACACATTCACCTCTCTATATATTTAGACTAGAAGCCTCTTCTTACTATATACTCATGCAACACTGAGCACGACTGGAGCCTCACTTCAGTTTGTGATCTCACCAATTATTTCAAATGCTACCAATCTTAAATATATTTCTACAGTCTTAAATATATTTCAATTCATACAGCCAGCTGAGGCTCTCTGGCATGGCTGGGTAAAATCTTCCCCTGACTCAGCAAAGGAACAATATACCTGTCGAGCCGTGAATCTGCATCTGCCTAGGTGTAATAGATGTAACTGCACATGAAATGTTACAATAAATACACATAAATCTACTAAACCGATGAGCATTCAGTACGACCTGATTAATGATGCCCTCAAGAGTAGCAACAAGCAGCACTTTCATCCTTAAAAGTGAAAAGCAATAGTTTTAAAGGACATGAAGCAGTGCAGAGTGCCATTTCTCTTCTAAGCCCTTGAGAAATATTTCCAGCATGATTCTGCCCATCACTACAAGAGCACTGAATGGCAGCTACAACTCCAGAAGGTATAAAACCCCATCAGCTACACCATCACAAGAGGGAGAGGAATTTCCTCCTCACACAATCCTAGGACAATCCTGGAGCAACCCTGCAATGAAGGCAGCTTCATTAGCCAGAGGTGCAGCCTTCTGCCCAGATGAGTACACCCAGGCAGGACATCTCTGCAAGTTGTGAAGCGGGGCTGGTTCTCATCCAGCCAACACAGAGGACCACAAGCTTTGGTCTACCTGTGCTCATTCATGGAGGTATATCTAATGCAAGGCACTGGGACCTGGACTTAGTATGGCAATGTGGACTTTAAGGATTTCTGTAGCCTGTCCTGTGCTCAGACCAGCAGCTCTGCTGAATGCACACAGTTTTATGCTGCCAGTGTAATTTAAACTGAATAAATTGGTTTTCAGAGTATTTAATAAATATTGCCTGCTGGCATAAAGGGGACCGAAGAGCTGGAGATCTGAAAGAGCCAAACATCCCTTTTGGCACCTTTGCTCTAATGATACAATTGTATCTCTGCCAGCCTCTGCCAGTCTCAGCAGACTGGCATTAAAGTGATGCTTTGCACAGGAAAAAGTAAATAGACAGATTATGCTCCATCTGATCCATAAACAGTGGGATCTTTTTAAAAGCCACCAAGTGCAACTTCAAACAGCAGTGTGTTGTATCCTATGATTCACTTGCAAACCATTGGCCAAGCCAATACAATCTCTCAGTGCAGTATTTTTGTTTTGAATAACAGGTGGAAATGGATTTTCTCTTGGGACACCAAAGTAGCTCTGATAATTAGGCTACCTAGTTAATTACTAATACTCTATAAAACTGGCCAATAGCCTGGTTTGTCAACATAGCTTAATAGAGAGATGGAAACGAAATATGCCTAATTTTCCTAGCCACAGTACTTTCAGAAGTGATAGAAGTACTTATGCTTCCTTTTCCATCTGAGGTTGAGAATTTCCATCAGTCATGGCAAGATCCTAGGAACAAGTACAACCAAGATTTGATCCTGAGTACCATTAACCTTCCTGGCTTTTCCCTGCCCTGGTCTATGTCCCTGCAAAGAGACTTTAATATTGTCTGTCTCCCAGGAATAATTATCAATTCATTTCAGTTTGTGAGCTCCTCACTGTTACACAATCTCACAAAATAAGAAAAAGCATGAGTAAGTCATAAATTTGAGAAGCTACTTGCCATACAGGTGACTCTATAACGAGGCAGATTTCTAGCCTTTGTTCTAAACAGTCAGCTTTGGAAACTTTCACCATGGCAAATAACTCTGTCTTTTTTTTTCTTTTTTTTCTTTTTTTTTTTTTTTCCCCAAAGTAAGCACAATACTTTAGAGTTAAGACTGACCCTCAATTCATGTCTCTTTTCTGATGTAAAGGACAGTGCATTGGGCTCAGCCCCAGCTGATTTATACTCTATTTTCACCATTATAATATAATCCTTTAGGTGTGTCACTTTCCTTCTGCATGCCATGGTTTCACCAGCTGCAAAATTAAGATAAAGCTAACAAATGCCTTTGTGAAAAGCTGAGATTCTCCCCCTTCCCTCAAAAAAAAAAAAAAAAAGGCAACAGAAAAGTTAGGCACTATTATACACATTAAAACAAATAGAGTTAGTGCTTTTGTTCTTTTGTTCTAACAGTATCATGGAAAAAGGAATTGTTCTCTAGCTTATACACTAGCTTATACACATACACTCATATTTAATCTGGCCTTTGCAGAGACTACGCCCTCCCTTTTGATAATCTTTTAATTTAAAATGAATAAAATGAGCTAAGCTGGCACTCCTAACAACAGAGCCTGACTAGCATATTTATGACTTTGCTTAGTCCAACAAACATTGCTTCTACCAGCTCTGCAGGAGACAGTGTGGAACATGGGACTCAATTTCCAGAGAGCTCAGCTATCCTTCCTCTGGTCTTGCTCCACATGCTCAGAGCCCCTGAAAATCTGGCTTTAGTTAAGAAGCAGTAAACTGAAGAACACAGAACTGCAGACTTCGTAGAAGAATGTCATTGATGTTGAGTTGTGATGTGTTATAGACTGTACTAGAGAGAGGTAAAACAACAGTTGGAGGTGAGGTGGTGTTGCTAGGGTTTGTTCATTGAATATGCAATTTTTATACTTACTAATATGACTATTTTAGAAGTGTTCAAGAAACAAGAGCTACAGCCACAAGCTCATAATTCATCTGCTCTTGTTGCAAGCTAGCAGAAGCTCATGCTCTGAAGAGCCTTCAATCAGAATAGACAAGGCAGCCAAAGCCTGAGCTCAGCACAGGTATAAAGATGTGATTGTCACCAAGCTGGCAAGGTCAGCAACAAATCTAGACCCAAATCTCACTCTAGTATCATATCCGGAAAACTCTTCTCACTTTTCCACTTTGTATTTTAGCACAAATTCTGGCGTTGTATAAAGACTAGCTAGGCACCTTTAATTAATTAGAAGGAAGATAAAATAAAAATACTGCCTAATGAATAGTCTTCTTTCATCATCATTAGATTCTCTGAAATACCATCCTAACTTGATCCTCTTTTTACATTCTTCTAACTCTGTACCTTTAATAGGTTTCAAGGATAACATTTCACTGTTCTCACTTTCAACTTGCAATGGATGAGGCCGAGGACTTTTATTACAGTTTAATAAATTGTTAATATTGAATATGAATAATGAAGTAACTAATGTCATGTAACCTCTAATAACCATTACAAAAATATGCTTTCTGGCATAATTTAAATGTATTACTAAAATATATATACCTGCCTCTATGCGGGCAAATGTAGTATTTCTGACATAACTGTTTCTAATAATAATTTTGTTTAAAATAAAACATTATTTTTTATGAAATAACAGCTTTCACTCAAATAGAACACTTTTATATTTTAAATGGAAGCATTCTGTTTCAAATGTAGCTCTGAAGTTGTATCTATCTGTTCTGCACTGCTTTATATTCGGTAGTGAAGATGGTAAAGCTACTCTACATTTACATCAAAGCAACTGAGGAGAAATCCTGGCCACTGTTTTGCATACAAACCTATTGTACCTGTGTCAGAGCTGTAGCTAGACTTACAATATCTTGTGTATGCTGACTATAGGCCCATGTATATGTCTGGAGCATGGTCTCAGAAGATTTGAAGAACATGGGGCGTGTAATTCTGGAATTTCACCTGGAATTTTTAGGAGGTAAGTTTGTTTGTTTGTTTCCTTGTTTTTAAGTTTGCTTCCTTGTTTTTAAGTTACCTGAACATTAGCTTCTAGCCATACTTGAAATTGTATCAAGCCAAAGTAAAAAAAAATAATGTCCTTTAAATAGACGAGACATTCAGATTACTGTAAAATGTCTTTACAAGACTATGCCAGGAGCTAGTCTGCCACAGCTATCAGTGTCTAGCCATTTTCAGAGCTAAAGTAAGTGAACTAAACTAAATTGGTACGGAGCTATCTTTATAGCTTGACATAGCCATATTTATGTCAGTGCCGCAGAGACAGCTGACAGGAGTCGATAAACACCAATGAGCAAGGTTATGGCTATCCTGGACTCAGGCTGGCCTTCAGCTGTCTGCATCAGAATTAAGGCTTTCATGCTAAAGAGTCACACTGCAGAGGTTACCTGGTGGCGGGTGGGTAACTCCATGCTGTGTACAGCACTTGAGTTTTCTTCCACGTTACAAGCTCATTTGAACTTACACAACTAACTTCTCTCAAATTAATACCTGAAATCTCCAACGAAACATAACATTTTATGAAGCTGATGCAGTTCCATAAATCACGGGCACCTTTAGCCTCACTTTCCACCTCCCGTTTTAATCCTGAATCTTCAGAAAACCAGTGGACGAGCCGTCCCATGACTGCAGCAACGAATCCGATTTCTGATTCAACAACCCATACAGATATATTAAGTGAATACAAAATCAGGGCCTACATAATTATTTTCAAAATCTAAAATTCCACTTTTCCCTTTGCTAAGGTTGCTTGGGGAAATAACCTGGAAGTTTTATACTGAATTCATTAAAAATAGAAAATAAGGTCCTCTCATCTACTGCTCTATTTCTCTTGCTAAGGCGTTTTTTTTTACAGTTCTCCTATGTTATCAAGTGTCACTCACTTGCCTGGCACTTTAATATTCTAGAACACTGATTGCTAATTTACACCAAAGCAATTAAACATTGAATCCTACAGTTTCTTTGCCTTCAAAGTACAGCGGAGCTATTAGATAAAGTTTTAGGAATCTGTCAATATTACCAAAGCACCATACAAAACAAACAAACAAACAAATTACTATGAATATCATTTTTGTTGTTTCCTCCTGCTTCTGCCCCACCATTTTTCTCATCTATTAGGTTGATCCTTTTTTTGCTTGGGAGCAGTTTTCATTTGATTATAATCCTTCTCCTTTTCTAGGAACCTGATTAATGTCTTTACTTGAGGTCCTATATGTTCAAGATTAAGCAAGCCGTTAGAGATGCCCTAAAGATGGTTAAGTAAATCATGTTCACAGCATTTTCCTGATTTGTCCAGAGGCATTATAACATCTCATGCTGCCAAAACATGAGCCAGACCTTAAGGTTCCATTCATATAAAAGGGGAAATAAAATGTGATTTAACAAAGACAAAAAAAAAAAAAAAAAAAAAAAAAAAAAAGGTTTGAAACCTTTCTAGTACCAGAATCATTTTGATGATAATGAGACGTGAACTGTGAATTCCTACAAGAGATAATTGAAGAAAGGAATGCTTTATCAAAGACAACATTTCTTCTACTTCTTTATAAGAGGCTAGCAAAAACAAACTGAACTACACTTTAAAGTTGTGAATCTGTGATTGATGATCTGTGTTGATCTGTGTTGTGAATTTTACTGTGTTCTCACTCATTCAAGAAGTCTTTCAGAATAGGCAAGATCTGGATCTTTTAACTGTAAAACAAGCCGGCAAATACCCAAAGCAACCAACCCAGAGGTCTTCTTTACATAAAAAGGGGAAGGTGATGGTCATCTTTAAGACAATAATGAAGCACAAAGGGACTGGAAGCAAATATTCACAAGTATTCCAATAAACACAGGAACATGACATGTATCACATCAAAGGGCTGTAAGTTTTTAAAGGAATTACAGAACTCACTGGGAACCTTTAATTGTATATACTGATACAATTACATATTCCTTGAGAACACTCTAATTGTGTATCTATGTAAATGTTCTAATGTGCAATGCCATGAGGGAATACCCTCTCTATTTCCAGCCAGAAGGTAAGAAATATTAACAGAAATACTGGCCAGGGCACACTTCAGGGTAGTGGTTTGGAAACTGCACAGTGCACCTGGTGATAAGTAGGGCTCAGGGTCTGAATGGAAATACACTGCTCCACTTTTAAGAGCTTCCAGTATCCTGGGACATAACACAGCACACACTAAGTAAAAAGCAAACCAAGCTCTCCTGCCTTTTTCATAGGCTCCAGGTGGAGAAATGCCAGACTCTTTCTGAGGGCTTTCCTTGGAACAAACACAGATGTCTGGCACAAAATGTGCATTTGTGTTTTAACTGGATGCCAAGAT
This sequence comes from Aythya marila, assembly GCF_965140915.1. Lineage (NCBI taxonomy): Eukaryota > Metazoa > Chordata > Aves > Anseriformes > Anatidae > Aythya > Aythya marila. The sequence continues at coordinate 116,021,676 of NC_139042.1, read as the reverse complement.
GACGCTCGGCTTTACTTGATGTCTCTTCAGCCATTCATCATACGGATGGGCAGTAATTTCTCTCTTGAGAGTTTCTTCATCAGTTTAAGTGCACCTGACCTCCACTCAACCCAGGAAACCAAGACAGGAAGCAACGTGTGAAAGGAGGTGCCTGCAACTCGTAGTCTGGGTCCTCCAAACCATCACACATGAGTTTATTCACATGAGCAGCTTCCTGAGGACAAGATGTGGAGCAGCTGTAAGCATGGTGCATGTCCCGGTTTGTCCCTCCCACCCATGCAGCTGCCCCTCAGTGAGCATGATCTTCTTCATTGACTTCTGCATGACAACACTTTAATTTTCTGAACTGAAAACTATTTCAGTTCAGAAATTGATTGGAGGAGAAATTGATTGGAGGGGCAAATGCATTTGTGAAAAGAATGTGTGGAAGCAGCATCTACTATCACATTTTGATGTGCCACTTGAAGTCCCCGTGTTGAAACAGAGATAATAATGACTTCCTCCAAGCAGTGTGAATATAACTAAGAATTCTTCATGAAGCATTTAAAAATTCAAAAGTGAAGAATGCTAAACTTATTGTAAAACACACAATGGTTACAAACAACTATCAGATCCTAAAATCTTAGTCAAAATGACTAAAAAAAAAGAAAAGCCTCCTCATTTTCAAAAGGATCCAAAGGCTACATGCTGTATTTTAATACAAAAGATTCTCAAACAGAAATTGAATACATATGTGTATCAGACTTAACTAGAAGTACTTGCTAAGCACTAAGAACTGAAATAAAAACTTCTGGACCATTTATTTATAAAAAAAAAAAAAAAAAAAAAAAAAAAGAGAGAGAGTAAGCAATCAATATAATAATACTATCTTTTCTTTATCTCTATCTTAGTACTCACAGAACAAGAGTTGTTAACAATGTCAAAAAAGTAATTTGAAAGATCTTTGATTAAAAATTTCCCTCAAATGAAAAAATAATGAAATAACATTTGTAAGATTTTATTAAAACCTCCAAGCAAATTACTACACAGGAATATAATTACACATCAAAGTAGAGTTTAAAAACTACCACACGCTTTAATAAAAGTCTCACCAAAATAGTGTAATACTGTCTGCGATATTTGAACATGATATTTTGATTGCCAAATGTCTGAATTCATCTTTCAATTCCGTGGAGAGTTAAAAGATCACACTTCCTTCTCTCTCTTCCCATTAGAAAATTGACCTGGATAATATGATTTTGAATGAAATCCCTAAAATTCTTATGCAAAGGATCAAATCTTTATGTGGAATTGCAGACAAAATTCAAGATAATTGATTTTTATTGCTCTCTTCTATAGAGATATCTGATACACCAGATTGGAAATTAAAACTGGAAATGTGAAAGTGGAAATGTGGAAGTGGAAATGTTTAAGTGGAAATTAAAACTGAGGCTGTTCATGTTTAGAGTGATGGAGGACTGATCATGAATAGTGCCTCCTGTATTAACATATTACCAAAGTTCAGCTCTAATTGAATTCATCCAGGTTTGTACACAAGCCTGAGACATCTCTTCTGGAGGGAAAGCAAAACTGAAATTTGTCACAGCATTTTGCTGCCACTCACATACCAAAAGGCATACTGGCAATTACAAAACCAATTTTACTGGAAGATAGTTTCCTTATTTGAATTCCTCCTGACTTTTAGATGAGCTTTAATAATATATATACTAGAGTAAAAAATATTTTCCTCAGCAAAGGCAGGATTGAGTTTTATAATTTTAAAGACTCTTTTCCAGCCCTTCCTGAGTGAAAATAAAGAGTTCAGGTAAAAGCTTCTATTTGTGGACATCTATCTGTGTAGACAACACAGAGTATGAATGAATTCCTGCACTACCTTCCAGTTTGGACTAAGGGAAACAAAAATAGAAATTAACTGGGCTTAAAAGTTATAGAGTATCAGAGCATTTGACTAGTGACGGACAAGTTACAATAGTCTATCTCCAATCCACTTTGCTATCAAATAAAATATAATCATATTATCATATTGGTATACCTTACTGAAATACTGCGGTGTTTTGAAATTGCAGGGGATTGGTTAATGGAGAAAAAAGTGGGAACTTCCTAGAGGTTTCCATGGAAAAAAGAAGATCTGGAAAACTCGTCAAGAGCTGTGCATCAAAAGATGCTGTCACACTACAAATTCTATTCCATGAGAAATTGTACTATTGTGCCTTTTCCTGCTTCAGACAGATGAATGACAGTTTGGGTTCTTCCCCAGAAAAAAAAAAAAAAAAAAAAAGAAAGATGAAAAATACATTCATGGAAGATTAGCACAAGCTTATCAAAGCACTTAGTTTATTTACATTTTTATCAAATGCATGCACACAATAATTTAAAAAATGTACCTACAATAGTATAGAATCAAAGCGTTAAAGACAAAACAGCAAAAATATGATCAAAGAAAAAAAGAGGAAAGAAAAGAAAAGAAAAAAGACTTTTCACTTCAAAATATTTATGAAACTGCTTTTTCCTACAAAATGTTTCTATTCAATCATATAAACATTTGAAATAGTCCATCCCAAAATATTTTAACTACTGCTAGCAGTAAATGCACATGTGAAAGCCAAGGAAACATTCTGGCTTGCTACACTTACTTTATATAAAAGATACACATCTTTTCAAGCAACTTATTTCTTACTTTAACTCTTCCTGGAATGTGACTTGTCCAGCAAAGCATAACTGCAGAGCTTTGAAGCAGAAGGAAAGAGAGAAGCAAAAAATACTAAAAGAGCTCAAAGGCAAAGAAAATATGGTACTATAGCGACTATAGTCTATGGCACAATATCTGCACAATCCAGAAGACCAACAAGGTACAGAAATATTTTCTTGCTGCGCTGGGATGAGCTGGAAGCAATCAGGGTAAAAAAAAAAAAAAAAAAAAAAAAAAAAAAAAAAAAAAAAAGAGAGAGAGAGAGCAAACAACCTCTAAAGTGCTACTTACAAGTGTGAAGCAACAGTCATGACTAAAGCACAGTGCACTGGCGCCTGCCACGGCCAGCTGCCATTTCAAACGTGGTGCTTGAATAGTGGTTTGTGGAAGGAAGCCTAAGCTGGATAAATGCCTCCAGGAGCCCCAGGGAAATACAATTGCTCTACAGACATTAAAAATAACAGTGTGAGTTCCTGCTCTGACAACAAGGCTGGTGGAAAGGTCTTTGGCCCCACGTAAGTTACAAACAGATACTAAAAGCCTGGAAGCCCCTTGCAGTCTTACCCTGGGCCAGCCCCACAGATCCCACAGGCACCCTGCCTGGAAACTGAATTCTGATGAGCAAAAGCGAGGCAAGGGATATAGTTTTGGGATAAAGCAGAAAATGAATTTGCTGAATAGAAAGCTCTGCTTGGCCTCCTTAATCCTCTGCTGGTTGGAAATAATTGCAGTGATTCTGTAAAACACTGTCACAGAGGGTGCAGTGGTTAGCTGGTCATGTCTTTGGCAGGTAGTGGTTCATATTAATAATGTTCCAGGCTTTCAAAAGCAGCCTGTATGTCTAAATCAATTAATTCCCGCAGCCTTTGTGTGCGGTAAGCAAGCAATGCTATCTCTTTTCTCAGATAAGGAAACCAGAAGGAACTGCAATCTTTACAACAAGAATGCGAAGCAGACAGGATGAGGACCCCGTATTTCTTTTGTTTAGAGCTGTGCTTTGAAGACTCCCTCCAGCTTGTTTCTCTGTCTCCTTTCATGTTACTCCGTGTTATCTGCTCAGATCTCAAAACTGAGTTAAGCACCAGAAAATGTACGGAGTTGCTGAAACCCCACCAAAAAGGGCTCTGGGAGCCTTGAAAGACCTACAAGAGCAAATAGAAAGCGTTTCATGCTTTGGTCTTGCCATTTAAAAATGTTATTAGGTTGTGTTTGCAAAGAAAAATGTGAAAAACATGCAAAATGCAAGCTTTATTTTAGAATGAAAGCTGACACTTAAACAGATAGGTAGAGTAGCTGGGAAACTGAATGTAGCATTCCACATTGACATTCATTTGACATAACATCATTTCATGTGGGGAAAAAAAAAAAAAAAAAGAAAAAAGAAAAAAAAAGAAACTTATTTGAAAAGCTTGTTCTATTAATCCTCAAAATTACTTCAAGGGAGGGATTTTAATAACAAGGAGGATCTGCATGGCTGGCCCCGGCTAAGATCTTCAGGGATTTCCGGTTTTTTAATGATGATTTGTAACATACCTGGAGCCGGAGGTAGCCACCAGCCTTCTGGAAGCAAGTTGAGATGTGTATTTTCTGAAGAGACTAAGATTTATCCTCTTCCTTCTGAGCACTATGATTTTATTGGCACTTCCACTGGGTGGGCCTGTGCTTGGTCTTGCAGTTTATCCAGGGGTATCTTTATTAAAAACCACAGTGGCTGGAATCCCAACCCACTCAAGTTAATGGCAAAAACTCCCAAGTGCTTTGATGAAACTTGTCTGGTATTAAATTCCAGGTTCATACTACAATTTGCGTTATTATTAGAGGGAAAATACCCAAATCTACACAGTAATATTTGAGACCAGATGCAACAATTAATAAAGTATAGGAAATATATCTGCTTTGGGGTGTCTGTGCACGCAATCTATAACTCAAGGGCATCACAGAATAATCTATATACTGTAGAGATATGGGACTTAGTACAAAAGCAATCCAACTGTGTAGTGCAGGTGTCTGCCCTGATGAGAGAGGTTATAACTAGCTCAGACCTCCCTGTGCATTGTGGCAACATGCAATAAAACCATTTCCTCACTAACAAAATAAATTTACATTCATCCCCTTTTCTCAGAATGATATATAAGCTAATTTATAAAGTAAACAGATGTTATAAGGGAGACTTCATACATTGCTTTACTACAAACACTCTCCACCTCTTTTTAGTATCTGTTCTGTTCTGGCTACAGCTAACTAGGGTTTTTTGAATAATAATAAGATTTTCCAGAAATGTCTCATAGCCCATCACACATTATTTCTGTTTTAAATTGGAGACCTACAGAAAGAAATGAAAGATAAGAATCTATTCCATAGCTGGACAGAAAAGCCATGCTAAAAGTATTGATAAAATAATAGAAAAAAAAAAATAAATCAAGAAATATCTCCAAACTCTATCACATAGGGTATTTCACTCTTTCAATACAATATAAAAGAACAAGTTTGTACAAAGCCCAATTATTGCTTTGAGTGCAGCATCAATATTGCACACGTCTTCATATACTGTTCCGATTTTTTCTGTAAGTTCAAAAAGCTAGAACAGGCTGCCTACAAACTGAAAAAGAACTTCAGTTTCTGAGGCAAAATATGATGTCCGCATCAGAAGCAGCTGTGACAGGAGGTTCTGACAGATCCTTGTGGTCCCAGGGGTCATTTCTTGGTGAGGTACATTTGTTCCTATCACTGCAAAGCTGCAGGCAGAATCCTCAGATTGCACAGATGCTTTGCGCAGCATTGTCAGTGAACAGCCTGGGCTTCCTAACCAGAATTAATGTCCTAATTTCAGGGGAATGATGCCACAAGCATCCAGTTCCCCACAATATGACTCTGGAATCTTTTTGTCCAAAAGAGAGCTTGAGCTGCTGAAGGTGTAGGTGAATCCAAGCAACCAACAGCGTGTGTGTCCACTAAGAAAACATCAGAGGAGTTAGCATCAGAGTGACCCACCCTTTGGTGTCCTGCTTTCAGATCTATTCTTCTGATCTTTCATGTCACTAACTGCTGAAATGAGGGGGGACTGCATCTCCAAGCTGTTTGTGATAAAGGGTGAAATCTGATAGTTACACACAACAGCAATAGTGTGGCCAGCACAGGCAGGGATCACATACTCTGTTGACTCTATAGATAGCGTTTGAACCACAAATACAAAAGCTTAGCATGAAATGGAACAAGGTGCAGGGGTGAGGGTTTCAGCTAGGGGCAGGCACAGTGCATGGGATGAGACTCAAAGAGGATACCTTAATTTTTGTGTCTGAACTGGCTTACCTGAAGCCAAATAAGGGGCAAAATAAACATATCATATTAATACTTATGCGATTATCACCTGGAATGTCTGAGTTCCCATTTTGGCTCATAAACTGATACTTCATGTGCCTTTGGCAAGGGAATAAGGAGTACCAAGTTACTACACCTGGATTCATGCTGCATTGCTTCTTGTTCTGCAAACAGCCCTATCAGTTCCAACAGAAGATATGAAGTGGCACTTTATATTTCTTGAGCAAGAAAGGTTGCAATCTGATTTAATATTTTCACTCATAAAAGAATAATATATACTCTTCCTGCTGACAGTTGGATTATGAGATTTAATGTTTCTTCCAATTCTCTGAAGATGTAAAGGTTGATGCTGAAATTAACTATTTTTGTAAATTGTTTATACACTATAAAGGCAGGATAATCTGCATAGATACTCTGCAAGATGTCCTTTACCTTACATTAATGTATTTTTTCGTAAGGTGTGGAATGGCTCAGTGTCAGAGAAGGAAACTTGTTGGGACTGTTTTGGAGATTTCTCTATCTGGTAGATCATAGGCCAGAATGGGCAACATTTTCCTTCTTGTCCCATCACTTTGGTACCTCTCGAGCAAACAACCCTACATTTGTGCCACTGTCTCTACCTTGTAATTCACGAATGTACTACTTTCTCTCAAGTTATAAGAAAAAGATACAGATTTTAGGAGCCTTTGAGTAAAATCAAGTTTAAATTGCAGTGTTTCTCCTGAAATGTAACCTTCCCAGAGTGACATTCTTTGCTGGGTAAGACGCACACATGCTATCAAGACTGCACAAAATTTTTCTTCTTTCCTAGGGCCTGAAAGTCTGTGATGTACATTTGGCCAACCTGCTTCCACCTAGCTTGTGTGCTTCTGAAATCCTATTTTCAGATTTCCACATGTGGGGATAAGCCTCCAAAACATTAACTCATATGGTTATGAATGAACAAGACCTTGTGATCCCTCACACAGCTACAAACTCCAAAATATTGGCACTGAGAGCACCTAAATCTGAGCTTTGAGAGGAAGAGCAGGAGTTGATTACCACATGCACCAAAGGGGCAGAAACCATCCCCAACCAATTCCCTTCCCCTGCTTCCTGTCAAGGGACTCCCCACACACCTACTGAACACTGAGGGATCCTTTTTACATGCATTTTGCGTATAAATGCACTTTCATATGTGTTTCATTTTCTTTCCAAAACATTCTGAACACCTTTTGAGTCATTGGGCTGGACCAAATCCAGCATGTCCAAAGTCTATAAGCAGAAACATAATGTATGAAACTGGAGAAACTGACACTACAGGATTTCAGTATTTACTTCTAAGGCTGTGGAAGAAGTGAATATAGCACACACACACAAAATAAAATAAAAAAAAAAAATGTGGAGGATAGAGAACTTACTAAGTTGAACTTGCAGGATATTAAGGTCTAGGCTAGCAAACCTGACACTTACATTTTTTCTCTGAAACTCATAATTTCACGTGGGATGTCTGCTACAATCCATGCCATGTATTTTCTCTTCCCACTTCAGTAATGAATTTATTAGATTTCTTGACTACAATCTGGAATAGCCCCTACAATGCAAGAGTTTGGAAGAAGCTCCTTCAAGCTAAATTTAGTACTACTGAAACTGTTTAATATAACGTTTTAAAACTTTTTATTATTTTTGTAAGAGCCCTGCTTCCATTATGAAATTGCTGTGGGACTCTAAGAGGGAGTTGTTACTGCTGCAGGTATCAGGTTTTAAGAGCTGAGCACAGATGACACAAACTAAAGCATTATCATCTTCTTGCATGAATGTATGTGCACATAAGTGCATGTGTGGATGTATGTGTGTGTGTACCTTTATGTATCTGTATATATGCATGTGTTTGTACATATGCCTCCCTCATCCTACCATCAAACAGGCAAAAGGCAGTGTTGAAACCTATTTCAAAACAAAACAAATTGCCTGCTGGCATTTCCATTTTCAAAATGTTTCAGTAAATTGTTTTGTTAAGAGTAACATCATTTCCATCTCACTTAATCATTATTCTTCTAAACAGCGTTTCCTTTTTAAAAACTCGCTGCTTTTTACTAGTAAGTTTCTCTGATTTATAAACTCCACTGCCCCTAAAGTAGTAATATTGTAGAGTATGCTGATTATATGACAAGATTTAATGGTGCTATGCCTCAACTTCTTTCTGAAAATGAGGTCTGAGCCACAAGGCTGTACTGTCTTCATCACAAGTGAAAACAAGGCACAAATAACAGAATTTATTTATTTGTGTCAATGAAACAGAACCTGCTCACTTGAAAATACATGTAAAAATGCATGCCTTGCTTAAGATGACCTTTCCAATAGAAGTTACTAGTCTCGTTTGACATTTTTCTTTAAGATGTCAAGAAGCAAGATTTTCAGGGAAAAAAAAAAAAAAAAAAAGTGACCCCTCTTCTACTGTTCTTAACTTCAAATACTTGTACCTTTTCTGTAGGCATTTCATTTGTTAACTGGTAGAAGTGTACTGATAAAGGCATATTTCCTTCAGCCCTGCAATACAGTCATCATCACTTCCCTAAGCCTGATTCAAACATCCACTGCAGTCACTGGGAATCTGCCCACTCCCATCCACAGACTGAGAAGCAGCTCCAGATATATATCTGCTAAGTGTGCAGGATGGGGCACTTTAATGCTGCAGGTACACCAAAAGCAGAACTGCAAAAAGAGCATAGACATGCACGATTCAGAAACTCACGGGCTCCCCTCTCAGATTCATAGGCAGATGCAAATTACAAGCAATGAAAAATAGGAAGTGCTTGATTCAGCTCTCTGCCCATGCAGTAAACTCTCAACCACAACAAACACTATATGTAGGACTGCAGTTTCACAAAAGACTTCATCCAGCCTTCTGTGACAGTTTGAACTGAATGTGACATCTGTGGCCTCCATTTCCTCTTATGAGGAAACCTAGGTCAAACTCTGAAGAAAAAAAAAAATATATATATATTCATTTCCCTTTTCTCGAGCAGCTTTTTAATCTTTTACAAGCTTTATTCCTCACATAAAACTGATCAATGGTTAAACACTTAACAAATAAGATATCTTGAAAAATATTTCTGAACTAATACAACTAGTAGTAAACTTAAAAGAATTAACATGCTAATTATAACAGTTCCAATAATAATTTTAGCAATGACGATGCACATGCATAATGCACACTAAACCCAAGCTTCCCTTTCTAGACTCAGTCAAGCATAAAGAAGAATCCTGACCTGTTTTCCTACCTACATATGGAAAGACTATTTCTTTGCAGGTTGTCATGGGATTTTCTGAAGCAGCACAGACCTTTTCCTCGTGCTCAGGTTAAAAACAAAAATAAAATAAAAAAAATATCAACCCATATGAGTGATTTGTCCAAACCCTAGACTACATTTTCCTAAAAAGTCAGATATGTCATACATAGCAAATATTATGTAATGCCTCTGTCAAACCCCACTCCCTGTCATGAAGGGGTTACAGAGTAAGCAGTAAGGACCACAACATTTTGAAGCAAAAGCTTTCCCCATGCTATCACATTCTGCTATGGCATTGTTATCTTGTGGTATATCTCTCAACTGAACAGCAGGTGTGCTGCGCCTTTCACTTCAATTACATGCACTCCCCAAATGTTGTAAGTATTTCTGATGCGGTGTGTATGCATTTCCTATTTTATTTTATTTATTTTATTTTTTTCTGCCAAGTAAGGGGTAGCTGGAGCCATTGTTGCCATTCATAGCAACTAGCAGCTTCCAATCTGAAATAAAATTATTCTTTGCTAATATGAAATATCTGCTAGTCATGATGCGTGCTGTTTCTCATCTCTGAACATCTGAACACGTGTTTTAGGTATATACAGCCACACCGTGCTATCTACGGAGGGCGAGTTTCTGAAAAGTGTAACAGTTAGCAAGTCAATGGATAGCAAAATGATTTTTTTTCAATAAGAATCGGTGTAGTAAAGAGGAGATGCATTCAGGCACTCAATATATACAGACAAGGGCAGCACACTGCATTATAAGATATTTCCCATTCATGTACTGGGAACATTAACCAGAAAAGTAAGCTCCTAAAAGCTCAGGTGCAGAAGGAAGATGTCACTGCAAGCTGCACACCAGACAACCCAAACAGCTCTATGAGCATCAGTGTGATAAAAAAAAAAACAATACTGAAACAGGAAAAAATGTTGTATGGTACACAAGGACATCCATTTTCTCAGCACTTACTGTGCATATGTCAATATTTTATGGAAACAATAAATCCAGTCAGCAAAATATGTAGAAAAGAACATAAATACATAGTTTAAAGCATCCTTCATGCCTTAAGATGGTTCTGTGCTGTCTACTGCTGCTGTCAGACATGCCTCAGTATGACTTCAATTGCACCTCAGGGAAATTTTTGGCACAAGCTGGGTGGTGGAAGGGTGGACAATGGAAAACCAGGGTAATAATGATGGTTAGCAGAGCAGAGTATTGAGTAGCTGGCAGTGGAAATCCAAGATAGTAGGCAGACAAGTACAGATAGCAGAGCGTTAGTTACTGTCTGTGTGTATATTTAACATGTGTGTGGAGGCAGGGTAGATATATGTACATGTGAGAAGAATGGTCTCATTTTTAAGGCATGATGCATATCAACATTAAAATATATGTTGTTTATAAAACATAATTCTTTACAAGCCTGCTAAGATGCATATAATTTTTTCTGTACTGGAGTGATCAAAATTAAATGAACAATGATTCTATTTCAGCAATGTATTCTACCACAGAAATTAGAACTAAATATGTCCATCAGGGAAAAAGGCTGGTGCTATGTTATTTGCTGCATGCTTCAAGTGGAAATCACCTAAACATTTTCCAAAAGGCAGACATTTTCTCAGTGGTTTGCTCAGCTCATAAGACCCATTTAAGTTGAAATGTATGTCCTTGTTTCTACTATATGAAATTTTATTCTGCCTTCTTGGGAATATCACTTCAGTATGAACTTTGAAGTAATAGAATTTGCAATTATTGAGCTTTGAGATTATTGAGTATTATTTGGAAGTCTTGAAAAAATTATTGTTAACTTCCCTCAATTAGAATAAAACACAGCACTCCTATTTCCAGTGACTTCAGCTACAGATGCAGAAGTGATAGAGAGGTATCATCATTTCTATCCTATAATGTTTTTACTATCCTTCTTTAAAAGTCTATGTTGATTTAAGGTTCTTTTACCTCACAAAATCTTTATGGTAGCTAGCTAGCATAGCTTTCAGATTTTATCTTGCCATATGTTTCAAGTTGTGTGCTTCAGTCTGCATCTGCTGAGTATCTGTTACAGTATGGCTACAACATCAACTCAAAAACAATTGGGACTACAGCCTTTATAATAATTACTCTCTGCAGCTGTTGAAATCAGAGTTCTTGAAAAAAATAAAATAAAAAATGAAGAGCTGTAGCTTCTCTCTCCCTTTATTTTAATCTAAAACAAAACTAAGCATGTTTTGATGGGACTTTTTGAATAGAAAAAAAAAATAAGCAGATTTTTTTTCAAGGTTTAGTATAAACATGCATGGTTTTAAACTATGGAATAAAGGTATACCTGGCTTTTTCCACGATATGTGATTTATATTAAAACCCATGTGGAAACAAGTGTGGTAGTACAATACAGCTAAGGTGTTAGAAGTCTCATTTGGAAATCTATATTGGCTAAGTTCTGCTTTTAAAAAAAAATTTGCTGGCTGTCAGAAACTGAAGAACTTATTAATAACTAAAGCCCTCACAATCCTAAGCTTCCTTCTCTTATGGTTTATGAAGGCATTAACAACCTCTTTTTCTCAACAGCTAGACAGTGAAAACAAAATCAACCCGTCTTTCTTTAGAGCAAATATATTTGAGGACCTGAACGACATTGGATACGACATCACTACAATGATTGGGAAGTTATAATGGAAAATGCTGAAAGTATCAAGAAAGAGGTTGATTCTTCAGTTCATATGGACAGTCTGGTTAGACTAATCTATTTGCAATCTGAATACAATACCCATTTTTAGCTGACCCATTTTTTTATTATTTTTTTTAATATTGTGATTCAAATAGAAGGATCATAGGATCATATAAAAATTTGGTTGGAAGGGACCTCAGGAAGTCAAAAGCAGAATCTGAAGTGAGGGCAGACTAAATTGCTGAGGGTTTTTCCTGTGAGGACTCGAAAAGTCTTCATAGACAGAGGCTGCACAGCCCTGCTGAGAAACCTGCTCCACTGTCCCGTGAGGAAAAAGTTTTTCCTTTTACCTAGTTTGAACTGAACTTCTGTTCAGACTTCTGCCCACTGATTTCCATTAGTTTTTGTGGAGACCAGCTATCTAGATACTTTCAGATGTTTAGCTTCTTACAACAGTGTAAGAAAACACATTATTGTCATCACCATCTGAGCCCTTGACAGTCCAGAAAACAATAATTTGCTACATACATGTGAGCAGCCACCTTTGCAATAATTTCAAACCTACTATGAATATATGCATAACTATTTTCAAACTAGTACCTAAAGAAAGACATTGCACAAAAAAAAAAAAAAAAAAGAGAAGGTAATAAATAAAGGGACAAAGGATATGTATGTGATGCTCCGAAATACACATTAATAATGAAATAGCTTAACTGCTTCACAGTAGTGTTGCAACAATTCTCCCAAATAAATCTCGCTACTGTGATGTCAGAAACTTCAACTGTAGAGTAAATCTCAGTTCTTCTGGTCGTCTGTGTTTTGGCAGTAGAGGAGCTGAATGCTCTATGACATTAGCAATGGCTCTCAGGTTCTCTTTTGAATGCATTCCTCAGTGGTACTGAAAGCCACTTCTTTCCTTTGCGCTTCAGAACTTGACACAAGATCTACCTTTTTAAAATAGTTGTAATAAAAGCATGTATAATTGTGAATATTGTTTAAATAGAAAATAATCATTTTGTCTTATTTTTTGACCTACTCAATGATTTCCTATCATTTAACAAGGATGCTACTTTTGGTGGGGATTTATTACACTTTCAGATATGTCAGAAGCATCGAGAATGTTCAGACAGGTTCCTTCCTGGTAGTTTTATTTTATTAGTTTCAGAAATAATAACTAGAAAATAAATGTGAAGCAAATTACTGCCACACCATAAAACATTATACCATCATTTTATGAATACTAATGATAATTTAAAAAATGTTGCGAAAATGCCTACCCAGATTCTAACTTAACAATTCTGTAACCTAATCAAATCTTGATTACCTACAAAGGAGCTACTGAACATGTCTATATGTGGATGAATTTACTCATTTTCTGCAGAGTTCAAAAGCTAATTTGGAGACACTGAAAGAAGACATACAGGAAACATTTCCTTTCAAGTATTAAAATATTACTTGTTTAAAATTTCAGGGGATGAAAGATGCACTGGAATGAAGCTGATGTGCTGCTAGGATAAGATCTATAAGCTAGAATATTAAATGATGTGTTCTGATAACTCAGTTCACCTGAACTCACTTTAGAAGATCCTATAGCATTTTCTTTCTCCCAGTGATGATCAGCACTATACGATTATTTTTTATTTCTAAATATCTATATCAATGTAGATATGATAAATGAGGAAGATATACTAGAACTTAACAAAAACAACAAAAAAAAGTCTGTCTATTAAACTACTCCTCTCTTTTCCTTCTCCAACTTTAGAAATGCATGTGGAAGTATACTAGATAAGACGTGTACGCTAGATCTAAGAAGCATCATTTATGAAAAATACTTGGTAAATACTTTGAAAAATAGAATACATGTAAATTGATTACACTAATGTGATACCTACATTTGAACTATCTTCACAATTCAATATAACATTTCCCAATCTCTCAGTTTTTCCACAGGAGCACCGTGGTGAAGACACAAGAGCTGGGAAAGGGTGCTGCTAGAATTTTCCATTTTAATGAATGTATGCACAATTTTTTAAAGCAAGATACCAATCAAATACTTAAATAACAATAGGCTTTTCTTTGTTTCAGGGACAAGGTAAAGATGATAATTATATGAAATAAGTCTTATGTTTTCAAGGTTTCTCCTCCTTACTCTTGTCTGTCTCTACACCAACTTAATGTAGATGAGAAGCACATGAAGAATAATAAATTATGGATAACAACATTAATTCACAGACCGCATAACAGAGAACCCTCAGTGATCTGCACTTACTTTTCAATGCACCAGCAAACAAACTATAAATCTTCTGAATATTGTTACTGATGTCCCTATCTCTTCCAGTAATTACAAGCAATATCTCAAGAAAATCGTTGCCTTACTCACTCCTACAGTTTTGCAGAACAGTTTGATAACCATGGATTTAACATTAGTGGAAAGTTCAAATAAAGTTTCAGCGTCAACAGAAAATAGAGATTTTAGTCTGTTACTAGGACATATGCTCATGTAAGTGCTTTCTTTATAATATTCAGCCTTTTATTTATTTATTTATTTTTTTCTAAATTGATAGTGGATAATTGGGAAGAAAAAAAAAAAAAAGTGAAGATAGAAATGGTTCTGAAATTAATACTTTTTTTCTTTTTTTTTTTTTAACCTTATTTAACCTATTATCTTGTCATTACAAAACAGGAATTTTACTTGGTTTAAAACCAGCAAAATGCAACCATTATTTCTTGAGTACCAGAAGCATGCCAAGTAACCCATGCAACAAAAAATGTCCATGAGAACTTGCTTGTGGCATGCAGATGTCCTGCCAAAAGGACGTCTCTTTAAAGTAAGTGAACACCATTTGGACTACCAGAAATTGGAAGCACTGAGGATGGAAATGGGAGCCAGACACCAATTAGCAATATGGTAAAAGAAAAGCAATGCTGTTACACAGTGTGTGTCTACAGCAGAAACGGCTGGTTCCAGTTAGGGCACTGAGAGCAATATAACAATAGGAGCTCAGAACAGGTTAACTCAACCCACGTTTATAGAATTTCATGAATATTTCTTGCAGCCTATGTTAGCTGTATCTAGGCTAAAGGGTAATGAAGACATATTTTTCCAAAACCTCTATTTCTCTGAATCAGCTATAAAGATGGTTCTTTCTTTTTTGATACAAACAGAATGTACTTAAGTAGGTGCATAAATAATTCCTCAGGTCAGCAGTAATTTATGCAAAAATACTGTTCCCTTTTGATGATCCAGGCAAGTTTTGATATAGATAAATTAATGACAACTAAATCTCTCAAATCCATATTAAACTCTACAATAATCTGTTTATTAAGATCAGTTTGCATATTCTCCACAAGAGTGTTAGGACAAGGGTCACCTCTTGAACATGCCATTGGAGTACTTTTGAATAACCAAAATAAATTAGCCCTGCACTGCACTTATGCAAAGATTATCCTAATGGAAAAGCTTTATGTTAAGTGATAGATTCTATTCAAATTTACTTTAATAAAATAAATGAGTTCTAAAGCTAATAACCGAAAAGGCCAAAAACAAGAACGAGAACTAAAAGTAACTAAGACTACTATGTAAGTGTATATCTCACTATTCTGTTTTTATATTCAGCCTCCTACCAGCTGTAACTGAATCATTCATTTTTCCAACTTGTTAAAGAGTGGCTCTTTAGTTAACGTACTGTTGATCCAAAGGGGAAGGAATTTCCAAAATGAGTTCCAATCTGCGCTTTCCCTTATAAACACACATACACGTTCATGGGTACCCACTGCAGCTTTGTTCCATGTGTTCAAACAGTAGGAGTCATCAGCAACAGCAGCTGCTCTGCATGAGGAAGATGGTATTCCTCTGAAAAAAACAGGAGCCAATTCCTACAGACCTTCATCCGTGAACAGCCTCAACCATCCAAATCACACCAAGAGTCACACATTTGCACCCACCCTTTCATATTAATGTT
Source organism: Aythya marila (assembly GCF_965140915.1). Classification (NCBI taxonomy): domain Eukaryota; kingdom Metazoa; phylum Chordata; class Aves; order Anseriformes; family Anatidae; genus Aythya; species Aythya marila. The sequence goes on along the minus strand of NC_139042.1, from coordinate 116,005,773 downwards.
CAACAAGGGTAATGGTGGTACTCATCTTCTTCTCGGGACTTAGGGCCTTGGGATGAAAAGGTCAGAAAAAGTTTGAGTAGTTATAATGACTATTGTGTTCAATATTCACACAAGCATCTCAATAGGAAAAGTCTTTCTGTCCTCTGCAGTTTCCAGATGCCCTTGTCTACATCCAGTTTGTTTGCAGGTTAATAGCCTGTCCTAGAGATCACATCTATAAGATCTCTAAGATGCTTTTATCAAAATTAAAAAGAAAATATCCAAATCACCTAATTGTAGTTTATTTCATTATGCACAGCTGAAAGTCACTTTCAAACAGCACTATCTAAAACTTCAGGTGTTGTAGGAATTCAGTATATATATATTTTTATAAATACCTTGAGAATCTGCTGTCATAGGAAGACATGTGCTCATCACAAAGACCTTGTGCTCTCCTTCTGTTATCTCTGGCTCAGCCTTTTCCCAGCTCTTCATTCTGGTCCTTGTGGATGACAGCTATTGAAATAGCAAAGACCGTATTTCTTTTAATGCAAAGAAAGTAAATGAGCATGCTGTCTTACCCCCTAATAACACTGTTTCCCAGATTACCCATGGCTTCTACAAAGGCTTCACGTACATGTTGTGAAGGGCATGAAGGACTCAATACCAGAGAGGCCTTGGATTTAAAATTGCTCAAATTCAGACTTGTTAAGATCCCTCAACGAAGCTAAGTAGCACACTTGAAGAGTTTTTCTCATGGACAGCTTATTCTAAAGCAACATCCAAAGGAAGAAACAAGATGGTAAAGATTACAGGGCAGTATTGGCATTCATGGGACACTGCAGCTGTTCCCGTGTTTTACAGACCTATAGGATGATTTGGGCAAGCATGCTGCCTCCACTGCCTCAGCTTCCCAATCTGCAAAGTGCAAACAATGACACCACATTCCTTCCTTAAAGTGCTGTTGGGACTGTGTGTGATGAGAACTTCATGGAAGCTGTGCATTAGTATTATTGTTCTTTTCTTTTTCTTTTTCTTTTTCTTTTTCTTTTTCTTTTTCTTTTTCTTTTTCTTTTTCTTTTTCTTTTTCTTTTTCTTTTTCTTTTTCTTTTTCTTTTTCTTTTTCTTTTTCTTTTTCTTTTTCCTTTTCTTTTTCTTGTTCTTTTTCTTTTCCTTTTCCTTTTTCTTTTCCTTTTTCTTTTCCTTTTTTTTTTTTTTTTTTTTGTATATATTTGACAGGCACTCAGATTTTAGAGAGATAGATGCCATGTCTAAGAACTTCTCAAGATCTCTGAATTTGTTTCATACAATATAAGAACGGTATGGCAGTGCCATCCTCCATGTCATCAAGTAGCATTTGAAAATGTAACATTAATTCAGCATGAGCTCGATTAGAGACTCAAATCCTTCTGGTTGCCTTGTTAGCGGATTTTGCTTTTCAAGGGGTTCATCCCTCTCCAAAGTGATATGATTTGAAAAAGAGAGTCCACAGTGAAAGCAAGGACTAGTTGCAGTGGTTCAAAAAATAAATAAATAAATAAATAAATAAATAAAGTGGAAACTCTTCTGTTACCACTTCTACCTTTTTAAAACCTCACCTCAATTCTAGGAAAGATGAAATTTTGTACATTGCTGCCCTGTTTCAGTGAAGCAAATTCCAACTTCCTACCCCATATAACACAGAAAAGGACTTCTATTACATACATTCTCTCCCCTGTTCTTCTATTTATTTATTTTTTTTTAAATGTGAGAAAACAATTATGCTCAGAGACTTATACTTGAAGAGCAAGTAAGTGAATGTGTACAAGGTCTACAAGGACTCTGATTAATGCATCCATTTTCTGATGTGCCTTTGTTTGTTTAAAAACATTTTACAAATGTCTTACAAAGAACATCAAGCAAAAGTATAGTTTGAGGACCAAATAGATCTTTACTCTGCATCTTATAATTGTAAACATCTTTATCCTTGTACAAATGCATCTTCATATCTTGGACTATGTATTGAATGTATAATTTTGTTGTTGAATAGCTGGCATGACCGCTATCTTGTGTATGTCATTATCTATCAATAAAACTATATGAAGCCATAATAAGTCTGTTTACTTGTAATAACTATATAGCACCTCTGGCTCAGAGTGAATTGAAACAGCCCCACACAGAAAATAAAATCAGCTGATGAGACACAAGTTATTCTGGAATGAATGAGACTATAGGTGAATTTCCAAGGAACAGGAGAATGCCATGCGGCTGAACTCAGCATGGTGGCAACCAGAGTCAAAGGGTTCATGCTCATGGTGAGAGCCAGAGGAAGGTAAACAGAGAAGAGTGGGGAAAAAAACTGACTGGCAGGTTGAAGGTTGCCTGACTGTGGACAAACAGGTAGAAACCTGCCTGTAAGCTAAGACAAATGATTTAAAAGTGCAGGGGAAGCCAAAAGATAAGCACACATGTGGACTAGGACTGGCAGAGAACAGCAACAGAGATAATGGGATGTGGGAAGAACATCTTGTCAAGATGAGACATGGGAGACTTTATGACAAAGGAGGATAGGGTGAGCAGTAAGCCTGAAAATAAGTCTGAAGTCCAGGTTGTACAATCAGGGGAATAAACTGCCCTCTGAAAAACGTTTTGGACTAAAAATGTTATTTTAAATGCAAGCCGGAAGAGCAGAGAGATCTTGTTAAGCCTACCCTTTGTAAAACAGGTAGACTCTGTGCATTGTTACTAAGTGCAATTTTTCAGAACATTAGTGCTGGGCAGGTCTGAACCCTTTTGAATGCAGTCCCTAGCAAATAACCTTTTAGCACATCCTGAAAGAACGTGAACAGGACCTTGAATCCACAATGTGCCACCTCTTGCACAGCCTGATCCCGCGGCAGCCAATAACAACTGTCTTTCAGCCGCTGAGCTGCAAAGCACTACTAAATAGAATTGGCAAAATATGTGTATTTGTTATCCATCCTTATCAGAAGCTCTCAGCACTCTGTATGAAAAAGGCCCCTGCAGTGCCGCTTCTACAATCACACTGATTATTTCAGCCACTGGGAGCACATGGGGCTGCTACCCCAGTTAGCCTACCTAATAGGGACGCACCAGCCACCGGTATTATCTTTTAGGACGCAACTCAATGTGAGTCCCTAATCTGACAATTTGTGCTTACATCTTCTGCCAATATACTCGTTGTCATAAATCTCCTTCCCAAAGACATCTTCACAGTTTCCTGAAGATAATTAAAAGGTAGTTTTTTATCGAAATATATCTCCAGCTTTAGTTTCTGCAAATCAAGAGTTTCTTCAAGTTTGGTTTGATTGTTTTTCCTATACTTTTTGCTTTAGTGTTAAAATGTAACATGCAGGAAACTGTAAACTATTCAACTAAAACAGGATGATATTTTATTGGCCATCTTTTAATGTGGATGCATTTTTATTTAATCCTGAACTATATGCTACAGTAGATTGGCAATACTTTAAAATATATACATTTATAGATGGATCCTACAGTTTTCTTCATTTTTAAGGATGATCTGCTCTGTATTTTTTTATAGAACATCTTTTCTGTGATTTTTGACATATGCAAAAACGCGGACTTCAGGGACATTTAAGTTTAAAAATCTCTTTCTCCAGAGAATCACGTCAATCTCAAGATGCCTTGTTGCCCCTTTTGCAAAATAAGAATAATATTTTTCTTTTCCCTTCAGCCATCTTTTTCTCATCATGCGTATTTAATCTGAAAACTCCCTGTAGCCAGAGTTTTTCCTTACTCTGGAGCAGCAAAAGCTATTTAAAGGGAGTCCAGTCACTTTGGACACTTCTGCTGCTGTTTTGATGCAACATATTGTATAATAATCATCACTCCTACATGGTTTACTCCCACAACCCACTTCCTGTCCCTCCTCTCCTTCAAATCTGTTGGCGCATTTCTATTGATTTGATAATAAAAATGTATTTTCAACATTTATAATCATTGCATCCTTCTTCCTGAGGGCTAAATTTACTTTCTGAGGAACCAGCACTGTGTATATGAGAGATAATCCAGTACTTCCCCCCCTTAAGTTGTCCTGCAATCCAAACAATCTTGTCTTAAAAGCCTTTCAATCTTCAAGCATTAAAATAAAATAAAAAATACAAAGTTAGCCTTGGCACAGATATCCAGTTAAAGAACAGAAGATCAAAGGCATTTTGCCACGAACCTGACTGTTCAATAACATGGCTCTAAGGCACGTGTGATGGACACATGGTGTGTCAGTCCCCTGAGGCAGGCTCATCCCTGCCCTGGGTAACTAGCAGGCTGGGAAGAGGCAACTGCTTTTGTTTTCTCGGGAAAACTGAGAAAAGCCTCTCTCTTTCTAATCTGCAAGTGCTGATGCTGCACAAGCAGGGGCAGACACACTGCAACAAAGGTTGCAGGGAAGAAATTGCAATGCTGGAACGTAGTCAGTGGATTCATTTAAATGGTTCCGCATATGGCTAGATAAAAAAGCATCATTGATTTCCTGCTGACCCTCTCCTACAAGTTAATGAATGAAAGCTACTCATGTTAAAAGGCATGCAGCATGAGACGGTCTGCTACTAATAACAAGACTGGAGGGAAAAACTGATAAGGAGGGTTTGATGTAATACCTGTCACACAGGGAAACTGTCCAGGTTTGGGATGTACAGAATCCAGTGTGCTAGAATTGCAAACCGGTGGGAATCCAGTACTACCTCTATTTTAACTCTTCCTTTTCAGTTCTTATTTTGATGAATCTCCCAGAGGAGTTCTTTGAAGGAGCTGAACTCTGAAGTGTGATGCAGCCAATACACCTGTGCTATTCAACATTAACTCATCAGTCTTCAACTCTTGATCCAAGTTCTTTGGTTTGCTCAAGAGAAGAAGGGAAGAAAATCACTTCTAAAGAAGGGGTAAGAAATTTTCTTTGGTTCCAGTAAGTCCTAAGTAGGCATGAAAGGCTCCAGGCTGTCTGCTGTTCTGTGCCTCTTCCACACAGAGACCTCCAGGCTGCTTGGAATTTCATTTTTTTCTTTGTTTCTATTTTTTCTTTCTTTTATTTTTTTTTTTTTTTCTCTTTGGCTGCAAGCAGACCTAAAACCACTTGGTCTCTGCTTAGGTGGATAGAGTGAAGGCTCAGACCAGCCAAGGATTTGTCCTAAATCACCTGCTTTGCAATCACTATAAAATTATATCCTGTCAAGAATTCCTCTCATATCAATTGTACTATTTATAAAGCAAGATGCTGAAATACTTTGAGAAAAAGTAGCAATAAGTAGACCTTAAAAACATCATTATCATTTATTTTTCTAAGTTAACCTTTACTCTTTTGTTCCCTTACTCCTCCTTTTCATTTCAGATTTCTAGACTTGGATCTTTCTTCTGTTATCATTATGTCCTTGTGTATTTTCTTCTTTATCATAGCTAAGAATTATGGAGAGATGAGATGGGACTAGAGGATTTTTCCCCTGCTTTCTCCTACAGACATGGCAATGGTCTGCTGGTCAAAATGAGCAATAAACCAGACTCCCTTTCTCTTCTTTCACTTGTTGACTTCTAAACTTTCTATTAAACATACCCCATTTCTTTTCATTCTTTTCCATTTTTTCCTTGGTTGTTTTCATAATGCAAAGGAGAACATCCACAACATGCTGTGATGCATGACTGCTCTGAATGAGTTACCTCCCCTTTGTTAAGTTTGAAAATTAAACCGGAGCACACTAACTGCTACAGGCAGCTACATTTCACTGACTTGACTACCAGCATTACTATGCAATCTTTATATTTGTAAATAAATAAAACATTCACAAATTAGATCTAACACAACGTATAAAAAGTGTCTTTAGTTTCATGGTAGATGATGGAGACTCAGGAACTCTGAATTTTGCCCTGAACTTGCCATTGCTTTTTAAAGTAGATCTGGGTAAATTGCTCATCTCTCTAGGCTTCAGCATCCCCTCTATTGTCCTATGCTGCCAAGCATATCTGAATTCCTCAAATGAAAGGCAGGACTAAAGTGAAAGGTATTTGAGTATCTACCTTACAAAGGTGTCATGATTTGAGGCTTAATCAGTGTAAGACCCTCAGATGAAAAATTGCTCTGCATCAGTATTCTGATTAGATTTGATCAAGCAGATTTTTAAAATTACATGGCTCATACAGAAATCAGTGATCCAAGTAAGAATTTGAAATTTTGGACCAAAACCAGGCATAGTTCCTGTTAAAAGTACGACAAAATTAATTTTGAATATAGTAATACATTCTGGAGTTGCTGTGGGAGAGGGTATCTATGGCCTCATCCATTGTTGCTGGGCTCCAGAGCCCTCATTCGCACTATCCCACACTCCAGAAGCTGTTTTGGCACTCCCACTGCTGTCCCAACACCAGCTCATCTAGTGTCACATATTAAAATGCTTTCAGATTGCTGTCTGACTGACAGCACGGCAGCAGAGATAGAAGGAGGATGTTGGCCAGAAGGGGCCTCCAGTCTTCTCTGTTGCTTTGCCAGGGTGCTGTCTGCACTTGCACTGGCAGTGGGGGCTGAATCAGGCAACAGAGGCCCAGCTTTGGTAGCACTGTTGTGACAGAGCTGACCTGGCAAGAATCGAGTTAGTTCAAGTCGTAACTAGGAGTGACAGTGATAAAACAGAAGGGGGGATGTTTTCATGCGAGGTCGATACCAAGACCAGCCCAACAGCCCTGTGAAAAGGCCCCTGTGCCCAAAAAGCAACCTGAGCTCTTCTGGGGCTGAGGGGAACACAGGGTGGGCAGCTGCTGTCTTGGGGCCCCGTGTCCCCCCGTGCCCTTTTGTGTCCCCCCTGTATGTCCCCCTATGTCCCTTTGTGTCCCCCTGTGTCCCCAGGAACTCCTGGGAGGCACCAGGCGGTCTCCTCACACCTGGCTATGGCACCCAAGCCGCCCCTGGAGGGCCCATACCTCCCTGTGACAGGGCCATTGTCAGGCCTAAGATGGTGGCTGGAGCGCTGCTGGGGCTGAGCTGCACGCTGGGGCCTCGTCTGCCGGCTGGGGGTGGTGGTGGGGTGGTGGTAGTGGTGGAGCCTACTGAAGCCAACAAGGCTTATGTCCTACGTGTTCAGTTTTGGGCCCCTCACTACAAGAAGGACATCGAGGCCCTGGAATGTGTCCAGGGAAGGGCTACGAAGCTGGTGAAGGGCCTGGAGTACAAGTCCTGTGAGGAGCGGCTGAGGGCACTGGGGTTGTTTAGTCCAGAGGAGAGGAGGCTCAGGGGAGACCTTACTGCTCTCTGCAACTACCTGAAAGGAAGGTGTGGGGAGCTGGGGGTCGGCCTCTTCTCAGAGATAACTAGTGACAGGACTAAAGGGAATGGCCTCAAGTTGCACCAGGGGAGGTTTAGGTTGGAAATGAGGAGACATTTCTTCTCAGAAAGAGTGGTCAGGCACTGGAACGGGTTGCCCAGGGAAATGGTGGTGTCACCATCTGTGGGGGTGTTCAAGGAGAGGCTGGACGTGGTGCCTGCAGATATGGTTTGGTGGGTGACATTGGTGGTAGGGGGATGGTTGTACCGGATCATCTTGGAGGTCTTTTCCAGCCTTAATGATTCTCTGATTCTCCCTCTGAGAACTGTGCTCCTTGCTGCTTGAGACACATGGAAGTCTACCCTCTGTGCAGACAGACCAACCTTGGGCAAGCATCAGGAGCTGGCTGGAGCCACCAAATAGGAGAAAGAAACCCAACATCCTCTTAAATCTCATGGCACTATGCACTTTCTTGCTCCCTCATGGCATGCCAGCAGTGCAAGCCAGATGTTGCAGAAGTGCTTGCAGGGTGCTTTTTGGCAGAATGAGACATGCCTTGTTAAGGATGCTCCTTAGTATGGAGTGGTCAGTCAGTTCCTATAGGTGGTGATTAAGGTGTTTTCATTCAAGGACTTGAAGGCATGGAAAGTCACAGAATTTGGCCCCGTGGATGCTGAAAATGTGGGAACACAGAGTAACCATTTTAGCAGTGTTAGCAATCTGATTCTTTGTATTACAGCTATATAACATCTCTGATACATTATCAGAGCTATGCTTCACATGTGCTGTTGTGTATGCTATGGGATTTTCATACAAAAACAATTCTTACAATTCTTCACTCTCTAGAGCGCCTTTTACAATGAAAAAAGAGACCTGAAAACTGCTCACTTTTACCTGCCTCAAACCTGTTTTAAAGAAGACTGAGGAAAAGGGAATTGCAAGAAGATTTTGTAAAAGGTGAGAAGGTGGGCACCAAAGTTGATATATACTGCTGCAACTTGAAGAACTGGATTGGTTTTGTTCTTTATGAACTTCTTAGTTAACATGTCAAGCCACTTGGGCTCTACTTATACTTCTTGTGCACAAGAGCTGCTTCTAAGCTGGTATTTTTCTTTTATTCCTTTCTTTTTTTCTTTCTTTTTTTTTTTTTTTTTTAAAAGGCAAATCACAAACTTTTAAAGACAGTAATCACCACTGATTCTTCAAATATCTTCCTCCCACCTCTCACTCATGTTTTCTGAAAACTGTCTCAGCTGAAGGCATTCTGGATATTTTGTATATAATGTAAGTGTAATACCATTTTAATGAATGTTTGTACAGTACTGGTCCTTTAGTTAAATTATGTAAAAACAGGTGCATTGGACATGGATAATAGGAAAATAAATTTGTTTCCGAAGCCTAATTGCTATGCTGATGACTATAATAACAATACTGTCAGCCATTTGCTGATTGTTTTGAGTGGGATCATTTCTGCAGTGAAGAAATATTGGAAACACAGATTCCAACTATTATTCCACTGCAATTTAGGTTAGGTTTGTTTGTTTATTTATTCATTCAGTCCAAATATCTGTGTCTCATTTACTTTGATCCAAGTCAGCTAAATCTGCAGATTCTTGCTCAAACCCTGGTCAGTAAACTTTGTCCTGTGCTAAGATTGGCCACAGTTGATCATTAGCACCAGTCTGGTTTTAGTCCATTTTCTACTTGCATCCTGCACTTTGTTTGAAACACCTTACAACCCAAAGACACTCTCTACCACACACAGTTAGTTCATCTAGTTTGGACTGACTTTGCTATCAGTTATCCTAATGTGCTGATACTGAGCAATGCAGAATAACTCTACTACCAGGGCTCATCCCTTAATCAAGCAAAGTCATCAGAAAGCCTGCACTCAACTTCAACGTGCTTTGGCTGAGATTTGCAGAGCCTGGTGTGTAAAGGTACTCAGGTGCCTAAGGGAGCAAGAAGCACCTTGTGGATTTCCCAGCTGTCATAAAAAATGTGGCCCAAATCCCAGATCATTCACTGACAGCAGCTGCCTTTAGCAGTGTTGTAACTGGCAGCATAGGTTACATTTGTGTTTAATTATTGGTTAAAAAAAAATGTTGCAATGAGTACCAACACAAATGACAAGACCCATATGTATATATGTATCTCCTGAAGTAATACCTCTAATTTAACAGCATCCAGTTAAACTAACTGAACTAAACTTACAGAAACACAAGGCTGGACATTGCATTTGGTGGCTGCTTAAGGCTCAGGGACAATTTCAACAATATAAGACTTCCATTTTGCAGAACACACCGCTGAACGCTGAGCCAAAATAGCATGTACTGCTTCATTGTCATGATGTTAACAACCACCCAATACTAAAGTTTACTCACTCGGTATTAACAATGGATTAAATTACCAGGTGTCTCAAGTATTGCTCTAGTTGACAATATTCTGTACTATTAGTGCTAGGAATTTGCTCCCAAAGGAACATACGTTACACATACATTGGAAATGGAAAATGGTATATCCGCTCAGCAAAAACTCATTGCTATGATGCGTGATCTATTATTAATGGATTACATTTTTAATCCACTCTGTCACATAAATACAAAATCTATGGTTTGATAGGATTAAGCATATATCAAAGAGCTTTTTTTTTTATTATTAGTGCTTTTGAAACACAGTGTTATTTTCTACAGAAGAAAAAAAAAAATACATATATATATATACTAGTAACTGTTTTAACTCCTTCAAAAAAATGTTTACTTTGGACAGTAAAGCCAGGAAGTTGCTGTTTTCCCAAGAGATCAGTGACTCACTCATACTCCCATTAACTTCAGTGGGAACAGGAGCATGCCCTAAGAAAATAAATTGTAAAAAAAAAACAAACCTATATTCTGTCAGCCCAATAGACATTAAAGGAATTAATTACAAATCTCAGTATTGAGGACAGTTTAAATGACATAGCACATAAAGATATCTTTAATAATTATCTTGAAAATTTCTAATCACATTTAAATTCCTGCAAAGTTATCAAAACATTTGAGTAATCTGAGCTTGAGATGTTTTCTATTTACTCAGAATTCAAAGAGCTCCTTTCAAATGAAAGGTAGAAACAGCTTTGAAGAGAAATGACAAAGTAGTGAGGGAAACCCGAAACAAATCATGCTTCTGATTTCAAGTATTACACCCATAATGTTATCTTCCGCATTTCTCATATTTCTTACAGACTTTTAACAACACATTCAGAATTGACATGAGAGCAGAAGAGTCATCAAAGATATATATATTTTTTTGAACATTATCATAAGCATAAATTGTAAAATGACACTGTAAGTTCTGGCTGTTTGAAAGACACAGTTCTGTAGCTCACCTTCTAGTCTCTGCACCGTGCCACTGGAAATTATTTGCTACATTCACAAAGATTTCCTCATCCTTTCTCCCACTGATAGAAAACATACACTATTTGTTATTTTGATGCAAATGAGAGAACTGTTAGTCATCTGCTTTAAAAACAAGGTGCTTGGGCATTATTTACTTCTCTAATCCTGCAAAGCAATCCATGTATTTGTTTGATCCTGACAAATTGAACTCACTATTGTCATGCTCAAAACAAAACATACACTAAGTGCACCATTATTCTGGCCTACAAGCCCTCTCCTCTTCTTTTGCTGCTTGCATTCGGATCATTTTTAGAGTTTGACTTTTCAATCTTTTCTCCCATCCACAATCCAACTGGCTTTAACAGGCTTGTCCATATCAATAAAGAAGGCAGGGTTAGGCCCTTAACGTGTAATGGAGCCTGAGCTGTTGCTAAACCAGCACATACTAGAAGTTAGAAAACAAGAGAAAAACAACTTTGAACTAGATTAGGTGAACACCTCAAGGTAATTCTGTACAATGCCTCTCAAGATTTTGAGGGGTCTCCAGGCTCTACAGCAATAAAATTACTGAATATCCCTACTAATCAGTACTCAGCACTGCTTTTAAATGTACAAGAAAAAAAAAGGAAGAAAACAAACAAACAAACAAAAAAAACCAGCCCTGAACTGGAAATCGAAAGCAGCTTTAAAAGGAAGACAAAAAAATTCTTGATCTTAAAAGTAGTATTTTTTGTAATCTGCTTAGTAAAATGCTCATTGAGAGAAATCTCCTCAGAAAACAAAGGATGGCAGAGCTTGATGAGCAGCAAATATAGAAAGTAAAATACTTTTTAAACTGATTGTGTGGCATGACTTAGAAACACGAAAGCTAGTACTGGTAATGTGGAAGGACAGAAGGACGATGTGAACTGAAGGCAGTGGTTTAGACTTCAAGTGAAACATCCTTACCCCATTTTACTGGAAACAAGTGCAGTACGCGAGGAATAAAAAACGCACAGGCTGTGCTCATTTAAACCTTCCCTGTGCCCTGGTGAGCGCTCTTAGTTTTTAGTCATCGTGAAAATCGCTTTGGGAAGAGCAAACGCATTTGCAGAATAAACTGCTCGCCTTTGATTTCCAGGACTCTGGGGGGAAGTTCCTGTCTAAAAGTTCGCAGCGTCACATGGCGAAGCGAGTCAGGGCTCTCGTCACTTTGGGTTTCACTAGCAGAAAGTCCCCGGGGGCCGGCCGCATGCCGTGCATTAATCACCCTGGTAGGTGCCGGGCAGGCTGCGGGCTCGCTTCAGACGCCGGCTGGGGCTGCTGCAGGTGCTTGGCGAGCCGAGGAGAGGCAGCGGGTGCCCGCAGGGCGCTTATTTCCCCCTTTCTCCCTTCCCCTCTCCCAGCTCTCCGCCGCACCGCCGTTTAGCTGTGGCAGCCGAGCCAGAAGGCAGCACAGCCCAGCCCAGCCCAGCCCAGCCCGGCACAGCCCCCAGCTCCTCGCTTTCCGCAGAAGCGGCGGACAAACCCCAGCAGCGCGCAGGAGAGCTCCCTCCTTTCCCCGCGTACCACATCTCGGCAGCACCTCCCCGCCCGGCTTCGGGGGGTCTGGCAGCCGAGCCCTCCCCTCTCCTCCCCGGGGGGGCCGGCTCGGGGAGGCGCCGAGGCCGGGCTCCTCCTCCCGGCCTCCGCTCTCAGTCCTGGAGCGCCGCTCGGCTGCCGCCACCTGCCCCGCCGCCGAGCCGCTCGCTGCACCGAGCCCTCCTCGGCTCCCGGGACTCCACCGAGCCTCCCTCCTTCCCTCCCAGCCTCGCCGCGGCTCAAGCTGCCTCCGTGCTGGGCGGCGGGAGGGAAGAAGGCCGCCTCCTCTTCTTCCTCCTCCTCCTCCTCCTCCTCCTCACCCTCCGGTCCCGCGGCGGGCAGGCGGGATGATGGAGCCCCGCGCCTCCCGCAGCCTCCGCCCGCTGCTCAGCCTCCTCCTGCTGCTCGGAGCCCTCTGCCTGCCGCCAGGTGAGACGCCACCTCGGGCGGCCGCTAGCTCGGGGGGCAGCCCGGCTCCTCTCCCCGCTCCCCGACCCCCTTCTCCGCCCCAAAAACCTCCGAGGGGTGGGAGCCTCCCGGAGGCTCGCCCGAGGGGACCTAGACCTCCCCCTGCGGGGGTCGCTCGGGGAGCGGTTTGGCGGCCGGGGCGCCCGTCGGCTGCGTTTATTTTTATTCTTTGATTTCGGAAATGCCGAGAGTGTGAAAGTCTGAGGGAGAGGGAGAAGCCGCGAAGTGAGGAGTTCTGCATTCGCCGTGGAGAGCCGGCTGGCTTATTCCTGTAGAAAGAGCGGCAGCCCGTGGTAGCGCTCTGCATTGCTCTAGGGGTGCCTCTGCCTGGATGTGCCGGCTGTTGCGAGGGCTCGGGCTTTGCACAGGGCTCGGAGTTGGCTTTTTTTTTTTTTCTTTCTTTTCCTTTTTTTTTTTTTTTTTTTCTCCACGCTCCCGGCCCCTGCCGTGGTACTACGTGCTCTCCGGCTGGCCGTGTGCAGGCAGCGTGTCCTCAGCGCACCGCAGAGCAGCCCTTTAGGAGCCCTTTTCCTCCACCGCTGTAATTGCGTTTGTTTAGTGCGAGCTTTGGGTAAGTAGGAAACCAGCTACGCCAGCGTAGCGAGGCTGCCAAAGCTTTAATTTCTATTAGAGTAGTTTTAAATAAAAGCTCCAAACAGACCCAGCAGCAGTAGGAGAGACGTAAGCGATACGTCGAGCTGTTGTGCTGGGTTTTTGCCTTGGCATTGCAGCGTATAATCACCGTGAGACTTACATATGTAAGTCTCAGTGGCAGAGTACGGTGAATGCCGATTTCTGTGATGTAGAGAAACTCTTCAGGAAGGATTGTGCGTTTCATGACATTTTAGAGGCATGCGGAGCATCCTGAGAGATAAGCACCACAGCTGAGCAGCAAGACGTGTCCCCTGTAGACAGTTTTGTCCCACTTTCTGCTAACGTAAATAAGAAATGATCCTGCTGACTGGGTGGCTGTCTACATTTCCCTGCTGAAGGAAACCTGAATCATAAAAATACTTCACCTCAAGGGCTGCATTGATGGAGGTCTATAAAAAATGGAACTTGACCGGCTATTATTACATAAATAGGTTAGAGATAAACCGTTTCCCTAGGCAAACCTAGCTCTCTCTGCCCTTCGTTTCTTCCTTGCCCTCTCAATGAGAAGCTCGGGCTAACCGATCACAGTGCAGGCAGATACACAGGGGCAGAAAACAGCCCCACCCCAGCTTAGAAACTTTCCCAGCCATACTGCAAGTGCAGGGAAAACTGGTTTGAGCCTCTAGTTCTCGTGTGCGGAGGACAAAAGATACTTAAACACATTATCTTCCAAAAGATTTTTGGTATTACTCTGTATCTCTTTCTATCTCAGCTGTTTCACTCTGATTTGCTGTCATTCACGACAAATTCTGGATATGTTACTCTATCACTACGTTTGGCTTTTTGGCAGTTCCGTTTCAGGTTTGCATATGGAAAGCAATAGGTAAGATATTAAAAGCATATTAAAAGTTGGCGTGCATCAAGTGTAGGTTTCTCCAGCAATACTTAGGCTGGTTGGGACTTCCTATGAGAAACATTGAGGTTTTCATCTCAGAATATACTGCCTAGGTAGATCTCCATTTAAAAAAAGAGAGGTGGTCCAAGTCCTGGTTTGGTGCCAGGAGTCCAACTGTAGGTCAGACTAAATAAGAATACCAATTAAAATCTCTGGCTCTTCTGGAGAAGATGACTGTATGTGGAAAAAGTCAACTCTTAATCAAGAGCTAACCACAATCTCTGTGATGCTTCCTCCTCCCTCCTGCTTTCTAGTGGATGATAATTATAAGGATGAGTCTCTCGTTTCGTGTCCTGTTACTAAAGATTGGTTGCATACTACTGTATTGTGTAATGGTAGTAAGACTGCAGTATGTAGTCTCTTCATTTGCAGGATGCTTACTGTGTTCTCACTCCTGCCTCTTTTTTTTTTTCCCCTCCCTTTCTCCTGGTATATCTGGCATGATGTTGATCTAAGGAAACCGGTTTTTCTGTACTAAGATCTGGAGTTCACATGACTTTACCGACACTGGGGTCAGGAAACCTCCATACCGTGTTTGGTACATATTTATTTTGATACGCTGTTTCTGTAGTCCAGTACACAAACAGACTTGTTTTTAAGTGAGCTAGGAGTTGTTAAATCATATGTTTTGGGAAGTGTTTGACTTGTTTATAAAACCTTTTGTTTCTTCTTTTGGTAAGTATATCCTAGAAAAGTCTTGCAACATATGTTCCTTTCTTCTTGTGCTGTCCCCTTGTCTGCTGGTTTTCTAGCATTTCCCATAAGGCAGAAAGCAACAATAGAAATCATCCAGGTCTGGAGATCTTTGAAGTTTCAGACTGAATGAAACTAAATTCTTCAGCTCCTTAAAGGACTCAGCCCATTGATTTTTTTTTTATTTTTTTTTTAACTGGAAAAAATACATTTTGTTATGTTCATGGGATAAATACCTCTGTGGTAAGTCATATTTAATGCCAAGATAGCTTATTTCCACCTCCCAATCTGTGCAAGAAGTAATACCCCTAGTTACAGTACCTTCCATTCTCTTTAGTGAAAGTAACCTAGGATGCTAACCTGTAACCCCAGGGAAAACAGTTTCAGTTGTCTTAATTCTAGAACTAAAACTATTTCTTGGCTTATCTCCATCTGAAAGTTTGGAGGAACTGAATCTCTAATATCTGTGCAAGCTGACGCATGAAGGGGAAAATGAAGAAAATGCCATTACTTTACATAATGCAAATTACATCTGTGCAATCAGGATAAGCCTATCTTCTCCTTTTTCTTACAGATACCCTACTTCTGTAATGTGGTTTGTAGTCTTGTGCTGTTGATTGCTCACTGCAGATTTCCCAAATGTCATATCTTTTAACACGTGGTACCAAAGGACCTAATGTAAAAACAAGGATTACTGTAGTGGCAATAGTTTTAATGTGCTTACCAGCCATACCACGTTCCACCACCATGGGATTTTATTAGATTACTACCATGGGGACTTCATAGAGAGTATTTTTTATTTTTTATTTTTTTTGCACAGTTGGAGTGATTTGGGGCTGATTATTGGGCCTGTAGTGAAGCAAAAACAGATGGCAATGCAGAGAGCTGGCTGTGGGGGAGCCAGGCCTGTCTGGATGCACTTTGAACCCATTTATAGTTGAGAGACCGAATGAGTTGACTTTGTAGTAGCTCCAACTCATAACTGAATTTCCTGAGAGTTGATGATTAATATTCAATCTCCCTTTTTTTGTGACCTGCACTGTATGACCATAATCACGATACTCAGAGGTAGGCTGGCTCTGGGTCTGGTTTGCAGTGCTGTTGTTCCACTGCTGTTTCATGCCACTTATTTATTTGACTGTGGAAACTGTGTTTTCACTTCACTAATGTTTTTTTTAGTATGGTCTTGTTCACTTCTGGAGACTGATATGTGGCTAGACTTTATGTACCGGCTTTTGAGAGATACGGCTGTACATAAACCCCATGATCTCTGTTCAGTGCTCCTCAAGGTTCCTCTGGGTTGGCCGGTCGATAGCTCTTTATTTTGGTAGTGCATTTTTTTAATAGAAGATGTATGTAAACTGTAAGGCTGCGCCTGTAAGAGAATTGAGCACCTGTTGCAACACGCTGGTTTCTCCTGAGCTCCTCTGCTTTCAAGAAAAATAGTTATGCTTCCATGCACCAATGCTCAAACGAGAGGATCTTCAAGAATTGTAAATGCTGTGGGGTGATAATTAGAATTGACTCGAGCAGAACGTGATTTTTTTCCAGGGAAAAGTGAACATTAGTTCATTTGATTTGAACACTCCCCTTGATTTGAAATTATCTTCCCTGAAGACAAGGCTTTGACCTACACATTCTTTATCTTGGTATCTTCTCCCTATTAAGAACAGTAGGAATATTAAAGGAGGCTGTACGTTTCTGTCTCTAATATGCTTGAAAATGAATCTCATCTCTTATATAAGAGATTGAAGCACAGCTAGTGTGCTGACAATCCGCTGCTGGCAGCAATCAGATCAAGTTTCTATCCTTTTTTTTTTTTTCCTGATTTTTTTTTGTTGCTTGGTTTTCTTCTTTTCCAATGTGTTTTGTTGAGGGTGGTTTGAATCACAGTCAATCCTACCCCAGTGGATGTTAATCCACTGCTCTAAGGTGGTGGCTCGTTTGAGGAATATCTGCCTAGCTTGAGATAAAATTGCCTTTCTTATCATAGATACAGGTCTCTAGAAAGGCAAATAAGTATTTATTTATTAAAACAACTCCTCTTTCTACTGAGCTGGTATTTTTTTAATGTTGATAA
Source organism: Aythya marila (assembly GCF_965140915.1). Lineage (NCBI taxonomy): Eukaryota > Metazoa > Chordata > Aves > Anseriformes > Anatidae > Aythya > Aythya marila. The sequence goes on along the minus strand of NC_139042.1, from coordinate 115,988,802 downwards.
GAAATATGCCTTTTTTGGGGAGGAAAAAAGGGAGAAATTGATAAAACAGAGGAGATGAAGAGTGCATGCAGCTTTAGGGTATGATTTTTGGAGGTTATCAGGGGTTAGAACAGTTCTGTAATGTTTGGTTAGAAAGCATTTGAAGTGCTTTCAATACCAATGGAAGTACTAAGCTGTTTCCCTGATAACAAGCAAAAAGTGCAGTCAGTGATTTAATGAGTGTTTCCACAGTCTGTGTATCTGGTATCATCTGTTTTCAATTAGGTCATACTAGGTATAGTTAACCTCTTATTGTGGAAGGAAAACTGCAAATGCTTCAGCAGCTTTCATGTGTTGCATTGTTTGCTGCAGTAGTCCAACCTGTAGAATTTCCCAGTGGATACTAGTCTTGGCAATCTGAGCCCTAAGGGAAAGTGCTCAAACACTGGTAAAGAATTAAGCATTTCCTGAGGTCTTGTGGAATGCAGGAATCTCCAGGTTTGGATTCCTGGGGTATTGGTGGCATTTTGGCACGCATTGGGTGCTCTGAATGTTGGCTGTGCCCCTGCCCCTGGGTAGCTCTGTCCCACAGCATGCCTATCTGATAGGCGAGTCCTAGCTGTCATAGCTGGAGTCTTGTGGTGGTGGAGTTTTCTATTTCTTTTAAAATAAAACACTGCCCATAGTTCAGTTCTTTTAAATTGAAGAGATTTTTGGCAGCTAATTCAATAGAGGGAGCTCCGCTACCTTACTGTTACAAGCTTGAAGCGTCTTTGTGCTTTTCTCAGACCTTAGGCTTCAGGTTGAAAGTGTTTTAAAAAAGGTCTTTCTTAACAGTGTTCTGTGGCATCAGGCTTTTGTCTCTTGAAGGCCTTCTACTTTCATCACAGACTTCCTGTTGCATGAGGAAGAAGGAAGGACAAAACTGAGTCACACAGATAGGCAAATCCAAAGAGGTGACTCAGTTATGGAGCGTTCCCTTGTGCAGCAAGGCATTGCAGGTTTTTTAAAGGGACGCATTACAAAATATTTTTTTTTTTTTTAATTGACATCTGAAGGGGGATCCATGGAGAAATGCAAAATGAATTTAGAATAAAAAGAGGGTACTTGTAAAGAGCTAAGAATGGTGTTGGACAAAACAGGGTACAAACTTGAACACTTCCAGCAACACTGATGAAGTAGGACCTTTATTTTACAAAAATAAGTTCTTCTAGGATCATAAAAGAAAACTGGATATACATTGTTCTGTAAACAGACTCTAGATTATACTAAAAAAGCCACCTTAGGGATGCAAAAAGCTCATATGCTTTTAACCCATTCTGTGTCTCTAACATACAAATGGCGAAATGCAGAAAGTCAGTAATTGTTCTGCAAACTTTGGACTTTGTATTTTTCTTGGGTTCAGTTCTTTTTTTTTTCCTGATATTATTTCTCATCAGACTATTTTGAGACTAGCTGTGAGGCCTCATTAAGGGCCAGTCCCTTCTATTAAAAATAAAAATCCTTTTAATTCAAGTTGACTTTAAGTAAACTTGTAATGAACTCAGTGTTATTCTTATGCTGCACAAATGCCCTTTGTCGTTTGACTTGCTGCTGCAGAAACTACCTATTTTTTCCACTAATTTTTCAATTTAACTAGAGAAAATGACGCTGGATATTAGATTATAAAATAGACGAAGCTTGTGTACAACTAGAGTTAAACATGGTATTTTATAGAGCTGACATATACCCATTTCGGTATTGTTTCTTTTTTGTTTGTTTGTAATAAGTAGAGCAACTTAATTTTCAGGAACTCTGACTTGAGTGAGCTTGCTAGGAAGAGTTGCCAAGGTTCATATATTAGGACAAGTAAGGGCTGAGGCATGTTATCTGTGGGGTGGAATGGTAAACTTTCACATAAGGCTCTGTAACTGAGTATCTTACAGAGAATACTCAGTTTAGATTGGGGTTAAAGCGATGTACAGTCGAATGCAAGTGAAAAGTTTTAATATTTTGTGGCATGAGCTTCTGAAATGTTCAGCTGCTGTTATGTAGGGTATTAGCCTAGGGTATTAATCCATTTTGGGATGCAATTTTGCTTCGTGAAATCTAGAAAACAGCATGCATTTAGCTGAGTGAATTCTGTTTCCCCATTCAGATAAAATTGTGTTTGTTGACTTGTTCTAGTGGTTTTGGAGAGTGCAGATTAATGTAATGTCTGTTACATACAAAGCCATATATAGAACAAAAAATTAAGGAGGAGGACCTGAGTGTTTAGGCAGTATTTGGGGAACTTTGGTACAGGCATGTAATTTCAGAAGAGAAAAGAGTTCTGAATTTATTCCTTCATTCTTGGTAGTTTACATCAAGTACTATAAAAAGTGCTTGCATATAGACAAGATAATAGGACAAGTATTACATATTAAAATTAACTCATTAATATCGATGCAGCATTATGAGGTTTGCCTTTGCAAACTGGGAAAGTTTTAAGTTTCTGACACTGACAGCTAGTGACGTAAATCAAGAAAGTATTTGGCACTTGCACTTGATGGCTTGAAAAATAGACAATGGGATAATTTTTCCAGCTTTAATTCGTGACTGAAATTTTTGTCAAGTTTCTTTTTTAAATGTTACTCCTCACTTCTCAAGCAACTTCTACTGCTAATCTTGAACCTTGTCGCACAGAAGACAAGGAGGTCTTCTGTGGAGGTCAGTATTGTGAACATCCCCCCAGTTTCTACTTTATATTAGTAAATTACATTTCTTACTGTGGGGTTCTTGTGTGTGTAAGAGCTCTTACTATACAGAGCTGGCTGTGCAGACAGATCTGCAGATTTAAATAGCCAGCATTAATATAAGCAAATAATGACAGTGACTTCACGTTGCATACAGTTACATTTTGCATCTTTCTGTTGTTAGCAAAGGTGTTGGTTTATTCTTCATCAAATGTTTTAAACTTTCTGAAAATATTTTGCCATCGTAGTTTAGCTCTTGCCATGGCTTCTGTAACTCTAAGGGCTTTGCCTTTTGAAGGGGCACCCGTTCCATGGTTCAGTTTCACCTTAGTCATCTCACACAGCTGAGTGATGCAACGTGTTCTGCCTTAGCTTTGAAGTTTAAGTCCTTAAGTATAACCTTTACTCCCCAGGTTTAACCCTGGTTAATGTGTGGTGCCCCACAGCAGCAAATTCCTAAGTGTCTACGTGCATGTCTGATGTCCGAGTGTGTCTCCCAAAAGCTCATCTGCAAGTTTGGTAAGGGTCAGGGTCTGGTATTTCATCTCAACTCACTTGTGTCTGCAGGTCATTACTTGTCAGTCCTTATCGCTTTCTTAAGAACCCTGCGGTGTTAAATCAGAGACTTCTGTCCATTTTCTTCAGGGAAGGAGTCTAAAACTTTTGAGATGGTAAGAAAATAACTTGTGTTGTAAGGGTGATAACCAAACCATGCGTGCACTAGAAGATGCAAGTGAGCCCTCTTTCAGCAGAGATTCACAGAGTCCATCAGTGCACATATCAAAGTGTTTATGTGGGGGCTGTAAGAGATGTATCGTGGCTGTATGAGAGCCAACCAGACAGAAGCTGGGAATGATGTCTTGTTATAGGGGAGGGAGTGGGGATGGAGCTGGGTGTCAGGGTGTGCTGGCTGCCACCTTCCCACAGCTGGTGCTGTGGAGGTCCTCTTGGACAGCATGCAGATGAAGAGCCAGAGGGCAGAAAAACATTGTAGCGGTGGTCAGCTCCAGTGTCCATGGCGGCATGTGAAGGATCTTTATTCCTCCCAAGCTTGACAAATTCCCTGCTTTTGCTAGGGGCACGCTTAGCCTGTGAACTGCTGCAGAGAGCTATCTGCTTGCTTTAGGGGTGTCACTTTGTTCTCCGGCTCTGGATGGTGTGCAAAGAGCTCCGTGGGTCACTTTTTTATCGTTATTTCCATCTGTGAGTACAGCAGCGATAAAGAAAGATGGGCTTCGGCGTACTCGGTATGCTCATGATCTCTGGCTCTGTTTCCATTACATCAGATGCAGAGGGCATAGAGAAATGAATAAAGCAGTGTATTTCTTTAATGAATACTGAATGGGTGAGTGTGAGCTGGCAGAAGCTTCATCCAGAAAGAAGTCGGGTGCTGTGAGGGATGACATCCGCACACGTGGTAGCAGAGGCAGGTGAATTTTTTTTTTTTTTTTTTTTAGCTGGAATTCACAGTCCAATTTCATGAGATTGAAGTTGATATTTTACCTCAATAGCTTATTAATTTTTCTGGGCAGACACAGTGTTTCAACTTCCTTGAAACGAATTACTGTTGTGGATTTGTATCTAGTTACTCCTGAGGCCCGGATAATGGGTTTGGAAATAGCACATTTGGAAAGTGCTTTGCATAAGCATATATGAAAACCTAGTCTTCTTAGTATGGCAGGGTGCCTTGCTTTAGGTGTGGATTCAAATTCACAGCAGGCTCACAAATCGTGTTTTTTTTTTTTTTTTTTTTCTTTTTCTTTTTGATGGTTGCTAGTCTTCCTTCAAGATGTTGTCATCTGTAAACAGCAATGACAGTTCTAGGAGTCTTTTCATGCGAGTGTGAAAGAGCAGAACGCAGGCACGTTGGAGACCTGGAGACCATGGCTCCTTGTGAGGAGGATTTCTTCCTGTGGTAGAATAAATATTTGTTACTTTTTTTCAATCTACTGTACAACATGGCTTTTTTTTTTTTTCATAACCACAGAAGGAGGTTAATGGTTTATAATCTGGATATTCTGTGACAGAGCATAGTAAACTGTATATAAATCCAGAAGTGAAGATTTTAATAGAAGCTTTAATGGGAGTATTGCAATATTTTTTTTCTTGCTGAAATTTTTTGTAAAGTCTGGATTTTTTTTCAATTTTTTTCTTTAGAGATGGACCATCACCACCTTTAGGAAGGCAGAGAAGAGAAGTTACTAGGAAAAATAAATGTTTTATCTATGATTATATTTATTCAAAATGTGATGCTAAGACCTAAATTTTCTATCTGTTAATGAAACACTTGGCTTGTATTTCCCAGTATCTTCTTCAATGATAACTTAAAAAAAAAAAAAAAAAAAAAAAAAAAAAAAAAAAAAAAACTTTAATTCTGTTTGCTTAGGGAAGATGGAGAACTGGTTAATTTTTATTATTATTATTATTAAACATTATTTTCTAAAATGTCACTTAAGGAAGGAAGAAAGTGATCAGTGATTCTTCAAGTAAGTTAAAGTTTCATAGGTTTTCTGTGCATATGACAGGCTTTTCAAACAGCATCCTTCTGCTTACAGACATCACTGTTTTGAACTGGGACTGGTAGTGGCTTGGGAGAGGTCACTATGCATGTTGGTTGTTTCTGTTTCATTTTTGTTTTCCCTTGCACGTGTCAGCAGTCCCACACTGCTAAGCTAGGGTGGTAAGTACCACAGCATTCATTTCATTTGGGAGTATATGAGTGGTCTAACAAATTCTGGTACTCAACTGGTGGAGAAAATGATTGAGTTTTTTTGTTTCTTGTGGCAATTTCAAACATTGTGAGCACTTCGTGGCCTTTGGCTCCTCAATAAAGTCATAAATGGAGGGCCAGAAGATTTTTTTTTATGTGCTGCTTCTGCAGCAGGCACACATCCTTGATAATTGCTGTTGCCATTGTGTGAGTCCATGGTGCTTAGCCTTGCACAAATTGCATTTGCAGACATAGCATGTTAAAGAGCTCTCCTGTGTTAGAATAAGCCCAACTTTTCACTGGAGGCTGGGCAGGAGGGATCTGTGGTGTGATGAGCATCTGAAAATTGAGCACCTGAAAATCACGTGTGCCCATCGTGACTGGGAGCAGGAGTAGCATGTCCTCCAGAAAGGGATCTCTTTGCTCTGCAGCAGGAAAGGGCTGGGCTGAGCACTGGTATTGCCAGCTGCAGTCCCTTCTCCTGATGGCATGTGTGTGTGGCTGCTTTAGAAGTGTGTGAAGTGAGCCAGCATGCTGATTCACACTGGAAGAAGCTGTTTGCTTTTCTACTGTTTTATATGGAGGGGAATCTGAACTTCTTTCCAAGTTTGTGGAAAAAGAAAAAAGATTACAAAAAATGGAATACTGAAATTCTTACCCTATGATTTCAATCTTTTCAGCATGATGCTTAAGAAGTGTTGAGAACAGTGGTTTAAAGAAAACAAAATTACCTAAGAGAGGCTTTTTTGATTTATAAGCTGCACTTGAACATCAAAAGGTATTTGGGAGCATTTCAGGCTGAGAAATAGAAAATGTCTTTTTGCTAGCATATTTTATTTGCTAAACTTCACTCGTTGCCTAGTACATCTCTCTGATTTTAGTTGTGGGGAGCTGAGGCTTTAGAAGTTATAACAATTAAGGAAAGCTGAAGTACTGCAAGAACAGTTCTTTGAATCTTTGAGATGTATTAATGTGAAAAGGAAGCTGTATTCTTTTTGTTTTGTTTTGAATTTAAAAGTTCAGTTTTTTTCCCACTACTCTGTAAGCAAATGCTCCTGGCTGGATCACAGATAGCTGAAAGAGAAGCTTGCTGACAGTAACTGCAGGCCAGACCAAAGACGTGAGTCACCATCTCCACAGGGAGCGATGTACACAGGTGGAAGACAAATTGCTTAGTTCCGTGTGATAAATTTGGTGTACCCATCAGGCCTGCAGGAAGAAACCACGGAATGGGGCCTTTCAGTGGTGACCAAGATGGATGAAACTTCATTTGACAAGGCCTGTGAAAGGATGCTGCCAGGACAGGCAGTAGCGAGATCAAAATTTCTGCTGTTTTGGCGACCAGAAGGAGCTGCACCTCGTGCATTTTTGTCAGAGACTTGCACATCTGAATTTCTGGAGAGCAGCCAGCTTAACCCGAGGGAAACCACGCTTCTGGCTCCCCTTTGTCGAATCCACTCCCGCCAAGAAGATGGCGGGCAGTGGCTGGGGGAAGCCGAGAGCCCCAGCTTCGGCAGCGCAGAGCGAGTGCAGGCTGCCCTGATGGCAGTGTGTGGGCCACAGGCCCCTCGAGGCAGAAATGTGAAGGTAAGTCTTCCGCACAGCAGCACTGCTTGAGGTTTTGCTGGCAAGGGAAGTGAGTAGTGGAGGGAGAGAAGCAAGCTTTCTGTGGAAGCTTTCTGGAAAGTTCTTGGGCTTAAGGTGGATCTACTGAATGGGTGTTTTAAGGTAGAGGAGCAGAAGACAGTAGCAGAGACCACAGAAAGCAGGGGAAAAACAGCTTTCAAGATGAATAGTTCTTGCTTTTCCTTTTCCATATCACTTCATGCTGCCTTTGGTTTGGCGTGTACTCTGCCTCCTCCCCTTCCTTCTACCTGCTGTAATTGGCAGTCCATCATCCTTCATCAAGACTGTGTGCTGCCATGCCACCACCCTCACCAAATGTCCCCTCTCCTGTTAGTCACACAGCACAGTGCTGTTTCCAGCCTCACCAAGATGCCCATCTCCCCACCATGACTTCTCCAGGCCCAAGTGGAGAAGCGGCTGAAGAAGAGGCTGAAGTGTTTCCACACGGTGCCTATGTGGTCTGTGCTTGTAGGCTGCAACATGTCCTTCCTGAGGAGCCCTCCCTCTTCTGCTCCTGCATCACCTAGGATAACCTAAACGCTGCTCGTGTTGAGAATCTTTTTTTGAGTGTGGGGGAAAGCCTTAATACTTTCTTCAAGACTTTGCAAGTTGCTTTGTGTATGAAGTAAAGCGTGTGGAAAGTATGTCATATGCTAAGCATAATTGTTATTTGACCTAAATGTCTCGCTCTGTCCTTAGTGAGCTTTCGGATTCTCTCTAGAGTAAGACACACCTTATGCTGTGATCATTTAAGATGTTCCCGAGATGAGAAGATCCTGAGCAAATAAGCCTTTAATCTTACAATAAATTAATTCAAATTCCAAAGAAATGTTAGTTGTTTAATATGAAGACTGTAATAAGTATAGCTGTATGACTCCTTGCTAATGAAATTGCAGTGGCCGGCTATTTTTCTTGTCTGAGCTTTGGCGTATGACTGAATTGGGAAGCTTCAGACTGCTTGCTTGTCTTTCAGTTGATGTTGGATGTCTATGACTGAAACTGCGTGAAGTTGCAAAATCTTGAAATTAGGCTGACCCAATAGTCTCGGGCCGTGATCCAGCACATATTTGAACATCCAGATTTGAAGTTATTCAAGTAATTAAGTATATTCTTAAAGAATAAATTTTTAGACTAGAGGCAGTGTGGTCCTTGTGGAGAGGACCCACAAAGACACAATAAGCAGTAACTGGTGGCTTGGAGACTGCTATGATCCTGGATATCTGTGAGCTATAGTGTGTTTCTTCTCCTTTGCCGAAGATTTCTGGCTAATGCAACTCAGAGGAAACAGTTTAGGCAGGGGGCTCTCATTTTGCTAAGGTTCAGTCTTCCAAAGTATGATGCAAGTGGTAATTCACCTCTTCTGCTGACTTTTTAAGCCTCTGTGTTCAAATTGCACACACATGGTTTTTCCATATGTAAAATATAATATACGAGGGAGGATTTTTTTATGCCTGTCAGCAGGGAATATGCAGCTTACTAAGCTTTCTCGAGTATAATTTTAAATGGAGAAAATGCTTCTATATAAACTGAGATTATCTCATCACAATTTTTTTTATGACTGTTAATTAAAATGTGAGGAAATCCTTTAGAACAGATTTGCAGTTTTGAGTCTTTTATGAGACCTAATGTAAGAGATCCATTTTATAGTTATGCCTTCTTATTGGTTTTGAGATTAGAATATATCTAAATGCATGGCTATCAAGTCCTGTGATGATAACTTGTTTATTTTGCAGCATAGATTAATTCAGTTATGGTCCCATTTGTGTGTTGTTTGTGCCCCACTTTTCAAAGAGATATTGTAACTTCTATTTAAAATAAACTCTCCAAATAGTTCTAATTTGAACACGTATTTTTCAATATTAACCTTCAGTGAAGAATATTTTGTTAGATTATTGTGAATAATGACCATCTAAGTTGTTCCAAATCCTTCTGAAAATACATTTTTAGCAGGCTGGAAGACTGCAAAACCTAAGTAAAGGAAGGATTGTCGTGACTAGCTTCAAGATGCTTACGTCGAGATATTTTTAAATTATTTCAGTGGAAAACTGTAAGATCTTGGCTCACAGTGCATAGCCTTGTGATAGAAAGCAAGAAAGCTTACTGGGAGAAAAGAGAACTTACTAAACACCAGTAAGTGCCCTTTTCTCTTTGCAGCAGACATGCATGTCACTGGAAGATTGATTTGCCCGAGTATTTGAAACTAGAAGGCACCGTGCCTAGCTCTGGCGCAGTGCCTTCTACTTGAACTTTGTGCTCAGGGTAAAGCAAGAATGAGAAGAAATTCATTTAACCCCGTTCAGAACTGCTTTTTGGCTTGCCCTAACCATGCCTATAGTATCGTGACAACATGAATCTTTTAATCACAGGCTTATCTGTCATCTCAGACATCACCTCAAAGTTGTTTAATTGCAGAATTTTCCAGGCTAGGAATAATTGAGGCATGGGGACAGGTGATTAGCTGTAAATTGCAAGGGAAGTCAGAGTCTATCAGAAGTGAACGTGGTGAGGATTCCAAGTCCCTTTGCTTTGACTCGTCTGTGTACGCACACGTGTGGAGAGCCTTGTGCTCTAGGCCGGCAGGAGGCTATGGAAAGGAAAGAAGGATGCTCTTGTTTTCTCCCTGTGGGTCATTAAACACAAGCTTTGCTTTTTGTGAAGATCTGGAGAGGACACCATCAGATAAAGGGTGACATTGATCACGAACATAATGAGCTAGCCCAAGCACTAGTGTGGATGCACTTTCTCTAGCAGGCCTCACTGCTAAAAGCAAAGCAGGGGTGAAGAGGAGGGAGGGAGAACTGTTTGATATGCTGGCAGTGGTGCACATGCTGATAGGAGCTGTGTTTATGTTAGCAGACTATTCTGATACAGCTAATTAATCAGAATTTGACTACCAAAGTATGTGTCAGAGGCTGTGGTCCTTTTGCAGGTGTTAAAGGAGAAAACAGAATGGTTGGAGTGTGATTGTTGCTAATGCTTACCAGAGGCAAGGTGTCAAAGGGGTTGTAGCTTTATTTACCCATAAGCAGAAGGGTAAAAATGAGACCAGAAGTTGAAACAAGGAGAGAAGGGAGGCATTTTATTAAGGGAATAAATGGGAAGGGGGGGGGAGGAGGAAGAGCTGGAGTGTTTTTCTGTGTGCCTCCTGAGGGAAAGGCCCAACTCTCCTGAGAGAACTCCTAGGTTGCCTCTCAGAAAAGCGTTACGGGGTAGTTCCTTTTGTTTCCAATCTTTCACATGGGAGAAGTTACTTGTGGTTACTTTTGCTTTCAACAGTTAAAATAAGATTACAGTCTTCCTGAAGCAACTTTCACATCTCCTGTAGAGCCTAGCCTACAAAACGATTTTGGTCTTGTACCTGTTTGTACATATTTGTGACAGTTTTAGCAGTGGTTGTTGATTTAAGCTAGTGATGTTCTTTGCTTTTTGTGTTCCCCATGAAAAACTGTTTATTTAGAGACGGGTGGTAGTGATGGAGAATACATCTAGCAGAATTTGGGGAAGGGAGGAGGGGGTAGTATAGAACTACAGAATACCCCAAGTTAGTAGGGACTCACAAGGATCATAGAGTCCAACTCCTGGGTCCCCAAAGGACCACACAAAAAATCAGACCCTATGTCTGAGACCATAGTCCAAAACACTTCTTGAACTCCCTTAGGCTCGGTGCTGTGGCCACAGCCCTGGGGAGCCTGTCCCAGTGCCCAAGCACCCTCTGGGTGCAGACCCTTTCCCTAACCCCCAGCCTGACCCTCCTCTGTCCCAGCTCCATGCCGTTCCCTCGGGTCCTGTCGCTGTCCCCAGAGAGCAGAGCTCAGCGCCTGCCCCTCCGCTCCCCTCCCCTCGTGAGGGAGCTGCAGGCCGCCATGAGGCCTCCCCTCAGCCTGCTCTGCTTGGGGCTGAACAAACCAAGGGACTTCAACCACTCCTCATACGTCTTGTCCTCCAGACCCCTCACAATCATTGTAGCCCTCCTTTGGACACTAACAGCTCTCCCTCACCCCCTTCATTTTTCATTTAAGAAAAGTAAAGTGTTATTTTCTCAACTATTGCAGTTAAATAGTTGAGCATTAAAACTAGTAAATTTATGGTTCAGCTACTTTACTCTTCTAATGGCTGTAACAGGTTGGAGACCACATAGCTTGCTTCCTCACAGTTGTTGAAAAGGAGTTCAGAAGTGCAGGGTCTCCACTTCAAGCCATATTGTGGATGTGAATTCCAGAGGTAGATGAAGAAAACTTAGAACAATTGTGTTTTCATTTCCTTTAGAATGCTTTAAATCCTTTCATGAGTGCATAAATATTCAAGAATATCCAAGTATGTTTGATGCCAGAGCAATCTGATTAGGAGTTTAGTAACCAAGCGCAGCCTGTAAAAGTAGGGCTGTTCCCAGAACACTCACATGAGTAAAGTCTTATCTTGTATCTCGTTTGTCTTGGGTAATATACCTGATAACAACACCAAATGCACTGCAGTAGTCGAACCAAAATATTATTTTTTTGTGGTGATTTTAGTTCACTCTTTGAAAGCAGGCAGTGAAACAGATGAAACTTTAGATGAAATATCCATGTTTCATATACAGGCTTTCATATCAGTGCAATCGTATGCGTATTGCAAATTAATTATGTAGCTGCTGCTTATCAGAAGCTAGAAAAATGAAACTGTGGTTACCATTTTGCTAATCAATTACCCAGCCAGCGACCTAGTTAGCAAAGGTTGTGAGCTGTAATAATTTTCTGTAAATGGCTGTATGTTATTTCCATATATTTGTAAACTGCAGATGTCCCAGGACAAAGATGATGGCATATATTTTCTCGTGAGCTACTTGCTTTCTCATTTTTACTTGTAGCTTTTGCTTGTAGCAAAAAGCTTCTGGCTTTTTTTTTTTTTTCTTTTTTAACATGAAGAGCAAGACTTTAAGAAGGTTTGCACTGATGAATCCCTGCATGAGTAGTTTATGCACAAGTGGTCAGAATTTCCTGATACGGAAGACAGCAACTAAGGATAACTCTTCTTCTTTTATTATTACTGTTTTCCTACAATTTTTTTCACTAAAGAGTTGAAATTTTGTGTAGAAGTTGCTTGTTCGTGCTGACAGGCTATGAATGTATTGTGTCAGAAAATTATCAATCTTCCAGTCCTACCAGCCCATTTAAGACAGCATTCACTGTCCGTACACAAGCGCTCATGTTCCTGTTCTTGAAGTGTCGTCTTATCAAATGCTCCTTTATTTTTGTTCATGTGTCATAGCATAGTTGTTTGCTTTATCGACTGTCATTTCTGCAGGCTTCTGCTGGGTTTACTTCAGTTGCTTTTTGGGTCTATTGCAGCATGTTCTCTCAGCTATGTACCTCTGCATCACTTCTTTCATCGAGTTATTTTTTAAAAAGTCCTTAGACACAAACTATTTCTCAGTTCTTTAAAGCTCTGAAACATTGGAGACTGCAGCTATCAGAAGTTACTGGATCAAGTTGCTCCTTTAGCCACAAGTGCAGGTGTAATTTACTGGCAGGGTATTTAATTCCTTTTATTTCTCAGCTATCTTGCTTAGGGTAAAATTAATTCTTGCAATTGGTGGTCTTACACCTCTTTTTTTTTTTTTTTTTTTTTAAATTTTTACTTTTCTTCATTTCTCCATGAGTATTTTAAGCTGTACTGAAACTACATTCTTTATCTGAGGTTTTCACTTGTTTTTCCTTTCCTTCTAATCAAGAAAAAAAAAACAAAAACAAAAACAAAACAACTTTATGTTAATTCAGAGTTATTTACACAAATATTTGTTATTTCTTGTTCAAGGCTAGCTTTTAAAGACCAGTTCCTGATTCACAGTGCATTTTTAGCCTCCTGTTTTTCAAAGACCCTTTCATCGGCACTTGTCAGGCTCTCATTAATTGCCTCTTCTGTCTCTATCTGATCTTTTTTTTTTTTTTTTTTTGGTAACTGACTAAATTAAAGTTTTCTGACTGTTACTCTATTTTTAAACCGATGGATAACTTTTATTTTAGTCTCTGTGGTGGTGATCAGTCATTCTAAGCTTGCAAAATGTTGTTTGTTGTTGCTGTTGCTTCCCAGGCCCTCACTGGGAAACTAGTCTGCCTGCTGAAGATTGCAACAGCAGGGAAAATTAAAGCATTTTCTAGGTGCGCTTGATATCTTTGTTTAACCAGAAATCTTTATTTAACTGGAAGCAATACTAAGAATAGCAACCTGGCTTGATTCTCATTCAAGTTTCATTATCTATTTTTATTCAGGCTATTTTTCCTGTTCTCCAAGTTCTTGGCAGTCTTCTCAAGTTGTCCTGACTGTCCACACAGATTCCGGCAGGGAATTCAGATCACACAGCTGGTTTAACAAACTCTCTGCTCAGCAAGGGAATGCGGGATCGAGAGAGTTTCTTCTACCAGTGGTTTTCTGGGGTGCTAAGTGCTGCTCGGGGCAGTTCAAGATGCTTGAATGAGCAGAGCTCTTTGGTATGGTAAGAGCAGCTGCTGTCCCGTGGTGCTGCACTGGGCATTAATTTGTGCTGTTTCCTCATAGTTCTCTTGCTGCACTGGTTGGAGACTTCTCAGATTTTCTCAAAGTCCTGCATGAGCAGAAGGAGGACACCATATGGGCACAGCTAAAGGGACAAGAGGATGCTGAGGTTCATCACCTCTTCTAGCGGGTGCTGTAGCTGAAGTAGGGCTGCCGCAGGGTGGGTTGGCAGATGAGTAGCCCGCTGGGCAGGCAGAGAAGGAGGTGGAAGCTGCTCCTGTCATCTGGGGTGGTGGCACCAGGGAAGAGACAGATTGAGGTACCCAGGGTGCTTGTCTTGCTTGGAAGTAAGGGAAGGAACCTGTGAAGGACAGTGGAAGTAGCAAGGTGAAGTGACAAAGTGGATGGGGATGGGAAAGGTGAGGGAAAGGCAAAATGGAGGGAACGAGGGCTGTAGCAGATTGAATTCTTTTTAAAAATCTCTAGGCATAAAAATCAGGAATGGTTCCTTGCTTTCTAGTTTACATTTGCACAGCTTATAAAAATGATACAACCGTACTTCATTTATCTTCATCAATAATTGAGTCTGTAATCAAGTGTTTTATTACCAATAAACCCTTATGATTCAGTGTGTAGTGAATATTATTAAAGCTCATTTTTTGTTATGAGTTTCTTCTGATGATCAGTTATGAAAGTATTTTTTAATTTAAAAATCAGTGACATAAAACATTTTGTTGGCAGTTCACTTTTTTTTTCAGAATACAAAGTAGAAGAGTAATACAACATAGATGATGATCCGAATACTCTGCCATCTCCGTCTTTTTTTTGTCGCGTTAAGGAAATGCAGGGATTTTTTTAAAACCTTTAATGTGGGTTGGGTGGGAGATGTGCTCGTTGAATGTGTTTTAAACTGTCTGTAGTGTTACTACGTGCAAATGCTATTTTGCCTTATTCCTCAAAAGCTGTGCAAATACAGATGCAAGGAAAGCAAGTCATACTAGAGGATTTCATAAACTGGTGCCTGCAGATTAATGTGTACTTCTGCAGATGCCTTCTTTTGTAGCCCTTTTTGTGGGTTATAGGGTACTCTGTTTGGGGAGAGTCAGGATTTTTTTTAACAAACAACTGAATGGCCAACTAAACTGTACAGGAGGGTGCTTGTATGCCTTAAGAGGATGATTCAATTACAAAGAAATAAAGATATGGGTTGCTAACACATATTTCCAAGCATGTGATTTACTTTGACATTAATGTTCTAACATGCAATGAAAGGTGTTCTTGATTTTTTTTTTTTGTTGTTTTTTCTTATCACATTTTTATTTTTCCACAGGTTTATGAAATAGGTATAAGTATACCTACCTTTCTCATAATATTAAAAACAAAAAACAAAGAAGTTAACTTGTTGGCATGAAAAATGTGGTTATGGTCTTTTAATGACAATTTGACTAGAAATAATTTCTAGACCATTACCATTTCAATGAATTTGAAATGAATGTAGAGAAAGAAGATTCAATTGGAAGAAAAATAATTCTGGTGGGGAAGAAAATCTGTGCTTAAAAGCCCCCACGTGTTATATGTAAATATAACTTAAATTCAGTTGTTATTTTAATCTTTAAAATTTCATTCCCTGTAAGGTCACTTAACTGAGTCATGCTGAAGTAGCTTTGATGTCATTGCAGAAAGGGAAGTTGGAAGAGGAAGATAAAACAGTAATAAGTGACACCGTAGAATTTTATCCTCTAATCTCTGTGTTGTTCTTGCCGAACTTTGATCCGTTTGCCTAGTTTGTGCTTTAATGTTTCCGTAGCGTAGCAAAGTCAGACTGACAGATGGAAAAACCTACATGCTTAAACTGAAGGTCTCTACCAGCAACAGCGTTTGGTGTGAATGGGTTTTGCGGGTGTTACACCTAATACCATTTCAAGCTGTGATCAAATTGTCTTTGCTGGGGAGGAGGGAGGGTTTGCTACAGCTGTGCTCGCAGTCTCTGCCTGGGGCTGGATGTGATGTGCCTCGCCACGTGCTCATCCGTGCTTGTCTTTAGGCATTGGAGGGTTCTGGAGTAGGGCTGTGCCTCTCCCCTCCTCCTGCAGCTTTCCAGCTGGTATAACCACACTTCCTCCTTAAGGAACTGTCATTTTTGTTGGCTGCTGCCATTCAAGTACAGTGGCTTGGACGTTTTGAGCCATGAATGACAGTTTTGGAGGATCATACAAAGGACTCTGCGGTAGACAGCCAGGCTACAGCAGGCACAGCTCTAGGATGGTATTGCAGGTGGGTGGGACCTGTTCTCAGCAGTTTAATAATCGTCCGTGGACAAGGTGGCCAGTTCTGTGCTGCTGCATATTGAGTAACAGCTGGAAAATCCCACCTGGAAATCTCATCTTGGCGTGAGAGGACATGGAAGGATGTCTTAGTCCGTACCTCCCAGGCAGGCGCAGCAGCCTGTCCCTTGACTGGAGAGCGTTCCTGGGAACCAGAGCAAGGGCTTGATAGTGTAGCCTCCGCCTGCAGACACAGGTGGCTTCTTTCTAGAGTAGCCACACTCCTTCTCCTGCAGCTGTTGGGATTTTGTAGTTGCTGGCAATCGGACAAAAGCAGTAAGGCGCAGTATCAAAATGCTTTCATACTTCTTCTCTGTCAGCTCAAAGCGAGCTGGAAGATTATTTCCTTGTTTATACTTGCAAAGGATAGCACCAACCAAAGACAGATAAGCCTAAATTCTTTTCCAGCCATCAGTGGTGCTTCACAAAGATCTCTTAAATGCCACGTTTTGGATAGGCCTCTCTGGAATAACCACTTCAGTAACTTCTAACTTCTGAGTAAATAGTGCAGATGTTGCCTTAGTGTGTTAGATGTTGCACCTTTAACTCTTCTTAAGGTATCATGGTATCAAAACCTACTTTTGATCAAATTAAAAGCAAGTTATAGATGCTTCCTTCTTAATTCTTCTGTATGTAAGTAGTGTCAGCTACCTGTATATATTTAATAAAGATCTATCACGAGAAAATGACTGGTGGAGATGTTTAACCTATTTTTTTCCTCTTATGAGAATAATGTACATAAACATCTGGAGAAGCATGCAGAGCTGTTACAGAAGTTCATTGATCTCACTGCTGTTGTCCAATGGGTAGTTTTATGTGGGATAAGAATGTTCGAGCTGCCTTTTTGTATGCAAATAGTAAAACATGTATACAAAAATCCCTGACCTCTTTTACTGTGTTCTTCATCTAGTACTTCCATGGCCTTTGAGGCAGGTGTGCTATTCCATATTAATGAAACTAGTTTGTGTCTGTTTCTGTATGGTAGAAACACTTTAAGGAAAGGAGAAACAGTGGTACGAGTGCACTCCTGATCGCTGTATTTTCATATAGTGTGGCAGATGCTTCTTGCAGTTTACTGTCTGCGTTTTTATATTGAAAATACAAGTTGGATGGTATTTTTGAATTGGTAATTGACGATGAGCAAGGCATACCACTGGCAGAGCAGTGGTTTCTACACCAGCATAGTCTGTCTCGTGACATCCTCAGTCTTTTTTCCTCCTAAGGAGAGACCTTCTGGCATAGTTAGATCTGCTGCTTTGGAGATGCTTGGCCTTAGAGCATACCCACATTTCAAACTTGTTGCCCTTTCGTGTGGTTTGAGGCATCTCGTACTGGGTAAATTTTACTTTTCCTCTCCTCCCTTCCCAGTCCGTGACATTCTGGCTGTCTTATTCCCCTCGTTCACCGTGTCTCTCTCACAGCCTTGCCTCATCAGGCGAGGTAATGAAGAGGCACGTCAAGCTGCTCTTGAGATGCGCAGTTTCCAGCTAATTGTGTGTGCTTGAATTGTCCTCTTAGGAAGATTCTTCCAAGATGGACTACGTGTCCCTTCACAACCGGTGCTCAAAAACACCTTCGGGTGCTTTAAGCACTGAGGAAGCTGTCCAGTACCTTCTCTTGCTTTAATTCATTTACATGCTGCGAAAGTGGGGCATTCTAATTATGCCTCATCACTTAGAAGGTCACTTTAAGCAGCTCTTCCAATTAAGCAGTGAAACAGGATATATTTTTTTTTTTTCCCAGAGTTTTTTTTGACTAAGACTAAAGCCTTGTATTATTATTTTTTTTTTCTTTTATAAAACTTCAGAAAGTGAAAGAGTAGTAGTTTCCTCCTGTAATATATTGTTCTTTCAAAACTATTTTAATGTGAGATCACAGGAATTGTTTTTTGTAAGCATTGGTGTCCGTAATGGAAGTAGGGTGTTGTGTGGTTTCTGTCCACTTAAGTTAGCTTGCCTGTTGGGGTTTTGCTTTTTTTAATGTATGTATTTATTTTTAAGTTGAAGATGAGCTGTTACTGGAACTTAATTCCTTTTGTTGATCTTAGAAATTATTTAATTTTGGTAGTAATTTGTATCTTTGTAGTGGGTGACTCATATAAACACACCAGTTAAGTTTCACCTTTAGAAATACTGGGAGTTCTTTGTAATATCAGTATTACAATTATTTTTAAGCATGCTAAATAAGCAGGGAAGTCCCTGAGAATTTCTAATGCTGGAGAACTAATTCTGTCATATTGCAAGGTTACAACTCTGCCACTGACATCATTGTGGCCTGATGTCTGCTTTGTGTGTTGCATCTGTAATTTCTTCATTAAAATGAAACATTAAAGTACTGAAGTTCTGTACTAGTATATTGTATATACACAGAAAATGACTTTAAATTATGAATTAATGCAATTGCCTCTGGCATGGCATGAAAGTTCTTTTGAGTTTCTTTGAGTGCTTAATGCTGAACAGCCTGCTCTAATACATATAAGAAAAAGAAGTGTTGGTGACTACAAAAGCCCGGTGTTAGTGTTGTTGTGTAAGGCTTATTGCTATACTTTGCTCTGCTCTTGGTCTCATAAGCAAATGTTGTTTGTTTTAGTTCTGCCCTTCAGAAGTTTTTACTGGGCTAGTCCTCAAGGTACTACAGTGCCCTTTACTTTGGTATGTTGGATGTTCCTCGGTGCTGTATTAGCACGTTCTCTTTTGATGTTTGCCCTTTACACTAAATATTATTAGAAGAAAAATTAAAGCTAAGTACAAGAGGTCTCAAAATTAAGTACAAAAATAATTGTATGATTTCAAGTGTTATGCTTAGCTTAGTCACATTTTGACTCACCAGAAAGCACCCAAACAGAAGTTACGATGCTACAAGCTGCAGTTAATCACTTTCCATCTTTTGCTTTGCATTACATAGTACAGCGCCTCAAGTCTTTCAGCTGTTTTTTAATGCTATGAAGGTGTGAGGGTATATTATGATTATTTACTTTTTTTTTTCCGTAGCTCTGTAATCTAAGAAATACTGTGAAGATTTGGATATTTATTTATTTATTTTTGGGTTCAAATACCAGGAGAGTGGGAGAATATATGTCAAAAATAAAGGACATTTGTGAAACTGGTACTTATGTCAATGGAATTTCTTAGGACAAAAAGTATGTTATTTTTTCAGCGAGAGAAGTAAGGGGTGTGTGTGTGAAGGGAAGAGGTGTGTGTGTTTTGCTTTTAATTTTGATGCCCTGTCTGAAACAAATTGATACAACATCTTTCTGCTTCCAAAACAAGAGCATAGCATTTCTAGCTGCTGAATTTCAGGAAGAACTAAGCACCTTTGGAGACTTGATGAATATTTTGGACCTGCAAGCATGTGACATGGAAAAATAGTCCTGTTTTTCTGACATGGGTTGTTTAAATTGCTGCGTTAGTGTGGCTTGTTGTTGTCAAAGCACAAGGTATGTGTTGTGAAGGCTCTGCTGCTTATCACTGGAGTGGGCTTCTAACAGACCAGCTGTGCCGATGACTCCGCCTGTTGAAGAGGAGGAAGAGGTGTGGGACTCTCTAGAACCAGCCACATAACCTAAAGGAAGGATCTGCTCCCTGTTGTGCTGTGGACATCTGCCAGAAATGGAGGTATGGGTGGCTCTTCTATGTGTTTGGGGCCCTCGTGCATGGCATTGAGCTGCTTGGAGGTGGCTTGGTGTGTTGAGGTGCTGCTGAGGCCGCTCAGTTCTGTGCGGGGAACAAGGCTTTGAAAGTCTTTTGTGACCTGGGTGTCTGAGGAAGCGATCACTTGAAGACCTTCAGCTCTTAATTATTTGAAACTTCAAAGATGTTTACAAAAGCCAAGAGGATGAAGTAATCTGGAAGTAGAATAAAAGCTGCTGTAGTGCAGATTAAGGACCTCTTCTCTCCTTTCAACAACCTGTAGGCATATTGTGAATACCCGTCCCAGGTCATCGTTCTGTGCTGACAGCTGGGCTTACAGTTCTTTCACTCGGAGAAGAACTCTTCACAGAAAGTGGCAAAAATGGTCATGCCTGTCTCTCAAAGAAGTTATTAAAACATTTACGTAAAAGAAAATCCCAGAGCTCCTCTCTCCCCGCTCTTTTTGTTGCCTATTTTAATTTATCATATACATCAAGGACCATGAAGTCTAATTTGCATGTGCCTCTTGCCAGTTTTTTTCTGTCTACATTAAAATGTAAATACATAAGTATAGAAAATTGTCCATATTAAGAATTCAGCAACTGTCTTGTTATAATTGAATTTGTGTCTCAGACTGGGCATTTGTGCTGTGGTTAGTTTAATTTGCATTTGAATGAACAAGTGGAAACTTCGAATTGGATACTCAATTAGAAAATGTTATGCAGGTACATACTTACTGCAGCCTCCAGAGACAGAGTATTTATCTGTATAAGCCCAAATTCTAGGCTTTTTTTTTTTTTTTTTTTCTCAAAATCTAGATTTATATTTAAAATGTGGTGGTGTGTGTGTTTGTTTATTTTTTCTCTACCGATCTCAGATCTGGAACTTCCACACTTGGGAATTAGCACTTTGTTTCACAAGTGTTGTTATTTTCTCTGTACTGACTTGGAGAGTAACAGGTATGGTATTTTGCTCATTAGTAGTCTTGAAAAACAGCAATATTCAGTGTATGAGAAGTATGCGTTAGCCAGGGATGATACACTAACAAGCCCCAATCCACAGAATAGAAATAGATTAGATTTACTCCAACTGAGCAAAAGAAATAATTGTATATATATTTTAGAACATGTAGGAGAACATGTATTATGCATGTGGCTTGGAATTTAGTGTAATACCACTTCTTGGGGAAGAGACTTAAGAACTTGGCAGCACCAGCATTATCACTAACAAATTGCAGGTGGAAGATAACAGGTGAATAAACACTTGCTGTTAAACTGGTTTATGAAATGCTAAAAAGCACCGGCATGACACTTCCATGATGTCACTTCTTTAGATAACTTTCCTTTCAGAAAGTCCCTTCAAGATAAAGAATGAAGAACAGGAAGGGAGGAGGAAAAGGCCCAGTGTAAGCATTACCAAAGATGAAACCTCATCATCTGATTGTGATGGCACATCCCCAGTGCTGGATGCTGAAGTGCTGAGGTGGAAGATCTGCAATATGGCCTTTAAAGACTTTGCTTGAAGCACGAGGCTCAAGCACATTATTGTGGGACCAACAAATTCAATTTTAAGCAAGAGAACTGTAGAGAAACAGAAGAACAATGAGATACAGAAACTAATTGTTGGTAGATCTATATCGAACGTGTAAGGGGCTAGGCAGCAAGAAGTTCCTTACAGGGGAATTTGTGTAAAAATTCAGCAGACTAGAAAATGGAAGTAGTCTCAGAGGAGTCTTATGGTTCCAGTTCAAGCATCTGCTGCTAATTTCAGGCCACGGGGCGCAGTGTGTTAAGGTTAAGCAGGTGCTTTATGCCCATGCAGAATTTCCTTTGGGAAGATTTATGGTGGCATTAGCAAGAATGAGGTGTGCTGTCAAGACTGTCAGGGGCATCTTGTGTCACCAAGTCCAGGCCCCTATTATCAAGACAGTCATATAAATTCCGTTTATGAGTTGATTGACTCCTTTTTAAAACCATTTGAGTTTTCTGCCATTGTCTTTGCCTTTCTGAAGGCTAAAAGCTTGGTGTCCTCAGAGCGCAATGATAACAGGTTAAAGCTTTGTGCTGGTATTTGAACTTCTGCTTACACAGGTCTGTCTCCCTGACAATGTCTTCTCATATTTCTCATGTGCTGGACCCTCCCTTCCTGCAAGTAGTAGTTCTTCTTTTTACGGCTTCCAGTTAAAGCAGAGCTTCTTGAAAATATGCGACTAGAACTTGGGATCTTTCTATAAGGTCATTGTACAGTGACGTTGTTATTTCAGGTTCCTAGTTATAATTTAGGTTCCCATTTCTGTTCCCATTGAGCTGTCAGCATATAGTGTCTGTGCTGTTATCTCTTGTGCCTGTGTTTGTCCGCTCTTACAGCGCTTCCAGGTGAGATGCCCTGGAGACCTTGTTTCTGTAACCTGCATGCTGTTCCTGTCACTCCACTCCTGAGGAAACCCCACGTCTTCCCAAGTGGTGTGCTTGTGCTTTTTTCTGATGACAAGGTCTCTCTGCTCCGCTCAGACTGTGGGTATTATCTGCACGCTGCAGAGTGTTGGTGACAGCTGAAATAAAAATAAAGAATAATGGTCTCAAGGCATCTCTTTCAAGAAACCCGCTGATAACATCTCATTTGTGGTTACGCTTCCTTTCCTATGTGGTTAACTTGGTATTTGTCCTCATCAAAATTTGGTTTGACAGCAAACACAGTGACGAGACTATAATAGCTGTTGACTGGGATGTGAGATGTATGGTGCCGTTGTTTTGACTAAAGCTGTGGTGACTGATACCAGATGTGGATCTGGGTTTTCTTCATGCCATAAATCTTGAGGCATTCTTAACTTTAGAAGATCAGATCATTCCCCTAATATTAGAGACTCTCCAGTGTAGGTACAAATGTAGTTTGTTTGTTTTGTGGAGGGAGAAAACATTTTATGACAGGAGGAAAATGTCTGATCTATGAAAATGCCATGAATATAGCATGATGAGGGATGTGGATGGGAAACTTGGTGGGCATTTCTAAGGTACCTGCAAATTTTGCACTTCTGTTTTAAAGAATTAGTCATATCTGTTTACATGTGTTTCATCATACAGCACCACAGAGCTCAACCTAGTTTAGATGTTACTGAGCCTTTATCCTTCCCTTCTGTTGGTCATCAGTAAACTTTCTCAGTTTGTGTGCATGCAGGAATATATGCTTACTACAGCTGACTGGAGGGACTATAAACACAGCTAGCTTTGCATAGGAGGAGAGGGTGAGTTTATTCCTTAAGCATCTGTGATGTCTTAGATCTCAGAATGAATCCATGATGCTTTAGGATATGATTTAGCTCACTGTTCTTGATGTTGTGATGTTCAAGAAGACTCTCTCATAGAGCAGCAGAGAAAAAAATACCATGAATTCATATACTTCTGGAAGTAAAAGGTATGGGGAAGCTCTCTGAGACAAAGAACATAAAAGAATATTAAAGGTAAAAGTGTAATCAGTTTTTACAGCATTTCAAAAGTGAGAGGTAATTTCATTGCTCTGTCATTAAAACTAATATTCTGTATTTTAAAATATCAGTTATATTAAGACATAAAATTAATGCATGAATGTTTTATGCAGCGTAAACTCCATGGAAAAAGTAATGTAATGAGAGAGGAGAGGCAAATCAGAAATGTATGTGAGAGGTGGAAAAATACCACACGAAAAGTCTTGACTAAAGCTGTAGTGACGAAAGCTATAACCCTTAAAATTGTGTAGAATATTCTCTTATCGGTGTCAGATCTGCTGATTTCAAGGTCAGACATGCAGATTATTTGCAGGCCAGGAGAAGACACCTAAGCAGCCTGGAGGTTCTGATTTATTGTTGTCTTCTGACTTGAGTGAGGGGGGAGTTGATATTTCCAGTGTCTCAGTGACACTTCTGTGAGCAGACATGCCTTTTTTTTCTTCCTCCTCCCTCCCTCATGTACACATCCAGCTATTCCCACCTACACCTTTTTAGGGAAAAAAAATAATAGTTCCCTTCTCTGAATAGCTAGACCTGGGGGAGCTGAGCAATAAAGTACTGGTGCGAGACAGTGGTAGTGGTTGCTGATTCACTGCAGGGAGGCTGGGCTGAAGGATGCCTGGTTTCTCCTACTCCTTTTTTCAGAAGTGTTGGGTTGCAAGTATCTGTAATGGCTGCACCTTGCCTGTTGAGGAGGAAAATATCTGAGAAAGTGACAGCATGAGAAGATTATGGAAGGACAGTGATTTCCAGCCATCATCTTCTAAGCAGGATGACCACGAATGTTTTTCCTCTGCTACTATGTATATTCACCAATTATTTTGTACTTGGTGTTGCTGAAAATAGGCAGTCATTTCTCTGAATGCCAGCGAAGCAATGCCCTGCTATTTCTCACTTAGCTGGAAGAAAGGTTGCTCATTTTGTGCACCCACGAACCAACATGAAGAGCTAATTCCAAGCAGCCGTTGTCTACTCCCTGATAATTATGAAATTAGGGCTAATGGCTCTCTTCTTAACGTGCGTAATTTTTTACTACTAGCCTCACATCTAGTGTAAATGCCGTGATCAAATGAAAAAGGGAGGGGAAAAAAGGCCCAATTGCTTTAAATAGTGAATATGCATAATTTTTTGAAGTGGACTTTGCGCTGTGACACTTCTGAGAGTTTTGAGGCTCAGGTGAGCTTTAGGTTTGCCTGTCTATAGCTCACTGAAATACTTGTTGTCATATACTCTTTCTGCTGAGTGTTGGCTGACCGTGGCTGTTCCAATGATAGAGTGCAAAGGAATTAACTTCTTATTCTGGATTTACAAAAATAAATTAAAAAAGAAAGTCAACACAAACAGTCATGGTGTTGTAAGGCCTATTGCTTTGGGATTTGCTATTTGACTGAAGTGCGTGGAAGATAACAAGATAAGCAGAATATCTTGGTTTTGTGTTCATATCACCCCAGTAGAAGGAAATTGGTGGTGTGATAAAAGAGAAGGCAAGCCACGATAGCTGATCCTGCTAACATCAGCCTCCTTGGTTATGAAAGCCACTTTCCTGCTTTAGCAGGCAGCAGCAGCTTGTGTGTGTGTAGTATTTCTCCTTGAAATCAAAGAATGTGCTCTCTCAAAGTGCTAAACTGGTTTGTTTTGACGTGTTTTAACATTGTTTTAATGTTTTCCTGTTTTACTATGGCTTTCTCTTCATAAGTATTAAAGAAAACCATAGAAGATGTGTAGAAGCATTTTGAAAATTGTTGCACTGATTTTCTTGGGAAGTGGTAGATATCACTCTAAATAAATAAATAAATAAATAAATGCAATGGTGGGGATGGTTTTATTTTCCCTACTAATAGTTTAAGAAAAAAGGAAAATGTTATTAAAAGGAGAAAATCCTCAAAGCTCTCTTTTATAGTTCAGTGTCTGAATGCAACAGCATATAGCTATGTAGAATGAGCTCTCTCAGTTTCTGGGTCTGGCTGGTTAAAATGCAGTTTTGGCATTTTTCCCCATGCTGAACTAAATCTTCATGACAAGACGGAAGATAAAGGTTTACACACTGAAATCACGTCTACCTGTGAGATAATCATATGTTAATGTTCCCAGCTTCCAAAACTGTGTTCAAATAGAGCTAAAAATCTGAAAGGCTGCAACTGGACAACATCTCTTCTGTATTTAATGTGATTGCAGGAATTTGTTGGAAGTCTTATTCAAATACTGGGATTTTAAATGGTGTTTTGGTTGAGTGGGAAGAGACTGTTACAAGAAAAAATTACATGTCTTCCCTCCTTTTCCCACTCCCACCTTGCGTGGGAGGGACATGGAAGGAAAGGACAGATAAAGTGATCAAATAAAGCCCACAGAAAGCATACTTCACAGAATCGCTTTAGAAATCTGTCCGCTGAAAGGAATATATCTGCGCAAATGAAGACTTTGGTCTTCAGCTGTCTAACCCAGAAAAGGAAGAAAATCTGTTCTTTCATGAAAATGAAAAAAAAAGTGCTAGAAATAAAGCAAGCAAAAATGCAAGCAAAACCAAAATAAATAATTGATTTCACAAAGCAGCTGAAGACGAACAGCTGAGCGATTAGAGTAATTGCTGTTCAGAATGGGAGCTGTTGATTTAATTTTCTGAGAAAGTGGAGATGCGAGTCTGAGTCCCCCTGTCCTGTACGTGACCTGGAGGGCTTTTGAAGACAGGACAAGGGATCTGCACATCCGTTTCACAAATATTTATAAATACTTACTGTGCAGAAGCAGAGTCCAGATGCATCAATGCCTAGGAAAGCGCCTTAACCCCTAGAAGAGGTAGGCATTTTCTTATGGGAACAGCCTGTTGACAAGATGGACTGAGAAGGCCGTGGCTTCCTCTAGCTCTGGTCTTGCGGCTGGGTTTGCCACCACGGTGTGCTGGCAGCCAGTGGCAGGAACTGCACCTGGGTGTCGTACAGCTCTCGAACATCCCTGAGTCGAGGGAGGAATAGAAGTGCGTGCTTTCCACCTGTTCTGGGGTTGGTATTCCTGCTAACGTGTCTGTAAAAGCTGTGTTTTACATCTAGCAAAAGCAACAGATGCGATGGGAGGTGGGGTCTGTTGCTTCTAAAATTTGCTTCTGCCTGAAGAATTGTGGAAGCATGAAGCTGCTACTGTCAGGAGACAGCTCCTGTCTCTCAAATTTTCTGCACGTGCTAGTGAGCATACCAGTCTTGACCCTAGACTGTGGTTTATGGTTGTGGTGTGTTCAGCAGGCTTGCATAAATGTGAGCTGAGAAAAGAGATTTCTACTGGAAGGCAAGATCCTTGAAGGCAGAGCCCTGTAAGTCTTGAGTTTTGTTTTATTACTTCTGTTTGCATGTTTTTATGAAGAGAAAAGTCTGATGCCTTGCTCAGTACACCCTGGACAATGTAATGTCCACCCTTTTGCCCATAGGGGAGTCCAAGACACTTGTATGTTTCTGCTTGTAACTATGGTCTGACTTTGGAAATAAACAGTTCGTGTAGCCAGTATTAGACTAATAGATTGCTGTGGTTGTCTGATCTCTTGGTTCAGTGTCAATGAATTGTCTGGGATGTGATTTGGCAAAAAAAAAAAAAAAAAAAAAAAAGCTTTTGGAAGCCCACAGCTCTATCAAAAGAAATCCCAGTTCACTTCTTGTTTGTAATCTATTCTTAGTGGCTAGGGAAAGACTAATTTTGGGATGCAGTTACAAGCCAATGAAGGAATGGGAGGAT
Source organism: Aythya marila (assembly GCF_965140915.1). NCBI lineage: Eukaryota > Metazoa > Chordata > Aves > Anseriformes > Anatidae > Aythya > Aythya marila. Next base: position 115,962,151 of record NC_139042.1, on the reverse strand, counting down.
GTTTCCTCCTCTACCATCTGAAAGTGCCAGGGGAGAAAAAAAAACAAACACCTTTTCATAAACTTAAAACACCACCGGAGTCTTAATTGTCATCCATCTCTATCAGTGATGTGCAGCAGAGAAGGCAGGGGTTGGAAAATCCCCTGCAGCAAGGGAATAACTTTGTTAGAATATAGCTATTTTTTCCCCACACAGCTGAGTAACAGGAGCAAATCCAGTGTGTAAAAGCAACGTCAGGATCTGTAGCATTAGATTGTTTTTTATCTGATGTGTGATGTTTTAGTAGCCATTTCTAAAACAAAAAAGCTATTCTAAAGCACTATTCATTTCCTACAAAGGTTAAGTTTTATAGCTTTTTAAAAATGGTGTGTGCTTAGGTTACAAATGCATTTTGAATCCTTTCATACGCTCTAAAATGTGTGGTAAAAGCGGCTGAATATGGATCTTTTCTGACTAATGAAATAATGAAATGCATTCTTTCTCGATAGCTTCTCCTTTTTCTTATTAGAAAAGTACAGTCTTTGGATAGAGCAAATGGACACCAGTATGCAAACAAACCACACATCCCATGTGTTATAAATGAAAATAGTTGGATGCTTGGAAGTGAACAATCGTGAGGGAGGAGAATATTGCAGAAATTTTGTGCGCTTGTAGGCTTTTGGAAGATGTGGGGTCTGGTCCTTGGGCATCCAGATCAGAATGTGCAGTGATTATATCAGCCAGATTTACCTAGTGAATTACTTTACAATTAGGCAGAGATGAAAGAAAGCTGAAGAGAGCTGGTAAGCAAGGGGATGCCTGTGCATCTCAGCACTTTCTTGTTCATTTTGCTTCCAAGGATGCTTCTTGGTGTGCTGCTGCAGAGGGCTTTCCTTGGGGATGGAGCTGTGACCTTGGACAAAGATGAGGAATCCTGGCTCGTGAAACCTAAACTCCTCGCATTAAGAAGTAAATTTGGCTATAGTTAAAGGGCCTGTTTGTGGTAACTATATGCCTGTGAAAAATCAGGCCTCTGGAGGCACGAGTTGCATGGGTTAGAACAGAGTCTCTGCTTGGTGAGGGGTGATGTTTGCAACACAAGAAATATGGGAGCAAGCTGTCAAACATTGCAGCACAGTCAAGTGCTGCTGTTATTCCCTTTAACTTCTCTGTCCCAAGCTGTTAAATTCACAAGCTGTAAATAAATCATGGACTTAAACTATCCCATCATGTGTCAAGAACTCCCCACTGACAAGAAACACAAAAGCAAAACCACCCTTAAAACTAGGGCTGGTTCCTCATAAGAGGAACTGGGATTTCTATAATCTGGTAGTGAATGACTGTGAGTAACCATCTATTTGAACGGGTTGTGTACTTCTGGCAATAGGCCCATGCTTGTTGAAGGTAGGTAGTGCTGTGCAATTTTACTTAACTTAAGAAGAAATCTTGCAGTGAATTTTACCTGGCTAAAACAGGTTGTTTAACATAATCTTATGATTTGAGCAGAACAAAAATTCACACTTAGCGGTACGCTTTGTAATGCAAAACATCCTTCACAATGAATTCTTCTGTGCTCCTTGCTGACTTTCATGTAAACTGGGATGGTGAATCTTTAAATATCTGTTTATGTTGTTGCTCTAAATGGATTCTGAGTCCCTTTCTGTGTGATGCCTGGAAAAAAAACACAATGGCCTGGGCCGCTCTGAAGACTGGATTCAAAGTTTCCCAGTCCAGCATCTTCAAATGCCTGGTTTTAGCCACTACAATTCTGTATGTGACAATGGTTGGGTAACTATACCCAATAGTATAGTATAATAATAGTATGTGGTTTATTAAGATAGGTTGGTAATATGCCTTGTATGGTTTGGATTCAAGTAGGTCTGAGAGTGCTTACTGTTTGGTAAAGCTGTGAATGTGTTCTTGTGATTCCTTTGTTAATAAGTGTACAGCAATTAGTACAGCTACAAGAAGAAGCACTCAAGCAACATAGCATTTAATGAGAATGCTTAACCATTTAAAAGTAGCCATACGTGAACTGTGTGTTAGAGCATGATGTTAACTTTGTATAATTCTCAAAAATGTGGGGGTTACACATTAAAAACGCAAAAGTATCAGAAAAGCTAAGCAAATCAAAAATTTAAGCTCAGCCCCGTAAAGCATTCTGTATTTCCAAGTCATTTTAATTGCGTTGTAAGGGAAGGCTAAATAAATAAAAATGCAGTATACTAAAAAGTGAAGTACAATTATTATCAAGTCTGTAAAAATTGGAAAAAAAAATCTCTTAAGCCTGTAAATCTTCTCCATATTAATTTATGCCAAGTCTAGAAGTTCGATAAGCCCTACTTAGGGGAATACACAAAGGATGAAGTGGTCCTGCTAAGAAGGTCTCACTGTTGTGCTTACGAAGCAGTAATTTAATTGCAAAGTAAATATGCTGCTTTAGTTTATGGTTTATTACAACAACAACAACAAAAAAAAGCGTAGTTCAATGCATCTACATTTCAGAGCTTTTTTTCCCCCTACATTAACTCCTCCCCAGCCCAAGGCTGAACCAAGCAGAACAGGAGCCATTTCGTGTTCACATGAAAATAGAGGGTTACTGTGATAATGTTCTTAAATTGAATAACAACTCTTTTTTCCATCTTTCTTAAAACTCAGAGACCCAGACAGATAACATGACCATCAAATGTTATCTTTTTAATGCGCAGTCTGTATGATTTTTTTTTCCCCTGTGGAAACTGGATTAAAGCATTAATGTGCAGAGGTGGGGAAGAGAGGCTGCTAACGCTCTTTAATCTCCAAGACTTGAACGCTTGAGCTCTCTTATCCAGCAAATTGCCCTCCTTCCCCCTTCTGTTCTCTCCCGTCCTTAAGAGATGTGGTGTCTCCTGCCCTCTGCTTCTTATGCTGCCCCTGCTAGGGTCGCTGCTGTCTCCTCTGCTCTCCCTGTGCTCCTCCTGGACGTGGCAGCATCCGTGCCAGCCGATGGAGAGGGCAAGGGGCAGAGCATCCAAACCACCCCGCGTCCTGTGGGGAGCGGAGAGGCCATCCCATGTGGTTTTGGCTGAGTGTTTTTGGCTGAGCTGTGCCAGAGCATGTGCTAAGCCATCAGATGGCGGGGGGAGCCTGAGGGATCTCACCACACCCTCCCCAAATGCAGTGGGTGACTGTATTTGGGGAGCAAGAGGAGACCACGGCTCTCCATTAAGCTCTTCTGAAACAGACGCTTTTCATTGTCAAAGGACTTCATTAGGAGTTAATTTGACCTTTTAAGACACAGTGTTCATTGACTGGTTTGCGTATGGCTTTGTGACCCCGTTCCAAGGGGACTGAGTGGTTTTTGGCATATCCACAGCTTGCTCCTTCCTTCAGCCACCCTAGTGTTGCATTTATGTCTACTCCTGATGCCACCAAAACGTTGGTGGCTTTCCAGATCCACAGCAGCCTTGGGAAAGGGAGAGCAGAATACCTGGTACAGGGTAGCTTCCTGTGTTTTTATGGCTGGTAGGATATGGAAGAGCTTGAGTCAAGAACAAGGCTTTGCAGGATAACTTTTTTTTTCTCTTTTGGTAGAACATAACAGCTTACTTGGTTGAAGATACCAAGATGCTCTGGGAAGAAAAGGCTGTCATTTGCCTGTGAAGGAGCTGGCAGCTAAGGCACCGCTTAGCTTTTGATGCTCATCATAACTGCTCTTCCGAATTTGGGGCTGTGTCAGCAGACACCATATTTTTAAGTTAATCAAGTACATTTGCGTGTTTTCATCAGGAATGTGTGAAAACATTTTTGGCAAAGCTGCAGTGTCTAGCCTCGCATTCATGAGCAGTGAGCTACTAATTGGGGAAAAACTTTTCAATAATAAACAGGATAAGGTGCTGAGTTCTCAGTATGACCAGTGGATATAAGTATATGAGCTTACCAGTGTTCGCTTGCAGTAGCGATGATGTTGTAGGACAATAGTTTTTTTTCTTCTGGTTATGCAAACCTATTGGTATACAGTCCTGTTAACACTTAAAAATATATATATTTAAAAAAAAATAATCTGAAGAAATACTTCTAAAGATGTAGACAGCAATTTTTGTTATTGACATGCCTCTTAGGCCATTAAGAGCTCTGCAAAGGTTTCCTTGATGAAGAGAAATTTTTCCTTCCCAAATACTTAGCTCAAAGTTCAAACCAAATCAAGCAGTAGGATTTTCTTTGATTTCTAGCCTCCATTACAGAAGATGCTATATTTTGTATATTTTCCTGCAGTTCTTTTTTAAGATTTCTTTGAAAAGAGCTGACACTTCCACCATGGCCTATGCTGCTGTCCAGTGTAAGCAGTTGCATAATTAGCTCCTTATCTTTCATCTCCCTAGGCCCTCCTAAAATTAAGCCTGACTTTTTACCTTCCACTAGACATACTTTTAGATACGTGCCAGTGGAATAAAGGTATCTAAAATAAATTAAGTAGTCGTGATTCATCAACATAAAAGAATTACCATGGCAAACGCCTTCTAAACTTGTTCTGGGAGTTGAGCACTGGCATTAAAAAATAAAATCGAAAAAGAAAAGTGAGCAGACAGTAACCTCACTCCAAAAAGCATGGAGATGATTGTGGGCAACAACAGGAACAGCATACCTAACAAATACACAACTGCTGTATGGCTTTGACGTTGCGTTAAGCATTTTTACCCAAGAGTAATTGCCCTAATCATTTTTATATAGTTCACATAGTTACATTCTGAGGCATGCATCCTATAAACCCGCAATTAGAGCACTTAGGCGCTTGCACAGGTGCAATTTAGAGATGATACAATAAGGGTAACAATGAAGCTAATTTGGTGTTCAAAGAGTTTTTTAAAGTAACTAAATTTCATAGCAAGACATGCAATTACATCTGTTATTATAGGAGGAAGGTTATGAGGATATTGCCAGGTTACAGTGCACTGAATTCAGTAATTTAAGTTTCAGGTCATTTTTTGTTAATGAAAAACACAGCTTGAGTTCACCTGTAGCTTTTTCTCAACAACTCTCTGTTATTTATGATATATGTTCTATCAAAAACCACCCACAGATGCGCTCTCTTGAAATTCCTGCATGCAAATGTCAAAACTTAAATGCTTTAGCATAAACAGACTTGTGCGAAGTTCTGCCTTTGGATCCACACGAATGCCATCGTGTGTGCCTCTCGAGTTTAGTACGTGGGCTTTACCATCAGAGCCAAGACACTAAGAACGTATCGCATGGCTGGAGGGCAGCAAAGACCCTGCTGCTGCTTCTCAGATGAAGGCTGTGAGGGGTCTGTGTGTATTCTTAAGGCTGGGGAGATTACTTAAACTGTGCACCTTGTGTGGGTTCGTAAGTACCACTCCATTTTCTTAACACAACCCCCTAAACTGGTGATTATTTTACCGCACTTGCTCCTGGTTGTGTGTTAGAGGGATAATGATCTTTTCAGATCTTTAGTCAGGAGGCAATGTATAGCTTCTTACTGCTTCCTGCACAGCTTTAACTCATGCATCATCAAACGCACACAAATCGGTCCTTGTTATGGACCTGCCCACACGGGTTTGCTGAGGAAATTTAAGGCAAGTCAGTTGAATGGGTTAGGTCAAGAGTCCCAAATTATCTTGTCCTCCAGAATGGGAAAACTAGATGAAGGCTTGCAGTTATCCATATCAAAGGCATGCATTTTGTTGTTTTACAGATCCCTAAAGAGTGGCTTGAAAGCATTGAGTGTCACTAGGCATTTGGTATAGAAATGAGCCATTTTCTAGTGCATTTTCCAGGCATTATACTGACAGAGGAACAGCTCTGCTCTGAACTTGGCTTCCTGGCTGTACATATACACTCCTGCCCTATTTGGGTTTCATTTGCTGAAGCTGTGGGCTCCTAGCTGGCAGTTTGTTGCTGCCGTGGGTTTAGTGTGTGTGCTCTGCGATTCTTCAGCAGCAGAAAGGCACCTTGACTGCAGACACTTTTAAAAAGTGCCTGCATTTTAAAGTTGTGCAAACAGTGTAAATTATTACCTGAAGTCCATTTACTTCTAGTTTTTGGAATTAATCTGTGACAAATTAAGTGGAAAACTGAGTGGATGAATTGTACTGTTGAAATGGCATCCAGAAACGATGGGAGAAGGTGGAGGAGAGTGGCCTTAGCCATAGAAACCTGGAAGATAAGTAACAATGCTCTTTTTTTCCCTCTTAGCATGTTTTAAAGAATTGAAATATAAATTGCTGCATGATTACAGGAAGCAGGAAGTAGTTTTGATTTCTACACAATGAGCTTACCTTTCTGTGTCAAAGCAAACCAGTTTAACCTTGCAGTACAATAGTACCCGCTGCACAAACTGTGTTATAGACTAAAGGTATAAGTACCTCTAGTAAATCAATTGGAGAGAGAAAGTAAGAAAACAAGCATTAAACTCTGCATTTGGACTTGAAGCAAACATAGTGTTTTGTTGTTGTTGTTTTAAATGCCAGAGGATTGATTTATTTCTGTTGTAGCAGCATCTTTTACAAGTAACTGTTGCCTGCTTTTTGGATGACTTAATACACTGGTTTTAATGAGCATTAACAGTTGTTGAAGATAGGTTGCACATATGTGAGCGTGTGCAGACCAGGTGCTCCAGATTCAAGCCTTTCTAAAATTGCCTGAGTGCACACACTGATCGTGCCTGGAGATTCGGGTTGCTGAAGACAGTTCTGTTCACATGGGTCAAACTGTGGGTTTGGGAGCCTGCAGTTGGAGAAACATTGGTACATGAGCATGAGCTCCATCTTTACGATATTGAGAAATAATGAGTTAGGCTAGATGTTCTTTTGATGTTCCCAGTGCTATTTTCTGCTGTCTGGATGTTATTTTCTAAAGGCAACAAGCTATTGCACGTTGAAAGGTTCTTATGAAAATTAACCTTCCTAAAAACAGTTCTCCAGTGTTATATAATTAACCACTTTTGGAAACAAGGAAAGACAGATTTTTGAATGTATAATATATACTGTCACAGAATCCATAATTCAAGAGATAAGGGATGGGGTTGTTGATCTTGATTGATTGTAATTGCAACAACATTAAAAAAAATCTAAGTGTAATTTTAAAATGAAAGAAAAAAATAAAAGACCATGGCACGGATACAAAATTTGTGAGTTATATCAACATAAATTGACCAAATCTTAATATATATCTATATATGTATTTACAGTATGCAGTGGTAACATTGATCAGCCTTTGACCTTTTGTCTGTTACTTAATCTACCCTTCCTGAGGCTGCTATAATTTCAGCCCCTGCCCCAAGCAGCTTCAAATAGCAGGTGTTTCGGGCTGTGGGAAGATGAGCGTGCTGGAGCTGCCAGCTCTCCTGCGTACCAGCAGCACAGAAAAAAAAGGGGGTTTGTAGCTCTCTGTGGGGGTCTCATTGCCAGCTGTGGAAGATGTGTAATTAGAGGACATGGGGTTGAACCTCTTCTCTCTTCATCTTGTGATAGGAAGTCCTGTAAAACTAGCATGATATAAATAGGAAACGGGTCTGTTTAGATACAGCAGGGAAGTTTGAACTGTTTTGCTCATAGCTGAGAGGTTTAATGGGAGATTTGATCGTGGTTATATTGCATATACAATGGCTTATAACAAAAGAGAAGCACAGGAAGAGTAAATATTTGGACTGCTGTAACAACTGTGTTTTGAGCAGACTGACAAAGGATTCTGCCCATTAAAAGGACTAATAAATCTTCCCGAGGCACAGTGAAAATTCTGGGGAAATTACCTGGGGATGGGTGAATGCAGTTGGACTTTCTCATTAATTATTGCCTTTTATGAGGCACGTATTTTTTAATCTAATGTTCTTAGGTACGTGGTTTAACTTTTAAGTTGCCATGTGTGGAATCAAGAGTTGGACTTAATGATCCTTGTGGGTCCCTTCCAGCTCAGGATATTCTATATATCTGATACATATTTAATTTATCTTCAGAGAGGTAGATGGTGGACCCAAAAGGGACAGAATCTTCCTATTGACCTCCCTCTATGAACTAGTGAGGGTTGGCAGATCTAGGAGGAGATTGATGACATTTTTGGAGGAGGCAAGCTTCTGTTTTGAGTGACTTCAGGAAAGTAAGAATTGTCCTGGAGTTTCTTTCTTTCAGAGCTGTCCTTGAAGCATTTTCTTCAAAAGGTCTGTCTGAATCATGATAGGAATAAATGAATTTGTTTCAGCGCATACGAGGAAAATATTTACTTCGTGGTGCATGTGGATTACACAGGTTAGAAAAAACAGTGGTGTGAAGGCAAATTTTAGTATTCATGTCTTGGTATTGTCAAGTGAAGAACAGAGTTATGTGGTGATTCAGAGGAAGCCATGAAAATAACCTGAACAGATGGAGAAGCGTTGCAGTTTTGGGCCTGTGACTGAAACTCAGATATTGAGACAAAGATCCCTAAAAGGAGAGAGATTCGCTGTTAGACAGAAGAGCTTGAGTATCAGAGGAAAGCTATCGATCGTCCCTAGGTCTGAATCTTGTCCTCTTAATAATAATGTAGTGTTTAGACTCGATTGCTTGCTTTCTCTTAATGAGGGCTAGCAGCTGTTTGCAGTGCTGAATTAAGCCCTTGGAGACATGAATTAGCAAGCAGTAGTACTAAAAAATACATGATAAATAAATGTATGGCCGCTCATTCAGCGTACATGCTTGCATGATGGCCATGCATGGAGTAGGATTAATAGTAATTTATTTCACTTCACAGGAGAACAGCCATAACAGCCAGCTGGGAAATTCAGTAGGTGATCCCGAGCTGCCCTCCTCCTTTTGCTTGTTCAGGTTGAAGTATGGCATGTGGCAAGCAAGTAGTTAAAAATAAAACTATAAATAATTGTGTTAATCATGGTATAATTTATCTTTGTATTTGTTTATTGCCTTGGGTACTTGATTAGACAGCTCTAACATACAATTAATCAGTAACCTTCAGTGTTAACTTCTCAGCACTATTTAATTAATCGGTTGTGTTGCAGGGGCTCTGTTGGCTAGGAAAGCCAGGAACTGTGCCATGTAAACACTTTTGTTAATGTCAAGTGAAGGTTGAGATACGTATTATTTTTTTTTCTTCATTAGCTTAATTGAACTAATCAGCCTTTCAGGGTCTAGATGCAAGTTCTAGAGGCAGTTCTAAAAAGTAGACAAAAACCATGGAAACAATGTGTCATAAATGCTTGGAGGGTTTTGTGCCTTAACTATTACCATAAGTCTTTTCAAGTGTACTGATCATCACATGCTTATTAAGTAGTAGTACAAAGTAAAGAGCAAATGGAAATCTATTAAGTTATAATGGTTCTGTATTTCATTAATATTGACAATGTGAGGATTGACTTCACCTCTCCTAGGCACAGAAAAGCCGTCTGCACATAGATCTATGGAGCGTGGAGGGTTTTCCATCTTCACACTGCAGGTAACTACCATAAATGCAGGTACTGATGCATTTTGAGGATCAGACCTTTGTATATGTCTAGTCCAGAAGAGGTTTTAAAGTGTATCCAGGAGAGAGAATGAAGGTGCAGGTTCTGGTACTGGGGTTTTACAAAGAAGCCATCTGCCAGAGCTACCCCTTGCACACCTGCACTGTTATTCAGACCCTCAAAGTACCATGACTGTAACAAATACTGGTTTCAAAAGGAACAAGTCTTGGTTACTTCATAAGTCATGTGAACTCGGAAGGCATATTTTGCACTTCAATCTTGATACTTTGAATTGAATCAGATTTATGAAGGTTGTATGAATGAAGCATGAGTGGAGGTGCTGCACGTGCTTGTGTGTTAGTGAAAGCACCAAAAAAAAGACCAGAACGGGGACTGTAAGGACAGTCTGTCGAGTTAATGACAGATGTGGTTCAAGGATACGGCCTCCAGCATGCCTTTCTAGTAATAAAAGTGAGGAATGTGCTTTATATTGAGACCAGAAGGCTTGCACTCTGAGACCTCAACATAGATGACCACTCAGTACACAGCATCTTCTGCTGGCAACAGGAAGATGGCAATAGGGTTGCAGCATAACACCTATGTGACTTTTTCTTTCTTTTTAGCTTATGAGGGGAAAAAATATACGTTTCAAACAATCAAGGAGAAACTGTGAGTAACAGTCTGTCCTAAGATTTATGGAGGATGGGGTAAGCAACATTTTGAAGCAAAGGACAGTGCTGTGACTGTTGTCTCCTGACAGAGAAATAAGGTCTGTCTCAAAACCGGTTCACTGCTGCAAAGAACCACCCCTGAGACATAAGAAGGATGTGTTATCCAGCATCCTGTATTATTTATGTTGCACACAAGAGGTCCTGGCCATCTGAGTATATGTGTCTTGATACTTTCAAGTCTGTGATTGCAGGAGTATGAGTGAATGAAATCTATGAGAGGTTGAAGTGGGTAAAATCAATTTCCATACAAGTTCTCACAAAAAAACTTTCAATGCTGTTCGTAAAAGACAGTCTTTCCCAGACTTTATAGCTGAAAACAAGCAACTGTGCATCTTGGTCATGTTGGTTATGCTATATTAGTTAACATATTTCCAAATCAACATGTTCAGTGGTAGGCAGAAGAAATGATGAAGTTGATTTCCCTGTGGCTTTCTGATGTGTATCTCACGTCTGCCTCCTGCTTCCTTAATCTGCTGGAACTCTGAAATCTTCTCCATGATAACCATGGCCCACTTCCAGTGAGAATCAGACATAGCTTCATTTCTGCAAAGGGCAACAAATTACAACAATTACGGGCCTAACATAGTCCTCTTCCTTGTAAAGTGTGGAAATTGTAAGCACTTGATACATCGCTACCAGTCTCAAGGACCTTTGTGGTGTTTTCAGGCCAACATAATTAGCGCTCAGTTGATGGGCAGACAGGTACGCAGCTAACTATGATGACATTAGCTTTATTTCCTTAGGACACCAAGCTCTGTATAAGACAGCATTAATTCTGGTTGAGCAAAACCCGTTGTGGTTTTCATCCGATGGGACTATAGATGAGAGTCCTTCATAGAAAGAGAATAAGGAATAAGTGGTAGTACTGACAAAAATCCCAGGCTCTGAGCTGAAGCAGTGAAAAAGTATGAGAGAAAACCTGTGAGAGCACTGCATTGATTTTTCAAGATAGAGGGGCTGTCTGTCTTCTGGACAGTCATCTACAGCAGATAGAGCTGATAAGGTTAAATGGAGGCCTCATCCAAAGACACATCAAGGATGGAAGCACTGAAAAAGACCAGTGTTACTCCTTGTACCTGACAGCTGTGTTGGGCTGGTGCAGAAAGGGTGCTCTGTCAGACACACAAACAATTATGTCGGAGAGAATAAAAATAAGAAAGGCTTCTGCTAATGCTATACTAGACTAGCTTATAGAAAGATTCACCTGTGAAGGAACTATTCTCCTTTACACTTTCTCATTCAAAACTGTGCTGTTTAATAAAAAGAAGAATCGAGCACTTCTTGTGTTTGTTCTGTTGAGTTTAGTGTAACTACAAAGCTACCATATATTCAAAAGTGGAATTCCCTCTGCCAATATTTAACTTGGGTGAATATTTTTCTAACACTCACTGCCATGCTGCAAAGTAGACATTTTTATTCATTTCACGCATCTGTTTGCTTCAGATAAACTAAGTAAAAAGAGGTGAAATACTGATTACAGTATTTTTCAGTTCAGCCTTCATTTCCCTGGGCTTTGCAGTAAGCTGCAATACCAAAATATTTCTTAGCCTGGAAGTTCGTATTACATTATTCTTATAATACTTGGACTAATTTCAAGACACTGAAAGGGTAATTACTGCCATAAGTCTGGATGCAGTGACCACTGCCATCTGCTGAAGCTTCATACCTGAATTTTTATGTTCCCAAGTATATGACTGCGCAAAATAGCTAAAACAAATCATGCAAATGGTGAGAGACTTTAAAGTCTAGAGGCAGCTTAAATGCATTTTTCACAGATCAATCATTTACACAGATTTAATACCTTAGAAATATATAATTGATACTGAAGTAGACTTAGAATTATTTCTTTTTTTTTTTTTTCCCCCGGGGGCAGACAACAACACAGGGATAGTCACTGCTGATGTTCACATAATGTTGCTGTAGCAAAGGACTGTTCTCGTCCTTCTGACATGTTCCTATACTCTTCTGTATGAGTGTTATCTTCTGCCACTGCATGAGCAGTAGAAGGGTAAACAAGCCAAGTTTGGACCTGTTCCTGCACAGAGCAGGTGTTTTAGTGGCTGTGGACACATAAGGGGGAGGCCCTCAGAGCCTTCTTTCCTTTAGTTTTCATCAGGATCTCTAAAGTCAAGCTGACCACAAACCACCTGTGCACCATCAGGGTCGACAATATCCTGGCCTCTGCTAGCAGGAGAACAGCACCAGGTCAAGAGAAGTGGTCGTCCCCTGTACTTGGTACTCTCTACACCATATGTGAAGTACTGCATCCATTTTTTGGGGCCTGCTGTCACAAGAAAGACATCAATTATCTGGAGTCATTCCTATGGGGAACCTGCTTCATGGGAGGAGGCTGCGGGTGTGGGGCTTGTTTGGCCTGGAGGTGATTTTGGACACACCTGGCAGCAGCCTCCATCACATGAGGAGGTTACCGAAAGGATATCTAGGCCCTGTGCTAAGGTTCCTGGGGTGAGAATGAAAGATATTGGTTGTAAATTGAAAATGGGCAGCAAAGTAAGCAAATGCTTTGACTGGGATGGAGAAGTAGTGGAGCAGGCTGCCTAGAGAGATTGTGCAGGCTCCGTCCCTGGAGGATTTCAGGATCTGCCTGAATGAGCCTTGACCAGCCTGGTCTGATCTCGTGGCTGACCCTGCTTTGAGCAGGGAGCTGAGCTGGAGACCTCCCGACATGCTGAGTGACCGGAATTACCCTGTGAAATAGGTTCATCTCTGCAACATTGTCCTTTCTCTGCTCGCCTTCGTTAGGAGTCTTGTTGCTGAATATATGTGAAAATTACATCAGATGTGTTGTAAGAGGAGGAAAGAATCTTTTGAAACACTGGTTTGGGGATTTAGTAGAATAGGAAATTGTGTTTGAAAACTAGGTAATGATAGTGCAATGTGATATGCTTGGAGCTGCTAGTCTGAATTGCGACTTTTTGTCTCTAATGGCAGCCTTTTAGCAACATACAATGCCAGTACAATTCAGTTATTTCCTTACATGTTTGGGAAGTGTATTGTGTTCCCCTCTGACTTTTCTCTCCTCCCATGCTTTACTACAAAGGCATGTGTCACAGCATAGGTTTCGTGTTGACACAAAATATCAAGAATCTAATACCATGTACTCGATAGACTGTGTGTCACAGAATTAGATATCAGACATACTGGTGCCAAACTAACTAACAAAAATCATTTATCAGATCATTTCAGGGGGTTTCCTGCATTCGCTTTACCACTCAGCATCCCCTTGAAGAGTGATGTAATGTGCTCTGCCTGCCTTCTTGTCAGCAGTGAATATACAATACCGTGCCTGGCTTTTGAAATCAGACCTCCATGGGTATGCTGTATGCAGAGAGCTGTAACGTGACTCTTGAGTTTTCAATATAGATAAGTCCACTTTCATAAAAAGGTCATTCAGTGTGAATGGCAAATGTTCAGCATCAGCCCCCCTCCCTGCCTTCTCCCCATTTATCAGGAACCATTTCTCAGCCATGAGATTTTCAGACCTGACTTCATCAGGTCACTTGATTTGATTAAAGCAGAGAACCCACAGATGCTGTATATACTAACGTACTACACGAGACAGTTGTGTTTTGTCAGCTGATTGCATTAAATTGTTGATCCTTTTTTTCAGTGTAGCTGCTATTTTACATGTGAATTTACATATTTGTGTACTCTGTTTTACATAATCATGTTTTTGCTCCTACCCAGCCATGACTTCTTTATACCTCTCTCGAAAAACACTGCATGTAAATATAAATAGAAGGAAAACTGTATGTGCCTTTAGATGTATTTAGTCTAGAGGGGTTGTTAAAAGCCCTTGCTTTCACTGACAGATTGATCATCTAAGTTGTTTTGTTGAAATAAACCCATGAGGTTTATTTAGGTAGGTCTTATATTTTGTTCTTCTAAGAAAAAAAAAAAAGAAATGTTCCATGGTGTCTCTTTTTCTTCATTTGTGACCTGAGACTTCTGTTCTTGGACTTCTTTTCTTTGGGCAAAAAATTGTTTAGAGGATACAGCTTGAAAGTCTCTGTGCTGGAAAGCTTGACAGGTCTTACTTGCGAATCTGTAATTTTTCAGTTGTTAGATTCCCACTTCTGCAACTTTCGTTGCTTTAGAGCCTTTCTGAGAAGTTGTTGGCAATTGCTGTAGATCGCTACAGATGATACTGTTCTCTAAATGTGCCAGTAATTTTCACCTTGTTGTTCAGGGGTATTGCTTTGAACAAGCTGTGTATTTCAGTTGCAGCATTTGACTTTCATATGGATTCAGGAGAGGTACCAAGAGTTGTATTTCGTTGATAAACATCTGCCAAAGCTGAACTGCGGCTCTTGAATAACTGGAACCAGATTTTCTCAGTGCAGATTTGTGGCTCTATAGATGCGTTTCCCAGTTAAGGGCTCAGCAGTATAAGTTGGAAAACTGATTTGGAACTGTAAATTTATTGCCACGTGGACACGTGTAGTCCAGAGAGCCTTATACCAGACTGGCCTTCAAATCTATAATTTATTATAAATACGTACGCCTGCATGCTCAAGTTCTTGAGCGTTAAACTAGGGATTATGTGTTCTAGATGGGTTAACTAAATATTCTGGGTTGTCTTGTTGTGTCTGCTCTTTGAAATGAAATTTCACACACTGTGGGCTAACTTACTGTGCCTTTTTACAAAGCACCAAGTGGCTTGTCCCATTTAAAACAGAGTGAAGGACCTGATAACTGATGGAAGTAATGCAGTGGGGCCAGGTCCTTCACCTGATGGATTTGTCTGCTAAGTAACATCTTCACCAGTTTTTAGGAACATAAACAGAGTCACTGCTTCTTCAAGCACACAGAGTCACCACTGCTATTCCTTTTTGAGCTCCTTTGGGAATGGGAAGGGCTGGGGCCATCTGGGCTGCCAAGAGATGCTGCCTCACTGCGCTACGTTAGCCTGGCACTTCCAGAGGTCCTTCAGCCTCATCTCCTTTTCCTGCCCGCAGGTCCCACCGCTGTCAAGCTGGTACCTGAGATATTTGCAGAAGTGTTTCTCTCTCTGTCAGGCTAGTGACCCCTACAGAAACACTGAGCTGTGGTTTGATACGACGCTTCCCATTCCGTGTTTGGTTGCATGTCCATTACTCTGGTGGATAGAAAGCCCAGACTCTCTAAGCTCAAACCTCCGTTAAACAGTTGACGTTTCTATTTTGTTCCACTCCTGTACCTGAAAAATAGAAAAGGCAGCTAGCATATGCAGGTGTAGTTAGTTTACATGGACAAAATAGCAAAAATGCCTATAAAACAGTTCATTCAAAACAAGGCAAACCTTTGTTATTTAAAAATAAAATGGTATGAAGTATAAATCAAATACATTGGGGTCCCTACATGTGCAAATTTTTATATTGCCTTCAGCATTTTTCCAGTATACTAGTACACTTCTTGCAATTAATTTCAATAGGAAAACAGATGAAAAAGCAATTTTTTCCCCTTTGTCAGCTAATTTGTCTTCTACAGCATTGGTGGAAACAGTGTAACATGTGTCATGTTGTCTGCTGGACTTGCAAAGCAGGGTGTAATTAATTAAGATGAATCTTTCCAGAGCTACTTTCTGGATCAGGTGAAACCCCTGTCCTTGTCCTCTGCTTTGATTATATGCGTGTGTGTTTTTCTTGGGTAGAACCAAGACATCAAAAGGAAACCTGCTGGCTTTCATTTTGTTCAGAGCATCTCGTTTGTTGCTGGGGAAGGGCAAAGGGCAGGAGGAAGAGGGAATGAGGCCAGATTAAGTTTTGAGTTTGGTTTTGCTTGCCTTTCCCACTCCTGTTCTGAAAACTGTAAGGTGAGGGAATATAGACTGGGCTCATCTGCAGACAAGAGAGGAGGCAGCAGGTAGATCGATATGATGTAAAGCATGTTGGAAAGCAAGACTGGGAGCAGAGTCTCCTTCCAGCCAGCTGTAGTTCCTTAGGCTTCAGTGACCAGATCAGCTAATGCTTTTCCTCTGTCTCCTCTTTGACAGGGTTGGGAGGGTGCACGTGTCTGCACTGGTTATGGCTTTGAAGTTCACCAGCATGTTTCCCTTTGGGATTTTGGAGAGTTGATCACCCAGGTTGTGCCACTGCAGGAGAAAATTAATTCATACCAGGTCCTATTAGCAAGCTGGTAAATGTACAGTGGTTTTCTTAATTTACTTTTTGACACCTTTCAGCGAGCAGCCAGTGCTCTAAAATAACATAAATTGCCCTGAAACAGTTTTTTGTTTGTTTGGTTGGTTTTGTTCTTGTTGTTTTGTTTGTTTGTTTGTTTGTTTTGTATTGGCACATCAAGGTAGACTTCTGTCAGCCTGGAATCCTCTCGGTAAGAGGAAGACAAGCGCATCCCAGGTCCCCAAGGAGTACAGTCTCTTCTCTCGTCTGACTTTCTTAAGCACTCCAGTACTGCAGTGGAAGGGCAGGAGAGTGGCAGAATTGGCCTCCAGTCTGTTTGCTCTCGTTTCATGTTCAATAGCACGTATCTTACTTTTGAAATGAAATGTTTGATTTTTATGATCGTTAAGAATTGACTACAGAACAGTTTTCTAGTCAGTAAAAAATGAAAGGCTATGCAAACCTACCGTATCCCAGTCTGATGGCCTTAGTGATTAGCTTTGGTTGTACACTTGAGATTTGTCCAACACACAGAAGAGAGATCCAACTCCTCTCTGTGCATCAAATCCTTCTGGGAGAAACTGCTTTTAAGCTGTACATGAACCACTGAAGTTAAATTCTGAATGTGGCTGTGGAAGACAGCCAGGGTAAAGTCACAGCCCTAAAGCTGTACAGTCTGCTGTCGTGTTTCTTACAGAGACAGCTTTCATGCTGCAGAAGGGATGTAAAGTACAACATTCATAACAAGAATTTGTTTGCTCTTGGCTTGCATGCGGTTCCCACGAAGTGACTACAAAGGCATAGGGCAGTAGGAAGTATAACTGTGGAGACAGTACATATCCAGTGAATTTGATACGATATGCTAATATAATTGCACCAACGCAGCTTTTGCCCAACCTTGATTCTTAGATGGAGGTATAGCTTATGCTTGAATAGTCTTACCCAATTGCTACTTCTTTCTTTGTAAAAGGCAAATGCCTTTTACATAGGTTAACATAGGTTAACCTATGTAAAAGGTTAACCCCCGCCATTTACTTTACAAAGTTTATGTAATGTTAGGGTGAAATCTGCAGTGCCACAGAGCTTCACTAGGAAATTTCCTTGGTATTTTCTAAGATCACAGTTATGTTATTAATTTTAGTTATTATTAACTGAAGTTACTAAACTAGTAACATAGGTTAGGGCATGTAAAATGCATTTTCATCCCATCAGTATTATTCTCTGCCATCAGGTTAAACACAGTTGATAACACGTGATGCCATATAAGCTATCCATGTTTTTATGGGGGGGAAATATAAATAATTTCTTTTGACTACTTCTGTGATCTCTCCAAAGAAACAGAATGGCAGCATTTACCCTTCCCTGTGAAGGGTCACATACTAGTTATTAAAAGTCACCAGGCTGTTTGTAGCAGTGACAGTAGTCAGTCAGTGCGGATGTGAGAAGATGAAATTCCTGTCAGTGACCCCCAAATCTATTGGTACCAGCGAATTTCCCTGTTCAGTAGAGCAGATAGATATCAATCCAAAGAGACAGGTATCTATTTGAATAATCCTGATATTCTGAGGTGGCAAAAATCCGGAGTGGTATTTCTGTTTTCAAAAGGGCAGAGAATGCTGATGCAAGTAACACCAATTCCCTAGCAAAGGAAATGTGTCCAGATGTCACATTAACACATTCTGCAAGACAGGGTTTGTTACAATCAGACATCAGCGTGTGAGGGATGATAATGCATTTAAACATCGACACCAGAAGTTTCTTGGCTGTGTCTCAAAGCAAGTTCCCTCAGCTCTTCACCAGTTTGGGAGACAGGGTTTGGACATAATCAGCTATTCAGCGAAGGGTGAACTTTATTTGAAGAAATGTGAGGAAGTTTGAGAAATCATCTGGATCAGAAAAAGGAGAGCAGATCAGGAAGAAATTGCCAAGAGTCAACAACTCCGTAAAAGATGAGGTGGAGTAATTTACAGTGCTACAGGGCGAGTGAGGAAGTTCCTTAGGGTGGTAGATAGAAACAGATAAAATGTTAAACTATTCTGTTGAAATTGATAATCTTGCCAAAATGTTCCTAGATACTCCTTGTCTCAAAACAAGAGAGAGAATTTTGAGATTATTTTCTTTGAAACAGAAGCTGTCTCTGTCCTTCCTCTGAACCAGAGAGAAAAAGATAACATCTTTTTTTCCTGTTAGAGAGCAGTGAAGATGAGAAAGGTCTTGCTTAGTTACTCCTATCTTCCTGGCAGGAACAGACTTTCCCTTCAAAATCCAGCTGTTTGCAAGTTCTTAATTGTTGCTGTCTTAAAACCATGAACAGTTTTTTGTTGGTAGTGGTGTTTTTATTCCCCCCTCCCCTGCCATTTACTTTACAATGTTTATGTAATGTTAGGGTGAAATCTGCAGTGCCACAGAGCTTCACTAGGAAATTTCCTTGGTATTTTCTAGGATCACAGTTGTTATTAATTTTAGTTATTATTAACTGAAGTTACTAAACTAGTTTCAAGAAATAACATAAACCATTGTACCTTTTTGTATCTTAGTTGCTTATGGTAATAACAATACTTGTTTCAAAAACTATATATTTTTAAACTAAGGTATCTGGGGAATCTTTATATGTAGATTGATATATATGGATGTTTCAATGGCATAAGTTTCATGAATTAGTGTCCTTGTTATATCTTCCAAATGCTTTGATATGTTTTAACACCACAGCCTGCATAAAATGCCCGTGTGGTTTTCTCTTCTGTATTAAATGTCTGTAAAATATCTGCTGGTCTTTGAAGAAAAGAAATCTATCACTTACGTTATCAGTGAAAAGTAATACTCTCAACACTGATCTATTAAATGATTTTGCAAATGTGTACTTTTTTCTAGTTGTGTAACTTTAAAGATATTAGTAACACTTCCAGCAAGTTCATGTCAGCATTTTTACTAGAAACCTTTACTTTTTATCTGCAAAAATTGGAAAATACTGTAGCTGTGTATTCAGCATTTCTGCTTGTGAGCAAGTGATTCTACAAAATTCAGCACAAGTATTCGTATGAGCAGGACAGAAATGAAGATGCTTTTTTATGGGCAAGTGAACCAAAACTTGGTAAACTTGCAAATGGTCCTTCAGGCTTTGTAATATTGTAATATTACAAAATATCATAATATTTTGTCTGTGTAACAGGGTAAAGTTCAGGTATGTATGTGGACCTCCTGGGATACCCCAAATCTCTTCATCACATGGGTAAGGGTGCTTGCTGCATGAGTAGACCTGAAGTGGTGGCAAGAGTTGATCTGCTGGGTAGTTCTTCTCTGTAAGGAAGACTTTTGTTAGCTTTGTGTATGTTTTCCTCAAATACTGTGAGTGTGGGAAATTTCTCTGACCACATAGGGCCACCTACATCTGAACCAGTTGTCTAGACAGTGTTTGCACACAGTAATGAGAAATAGGCCATGATTCACTATCCAGAAGACTCTTCATTATTAGCTCCCAAGATGTGAAAAATATTAACCCTGATAAATATTTGCTTTTTAAAGAGATAAAATTGAGGGTATAGCTTAAAGCAGTTCTTGAGAGGCCAAAATGGCCATTTTACAGTGTGGATAAAGAAGGCAGGAGTGGTAGTGTGTTCAGCTGCATTTTTGTGGCAAATTTTCTTTATACTTCAGACAGTGGTAGAAAAACATTATTCGTACAGCCCAGAAAAGGATATTCATGAAGTGGAAATAATTTGTATGGGGAAAAAAAAAAAAAAAAAAAAAAAAAAAAAAACAGGAGGATTCTGACACTGCTAAAAAAAAAGACAAAAAACATTCACAAAACCAAACTGCAAACCATATTTTATACTAAATATAGTGGTCTTGATATTTTTTTGAAAAAAAATAATCAAATAACACTTCATGATACAGAATTTTGTAATGTCTTACAGTACCCAAAAGTCTCTTTACAGATTAGGAAGCTTAAGAACCTCAAAGTATTGAGTGACTTAATAGAATTATAAGAAATTACGGTTCTCAATTTTTTTCACTGTTCTTAGATTTTTTTTTTTTATAGTATGAAATGATTTTTCATGTGACCTGTTAATTTTCCTAATGTTGAGTATTGAATCACATTCACTACACCTAAAAAATTGTTGCCATCTAACCTATTCTTACTCAGCTGCTTCCACTTCTGCATCTTTCTTACTGATATTTTTCTTACCACTGGTAATTTTTTATCTGCCTCCAGACTGGTTTTACTTACATAGTAAATCAGTAACTTTCTTTTCATAATTATTTTGGAGATATGTTTCATTTGATTTACTGCAGATTGTGTTACAAGAAATGTTACTCAGTAGATGCTGTGGCCAGTGGTAAGTTATCATACCTATCAAGTGAGACATTCTTTCATAGACGTGGTGGTATAGGTTGTGTCCTATCTGCTTATGTGCTAGATAGTGATTTCTTTCATGATAAAGCATTAAGTTCTTGAATTCCACTTTTGACTACAGTTCTATTCCTTTTTGTCCCCAGCATGAGTTTCAGAATAGTTAATCACAGCCTCTACAGATGGCTGTTGCTCACAGTTTTTAGAGACTGACAGTCTAGGCATGTCTTCTACTACTGGTGCAGTTCTTCTAGCAAGTAGATGGTGATCCTGGATTCCCATTAAACATCTCCAATAAAAAAAAAAAAAAAAAAAATCAGGAAAAAAACCCTGTAGAGGTGACTACTTAAAGTGCAAATAGCAGCTATTTTAGCAATCAGGTACATAGTTCAGGGGGAAAAAGCCTTTCACAACTTGGTCACATTTCCTTCTCTTCTTTTTTTTTTTTTTCCTTCTTCCTTTTTTTTTTTTTTTTTTTTTTTTAAGTACTCCTTTTAACAAAACTGACATTCAGAAGTTCTTTCTTCCCTGTAGTCTTAATCTGACATTGAGTTTCTTAATGGAACCTCCCTTTGAGCCTTCCACTCTTGATTTGTTGTAATTTTCACTTCCAAGTGCCTTTCCTGCAGCTATTTGTTCTGCTTAGAGTTAGTGTTTCAGATCTTGTCTTAGTCTTCAGGAGACAAATTTTCCTGCTTCTCCCAACTGTTCTTTTTCTAGTTTTCCAGGATTCAGATGAAAAGGTAATTTGCCCTTCAGTCAATCAAGGCTATGTTTTGCTTCTGTTTCCAGCATTATCTGAAGAATCTTAGCCAATTAGGAAATTGTTAAAACACAGATTAACCTTAAGTGTAAATTAAGGACCTAAAATGTTTGTTTTAGTCCTGGAGGGAAAGTCATGCAAGTTTAAAAGAACAACCTGTCCTCTTCAGTTAATGGCTGACTGCTTCTTGAGCAAACTTTTGAGATTGACAAAGCCTTAATTAAATTGCTTATATTCTCAGGTGTGGATCTAATCCAACACTCATTGAAGTTGATTGATGTCAGCAAGCTTTAGGTAGACCTGAGTCTAGCACAAAAGAGGTGTTTGAGTACTGTAGCCACTGTCTCACAATAATTGTAAAAAGCTCAGCTTCTTCTTTCTGTCTCCAGCTGAAAAATGATGTGGTGGCTTTTCTTTTGCACCAAGTGACACCTGGAATACAAAGACTCTAGGATGCTCTGCTCAAGTCTGTGGAGCTGTTCTTTCATTAGTATTATCTCCATGTTGTTACAAAACTGAGACAACTTTTTAACCTTGCTTTAATTTCTGTGTTAATTTTCTTTAATTTTCACCTCTTGCAAAAACTGCGGTATAAGATGAAATGATGAGTGAGGCACACCAGAAGAATTAGGATCATTGCTTCTATAGTTGGCAAGAGTTAGATTTTAGAAGCATATTACTTTTAGCATTTAGCAAGCAGCAAGTGGAAAATCAAAGGAACACCAGGAGCATTAATGGAGCTCCTGGCAGATGCGACAACAAGTACTGCTAAGTGGGATCGAGGAAATAATTTACTACCTTGCTCTTTTTAAAAGTTCTGTGATGGGCCTTGGACTGTAAGGCTGTTTCATGTGATACAGAGGACTTCTGGCATACTTAACAGAAAAGAAAAAAAAAGTTTATGCAGCTCACCTCCATAACACTCCATTTTTTGATTTCAATGAGATTATGTTGGAAGGCTGATGTTACTAAAAAATCGAATGGGTCAGGCCTGTTAGTAATGTCCTGCGTGCTTTTTCTATTCACGTCCTATAATGTGTTCCTTCCAAAAGGTGATATATCTAACACGGATTAGTTTTTACTTGGGGAAATATAGGGTGAGTTATATCCTTACCATTTTTATTTTTATTAAATGTACACAGTCAGAGGGAACAGTTGGCACTCTGCAATTCTCTGCAGTAAAAAACAGAAGAGTGAGGAAAGCAGGGGGGATTATGGATATCAACATCTTGTCTCAGGGAACCTGCAGGGACTGGCAAGTTATCTGATGATACCTTTCAAAAGCTGGGGAAAATGATCCTAATTTACAGCACATGTGGCTGTTTGACATACTCTGAAGGGCCCATGCTTCTCAGCTGCCTCCATTTGGATTGTTTGCACACACAATGAGCCTAAATCCATGGAGCAAGAAATCCACAAGTAAGGTTAAGTTGTATTTTAATATCTTATTACACCTTCTTGTTCAGAAGTTTTGATTCCAAAAATGTAATTTCTGGATGTGTTCAGAGATTTTGTTATCTGTTTATCTAGGGACCTGAGATCTCTGTAGATAGTACGAAAAAAATGGTTTATTTGTGTATTTTGAGATTTGCAGTTTATGATATGCTGAGTTGTGATTGTTGTTGTTTTTTTTTTTTTTTTTTTTTTTTTTTTCCTCTGTTTCTAAATATACAATATTTTAATGCAATTAATAGAGGAATCTGTGAGTTTGCACCAGATTGCAAAACTTCATTTAAGATCGCAGCTGGATCTTGGTGGGTGATATGTTGTGTACAGGCCTAATCATAAGTCGCTGTGCATTTGGCCGTGCTTAACTTTGCAGAGCTGAGCTGGACATCTTCCCAGGGTGTGACTGAGGGGCAACTTCAGAAGTCAGATTTCCCCATTATAGCTCACTTTGATCACCAGAAAAGCAACAGTGACTCTCTGAATTTATGTTAATGGCTGTGCTGTCATGTTCGTACAGAGATGCATCTGAGATTGAATTAGTGTTTTTGAGGACTCTGATTATGAATGTTTTTTGTTAATGATTCACTGAATCAAAATATATCTGTGGGTTATTGTGGATAACTGTTCTATAGTTTTTGCCCTTTTTTTTAAGTACCTTTTTCTAATTGTTGAGACAAATGTGGCATACAAGTAGCATAGTTACCCATGATAAATTTTGAAACCTGTAAAGCAGAACAATAAATCACTGAGTTTTCTGTTGAATAATTTACTTATGGCCGATCATCCTGCACCAAAGCATGCAGATTGTCCATCCTTCCCAGCACTTAATTTTTCAGTGTCCCTCAGTTGTGGCAGCTTCCAAGGGGGTTTGCTAACAGCAGACTTTGCAGGGAGGTGTCACTTGTAGAAGTCTTATCTAGGAAAGCATGAAATAAATCATTATTGCTCTTAGGATCTGTTCTGCTGGCCACCTCAAAAGCCTCACGCCTCCCTCTTTCTTTTCCTGCTCTTTCCTTCTCCCTCAAAGCCACCTTCTCCCCACTTAAAATAAGCAAACCAACAGAAAAAAGTTGCTTGTGGCTACTTCAAGGGCAGGGAGGCTGTAGAAGGTGAGGAGGAGAAGGTGTCTTTGGGTAGTACCTGGTATGGTAGTGGCTGAGTCTTCAGGCTGCTTTGTGCCACTGTAGCAGAAGTGCTGGCAACGCCAGCGTTAGAAATGCAGAGGGAAATTGTTATATCTTTTATCTGAGCAGTATGAAAGATCACAAATCTGTAATAATGGATAAAAAATATGCTGACATCTCTATAAAATCCAGTAGATTATGTGTGTGTTTTAATGCTTACTCTGCTGACTGCTTTTTGCTGTCACATAATTTTTGAAGAGAAAATGTAAAAGCCACTGAAGAGAAGTAATTCTGATATTTGCACAGAGTGATTTTATGTATAAGTGGAATAGCAATGAGTTGGTAGAAGCACTGATCAATGCGTGATAGAGGAAATATTATGAAATCTTGCTTTCTTTAGTGTTGTGACAGGCAGCCCAGTCAAATAAAGTTGCATTTAGAACAAGAGGTTAATACTTAGGAGACGCCAAATTGCAGTTGTAATATAATATATTATGGGTTTAATTTTCTAAGTAGCCACGCTTCCAAGGGACACTTACAAGCTAGCAGTTTAAAGCTTCTTCTTACAACCTCACATTTCATGAAGAATGAGCTGAAAGCAAAATCTGTTTTGTTCTTCCAGAACAGAAAATAGCTTTTTATTTTCACAGTTGGACACCAAATTATAACAGTTTTGTTGTTTTTAGCGATTGCGATTAAAGCTAAAGGTTAGAATCTCACAAGCAATTTATACATTCATATTTCAACTTACAATGCGTACAGAAAGACTTGGAGAATTGCTTAAATAAACCGAACATATACAAGAACAATTTTTCATTTACCAGTTATATGATATTACCTTGTCATTAAAAATAAAAAAGTCCCCCAGAGTTGTCACTGTCAGACCAATTTCATATTTTTCTTTGGATATAGGTGATTTTTTTTACTAACTGTGCATGAACAGGAGGTTATTTTGCAATATCCATAGGAGCTGGATTAAATAGCATGTTCTGTGGCTCCTCTAGGGCAGCTGTTCCCATAGTCTATCCCTATAGTGGAAATACAGACTGGCCAATTGAACATGTGTGCTGTAGTCCCATAACAAAAGGCTAGGTAAAGTATGGTGTGCCTTGGTGGACTTGGGTCTCTGACATTTCTTCCTGCACTGTTCTGTCTTAAACCTTAGTTTTGTTGGCCTGTTTTGTCAGAAGTCAACAAAATCACTTATATGTCTTTTAGTTTGATGTGAAACAAGTAATTCATTAATTAGAAAGGGGCTGAACAGAGATAATTGTGTGAGTTGTTTGGTGAAGTCAGGAGAAACCTTTAGGCAAAAGATGCATTTGTTAATCAATTTTATGTTGGTAGCCAAAGCACGTGGGCATTAGCAAGTTATGAATTGCGTACGTTTAGGTGGACATTCTGTCTTAAAAACAGCCCATCAGAGGGTTCATTGTGATCTTCAAGGGTGTTGCACAACATGTCCAACCTTCTTCATGATCTGTAGGAAAAAAAAACAGTACTCAAATGCTGATGAATATAAGTGGACTATATACATGTGAAGAAATTGTTGGACAGGAAAAGTGCTGTCCAGCTTCCAACTTTTAACTTTGGCACCTGGGTTAGCCATGAGTACTCCTTAAAACTGTAAGCAAACAGCCACGTCAAGGCAGAACGATCTTTGTGAGTTTCAGCTGCATTCTAGAAATGCACTAGCTGTAAGTTAGAATTGCTTGTGTCTCTTGGTTTGCCTAAATCTGATTATAAAATACTTAGGATTTGGTTTTATTTGTTTATTCATTAGATATTTTGTTATCTAGTTTAGTAGTGTTTAATTCTATATGATGGCTGGTCAACCAGAATTTGTGTAGGTAGGAAGAACTGCAAGCATAGACACAGGTGACTATATCAGGTAGCAATTAAAAAGTTATTCTTCTCAAATGTAGTGCAGACAGTCCCTGTCTGGGAGCTTCCCTGTGGGTGTCACCATTCTGCTACTGCTCAGTATGTAATTTTGGCACTGTTTTGTTTTCAGCATATTGACTTGGGACTACTTTATGGATGGTTTATTGTGAGTTGGTTTTATGGTGCCCTTCGTGTTGGAACTCTAATGATACAGAATATATGTTAATTGTTTTAGGCTAATTAAAAACAAGCATTTGCCTTTATGCCAGAGCGCTGTTTGTCATCATCTATTGAGTGTGCAGTCTCAGTACTTAACCTAGCGGAGTTTAAAACCAGATATTGCATGAAAACTTGAACTGCCTGTCAGTAATTGAGTGCCGGGTCATTTTACTGTACCAGGAAAATAATGATTTTTCTACAGAGCATATTGCTATTTATTCACAAAATATTACAGAGTTGGTATAGTTAAAAAAAAATAAAAAATAAAAAAATAAAAAAATTGAATGCAATTTGCCCCAAGTTCCGTGGCAGAACATAAATACAAGTGTTCTTGTCTAGATCTTTAGTCAAAAGTCCTTCCTTTCTGTAATGCTCATAGCTTGGTTGTGGCTTTCTTTGTTACTCTAGAAATAGAACATATAATTTTCCTAGCAGTAAATCTTTCAAATTAAGGTGTTCAGTTTACATAAACTCTTTCCACCTGCTTTATGAGAAAACTGGCTGGTGAGTTTAAGAGAATTAATGTAAAGGCAGCATGGAAGATAATGCTGTAGAGGGTTCAGTGGCTGGCACTGGCTTGAACAGGGAAAGAGGAAAGGATTGACGGATTTGAAATAATTTGCTTTTGATGTTTTGTTTCAGTGACCGTAACAAATTCAAATTTTCCACTCTGATTTTAAAAATGTACATGACAAAATTCAGAACATAGAGCCACATTTTGATCTCAGTTGCGCTAATAGGAATCTGGAATAACTCTTAGATTTCGGTGATGTATGCAGCTGCAGCTGAGAGGGAGCCCAAGCCACAGCTATAACGTTTCATCTTCTGTTCATGCATTTAAAGAGGGGGAATTTGCAGGCTGGAATCTGAAGAGATGGTAATGAGTTCACTAGCCTGCTATTTTTTATTATTTGTTGTATTTGGAGCGTCGGTATCACATGAGTGTGAGATAATCAATTTCACTGGGAAATTTCCTCGTTTTTTGCAATATGATTGTACATATCCATAAACAGGTGTGCAGGTACATGCATATTCTATGTGTAACCCCCTTTCTCTTCCAGACTGTAAAATCTTTATCTAAACCATTGAGGGTTATTTTTTTTTTTTTTCAGTAGAGGGCATACAGCAAATTCATGATATTTGGATGAGTCCCATCTTTGTCCAGTGTTTTGAACCTTTCATACTATATTATTCTACCTTTCATGAAGTCTTGCAGGAATGTGTAGCTGAAGGAATAATGCAGAGACTGAATCCTAATCGATCAAAGCTTTGACATTTTTATAGGCCTCTGTTTAGTTAGATGCAGGGTTCTGCAGAATTGCATAAAGTCCTTTGTAAATCAGTTTCCACTTGCCAGACTTGTTGCCTTGGAGGAGCTGAATTGGATCCTCTTGTTTCAGATGGGGCTGGAGAGGAAGGAAGGGGAAAGGTCTCAAATATAGTTTTTCAGCAATGGAAAAAGCAAGTTCTACAATGCACAAGTGCTATTAGGTTTCCAGCCTAAGAGTACGGATGTCAAGGTACTTAAGAAATATGCCAAAATTTAAATTTTCAATCTTTCCAACACTTTTTCAGGGTAGTAAGCTTATGATAGCCAGGGATGGAAGAGTACACCTAGTGGCATATGTATTTAAAGCTTTCCAGTATATTATATATTATTTTATATATATACATATATATAATGTATCCATTAAATGTGGAATTTATTATTTGCAATGTAACTTTTATTTTAAAATCAGATTTGTTGGCTCCAAGGACTCTGGTTTTATATCAGGTACAATTTTTAAAGTTACCAATCCAGTGAGATGACTGATAGAATTTCAATATCTGAAAAACAGATTAATCATACATTTGTTTTAAACGTGAATGAGTAAACTTTATAAAAATATATTTTTTTCTTGAGGCAAAAAGGAAGTGTGAGAGACCAAGCATTTGGCCTAAAATATTCAGTCTAATGCTAATAAGTTCTACTTGAATTTTCTGATGGTATTTTTATTTCCAGTTAGGAGTCATGAGTGCTTTAATATAACTTCACATTTATGCAGCTTCTTTCATCTGGATTTTTTTTTTAAACCAGCAAAACAAGTTATAAATGGAAATAATCTTATGTGCTTGTTTAAAAGCAACAGTTATCACAGGAGGGTGTAAATTGTTTAAGATCGCATATCCTCCACAAACAATTAAGATGAGAAGTGGTGCATTCTGGTTTTGGTGAAAGACAAACCAGAAATTAAGGTGACAAACCATAATTCTGAGAGTTATTCAGAAGTTGTTGTTGGCTTCAGGTTTTAATGCATAACCGTATAGACTCTGAAAAGTAATTTATTTTGGATTGAGAAGCCAAAGCACTGAACATACCGGTGTAAATGTGTTCTTCACTTAAACTACACTGTGACAGTAGGTAGAAAAGAGACTCATAGGAGTGCTAGCTGTCCTTAGTGTATTGCTGCATTGCATGTGACAGAGCCAAAAGACACTTCTCTTCCGTGGCTGTATCCAGAAGACTAGGGTAGGGTTATTTTTTTGGTAGATTAATAGAAGAAGTAAGGAAGAAGTGCAGAAATAGGTTCGTCAGCAAACAGCAAGTGTTCTTCCCAAGAGAAAGCAGAGAGGTCTATCATTTATCTTATCATTAGCTTTTATGCTTTGAATTAATTTGCAAAGTCCTGTCGAGTGAAAAGTACAGAGTAAGGTACTTAGTCTGTACTTTTTTTAGTAATTGTTCCGAAGCATGTGTTTCTGTTATGATAAGTAACTGCACACAGCAGTTTGGGCTGTGATGGAAAACAGGAGATATCTGAAGGCTGTCCTCTGCTTTCACAGACTCTAGGAGCTCATGTATGCCAAAACCAGCAAGAATAGCTATTATTTTACTAAACAGATGCCCTTTGCACTTTGGGGTTTTATTGGTTACCAAAAGGTTTGATGCTTTTCCTCTTTGGTAGATAAACTTAACAAGCTTAGTGATTTTTCAGAAACAAGCATGTGGTAGCGTCACCATCCCTGGGGGGTGTATAAGGAGAGGTTGGACCTGGTGCTTAGGGACATGGTTTAGTGGGTGACATTGGTAGTAGGGTGCTGATTAGACTAGATGGTCTTGGAGGTCTTTTCCAACCTTAATGATTCTAGGATTCTGTGATTTAAGGATGCATTTACCAACTGTAAGATTGTGCAGCTTTCCTAGTGCCAGAGGAGCTTGTACATGCTGAGCTTCATAAGGGATGTGGGTGTGTGTTGTGTTTTTTTCTTGTGTGTGGTAAATTTGTGTGTAAGATGAGATGATAGGGTATCTCATGAGGTGTCTTCAATGCCCTGAGAAATAGCACATTAGAACCAGTTTTGTGGTCCTGCTGTAATGGTATAATTTATGGATGCTCTTTTAGGATAGCTAGTATTTCTTTCAAGTTTTTAAATGCATCTAGTACTTTATTCCAGTTCAACAAGTAACCTTAAGAGATGCAGGTGTGAAGACTGGAGAACATTAAGCGCTGAAGTTAAGAGAGCTTTTCTTTCCTCTTCCTCTCCTCTGTTGGGATGATCAGTGATCCATAACAAATTACATGAACTTTGCAAGATAAAGTAAACAGGTTCAGCATTCAAAAACACATTTGGTCTATGCTGAATGGCGCTATTTAATCCTACTGGGGGAGAGGGATGCAGGGGAGAGGAGTTAGTGTGTAAAATAAACTTCTGGACTTAAATACTATCTCTGTTAGGAGTTAATCCA
The DNA here is from genome assembly GCF_965140915.1 of Aythya marila. Lineage (NCBI taxonomy): Eukaryota > Metazoa > Chordata > Aves > Anseriformes > Anatidae > Aythya > Aythya marila. The sequence continues at coordinate 115,932,375 of NC_139042.1, read as the reverse complement.
GCTTATTTTATCCTCTAGTTGCCACCGCTTTCTCCCTTAACCCCTAGGTAGTGCCCTACAAACGATTTTGGAGAGTGTTTCTTTATCACCTTTTAGTTTATTTGTTGCTTAGTTACATGAAAGATGGACCTAAATGTGGCAAAGCTTTTCTGTTGCACTTCTGCGTAGTCTTGACCTTCCAAGGCAGTGGTACCCAACACGCCAAACCACGGCTGTGTTCCTTGTTAAGCTTTTGGAACTGCAGGTAGATAACTTCCAGTACCTGGAGTTGTGCTACTGCATGGATTGTGCAGCTTGGCCCTCAGAAAATTGTCTCCCAGGCAAATACACGATACTAAATAGCTGAAGCCATATGCTAAATAACTAAATATATATGATAAATAAATAAATAGCTGAAATTACATAGCAGAAGAAATTCTGCATTGTGCTTAAGATGTACTTTAATTTATCTGACGAGCATATGCCAAATGCCAACAATCTAGAGCTTTTTTTGGTTAATTTTTCATCATTTACCTACTGTAGCTTGTTTTTTCTTGAGAATGTTCTTTCTAGATTGACTGTTCTTATCACTTGTATGCTTTCGAGTGTTGTTTAAAAGGTCCTTCTTTTTCTTACGTGTGTCAAGGAAAAATGCAGCCGAATCACTGCATCTGTTTTGTTTAGCAGATTGCCACTTTGTGCCTCGGGTTCCCGCAGTTTGTAAGGGAAAGTGCTGCAAAGTTATCTTAACATTTCAAATTCAAATGGAAATCTTTCTTATTCAAAAACATTGTCAGTAAAAGAGGAAAAATTATCCTCAGAGATTTAGGAGGTAGAATATGGCTGAGCAAATCAAACATACTTAACCTTTTGGGTTGGAGGAGCATAAGTTTTTGTTTAGTTTTGCTTTTGCTGTGAATGATTTCGGATAGGCTCCATGTATTTCTGCCAAAGCTTTGCAGAGCTAACAGGAGTAAGGAAAGGTGCTTAAGACATTGACATGGAAATAAGCAGCTCTGAATCCCTAGCTTTGAATGCATACCAAAGGCAGGGGTAAAGAATAAAGTGTCACCGTTTTTTCATTGCTCATTTTTAGCAGATTCTTAATACTCTGCTAAAGAATTAAGAAGTAACTCACAAGGATAAAGAGTTGATATTTTTTCATCGGGATTTTTTCCCTGACAAAACCAGTCAGAATTGTTCACTTCTACATAAAATTAAAATGAGATTTTACTCAGCTATGAGTTTTGTGTATTTTGTCTTGCATTTAGCTCATGTAACTTCATATTTGATTTGCTGAGTTTTATATGGACAACTATGTCTGAATGTGCCACAGTAGAAAAGGAATATTTTTGGATAACTTTCATCACTGGCAAGGCTCTATAAGAAAAAAAAAAAAAAAGAAAAAAAAAAAGAAAAGGAAACAAGTTCAAAATAAATGCTAAAGCTGTTGACAGGCATACCAGATACAATGTGTTTGCCAATTCGCTCTCTGAAATATCCCTTAAACGATTTTTAATGTCTTTGTTGTTCTTGTTAATATACTTTGTGTTTTTTTTTTTTTTTTTTTTTTTTTTCCTATCCTTCTGCTGTATTACCAACTGGTACTAACACACAAAATCTATTCTGCTCTCATTTGTCACCTCTGGGTCTTTTCCAGCATGAATACTTCTGTATGTGTTCTCTCCCTTTCTGTTGGCATATGTTTTGAGTTATTTTTCCCCACGTTATGTTGTGAAGCTTTCTTTTTTCCAGGTAGCATCTAATTTGGTTTTGTTTCTCACATTCAGCATTCACTTTCCTCTTTATTTTTTTGTTCATGAAAGCCACAGTACTATCTTGTACGTTTCTTAAGACGCTGCTGGCTAATGTAGGGATTTATACTATTGGTAGGTGTCTTTAAATAATGTGGTCATTAGTATGAGAATAATGAAATTAACCTCATTAAATAACCTTTCACTGCAGTCTAATGTTCTTCAGCATAAAGAGATAGAAGTCTATGATGATGTAGGTTTGGAGTGTTTTATCTGAAAGGCTTTAGAAGAAAATTAAGTTGAAATCTTTTATATTTATGAAGGCCTAATTTTTCTACAGTCTCTAAAATAATTAACATTCAGTGTATTTCTTGTATGAGCTTTCAAATGTGATTGATTTTTTTAAAAAGTGATGTTTTTTTAACTCTGAAACAAAGGGGAAAAAAAAAAAACTAACAAAAAAAACAACCTTTAGGTTAGCTCAGGCTTTGTAATTACAAATCATCAACGTTTAGTGAGGATACATTTTTTTTAATCCATTTTAACATAAAGTATGTGCTTTTTACAATTCTTGATGTTATCTTAACAAAATGAATGAGCTTTCATTAGGAAAAAAAGTAAGAAGTACAAGATTAAAGTAGATGAGTTAAATCAAGGTGTCCTGCTTGGTTGATTTAAATCCATGATTAAAATCAGTGATTTGATTTAAATCAATCCCCTGTTCTTTCAGCCAGCTTGAAAGGGACGATTCTTCATTTCCTGCCTAATTAGAATTGCTTCTGTAAGATTAGTTAGGACTGTGCCTTGATGCAACAATTCTGCTACACCCACTGAATTGCCTGAACGGCATTTTGGGGGCAGAAGACCCTTTTTTACTATTATCTTGTAGCTCTTTGTTTATATTGCCAGTGCTCTCTGGAATTCTACAGATTATTTTTTTTTTTTGGTTTGTTTTTACTGCAATATTTCAGAAGTGTACAATGGCAAAACTGCTCACTTTTCGAGTAATGGTTTTTATGAAGTGGTGTTCTTGCTACAGCAGTCTACAAATGTGTTCCTTAATTTCTAGTGATAGAAAATTAGGTCAACGATTGTAGTTCACTTTGTCTGGTGAGGGTGTTTGCAGACCTCTCTTTCATTTCAACTTGCTGACTTCTTCCAGTATCAGTGGGGCTGATGCTCCACTGATGGTACCTCTTCCTAGTCTTCCCATTACACTTGTAAAATCCCAATTCACCTTCTTCCCTGAGAGTTTTGTCTGTTCAGTGTGGCAGCTGGCACCAGGTGAGGTGCAAAGAGGTAACCAAGCAAATGAGGGGCAGCGGAGCTTAGTAAAGGGTATTTTTCCATGTCCTTATGCTCCTTGGTGGGTCCTGTGCGGACAAAGCAGGTTGTGGTGGAAGCTTATCTCCTCCCAGAAGCCTCTGAAACTTCTCTGCAGGGTGGATGCTCTGGTAGCCTGTCAACTTGAGCTCATTTGCAACCTTTTTCTTAGTTGCCCGCTCCCTTTTTTTTTTTTTTTTTTTTTTTTTTTTTCTTTTTTCTTCCTGAGCTCATGAAACTTCTGGGAGTGCGGTCTCTCTTATTTCTCTTTAGAATTTACATTTAGGTTGTCGAGTTCCTAACCCATTGGCTCCCTGTGGGGCACCCATGAGCAGCGCAATCCTACAAGCTTCATTTGCTTTAGGTGAAAAGAAAAACCACCAGCATATCTAAAGTAGGTTTCATGCTAACAATATTCCAGTTATTTCTAGGAGTACAGAAGTATCCTAATATGACAAAACACTTTGTTCTTTGAAGTGGAATTAAATAGTAATAGCTATTACTGTTGTAGCTATTGTATCCATCCTGAGAAATGAAGAAGTTATTTCAGCCTGGTGCAAAATCCAGCACAAATTCAGAATTCTGCATTTTGTTTGGGCATATAAACTGTTTTTTTCAGAAGAGCCTTTAGCTGTTGAATTCCTGTCTTTGGTTTGTCTGGAAGACAAGTCCTAGGAAGGGCAATCTTTGTGGCAAGACCGTGGACAACCAAACCCAAAATAATCTTGCCAAACACTGCTTGCTGGGCATCTGCCACTCACTGGAGCTTTGTGTTGCGGTGTCAGTAAGTTTCTTCTCATTCTTTCTTAGATTGCACAAGTGTTTAAGAGATGACTACATACCCCAAATCCTTGGAGTGCCTAATACCATGAGATACAGGGGATGCATGGGACCATATACGAAATAATAGATTATTAACAATGCACAGTAATACTGTGTTAGAAAATGATACTGCCATTAGTTCTAAAAACTAAAGAATTTACCTCTACACATGAAAATGGCAAATGTGTAAGAACTTTCTTGTTCTTATGACAAAAACAAAACAAACAAAAAAAAAACACTGTATTGTTATATAGAAGATAATTTAAACTATGGTATGGAAATTTAACTTTCTAAAAAAGGAGTTGCCAAATAAAATTAGTTTTGAATTCAGGATTCGGGAAACCTCTTGTTGAGGGATTCAGACTAGCCATATGGTACACTCTGGGAAACATCAAGGCAAGGAAAGTATTGAGTGGGCTTTTATCACATTTTAGTCATTTTGAGAAGAAAATATGTTTTCATATTTTTATATGTACAAAATGCCTCATATTGCAATCTAATGAGAAATAAATGCCATGTACCTAAGATAAATGTAGATAATGAAAACCTACTCAAATGCATTCAGCTTGATTTAAGGTGCCTTGTTTTGATTGTAGAATACTTATAATAATGAGAGGTGGTTTTTTTTTTTTTTTTTTTTTTTTTTAACGACTATGAGGGATATTAATTTTATGTTGGACTCATTTCATTACTGCAGGAGCCAATTTCAGATACTTATATGGACTGTCTAGAGAGGAAAAATATTGTTTGGAGTGGCTGTTGGAGCGTAGAAGGCAGGTTCAGGTGTGAAGCTACTTGTTGTTTGAGCCTAAAAAAATGAGGCATGATGCTTATTAAATGATGCCTTAGGATAATAACAAGGGCACAATGTGAATGCTGCAGCTGAAACGCTCTCATAACCCTGCAGCCTGGTATTTCGTCACTCAATTCGAAGTCACTTTGTGCCAGCCGCCTGTTGCTTCTTCCTAGTGGTCCTGGCTGTGCCGCAGCTGGCAGCACTCATCACCCTTGATGGATGTGGTGTTGGGTTTGGTGGCCCTTTATTTTGCTGTTTTAAAACAAGTACAGTAGCAGTTATGTCCATGGCAGAGCACATTGAGATTCACTAATGAAAATGGCAATATATAAGTAGGAAGCCTGGGAGTTTTAGGCTTTTATTGACCTCTTTTGGAAAGGTGCTTCAACATGCTGTTTGTGAAGGCCCAGGTTTGTAGGTTAAACAAAGCAAATCAGCCTATTGTTTGATTTTTTGTGTGTGTGTTTTCCTTTTTTTAACAGAGATCCAATTAAACCCAACCTAAAATTAGATACCTCATTGCAAATACTGTTGATTTTTCCCCCTCGTGCCCACACAGCCCAGAGCATGCAGGTGTCATGGCATCCCTCTTCTCTTTTACACAAGCAGATATTGGCATTTTTGCAAGGACACCGGTCTCTTAGAAAAGGCAACTTCTAAGGAATAAAACTTTGCAAAGTCACTTTTGTCTTTGCCGTGCGACATTTGTTTCCTATTAATTTAGAGTAAAAAGGTCTGTTGTCAGTATCAGGGCATTAAAAACATACATCATTCCCTAGGCCGTTCAGACATGGTCAGAGCTCACATAAATAATTCCCTAGCCTTGGTATTTCAGGGAGGGCACCATCTGGCTCCAAAAAAGAAAAAAGATTCCAGAACCAATAATTAGTTTTGAGGGTTTCTTCAGAATAATTAGGTATAACAGCATTAAAAAAAGTATGATAATTAATGCCCGTTTTCTACAGAAGCTGGAGACTATGAGAGATCGGCCTGCTTCCTCACGAGACAGAAGGACAAGCTTTTGTCTTTGAGGGCCAGGCCCTTCGTCCCACTGCTAGTTCCCTTGGCACCCCCCGGACACTCGGTGGTAGTGTGAGGTAGAGGAGAGAGGGTTTTGTTTCGTGGGGGGTGTTTGCTGACAGGGACCCGAGACCCAGCGGTGGCTGGGGGCTGCGGGGCCTACATGAATGTCCTCAGGCCTGAGGGCTGCAAGGGCTGCAGCGTGGCTGCACCGCTCAGGCATGCTTTGAGTTTGTGTCCAAAAATGAAGCAATCCCTTGCCAGGCCTTGTGAGTACTGCTTCTCTGCAGAAAATACAAGGTGACACACCTCTCTTCTACGAAAGAAGTCAGGTTCCTCTCATTTATCTGGTGGTACAGCACCGTGAAGATTTGCACAAAGACTCTGCCCTCGAGCAGCCTATCTGCTCCAGCCTAGCACCACGGTGGCTCCTTGGCTTGGCCAACATGCATGCTGCATTGCAAACACTGGGCCTTCTGTGGTTGTTGCACCACAGTAGCATTCTGAATACATGGTCGTGTCTAGAAATGAGTAACTAGCAGTGTACACCTAAAAGTTTCTGCAAAGAATCAAAACGGCAACTCAGTCTTCTGTGCGTCTCCTCAGGGAAAAGTGGTATGGACAGCAGCAGCGCCTAGATAAGGAAATTGGTAATTATGGCCCCAATATGTAGGTCAGAACATCACGTCAAACTGTGCACTACTTAGAAGTGCAGTAGTGCATTAATGCAGTTTACAAGAGCATAATGCACTAGAGAAGCTGTCATGCTAACTAAAAGTCAATAGTCTTCTCTACAAGGAGTTTCTGGTCGGTCTTTATGGGAGATGGCCAACTTGGCAGTGACCAAGATGTGTTTTTACAGAGTTGCAATGACAGCATATATGCTTGGCCACCCTGCATGGGAAACCATGTACCTAAGGCTGGCTACTCCAAAGAAATTGCTGTTTACTCAAGCGTTCAAATCAAAATCATCCAACTCTGTGCAGTTGCTATCATTTCTGCTGCTGCTGTTCAGGAATGTCAAACTATATCAAAACCAGTGGCATATAACGAACATGTTCCCTAAAACCAGCGCAGTGTGTTACACTGATAGCCAACGTTTCTCTTCCTGCAAGCCATGGATGGGATTTTACCTGAGGCTGAGGCACACAGTGCAAGCCTGGAACTGGGGAGCTCTTTGCATTGGGGTTATGCTGGGAACAGCAGTGGCTCCTCAGGCTCCTTGAAGGGCTACACAAAGGTTTGGTCTGGATGAGGTCTTTGAGCAATCAGTTGTTAGTGCCTCTATATTATCTAATACATGTTGTCCTTGGAGTTTCAAGAGGCTACCGCAGTATGTAATTGGGAGAGAGTCCTATTCAGCATAACTGTTCTCTAGTAACAGTACTGCTGTGTTGTGCCCCAGTCTTCATGCTGTGGGATTATCTGTTATTGAAGATAAATACGTGCATAAGTACTTAAAAGACTGAACTTCTGTGTTGTTTCTGTTTCTGCACGCTTCTAGTAACTCTTTGGTACCCATTTGGGGACTAAAGATGGGCCTTAAAATGCATGCTGCTGCTTTTACACTTAATAGCAACACTGTATTGGCAGGAGCAATGTCTGCAGTTGGAAAATCCGGAAAGTAAATTGTATATTAATAATAAATAAGTAAATAGGAACCTTATTTTGCATTCTCTAACCTTTCATGGTTTTCTCCAGTAGGCAGTTGAAACATATTACAGCAATTTATTCAATAACTGGCTAGTACATATATGCTGTTATGTTATATTGGAAAATCATTTGACACCATCAGCCTGTCAGCCAGATTAGATTTGCAATTGAGTGGTCCTTTTCAGCATTTTTGTATACACAGCATTATTTTAAGCAGTTTTTCTTTATTTTTTTTTTTGTCAAAATAATACAGAAATCACACGTTGAAGAAAATTAACAGCACATCAGATGCTAGCTTACATATGCATGTACATATGTGAATACATACAGGGTTGAAACAGACCCCAGTATTTGGCAGCATTTCATGCCATTGCACGTCAGTAGTTTCCACAAATAGAAATGATAGGCAGTGAAATCACACCAGCCGTACGTATTTCCACATCAGTGCATCTATGTCTCACTATTGAATAAGAGCCTGTGTAATGTTAACTATTTAATTTTTATGTACTTTGTTTGTGCTGCTGCCACACCTGTTAATTTTCAGGATACTGGTTAAGACGGGCAAAGACAGAACTTTAGAGATAAAGGTGCTGCGGCTTTCTCCCGTTACTGAAAGAGCACATCTGTTTCAGCTCATCCTCCTTCAGCAGCAGACAGTTGCCAGTACCAGGGCTGGCTACAGGCATCTGTGAAATTTAAAAAGCCGTGTCTGCGAGGAGCCCATTAAATCTAAAGAGAGCCTCAAAGGAGCTGTCAGTCACTTATTTTAGCATAAATCATAAGGATTTATCACATTATACTTTCAATGAGCTCTCCCCCCCTCACACCTATGTTATTGTGCCATCAGTGAAATGATAGGTCTTGTCTCTAGGTAACAAAGACCCGCTGATGATTCCACTGAGGCTATATTAATGTCATCTGTGTCGCTTTGTCATCTACCTTATCAGCAGGGAATGCAGTTGGAAAACAGACGTAGCAGCCAAAAGCCTATCATTGACTAGGGGGATTTCCACTGAACCAGAGCCACCTGATGCACATAAAACTGAAACTTTTCATTTACCAATCGCTGGACATTTACTGTTTACAGCTGATACAGCTTATTCAACTCACCCCAAGCTACGGAAGGATAAATCTGTCTTTCATCTATGCCTTTTAAAGCTGTGAGTTCTGTGAGACTTTTTTTTTTTTTTTTTTTTTTTTTTTTTGAGGTGTTTAATGCTTGTTTTTCACCATAAATAAACAGAGCTCATTCAAATAAAACAGTACTCTGTACACGTTATTGACAGATTGTGGTTGGTTCAGCTGGTTGGATCTAGCTCGTTGCTTTGGGAGTAAACACAGCTAAAAACATCAAGCAGCAGGTTTGGCAAATAAGACTGTACAGTATGTAAGTGTGGCAGGATACTGCCTGCTAAGTAGCTGAGGACCCTTCAGCCTTGTTGAGGGGTAGTTAGTAAAAATATTCTTCTCATTTTCATATGCATACCTGATTTCAGGTGACTGCCTCAGCAAAGCGTCAGGGGAAGTTACCGCATATATTTATGGAAGTTGCCAAGCAAACTTGCATTAACCAAACATTTTGTATCCTACTTTTTGGGGTGTAAGGGATTATTATTGCACCAGTAGTTACAGCTTTTGCAAGTGCTTCAGAGCTCTGATTAAGAAAGAGAAGCCAAAATGATGCTTTTTCCACCTAGATTCTTCTCTGCTTGCTCAAAAACCCAGGATGCTGCTACCAGACATCAAGCCAACAGCAGTTGGGATGTGAAATTTAGGACAGTTCTGCATGAGTAAGCAAATGCCCAGGTGACCACACTGATAATGTGAGGGTGAGGTTTGCAGATCTGGAACATGCAAATAGTAGATGTCTGTCCTTTTTCTTTGTTCAAGGATTACATGTCAGAGCAAACCATGATTTGAAGTAGAGGAACAACAAGCATAGTTTGTTTTTTTTTTTTTAAATAATGAAAACTGTCAGGCATTAATTTTCAACATGGAAGGATCCTAGACGGGCAGAAGGGAAGTGCCTCTCCCCATAAGGAGGATGGTAGACAGAAAACAGAAAATTCAGAGAAGAAAATTCGTTTAGAGCTGTGGCTGTTGTCGCAGTTCCTTTGCTTAAAAGGATTACAGTGGCATTGATTTAACTGCATTATTTTTTCTAATTTCTTGTTAGATTTTCTCTCATAATTCCTAATATTTTCCATTGTGTTTGTTTCCTATTCATTAATCTGGTCAGTTATTTATTGTTCTCTGTTTTTGCTCATTCTTTGCAAAAACGAACATCTGATTTGTTTTCTAATACGTTGATTTTCTCTTGAGGTTTTTTCTTGCCTAAGGGAATGTAAGAAATATTTATATGTTTTGGAGAGTACGTTATTTGTAAAATATAAATTTTTAATAAGTTGTTGCTTACTAAGAAGCTCAATATTTTCATTTACCTTTAGAGTGGGAGGTACAGATAATTCTGTTACCTGAACTGCCCAGCCTTAGGTATGTTAAGCACACTGTTTTCTCTGAAGTGGAAGTAGAGAAGGCAAGTGAGGAGAAACAACCAGCGCCAATGCTGCCGTTGGCTGTACAAAAGTGGCCATGAGCCCTCCGTGTGTTTGTTAGGGAGCAGGTGGCTTCAGGGTCAGAATTTTCTATGATGCTTCAGTCCTTGTGTGCATCCTCGCACCTGGCTGATCCCAGGAGAAGGAAAAATATGCTTATGGGCTGCTTTTCCAAAGCTAGGGGCTCGTTTGAACTATTTTGCCTTTGTTTTGATGGAAGAGTTGGAACATAGTGCAAAAGGCATACATTTCTTAGTGCATATCTCCCGGGGAAAACAAAACAAAACAAAAAACTAGTGGAATGCCCATCTGCTCTTTGTCCTCCTATCTGTTCATGGATCATCACAGACCAAAATCTAGAAGGATGTACATAGAAGGGATGCTTGTACATAGACAAGCTAGTGTGTACTTTACTGACGTATGTGGTTACATGTGAACAAAAACTTGTTTTCCTGTGTTTTCCATAACTGGAAAAGAGCACCCTGGGTCAGGACCTCTGGTGCACTACCTGTTTTTTGTTGAAAGGTCATCATGTGAAGTCTTGGCATGGTACAGCAATTGCACCTCCCCACAAACAGGAGCTGACCAAGCAGGATGCAGTGACCGCTTCCTTGCAGTCTTGTAGTTGCTTCTTCTCATCGGTGTGATCCCGTGCAGGCCAATGGAAAGAGGTTAAGGGTTGGGTGCAACAAAATCCCGGCCGTGTGGTAGGAAGGAAGCCCAGATGTGGCACCCTGAAAGAAAGAGCAGGTTTGCTTCCACGTGCCCCTGGAAGGAGCCAGCAGGTTTGGCCCCTGCTGCTGTCTGCTCTCCCCTCTCAGCTTCAGTGCAGCCATGTTTCCAGAGCTTCTTTCTACTGCTGAGCTGCACAACCAAGCAGGAGGATGCAGGAGGTAGAAGTCCAGCCTCCTTTTCTCAGTTGGTGTGCTGCCAGCTTGACATTGACTAAAACTCTAGGATGACAGGGTAATATACTCTTGGAGTACCAAAACAATATCTCATAGTTCTGATATGGAAAACATACGCTGTTTAGCTTTTTATTCAGCATTTATGTATAAATTAGGTGCTTTTTCTGCAGTATTAGCCTGTGGGTATATTGATCCACACTGTCAATATCAGGTTATGAAAAAGCAAGAGGGCCAGCTCTTTATTTAAGACGCTTTCTATTGTTGTTTTTTATTTTTTTTTTCTTGTTCTTGGTGTTTTTGTTGTTTTTTTTGCCTTTTTTTTTTTAACATAGGATTTTGGGGGATTTTAGGTTGTTATTTTTGAGCTACAGGTTTTCTGTGACTTAATAGAAACTACTAAGTCCCTTTAAGCTATTGGATGTTTGGCAGCATTGCGGACTAGCATAACAAGAAGATGAAAAATAATTGGAGCAGTTTCATCAAATAGGAGAGTGTTTTGGAAGGGCAGGTGAGAAGCAGAAAAGAAGTATGCTGGGGGAGCAATCAGAGGCTAACCTCAGAAAGAAGAGGTTTCATCAAAATAAAGGGGCTTTGCTGATTCCACTGCCAAAATAGATGTACCCTTTAAAGTTGAAACTTACTGCAGTATTGACGCAGGAACTATTTTTCCCAATTTTGCTGCTCATCTCTTCGCAAACAGCTTGTATCATCAACCCTTGTTAAACTACAACTCACTGCCTTGACAGATGTGCTGGAACACTTTTTTCAAAAAAATAAAAAAAAGAAAAAGAAAAAAAACACACCATATGTTGATAACTATTTTAATAATTTTCAAATTCCTAGTATATTTTTTTAAAAAAATACATAAAACCACAGATATTCATGGCTACCTTTTGAACAGAAGTATCAAGACGTGTTGGCCATCTTCTGGCTTTCTTTGGGTTATGAGAACTCTCTGAAGAAATTACTGTAAAAGTTGTCATCAAAGAGAGTCATTAGCAGTGGTCTTTCTGTTGAAGCTTCTATTGTGAAAAAAAAGTAGCTTTTTCCACATTATGGTGTTTCGTTCTTGTTTTTTTTGTTTTACTTCTGACTGCAACTTGCCAATGGTGTCTTTCAGCATGATTCCATCCAACTCTTGTAGAAATTGTTTCTGCTAGCCTTATGCTAATTCAAGATTTTTAAGTAGGTATCTCTCTTTTCCCTATGCTGTATTTGCAGATACTTGCTTGGATTACGCTATGTTTTACCTACTTACAGCATGTATGTAATTTATTAAGCCTGTAAGATTTACTCAAGGAATTTGAAAATTTAGACCCACAGTTCTGTAGAACAAATGTGATTGGTTTTGGATTAGCACCAAATCCAGGAATATTTACATAATTCTGAGCCTAAACTAGGGTTTATGTAAAATCGTGTAATTAGAAGGCCATTGAAGTCACAGGTAACATTTTGGGGTGGGTTTTTGTTGTCATTTTTAATTCGTGGAATGAAGCTTAGGACTTTCTCTTCAAAAAGAAGTTTTGCTATCCCATGCAGTACAAAGGCAGTGGTGTTTTTCGTGGGATTTCCTTCCAGTTCTGTAGTAGATTTGGGGGTCTTCTTGATTTCAAAGGGGCTGGATTAAAAAGCAGAGATGCACTTACTACTCCCAAGCAAACCAGAGCTTTGCTGGTCAAGTTTCAGAGCTGCTGGTCTTAGCAATATGCCTTATTTTCTTGGAGCTGGGTGCTGGAGCAATGGCTGAGGTGGAGCTGTAGGAAAGCTTGTGTGTTGATGCTAATAATTTTGCAGAGCATTTTGCATCGGTTGCTGAGCTTTGAACTACTCATTTGATCTCAAGCTTTGCAGATGCTAATGCTTTTGTGTGTAGTTTCAAAGCTTACCTGACCTGGAAAGCAGTGTCTGCTTTACTTTAAATTCATTATCCTTGTCACTTAATGAGGCATTCAAATATTAAGAGACGATGACGATGCACAAATTTCTTTTGCATACCTCTCAAAAATTCTAGAAATATTTTGATGCTTTTATGATTACTGCCATGATCATTGCTTTATATATAACATTCAAAGCTCCTAAAATGACAAAGTTTATTTAAAATTATTATAATAATATAATCAGTTGGGGAGTTTTGGTACATTCTGGCTGAAGAAGTTTTTCTGCTGTACGTTCTCCAGTGGTGATATAAAATGTTCAGAGGAGTGCTCAGTGTGAACATCACTAAGGCAAACTCACTGTAATGATAGCCCTGTAAACTGTGCTAAAATCTTCTGCAAAGCTGTCTGCCCCTGGAAGTACACAACTTTCTAAGACTTCTGCCTTGAGGATTGAAATTTCCCTCAAACTTCTCAAAAGCTTGCACTACGATCACCCCAAACCAAGCCACAAATGAAGCTCACAGAAAGGGAGCGTGCAAATAAGAAAGCTGTAGTCTGGTGTAGGAGGTGGGGAAAATTGCTGCCCGAGTACTGAAGCAGCTGGAAATTTTGAAATCTCAGCACAGAAATAGCCCTCAGTGAGATCAGCAGCAGTTAGGTGCCACCCAGAGTCATGTGTGGACTTTGAAAATTGTGGTTGAAGTGCTCGGTGGGTTTTTGCATGACTATTCTACCTAAACTCATGGAAGTCCCAGTCTTGAGCTCACCCGTAAGGTTACCCAGAAAGCCAAGCTGTATGCATGTGTAAGTATAGTGACAGCTGAAGAAAACTGTGGTTCCCATGACGTGCATGACTGGCTGGACTGCAGGGGGAAATACTGGTGAGAAGCACGTGTTGGCCTCCCTCCTCCTGCCCTGAGATGGAGGAGGTGGCCGGGGGTTTCCGTGTTGGCAACACGATGGAGCCCGTGCAGCCTTGGCCAGATGTAACAGGTCATCTGAGCAAGTTACAGACAGTCTCTTTGTACTGAGTAGGAAACCATTTGGATGATTTATATAGAAATTGAAATCAGGAGAGCAATATTAGTTACTAGTGGTCATAGCTTGACAACATTTTAAAGGCTCAAAGATGGAAAGCGTGATTTGGGGTGTGTGTTCACACTTCTTGGCTTAAAACAAAAATTCCCTCCCAACTTTCCGTGCCACATACAATTTTTGCAGTGCAACTTGCAAGATGGGATTTCAAATAAAACATGAGCCTGTTACCACCCTTTTCACAGCTATCAATTTTTCAGTTTTGTTTTTCTTCCCCATCAAAAGTGTTGACATGTTTCCTTTAGTATTTTTCCCCCTTTATAAGGAAAACTTCTGAACGTTTCAACAAGCGTACTGCTTTGTATAGGGTAATGATACTTGAAATATGTTGATATTTGGTGCTCTCCAGCTCTGGTGCTTTCAGTGTTTCTAATGCTAACTACTCTGCCTGTTCCCTGTTCAGTACTGCCTGATGGCTTGGGTTTGTTGGGTGCCAAGCCCCACCTCCCTAATCTGCCTTTCTACTTGCCAAAATTAGTGTTAAGCACATAAGCATGCCTGTTTGGGTTTGACAGCTTGTATCTTTAGTTAAGTAGGTGTTTCTTTGACCAGCTTGTCAAAAAGGAAGTTTAACATCTTCCAGAGTAGAAACCATGTTTTGAGTTGGGTCTTGCCAAAAGAAAAAAGAAAAAAAAAAAAAAGAAAAGATGAATGTGCATTCCCATTCAGTTATTTCACATCTTCAAAGAGCTCAAGTAAGCACTGATGCTTCCAAAGGGTAATTGCTGTCCATTGCGTCAGTGCTTAGAAGATGATAAAGGATTTTTTTTTTTTGTCCTTTGGTGTTAAAATTGCCTGCACTCTAATATTATTCAGGGATGAGAAAATGTTGAAAGAAGGCTGTGATAAAGTGCAAGAAACCTTTCAGCAAGTTCTGTTATGTTGTTTTAAAAGTATTTTGCATTAAATACTTCTGGATATGTCTTTGTGAAGTTAGTTTCAGTCTTTAATAATACTGACGATTCTCCTGTAAGTAATATTCTTAGTCACTGGTGTGTAGATTTTTTCACTATTTAAATAGGGAGAGGTAGGAAATATACTGTTTATATAACCTCTACTAGATAACATCCACAAACACACACTCGCTTGCTCTTAACCATATATGTAAGGTGAAGATATTCAGTGTTTGAATTTTCTCGTGGTGTTTGCCCTGCTTCTGTGTTTTGATGCCCCAAAATAAGGAACAATCATGCCCACCAATCTCAAACAAGGTTTGTCGTATGTGAATTTTGATAACATGAAGTGTTTTTTTTTTCCTTGTTTAATCAGTCTTTTGACCTCCCGAAGTGCATCTCATGTTTTGTGTGTTGTGTGTTTCTGAAAAAGTATCTTTCTGCCAGGCAAAGAAAAGGGAGAGAGAAAAACTAGTTGGAAGTGGAGTCCTATCTGAAGAGTCCAACTTCCATGCAGCAGTATGGGCTGGGGGCTAAGCTGGGAGAAAGCAGCTTTGCAGAAAAGGACCTGGGGGTGCTAGTGGACACCAAACTGAACGTGAGACAGCAGTGTGCCATAGCAGCAGAGAAGGCTGGTAGTGTCTGGGCTGCATTATGTGGAGTGCCACCAGCAGGTCAGGGAGGTAGGTGATGCTTCTCCTCTACTCGGTGCTGGGGAGGCCACATCTGAAGTGCTGGGTCCAGTCCTGGAGATCTTCAACAGCTACCTGAAGGTGGGCCTGGGCAGTCTGCTGTGGGTATACCTTAGTGAGCAGGGGATGCACCAGATGGCCTCCAGAGGGCCCTGACAACCTTAACTGTTCTGTGAACTCTCTTAATTTTCTTTCTAAATAGTACTTGTAATTAAATGAAAATTAGTTTTCAATATTAAAGTCGCCACAAAGCATTGTCAGCATTACCAAACAGTTGGGACAGGAAGCCAACTCCCAGCTCATTCAAAGCTGGACAGTTTTTGCTGATACCTTTTGCATTGCACCAACACCCAGCTGTCATTCAAATACTGCTTTGTCAATAGAATAAAACTCTGTTATTAAAAGGCAATTTTCTGATCTCAAGAACATGCAATTACTGTCTTTGTGAAGTACTGACATTTCCTGGCTGGTACCTAAATGGGTGCTCAAGAAGACCTGTGTATGGCTATGTACCCATTAGGAAATGGAGGCGAAGGCAGAAAGAAAAATGCGCCTGTGGCTACTTCAGAGCTGGTAACAAGCAAAGTAATAAAATCTGTATTTCATTAGGCAAATCTTTTTAGCCTCCCACACTGTATTACATACGAGCGAACCTGGGCTACCTCAAAATAAGCTGGGAGGGCCGAAATCTCAAGTGAAGATTTGGAGTGACAAATTTAACTGGCAGTTTCTGAAGTGGGCACTAAATGAACAGAATAGCTCTTTGCTTTGGACACTTCCATTCTGGAAGACATGAATTGACCTCCTCTGTCTATGAGCATGCCAATAGCACAGGCACCGGTGTCCTGCTGTCCTCTGAGACCTTGCTCCCGAGGAGGCGTAATGGGAAGCATCATTGCTGAACCTTTCAGGAGCAGGAGCATCAGTAGTAAAAAAATCAGATGCAGAAGGAAAAGGTAGGATGTCTTTGCGCATATAAAGCATCAGTTAAACTGGTGGACTCTGGGCTGTTGAGGGAGGCTCAGTTTCCCAAGTGTCCTTTGCTTTACTGAGTGGAATTAAGCTGCACTTGGAGGCAGCCGAGCCTGCGGGTGAAGGTGCATTTTGGGCAGTATGTCTGCTACTCATATTTTTGGATACAAGTTCATGGTCTCTGGTGAATCTTGTGTCAAAAGGGTCTTTGAACAGCCTTTGGTCTGTCTTACATTTGCCTATAAATGTTACTTTTAAGCACTTCAAAAAAGGGTTTCTGCAAGACGAGCATCCGATATTTCAAATGGAAGAAAGGTGGAAAACACAGCAACTTCCCACACACCTCCTACAGCTTTTGTTGTTACCTTGGAAAAAAACATCAGTTTTCCTGATTTTTAGATATTTGCCTTCTAATCATTCCTCTTATATAACCCCACTGATTTAAAAAATAATAATTAGTCTAAATTATGACCTGCATCATGCACTCTTGTTGAAGATCTGAAAGAAAACAGTAATAGCCCCTCCTCTGCCTCTAAGCCTCTGATCAACTAGTCAGATTTTGGGTTTTGTCACCCAAGTCTGCGGGTAGTAACTGCTCGGTTCTTCCCTTGGGGAACACATGCCGAGAGGGGGACAAAGAAGGATGCCAGTTAGCACTGCCACGGGGACGTGGAAAGTGCCATAATTAATAGCATCAGCAGCAAATGTCATCTCAATTTAGCAGCATCCTGCTGGGATCTTTCTCTGACTTGAAATACCTCCTGATGCTGCGGCTTTCTTCCCGTGTCCGAACCGATGCAGAAAGGTTTAATCTGGCTCCGAGTGGAGTTTCCTCAGCACTGGGTCAAAGAGGGGGAAATGAGTTAGGAGGTACCTCAGCCTCCTCAGACCTGGATGTAGGGAACTGGAAGGTGAGCTGGGTTAACTCGGGGTACAGCTATAGCCCATAGCTAGTTCAGCAGAGCTTCTTCCCCCAGCACTTGTGGGAAGAGATCCTGCCTCTGCACGAGTGTTGTTGTTAATGATACTGCCTCAGTTTTAGAAGACAATATCTGAAAATCATGTAGGGGAGCAGGTTAAAGCCTTAATTAGCCGTAGAAAGCTGTATCAGAAATGCACCAGGGCAGGGAATGATGTTTGGTAACTTCTTGCTGCGTTATTCCCTGTAATTGCCTTCGCTCCCTCCTGCAGTTAATGAGATATGAAGGCCTTGACCTTGACCCGGGGTGGTGTTAGGGCATGGAACAATTTGTTATGTATTTGTAGTCTCTCTTTCATTTTCTCTGTCTTCAAATGAGCTGGAATCTATGTCCAAAAAAAAAAAAAAAAAAAAAAAAAAAAAAAAAAAAAGTAAATAAATAAATAAAATAATAATAAAAAAGGCATTATTCTGTAGTTAAAGCTGTTATTTTCTTCTACTTTCCTCTCCATCCCACCGTTTTACAAATGCATATAATAGCTATGAAGAGGAATTTCTACATTTGTTGAGGTTTTTTGTTTGTTTGTTTTGTAATGTATTGGTTTGCAAAGTTGTTTTGCAGAGGTTACTGCAGTTCCTGCTGTGAAAGTTTGCGGTTGTTCAACTTGTTTGCACTCCTTAAACGTCCTAGATTTCTCCCTACAGAAGAGGAAGGAGAAAATTTTACTGCAGGACCTTTTGTGTTTTTCTAAAGACTGTTTCTCTGCATGTAAAGTAAAACCTATTTTTTTTTTCCATTCTGTGTTAAATTCCTAGAAAACGGTATGGTTTAGCTTAGGCAGAATTTATATCAACAAGACATGATTTTACAGGGTTTTGTCCATTTGAAGGAATGCATTTCAGATGAAAGAATCCTTCAGGATCAGAGGCCAGGCTTTCCATTTATCAGGCCGTTCATTGATTACCTGCTCTGAATGCTGCAAACGTAAATCCTTTCCAGAAACAGTTTCATTCACATTCCTGGGGCTGTTTGTCAAGTATTTGGTGGCGTATGCTTGTTCCCTTAGCAACTCGCAGGGGTTAAACGACTGCCTAGGAGAGAACAGCAGCGAGCAGCCTCGCAGATCCCACAGGGTTATTTTGTTTTTCCCTAATTACGGAGCCTATCTGCTAGCAGAAAGAGCGGCTTCTGGTTTTCCGCGTGATGCAAAGTGCTGTTATGGAATGCCAAGTTACCGGTGCCTGGAATTTGAATGAGTACTAACCTGGTTACCAGTGGAATAAAGATTTGCAGGTCTCTTGTAATTTTATGCCCGTGGGAGAGAGGAACCCAGAAGGACTGTTCTCCAGCTCTAGCTGAAATGAACATTAGGATTCAGCTGGCAAAGCCTGAGTTGTGTGGTCCCCCTCCTGAAGAGCAGAACGAGGATGAATGCAAGGGAGGGGGGGTCATGGGGAGAAAATATTCCTGTTTTGAATTTTACTTCTGTTTGTAGTTTGATTTCATAAAACGTCGGCCCTATTTCATTAAAATTAAAGTTAGCTGCTCTCTCCAAAAATTTCTGCTTTGCTTGTAGAGCGTGCACTTATTCAGCGCCATCTAGTGGACCAACTGCTATTGTAAGTTAGAGAGCAAACCACGGCAAATTAGAGCATGCAGTCCTTATAATGCCAATAATGTACCCAAAGCATGTTTGTGACCAAGTATATAACAGAGTCAGAAAAAGATTAGCAGTTGTTTAGTTGATACGGCTTGCTATGATGAAAAGAAATTTTATGGTACATGCCAGCGCTGTTGCCTCTTACCTATTGAATTCCACTAGTCCATCAAGCTCCAGCTTGCTTGCCTGCTTCTCTGCTCCACCATACTGTGTTGTCTAGGCCATAAGCTTCTCTAAGGAAGGATTTAGGAATAGCATTCCTCTGTGTAGTGCCACAGAAAATAGAGAAGAGCCTAATTGGCACAGTGATGCAAATGACGAGTATTGGCTGGTGCTAACTGCGAGCTCAGAAGTCCTCACCTGAGGAAAAATGTCCTGGAGTCTGTCTAATTCAAGTTGCGGGCAAGGAGTTCAAGGTTTGGATCTTTGAAAATAACTTATGGAAAAGCAATTCCCCAGGGAAAGTCTCCTTACAGAGTATGTGTGCAAGAGAACTGTCAGGTCATCCCAGTGGCTGCTTCAAGACTCGTGGAAAGATGAAGGGGCTCTGGCTCAGGTCTTTGGGGGCACCTGGGAACAGGTTTGCTCAGCCCGTTCTCCAGCATGAGCAAGAAGGGCTGAATCACCAGAAAAATGTGTGCCTGCAAGAAGGATGGGGTGCTGCTGCAGCCGTGGCCACATCACTAGCATCCTACTACTCTCTCTTAGAGAACGTTTCCCTGGCAGCAAGCTTTCAGCTGCAAATGAAGGCAGAGCACGGAGAGGGTCCTGACTCTGTGGGCAGAAGACCCTGGCCAAAGCCGCAGACGTGTGGGCAAGAGCTGGCAGCCGCCATGCCTGCTCCGTGGCGCCGAGCGAGCACCGGAGGCCCCAAACCTCCCAGCAGTGAGCTGATGGGGCTGCGGTGTAAGGAGCACTGGGCTTCCCCGAGAGCAGGGGTGGCTGCTAAAAATAGGAGCCAAGAAATGTTGCACAGGGCAATCCTGGCAAATGCACCAGGTTTTAACATCTTCTGCTTGAAACTCCCTTGCATTTTAACAGCTCTTCACTTAAGGGCCTGTTGGTTTTGTTCAGTTCGCATGTTTTGGACAATGAAAATAAGTGGGTCACTTTATACCCTGCGAATCGTATGCATTAGCACAATAACACTGTGCTGAGGTTTCTAAAAAGCTGTTTTTAAATAATTCATAGAACCATTTCACTTCAGTTTTTCAAAACGTCAGTGTACAGACTAGTTTGTTTCCTAGGTTTAACAGGATGTAGCACTCAAATAACACTCTCGTTTTCTTCCTTTCTTTTCTAAGTTTATAATGTAGTGCAGCGATCACAGTAAGGCTTGTCGGCTGACCTCATCACAGCAGAGCATTGCAGCCTAACCCCTCCAGGCAGGAGTTTTCATACCAATTTTTCATACAATAAATGTTTGGGGGTTTTCCTTCTCCAGCTTTGAGTTTGTAATGATAGCTGTGAATACCGAATGCAGTGTGCGTGGTCATCCAGTGGAGCAGGTGAAACCCTGTCTGAAAATTCATGTGGCTCCTCCTGACAGCAGCAGGAAATGTGGGTCCAAGAAGGGCGTAATGTTTAAGTAAACTCATTTATTTGCAGGGATCCTGCTTTGTTAGAGGTTTTGGGATAAACCCGATGTGCTAGAAAACAACCATTTTCAAAGAACGTGGCTTTTTTTTTTTTTTTTTTTTTTTTATTATGCACCAAATGTTAGCATATTGGAATTCGAGAAAACGCTTTAATTATTTCCTCTCTTTTTCTGTTTCTCCTCTAGCTCTGGGATTGTATACAGTAAATGCAATATATGGAGACACTATTACCATGCCTTGTCGTCTAGAAGTACCAGATGGTCTTATGTTTGGAAAATGGAAATATGTAAGTACAGCTTACCTTTTTGTTCATTAGAGCTGATATGAGATGTGCGCTTTTTGTGCATGAGGCTACAGGATTCCAGTTGATAGGATTTCTGCCTCATATACAAAGGTATTTATTTCTGTGTGAAAGACTGCTAGATTCCCATCTGTATAACCTCTGCCAAGTATAGATGAGAGGTTTGAGGAATTAATCTCATTGTTCAAGAGAAATAATTGTCGGGGAGTCCTCTGCCAACCTGTGTTAGAAATCTGGCATGTTACCCAGCAGCATCTCACTGGCTTGACAGAGCCACCGCTGTATGTTTGAATGCTTTTGAAGCAGGCTGCCTGAGGCAGGGCCTGCCTCATCCCCAGGAAAATGCTGTCCCCGTGCTTGGTTGATGTGATAGTTGCCGGCTCAGCACCGTTTCATGACTGAGTGTATTTTATGCACAGCGAGGAGTGTGGAGCTGCAGTGGTCTCACCCTGCCTGTTTTCCCTGCTTCTGCAAAGCTGATCTAAATCTCCTTGTGTGCTCCAAACCAAAATGCTGCCAGCAAAAAGTGATTTCAACTCTGACAGTGGATTTAAAATTATTTAGTTTTCTCTATTTTAATGGCATCCACCAGTCTATTTTAAAGTAGAAGGATCTGCCTCTGTTGTTACTGCACCATCCACCTACCTCTTTTCCGTGTACCTTGAGGTTTGCAGCTTTTACAGACCTCGTGCACTTGAGAATTCCTGCTGTGCAAATATGTTTTGGGATTCCAACTCAGAAGTCTGTGGAGAATGATTCCCTCAAAGGGACAGTAAAATTGTTTCATGTAACTATTGAGAAGATGCAGGGCCTGCATTTTGCAGCATAATTTTTTTTTTCTCTTGGGAAGACACAAGTCCACCTCTATGATGCAGGGCTGCTTAAGAAAAGGAAATTCATCATCTCTTTCTGGTGCATTTGGGTTGCTTGTCTCAGACAAGTGATGAGTACCAGTCAGCAAAAGGAGGCATTACAGCTTGGCCTAAGTGTGTGGACACGTCACGGGTACCATCTGCTGCTGATGGGAAGGGACACAAACCTGACGTGAAAAAAAGCAGCTGCAATTTGTATGAAATTGTTGACATAGTCAACATATAACCAAGTGAAACTGATACCAGCTCTCCCAGGGCAGCTTCCAGCTAGTAACACTTGTTTTTTGGGCGGGGAGGGTTGGTTGGTTTGTGGGATTGGGTTTTTTCAGCAGGGCGATTATTTCATCAAAAGAAAGAGGAATCCCATTTGGGCTTGAAGAGTTAAGAGCTCGTTTGTGCTTGACAGCCAACTTCTTGTGTATAAAGCTAAGGCGATGCCTTCTTTCCTGTGTGACAGACACCTGGAATAATCCAATGCTTGAAAGTGAGAAAGGGAAAAAGACTATAAGGGAATTCGAGCTTCACATTAACTGTTGTCTCCTGCTCCCAGCCCTGGCTCTGACACCACTCATCTCCTGTCACAGCATCGTCATGCTTTTGTGAGCTCTGCAGTCAAGCTGAGATATTGTGCTGGGAGCGCTGCTACTATCAGTGCTGCAAGGTGCAAAGGATAAAAGGGAACTAAAACCTTTCCTAGCCCTCAGCACGGTACTGAACATAGAGTTGGATTCAACCTTTCTCCTTGCTGTATTTAGAGGGGACCATTGTCTTGTCCCTTCTCTGTGCAGGGGGGAAATTGAAGCCCGCACCACTCATCTTGTAACTTGGTCTCTCATGAAAATAAAATACTGATACAGTAGGTTTGTGCAACACTCTCAATTCTATATTCCTTTGTAGGATGGCAGCTGCATACTGATTGATATAAGGAGGATGTCTACAAAATTATTTTTTGAGATTATCCTGAGGGGCATAAATAAAAATATTTGATTGTATGTACATTCCCATGCCACAAGCTCTTGGGCCTTTTAAAAACAAAAAAGGGGAAAAAAAAAAAAAAAAAAAGAGAGAGAAAGCTAGAACCTAATTTAGAATAAAATAGGCAGTTATGCCTGATTAAATCCTGCATTTGGAATGAAGTCTGAATATCCCAGACAAACAATATGAATATGTAAAACAATCACAAAAAAAAGGGAAACTGAAGCTTTTGAGCTTAGCTCATAAAGGCTTCTATTTCAAATGACTTTTTCATACACACAGAGTCAGGTGGCGCCAGAAACACCACCCTTGATCTCAGAAAGCCCTGTGTTGTGCTGCAGTTTGAGTCAAAGGACGGAAATTACTTCTGCTGATGATATTCTCAACATGTACAACAGCAGCCTTAGACTAGCTCTCATATAACACTGGATTTCTTGCTTGTGTAGCAGAAGTTAATCAGCAAAAAGTAATGTCATGTATTTCAAAGATTTTTTAAATTATGGCTTTGTACCAATTGCAGATCTTCAGGAACTTCTAAAATTAATCCGAGTGTTCATGCAAAATAGAGGTGTTTATCCTTTTATTATAGGAAATGCCAAATGGATCTCCAGTATTTATTGCCTTCAGATCATCCACAAAAAAAAATGTACAGTATGATGATGTACCAGACTACAAAAACAGGTTGAGTCTCTCAGAAAACTATACATTATCCATCAGGAATGCAAGAATCAGTGATGAAAAGAGATTTGTATGTATGCTAGTAACAGAAGACGATGTTTCCGAAGAACCAACGATAGTCAAAGTCTTCAGTAAGTAAATCTCCTTGTTACTACTGTTAACTTTCATCAGTATCTGAATCATAAATTACGAAAACTTTTATTTAAGGGAAAGATTAAAGCCAAGAAAGTAAGCTTTGCTGAGTACATTACTAAGACTAGCAAATTTCTGCAGCTTTCAAAATGTAATCTACTGGTAGCATTTACGTAACGGGACTGCCTGCACTTACAGTTTATTCATGATAAGTGCTGGCTCAAAGAGAATTTTAGACTTTGATAATGACTCACTTATGTGATGTCATTTGGCCTTGGAAATGAAAAATGTAAAATTAGCACTGATTATTTTTCATTTGTTCTCTAAGCAAATTTTTATGCAGGAGAGAAGCATTAACCATGTGTGGTCTAAAGGATTAGGTCAGTGTAGAGGTTTAAAGCGACTCCGAGCAGCCAGTATGCAGTGGTGTGACCTTTGAGTAAGCAAGGAGCAGGAAAACCAGCTGCTAGCCCCAAAGGCTTACTTTATTCCCAGTTGAGCTACCAGGAGGAATACCAGGCTGCAGTTCTCTTTTAGAGCAAGAAAGCGCTTCAAAGTGTATTCTGGGGCAGCCACAGAATTGGATCTGTAGGTGTTGAGGACACAGCAACAACATGTTATGGGGAACTTAGAACTAGATGTGGTCTGGTCCCGTGCACTGTTGGTGGGAAGCATTAAGGGAATTTCTGAAGCGTGTGTTCTGGTTTCGTGGCACCCAAAGGAACCCAGGTTGCATGCGGTGAGGCCGATCTGCAGCGAGAACCGGGGCAGTCCTGCTCTGGTCAGACATGAGCATTGGCAAACCTGATTCAGAGCTGAAACGTTCCCTCAAAAGCTGAACCGCCCAGTGGAAGGGCATTGGTTGCTCCTTTTTAGGGATGTAGGCCAGTTGAAGCTAAGGTTAGCATTTGTACATGCTGCAGTTTCAAACAGACCACGCCTTTGGCTTAAAAAACAAGAATATATTTTAGAAGGGAAACCCTTCTGGGAGAAGGTGTCAGGGAGGCTGCGGTGTTGTCTTGGCAGAAGTTCGTCAATGGCATAAATGAGTTTGAAGGTAGATTAGGAGTCAACAATAATTCCCTTTCCCCTGTTTCACTTTGCATTTGACTGTAAGAACAAGTGAATTAACGGCGACAGGGACAAGCGCGCTCAGTGCACGCGTAGTAAACTCAGTGCTTCAAAGGAAACGATAAAGAATTATCATGTTTACTTATCGCACAGCAGTAAATATGGAGATGAGACAGTGGTATATGGTGAACTAAATACTAACGGCTTGAATTACTGTGTACTGTACTAAATATTAACACAATGCTAACTCAGCCATGGAGCACAGCTTGTATATTTTATAGTATGCATTAATACTAATAGAGAAAGCTTCTATTTACTGAGGAAAACAGGAGTAGAGGATGGCATGTACGTAATGTGGTTGACATGGCATGGCAAGAAAGAGTTACCTTTACAGTTTTTCATTTTGAATTCACAACTTTATTTAGGGCTCTCATAACATATTTGTGTGTTTAACTTCCTTGAGGCTGGTTGGGGGCTTTTCAGTTTTTGCTCTTGCTTGTTTTAATTACGAAAGAGTTAAGAGTAGCCTGCAAGCTTC
This sequence comes from Aythya marila, assembly GCF_965140915.1. NCBI lineage: Eukaryota > Metazoa > Chordata > Aves > Anseriformes > Anatidae > Aythya > Aythya marila. The sequence continues at coordinate 115,907,291 of NC_139042.1, read as the reverse complement.
ATTTATTCAGTGGTACTTCTAAGTGGTGTTTCATTTCTTCAGTGGAGTTTCTAAGCTCCTTGAACCACAGATACAGAGTTAAGCTACCATAGTGCAAACCCTCATAAACCAAAAGCCTTGTGTATCTGAAACTCAGCTGTGTCCCAGAAGGCTTGACTGAAGCTGGGTTTCACTGGAGCTTGTCACACCCTCAGCTGTTGCTACCTGATTAGCTCAGGGCTAACAAGCCAAAACGGCTCATTGCACAGATCCCACCTGCTAGTCACACTCACTGGACTATTCAAACAAGGTCTACCAGCTTTCCAGATGGATCCCGTCAGCTTCTTTCTCTGGAATTAAATGGACACAGTTCCCAAAGCAGAGCAGCCCCGCAGACACTAGCTGCTGTCCTGCAGCACCGATATTTGGCTGGCGCAGGCAGTGAGCTGCCTATCATTGTACCTGTGCAGGGTTGCAGAGTGCTCTGGTGAGCTCTTCAGCTGAGAAATGATCTGTGTGCCGAAGCTGTAAACCTCCCGAAGTGTCTTCTGCTGCTGCTAAGCTTAAAATTTCATCTTGCTGTAGAAAGTAAAAGCCGAGTAAGTCTTTTATAGTGAATTATCTTCACACGTGTGCTGCGGCTCCTGGGATTTGGCAGCAGGCGTCTCCTTTCGGCGGCTGCTCTGCGAGCACAGGTGGAGCCTCTCAGCCCCAGCTTCTGCTCTTGGACCAGGGCAGCAGCGTAGCAAAAGGTGCAGAACCGGTGGGGCTCCGACTGACTCCCTTTGGGCAAAGGATGCAGGCGGAGTATGAAGCACAGCAGAGGTCTTCCTGAATGGCCACAGAGAGCAGTCCTGGGGGAAAAGAGAGATGACAGGAGGGAAAGCTGGGGGAAGGCTGTGTGGTTTGATTTGATCAGCTGGTGACTGTGACAGGAAACCAACTATTCCTGGTTATAGGACCAGAAAATCTAAACCAGAAGGCCTGTCACTGGTCTTGTAAAAACTAATTTGCTTGAATTGACATGAAAATGCTTTGTCCTTGTCAGGTTCTTACAAAAATAGGTTAACCATTTTCCTTCATAACTCACAAAAGAAATAATCATGCACATGGCTTTTAAAAATACATCTCACTCTGTTAGCCCTTTGAAGACATTGTGATGGGTTTGGTGCATAGCTTCCACTGTTTCTTTTGTTTGTTTTTTGTTTTCTTATTTTTTATTTTTTTTTGCCACAAGCAAGTTCTTTGAGAATGTCAGATAAATAGCTTCTTTATTGCCTTTCATTTCCTTTTTGAGCGTTTCTTCCTGTTCCATTTTGGCTTAGTCTTCCAAGCGAAGAGTATCTGTGCATTTGTGTACACACACACACATACACATGCACACCAAGCAAGTGAAGTCTTGGGGAAACACGTAGACGTGCAGTCTCTGCCACAGCAGGAGCAGTCCACCTGCAGATGAGTAACTTCACCGGGGTGTTGAAATTCTGGCAAGCTGGCATGGAGTTCACTGGGGATGGGAATGCTGGCAGTACTTCAAAGGGAGCTTGATTTGAGGAAAAAGATTCTGTAAGCTGGTGTGGTTAAGGATGTGTCAGTCTGTAAAAGTATATAATGCGTATGCTTATTTAAGCAATACAGAGTGCAAAGGTTTCTTTGACTGTACAAACATTGATTTATTTTTCCCCTTCACTCCTCCCCACTTTTTTTTAGAAACTGTGGGAAAAACTGTCTCTTCTGGAGATAAGAATTTGCATTCCGGGCTTTAGGCCAAACTATTTTAACAGACAACTTATATAGTCTCTAGAAAGTGCTTTTTTATGATGGAAATGCTGATAGATCCTCCACTTTGGCAAGCTAAGAGGTCCATCTACCATTAAAAAAACTTAATAAGAAGACACATTGGCACTGAAGAAAAAGTTTATTTTTTTTAAGAGAGTCATAAGCAACTCAGAATTAGTTAAAGTAATTACACCTCCTTCAGTCGTCTGAATTTCCTAAATGTAACAATACCCACTAGGAAAAATAAACATTAGAAGAATGATCCAGTTGAATTTGTTCCTTTATAAAGTGGCAGCTCAGCTACAGTAATATCCATAGCAAAGCTGCTTTAATGTTGCTGTGTTTTTTGTACCATTGGTTCCTTCTCCAGCATGTGTGTCACATAAATCAGATACAACAGAGCAGGTTTGCTCCTCCCAGGTACTGAACACTCTGCCTCGCTAAAATTTATATTATCAGGAAGCATGGAATTCATTATGGAAAGTATGACACATTTTAAGGTAGTGTTTTTTCCTCCTCTCCAGTCCATTTGCTGATATTGGGGTAGAAGTATCTCTTTTTTTTTTTTTAATGGCAAAATATAGTCAAGACTATAGCAGCACAGGTTGTTCTAGTTAGTCTTAAAGTTCACGCATCTTCTGGTAATGTTTGCTTTTTTGAAAAACTGTTTGTTCTTCTGACATTAGTGCTTTTATCCTATTTATGTTTTAGAACAACCTTCTCAACCAGAAATCTTGCATCAAGCAGACTTCTTAGAAACAGAGAAGCTAAAAATGGTAAGAGCAGCATTATCCCTCAAAGTTATGTGTCTGAAGGCTGCCCAAAGTTCCTTTGCAGTTGAGATGGAGAGAGGTGATGGACTGAGGCTAAGAGAGGCTGCATGTGCATTTGTGCCTGTGGGAGATCGCATTGTGTAGCCAGACTGAGCACAGAGTGGTTCCCTCAGCAATACCCTAATAGCCCTGCAAGCAGGGTCCACTGTGATCTTAGACTCACCACCGAATGCTCTTCTGTATTGTACCTAAACATTGATGGGTTTTGTCCTATTTAAATATATATGTTTTGGGGGTTAAGCATTTGAACTGTCTAGAAGTTTTTAGCCTAAGTGAAAACAGATCTATTAAAACAGTGGAGAAGACTGGCTACTAATTCCTGTCTGTTTTGCAGCTTGGAGAGTGCATTGCAAGAGACAGTTATCCCGAAGGCAACATTACGTGGTACAAAAATGGGAGAGTTTTGCAACCTGTGGAAGAAGGTACATTTCACTAATGGACACTGTTCCCATAAGCTCCCAGTTTATGGGAAATGCTCTATTTTAGTCTAAACTACTGTTCCTTTGAGGAAAATGACTTATTCAGAAACATGACACTGGAAAGAAGCTTCTCGGGTGCCTTTCAGAGCACCCAAGCTATGCCATATAATCTCTCTGTGTCAAGTTCCAGCTTAAAAAACACTGTGGGGACAAAGGTTGCCTTCGTTAATGCTGTTGCCAAACCATTCTTGAACCTACGTAGCTGGTAGAAACTGATCTAATTTTCGGCTTTGTATACAGTATTAATTGTCTCAATTTTATACCTGTCCAATACTGTGTTTGGACATAGTCATAGTCTCCTTATGCAGGTATTTATTCTCAGGATATTTAGAAAGAACACTTTTTTTTTTTTTCTTTTCTTCCTTTTTTGCCTTTCAACTTTGATTTTGATAGGCTGATCAGGCCAATATTTTAGCTTCCTTAAAACAGGGAATGCTCACAACGCTAAGTTTTAAATGTGATCTTAAAATTGCTTTTTCCAGCATTTCTGAGGCCTTCTTAGTAAGCTGAGATTTGTATTACAAATAATTGAAAACTAGTTTTTTGTTTTGATTTAAAAATGTACAGTATGTTAGGAATATGTTGCTGCTAAAATGTTCCTAGTAAATATCAGTGGCGATACTGAAGGAAAACTCTTTGTGTAGTCTGTTGGGTAATTTGTCATGTTGCTTGTGTGTTTGCAGCCTGATAACTATAAATAGAGAAAAGGCAAGCAAGATGTATCTGCAGTAGGAAGTATGAGTGAAACAATATTTCCTTTTCAGTTGTGGTCATAAATTTGCAAAAGACTGTGGACAAATCAACTGGACTCTTCACCATGACATCATCTCTTCAGTACATGCCAACAAAGGAAGATGCAAACGCTAAATTTACTTGTAGCGTGACATATTTGGGACCATCTGGCCAGAAAACGATACAGTCTGATCCAGTTGTCTTCGATGTTCACTGTAAGTTATTAAAAAGCATCTATTGCTCTGTGAAGTCTTCCTCGGGGGAAAAAAAAAATTATATATATATATATATATATATAAAAATCTGAGACAGTTTACAACATTACAGACATTGCTATTTGACTATCAAGGTGATGTTTTCAAAGCTGGTTTGAAGGTCTGAGTATAATGGCTATATGATTTTCATTTATCTTAAGATGTACCTGAGTTTTCTTTCTCTTTAATAGTAGAATACTAAATATTAAGACTGGATTGGCAAGAGGAAAGTGATAACCTCAAACATGTACTGCAAAATGTTTTTTTCAGAACTTCAGTGAAGATAGAGGGTGATTAGAATGATCTGCGTCCTCTGAAATAGGCAATTAATACAATTAATACACCATATAATTTTCAATGCACTGAAATGCACTCCTTTGTTTTTGCAAAGGAGAGTCAGCACCAAGCAGCTAATGCAGGTAGACTACCTTGCACAAAACGTAGTAGCTTCTCTACAGCTGTAAGACGCTGATATTTACATTTAAAATGTGGCATTTGGGTACTGGTAGACTTCTAATTTTAAAGTAGAGAATGTGTGTGAATAATTACTTCCAGCTGGGCTAAGTCCCAAAGCAACTTCCTTACTGTGTTATTGGAGATCGTAATTCTCCTTTGAATAAAGAAAGCAAACAGTTGGCAAGGAAAGGTCAGAGAAGGTGCTAGCAGTGTGGAAGGGTAGAAGAGACATTTCAGGGTCTTGTAAAGCGACACTTCTGAAGGACTGTAGAAGGCAGCATGCTGTAAAAAAGTGAATTGAAACAAGGATAAGCAAGATATCCAGTCAAGTGTTGTTTCTTTGTGCACTTTAGGTAATACCTCAGCTTATAAAGTCCCCATTTGAAGAACAATGAGGTCAAAGTGTATGGTCCAGATGTGCAATAGGACCTTAGCATACATTGTCTAACAACCTAGGACCTTAGCAAACATTGTTTAACAGCCCTGGAATCCAGTTGAATACGAAGAAAATGAGTACTGCACGCGTGATTTCTGCAGCCAGGAGGTGTGCTCCACTGGCTTGAAAACAAAAGTCCTGGACTTGAAGTGGCAAGGTATTTTCTACCTTGCCTTCCAAGAATACTGTTGGCTTTAGAGTAAAAGGTTGCCCAATTTCCTTTTTGCATATCTTCATTTGCAGTAACTTCAATTCCATACTCTGCTCAAATGCATCTCCAAAAGAATTTCTGAAACTTTTTATTAACAGGCATCCAGAACTTCAACAGATGGATTTCTTGACGGATGTTACTTGAGGATAATGATGTCTGATTTGGTTTTGTTTTTAAATTTGTTTCAGTGTTCCTAATTAGTTTCTTTCTCAATAAATGTGATTTTTTTTAATCTTTCAAATGTAATGAAGATGAAAAAAAAAAAAAAAGCCAGACTCCCACCTCTAAGAAATGGAAGTATGTCTTTCAGCCTTTACTTTTTTTTTTTTTTTTTCAGATTGGCTGTTAAATTATCACGTTTCGTGTCTCTGAAACAAGTTGCAAAAATCAAAAAATAGACCTGCTGTTCATAATGATATCCAGTGAGATTGCTTGCAACTTAACCTGTTCATCACAAGGAAATGGGGCAAGCACACCTAATGCCTATACAAGATTTTCTTTTTTGAAGACATACCTGTTTAGTTAGAATTTAAGAAATGTTTTACTGTTTGTATTAGCTCAGGGTTAGTGCCATCTCCAGTTAGTGACATGTCTCAAGTGTTGAATAGCCAGCTGACCCCCTGGAAGCAGCCAGTCACTGTAACAGTGCGAGAAGAAAAGTGAATGAGCTCCTGCAGAATTTGGTGCTAGCTAAAGAAAGGTAACCCAGCCAGCAGTAAACAGTGCTTAACCATGAGCTCTGGTTTGCAGCTGTAGCCAGCAAGCTACAGAGAATAGCATGAGTAATACAAGAGAACTGGCACTGGCCAGTTAAATCATGTCTGATTGTATCTGAATTATCTAGTTTCTGGGTACGTTCGGTTCTGCTCAGAGTTAATCAATGTAAAAAGATAATGTTAGTCAGGCAAACTTTCCAATCATGCTCTCTTGTTAAGTGTCTGTCTTGCTATAAATGAACTTTCCATAAGAGATTAGAGTTAAAGGGGATTTTCACTCATGCTGCTTCCAGCAGCTATGTTTTTGTTAAAATTTCACTGAATGATGTCAGTTGTGGGTATGGTGGGTCTGGGACAGAGGCGTTCATTCACTCAATACCCTTCATTCACTTAATTCACCCTTTGGTGCCTGCTTCCAGAATTTTGCTCTTGCAGAAAGCAGATACAAAACCTCTGGTTTATAGAAGCACAAGGTGACATGGACCAAGCCAGGGATATATGCAAGACGTGCCTTCACCAAGCCACTCCTGCTCACTAATGAAGGCAGGGAAGCATGTTGCCGAGTGCTGCTTAGCATGAGTATTGCACTGAACATTGTCACTGCATTGCCTTCCTCACAAGGGTGACCTGTTCGCCTTAGAGAACAATTTAATTAGTCTTCTGGTATTTACTTCTGTAGATTTTTTTTTATTATTTTTCTTTTACAGTTTAGAGAATGAGATTAAAACTTTGCTCCCAGCTGATGGCAGTGCACAGAAGGGTAAGATTTGCCTAGAGGAAAGACCGGTGGTTTGCAGGAGTGTCACTCTTATTTAACTGTGTCCACTTTTAATCCAGTTCTGCTTGTTGCTGTAGGGAAAAAAGTTCCAAATTAAAAGTCCTGAAGGTCTTCCTCAGTATAATTCTTCCCTTTTTATTCCCAAAACAAAGTCTAAGCAACTCCAGGGTGTATCTAGCTATACTTTACAATAACTTTCTCATATTAGGTCCCCTGTACATAAACTTGACAGAGGGGAAGACAAGTTCTGCAGCAGGCTAGCTCTGTTGAGCCAGCCCTCAAAACTGGGTTTTTGGCCAGAAGCTGCCAAGAGGTGTGCATGTGATTCATGGCCAGCTACTGTTGTGTATTGCACCACCAGCAGTGCTGGACTTCCCTTCCCTCGGTGGGCAAAGTTGTGCTTCAGCACTGAAGGTATTGAGGACAACGTTTGGATGTGGAAGGGGAGCCAAGGGCATTGCATCTGAAGGAGGGAGGATGTGGCCTTTTGAAGCCTGGTACCACTCTTCCTATGAAGAGAGATGAGAAGCCATGCTAAGGCTCTGGGTCATCGAGAGGCTACAACAGACTGCAGCTCCTGCTATTGAGAAACCCCACAGCAGAAGACGGACATGATGAATGCCTTAAGGGTCGGAAGGGCCGTAGAGCCCATGCTTCGCTAAACACACAAAATCAGCTGTCAGGCAAGGGTTTCTCTGCTGTCTAGATTTTTTTTTTGGTGTCTAATAAGGAGCACTGTACTGTGTCTTAATGCAAGACTTGCATCCTTGGTGGAATTTTACTTATTCATTGAAATTAAAGCAGTGAGAGTTATCTGCCCATATTATTTCCTTTAATTTTGTTCATTTTACTCTGTTTTTGAAAAATTATATTTAGGCTTCTACTTAGGAAGAAAAACATCTATTAAAGTATACTCTGTCTCTGCCTTAAAAAAATGACTGAAGTAAAACGTAAGTTATAGTTCAACTTCACTGAACATGATAGAAGTATGTTACATTTACAGTTCTGTTGACTATGTTAAGGGTCCTATTATGTTCATGAAATTCATCTTTCTGAAAGCCTGTAGTGATCAGCATATAGAACAGGCTGAATAGAGTTGCTTAGTTCATATTTCTTCCTTCTTAATGGAAGCAAGCTATTATCTAATACTAACGCAAGGCATTGAGAGCCTCTGTTTTTTTTCTGATTGCTGGAGTCCTCCAAACAGCAAGCTTCACAGAGGACAAGTTAATCCCTCATAATGAAATCATGCTGTGAAACTGTTCATACTGATCAGGGTTGTTTTTTTTTTTTCTTATAAGCTTTTGACATAGTTGTAGTCATCCCTGTTTCTGTTATAGGGTATTTTGGTGAAGAAAAATGAATTGTTGTATCATAGGGCTTCTTTGCGGTTACTTGGATTGGCAAAAATACGGAAGGCGTGATTAACTTCAGTTCTTCTATAAAAAGATCAACACATGTGAACACCTTCACCTGCTTGATGATAAAATTGTGTACTCTTTGACTGTGAAAAACCTGTGCATAGTGTTACTGTGTATTTTTTTGTGGGAACTGTTAAGTGTATATGTTGTTTTCACAGATCCAACAGAGAAGGTGACTATTCGAGTGCTGTCACAAAGTAGTACCATTAAAGAAGGTGATAATGTCACCCTGGAGTGCTCGGGGAATGGCAACCCTCCTCCACAGGAGTTCCTGTTTTACATTCCAGTAAGTCCATCCTTGCTGTCACTGCCTAGTGAAATATTCCGTATCATTCCTTCCTACAGACATTGATGCAATGTCAGCGTATACGTGATTTTATAACAAATGAAGGAAGGAATCTGTTGCAACTAAAGTGAAAAATAGACATCAGCCATTACATCAGACTCTCTGAGAATGCCTTGCCAACTCAGGCAAAAAATTTTGAAGAACCTCTCCATTCCTCCAACCTGCCCAAAGTTTTGGGGGGCTTGGACTTTCTAAAAATTGCTAGTCTTCATTTCACGTCATCATATATTTTGATAAAAAGCTATCTTGGCAAAAGCAATTTAGCATCCTGAATAAAACCATCTCATTTGTTGTCATAACGGTGATTCAGCAGTGAAAGTACAGGAAATTAATTCAGCTTTTTTTTTTTTTTTTGGACTTTCACAGATTAATCTTTTTGCAATTTATTTTATTTATGTATTTATTAATTAAACTGTATGGTGGCATACCAACACAAAAAAGAACCAGGGTGACAGCACAGGAGAAAGTGTAGAACAAATCTGTCAAATGCATAAGATAAAAATTGAGAAAGATAAAGGCTTTGATTCTGTTAATCTTCTTAGTATTGGTGAAATCCACAGACAGATGTGGCTTTGTATTCTAAGATGCCTACCTTCTTCCTGTGTCCTGCTTCTCCCTCATTTTATATCCTGCTTTTGTTCCTATTGCAGTAGTGAGCAGAGCTGAACATGGGAGAGGCCAAAAGTGGTGGCATGCTTTTAAATATTTCAAAAACTGCATGTGTAACCCTTTGAACATAATCCTCTTCTGCTTTGGACTCCTGGCATGTTCGAATTACTGAAGAAAACTAGGAGTTGAAGTCTTCTTCAGCCCCTTAGGTTCAGTGAGTTACCCTAGGAATTCAGCAGATGCTAGGGAAGAAGTGCATGATGTCTCTCTTTGTTCCGCGATCTCATTGAGAGAGCTAAACACCCCAGTTTGTCTGATCTTCAGTCTCCCTGCTACCTGATATTCTGATATTCTCTCTTAAGGGGAGCTGGGATTGGCAATTCCTTTACAAGACTTGTGAGTATTGTGACAAACCTGGTAAATCTCCTTCTGGATTCAGATACGAATTAGGCTTTCATTGTGTGTGTGTTTCAAAAGCTGTTCAGTCAGTGAGTTATTACCAGGTGGAAACTGGGTGATGGGAAAATGTTGTTTTCTGGCTAATTCAAAACACCAGTTTTTGTAGATAACTACATGTTAAGGTAGTGTATACTCTAGCAGGCTGCATACCCTGATGTGGATAGAGCAAAGCTTGTTTGTGCTGTTGGAAAATGTACTCTTCATAACTTCTTTCTCTTAACTGAACATACCATTTTAGTTACAGATTTAAAAACAAATTATTTTGCTGTTGGGATTTCTCCAACACTTATTAGTAGCCTGTTTTAGTCTTTGTTTTCCTCTTCTTTCATCTTACTGCTGAACTTTCAGATTTTTTATTTTGATTTTCTTTTAAAGTAAGCTAGTCATTCAGTTAAAAGAGTAAAGTTTTTAATAGTAGTTTTTCTTTCAAAAAAACTCTGCAGTCATTCAGTAAATATACATAATTGCTGTTAATAGATAACTACACTTCAGTAATACTGTATTTAAACATATTTTGATTTATTTCAGGATCCTTATAATTAAAAAAAAAAATCAACAGAAATGAATGCTGTTAACAGGCCCATATACAATAAATGTTTTATTTCCATCTGCAGGGAGAAACAGAAGGTATAAGAAGCTCAGATACTTACGTAATGGCAGATGTGAGACGAAATGCAACAGGAGAATACAAGTGCTCTCTGATTGACAAAAGCATGATGGACGCAACCACCATCACTGTGCACTGTAAGTCCTTGCATTTTGTGCTCATAGTTAGGATATAAAACCTATCTTGCACTTCCTGGGATGGTTTCTCTCTGCTTTACTTTTAAGGAGGTCAGTCCAGTTAACGTACAGGAGAACTGAATGATGTTGATTGGTTGAAGTATTTGAAGTAGTATTAGGTCTTTTTTTTCTCTCTCTTTTTTTTTCTTTCTTTTTTTTTCACAAAACAAAGCAAAAACAAACAAAAAACTTTCTTTAACATATCTCTGTTTGAAAACCTTAAGTTTCTTAATTCACTGGCTGAGATAGAGATACACTTTACGCAACCTTTGTTTATTATATGATATTCTTGCACTGTCATGTTCAGTGAAAATTCTGATATTTTATGTTTCACTTATGTGAACATATAAATGGTAAATTAATCTGCTCCAATGGTGAATTAGAATGTACTAAGACACACAAGTTGGCCCACGCTGAAGGTTGTTCTTTGCAGTCAAATTCACGTTAGTCTAACATCTTTTCATCTTATCTTGACGAGGCTAACATGTAAAGAGAAGAAACTTAGGTATTCATTTTGTTCACGTATTTATTTTTTATTATTATTTTTTGTTGTTGTTGTTTTAAGTTTTTGCAGAAACATGAGAGCTTGGTAAATTTGCTTTAGCTGTATACTAGAATTTTTGCTCCCACTTTATCAGCACCACCTTATAAGCAATCGTTGAACTGGTTGAACTTTGAAGCAAACAGTTTAATGGTTGCTTTAATTTTCTCTCTGTGGAAGAAAACAAGCAGGGCCTCTTTCAAACTTTGCCATACTATCACAGTGTGTGAAATGAAACTCAGTCCAATGGTACTAGGTTTCCCTAGGGAACGCTGGTGGTGTCTAGTCTTCCCAGTAGCGTAAATACTTTTAATAGTTTACAGGTTCAGAGGGACATAATGGATACTGAACTTTAAATGCTCCCTCAGTAGTTGTATACTTTATGTAAAAAGAAAAAAAAAATGACATAGAAAAATACACAACTCTAGACAGAAAATGAATTTATTTTTCCCCTTATTTGTGAGGTCAGGTCAGAGTGTTTCAAGTTCAGAATTTATGTACTTGCATAAGAAGGTTGAAAACTCTGGCATTTCTACCTGCTACCTCTCTGCTCCATTCTTGAGTGGCCTCTGTTCTCCTCTTTGAGGGTTTTTTACAGCTTAAGAAGACCCAGCAGAGACTGGAGGAAACTTGTTTTGTCAATAGGAAATGAGATGACTGCTTTCTCAAGTACCTTCCACTTGAATGAGATCTGTCAGATCTTGGCCAGGGAATGCTGAATGCAGTCTTGGCAGCAGGTGGAGGGTGCCACGCAGTCCACCCGTTTCCATTCAGCGCGTGCACAGGGAAATTTCTTAAGCTGCAGATAAATTTCTGAGATCACAGGAGAATGTCCTGTTTTATCTGCTTATATAACCTTCTCATTGCATTGCTTGTCTTGATCTACCACACACTATCTTGTATATTATCACTGCATCTGCTGATACTTGGTTCCTGCTGTAAGTTACACTGTCACGACTTCATTCAGTTTGCTTTCATGGTGAAGTGTCTCCATCCCTTCCTAAACCAACTTTATTCTTTCGTTAGGCATGGTTTACAAGATTGACTGTGTGTACTTGAACACAGTATTGCAAGGGCTGTTTGATTACATGGTGCTTCATTGCTTCTTAGGTGACATTTTCACTCTTCTACAACTTATTGCTCTAACTGTGTACTCTTCTATTTTTTTTTTCCTTGGAAGTGGTACAATATATGTAGACTATATCTCTACATGAATTATTACCCTATTCCATTTAATGAACATTTTACATTTAAAAAGGTAATCTGCTGCTTTACCACCCATTCCCTTCTCTTGAGCAAGAACTGGGGTATGTAAGATCTGAAGAGAGCTCCATGCTACTGCCTCTATCTGCCCCCTGTCAAAGGTAGCTTGCTGGTAGTTCGCTGTGGTATAACTGACCCTTTTATTTTGCTCCATGTAGCGTGCATGTCAACCTGTATCTCCATAAATAGTTACTCTAAAGAACAACTTCTTCAACTCCAGGTTATCTGTAATGAGCCAGTTTTCCTTTCTCTGCTATTTTGCGTGCATGTCAGAAGAGTTTTACTGTATGAGAGAAGCATTTATTTTCTTGGCAGTCTTTCCAGTGTTGGCAGCAAGTGCAGCTACTCAGAAGTCACAGATCCAATCTAGTGCTCTGTTTCCTTGTTTTACTTAGGGTTTTTTACGTGTTTCTTAAACATCTCTACCTGCAACAAAGCCTTTGTTTAAGTGAGGCACAGTGGCCTGGAATAGTTCTGTAATTCCTGAATGCACAGACCTTTGTACCTGTGAGATAGCTCTGTCTTAAAGCTACTTCAGTGTCTTGCTTTATGCTGATCTACAGCATTTCTGCAGCATGCTTTGTTGTAAGGGGAACTCCAGCAAAAAAGTCATAAAATCCATATATGCTTTATAACATGCATATCCTTCTTTCAATTTCTTTTCAACTTTATGTTAATTTTTCAGCATAACCCTCTATTTCGGGAGCTTTCTGCTTCTAATGTACTTATAAATTTTTAATGTTAGATCTTTTTTTTTGTCTTCATGTTTGTTTGTTTTTTTTTTTCTTCTTTTTTTTTCTTCTTTGAAATAATACTTATTAATTCCTATTAAACCCTGTTTTCCTCCCTCTTTTGCTTTATTAGCTTACATTTTATCAGATGTGTGAATATTGCTGTCTTCACAGAAGACAGTGTTACACTGAAAAAGCGTTCATTCTGAGTCAGGGCTTTTCATTTCCTCACTTCTCATCTTGTCACTTTAGATTTTTGATTTTTGATTAAAAAAAGAAAAAACAGGCAATACAATAAATTTTCCTTATATTCATGAATCCATTTGTAGCTATTTGTTACGTTTCCACCACAGGCCTTGTTCCCATCATGGTTTTATTAAGCAGTGTAAGTACACACGAGTTCCTTTCAGTGTGTAGGTACGGAAAGCTCTCTGCTGGTATTCAAATACATCAGCACATTAAGTAGTCCTTAAATATTTTTGTAGCAAAATATTCTGGCTCAATACCAAGGTCTTTTTTTTTTTTTTTTTTTTTTTTTTTTTTTTTTTTTTCCAAGAGGAATGTAAATTATGAGATTCACAGAAAGCTGAACATTGACATAAAAGCATCTGAGTTACCCATCATGTTTAGGGAAATACTATCTCCATAAAGCAAGCTTTACGCAGGTGGGAGGGAGAAAAGATAGAAATCAGATTGCTCTATGGATTGTTCCTAAAGGGAATCCTATGCTAAATAGTAAGTTAACTCTATGTTTGCCTCATAAAGAACCTTAAAAAATAGTGCTCTGGGCTATGCAGTTTGTCTTGCACACTAAATATTCCTGGACTTCTAGAATAACTCAGGCCCTTGTGGGAGAGGGATTCTAGTCTCAGAATCTTCTACCAGAAGTGGGGCAGTTGGGGCTCACAGGCGTGCTAACCCCGGAGGAAGACTGGTTTGAAAGATTGTGTTGGACTCTGTGTCAGTCTTGCCTAAGCCGATGGCCAAAAATTTAATGAGTTTCTGCTTTGTGTGATGTGTGTGATAGGAAACGCTGTGATAGGATGGTCTGTGATCTCTTGGATTTGAGGTGCTATCTTGCTTCAAAGAATGAAAGGCTTTAGTAGATGTTGAAGGAGAGTCATCCTGAGGGGGGGATGGGGGAAATCTTAGCTTTTTCTTCAGCCACCCCTCTGCCTTGGTAGTACGTGCTTAAGAGGAACCAAGCAAGAAGAAACACATCTCATGCACAATATGACGAACTAGCTGAGTGTTGGATTTTTTTTTTTTCTTTTTTCCCTCCTCCTTTTATCCTTCTGAAAACAATGGTAAAATCTGGAGTATCTTGTTAGTTTTCTTGGGTTTGCTAGTTTGGGGAAGTAAGGGGACAAAGGACAAGACATCCCTGTAGGAATAAAGAAACAAAACACCATTTTTTCCCTTGGTAAGATCTTTGCTCCTCTCATGCACAGATGGAAGTACAGTTCTTGTGACCTCTCAGACTAGTCATTAGACTTGTAACACAGATAGTAACACACACTAATAGTACAGGATGGACCCTAGCCTCTCCCTGAAGTTCTGCTTTTAATTATAATGGTGTTCCCAGGGCAACCACTGAATGAAGCCAGTAGTTACGATCACTGTTTTGTTAAGGAAAACTCACTGTTTTCTCTTTCCCATTTCCTTTACCCACTGTGATGTTGCCTACGGCCTTTTTTTTTAATTTATTTTTATTTTTTTAAACTCAGCTAAAAACCAAAAGGATGTTTTGAAGTCCTTTTCTAGCAAGTATAATAATCATGATGAAATCATGTATGCTTGCCACTTGAGCTACAGAGTGTGTGTGTGTGCATCTGTGATAGTTATTTGACCAGGCAACTTGGCTCACACTGTGAGAGGAGAAGCAAAATAGAGGTTTAGCTTGGCAAACTCTGCTTTTCTTTCAGTGTTGGATTTTCCTGAAAAAGCAATCACTAGCTTGCCAAATCCATATACTAAGAAAAATCTAGAGCAGTGTTTCCTGACCTTTCTATTACTGGGTCTCACCCTGCCTAGTGTCAAGCACAGCTATCACTGACTGTGCAATTTCCCTGAAGCCAGAACAGATTAGGAAAAGCTTGGACTCTGAGTTACACATAAATGGCTTTTTAAGTTACGAATGAAAACAAAGAAACCAAAGGACTTCATGTGTGGCCGCTCAACAATATAATTCAGACCCTTTGTCCCTTCAGTGAGTATTGTGTCTCATGCAAACTGTGTTGACCACCCTTGTCCTCTCCTTATGCTCAGGTAAAAATCAACCTGTTTTATCAGATTTCAGGGAGTTACCCTTTGAACTCATATCCTCCTCTTCACGTTTTTATAACTAACTGTTTAGATTTATCTGTCCCCACCTGCACGAATTCTCCCCTGAAAATATATTCCTACCTGGCCAAGACCACAATTCCCTCATAGTAGTCTGTGCTTCCCCTATCAAGAAGCACATACTGCTATGCTCAGTACTCCATCTTCTTATACCTCCTCTGTCATACTTTCAGCAGTACAGGGTGAAAAAAAAAATATCCATTTGTTGATTAGTAATTTTCAATTTTCCTTTTAGCCAGCAAAAACATGGATGTTCTGCAATTTCAGAATAATTGTCTTTTCTCTTACTTCTGAGTTTGATTGAGATTTTATTGAACAAATTAAATCTTGAATATAATGAGTGCAATTAGTTGCATTTTTCTTACCTTGGTATGCCTTTGGTATGTTCCAGGCATTCCAATTTTACCATTTTGACAAATGTTCTTTCTATCCCAGACCTGGATTTGCAGCTTACTCCTAGTGGAGAAGTCACAAAACAGATTGGAGAGGCCCTGCCTGTGTCATGCACAATTTCTTCTAGTAGAAATGCAACTGTGCTTTGGATTAAGGTCAGTAATTTATCTAATTCACACTTCATCTGCGTATTCACCCCTTCATATTACTGCCACTACTTCAATGTTTTGAAAAGTCATTTTAATTTGGCTTTTTAAAGAATATGGTTAAAATGAGTTTTATATGTATTGCTAAAATAAGAGATACTGCCTCGAGTTGATGACTAAAAGTTAGCTACTGTAATTATTGTCTCAGTTTTCAAATGGAGAGAAGTAATGATCACTACAATACAAATGCAATTTTACTGAAATGGCCTTATACAAAACCCTTTGTAGAATCAGGTGCCATTAAGGAGAAGAGCCCCTTTGGAGGAGGAATTTGGATTTATTAATCATTTTTTCAAAGACATGGTTGGTGTAACAAACCTAGTAGGAGGGCAAGGCAGGTTGAGAGATTGGATGTTGGCATGTGTTTGTTTAGTGACTGGTTGAAAAAAGTAGCTCTTGGAGATGGCAGGTTTAAATTACACATACACCGATGGAAACTGAAAATGATGTCACCTAAGGTTGTTAAGTAGCATATGTTGAGCTCATAAGCCTTAGTCCTTAAGGAGAGTTGTCATTGTCTTGGCTTCTACCACTAGCGTTTTTGACCAGCCTACGGGTAAAACTCAAAACTAGCAGTGATCTCATCTACACCTTTGATTTGAAAGTGAAATTGTTCAAGAAGAAAAGTGGTTTATATAAACCCTAAGTAGTTTCCACTTTTCCTGCTATGATGTTGTAGTTAGTAATGGGAGACCGGTTGAAGAATAAGACTCTAATCTACCAAAGCATGTGAAAAAATCTGTTAATACTAGTCACTTTTGTAATTTAGACGTTAAAGTATTCTGAATTGGAGTTCATAAAGATTAATTCTTCACTTTATCAGGACAATACCAGAATGCAAACGAGTCCATCATTTTCAAGTCTGCAATATCAAGATGCTGGAAACTATATCTGCGAAACTACTCTACAGGAGGTTGAAGGGTTAAAGAAAAGAAAGACACTTAAACTTATTGTGGAAGGTATGACAGCAAGATTGCTTGAACAAAACAATTAATAATCATAGCTAAGTGCTTAAGTGTAATATTTTTCTTCTAGGAAAACCTCAAATCAAAATGACGAAGAAAACCAACACAAATAAAATGTCTAAAACAATTGTCTGCCATGTGGAAGGTTTTCCCAAACCAGCAGTGCAATGGACAGTTACTGGCAGTGGAAGCATCATAAATAAAGCAAGTATCTTTATTACTACTTTATTCATTAAAAGATAGGGGGTATGACCTAAAGGTAAGAAAAAATTTCCAGGTAGTGAGATTGAAGAAACTCAGTCAATTTTAGGTATCTAAGAAAAGGAGGGTTAAATGGTATTGCATACTTTGTGGATGGTAGCTACGTGTATGATTTCTGACAATAAAGAACTAGTGAATATAGCAGGCAAAGGTACAAAAGTTGTTAGCTACAAGGTTAAGCTGGAAGAAGAAAGAAAAGGTTACAAATGAAACGTGAATTTTTAAGTCAGGGTATTTAGTCATCTTATCTGGATAATGTGGTGACTTTGCCATTGCACAAAGAATTTACAAATAATAATGGAACTATTGAATTTGTTAGAAAGCTGGTACTTGATGTAGGAGTTAACTGAGTGAAATGTTACAAGTACAAATCAGAAAATATGTGTACTGTAGTTCCTTATGGACTTTGCAGTTTTTATCCTAATTTTTATAGTTCTTTATAGGTTATGTATTATGTATAGTTTTCATTACTTCATTAGGCTTTGCTTTAGTCCTAGGGAATTACACATGACTGTGAAAGTTTGTCCATTTACTTGCAGCTTTAGGTTAGGAATTGTGTTGTCTATAAAATTAATTGAAAATATATTTTTTCTGGACACTATTAAAGTAAGAATGATGTTCAGTAACTTTAAGGAACAATTTCATATCCTCATTACAGCACAGATACCACTAAATATAAATAGCTTGGCAAAATGATTCTTAGAGTGGAAACAACTCAAGACTTGGAAGTTGGAAAGTAGAAATCTTACTGTGTTTATTCCCCTTATAAAGGTGTGAATGAGAAGGAGCAAGGTGGAAAGAAATCAGAAGTCTGGTTTGGAGTTTTTCCTTAAACAATTTTGTCACTTGATATTTTTTTTAAGTAGTTGAAAGAAACTAAAGCAAATACAGAATGTGGCCAATTTTATCAAAAATGCATCTTTATCAGTGGTCTTACAGTACATGCTATACAAAATGTAGATACAACTGACTATCTCAAGCAAAGTGTGCTCTTGCAAATAGTCATGTTACCATGTAATAAAATCATGAATTATTTTTATTGGTGTTATTTGGAAAATTGAAATATTAGTTGGTCGTTATTTCATTCTAAACATTTTCATTGTGTAATACAGGTAATGCATTATTTTTTTCAAGGATACTAATCTTCATTTTTTTACCTTTTCAGACAGAGGAGACCAAATATGTTAATGGAAAATTTTCCAGTAAAATTGTAATTGCTCCTGAGGAAAACGTGACTTTAACTTGCACTGCAGAAAATCAGCTAGAAAGAACCGTGACCTCTTTGAACGTCTCTGCTAGTGAGTACCTTCTAAAGATCATTTCCTTAAAATTGTAGTTTTACATAAAATACCTGCACTTCACACTCAAATGAAGAGTAATGCATAGTAATGTTGGTACTAAGATAGATATTCAGCCTTTTAAAAGGCAAGCAATTGCACATACAGCCTGGTTTTGTAGTACATCGAATTTATTGGTAGTTTTCTGGATGAAGTCACTTAGCCAAGAAAGTCATGAAGGCTAGCTATATCATGTATGCACGTATTTTATATTATTACAAAACAGTATTATAAAAATGTTACAAAATAATATTATTAACACTATTATTAACAGTACAAAATAATATTATTAACAGTAGTACGAAACAATATACATTTTGTATGCATAAAATGTCATTTATAAAAGACAAAAGTCTTTATTACTACATAATCATCTTTTAGTCCCCAAATTCTAGTTTATCATTACTGGGATGACTTGATTCTGAATGTCAGTTTTCGGTGATGAAATGGGGCAAGAAACTACTATTTGTGAAAAAGAAACATTTAGTTAGAAATATGTAGTCAGAAATATTTCTGTGATTAATATTACATTTTTTGAGTAAGATTCTTTAACTGGATACATTATAGTTACAAAACAATGACTTTTGCTCAGAGATTAATTATCTCATTGGGCAAATACTGCATTAAGTTTCAGTGTTTCTGTCATTGCTGTAAATAGACAATTAAAGGTAAATTTCAGGTATAACGCATTTTATCATTAATTTTAACATTTCTCATTTCAGTAAGTATCCCAGAATACGATGAGCCAGAGGATAGAAATGGTATGTATGGCTTTCCATTTCCATAACTCTTGCTATTTATTTTCTCAGTTTAAGACCTACGTAGTCTCACTGAACAATTTCCATAGCCCCTTGGACTTGAAGTAGCTTAGTGCCATGATTGACTAAGAACATGACTTTCTTGAAGTTCTAAGTGATTTTTTTTAACCTTATTTTTAAGAACAACGCTTACTTTTTCTTTTTTTTTTTTTTTTTTCATTTTGACATTCTAACTCCTTTTCTTGTTTTCCGATGGCAATACTTTAGAAATGGTGTAACACTTTTCTTTATCGTAGGTCACCTCATTAACTTTTCTTCTTTGCTTCAGATGACAATAGTGAAAAGGTTAATGACCAGGCAAAGCTAATAGTGGGCATTGTAGTTGGTCTTCTGCTGGTTGCCCTGGTTGCTGGCGTTGTCTACTGGCTCTATGTGAAGAAATCAAAGTAAGAATTTATGAAAATTTTTATATTACATTTAAAAAAAATAATCAGAAATGTATATTTACCTGTTTTCCTTTTGGCAGCATTCCAGTAGTCTGAACAGGGACAAGTTGTTAGTAGGTGCATTTAACAGAGAAAGAAAACTCGATGCCAACTCTTGTTGGCATGCCCAAATGTTTAACAGGACATGTCTCTTGGAGGTGGAACTCCATGACTTTCCTACATAGTCATCTGTAATGAGGCTCTGTTTCCTGACAGCCAAGCCTGAGCTGATTCTTGTATTTAAATATAGTACCTGTTACTTAATTGTGGGATGTTACCTGTGTGTGGCTTTACCAGTACTCACTTAAGGGTGGGGTAACTGTTCTGCTTTTTAGAAAGTAGAGTAAGTCTGAATTATCTCAGGGAGGAAAAAGATCTGTATTCATTTGTTCACATATGCTTTGAGATGTATGAAGTAAGATTGGTAAAGATTTGTTGCTGAAAAACTAGAAGCCCTCATCAAAATCAGTATGTATGTTTTAGCCATCCTAAGCAAATACAGGATTTGTGAGTGAGGCCTGCTTGGCTTTCAAGTTTCTTTATTATCTCACAGGCTCACTTTGAGATCATCCAGTTTATTTTCTAAAAAGTAACCATGTTTCTCCATCTTTCTAAAGATGGCCATGACTGTATGCCATTTGGCCTTATCACCATATATTTGTCTCTAGGGAGAACAGGATTGCTGTCTTAAGAGTTCCTTACAACTACTTTTTGACAAGGGAGATTAAAGAAGTTATGCATAATAAGTAAAAATCAGCATGGGTATACAATTTTATAATTCTTTTTATGACCTTTCATTAAAATTAGCTCAAACGAGTTCTAGAATATACCAGAGGAATTTTACTATGAACAATTATGTTTCATTGATATGAAAGTACAACAAGGAAATGTCCATCTGCTTGTATTAGAAAATGCTATTTTTTGAGGTATTTCATAAGGATTTTACTCCAGACATAGCTGAGTGGGTTTTGGAAGTTCTGCAAATAGAGAAATGCTGTAAATAACCCAAGCACAGAACCACATTTGGATATTTAAGGGAGGACAGGGTGGAGAGCTATTTTTTGCAAAGCTTAGGCTTCTGGTTAGATATTAAAAAGTAGTAACAACATTGTGGTGCTCCTCCCACACTTTGCTAGTCTTCAATAGTGTCCAGAATAATTTTCTTTCATCTCTGTTTGCATATGAGAATGTACAGTCATAAAACTGTACATTGATTGGGGTCTTTTATTTTTTTCTTTTTGCCCTGCAACAAGTGGTTTGGGCACAAGGAGGGCAGAGAATTACAGTTACATCATTAGGTAGTGTGGGGAAAGCTAACGAGAAACTTAGGCTATAGGATGTCCTTTGGTAAAATAGGCTTATGATTTAAGATAGCTTTTTCATCTTCAAAGATAGAATATGTTATATTCTAAACAGACAACACTTTTCATTGTGCTCAATTTCTCTTCTATAAGCTTTGAGTAAATATTAGAGCTGGCATTATTTAAAAAGTTAACTGGAAACAAACTAAAAAAATGCTTTATAGTTAAATAATGGTCTTCATATTTGATACAATGTTACCAGCCTCTGAAACTGTTAATAACTGATGCACTGTCACTGACAATCTCATGTTCTTAGCATATATTTAAGTTGATCTGTTATTATTCTCCCTAACCTCTGAATGCCATGCTTGTAAGAGCAAGCAGAGTGTCAGTATCTACTCTGACAATGTTTTCGGCACAAATTGTAGTCTAGAAATAGGAGTGGCACTTGCAAAGAGCACCTAACAACTTCAGACACAACCTGTGCCTAATCACAACCCTCCATCTCCATACAGGCCAACAGTTAGTAGTTATTTTTTAACCCACCCTTGAACAGTAACTCACCTGATCTCTATCCCCAAAGTGACGCCAAAGGAAAGTCTGAGAAGGCAGCAGCACAGAACTTTCCAAGTCTGCCGAGGCAAGAAAAACATTACTTTTTTCATTATTGGTGTTGTGGTTTGTATAATCTTCTATTGTCTTGTCATCTACACGAAGTAGGAATTATACTTGTAGCCTTGGAATATATTCACAATAAATCACTTCTATAGTTATTCACTGCCTCAGCTCCACTTGATGCAAAAGCTGATTATTGCCAAATATTCTTTTCACTATGAATATTATCCCATAAATCAGGCACTCATCTATATTCCATATCCTACAACCAGCCTCCTCTCGCACTAAGAGTTAAGGCTACTGATCCCCGCATGCTATGTTTCTCCTTCATCTGAGCAGAAGGCCAAACACTTGTTTTCTATAGCTGTCTCCTTTTTCCAAAAGGGTATTTTAAACTAATTTGCACTGAACAGAGTATAATTAAACACTTTAGAATCTTACTAAAATTTGAATGATTTTAGGACAACCATCTTCAGTAAATCCTTCTTATACAAAATTTTCATCTTTCCACATACAGCTGAGAGTACTATACAAATAAAAAGTATAGAAAGAAAATATAGCACGCAAAGCCCTGTATTCCTGTTCTCTAGGCGTGGAAGTGTTGCATGTAGATTGAATATTTTTCCCATTTCTGTTCCTTGGGCTTGGAGATGCACAGATCTCCACTCACGTGAGGCTAGACCAAGGTTTAAGTAGTTTAAAATGGGCACGCTTAGAACACAACAAACTATTAAAATTCTTATTAGAACACAGTAATCAGTGTTACTGATACTTTATAGGAAATTAGCACATGAAACCAAACATGGCAGGCCAAATATATAGGAAACTTGCTTATGTTTTCAGTGAGACTAGCATTTGCATTATTTTTCATGAAATTTGCCTTCCACAGAACAGATCAAGTTACAAATATCTCTGGAAGTGTCAGTTAATGTCACAAAACTTCTGTAAATTCATAAATAGAATTCAAAAAGTGTTCACTCATTGCTTGATCACTGCAATGGTTTTCTAATTTGTCTTCTTTTTTCCTACTGATAGATATTTGAATGTAATTGTAGGAATTAGAAGGCAAGGTTGGGGTAAATGGAAAGAGATAGCAAATATTTCCATGTTTGGTTGTATAATACCCTCAGCTCCTGGAAAATCTCTTGCAGCTTTGCAGTTTAGTGTCTGAACATGCCTTTCAGAAGTATTGCAAACATTAATGAAATTCACAGCTCTTGCTTCAACACCCACAACTACATCTATGTGTATTCTCTTACCTGTCATTATCACACGTTGATAACAGGACAAAAGGCGCTGCAGATTTTCTTCTGAAATGGAACTGAGGGTGAGGCCTAGACTTGTGAGATAAGAAGAAATGAGGAATTAAATCCCAAGGATAATTTTCGTGTAATCTATATGCAGCATATATTTACTCTAAAGCAGGCAAATCAAGGGAGATGGAAAAAAAAGTCTTTATGTTAAAAATAATGTTATCAGCAGTATCTAAACAAAATACATGAAAAAATGGCCCCTTAACACACACATAAAAGAAAACTAAAAACCTCACTTTGGTACTACTTAGAGAGATTTTGATTAGGATTCTCTGAGGATAATTATTTTCCTGAAGAGCAAGCATAGATAAATGTAAAACATGAGTCATAATTTTAACAAGAACTTGGAATGATCTGTTTTACAAATGAATTTAAAAGAAAAAGAAAAAAAAGCCACCACCAAAAAAAAAAAAACCAAAAAAAACACGCTGAGAGATGTAAGCAAGCTCATATTCATACAACCAGCTTCTCACTCTTCAGAACAGTATGGCCAGAGTATACTAAGGTGGGGGCTTTGTAGATCTGCGTATCATGTTGTGCATGAGCTCACCTGGGCAGAGTAGGCTGTCTTGTCCTTTTCGGCAAATCCTCTGCAATATTCAAGTCCACTCAGACTGAGTTGCCCAGCTGCTCAGATACCATCAGGAAGTCTCTCGTCTCTCTCGAGTTGCAAGTGGAGCAAGCTGACAGTAGTCAATGCACTAAAAAAGTAAGGAACAACAGTTGCTGAATATTAAACTGGCAAAGGACCATTTGGCCTGTGTCTCCAGTCACCTCAGGAAGTGACAGAGACTGTGTTTTGAGCCCTCTCTCTTTTACAAGCCCAGGCCACATCTGTCGAACCCTGAGGATTGGTGCCATGCCAGGGTCACCTGTTCCTCTGCTGTTGGCACCACACTGCCAATGGATCGCCTGGCTGCCACTCAGTCCAATTTTCTCTTCTGGCTCTTAATAGCACTATTTACACAGCACTAAAAAAGGCAAAAAAAAAAAAAAAAATGTTTTGTGCTGAGGTGGTGAATCTGCCTACATAACAGTATTTGTGGAACAAAATGAAAAAGTCAGCAAGATCACCGAGCTACTAGAATTAAACTTTGTATTTCAGTCTCAAGCACTCAGAATCTAAATCCATCTGGTTTTCAGACAGGAAAAACTGCTGCTGCTCTCATTTTAAACAAGCAGTATATACCATACTCTGTAATACAGAGTTCGGGGTGACCTACCTCTTCCAAAGTGAGAGAGCTGCCTTTCAGCTCTCTATTCTCACCCATTTTGGCTTTAGGAAAATAGAGATGACATTTAGTGAGGGGAACACCACAGCTTCACTGAATGCAGAACTAAAATAGAACACCTGAAAAATAAAACTTGATAGCAGTGCAGGATCTCCCAGTTTTAGTCATTGAACCATTTTAGCGTGATCAAAAAACAGTAATGCCAGTTAGTTACAGTTCCCTCTGTCATTAAGTGTCAGGTCATTTGAGATCCAGTATACTTTGGGCACTCTAAAACTCCTGATAAGAAGCCAAAAAAAGGATCATGCTGAGCCATGCCAATAGTCCATCTAGCCCATTACTTGCCTCCCAGAGCAGACATACGCAGTTACATAAAGTGGCGAGAGAACAGGGCAGACAAGCATGATGCTACTTTCTCACGTCAGCTCAGGTAATTGCCCAGGTCCAGATTCTTTCAGCTTTTCAACTCCTTGCCTGCTGTCTCCTCTCCAATTTTGTAAGACTTCTGTATGGAAAAGGCCATGCCAAGCCAGATTCTGTGCTCTACCTGAAACCAAAATATTGTTTACATTTTAATTTAAAAAGTTAAAAAAATATTTTTTTTCAGTTAAGGGTTTTATGTGTTTGCTCGGGTGTTTTGTTTTTTTTTTTTTTACTAGGATTAAAGAGATTTGTGAAAGGTTATTAAGAACACAGGAGAAGATTAATCTCTACCAAAGCATTGAATTTTCTTCCTCATTGCATCTCAAATCCTTCCCTTCCGTGCACGTAATGCCTTTCAGGTTTTGAGACACCAGGCGAAGGTAGAAAGTTTACAGTACAATAGAAATTTGCCACTACAGAACAAGCTACTTTGGGTTATAAACTCAGCATTTTTTAAATTAGATTTGCCTGTGACAAGCAGTAGTTTGGATCTGTGCATTAAGTGGTTTTTACAGCAAAACGGGTTCTGCATAGACACCTACCTTCCTGTCAGCCACACAAACATGACAGAGGCAGTCTAATAACAACAGTAAGAGGTAAACACAACTTGGAAACATTAAAACTTCGAACCACTTAGGAAGTAACCTACTCCAAAATCTTTTCAGTTTTGGAGTGGTGCCATTCTGTGCAACCTGTGGCATGTGAGGCCCGCAGCTGGGTGCCCCGCTAGTGCTCCCCATCACACATCCCCTGGGCAGGGGAGCAGCATCCAGCAGACTCCTGGTGGTGCTGAGGGGCGGGGTATTTGCACCCCTTAGAAGCTCTTCCTAGATAAGGCCTCAGTGGCACTCTCTGAACAGTCCCTTTCAAGGCTCCTTCAGCTCAGGGCACGCGCATTGCTCAGCCCCAGCTAGCAGCCTTTGCTCAGATGGAGGACGTGCACAGAAACACCCCGCTAGCAGAAACTGAAATCAGCAGTTTTGTGAGGTACATACCTGCATGGTGTCGGCGTGACATGTCACACTATCTCACTAACCTGTGTCTTCATTGTATTTCGCAAGTCAGTGTCACTACGGATCTTTACCCTGAAGCAAGGGTGAGCATATGCATGAATCTGTCACAACAGATGTTACTTTTCTGTAGGGGAAACAAATTATCCATAGAGAAAATGCCTATACCATAATCTGCTTTGACACAAGGGATTTATTTTGTCCCACTCAAACACATTTGCCCATTTACATTTTAAAAATTGTGGCCTTCAAAATGTTATCACAGCACTGCAGGAATCTTTCACCTTGGCAGACAGTGAGGCTTCTCACACACTAAATGAATGGCTTAGTGGTTTTATTGTGCTAAGCCAGAGTAAGCACTTAACTCATTAATTCATCTCCACTACTTGTATTAAAGACAACCTGCTATTTTAAATGAGGCATACCTCTTTTCTCCCCTTAAACATTTGCACAGTCTCTTCTTTACCCAAACCTTGTCAGTCATAGCTAGCACAGATCTGGAAGACAGAACATTTTTTTTCAGTGCTGCCTGAATTTTTATTAATTTCTTCCCAGTTAAAGAGCTGCTGTTTGGCACAGGCTCTGAAAGGCAATTACTATGAGTACACAAAAGATTGCTATGTTGATCAAGATACCTTAGCCACACTTGTAACATTTGGAGTACGCCTTAAAGCAAACTCTTGTTTATTGAAACAAGCTACACAATTAATTTGTCAAGATACACGGATCTGCACAACTGGTTTAACCTTAGTAAATGTTTGCTAGCTCAGAATAATTCTGAATTTCTGAAGAAGTAAAGCATACATACACGGGCCTGCTGCAGGACGCCAGTGGGGAAACTGGTGCTATCAGTCTATTTACAAACATATGCGAGCCATTGCTCTGCTCCGAAAAGAACTGTAAGAACTTTCTGTTTCACCAAGAGGGGAAGAGCAGCATCGTTAATGTATGGAACAAAGCACTGCAGACATACAAAAACAAACTTGTTTTTTCATTTTAGGACAGCATCAAAACATGTAGACAAAGATCTTGGAAATATAGAAGAAAACAAAAAACTAGAAGAAAACAATCATAAATCTGAGACTTAAGAGACAAAATGCGTCAGTCATCATTCCAGGTAGGCTTTTCATATTGCTACGTATAACAGCTGTTTGGCCACCACTTCTCTCTAGCAATCTGTGGTTAGCAATCACAGTGGTAGCTTGGGGGCTGTCGCTTACCTTTCAGAGGCTGGGAAGTAGAGTGGTTGTTGACTGTGGTAGTCTTGGGACAGACTCAAGCCCCTGGCCAGTTACGAATTCATACCTGCATAAACACATTAAAAAAGCATAATAAGTCAGCACTTGGTTTTATTTTAATTTATGCACTTGGGGAAATGAAAATACAAGTTTATATAAATATAGCACTGTGGTATATACGTATACATACCTGTGTGTGTGTTAAGAGGATGCTTAGGTACTATTTAGAAGATTTTGAGTTACAACTTCCAATATTCACAGGAGCCTTCTTGCCCTGCTGGAAGCAGTAGTTTTTGGTAGACTTTATTCATCATTGCTGCAAGAGGCCTGAATCTTTTCTAAGAATAAAATTATTATTTTATTCAAGTTCTCACATCCTGATATGGTTATCGATATGGTCTTGGAAAGAGACGCTGTATATTAAGCTAGTAACAACGCAACAGGTAAAAAAGTTTCCCCAACTGGGATCTATATAAAATAAACGGTATAAAAAACGGGTAGACACAGAGTTCTGCCAGAAGTTTCTGGGGCACTACAGAGCACCAACAGCACCACCCAGTGTTCACATTCATATACACCACTGCCGCATATATGCATGCCACAGCCGCATCTCTGCTTAGGATTCGAAGTAGGGGGGTTAGTCCATTTTTTGAGCACCTGGAGTCACTGGTGGTAGCACAAGAGTGTGGAAAGCAGCTAACCGTATTGAGCTTTCTTCAATTAATCATCAACTGCTCTTAAAAATGGGACTAATAAAGATTCAGTGGTGCTGCCTTGGGAGTTCCTCAACAGGAAAGCCATAGAGGGTCCTGATTTCCAGTGGCTGTAAGTATATAGCATTGGATACCTTCTCTGGCTACCAGGGTTTTAAAGTATATAGCAGAGTTATCGTGTTTCTCATTTGTATAAAAAATACAGTTTGGATTATGAATAATTTCAGTATGATATCTGAAATTTTAAAATACAAGGCAATATTTTTACACCAAATATGCAGAGCTCAGGGGGTAGAATGACATAGTATGTAATGATGCAGCATTCCTTTGCTAGGGAGATCACTGTTTTACTAGTATGGAAGAGCAAATTCAGAATACCCAAACTAAACCTATTTGCGATATTGAGGGGATTAGATGGAGACAAAATTACAAAGGGTATTTATTGACCATAGCAGTTCAAATAGCATCATGGACCTACAGTGCAATCTTTTATTACAATTTTTTGTTTCTTCTTATCAGTAGTTCTATATAAATGTAGAGCTTATCCAGAAATACTTTACTTTCCAGATAAACTTACCTGATTTACCAGGAACAGCGTTGCAACAAGCTGTTCTTACAATGTACAAAATTATTGTCATCATTGAATTGCAGAACAAAATACTGCTAATGTAACTTTTTATTTAGAGGTTAGATACTGAGCAGTTATGTTGGTTAACATATTTAAGACTAAAACTGTTTAACTAGCTTTATCTTTCTTATTTTCAGAGAATACATATAGACCAATTGAAGCATGAACGTGGATTGTATTTAAGCATATACAAAGAAGTGACAGCTATTCATGGTTCAAGTATTAAACAGATCATACTACCAAGTTTTCGGAGGATTCTAGACACAATTATCTCAAGCTAAAAAAAAACAAAACAAAACAAAACAAAAACAAAACAACTAATTTTGGCAACAGCCATGATAATAATAGGTCACCATATTGTGTTCTGTTTGAAATATTTTTTTGTAAATGTCTGCACTGAAGATTTCTTTTTGTTTGCCTTTATGTAAATTTTTTACGTAGCTATTTTTATACACTGTAAGGCTTTGTTCTGGGAGTTGCTGTTATTCTGATGTATAGTGTAATGGTTTTATTTCAATTGTTTTTATGACACCCTTTGGGCAGGTACATGTCTAATTCTGATTGTTATCAGTGAAGCCTCTGCTTTGTAGCAAGTACCTAAAGTGTAAGATTGTCTTAAAGGAAAATATCAATCTCCTTTTTCATTCTTAGAAATCACAGTAAAGAAGAAGGGTGACAGCTGTGACAAAAATAAACTAAACTGCTAATAAAAGTGAAAATTAAAGAAAGCCAAACAAAGGTAAACAGCCAGAAAGGGAATTGAATTTATATGGAAAAGGCTGGGTATTGAACAAGGAACACAATGGAAAATTCTTAGCCTATGCGCAGATGGTGGTTAGTAATTCTTTTCTTCTAGAGTAAGACGTGCATTTTATTGATACATTACCTGTTGTCTTTCATGTTAGAATTAGGATAAGGAACTGGAATTCTGGATTGATTTTGATTCCTTTACGTTATCCGCTGCCTTAAAGTACTGTACCTTTTATTCATTTCAAAAAGATATCAGTCAGAATTGGAGACTTTTTAAAAAAAATAGAAAAAAAAAAAGTGGTCATATCAAAGCTGCATTTTTTTTCCACAAAAATAGAATATATATATTTTTTGTGTGTTTTTGTTAACTATGCTACAGATATTGAATGCACCTTGAGATAATTTTAGTGTTTTTAACTGGTACTTAATTTATCAAACAGTACATAAAATTGTAACAATGAAATGTCTATGTATCTTTAGTTACATTCAAGTTTGTAACTTTATAAACATGTTTTATGCTTGAGGAAATTTTTAGAATGGTACTGATAAGAAAATGTTTTGGCGTAAATGGCCAATGGAAAATTTTACTGAAGGGGGCAAGGTTTCACCTTTTTGGAAGGTTAGTTTCTGGAAGAAAGTAATAGGCAGCTTTGATGAAGAGGAACTGTAGAGCAAGCAGAACATCAGGTTTCCATTTACAAATATCCAGGGAAAAGTATGTTTTTATAGACTGGTAGACAAAAAAATAATTAACAAAAGAAAGAGATGGACGTTAGGAAATGTATTTTGCCACTTTTGCATTATTTAGGGGGAAGAAAACACTGTTACTTGTAAATTTGTAAAATGTTACATGTCTGGGCAGTAGTGACTGATGTCTTAATAAAAGCTTCCTGTAGTGCATTGGCATGGATTAAATACATAAGATGTCCTATAAACTCTATGCTGTATAAAATAATAGAGGGAAATCCTGTTATATGACTCTAAACTCTGATTTGTTACTGTTTTATTTGGCAAAAAGAAAAAATTATAATCTTGGTCAATATTTAAACCAAAGTAAAATGGGGTAAAAAACCAAAGTAATTTGTTTTGCATGGCTAAGCCATTATGTTATCTCTGTAAATATTGTGATTTTTTTTTTTTAGAATTTTGTTAAAAAAATTCTAAAATTTTTAAACACCTGTTTTTCCAAAATAAAACGTGAACACACAAAAAAGTTACTTTATATACAAATATATCTTTTTCTTTTGGTGCGAGAACACTGCCAAGTGATACACATTTTTTAAAAAAGATGCAGTGGGCATGACTCTAAACAGGAAAAGCTGTAACAGAACGCGGTGAAGGAGTATGCAAAAATCAACTCTTTGTTTATAACACTACAAATCGTTCTTAAATACAGAGAAGAAACCTCCAAAGATCATCAGGGAAAGCATAGGGAAGGGTTGAAAATGTTCATACCACTGTCTTGGGAACATGGGGGAAGAAGAGAAGAAAAAGTCGTTCGACTTCCACAGCTATGAGAAAGGAATTAAAACACCTTCTCATCTTTTGGGATTCTGCTAGATCTCCTATGCACTTTAAATCGTCAGTCCTGGGAGCCAGGTTTTCACTGCTCCACGTTCACTATAGGCACGTTTCAAGAACCAAGAGTGCAAAAAAATTAATGTTTCTATCCATGCCTAAACAACAATAAAACCGAAGTATGTCTTCACCTGCTTGTCTGACATCTCAGTTTCAAAGTCCATGTATGAATGCGAGGGATGGCACTTACCCAGAGCTCACACTGTCGTTGACCCGAACACAGCAAGTTTCTGCCTACAGAATCTGGCTTCAGGAAGTCCCAGGAGGTCCAGGGGGTTCTGTGGGGGTATTTGGGCCTTCTCATGCATCCAGAGAGCACAAGCACTCACTTAGAGACAAGGTTGACTATGCCGTGATGCCTTGTGGGCATGCAAAACCTTCCAAGAGGTCATCATGCATCTCCACTTGTGGCCTGGTTAAAAAGAAAACAAAACAAAACAAAAACACACACACATAAAAACAAAACACCCTCTAGCAAGGAATCGTAGGCATTCTGTTTGAAATTTTGTTTGCCACGTTGGTGTTCACCTTCAGTTTATTACACATGGGAAGGAAAAAAAATACATCCCTCCTCAGCAATGCTTTAAAAGCATGACAACTGAAGAAAGGCAAGCCTCTTGTTTTAAGGTTGGGAAATTAAGACATGTCATGGTGTCAGTTCACAGCTGTGCAGGAAACTGCCACTGAGCTTGAAACAGGGTTGTCTGCATGGTGCAAAGGCAGAATCATGCAGGAGTATCCCACAGGCTCTGCAAGACATCAATTTTTTAAGTCCTCAGATGCAATAATCTCAAATCTATAGCTCACTGTAATAGATAGGAGCCACAATTACAATGCTACCACAGAAACGTGGTCAGTAATGGCATGGCCAGAAGGCAAGGCCTTCTGGAGAAAGAATAAGGGCTTGAACTCAACACATCAAAAGGCAAAGCATCAGGTAGATTTTTGTACCACATCTAAAGCCTACAAAACAGCTTGCTTCCTAGGATTTTACCATGCCTCCATCTACTACGCTCCTCGGGCTAGCAGGTGTTCAGAGCCCTAACCAGCATTAAATTCTTACCAGTTTGCTTATCAGTAAAAACAAACTGTCCACACCCATCATCTGTATTACCTATGACATGCCAACATCAAACAGCAATACGGTTGGTTTAGGCAGCATGTTACACCTTTTCCTGCACAAAGAGTTTTCATTAAGTCATTTTTTTTGGAATACATGTACAAATCAGTAACTAAATTGTAAGTCGATTACTCGAACATTATGAGATGCCAACATATTTTATCCACGTTGGTAGCAGCCATAGAGACAGACAAAGAATGAATAAATGTAAATTTGTTGGATTTTGTTTGTCTGTTTTTTAAGATCAATGTCTTCTCAGAACATCCAGTATTCACCTAATATCCTTGGCTGCTGCAGTTAAATCTGATTTACTCGTACTACCACATGTAGCTGGTAGCTGGATACTTTCCTGTTGACTTCATGTTTAGACAGCCATATGTACGCAATTATCTCAGCTAAGATTATCAGTGACATACGAAATGAGATCCTGACCTCCTGTGTCAACCACATCTGTGCAAACATTTCCTGGGTTTTCTTTTGATGAAAAAGCATCTCCATCCAGGTAGCTGTTTCCAAGAACCGCCTGGTGCAGGTTTTTGAACAGCTTGCTCCTGCAGGCAGGATAGCACAACCTGTGAGGATGGAGGGAACAGAGGGGGTACAGCACTTCTCCTAGGGAGATACTTCTGCCCTGAAGGGCTCACACCCTTCTAGAGGAGGGTGAGATCCTCAAGCTGGTGTAAATCAGTTTATCTCCAGTGCTGAACAAGGTTGGTGTCAGCCTTTCCTCGTGGTACTTTGCCAGGGCGAGTGCACTACCTTACTACAGGAGTGGGGAAAGAAGGAAGGTTGAAAAGCAAAACAAAATTAAAACAGACATACAAGAAAACCACTCACACACCTTAAAATGTGTGTTTCCTCTATAATGCAGCACGCACATTTAATAATGATTTGTTTCAAATTGTTAGAACCAGAAACTAAGTTTATTACTTAGTATCAAATTATGTCAAAGTCAATTTTTTAAATAAGGCTAACTCCATACACCTATTCCACTTACAATTATTAAAATGTCCTGTAACTCATGCATTTTTCTCATTTACATTCTAAATGGAGACACGCGTTCTGTTAGCAGCAAGGCGTTCTCTTTGATGTATTAATGAATTTCAGCTTGAAAAGGTAAAGACTGACAAAATATTATGAAATTCTGTTCCTTAGAAACAGTAATGTACCTTTCCTGTAACCCTTCCACCCCCAAATATTTTTCCTGCTCTACGTGACGATGAAGCAAAGGCTTGCATAGTCCTGTCCCCTATCCTAGTGCTTGTTTTTCCATCTCCCGTGCTGTACGAATTGATCCTCTGCTGCCTTCACCATCATTTGTTTATTTGCAGGATGTTTAGTTCAGAAATCTCAAAGCACCTTGAGATACACACCCACAGTTTAAGTCAACCATAAACATAAACTGTCTGAAAAACGGGCTAAGTGAAACATTCCAACTTCCCATGTTTGTGCTTCTACATGTTCGTGTCCATTGTTCTGGAGTCACATTTTGGAAAAATTACAGAAGATCTGATCCACACTGCAAAGGCTCGTCAGTAACACCATAACATCCAACTGTACCTGTGGCACCAATGCACCTAAGCCTTTTATTATTTTTTGACTGGCCCTTTTCCCACCTACTTGTAGTGCTGGACATAATGTTAAATAAATAACAAGCAGGAATCTTGGCACTGGGAATGCCAGCACAAGGATTATGTTTAAGGATGTGATCTGTTCTCATGCATTTCAGTTCATGTAACTGTGAGGCAAGGAAGGACCAACTGCACACTACCTAGCCCTGTACCTAAGAGAGAACTGAGGGAAGAAAGCAACATCCTATTGCTCTAAGAAGTAACAGATCAAATTTTAAATAAAATTATTTCCATTTACTTTTCTAGGAAAAAGCAGCCCCTTTCAATCCTACTTCACTCAGAACTCTGTATATAATGCAAGTTATATTAAAACAGGCCAGCTACTAATCCAGAGCAGGAGCAATGACTCCTTAGTCGAGTAATCACCTGCATAGGTACCTCGCTGATGAGGATTTGTTTTCTCAAGAGCTAGAAAGCATATACAAATTCAGATTGTGTTGTAAATGTTCAACAATGCCTACACACCAGTTCTGAGATTTCATTAATATTTGCATCTGTCACAAGAAGAGCAAGTCTAGCATGCACAACAGAATACATTTGAAAGGAAGAGCATAATTGAATCTAAATTCAGGAAATGAAATGAATTAAAGAATCAAATAAAACGTCATATAGATAAAATATTTCCACAAATTCAATTTCAGTGTTGTTGATATAAAAGCTCTCCCTGTTTTTATTAATTAAAATAAAGAAATACCACACTCATTTCCATGAATTCAAGGAAGTAAACACACAAACATAACTGACCAAAGTGACTGCACTTACTAAACAGAAAGAAGCAGGATATGGAAATCAGATAAGACAGGCTTTATCTAGTGATAAAATTAGAGTTAGTGAGATTACCAGCCTGAGGAATATGGTAGTTTCAATTATACATGCAGTGTCTTGCTAACCCCTAGTTGCTGTACCTTGAAGTAATTTATTTTTCAGTGCAGCCTAATTTTGCTGCATGTCTTCTGCTGAGTGCTGGGTCCTATGTTTTCCTAATTCAAAACATATCAGGAACAACATTGAAAAAGCAGGTGTTTTTTGTGTTTTTTTTTTGTTTGTTTGTTTGTTTGTTTTTTTCTTACTTTTTTAATATACATACTATAGGAAAGGGTAAGAAGTACCAGTTTAGCAACCAAAGCCAGCAGTGGTTAGGAGCTCTTTAGAATGTAATATTTGTGTACCGGCTCTTTTTACACTGCCTGTGCCCTGAAGAATCCATCATCTGGTCCTTCAAAAAAGGGGTGAGGGAGAGAAGTGAAGAGTGAAACTACCATAACTCACTGAAAGTGCAAAATGAAAGAAAGAA
This sequence comes from Aythya marila, assembly GCF_965140915.1. Classification (NCBI taxonomy): domain Eukaryota; kingdom Metazoa; phylum Chordata; class Aves; order Anseriformes; family Anatidae; genus Aythya; species Aythya marila. Next base: position 115,872,891 of record NC_139042.1, on the reverse strand, counting down.
AGAAAGAAAGAAAGAAAGAAAGAAAGAAGGAAGGAAGGAAGGAAGGAAGGAAGGAAGGAAGGAAGGAAGGAAGGAAGGAAGGAAGGAAGGAAGGAAGGAAGGAAGGAAGGAAGGAAGGAAGGAAGGAAGGAAGGAAGGAAGGAAGGAAGGAAGGAAGGAAGGAAGGAAGGAAGGAAGGAAGGAAGGAAGGAAGGAAGGAAGGAAGGAAGGAAGGAAGGAAGGAAGGAAGGAAGGAAGGAAGGAAGGAAGGAAGGAAGGAAGGAAAGAAGGAAGGAAAGAAGGAAGGAAAGAAGGAAGGAAAGAAGGAAGGAAAGAAGGAAGGAAAGAAGGAAGGAAAGAAGGAAGGAAAGAAGGAAGGAAAGAAGGAAGGAAAGAAGGAAGGAAAGAAGGAAGGAAAGAAGGAAGGAAAGAAGGAAGGAAAGAAGGAAGGAAAGAAGGAAGGAAAGAAGGAAGGAAAGAAGGAAGGAAAGAAGGAAGGAAAGAAGGAAGGAAAGAAGGAAGGAAAGAAGGAAGGAAAGAAGGAAGGAAAGAAGGAAGGAAAGAAGGAAGGAAAGAAGGAAGGAAAGAAGGAAGGAAAGAAGGAAGGAAAGAAGGAAGGAAAGAAGGAAGGAAAGAAGGAAGGAAAGAAGGAAGGAAAGAAGGAAGGAAAGAAGGAAGGAAAGAAGGAAGGAAAGAAGGAAGGAAAGAAGGAAGGAAAGAAGGAAGGAAAGAAGGAAGGAAAGAAGGAAGGAAAGAAGGAAGGAAAGAAGGAAGGAAAGAAGGAAGGAAAGAAGGAAGGAAAGAAGGAAGGAAAGAAGGAAGGAAAGAAGGAAGGAAAGAAGGAAGGAAAGAAGGAAGGAAAGAAGGAAGGAAAGAAGGAAGGAAAGAAGGAAGGAAAGAAGGAAGGAAAGAAGGAAGGAAAGAAGGAAGGAAAGAAAGAAGGAAAGAAAGAAGGAAAGAAAGAAGGAAAGAAAGAAGGAAAAGATGGGAACATTGCTGTGATCACTGCTTACAATGATGTAGTCCTTAGGTGCAGTGTTCTTTCCATATCCTATCTCTGCTGCTCTCTCTGGAGTGTTTCTTCAAACATTTGCTCTCTCCTTACTATGTGTATACTTTTCTACATTTACACTAGCTAAAAGGTGCTAATAGCTATCACCAAGAACAGGTCTGGATCCCAAGACAGTCAGAGGTATCCTTTATAAAGCTGCTAGCCTTAATGGCCTAGCATCGTTATCTCTAACAGAGGAAGCCATCACATCTCTTCATGTAGCTCCAGAGATGAAACAACCTATGCTGTTGAGCTGAGGCAAACTCAACAAATTAAAAAATCAATCAAGTTCCACTTGCAGCAGAACAGAGATTTAACCATTACAGAAAACGTGCAGACAGGAATAAGCGGGTCATATTTGCATCCAAAATTGTAAGGGAAGTCTAAGAGCTGGACCTGCAGAAGCACCCAGAACAGAACTTGCTGAAGCACTAACCCAGCCTCAACACAGCACTAGGTACTGACAGAACACTCTACACATTTGCGCTTTTCCATTCAGTGCAATTCAACTCTGAGTCCAGAGATGACATGAGAGGAAAAAAAAAAAAGCCTTCTTGTGACTGTGAAAAAAGATCAAGCTGGACAGGAATAGCCTGTTCAACTCCAGCACACTGTGACCAAACACAAACGGTTCAGCTTCCTCACAATACATAATGCTGCCTTTGTTATAATAATTCTGCTTTCAATGCAAAGTATATTTACATAAATTTACATAGAGAGAATATTCAAATGCATTTAAAGGTATTATTAACTAATAAACCTATCTCAAATGGTATTTTAATGCAGTTGCTTCTTTTATTCAGGTAGATCTCGACACAAGATATGAGTATAATAAGTAATCCAGCATAAAAATGTGTTATTCACCATCCCTAATGAATCTGCTTGAAATATGAGGCATGGCCGTTTGTTGCTGGTGGGGAAGAGTCATAGCCAAAGAAACAGTGAGCAAGGCTACATTAAACAATCCTGGCAACAGAATTTCTAAGTGGGAAAACATCTTCTCTGTTTTTACCATCCTGAAGAGGATTTTGGTGTGAAGATGTCACAAATCGGACACCCATTTTGTATTACTAATACTCATCTGTCACTAAATTCTGGGTAATTCAAAAGCCAGAGGCAGGACAGAGGCAGTAAGAGAGAAAGTGTCAGAAACCAAGATGGAACAAATAATGTAGTTACTCAGAACACATTAAAGCTGACCAAGAATCTTTAGGAAAGATACAAAGGAAATTAAATCCCAGTGAGAATCCCAAACTTTCTCAAAAAGAAAATAAAGCAACAGTTGGAGATTTCACAGGAAAGAAAAAAAAAAAAAAAAAAAAAAAAAAGAATTACCAGGATATATGAGAGACCAAAACAATTTTGATTGTACAGGAACTAATGAGCTACAACTGAAATCTAAAAAAGCTTTTAAATGAAATACTTTTAAGCAGGGATTCATAAGGTTGCAAACTACTTGAGAAGACAGCCTAAATGGAGGAGGAATCAGAATAATATTTAAGGTACATACAGAGCCTTTCCTTGTCTTGGGTTCTCCAGAGGCAGAGCCACGAAAGGTCCAATTTCAGGAGAATTACCTGCTAACATGTTTCCTTGGGGTCTAACTATCCTCCTTTATATTACAGGCGTGAGACATAACTCAAGATAAGGACTATAACACTGATTGATTAATCAACATATTACTAACAATTAATAAATCAAATAACCTAATTAATTAATAAACAGACAACTGTTACCAATTTACATTTACATTATTGGGCTTGCTGTCACACTCAACTACAAAGTTAATCACTCCTAAATCACACTGTCTGCACAGAACTACTCCTGAAATACGTACCTGTCAGCCTTCTCTCCCTACACCACCTAATGTTAAGGTGCAGGTTATCCCTCTTCACTTTTCCTTCCCATCCACACCAGGCCAGTCTATGACAGACTTAACATAGTCCAGCAAGGCCACAGGTCTGTGGGACAGCAACTCTACCATCTGTAGAAGTTCATGCTCCTGCTGCTGGAAAATCTGCCCACCTTTGTTCTTTACTTGATGTTTACCTTGTTTTCTTTCCTTTTTTCTTTTCTTTCTTTTTTTTTTTTTTTTCCTCCTCAATTTCTGACTGCAGCTTTGTATCTCATTTTCTGCATCCAATTTCTTCTGAAAGGAACAACCTGCTCCTGATTACTTCTACTCCATTGGTCCTAGTAGGTGGCCTTGCAACTCAACCCTCCCCTGCAGTTGCCTAGTTCAGGCCAGTTACTTTTAGTTTACACGTCCTCTAAGACAAAACACCAAGCTTGAGGGTGTCCTTGATCCCAATGTCTATAGATATTAAACGGCACCGGTCCCCCAAGACAGACCCCTGAGGGACACCGCTCATCACTGGCCTCCACCTGGACATAGTCATTGACCACCACTTTCTGGCTGCGACCTTCAAGCCAATTCCTTATCCACTGAATGGTCTCCAACCTTCAAAACCCACCTGTCTCCAACTTAAAGATAAGGATGTTGTACGGGACTGTGTCAGCTGATGGATTCCAAAGCTGACAGGTTCTTTGATATGTTCTTTGGACAACCTGCAGGTTTCCTGCAGAGACTTTATAATACAAGACCTGGTATTCCAGGAGCCCATCTTGATCATGTGGGGTGACTTAAAGTGATCTAAGTGAGGACAAAATCCAAAGGGCACACGACCAAATGAATCATCTGAGAAAGACAAACAGAAGCAGCCCATCTCTAATACGGCAGAAGAACATAGCACAGAAATCGAGTCAACTGAAATGCAAAAAGATCAAATTCAAAGAGGAAACAAACACTGATTTGCTCTTATTCCCATACACTCCAAATAAGGTTGACAGAGAATTGTTAACTATGTTTTTTATTTCTTGGCAGTAAAGCGAAGCACTGTGTAGAGATAATATCCAAAGCCAGTTGTACCAATACCTGAAGGGAACAGCACAAGCTGAGCTGACTGCTTTGAGCAGAGAGCTATTTTCACCCTCTTACACTTCTGGTAGCTGAGCTAGTGTGAGTGAGTGTGCATGGAGAGGGAAACTGTCCCACAGGAGACATATTTTAGGGAAGGGAAAGTTTTAGGTATGATTTGAAACATCACAGTTAACGTTTACAGGGTTTTGACTGCAGATAGTTAACATACTAGCCACAAAGATCCATCAATCATCACAACATACCCCTCCGATCCATAATCATTCTTGACAGCAGGTGGAAGTTTGTTGTTGGAATTAGCAGTCTGTCTCCCCTCACTTCAGAGATCACTTCCTTCCAGCACAGTCTCAGTGTCTGTAGAGCAAGGCAGCATTAATGTATTTTTCCCCCTCCTGACGCTGAGCAGCCTATGATTAATCACACTGGCACCGGATCCTATTCTGATGAGAAAAGTAAGCTAAGCATTACTTATGTTCCTAAATATGTTAGGCATTTACAATGTGTTTTTAACAGCTTTCCACTTGATGTGCTGAACTTGTGTGACACTGGTTTGAATTAAGGCGAGGCAAAATGGCAGCAGCTTAGTATGTGGAGATCTGCTGGCCATTTCTAAGCCCATACCAGGCTCCAGAAGAAACATTACAATAATTATTTTCTCCTTTTCTCCTAAAATCTGCTCTCAGTACAAACCAGAACTCTATTACCATTCCAGATAACATTCCATTGGCGCTTGCTTCTTGCATGTAATTAGCCTGTTCACGATGTGCTGGTGACATTGTTTAATTTAACACTTTCTGATAAAAAAGTTCAACTGTCAGAACTGTTTGGATTTTTTTTTTTCCATCATTGAACTGGGCTGCAATCTGTGACTGCTTGGCCATTTTTTAATTCCTATGTTCTGCAAAATAAAGCCTTTTTCATCAGCAAGCTCAGGGCCCTTCAAACTGGGACATCTGCCCTCCTGTCTCCTCAGGCAAACAACAGCACCCTAAGAGACTTTTTTTCCAAACATTTAAATTTTAACTCATTCATTAAAGTCAGATTCCTCCACCACCACCCCTTATCACCATTTTTAATGCAATTAAGTGATTTGATGCTCTTTTACGTGGTTGTTGACGAATTCCCAGTGCACTATCCTGTAATATTTAGCAATTGTCTCAAAGCACTATATCATGTGCAGAATCTCATGAGGAATTCAGACACTATAATTTTATTACCAGTTTCTTAATGAAAGCAGAACATCAGACTGAAGCTAATCTATTCTGTTGACACAACAAGCTTCAAACTCCTGGCTTACTCTTTCCTAATCAGAAGCCTAATCAAATTTTACTTGTTAATATGATCTGATTATTAACCTGCTCAGGAAGGAATTATCTTTTTTCAGTTTTTCAAGTCAGGACCCTCATGGGCTCACTGCATAAATCTAGACAGTGACAAATGGTGGTACAGACCACCTGCCATCCTGTTTTGCTGGGATGTGGCTTCGTCATCTCTTAAATAATGGGTATGAATGAGCAAAAGCCCAGTAAACGTCATGCCTGTGTCAAGGCAAGGGCGCTTCCATAGACTGCACTCCTTGCTCTCAGGCAGGGCAGAGCTACACTTAGCATCTCCCACACCAGTCCCCCGTCTGATGGAGCTCCAGGTCTCCCTCACATGCATCTGGCAGAGGAGGCGTGTGTTGGATTACAGCCTGCTCCTCTAGCCTCCCTCCCCCATGAGACAAGGTTATTGCTGCTTCCTCTGCGGCTGGCAGCTATTACTTAACTGCCAGCTGTGCTCATCTTTGCTTCCCTGCCTCTCCCTGTGCTAAAGCGCTGATAAAACTGAGGTGTATTCGAGGGCAAGCAGCCTCTTGCTTTGCACAGCAGCACGAGAACATCCCACTCTTCAGTACAGCATCTGGCTGCAATGAGGTGGCGGGGGGTCAGGGGCAAGAAGGGAACCTTGAGAAGATTGCCTCTGAAGGGAAGTTGGGGTCAAACGTTACAGAGCACCAGCGGAAGACATGTCAGGGCAAAGGGGTGCAGGTGACAAAAAAAGCAAAGGAGTGGGAAATGTATTCCAGAGAAATGGGAGAGAGCTTGGAGAGCATGGAGCGGAGATCTGAAAGAGCAGACTAAACGTGCAAGTTCACAGGCTGGAAAGAAAAGGAAGGCTGGTGAAAGAGAAAACAAGGCAGGGAAAGAGCATGAGTAAACAGTAGCAACCGTTGGCAAGACACTGAAATGCTACTGAGAAAGGACATGTAGCTTTTCAAAGGATAAGCAAGGAATGACAGGCGCAGGACAAAAAAAAATACAGGTTATTTGAAGGAGATGAACATCCTCAACATTTACTTGTTTTGTACACATGTTTCAAAAATATTCTACACTGAAAACATGCATTAGATTTGTATTTGCAAAGAAGAATTAGATTAAAAAGAGAAAGGGGAGGGAAACATGGAACAGGAAAAAATTGCCTAGTGAATTCTACCTTGTGCTCCCAATTTCCACTGGCAGGCATTCAGAATGGATGAGGTGACTTTTTAGCACTTGTACTGAGTCCATGCTACTACCTGGAGATTGAGGGAGAAAGGGTTTTGAACATTTCTGAAAAATGTGCACTTCTATAGAGCATAATCCCTCAAAAAGAGGGAGCAGAGACTAGAGTGAAATAAATTATAACATGTTCCCTCCACCACACAGCAACAAAGATAAGCTTTCAATAAAAAAAATAAAATAAAAAAATACTTGATTCCTTTTTTTGTTGTTGTTGAAAGGCAAATGAGTAAACAAACCATCTGATGATAGATGGATGTCACCATGGATAGCTCAGGAAACAAAGTATTAGGAAATCATTCTAATTACTGTGAATCTTAGTAGATTTAAGCATTCAGGGGTCATCTATCAAAATTAAAGCATGCAGTGATTAGAGAACTGCATTAGGACAGGATCCATCGTGCATTACAAGGGAGCTTTCCAAAATTAAAAACAACATACAGGGAAAAATGTCATTCCTTTGAGCTTTTGCAGAAATCTTAGACAACTTGTAATTAATATGCATGCACAACGACTTGCAACTTGGTGGGTAATATCACTGTCATGTGCCTTTTTAAAACTTGGTAATTTTAATGCCATTTTTTATTAATATGATTAATGTAAGCTAGTTTGCGTAGATGGGAAAGAACAGAAGCAAATCACAGTTAGCTGTCAGCTTCATTTAAATTCAGATTGGTAGGAATATATACTGCTCTCTGGCCTAAGATATCAAATGGAAAGATGAAGAGAAGAAAAATAAAATACTTGGAGAAATTGAACCATTACTTACAGAAGAGGGTCAGATGTTGTCACCCACATAAGGAAACTTGCTCAACCATACTTTGGGACATAATTGTATGTTCTGCAGAATGCCAAGATAATGGATAAGGATTTCAAGTGAATTTTGATAAAAGACAATAGTGTACAGGCTGTAACTGAGTTTTAGGTTAACAAATACCCTCCAATAGAGAACTAGAAAATTAGACGGGCAGCTTAATCCACACTGCCTTGATTTAGGCTCATCACACTCACAAAACATCCACTGAAATGTGGGGCCACCACTTATGAGAAATGAACCTTTTTTCTATAATTTGAGACCTCTCTATAAACAAGCATGTGCCACTTTGGCTCAAACTCAAGGCAAAAGCAGACAGAAGTAACTGGCATTTCTGAAAGCCAAGCCAATGGTATCTCACATTAAAATCTTGTAGGGGATCTTTGCAATTTGGCCATTGTCCTTCTGTTATTAATAAAACCACAGAATGGTTTGAGTTGGAAAGGACTTCAAAGACCACCCAGTTCCAAATCATGGATAGGGACACCTCGCACCGGACCAGGCTGCCCAAAGCCCCATCCAGCCTGGCCTTGAACAGCACTACAACAAAGGTGATCTGAATGGGGGCTGTAAGTCTACAAGCAGCTTACTGGGACAATTAAAATTCATCCTGCAGCACTACTCCAAGTCACCTCTTCTCATGTAGCTGTGTTCTCTCTCAAGACCCCCATAGCTCCTCTCCCCTCTGCTGCTTACCGTGGTGTGGGAATGGAGTAGATGTGTTGTGCAAGCAAGCAATCCTGCAGAAAGTCCCATTTGTCTTATGTTTGCTACACATTTGAAGAACTGCTGCTATGCGTGCAGAGCCCGCGCTATATTTCAGGTACTGTTTATTTCAGGGTTTGCTATATATATATATGCAGTAAATCCCCTAAACTCAAGAGGACGTGTCCTTCACATCCTCCTGTTCACGCACACATGAAGTGTGGATTGAATGTGCAGGGGACTGGATTTTTCAGAAAAGCTATATGCAGGGCCACGTATACACCGTGCCTGGCCTGTGCAGATGTGCTCAACCCAGCACATCAAGAAGCTCCTCCAGAGGACACAGTTATCCATTTGTTTTATAGGACATGGCCTTTCAGTAAGACTTTGGTCAAACAGTTCTGAAGTCAAGGGGGGGAAATCACTATCCATATATTCAACCAATGCTGAACTTTGACTTTTTTTCACAGAGAGAAAGCTGAGAGAGTGAAACGAAACCACTGTTGAAGTGAGAGACCACCTGGGTACAGGTGAGCACTAGAAATCTTGTACCTGTACTACATTTAGGTAAGCCAGACAGTCAAGATTTAGAAAGTGCAGGCCTCTGGATAAGGTTAACTGCACTAGAAAATCTGTTCCTCGGTGCTAAACCGTGTTCAGAAAAGCTGAGCATCCACCTATGAACTAGTTCCTGGACTCCTTTTTCTTTTATTTATTTATTTTTTTTTATTAACAAGAACAATCACAAGAAGGATGACTATTCTGCCTACCTCAGCCTCCTACTTGTTTATCTTCTGTCTGATCTCCATCCTGGAAAGCCTCTCTCCAGCTAGTCCTTCTCCTTTCCTGATAGGAAGCGAAGCAAAAAGAATCAGTCTTTCACTAAAAGCCTTTTTTGCCTGTCATTAAATTCCCTTCAAAGCATTTCAATGGCCTATAAATCTTTCCCACCAGCTTCAAATATTTGCTATTTTACTCTTTATTATCTCTGCTGTTTTAGTTCTCCCTTTTCTGTCTTCAATCTTGCTATAATTGACCACTATCTCCCCAGAAAGTTTTTGGTCTTCTGGCCACAGATTTAGGCAGGGGGGTGTCTTCCAGTTTTCCTTAAGTATGTGATTGGCACAGGTAATTAGACAAAAGAGGAGGAAAGTACCTTGCTCTTGCTTGATGGGCACCCACTTACTGCTGAGGAAAAGATTCTAGTTACTGAGGGTACAAATAATTCCAATGTTGTGTTGTCAGGAATGACACTCAGGGCACAAACAGCACCTCACCTTCTGCTGCAGACAGAAACCAAAGCAGCTGCAGAGTCAATCTTCTATCAAAGCACATTTAAAGCAAATTTCCATGGCAGAGTCAAAATGTCACCACCACTGCCCTCAGCCAATGCACAAGACTGTTTTTAAAAATAAATTAAATAGTGCAGATGTCCCAGGAAAGAGGTGGCACAGGATTAAACAGAATTTCCATATAACAGTAACCAGCTGGAGTCCTCCCCTCTTGAGCAACAACCAAGTTGTTACAAGGTATGTAACTTAAAAGCATTTAAATGTACCACATTTCATTACAAAACTTAAGATTTACTATGAAGTGGGTGAAAAAAAGAGACACCTCCCCCCTCCCCTTAATTTTCCCAGTCCATATAATTATTCCTTCTTCTGTAACATCATTTCTCTGCACTAGTGCAACCTGCAAACTCTTACACATTTGAGCTGGTTTTCATGTGTCTAACAAATGGGCTTCTATTTAAAGTGAAACTACTTGTTATTAACACAGTCACTGTGGAGAAAATCACCAAGCCAGGCAGATGAGTTTGTCACGTGTATGCTATGACTCACCTCCAGAAAACAGCTAGCACCTTAGCCTTTCTGGCTATCATGCTTTATTACAATCCATACAGCATTCTAACATCTGCGTTCTCATTTAATAAATTAAAAAAAAAAAATCTGTCAATGAGAACCTGCCCTTTAACAAGGGACCTAGATCAGCAGCTTAAACCTGCTCCCAGAGATGCTACAACACATGCCGTGCCCCTCTACCCATTTTCCTGGAACTTCAGCTCACATGGGGGAAGTGTAGGGTAAGCACCGGGTCTGATGCAAGGCACAATATGGGAATTCTTGCCCAGTCGATTGCACTTGCCGCTATTTTGTAGCCTCCCTTCAAGAAACAGGGCAATGTGACATCTTAAGCTGATAAAAGGAGCCACACTGGGGATGCCTCACACAGCAGCCTTCATTTGGAGTCAACACGGACCAGTGGATGCCTGATACACTGCAGTCGTACAGCCCACACTCAGCAGCTCTTCTGCCGCTCTCATCTTACCAAAAACCACAGCCTGGCTTCTTCCTGAAACTCCCCTAACAGACTATTTAACTTAATTTGACACATCGCATGTGTTCACAGCCTGAGATGCTTGCAATCCAGACATTTTGCCAATAGATTAGGAGTTACCATTCAGCATCAAGACCAGCGAAAAGATGACAGCACTATAGATGCATACAGACAAGCGTGAGTCCAACTACCAAACACTACAAAAGATACAAGCCACTAACACATTTAAAAGCTTCTCAATACTGTACAGATATTTGATCAGCCAGACAAGAAATGGCTGCACGTAGAGCAACACTTACATAGCTGGCCAGGTAGCTAGAAGAAGCTAGGTACTTCAGCTTCCTTTGTTGGCACCAACAGCTGAGGAACAGATAGTGAACAGCTTCTAATGACATGGCAGCTACTCACCGTGGAAAAAAAGAAGGGGCAATGAAGAAGCAAAGCAGTTCTGTAGCTGAATGTTCCTAGGCATTGACAACTGTAAAGGAGGAGGAAGATCATAGTACAATGTGCCAGGATCTTGAAGAAAAGGGCACGAGCTCTCATCAGCTGTGGTACTTATGCTGCAATAGCCAGCAGGCATGTGAATACAAAATACCAAAATTTTTCAAGGGAAGTCTGAACAACGCAGGAATAGTTTCCTAATGAGTAAAGAAAAGAGAGGAGGGAAGCTTATAGAATGTATAAAACAAACCAAGAGGAAAACAGTGAAGCATGAGAATGAAGAAGTTGAGGGAAGACAACTAGTAGGACAGCAGGAGATAGTTGCAAGAGCATAATTCAAACGTGCGCTTGCTATTACTGAGAGTGGGACTGCAAAAGAGAATGAAAATACCAAGAAAGATCCCCAAACAGTAAGAAGAGTTTTCCCACTGCCATATTTCATGTGCCAGCACATTAAATCTAGTTGTATTTCACAAAAATCTGCACATGTACCTCAACATGGTACAAAATTTTCCGTTGTTGAAATTTCAATGCTACCTTTCACAGTTGCCAATATACAGGAAGCAGTGCGCATCAAGCAATCAATTTTCTTGTTCTCCCCCACATGACTATTTTCTCAGCCTTTGTCTTGTCTTATTCCTGTTTTATCCTACAATGGGATGTTAATGTATGTCTCCACCTTACACTAGAAGGAAAATTCTTGGTAGAGAACCTGGCCTTTTATTATGCAGTCCCCATTTGTACAGTATCTAGTTTGACAGGGGGCTGACTCACCACTGTAACAACAGCATTTGTCCTCAAGCAGATAAACAGCAAGAAAGATAGCAACATATTTTTCTTTTTTTTTTTTGTGTTTTCTCTATCCTCTACAAGATGAGAAAAAACAGCAAGCTAAAAATACTGCAATGAAGTGTCAACATCCTGACAGTTTCTTACTCATGGGGCTCCATGTTTTCTAGGGAAAAAAAAAAAACAAATCTAATTTTGAGGTAGAAGAAGCTTGTTTGAGCTAAGGCCAGAGTCGAATAAAAGGCAAAAAAATGTTTCATTATAGCATGAAAAATTAATAGAAAAAAGTACATTGATTAATTAGAGCATAAGTCCCTTCTAATGGCTTTAGCCCAGATCATCAGCTTCTAATTGTCTTTCATTTCAAGCCATGAGGTCTTTGGCACATGTACCTTAATTATACCTATCTGATTTTTAAATCAATAGAAGTGAAGGACAGATGTGCCTTCATTGACATAAGTGTTTCGGTAGAAGTCTGACAAACAGAAACTTATAGTAAGAGTGAGAGTCCTAAGTGCTTTAACAAGGTACGTTCAGAAAACCTGAGCTCCCTTAATGACACTGCAGATTTGTTTGAATCCACTTCTACGTGAAACTTTCTGCTCTCCTATGGCCTTTATGCACTGAAGTATTTAAAAGTAAATAAACTGACACCAATACATGTAAAAACAGACAATCACATTTACAAATTGATAGTGTTAAAACGACAATCACTTTATCAGCTCATGGGAACACATATTGCAATTAGAGGAGAACTGATTTTGTTCTGTAATAAAAAGAGTGTATTGGTGGGTAGAAGTGCTAAGATAAAGATGCTCAGCTTACATCTGAACACAAAGACAGATATTGAAACATGTTTTTCTTCCTTTTAACACAGGCTATTCCAGTTCCTATGAAGGAACTTTTGTCTCTGATACAACTGCTAAGCAGTGTTCCTGAACACACAGTTACATGTTTTTCTCTTTTCTCTCAGCTTCAATTTAACACCTTTATCAAGCAAGAACTTTTTTTTTTTTTTTTTTTTTTTTTTTTAAGCCTTCTTTCCCTTTGAACAGTCTCTCTCTTTCTCCTTTTATTTCCCCACCATTAATATGCAGAAGGACATCCTTGTGCCATTCAGCTCTAGCCTGCTGTTCCTCCTTACACCACAGCAAGTGCTTCAGGAGGAACTTTCTCTGAGCACCACTGACTCTTTATTCCTGCACAGTGGGAATGTAGACTGCACTGCTACTTGCATCACATACAGAAACACTGGGAAAAAAAAAAAAAAAAAAAGAGAAAAAAAAAAAAAAAGAAGAGAACCACTTAGAACAGAAAAAGAGAGAGAATAAGGGAGAAAGGAAACAAACTGTAGGCACCCATGTGATGAGAAGCTCTGTTTGTTGGCTCATGTGAAGTTTGCTTTCCCAGAACAGGGAGGCAAATGCCATTCTTTTCACCTGCCCTTTGAACTATCCATATAAATTCCTGTTAATACATGATGGCTTGACTAATCCTTTAAATTTAACTCATCAAATTTTGTCATGCAAAATGATAAATGATCCACAATCACCATTGAGAAAGCTTAGACAAACAGCTTAGACAAACTGATCATTCAATGCTTTGTGCCATTGTTTGTAGTCAAGTCTAGCACCCTTTGATCACAGCACCATCGTAGAAAGGTTGAATTTCTTAATTCTCTTGACAAAACAAGCCCAGGTGTTTTGCAGCTTCCAGTAGGTCTTCTCCAGCAGCATGTACAAATCCGACCTCCACTTTCATAAATATAAACGAGTCACACTTATGATGCATATTTAAATTCCCATAATCGTACAATTAGGCTACAACTATGCCTCTCAAGAAATAATATACTCTTACAGCATAAACAAAAGATTAGCAAAATGACTGCTTGCCACAGGGACACTGCTTTACAACCAAAAGATATTGCCCTCTGTGTGAGTCCTGGTATCACCACTCCTAATGTGGCTTTCAAAGCATTTCGAAAAACATGTGTACCAACACATGACCAACTCCCGTAGGCACCCCACACATACCAAACTACATATTAATCTGACAGAGCTTCCATAAATAAACCAGGTCCCCCCTTCCTAATTGGGAATGGTAAAACTCATTAGAAACTGTGGATTTTACTCAACAGTTTAAAGATGAAGAACATCAAGGTAAAAGATTGAAAATAATTGTCAACTCTTCACTCAAAGCTGTAAAACAAAATACTCTGTCATTATCTTTACCTGATATTTTTAGTGTCAGTCTTAAATTCTAATTTCTCTCAAACTCAAAGGCACAACCTAGCAAGGTTTCCTGCTGTCAGGATATGGCTTTGTAAAACCAGTCCCTTGGTTTGAATAAGGCCCAATTCATTGGTGCAAGCATGTGCCAAAGTCTTAAGGACTTTCCTCTTGTTTCTTATTCTCTAATCCAAGAAAGCCCACTGTCATCACAGCTTCAACTTAGCTGACATGCAGCCCAGAGATCAGGCAAGCATTTCTAAGCTTATTATGGGCTGTTTTTTTCCCCTGGAGTCTCCTTCTCTCTACGTTTTATTCACTGAACATGTAAATGAAGCATTGTCCAATTTGTTCCCGAGTTTCTTACACAAATGCAGAAGTGTTCTCCTGTGTACATTTGTAAACTAGCCTAGTGGCCTGGATCACAAACTTCTGCAGCCTGTGTTTGTGTATTAACACTAAAATACACATAAATCATATCTTTTGAGTGATAAAACTCAAACAGGCTTTATTAGTATCAGAGAAAGTAGCCCGTCCTCTACAGTTTAGAGAGGCATAGACAGACAGAACTAGAAAGAGAGAATCTCCTTCCTTTCTCTCTCCCCATCTGCCTTCCACACACTGGAATGGCTGCCAACGGCATTTCTCTGAGATATAGATTTTTAAAATTTGATACTAAAAGCAGCTACTGAATTTAGGCACACAAATAATTTTAGATGCTCCAAGTGAGACATTTTAAAAATATTTTGTATGATCAGGAAGCCACTTTTGAAACTTGACCATGTGAAAGTAAGGTATTCCAATTGACACCCCCTCCCAATTGCATTATATTTGTGCAATAATAATTTTCATCATGCCCGCTGGCTGTATGAACTAATACAATATACAATGAGTATAAAACACAACCACATAACACAACTGCTCTGCAGTTGGAAAACGTTTTCTGCCACCGCTTTGACAAGTGAAACACAGATTTCAATACTGAGAAAGTAATTTAACTTTCATTTCAAAGAATAACCTCTTCCGAGTTCTGCATGGAAGAAGAATGAATGTGTAACTGGACTGCAGACTACTAGCACTCAATACAGTAGAAAGTATCACCCCTATTACTGTGTAAGGCTTACATTGATATTCCTGTAACACACAATTCCAGCCCCAAATGAACACACCCTCTGTGACTCACATATATTATGAGCCTTCCAAAGACTTGAGGAAAGGTCCTCTGCTGTAGCAAGGTCTCAACACCGTCTAGATTTAACTAGATTCTCCAAAGTTGGCTTTCATACAAAAGTCCTGAATGACAAATGAGTGTTCTTTGCTTATTCATTCATTTGCAAGATTTGGTGAACTGCAGTAGGCCTTTCTCACTATCAAACTTGCTTAATTTTATGCATATTTTCTCATCTTAGAAGATGTTAAATAAGCATATTTTTGTTTCAATATTGAGAACAAAAAAAGAACACTCTAAGACTTGCTGTTAATTAAAAGCAGCCTTAACTTGGATTATTAAGCCATACTATCTACCATTTGTGTTTTAGCTAATGATGTTATTTACATTTCTTATTTACTTTTGGTTAAAGAACATTCATAGTATGAACTATTTTCTTTCTTTCTTTTTTTTTTTTTCTTTCCTCCTTCTTCTTAAGGAATATTTACTTCACCTGTCTTCATTTTCTTCTTTTGCAATCCTTCAGTAACATCCTTCCTTCCCATTTTCCTCTGATAAACCTTTTTACCCTGTTATCACCGCCTTGCCACCAAGAGATAGATAACAATGTCTTGTTCAAACACCGTAACTATTCAACAAGCAGCAGTAAGCTGGCATCATTTCATCAAGTATATAAAGAGCAGTAGTTTTCTTAATTGTTGATTAAACAAGGAGAACAAAAAATAGGTGGAGATAATTGGCTCACTTGCCAGTGTTTAATATACACTTTGAAAAATAAGGAAGGAGGCATACAATAGCTTCCAAAACCTGAAAAAATTATTGATAAAAGCTAGTGAAAAAACTTTTCACTATAAGTACCAATCTCAAACAACCAGCTAGTGGTTCTCCTGAAGTCTCTTTTCTCCACAGACACATGCTACTAACAAACGAGCCAACCAGTCCCCCTTCACACATTTCATACAGCCACCTTGAGAGACTTTAGTCTTAAAAGGGAGAAGACCAGGCACTCTCAAGAGGCATGGATATAACTGTAACGAAGAGAATTCAAATACAATGATGATACAGTGCAAATAATACAAGATCCCATAAGGGCAGATCATTATAAAATAAATTTCAGCTCAACCAACCAAGAAAACCAATCCACACTGCTAAGCTAGTTTCTACATCAACAGAGACCTCTGTATTAGCTGTTAGTCCACACTGCTGTGCTTCTCACTTGCAAGAAACTGCAAGAAAATTAACCTTTGTCCTGTGTACCCCATCACAGAAGCCTTGTGTCCTTCACAAGGGAAATTATATCAACCTTTAAATAAGCAAGAGAATGACAAGGGTTTCAGGATAGGTTGAATTTTACTGCTTCCACAGTGTGTTATGCTCATGCACGTGAATGCAGTAAGTTACATGACCACAAGTGAAAAGTATACCCACAACATCTCCGAAAATGAAGCCACAGGCAAATTTATGTTGGTCTCAGCCTCTTAGGAATTATTATGGGATGTGTTTAAAATAGGAAACAAGAGTCAATTTGATGGCAGATTCACAGCCTACAGTGGTGTCCTGGTCAGCCAGTTTCTTGTATCATAGAAACAAGGCACAGATACAATTAAGATTCCGCCCCTCCTAATAATCTCAGATACTGTTTGGCCAGCAACATCAACACATCAAAGGAAAGGATCCCAATGTCTGAAGACAAATCTGTCTCAAAGCCAGCTTTGTTTATTGCTAATAGCCTTTTTGCTAGAAATATACCTCAAAACAGACAGGAAAGCCCTTCAAGGGCCTAAAAAACAGCATGCTAAACCACTGGCAAGAAATGCTGCTCTGAGAACTGACCAAGCAGTTTGTCACACAGAATTTCATAGCTATGCCAGAGGCAACAGCGAATGGGGGGTGAAGGAAATAGCGTGAGGGTAAACATGAAGGTAACAGAGGTGTTAACTATGGTACAGGTCACTTAGGAATGATACATACAGGCACATAATGCCTTTTCCATGTGACTACACTGTGCCTCAAACACAGCAAGTCAGTGTACCCTGTGCACACTAAAACTTGGAAATTGCCTCCTCTTCACACACTCTGACACAAAAGCATTTTTTTTAAAAACTCTTTAATACATACCCCTCCAGCAGCAGCATACAAAATCAGGACCCTTCTATCTAAAGTCATGTCACAAATATTGCTTCACCTTACAAACATATCACCATCACAACCAACCTACAGGCAAGATTACCTGACAAATCAAATATGATAGTCTCTTGGGGGGGGGAATGGGGCATTGGTAGAATCATCCAGATGTTGCATTTTTGTCTTCTTTGTGGGACAATTTTCAAGCTATGTGATAATCATTTATTTGACATCAATGTATAGAGTCAGACTTTTAACCCAGCAAGTCATGGTAATCAGTTACCTTAATCTGCAAATGACTTCCCAACTTCATTGACATGTCTTAAATTATTTATCCATTTTCCCTTTCAACCTGCACCTCACTTACTTCTAGATGTAATCAAATGCACTTTTACTGTAAGGTGGTTATTATAATATAAGCTACAGACCACATCTGTTGTACAGACCTCTTAACTTTCATTTTGAGACACAAGTCATCTCAAATACAAGGACTGTTATTAGAAGATGATGCCTTTATTGTTGTCTTTTCACATCTCAGAAACACAACAGGGATCTGCTGGAACAAGCAGTGGATTTCATCTCTTTCCCTGACAAATGTACAAACTAAATTCATCATGGAACATAGGAGCATATTCCCAGACTAAGAAGGGAGCAGGAAAAAATGCTGATGATTATAAAAATGAAAACAGGCTTTCTCACAGAATTTTGAATCCTTTTTGGATGACTATGTTCACAGCAGTCAATTCAGATGTGGCACAAAGTATCTGCATAGCGATTAAGAGACAAACAAGACTAGCAGAACACTTGTGAGAAGAAAATACAGATGTGGTCATAAGCTGAGATGGCAGACTGTAAAACGTAATTAGTAAGATGAAGGATGCAGTAAGATGAAGGATGCACTGATGGTTGATGTAATTGTAAAGAGAATTGGGGTGGGAGAAGAGAAGAAAAACAGTCTTAGAAGGAGCAGATGAGAATGCAAACAAGTGATGCATCTGCTGTGAAAAAAAAAGGCAGAGCTGAACTTGGCCCAAGCTGGGATGCATGACAGCAGGATGATTTGAGTGTCAGTGCATGAGCCTGGATAATATACTACTGATAACAGCCTCAGTGAAAAAATGCAGATTTTTGAAAGACTGGTTCAATAAATATACATTGACCATATGGAATTGGTAATGAGGATGCAAACTTCAAGAGGAAACACCTGAAAAACACAACATTCAAGCAAGACAATAGCTTTAGAAAATTACACCAGCTACTTCTCTGAGGTATTTCTGAATGATTGATAATGCAGACTTCCTTAACTTTGTACAGCATCTGAAATTCAACAATTATCAGAAAATTAAGAGAGCAAATTCTCGTTACTGCACTTATTGTGCAGTCCTCAGCTATCTAAGGAGAAAACCTGGCCTTCTGTAACATGGATGATGATACAAGCTTGGGTGTTCTGCACATTCAGTTCAGTTATCCAAAAGGAACAGATACTTTGCAGAAGTGAATACCACTGCCTAGTTTCAAACTCCACAGGGTGGCGTCCATTGGAATACTTTCTCCTCCATGTTTCATCAGATTAGTATGTACATACATAAACCCTTCAAAAAACAAGATGATGAACTTTAAAACAGAAGTGCTTCCACATAAACCCTTGTGAAGCTTTTGGCTGTTTTGCTAGCACCAAAAAACATTATGCGCAGAGTGCTACTTCACACTTCCCTCTGCTGCTAAGACCCTGGCATCCTGTTCCGAAATAACATATACACAGAACATCTTGGAGAAGGACATGGTAAATGAAGACTGCAGTAATCTTCCCAAATACTCCTTCATTTGCACTAGACAGTCTGGAGATTCAAAACAGCTAAATCTTGTGCTCCAAAAAGATAGAGGGACTTGGACTGTTGGAGCAGAATCTTCCATGCAGTTATCTGCCCCCTTTCCATTCTGCTGGCAACCATGGCAGTTACTGCAATAAAGAAAAGCTGACTTTTTTCAAACAATTATAGTTAGGCATACATTTTGGTATCAAAGTAACACACAGTGTTTTAAAATCCATATTTAATTTTCCTGATGGAGACTCATTGCTACTGATAAATGCAAGAAAGTAGCTCGTGCAGAATTAGATGACTAGGTCTATCAGAAAAACAAAAAACAAACAAACAAACAAAACAAAACAAAAAAACCTCAGTGAAACTTTCTTACAGCACCCAGCTGCTAAAATGTATCTGTGACACAACGAAGTGACAGCTGACTTTCACACCAGAAAAGAAGAAATGAAAGAAACAGGCAGCAGTAGGACTAAGGGTGAGTATACCAAACAGTTACCTTCTCTATTTAGTAATATGTCTATAGCAACCAATATAATG
The DNA here is from genome assembly GCF_965140915.1 of Aythya marila. Lineage (NCBI taxonomy): Eukaryota > Metazoa > Chordata > Aves > Anseriformes > Anatidae > Aythya > Aythya marila. The sequence continues at coordinate 115,853,414 of NC_139042.1, read as the reverse complement.
GACAATAATTTAATACGGATGGAAGAAAGTAGCAGGAAAATCCGATCATTGATTGTCTAATCCCATCTTCAGGTAATGCGGTTGGGCTTTAAGTAGTAATAGTTCTATTGTAATTCATCGTACTGACATTAGATTTTCTAAACTTTTTCAGAATGCTGGAAATATAATAACGGGGGAGAGAAAAAAAGTGCTTTACACACCTAAAATATTTTTTACATTAAGAATGTAATGGTCGAGCAGGCAAGTGCACAGAATGTCAAAGCAGTATCTGTGCAAGTCTGCTGTCATTTTCATCAGCAAAAAAAATCCTTTAAATTAATGTACAGTTGGACTATATAGTTGTTACGTTTGATTCTAAATATTTGATGATTTTTCTGCTATACAATTAAAACATGCACATTCTGAAGTTACTGCCAATTTTTACCAATGAAATTTAGAAGTGAAGTAACGTATAGAGATGCAAAGCAAATGTCTGAATGCAATGATTCACCTTATTTTACAGTGAGGCCTCTTTTTTGTGGCTTGCAAACCAATGGCTTGTAAGATCTGTACAGATGGTAGTGTATGCTTGTAAAGCAGTATATGAAAAGGGTTAATATTCAACAACAGAGAGACAGAGTCTTGAAAAATCACGGAGCAACCCAACATTCTGTTAACATTAATTTTATAAAACACCTTATAAGAACAGATAAAGAACTTGAGCTTACATAATAACAAAAATTAAAAAAAAAAAAAAGTTGAATAAAATATAAATTAATTGAACACGTCACTAAGTTTGCCACATGTTAGACAAGTTTATAAAAGGCATTTCTCATATAAAATAGTTATTTGGAAGAAAATCCTTCAAAATGGAAACTAATTAAGTCTTTTTCAAGAAGTCATTCCTACATGCGCTAAATTCCAGGTCAGCAGGTAGTAACTGAATCTGCTCAGAATACACCGTTTGTTCATCTGCTTCAAACTTTGTCAAGCTTTAAGACACAAATTTAAATGCTTTTAGGTCAGAGTCATCAGTGCAAAGAAAAGCTTCAAGCTGAAAATGAAACATATAACAGAAGAAATGATCCTGGTACAAACTTCCTAAATTCACATTATGAAAAAATCTGTGCCAGATGCACTCTTCCAATATTGAACATTAATTTTTTTTTACCAGTGGCCATTTTAGGGTTCCAGCCAAGCCATTAACATAGGTAATCATGTTCAATTCATTTATTTTAGCACTTTTTCAAATTTCTCCTAGAGCCTTTAGAAAAGATCCGTGCTACTGGTGTCCACTTAGTTTGCTTAACTTCTGATTCTGCCAGTTTGTTTGAAATTTAGCCAGAAGGAGATAAAGTTTACCTACAGACATCAGAATGGTAGCCTGCAATGACATTTAGTTGGAGGAAATATGCCTGCAGCCTAAATCACGACAGCACACATTTCTAAGTTTAACCAACTTTGTTCATTCTGTTCATTCAAGCAGTCTCACTAGTCAGTCTTGCTTAAAGTTATATACGTGCACAACACTGCCAGACTTGAACCCTTGAGTCTTTAAAAGGTTAAGATGTTTAGAGAATTAGACTGTAGCCAAATTATTTAAGCCTATTAATTCCTGCATAGTAAACATCAACATTCTAACAAAGCAATTTCACTCTATTTGACTTTAAACTACTAACCAAAACAGGTTTGAAACAGTCTTTACATTTGACTATTTAGAAGTGGTAATAGCACACTCATTTAAAGATTAATGGAACTCTTTTTCAAGTCACCATTAAGAATATATTGTTCATCAAGCATTTTCAACACATACTTCAAACAAACAAACAAAAAAGTTATTGCTGGTCACAACCAGAAAGGAAAAGAAAAAAGACATTAGAACCTTAATTTATCAGGCAGCAGTTTCAGCCTCTAATTAAAACAAAAGGTTGTCATTTACACTAAAATGTTGCATAAAAATGAGAAAATGAGAGGGTTCTCCATTACAATTCAGAATTCAATCTGCAGATTGTTTTCTCATCCCTGCAAAGCATTCTTTTCTTCACTGTCATCATTGCTATGCTGGCAGTTATGCTAGAACCACACTTAAGTAATTCCAGTAAAACTGCACTGGTTTAATTTAATTTTTTAAGCGTTTAATTCAAGAACATGTATAATTTTCAATTTATAGTTAGTGGAAATGCTAGAGTGATGCTGTAAACAAACCAAATAAATAACAGGGTTCAAGACCACATAAAACATTCCCCTAGAACAAGAGAGAGACTAAAAGCACAAAATATAACTTCAACCAAAACTTTTCATAAGCTGTACTCAACACGTGAACCTTTCAAGGAAGCTGTAGATGCCCTTTTGTAGAACATAAACTCAGAATTGTTTACTCAATATGGAACAGAAACACTTATCTCTTCCCTATACCCTGAATTCCCCTAATCATCTTTTATCACTGAAACAAAGCAGATTAATGATAGACATACTATGCTTTGTGATACTGTAAAATAGTTTATTTAATTAGTTTTAAGAATAAGTTATTTGATGAAATGGTGGACTTTGAGATGTCACAGCAATTTCCACTGGATACTTCCAGTTACTTTGAATCTTGCAATTCAGGCATTTGCCATATTCAGAAATTTTAAGAACAAACGTATTGGCTGCTGAGATCTGATCCTGTAAGTGGTGCAGCTTTTATCACTGGCTATGAGTGAAGGAGAAAACTGACAGCTGAAAGGGAACAATAAATATATAACTCACATCCAGCTTAGCACAACGTGAAAATTCTCATATACTGGTCACATCTCAAAATGTGAAAAATCTAACCATTGCATGGTATCTTTTCAACAGTAACAGAAGAAAAGAAGACTTGAAGTTTCCTACAAAAACGGGGAAGCAGCAATCAAAAACTATTCTGAAAATATTTGGACTCTTAACTTTCAGTGTACTAAGAACACAACCATCTTCTCTCTGTCTTTTCTAAAGTTAGAAGGATTTTCAATTTGGCTTGCATCATTTGGGGCTTAAAAATAACATGTCAAAGCCTGTAGTATCACTAGCCATCTAAAGCAAAGAAATGTATTTCCAACTAAGTAGCTGGAAAGCGAATGAATGAATTTGGGTATTAAACACATACTGGAGAATAGTGAAGTGTACGGAGGAGATTACTAAAGAACTCTGCAAAAAAAATATTGCTACAGTAGCATTAGGAATTAACAGTGCATCAAAATTTTGAAGTTTCCATGTTAATACAAACTGATCCAAGCCACAACGAACCACAGGATAATCACTCAAAAAATTAACCGCATTCTACTTTGCAGAAGCTAGAACTGGAATTTACCTGAATACCATTGACGTGATTCAAAAAGATTCCTTCTACTCTGGCATGCCTTAGTATACATACATCACAGAGAAGTGGTGTAATTAGTGTGTAATCAAAATGCAGTATATTATCACGTGCATTCGTTTTGTTGTTTGTTTGTTTTGAACATTTGCAACTGAATACTCAATTATTAAAGAGCTTTTATGTCAGAACTCAGTATTACTTTATGAAGTATTGTAATTCTTGGTTGGGATATTTTTTGTTCTTAGTTGTAGAAGCTGTGTATAAAAAGACCTTGAAGATTACAGGTCATGAAATTCATGTTAAACAGAAAGCTGCCAACATTACTGTCAAAATACCTTTAAAAAGGCAGTTCATAGGCATAATAATGTATTTTACATTCAGATATTTCCTCTCTCAAAAACAAAGGAATCTCAGAAGAAAAAAATAATCAGTAGTGAAGGCCACATACTTTTGCATTTGATGAGCTGAAATGCAAAAAACAGTTAAAGCATCTTGTAAAAGAAAAAAAAAAAAAACACAAAACAACATAAACAGAATTTCTGGAAAGTGATGATTTAGTTGATGGGGTGGTCAGCATGGAAACTGTTGGGAATGCTACAGCAGAACTGACCGAAAGTACAAGGGGATATGAACATAGTACAGGCATCAACTAGAAAACTGTAACTTGCCAACTTGTAAACAAGAAAAAGCATTTCACAGATTAAAAGTTCTAGGGAAGTAAACTTCTTTAAATTATTTTGTCAGTTCAACCCTGATTTAAAAAAGTATGGCTAGCAAAAATACATAAGCCTCAGCATATTTATAAGTCTTGATCAGAGCAGCCATGAGCCTTTGATAAACGGCTGGAAACAGACACCCTCCTATGAAAGATGAAAAAAAAATATTCCATTCTCTTCTCTCTCTCTCATTCCCCAATCCACACATGTATATGTAGAATTCACATGCTCCAAGAAAATCTTCACACTACTATAGATTGAGACGTGGAGAGACTGGTGGAGGAAAACAGACGAACTCTCTTAAAATACTACGGGCCACGTCAACATTATTCTGGGCAATTTCAAGTGCCCTCTTGACTTCTTCAAAGGAATAACCTTCTCCCATAAGTTTTGCAATTTTTGCATCCACATTTTCCGTGGAACTGTCAGAGCTGTATGCTTTCCTGTGGTGTATTTCTGGTGCAGTCCTCCGAGGAAGTGGTTTAGGGGGCCTGGCTGGTGCTTGTGAACCATCTGTTTCAAATAAAGCAGATAGAAATCATTACAAATTGCCTTAAAAATTGTATTATAGGTAGGTCAAGCCTCAGGTTATTTAGCCTCATGAAGCAGTTTAAAAAAGAAAAATTCTAAAGAAATGGGAAGAGAGATTTTTAATTCACTGTTATATCTCATTTTAAAGTTTGGCTAGAAGCTGGAAATCTTCAGGAACATCCAAAATAGAAAATAATGTAGTGAAATACCATTTTAATAATATGGTAAGAATGTGCAAGTTATATTCTGAATTATCCAAAGCTGGAAGAAAAAGGCAAGTATGACAAAACAGCAAAGATGGTGACAATTGCAGGTCACAATTTGAGAGGCTATCTACTCTCAACCTTCAGTTCTAGGACTTTTTCTTAGTCTCCTTAAGAAACTCAAAAAAATGAATTATCACTATTTTATTCAGGTCGATAAGCCATGCTGAAGAGGAATCCAACCAAATATGCTTGAAGGAGAAAAAATCCTTTGCTTATTGGTACATCTTGCAGATCCTGTTCAGTCAATTGGAGGTCATTTCATGCATAGCAGCAATGCAAAAATACAAATAAATACATTTCAAAAAAATATATATATATATTTTGTCCAGTTAATTTCAGTGTCAAGAAACAGAACACAATCCTTCTTCCTCAATCCCCCTTTGGAAATCTCTCTCTTTTTCCTTCTCTTCTATAGAAAGGTTACCTTCACAGTTAATGCTGGTGCTAAGAATCATGATGTACTGATGAAAAAGAGCTAATATTCAAACTTACTAATCTTCTGAGTCAAGAGTTTCATGCTCAAGTAAATTTGGTGCTTTACTGAAAACCACTTTATCCTCACTGATTCCACAATAAGAAGCTTAAATACAAGTAGGCACAGCACAGAAAACACTTTCAAGAGCAAAGTATTCTAAAACAATATATTTAATCCCTCAAAAGGGATTCTGAAAAGTTCCATCAGTGACTTTGATAGATAAATTAGAGGAATTTTTGACTGTGACACTTCCTGTTTACTTAGACTGACAGCAATGGCATTTTGCAGTGTTAAGTACTCCAGAGATCCTGTTTTTTTTTATTGATGAAAGAACGTGGTATCTTCTAGCATTTCTGTTACAATACGGTAGTTATAACACTGGGTGAAGAGAACTGTAATTCAACAGGCTGCATTAAATACCTCAGTTCATATTATTACATGTCTAACCAAGGTGTATTTCTCCCTCAACTTAGTTTCCATGTGTTTAGATGGGAGTGTTGCTATAAATTTAATTCAGTTTCTTAATTCAGAGAAGGTAAGCAAATAGTACTTTACGTACAACGGTGGTATTCATGTAACAAATGGATGAGAGTAGTTTGATTAAGAATTAACATTAAAGGGTCAAGGTTAATTTTGTTCCAATTGCATTGCTTATTTCCTGTGCAAATAGTAATGACAACCTGCAGATGGTAAGGTTTGTTTCATAATTGTTATGAATTTTTATCCCTGAATCATCTCAGAAGATGTGAAGCATTATATAAACACTAATCATTCTAGTAAACACACCTCAAGACAGATCCAAACCTGCGATAAAGACGTGAAAAGATCTATGAAATCCACTGAATTGAGAAATTAATTATAGCTCAGGAAATGTGGTTAATAACTAAAAACTAAACTAAATCAGAAACAAGTTCAAATTTCTCATTTCACCTATTTTAGAAAAGTCAAGACTAACAGAAGAATGTTCTTCATATTTAAAATAATGATATATCATGTCAAAAACAATCTGCTTTCTTTCACATTTTAAACTTTTTTAATATGAACATTTTGTTATGGACTTATCTACAGAGAATGAAATAAAAATCACTTTGCAAACTTTGTATTTTCTCTTGCTTGAAGTACAGAAGAAATTATTTATACATAGGTCAGATCTTTCTTTGTGTGTGTGTGCACTACACGAGGTATTTTTGCGCTAGTCAGTTTAACAGAGGTTTGAAACTTAAGTTATTTCTCATACGAAGCCTTTACTTTGCTGAAGCTTCCTAGGAAACTTTTTTGAGCAATCACATCATTTACAAAGGTCATTTTTAATTCTGTGAGCAGATTTGCAGCATACGTATTTAACTCACTCCAGTGACATCTCTCTATAGCACAGAGACTTTCAGATCTTCAGCCCTCTCTCTAAGTCAATTCCCATTATTATTATATTTTTTAAGTGCCGACATCTCTTTCAATATCTTCACATCCATATAAAATTTTAGCTGAAGCTGGGTATCACATTGGATCCTGAGCTTAAAGATACTAAGCCTAAGCTGCACGTCCATCTGGACACTGAGATAGAGGTATTTAAGCATAACTTCCCTTCCAACCTCCCCTCCTTTGATGTTTCAGCCACTGTGGATCCTTAACTAAAAATTCAAACAGATTTTCTAATTGTGTAATTCAATTAACAATTACCACAGCAAGGAGTCTCTTCTATCACTCACATTTCTGTAATTCAGCACTACATTTAACCCTTAGGAAATTGATAAGTATAAAGCCAGAGACAGGCTCGTTTAATAAATGTTTAATAAGTGTGGAAAAAACTGTGAGGTGTGAAAGCTCCGTGACACCATGGGAGGAGACTATTTGTAACGATGCTAGCTGTCCTGTTCCTTTTTGCATGGAAATGACCCTTGCTGCTTCTCCAGTATGTTCCATGGTCTTTCACCAACGGACCGAGAAGCACCGGGGAAAGAGGCAAAGAGAGAAGCTGAAGGGTGACAAGGGCTTGTTGTGCAAGGCCCCCTGTGGAGCAGTGGCAAGCAGCCACATGTAACTGGGGTACAGGAACAAAGCACACTGAGGGGACATCTATACTAAGGAACAGGCAGAGCTGGGAGAAAGGAGTAACTGAATATATTGTTTCATCGCGCTGCTGGGTATGATCTTCATGTTTTACATTACTGAGGCAGACAATTCTCCTTAGGTTTAATGGAAATCTACCCTGAAACAGTACGCGACCTCACTGCATACCCCTGGACCCAAACATTTTATTGTAAAGAAATTTAAATTTGCATGCAAGTGCTTTAATGAGGCCAGATGAGTGAATAGGAATATACTATACTTAACTGGCCATAATGTTCTTAACTAGCCATTTGAATCAATTTCTTACAGAGTACCTAAACTCATTAAAATACATCAGACATCCATACTAGGGGCCTAATTTTCTTCTACCTTTCCCACATGTCATTGGCTGTGCTTAGGTAAAATACCAGTTGAAAAAGCAATCTCATTTGCCTTGCTTTTATTGCAATAATTTAAAAATGATGTATTTAAGATGTTTGAAAAATTATGCCTTTGGGATAGTTAGGTGTATAGCTGAGAACCGTTTCTTGTGTTCAATACTAAATACATGGTTGAAGTAGAATGAATTTGTCATAGCATATTAATAATTTGGTTAAACATCAGAACTGCAATCTTATAAACAAATGAATCAAAATGAAGCACAGAAGTCAAAGGATTCTCAGTGCTACTATAGGGAGCCAGTGGCAAAAATGTAATTAGATTTTAGAGTGAACTACATTTCCTTTCCAGCTAGTTCAAAGAATCACCCCACTAAAAGGCTGAAATGAAGAAAAGTTTTCTAAATGAACTGATTAGTTCAGAATAAATACAAAAACTAAAGTTTTAAGTAGAGGCACAATCTATAGACTGTATTTTTTAAATCATAGAGTGAGGCCAATCAGTTAACCTTGAAGCTCATCAGTTCCATCCTATAGAAATAATTCCACTGTAAAAACAACTTTCCAGTTAAGACTATGACATGATCTACCACACAACTTTCATTTAATTGAAATTAAATTGAAAATCTTGCTGTATATCATACTGATTTAGAATTATATTTATAGTAAAAGTAGATGCATTTAGATGTTGCAGAAGACAGCTGTGGGAAACATACAGATAGAATAGTATTTATTAAGTGACATCAAAAAGCTCTGAGAACTTAACCAAAGAACTTGTAGTAATTTAAGACAATTTTAAAAATTGTTCTACCAAAAAACCACAGGGGAAAAAACAATTTAAAAGGTAATCATAATTTATATTACAAAAGAATTTAAAATTTCCTCAAATAGATCAGGCTAATGTTGTAAGGCAAATAGACCCCTCACGGTGTCATGTATAAAACATGTATTACAAAGCCAGTTTTTTCTCTAACAATGAGAAAAAATGAGCAACAGTATTATATTAATAGAGACATCCTCCCAAGAGTGCTACTATTTACCAAAGGCATCCCACTCATTCTCAGATGTGCTATTCATTGAAGATTCTATAGCACTCCTCAGGCTTACTTAGTCTCTCCTGTACTTTAAGTTGGAAAAAGATATTCTTTCCTACACCCAGCAGAGTAGAACTATGCATTCCTAAGAAGGAGACATATAATTACTATTAAAAACTGTAGCATTTTTCCACTTGTGATTGTTGCAATTAAGCACTGATGACGATTAAAATTGAAGACTAGATAGCAAGTCCCTTCATTTCTTTATGCATTAGAAACTACTTTTCACATACAATTCACAATATCTGGAGAATGAATAGTATTTAATGGTTCAAATTACCACTTGTTTTTTAATTTGTGATATCCCTCCACACAGCAAAATGCTACAGATAAGACAATCCTCCCCCTGCTCCATATACCATGCACATCTAAAGAAAAGAAAATTTGTCTACAAATTGGTGAAAATACATGGGAATACAGGTAATACTGTTATTATTTTATTTAAATGAATTTAAATATATGTCTTCTTTAAATAGCATTTGTTTTGTCTGAAAACAATAAGCAAAATTTCTTTGACAGAGGAATTGATTCTCTTTTACCTGTTCCACTGCAACCAGAAGACTGAATTTTAATTGTTTCTGGTTCTTGCAAGTTTTATTTAGAAGTATTTTAAAATTTTCTTAGAACCTCACACAGACATACTAGCAAAAAAAGACTGGAAATTAATAATACTGTAGACAGTGAAGCTACTTTTTTTTGAGGAGCAATAAAACATAAAGCTGGAAGTGAGAGGCACGTGATCCCTGAAGGACTTCTGATCTCCCGTGAACTTCAAAGGCAGCAGCCAACTCCCTGCTTTTCTCAAAAAATAAGGAACACTAGGACTCACAAAAGCATTCTGCTTGTCAGCTAGTGAAATTAATGCCATAACATCTACATAACCCCACAAAGGCAGGTAGTTTCTTCTACCTATATTGCACAACTTTAATCTCTATTATCCTTTGAGGATTTTCTGTTTTTGTAAAGCAATATCACCACTGCCAATTGTTGCCCTGAATGACAAAAACCTCATTCAACTTTACGGATGAAAGTTACTTGCCTCATGAAGCTGTAATTTTCTACAGAAACAGTCTTCTACCTTACCTGAAGAGGCAGGAAGTTGATCATAGTCTTGAGATGTCCTATTTGTTTTTACGTTTTCTCCAGTTACTCTACGAGCTGGTGGCAAAGGAACGTGACCGGTTATCGGATCAAAATGGGGATCTGCAATAATAAAGAAATAAAGTGTCTTAGAATAATTAGAATTATTATCTAGGGAAGAGGGAGGGCTGATGCACAGAATCTAGGTTTAAAGTAGCCTCCTTTCAAAAAAGCTATGAATCCAAACAGAGGTGCTCCCCCATAGTGTGTGCATATCCATGCATACATCCAAGTCTTGAAGTGACCAAAATAAGGAGCACAACTCAAAGGTGGTCTATCCTGCACTGACAATTGCTCCTCTGCTAACATTTATGAGGTACCTTTCAATTACTCAGCCCTGACACTGCTAGGACTGTGGCTGGCAAAGTATGGAAGAGGCTGCAAGGCCCAGTGCAGCAAAATTAGAAGTATCCCTGCTAGTCTGTTTGGTTAGAGCTTGGTTAACACTTCAATATTTTGCCACCAAGACTGCAGGGCAGATTTCCTGTTCACATAGTCCCAGCTGCGGGGTAAACGTTACAAGGACTGCTGAAGGCTTTTCAGTTCTTTCTGATGATTATAGGAACAGAATTTAAAAAATGAGAGAACTACATAGGCCTGGCATATTGTGGCCTCCTTTCAAGTATTTTCAGTCTACTGAAGAGGCAGCTGACCAAACTTTTAATATCATCCTGGACCTGACTTCTACTCTTGACTCAAAATAGCGTTTGTATGTGTGTGCAACTTTTTGTTGTTATTAATGGTGAGATTATTATTCTAATCTCACAGTCTCTAATGGGCAGATGAGGTATCACCCCAAAAACTTGTATGGAAACCAATCCTTGAAACCTAATCATAAATTATTTGCAGTGGTTTCTTTGAAACAATGCAGTGTCAAATAAGTCAATATGGCTTTAGAAATACTGTAAGATAAAAGAAGACCAACTCACAAAAGAATCTATGCCCAAGTAGATGTGTACACTTACAAGATCAACGCAAATTAATTGTTGTGATAAGATTGCATTCACTATGCAAATATGGAGAACAAACGGCCTTTAATACATTTCCAAATTTTTAATTCAAAGCCATGGTTTTTTTTTTTGTTTTGTTTTGTTTTGTTTTTGAACATTGTCATTGATTTTTATTTTTTTTTTTTAGATTATTTGGAAATAACATCAGATAATTCAAAACTCTCCGTACTTCTGGGAACTGCACACAGATCAACAGAGCTTGTATGCTTCTGGAGGTGGTGGCTTTCATTTTCCCCTCTCCATTCGCATTAGAACTGAATGGTGCGCTTTGGGTTTCTGCCTCAGATTGTACAACTGAGGCACCCATTCAGACTGGACTGCTATCGGTTACATTATTTTATTTTGAAGCATAGAAGATAAATTAGTCCCTTGCCCTATATTTATGATCAACCTTTACATCCTGTGATGTGTTTAGTCTTTTTACCTGGATGCATGCAGAGGCTTATACAAGAAAGTAATGCACCAAGCTGAGTTCTGCATTACAAACACACATAGTTTTGGTGAATTACTCGATGTTCAGGTCTTAATTGATGGTAAAATATATATGTAATAAGAACATTTCAAAAAGGGTCATTCTGGTTCAACCTAAACTAGCTCACTTTCATCCCACAGCTAGTATTATTCACAAGGATCAGCCAAACACCTTACAACCAGGCAGACTATTATGCAGTTGCACATAATTGCTCATCATCCATAGTCCTGCACTCCTGTAATATACTACTGCCAAAACATTCAATTTAAGACTCTTCATACAGCCTCTCATTAAGAACAGATAGGAAGAGGAAGACATCTAATCACACCTCAAGGTAGATAATCACTGAAAATATTCTTGGGACCAGTAAACTTAGACACCATCATTTTTTGGAAGCTTCTGCAGAGGAAACTACCTTCACTTCAAAGACATGCACTATAACCCACAAAAACCCTGTTGCAATTTTATTGTCAGCAACAAAGGTATTCAACATAATTAACCTGACACTTGTCAACCCAAAGTTATAAATGTTGAACATAAATTTTATGCCCTTTACAAGCAAAATACTGAACAACAAATGTGACAGCAATTTGTGGGAAAAGATAGGTGAAAATTTGACTTATTACCAACAATGTTATGAACCACAGGGTTCTGCTGCTGTGTTCACAATTAAAATAGTTTTGCCACAAAACTTCACAGCAATAATTCTAACGAAACAGCATGTTGTTTTCCTTCTTTTCTAGTTTTTCCTCAAGTACCAACTTGGAAACAAACAAAAACATGAATTACATTGAACTAGAAAAAACAATGGAGTTGACAAAAGGATACAAACTACTATCACAGATTACAACAGAAAACTTTATACTTCAGAAGTAGCAATTCTTACTAAAAAAGCACAATGTACCAAAATGTCCCGCCTACAAAAAATATTGACTTCATTTCATTACTTTGTGATAATGAAAAGGTGACCCTTTTTATATTCTGACTTGTTTCATCTCCATCATTTAAAACACACACACACACAAAAACTATTTCTGATATTTTCGTATATTGAGGTGTACACAAAACAGACTTCTAAAGCCTGATGACAACATTATCATAGAACAGATATGCCTCTGGAGTACATAATAGTGAAACAGAATATGTTTTTTCCTTTTGTATTCCTACCAGGATGAAGGAACAGTTCATGTCCTGAAGGAGGTCGGCTTCCTGAGCCAGCAGGTTTTGTGTGCTCAGTAATACTGTGCCGAGCAGGTGGTGGTGGTGGTGGTAGTGAAGGGGGTGAGCTATCAAACGTATCTTCACCTGCATTTAGGAAAAACTTATTAGATGAGCAAAACTTCATTAAGCATCACAGAATAAAGAGCAAAGTTGAAAATTGATTTTTCTCTGGCTGCTGAGGCCCTTACTCCTAGGTTCATCTAGCAGTTCAGCGACTGTAGTAATGAAATTATAAGCCTGACTCTTACTATGAACAATCCTCTTCTAAAACATGCTCTGAATGACCTCTGTATTGCTCAATTTCTTTTCTGGGATGGGGGGAGAGATTTCTTTTAAGTGGCTCAGTTGCAAAGAGTGCATTGTAGTGAAAGCCTCACTGATTATCGGTACAGAGTAACAGCTATGTTTCAGCGGCTAGGAAAATATATTTATATTCAAACACCAACGGTGATTACACCCAATCTGCTACACTTATACAATGTGTACATGTATTTTTATCTGCTATCTAAAGGCTCTGACTCAAGGCATAAACTGAATCTTCTATGCCTGGCAAAATAATTTTTCCCTTACATAAAGGTAGAGCAGACAGAACCAAGGTTACCAAGAAGTACCAAGTATTTTTCTTCTGCTCTTTCACCTTCAATTCTGTATATTCTTACAACTCAGAACACTTCAGAGATCAGAAAGAGAATAGTGCAGGAACGTAGCAAATGTTCAAATGGTTTTATGAACCAGAAAATTGGATGATGGCACATACAGTACAGTCTCGCAATGATACAACTGAATTTGTCAATGACAGTGTGGGTGATGGTCAAGCCCAGCCCCAGTATATAGGCAGAGTGGCTTCTTTAATGCTTCTGACCTCAAAAATGTTAAGCTCGTTGGCTTTTGGTTGCGAGAGCAGAAATCAGGGGTGGGAAAGATAGCTGCTGGAAACCATAGGCAGCACTGAGCTTTGAACTGTCCCTTGACAGTAGACAAGAATCAGAAATAAACTTACTAATGTAACTCAATTTAGTTTTCTTTGACTTAAATACCAGCTCCCTTTCATTCATCTTTCTATATCATAAAAAGAACGCAGTTATTAAATCTACAATTGGAAAAACCCTCCATGCTTGCATTACATTCCAATGCTCAAACTTCGCATTAAAGGACAACAATTTTTAAACTGTTTTAGGCAAAACAATTTTCTTTTCTCTGTAGCTTGAATACAAATGTTGTTTGCCTTTTCATCTGTCTTGCATGAGGGCTTACAGACAGACGCCACACGCGGATCACTGGTAAATATTGATGTACAGCTGTAATATTTAGCCCATAGCTTGTTTGGTACTCTTAGCATACTCAACATTAGTTGTTTTTCAATGAACATGGCATTTGGTTAATCTAGGCTATGTTAACCATTAAATGTAATCATCAAAAAGTCTGCAACCTAAAGGGGGCACCAGAAGATCATAATCGGAGGGTGTCCTGTTGAGCAAAGAGCTGTGTTTTGGGTTGTCTCTGGTAGGAGGTCGTGCAGGTGGCAAAGGTACCGGAACAGTAGGTGCATCATAGACATCTCCTGAATGACACAATCACAAGAAGTGAATGTTTTCTTGCTGTACCCCTAGAACAGCACACAGAAATTTTACTTGCTAAGGGGGGGAAATAAAAACGCACCTAACTCTGGATGTTTTGGTTTCTTCATCTCAGAAGTAGCACTGTGTGTTCCATTCGTTACTCCAGCACATTGACCATTCTCACACACCCTGGAGACAAACATTAAAAAGGAAGTAATCAACCAGTTAACCAAGTCTTAATTCCCAAAATTAAATGCCTGAGCTGGCAGTCCATTATATGGAAACAAATGAAAGACGACAAGCTGCATTAATTCTAAACTTTGTGGGTTTTATATTGACAGCAGGTACTGGTTAGCTCTCAATAAACTCTGAAGAATCATACCGCTTTCTTAGTGGGATAGTGACATGATTTAAGTAACTTACTCAAGGCTGTACTACAAGACAGACGAAGAACTAACATTCAATATAGCCCTCATTTCAGAGGTCAAGTCAATGGTTTATTCACATATTTAAGTCACAAACTCAATCCTACTTCCCCTTCCCAGCTGTTAAGGTTTCCCCAGCACAAATATTAAGAGGGGAAATTTTGGTAGTTATCCACATTGAAACAAGCAGAAAAATAAATAAATAATAATAATAATAAAAAAACAAACAAACAAACAAACAAAAAAACCACAACAGAACAAAACAAAACAAGCAAATAAACAAAACCAACAGAATACTACAAAACATCAATCGAAATAACAAATTTTGACTAAAATCTTAAGCCAAACGTTTAAAATGAAAAAGTCAAAGCAGTTTTGCAGGCATCTAAATCTCTATGGAAAAACTAAGACTTCCTGATACCTTACTAGAATTTAGTATTTTTTTAAATGGAAATGTATCATTCTCTTAAAATTAATCAATATGAAAATTGTTTAAACTTAGATATCCATGAAACAAAGTACAAAGATACCTGTAATCTTGTCAGAAAAAATATAATCTCTTGGAGATTATTTTTGTAAAAAGATTCTGCTCAAAGACAGCAGGGAAAAATATAGATCAAAAACCTTCTCATAGTACTTAATATTGTTTAAAAAAATTACAAAGAAGTGGAAAATTACTCCTGCCATTGGAGCTGCAGACCCTGCATGTTCAAAAAGAACTAGAGTGTTTCTCTGGAAAAAGGCCACCATGATAAACAATTCCAGTTTAAAAACTAAAAACCACAACCACCCACCACGTATCGTTATTATCAAACATTGGCAAATCTGCTAGAGCTATCTATATACAGCTCAAATTTCACATCTTGGGTTTTTACCAATAGAGCGAACATTAATAAACTTATCTCCTTTGGCCATATGGAAAGGAGGGATGAATAAAGGTCTGGAATCATTTAAAATATATAAACAGGAAAGAGGAAGTGAAATTGTTTCTGTGGTCCCAAGAGTAGTAATGAAATAAATGTAAGAATAATTACAAGACTTAAAGCAAAACAAAAAACTCATGGTAAGAGCTATTTTGTTGTGAATTAATTTCCCCAAGGAAGTGGTAGAGGAAGTGTTGCTTCTATCTTTGAAATTAGATTGGTTCAATCTCTCAAATACAGTGAATGCAACGCTTCCTTTGATGCCTCAGCATATATCCTAAATAACTAAGAATCTTTTCTAGTTTAATTTGAATCTACTTTGCATTTTCAATAAATTAATCAGCCCTAGGTAGTATGATAACCTAACATGGTATGACTTTAAAAATCTTCATAATGAGTCCAGTTATCAGTTTACAAATCTTGCAGAAATACCTGCTTATATTGACAGTAGAAAACACCAGAAAGAATAGCAGCAAATTAGTACTAACGAGCAAGTCTAGTCTTTTTCCTTTCTTTTCCTTTCAGAAACAGTTTTATTAGGAAAAGATACTGATTGCAAAAATGTATCATTCTCCTAATAGTAGCCTAGTTAGGCTAATGTTGAAATTCTTTCCCTCTCTTTCTTATTGCTGAAACTTGTCTACATGAGAGATCAACTGTAACAAACCAGACAATTAACTGATCTCCCATAATAAGACTGTGAATCATTTTCCATATTTTTCTTGTACTCTTTTTAGAATTGACATATCTGCTGGCAAAAGAGCAAGAAATCGTAGAGGTGATATTTGGGGGTAGAATGTGGAAGAATTACATAGTTTGTAAATTTCAAGACACTAAAAAAAAAAAAAATTGTAGGCTTCTGTGGTTACCAAAATCTCCAAGTACTGTCCAAGAACTGAGGAAGCAACACTAAGGAAGAGGTGGCAAAAGCATGACCCGGGGGACAGAACTGAAAGGTGGTAAACATTTATGAAAATTAAAATAAATAAATCACCTTTAATAGTACTGCTAGACAATACTTAAAAGTTTTTCATTGCACCCCCTATGAGTTTAAAAAGAAGTGGGGATGGGAAGGCATTTTTTTTTTTTTCAATACCTAAGCATAGAGCATCAACTAGAATCAAGATTGATTTTGAAAGGTTTATCTCTGTTTTCACACCTAAACAGTAACGTTAGCTAAAAGGAGACATTTTAAGTATATGCAACATCATATATAAACAAATACGGATATAGAATTCAAATTTTTTTTTTTTTTTTTTTTTTTAATGATAGGAGAGTGGTTTGGTTTTAGGTAAAAGTCTTGTGAGAGAATATATTAAGAGTTGCAGAGCAATGTGAATAGCAAACAATCATTTTGTGCAGCAAGACCTGGATTACTGCCAAAAAGCACCATAAGTGAAGAGCAACTACGCTAGCTAAATAGTAAACTAAAAGCTACAAAAGCTTGGAAATCAGATTTTCATGTATAGCCTCTATTAATAATTCTAATGGTCTGGTGAAATACCATCATAGCCAATTGACACCAATCAATTCTTTTTCTGCAAATGAAGGATACCAGAAAATTAGAAGTTTCTAGTTTTCCAGTTGGTTATCTTAAGAATCTTTAAGCTTGCATCTACGTTAGTTTTTTGGTTCAGATCAGAAGTATGAATTAAAATAAATCTCTTAGTCATTCCCACTTAGAATACTTCGGTTTATATTTTAGAGAGGTCTCAGAGCATATAGCCTCGATTGCTTCTGGACAATGTTAACTCAAAAGTTGTCCCGTAGGAGCTCATCCAATGTGCTGCAATTACAGAAGAGTACTCTAGGCACAAGACCATGCTAGGACTAGTCTTCCCAAAACTAAAACTTCCCAAAGCATGCACTGTAGATGTGTGGTCCCTGGAGTCAATTGTGTCACTCTACAGACTCACTCCTATTGCAGCACACCACTTAGTACCAGACACAGTCCTCGGCAGCTGTTAAACCGAGGTAATCTGTCCACATAATGCTCTCTTCCATTGCAAATGACTTTGTCTAAGAAAGGTTGCATCCTGTGTAACTCTACTCATACAAGCAACTAAGCCTCTATTAGGTGACTTTGCATGGTACAGAAAGAAATTCTCACAAAAAAAAAAAAACAACAACAACACTCTCCAATAAAAAATCGTATAGGTAAGGTCAACTAAGATCTTGGATTTTTTTTTCTTTGCTTGGCCAACATAAACAGTTTTATTCATCAGTTTTGTTTTTGTTGTTGTTGTTTGTTTGTTTTTCTCCCCTTAAACAAAAAAGAACATCTAGTAGGGCAGACACGAATTTAAGTGCTCAATATCACAGACCTAAGACAACTGTGTAACATTCACGTCTATGCAATGAAAGCTGGATCACCAGTTCTAACAGTGAGTCTACTTCTTAGCACTGCTAACCTGCATGCAAGGAGTGATCAGACTATGAACTTTTATCCATCTGTTGTAAACGTCTGATTGAACAAGTCTAAAAAATGTATTTAGCGATTTTTGGGATAAGAGATATCTTGAACTTTACTGATAGTGGGTTCTTATGACAGAGGGAAATAATTGGGCCTACAGGACCAATAGCGAATTGGCCCTTCCCCCCCCCCTCCCCCCAATTTATGCTCTTCATTCCTGACATTCAGATTTTCTTTGAGATTCAAAGACCAAAAAGTTCACCGTGAATGAGACAGCCTTTAGTTGCCATGTCTCTTGGCTCCAAATTTTGCCATAATCAATTATCAATTCATAAGTGTGACACCTTGGAGATACTATTTTAGAACACGTTTAAAGCAAAAGAGATTTATTCCACCTGAGTAACAAAAAGGTTCTCTTCCTGAGAAGTGGTGTTCAAAGGCAAAAAATATCACACCACAGAGATATACAGTGAACTTCACAGGTTTATGATTGTGGTGGTGGTCAAATGAAACAGAGGCATAAATAACCCAAGCTTGAAAAGATAAGACATTTTAGAAAGCAGTCAAGTTTAAACATCATTGTAAATTTTGAATCCAAATACATTTTGAAAAAGGCAGACTTTTGTAAGTAAGTTGCCTTCAATATTACTAAATGACCTTACCGAGCAACAGGCTTTATATGACAATGAGATGGTTGTGAGCTCAGTATTGCAGGATGTGAAGAAGGAACTTTGTATTCATCATCATCATCTGTGTGATCCCTTGATTTATCAGACAGAGAATTTGCTGAGGGAAGAGAGCACCTATGGAGATGAGAAAAAGATCATTTCTGTTTTAACTGTTATGTAATTGTTCTTGGTAAAGTACAGAAAACACTCGTTAGCCTAAACACCTTTAATACATGTCTGCTATGTGTAGGTTAAAAAAAATGCCACTTCAAACTAGAACATACAAGGTTACTGGCTTTTTTGTCTCTGTGAATACATAGAGAATCAAGCAGCTCACCTTTTAACCATTAAACAGATACTTTAAGCAAGCATAACAGAGCAGAGAATTGCAAAGAATTAGAGTCCTAAATATGCACTTACAAGGCTTAAGCTGTTTGCACTTAACAAGAGAACTAAACAGAAGTTAATTCAGGGTAAATAGTATTTATCAGGGCTCAGTAAGGCAGTGAACTTTCAAACTTTCAGTCTTTTTCAAGCCATAATATTATTGAAATCTAAGAATTTGTTTGTGTTTAAATTATTTTTACTTTAAACTACAATTGTCCTTTTAGACAGCAACCTACATTACTTCTTGAAAGCAGTGGAAGTCCAGGAAAGAGTTGGACTTTACCGTCTCCATTCATAGGTAACAAGTTTTATCTGGAGAATACTGCTGGATGGGAGTTTTAATCGAGAACTAAAAACTAACTCCTACCACCTGGTTCTGTGTTATATGAGTGTAAACAAAACAATGGGCAAAAATTTCACTTTAGTGAGCACTGGCTGGGGAAGGAGATTTTGTTAGATATTAAAAAATGCAACTTATCTTGTGGCCTTCATAAGACATAGCAAGCTAGGTTAATTAACTAGAAGTCAACATCATTGTATTTTATATATACAGCTCCTCTGCTAATAGTGAATACACTGATATATAAAATCAATAAATCAAGTCATCTGGAACACAAAACGTTACATTAAAGACTTAATTTAACTTCAGTTTGATCATACATAAAAACCATGAACAGGCATTTGACTCTTAAACTAGCTGAATACTAAGAAGTGTATAACTTCAAAAATCATCTGGATATTATGTTATGCAGTAAATAGTACCTTAATTCTTTACCACAAAAAAGGGTCACCAGCTGGAGGACTTCAAATAAAGATGTTTGATGCATTCATGGCCACTTTGATTTGTGGCTTGAAAGTATGGTTAAGGGCCCTTGAGCTGAGCTACATGCCACATTACAAGGCACATCTACTTAATCATTTAGGGAAGTTCTTAAGAACCATAGGAAACATGAGAAGGAAGTGGACATAATTTCTCTTCCGATGGTTTGATTAGCTTTATTTTATCATAAAGGCAAAAGATGAAATGACAGGCTAAGCCCATCTCATTTTTTCCAACACAAGCAGCATCTGACACACACAGCACACTTCACAAAGGAAGAATATATGCTCTGCATGATTTCCTTTAGGTGATGCCACATGACTCCACAACATCCAGGTACTCTGTGAACAAAAATGAATAGCTAACTATCATGACTACCAGAGAGTCACTAAACAAACAAATAAGGGAGAAAGAAAAGAACAGAGAAAGATGGGGGCATATGTGCTGCTTTTGTTTGAATATATTCAAAGCCTAGAGGTCCTGAGCTACTTCTAACCTGTCAGACACTCTTGCCTTCAGTCAGTAATATACTCTTAAACTCATAAACAAACTCATGAAGGATAAGAACCAACTTTGCAAATACGTTCCAGATAAAGGAATGAAAGGGTGAAAGGTGAAAGAAGGTTGATGACACTAAACTGCAAACTCTGTATTGCAGTTTTCCACCACCTTCTGTAGAGGGAGCAAAAGGTCTTCTGTATATACAGCAATGAAGTGCGAAATGCTTTCTCCATCTTTGATTTCCTAGTTGAACAGACAGTTTGTGTCACTGCTGTATGGCCATTTAAAGCAAGGAGAAACAAAACAGGACAAGGAGAATTCTGTAATACTCAGATAGATAGTTCAAAGACCAACAAAGAATAATTTCTTTCATTTCTTGGACACGCAATCTTTCTTATCTGCAGAACGTTCTGGATTGCCATGTGTTATACATGTGAAGTACATGTCTGTGGGTTTGATTTTTTGTTTGTTTGTTTTTTAAATAATCACAAATTGAATTGATGGCTTCTGCAGATATCAATATTAGTATCCAGACCAGAAATATGCAACGCCAACTGATATGGAAGCCAGATTGGTGGTAGTGTTTGAAGCCCACTTCAAAAGTTACAACTGGGAAGCAAACAAACAAAAACCTCTCCGAAGGCTCTATCTGAAATCAGTTACAGGAGAGATTTTGATTCCTGGGAATTAAGTTAATTTTTTAAGGAAATCTACAGAGAGGCTGACCACCACCTAACTAAGTACAGTATTATAGCTGAACTTAGATAGTATAGCTAGTTCCTTACAAAAACACTTCTCAGATGGGAAAGTGGGAAGACTCATTTACTGACAATTAGGATACCCAAGGAGTGAAAAAAAAAGAAAAAAAAAAAAAAAGAAAAAAAAAAGTCCCCTCTTCACCTAGTTCATGCCCCTGCTTTTTTCTTATTTATTTAGTAGACCCAAGAACCTAACATATGTTTATCAAAGCAATGCCTTTATTCCACAGGATACTAGCATATTTATGATAAAATCAATTTCCAACATTACTGCACTGATGAGAAATCACTACTGGTTTGGGGTTATTAGAGACACATGTTCTGTGTCTCCTGCTTCTGAGTACAGTGTAGCCTTAGAAAAGCCCTTCACACTAGTAAAGTCTCCCTTTTGCTGTCTTTAAAGTACGGAAAATATTTGCAATGTTGTATATATTACATGTTTAATATTAGAAAGGTGCTTCTGATTTGTAAAGCAGCAAAAAGTTTAAGAGTGCTAACACATAACTAATATACTCTCCACTCGAGTCCTAAAATTGTCTTATACTTGCATTGTGTTTTATGAATTTTTCACAATTCATAGTTTAAAAAAATTGTATTGCTCTTCCAATTTACAATCCAGTTTTAATACTTGACTCCAAACCTCTTTTGCATTGCTTTATTAGTATATCCCATTTTCTCCATCATTACTGAAATTTCTTCAATATCGAATTGTTTTGTTAATTCTCTATTGTTCTTGTAGGATTAACTCTACTGTTCTACACAAAACCATCTAATAACTTTAGAAGGCAAATCCATTTATGTACAGATTTCATAATCTGGTGAGGTTTTCTATAATTACACTTCAAAAAACTTTATTACTTTTATGTCTTTAGAAGGTTTGTGTACCTGCACGCTGACCAGCAGACTGTATTGCAATATTTTCTAGTTCCCTTCCCCTACTCCTTAAGTGGAAATATTTTTAAATTGAAAGTCAGAATTGCATTCCGATAAGCAATGACTTTGTATTTTCTGGTTTGTTGAACAGAAGGCTAGATGTCAATCTATCTTATCCTACTGAGCACCAAAGGCAAAACAGGAAAAGACATGAGAAGCCATTTTTGTCAAATCACTTCAAGTCCAGCTCAGCTGTAATCTAGCAGAGCTTCAGGGAAAGCAACAACACACTCATTTAAAAGTATTTCAGGGAAAGATTCCCCTTCCTTCATTTACTGGTAAACCTACTCACAGAGCTTAGACACAATGAACTTGCAGTCCCTGTATTTCAGTCTGGATCAGACTGTACCTTTGAAAGGAATCTCTTCAATCTCCCCCACTCACCATACTTTGATTTGCACTGAGGAGTGCACAAATTGAACACCTTTCAAATTAAACAGAAAGACAAGACATTCCAAGAGTGCCCCTTGTATGTTCCGATTGCTGAAGGCTGTTCAAATTCACAGGGCAAGACTGTAGCTAGATGAACTACTGACCCGTAACATGTACATTACAGACATCAGATCCTTGCTATCAATTCATCTTGTACAGACCCTCCCCTATACACAGTATTAGTTGATAGTGTACAAACAAAAGCTTTAATCTTGCAAGGCCTCAAGCTAACTGTTTTTCAGCAAAAGAGATGTTAAGTTATATGGAGCAAGTCAACACTTACCACCTGCTCCACAACAACTTCCCTTGTGCGTGCTTTACCCTTAAAACCCAAGTGTATATTAAAGCAGTGTGCCCCCATTCATAGCGTACACAATTTTTTCAAGGAGAATTATTCAAGAGTGGATGCTGCAACCAAACTCACTGACTTGTCAAGCTTAGCACACGTGTCCTGCAGAGCATCCCTTCTCAGGTACCTGGAACCCTTGTGTCAGCAGTGCTCCTTCTACAAGCCCCTGGAGAAGCACCGCAGCAAAGACCAATTTCAAGGAAGCCACGACTGCCAACCCCACTTTCCTCAGTGGAACAATGACTTCACCTTCAAAGTTTGGTAGCATGGATAAAAGGGACAGCAGGGGGAGAAATACTTTTCTATGCACTTTTCCTCAACCAGCTCAAATCAACTAGATACTCCAAACATAAATATAGTATACAACAGGTACATAGAATTGAATGTCTCATTACATACTCAGAAATAGAGGCTCTCAGGTAAAATACCACTGCAGTACAAAGCACTTTTGAAACAAGGAGACCAATTTAAACTGATGAAGAAAAATGGGGCCTGCCTACTGGGAATAAAACAAACATTGTTTACCTTGAAAACTTCTAAGTTTGGGGGAAGAACTGTTCTGTAACATTGATGTTAAAGTTTTACTTTTTTTTTTTTTTTTTTGAGAACAAAATAGCAATTTGAACAAAATTGCTAAAAAACAATTTATCTGTCATAATTAAAGCAATTTGATAAAAAAAAAAAAAAAAACAAACAAAAAAAAAAAAAAAAAAAAAAAAAACAACTTCACAGGCAGGCACAGCAGCTGAGTGGAAAATAAAAATCAGATGCTTAGTTAACATGAGCCCAGCATTTCATTACTGATGTATAAGAAATAATAACCAATTTAGTAAAAATGAAAATAAATCAGCACTGTTTCCAGAAAAAGACACTAGCAATTTTATCTTAATGTAATTTATTTTTAAAAAGTCTTATTTGCAATCTCATATTTATTCAGAAAAAAAATGATCAAATAAGTAAGTACGGATGTCTTAGAGCTTCAACTAAGGCTCATTTTACCTCATTATTATTTACATTATGGCATTTCATACCTGCTCAATGTACCCTTTGGTTAAACCTTCGAAATTACAGACTGACTTATGAAAATAACTAGAAAAAATAGAATGCCTTTGAGCTGTACGAAACAAACTAGCTTTCAAGCCACAATTCTGCAGAGATTAGAAAGCAGGAAAAAAAAAATGAGAAACATGCACCAGATTGATTGCAGTAGCACAATTATGGAAAATAAGAGTATTTCGGACCAAATACAGTTCAACATATTTATGAAGGCTTAATGCAGTCAATTTTACAGGAGGAAAATGACTCTGTAAAAATATCCTGTCTAACATTTCACATTAAATAATGCTAATATTACTCAGGTTGCTTTTTGAAAGCATTTTACTGTAGTTGGAAATATTAAACTCATTTAATTTGAATTTGAATTTTTGAAGAAAGATTGCTTTTTTATTATTTTTCTGCCTATATTTTGCTACTTATAGATTAACAAAGGTATTTTCTAGTGGTAACAAAAACTTAATTTGAAATCAATTTAGAATGGGCATATCAGTGTTTCAAGAAGCAGAAGCAAGACACAATGTTCACTTTTTTATTATAACAGACATTCAATGTGACAGTTCAGTAGCTGTTAATTAGATATTTTGAACTTCCTACCCCAAGCTATATATGATAGTTTTTGCATTTTAAAAATCAAAATTTTAAATGTCCTTTTTTTTTTTTTTTTTTTTTTTTTTTAAAGGTACAAGTAAAAACATAAAACAGAAATGGAAGTGCATTTCTTCCTGAAAAAAGTATGAGGCTTCATTTTAGCAACTGAACATTTTCTTTCTGCTGGCATATGTCAGTTTTCTATTCGGAAGACTTCAGTTAGTTAACTTATTTCTTTTATTAAGTTAAATTTTATTTTTGGATTGACTTGACATGGATTTGTGTGTGCCCACACTATTGTGATATATTGTGGACATTCCAATGAACACTGCATGACACTGTACTTTGATTCGAGGCTACATTTGTAAAAAAAATACACATAAAAAATGAGATTTTCATGAAACAATGTTTTCTTATTTTAACACTAGAAAAATAAACATCTTCCCCAATTCAGAATTGAGCAATTTCATTTGAAATATTAAAGTACGTAGAGTGCTCATCAGAGTCATTGCTTTATTTTTCTGACCATTAGGGTGCAGAACATCCCAGGAGCTACATGTATCATGGAAGATGCAGCCAGTCCAAGGAGATAAATCTATACAGGGGATTGATTACATGAGATACTCATACTCTCATGATATTCTACAGCAATCAGGTTACATCTCAACATTCAATTACAAAAAATATTTGTTCTAATTTGCTTGTGAATGGAAAGCAAACATGCAAAACTTCAATTCTGCAATAGCTTTCCCAAGCATATGATTCTGAATAAAAAAGCCAACACTTTGTCTTTATTCTAGAGCTCAGGAAGAGAAAAATCAGCATATTAATGGAATGCTGAAATATATTTGTCTTTAATGCTACCTCTACCTGAACAGCAATGGAATGGGTACTAAAGATACGGCAAAATCAAATTCTAGTGAGAGAATTCTCAGTATTAGTAGGTACTGACTGCACAGTCATTTTTACTTAGCAGCAAGCATTACACTGAGTACACTGAAAAGAAGTTATAGGATAATATCATCTATTGTGGTTTTTATGCTCTTATTTCCTTACAAAAATACAGTCAAAATATGATTTTTGAGCACTTCAAAGTTTGTTTCTTTTTTTTTTTTTTCTCAAAACTCCTGTTGAAAATCTTGTGTGATTTGGAGTCCAAAGATAATTGCTATCCATGGCAACATCTGATAAACAGTAGTATTACTGGAAGACTAAGAGTAGTCTGCAACTTGAAATGACAAGATTTCCGAAACCACATTCTGGAATTCAGGCAGATAGACTCCATTTAAAATGGATATAAAGTTATTTTGTTTGTTTTTAACCACCACAAAGAAAAGATACTACATGAAAAAAGCCTCCATGTGTAGAAAGTCCAGAAAGCATGACTACATTAGAGATAGAATGCATACACATATATCACGGTCTTTACCCACAGCACTTTTCCTAGAGTCTCTCATCTGTGGTAAATAGCTCTTCAATATACTTCTTCAAAATACTTCTTCAATAGTAATAGAAAGAAAAATGGACAGGGTCTGTTCCCACTGTCAAATTCCTATGAGCAAGATCTGCCACAATTAATTCTTTTGATATAAAATGTCGTATGTTAAATTAACATTAGAACTGCTCCTACTTAATCAATAAAATTTACATTTCCTTTGTAAAAACAATTAAAAGTGTCATGGAAAATGTAACAACAAGTATTCAACATTAGTTCATTTTCTTACTTTCTTTCTTTTTTTTTTTTCTGTTTTCCTTTTATCACCAGAGAATCAGTGTTGTTGTCTAACATTAATTAACATATCTCTTTTACAGATGAAGTTTACTTACTTTATACTAGGGATGGTGGAAGCAGCTGGAAGAGGAGGTGAAAGCCGTGGAGGGACATCATATTCTTCGTTTATCAGATGACCATTTGAAAATACCTAAAAATCACAAATAGGCTTTTCAAAGGCTATGCATAAAGGCTTTTCTGGAAGTTCACACAACAGAGCTGTACTCTGAAATGACTCTTTTCATACCTGTTCCAGATCACTTTCCTCAGGAGTTGTAGAACATACTAGTTTTAAACTTTACCAGAACAGTAAGTTTCATGTCACAATTAGTAGATGGACTACTCAATTACAGCTGAACCACTTAGGGGAAAATTAAGATTTCAAGAATGTAACTTTTGAAACTTTTGAAAGTGAGAGAGATGAAGTACAGAGGGAAAACAACACGTACAGCATGATAAGTATATATTTTTTAAAACTCCATAGTGCAATACCTGCCATAATTCACCCCGTACCTGCAGGATCATCTTCCTGATTCTTGTCTTTAACTAATAGCAAATAGTTTATATTAAAATAAATGAATAAGGGATGAAAAATCATGAAATGTTACCCTTGTGGATATGCATACAGCCTCAAATGGTAATTCAGAGTTGTCAGTTTCTCCATGTAAACAAGTGGCTTAGGCTTATTACCTGCAGACAGCATTTAGTTAGAGAAATACCTATATATGTTCTCAGCAGTACAGTGCCACTTCCACACTTAGTGGTTATTCTGATTTGAGAAGTATTCATTCTATCAGCTTCAGCTCTGTGCCTCATCACAACTCAAATGCTATATGGCTCTATGAAGGTATAAACCTGGTATCCTTTTAAAAGCAGATGAAAAACTATAGCTTCTTGAACAACAGTCTAGCTCTAAGTAAAATTTTGGTCTTTTGCCTTAATTCTGAAAAAAATAATATTCTGATTATATATACTACCATGAAATTCTTAAGCACCTTTCATCACATACATCAATGGTCTTTACCAATACTAACTGAATTTCAGTAACATGCTTTCAAAATAACCACAATATCTATCTAAAAAAAAAAAAGAGATAAAAAAGTTAAATAGCTTGTGGCTAAAAAAAAAAAAAAAAAGCAAAGAGAGAAAAAGTGATTTCTATCTGCTGTGATCAGAACTTCAAATCCAATCTACTTAGCAAAAACTATATAGTCTTCAAGTAAAAATAGAGCAGAAAAAAAAAAAAAAGTGAGTTAATAACCTGCACTATGAATAAATTACTGAGCTGTTTTGATAAAACCGATTAGAGCAGAACCATGAATTTTTTCTTAGGCTACCACCATTTGGTTTCTTTTCAACTCCAGGCTTCCCCAACACTACAAAGTTTTGCAAGTTATCTGAAACTGACTAATACTAGGACTACCCCTCCACACTCTTCTCTCCAAGATATCTTCAATCAATGAATGGAAACAATGCTCATTTTGTTGTCGTTGTTTTGGTTTTTGAAAGAATAAACACTATAGTTACAGACATACACACTATTCAGTGCAGCTAAGGACAGGCAATCATATTTCTTAGGTGACAAGCAGATGCCTCCTAGCCAAACAAAGTTAGAGAACCAGTGAAAAGATTGAAAGTGACAACTCCAAGCACCCTCAGCACTGAAAATGGATTATTGGACATTGCACTGGACATTTGTCCAAGAGAAATCAAGAACTGACACAGAGAAATTATAGAAACATTCAACTTGAGCAGTTGGAGCTCTGACTTAAATCCAAAGAAAGAATAATCCAGTTAATGATATGTGCATTACTGTAAATAACTGAAAAATAAAAAGGTAGCCACAATGCCAATTATCCTGAATAAGGTTTAAAGTACTGATGATAATACCAAATCAAACAATGCAATACGGGAGTTGTGCCCCTGCACACTTTTAAGGATGCTGCCCATATTGCCAGCTGTAAAGAGAAAATAAATAATTCTACATTTAGCTTGGCTTTGGATGTATTTGTTTCTTTCTTTTTTTTTTTTTTTTTTTTTTTTTATGATCAAGGCAGGTTAGATCATTTCAATTACTGAACATCATCGCAAATTTAATGCTCTTTTTTGAAAATAATGTTTTATTGGTGAACAAGACCACCTGACCATTAACATATTAAGCTTATGTTAATGCATACAATATAGCCGAGCATTTAAGTATATTTGTATATATCGTGTGTACATACTATATATCTTACAGATTGAAGGGGTGGGTTACCAAGTCCTTATCTTACCTATGATAGAAGTAACCAGAACATTTATTTCCCATCATCACATGTATAAATCATTTTGGCATAAGACACTTTAAAAGTATACCTGAGATGCTGCGTTACTGAAGTTAGATTATGCACCAACTGTATAAATCCTTTGCTAAAAGAATATAGCAAATCTAGAATTTTGTCTTCAAGCCATTTTTAGAATGTTCTATGTTAAAATTGAATTCTAACTTAGACCCTCATACTGTTGCTTTGCAAATTGCATTATTTAACAAGCCATTTATTTATGGACCACTTATTAATTACAAGCAACAGGAAATATTTAGAAACAGCCCATGATCACTGACCAATATAAAGTAGTATTGTAGACAATGCAAAACAATACTGCTGTAGGGTATCAAATTAGGCTTCAACACATTCAGCTTATATCATACCTTGGCACCTTCCACAGGCAGCTCGTGACGTCTGTGTTTCCTCATAAATCCTGGCTCAGAAGTTACACGGTTGTGCCTTCCATTTATGTTGGAAACTGCAGTCAGTCCTGGTTTGGGAGAAGCATCACTCCCTATTCGACATCCTACTAACTGACTTGTCCCAAACACATCTCTGGGACACCAGCCTTCAAGGGGCATTGGCTGGTCTCTGGAAGGCACACTTTCCGGATGATGCAGGTGTCTGCTTATTCTGTTGTCTGGTGGAATTGGAGGGGGTCGTTCTGGCGGAGGTGGTGGAGGATCACGCAAGGGAGGTGGTGGTGCTGGCAAAGGTTTGTCTTGCTTCCTCACCATACAAGGAGAAGACTAAACAAAACCAGAATTGAAAAAAAAAAAAAAGAAAGAAAAAAAAAAAGTTACATATAGGCATTCATGTTCCTTTCATGATCAAATACAGTTTTAGCATTCCTAACTGAGATATTTTCAACGCATCAGAAGAGAACTCGCCAGTAGGTTAGTCTTGTCTTTTCACTATGCAAGCTGAAATGGATTCTAAGGAATGCTAGGAAAAACAGACCTTCTGATGCAGGAAAAAAAAAAAAAGGAGGGGGGATCACATCCAAAGGCAAATGACTTAGTGACATGTGATGAGCAAAAAAAAAGCAATGATGAGGACACAAGTGGAAGGAGAAAACAAATATTTTGGTTTCATTGATATATCAAGGGATGACTCCACTCTTTACATGATGCGCATTGTTTGACACCAATTTGAACCACAGTTCAATTCTTCAAGTAACATATTTATAATGTATTTATGTTTGCATTTAGTTCATCTGCAAACAATTTTTGCCAGAGAAAAGGTGATTTCCGTTCTCAGAACTGAACGGTCATAAAGGCTAAAATGTTTTTCAAACTTAAGTGTAGGATACTAAAAAGCTGAAAACCAAGTTATCAGAAAGAAAACATATACAGAACTGTATAGTTTATAAAAGCAGAAATAAAAAATAAACAAAAAAAACCCAGAGTATTCGCATTAGGAGTGTATTACTAAAAGCATTTTATGAAATTATGTTTGAGACAGGTTTTTCTAGGTGTTCAGGACATGTTTTCCTCCTACCAGCAGTGACAACAATAAACACAAGATTATTTCTCAAGGAAGGTGTAATTTTCATGGACTCTGCATAATATTACCAATTAAAAAGAGTGAGGACACAAAAATTTTTACAGGAAGAATATTATTTGGTCTCACTTCACTTGAGAGTTGCCCATCACTATTTTTTGGGCAGCACCTCAACATGTTCCTTGTATTACAATTAGGCATTCTACCTGCACATCTATTAACATAAATAGGACAGTATATTAAATAAGTATTTAATTAAGATGCTAATTAATTTTCACTGTTAAGAAAGCAAGAAAACAGTTGGGTCCAAATTTTTTGTTGGAGCTGTTTTCTATTACAGAAAAATAAAAGTTTTTTTGCCTGAAATAGTATTTTTGGTGGAACAAATTGCCCATTTGTTTGTTTTGAAATATGCACTTGCAATTCTTTGTTGTCCTCCATCTTGTTCCCCTTGCACTCCAAAAATATTATATACTTACAACATTTAAATATGCAAAAGAAAATTTTAATGGAAAAAACAAACAAACAATAGATTTGAAATAATTTCACTGAAAAACTTAGAGCAATATTAACAGTATTTCTAATTTTCTTTTTGTTTGTTTGTTTATTCAAAGCCACAAACTTTGTGCAAATAGTCTATTGTAAAATACATTTTAATAGATGTGCCAGACATCCAGCTTATTTTCTTGATGTGCCATAATTTCCCTTGTATAAGGTAAAAAAGTGATTAAAGAAGCGTGATAAAGACACCATTCTAACTTCTATTTTCTCTTCTAAATTATAAGCCATCAGAACGTTGAAAAGTTGATTTGCAAGCTTGAGGTAAAAACCTGAAAAAACAAACATGGTACTTCAAACCGGATATATATTATGAGCACACAGATTTCAGCTCACGTTTTAAACTTGAATTTGAATTCACCATCCAAAATCAAAATTTTAGACCTAATGTAATCTCATTCCCTCTCAATATACAGCAATTACAACAAATGATCAACTCATAACAGAAAGTAACAAATATAGCTGTTTTCCTTCATGCTTACCCCCTCAAAAAATCACTCTTTAGTATCATTAGTTTCACAAAACACAGCATACAATTTATTAACTGTAGAATCATTAATATTTCCCCTAAAACATTATTCATAATATATGCCACAAAGTTTTGAAAGCAGGGTATCTGTATGTATTTTTCTTGTTGGAGTACTTTGGGAGTATAAATCATCACCAGAGCATAACATGCGATTTTAATGAGATAATCTCTTTTAAATCTACTTTCAGGAAATTTTTATTTCTATTTTTACGAATCAGGGTTTATTACAGAACTGATCCATTATAGCAGTGTCAAACTGATGTCAATGTCAGAGCATAACCAAGTGCAACAAAACCATCAGATTAACAGGTCACATTAGACCAACACATGTAGCTGTAATAATCTGACTGTGTAAATTATTATGCAAACAGACAGGTATTTCCAAAGTCAACCGAAGGAGATAAGAGTCTTTAGGTGACTTAATCAATGTGGATCTAATCTAAAGCTTTTCTAAGCTACGGGGAATTAAAAGTCTATTGGACAAACTCCTGCAAAAGAGTACATGCAGAAAATTTCCTAATAGTCAATATTCCAAAACAAGCAAGCTCACCTTGAAAACAATCATACAGAATTTCTCAATACTCATAAATACAGAAATAATGGTCAATAAGACTTACTTTTGGTGACCCAGTTGGGCTGGCACATGGTGACCGTGCTACTCCCTTCTGAATGAGATCCAGACGAGGAGGTACAGGTGGAAGACTAAGATGTGGGATTTGCAGGGGGTCTGGAAGTGGTTTTCTTCTTTGTGCAAGAGGGGAAGATCCCGGGGAAGTCACTGGTGAATTCTGCCTCTCATTGCACTTCAAGACAGGAAAAAGGAAAATTAGAATTTATCTGATGATTAAATATACGACTTTAATTCCACGACTTGACATGTGATATTTGAAAAGTATTTACTAATAGTAATTTATCATAATGGACACCCTCACTACTATTAGTTAATAGTAGCATAGGTACTCAGCTCTTGATAACTGAAACAAGTCTAAAAGTCATTCTACCTCAAAACCACATTAACTTGTGATTAAAATTCCAATCATTGCCCCACAAAAAGAAACAATCACGAATATAAAGAGAGATATTGTGGCAGTACTGCTACTCTTGATAACCTTTTCATTAATACAGAGTACTTCATTATCAAAATTCTATGTGTGACTTTTTAAAGCTGAATGCCTATGATATTGTCTGCTAACTGTGAGACATAGTCACATCGTACTTCTACAGAAAAAGGAATGCATGTTTTCTGAAAACTCAGGAAAAAAAAAAAGGAAAATCATCAGCAAAACAGTAGATGAAGCAGTTATTTCCTTCCTCATTTATTTGCTGACTTAGAAAAATCATTTTAGGACAGTTCAGTTTACCATAACAAAATACTAAGCTAATGATATGCAGACTGAATATTTTCCTCAAGTGACAAATCATGATTTTTTTATTTTTTTTTTTTTTACTTTTTTTCAAATTCATATGCACAGTGGAAGTTGAGCAGTGTTCTTTCAAGACACGTTTTTAAACTATTTAAAAATAAGAAAGTATGCTATAAAACAATGAGAATCAAAGATTTCAACCCCTTAGTCTAGGCTCCACCCATTTTTGCAACCAGTTTTGTAACTGCTCATCTGGGTGAGTTCTAACACACAGTTTATTTTTTTGCATAAATAAGTTAAAGGCACATCTGTGAACCCCCTGCAATTGTATCAGTGTATTGTAAGTAAAGCTGGATGCTTATGATGTTCTGTATTTTCTCTGACAGGGTAGCTGGAAGACATTCACAGCAGGCGTCAGACTCTGGTCATTTGTGCACTGAGGCATCCTGGTATTCTCACTATGTATCTGGCTTATAGAGGCTGCTGTCTTCTTACAGAAAGCACATAAAATTGCTCACAAAAATGCATCCATCTCTAAGCTATATCACTTTGATAAAACTTTCCCCTTCTGATCATAAGCTTCTTATCACCAACACCGTACAACCCATACTGATGACAGGGATGGGACTAGGCAGTTCTTGAAGAAGGTAAAAAAGTCATCATTATCTTTCTTTACATATACTGACTATATTAAAGAAAATGACACCTTCATCAATTCTAAAGCAGATCCAGGAAAAGGATCTAGTACCCTAACTCCTTACTCAATGCTCTGTGTACTACATCTTACTGTAATATGCTATTCTAAACAAAATTGGGATTACTGCCAGATTTCCATCAGAAATAGAAGCCACCACGGTATTACTGGATAACATGGTGCGAAAAAAAAAAAAAAAAAAAAAAAAAAAAAAAAAAAAGAGGGAGGAGTGGAGAGGCGTTGACAAGCTAGAAGGCTGAGGTTCAATTCCATTGCTAGAATGATTTTTCTGTGACACTACAGTCTTATCATTTGGTCTAAAGGTATAAGGTCAGTGTTGCAACTAAATATTCAATTTAAAGAGACAGAGCAATTTAAAATTCACGCCCTTCATGGCTACCAGCAGCTTCCAAGCTTCTCTTCGGTGAAGAAGTAGTCACAATGTTCATATTAAATGCTTGAATACAGCACTTAATTTGTCTTTGTTTCCTTTAATTGGTGAATGTCCCTGACCTTGGCTGGAAGGCCATGAGGGTAAACACATGACTGACAGCGAGGTGCTCAGCCTCACTGAACACTGTGAAAAGGGAACTAGTTGAATAACTAAGCTAGATACATGTCTCACAAGCATGCCTGAGCAACCAGAATTATAAATTGACTATAAACTGAATGTCAATTCATTTTCCTTAACAGAAAGCATCCATCAGTTAAACAGCACAATAAACACTGTGTCACTGAATAGCATTAGTTCTCAAAGTTCAGTTACACCTCCACCAAGCATTCCTAAAAGCCAAGAGCCACATAATATATAATACAATCAATCCTTTGGCTTCAGCATCAGACAGAACATGAATTTATTTCCCAAATCATTTGAAATAGAACCAAATAAGCAGGTCTCACGTCTCCAAAAAGACACGATTATTTAACATAAAAGGAAGTGTTGTAGCGAGTCTCTGCATTTACGGTGTTGCATAACATATTGTGCCTCAGTCAGCTGGGAATTGCTGCAGAAGAACTAAAACAATCTTAAATGTAATAGGGGTTGGAAACAAGGAATAAGTAAACCGTAAACACTGAAAACAGAGTACCAGACTGGTAAAAATTGTTTGGAATTTCAGGTGTTCAAATTGCTGTGTGATCACATTAACTAACTTGACTTCCGATGAGAGCAACCTAACAAAGTCTCAGCTCTCACACTGTATGTAGTCACGTGAACCCACAGCTAAAAGAACAACATTTTACTGATAGCATTTTAAGAATATCCACCACTCTTTCTCTACTGCAACCTTCTCTTAGACAGTTCTGCTCTAAGGAATCAATGGGGAAAATGATACACGCTTCCCTCAAAGAGCCAGCCCAGCCCGCCAGTCTAACGTTTTTTTGCAATAACAACAATGCAGCTCCAGCAGGGACAGAAACACATTTAAAACCTACTGGGGGCTGATGTTCTTCTGAGATTTATGGAAACAAATCACTGAATGACACACTTAATATGTAATGGCAAATTAGAAAAACTAGAGCGATATGCAAATTCGTTTAAAATTCAAAATCGTTAAAAGTTGTCGTGCTGTTAACTCTGTTGAAACAGGAGATTCATCTATGTGATAAACTTTCTGTTCCGTATTTATTTGGTATTTAGTTACTTCTACCCACCGTATTCCACGGATGGTAAATTACAATTGCCAAAATGAAAAGGAAGTTTTTCAAAGCATTAACTGTGCGAAAGGCCTTCAATTTAAGCTTACATCAATTCCTTGTTTCAGAAGAGCAAAATAATCTTTAAGTCCTATGAACTACCACTGCCTACTGATGGAAGGTAACTAATACCAGCCAACAAGTTAATAACTTATGAGTTACGTGAAGAAAAAAGAAAGAAAATAGCTGATAAAAAATAACAGCTACTCTGCCCTACAAGGAAGCTTAATCCATGTAACTGCTTGGGTGCTGAAGTAGGAGAGAATGCTTTGCTGGGAGAAACTTAAAATCATGTTTCCTTGTTTAGAGCTATGCTTACTAACAATAAATCAAACAAATAATATCCCCCAGCAACAAACAGATCTTTGTCAGTGTTCAGCATCAGATTTCCTTCATATTCCCATTATAAAACAAAACAAAACATATTTTTATGTCCTCCACCCAACCTGCCTAGCTGCATCGTTGTTTGATGTTCATTAACAGCTTGGCCAAGAAGACGGCTGTGTTTCATGAGGATGCTGGGACATCAATAGAGGTATATAATAACTACATCTTTTAGCACAGAATACAACCTCTCCCAACAACAAAACCAAACAAAAACAACAAAAACACTCCCTAAGCAGAAAATATTTAAATTAGTCCTTGTCACCTATTGGAGATTTCTGTGCATTTTCTGTTCAGTGGAAATAAAGAAACAACGAGAATAGCACAGTGAGAAAAAGATAAAACAAGCAAGCAATTAAGACAAAAACTAATACAAATGAACTGGCAGTGACAGAAGACAGACGTTCAGCATACAAAGGGGCTCTGCTGCAACACAGACCTGTGCAATAAAGATGTAATTAAGGAAAAGAACACAGACTCCTTTCTCAGGACATGGATTTCATCTGGTTGGCATGACTGCTGCCAAGGGACAAGCAGCTGTGACTTATTTCACTATGGGGCTGCAGAATGGTGCACAGTTGCATCATTCAATCAGATGAATCTATTACTGGGAAATACTGGTATCAGTTTGTCCCCAGTGGTTATGAATTTAAGCCTCTTCTGACATTGATTACAATTTCTAGTGAAGCTTTGTCTAATGGAATTAGTCAAGGCAGGATAATGAATCTAGAGTTTTAGTTTCAAACATCTTTCTGCCAGAGAGACACATGCTCAAAGTATGTTCAACATAAACCCTACCAAGTGCCTGACTCAGGATTATTATTCTGATTGCTAGTGTGCTGCTGGAACTAACTCACTAATTTACAGATTGCATAATGAGACATCTGAGAAGGTCCAATCAGTCGTATACCAAAAATGGACTTTTCATTTTCCACGTTGTCCCCTAAAGCTTCTTCATTTATAATCGGATGAGAGTAACACACATTTCTGTTACTTCTCATTAGGACATGTTGCGACCTACGTAGATTAGTATAATCAGGATTTGAACATTTGTACGAGGATATAAAGTTACATCACTTAATACTGATAGCTGTAAACAAGTTTTACATAGATAGCCTTGTTCTTTATTTGATCTCTCCTATGCTGACCCAACAAAATGCATGCAAAGCAGGGAGATGGAGTTAAAGCTGGGAGAAGTCAGCACCATATTGATTGCCCAAGGGAATTGGTAAGAAATATTTTAACGAAGGGAGGCACGCTGCCCCTCAGCATTAATTCCTCTTTCAAATACTACAAAGTAAGCAGATAATAAGTATCTTGGTGTGTGGTATGAGTTTACTAAGTTCCTATAAACCATTCAGGCTGGGTGTTATGAAAATATTCTTCACTAAGAGGGTGGTCAGGCATGGGGACTGGCTGCTCAGGGCAGTGGTCACGGCACTAAGCTTGATGGAGTTCAAGAAGCATTTGGACAACCATCTCAGACACATGGTCTGATTTTTTGGGTGCTTTTTGGGGGGGACCTAGGAGTTGGACTCAATGATCCTTGGGGGTCCCTTCCAACTTAGGATATTCCATGATTCCGTGAATTCATACGTATGTGAAGAGCATGCAGCTGAAGGAAAAGCCTGGATACTTATTTGAAGTCTTTTTAAAAAATAAAAAATGAGAAGTCAAAAAGTTATTATTTAATACGAGCCCCCCTTTTTTTTTTTTTTTTTCTCAGAACAATAATTACCACAAAATTTAACTTAAAAATATGGGAAATGGAGGGGCGTGGGGGTCAAAACAGTCTCTTCCCATATTTTAAGAACCAAGGTCTTTTGACATGATTTGTTAAGTCTGAACTTCTTACTCTGTAAGAAGCCTAGTAATTATAAACAGTGGTTTTCAGCTTTGACAACTTCTTATAATGATTTTTAAGTAATGGTCTGAATCAAAGTCCATTTTTGAGACACTCAGACAGCTAGGAAATTAATTTCAGGGAAGCTGGCAACTTCCCAGACAAGGTAACTTCAACTAGTTTTAGAAGAAATTACTCTTAGTGAATCTTAATTTACTTTAAGCTGTTGAAAACCTCAGTCTCCTATACTGCTAGGGCTTTCCTCTTTGTTTTCATGTAGTATCAGTATGTTATTTGGATCAAATAATTATCACTTATAAATTCAAAATTATTATCTCTTAACAAGGACTTCTACACTACACACTATCCTTGTTTTCTTTCTTTCCAAAGAAGCATATAAAGTCAGTTCTTGTACAAGGTAAAGTGGCAAATAATTAATGCTTAATTTATCAGGACAATTGAATATTACAGAGTATGGAATAATGAAAATAGTCTGACATTCAAATGCCCTCTTTAAAATTAGAAACATCATTTTTAAACATTTATCTGAACCTGTAACCTGCACATTTTTAATGTGTGTTTCCTGACATGTGAGGCTAACAAAGCTTTGTTAGGAAAAACGTTACAGAACCAAGAAAAAGAACACTTCAAGCAATAACTGCATTAGCTAATCTGATAGCATAGTGTTGGAAATTTCTCAGTGATGAGACAATTAGCAGAGGTTTTGGCACCACTCTTTGTCTTTGTTTCATAACGAATTATCTGAAGACAATTTGGAAATTAAAAAAATAAGCTGCTTGATGAGGCAGATAAACAGACTAATTGCAGTGGATTTCCTTGAAGCCTCTGATACAGTTGATCTGCTACTATGTACACCTAGCAAGAATGAATCATTTTTCTTGAAGTAAATCCATTTACTCATTCCATTAAAGAATAGATATGTAGCTTTGTGATTATTTTTTTCCGTAAAGCAGTTTCAAGTCTGAGGTCCCCCATGGATTTAATTCAGGCACCCCTTTTTGTTTATGAGTATGCCTCAGAGATACAGTGATAAACTGCAGAGCTGGTAGTTTTGTGATAACTAACTTATATTCATAATTCATAGAGGTACAGCAGGTGATAAAGTTATAATCTTCTTTACACATTAATGACAATTCCAAAAAGTAGGATTTTTTTTTTTATTATCATTTTTATTTTTTAAGCTTTTCAGTTTGTCAAAAGAGCTCACTTATAAAATCCCAGCCAGGCCCTTTATTCAGTGATGAACATGACTGCGCGTGCTTCCGTAAGGCAGGCTAAAATGAATTTACTGCAACTACTCTTTGCATTGTGAATATATTTCCAAGTAAGTAAACATCTCTAAGGCAGCAAAAATTAGAAGTAAAAGCTTAGAAACATTTTAACAATGACTCTCCCTTTAGTCTTTCAAGACAATAAGGATTGATTTGCAAATTCCTGCAATACATCTTGAAGCCCTACAGTCATTTTCAGCAGTGAGCTCGTGTCCCTGGAACTCTCCTCATCTATCAGGTTTAACATGGCAACTCGTTATTAGCCAGATATGCTGCAACAAGGTTTTCTCTGCAATACCACGTGGTCTAGCAAGGTGATTTGAGACAAAATCATCCTATTTGATTTTCAAAGGTTAACAGTTTTATGTTGAGAAAGCATATGACAATAGTTGAATTAAAATAAGAATCAACCTATATATTCACTGGGATTACAGATTAACAACAGTATTAAGTTGGCTACAAGAACTAAATGATTATCTTTGTCCTCTCATCTCCATTGTTTCAACAAATCAAATGACTCTACAACGCAGTCATTATGCAGTACCATGTTCATATTTACAGCATTAACAAGAAACAAAAGAAAAATTCAAAAAGGGTAAAATCCAACAAAATGTCACGGAGGAAAAAAAGAAACACTGTTTGACAAGAACAACAAATGATGATTAAAAGAAATAGACAAGGCTGAAGAAGGCATTACTTACAAAAATTGTATATAAATGATGACATTTCACATTTGGTGGTGAGGTTGAAAGCATAACTATGCTTTGGTAACGAGTTTAAGAAGACAAAAGCAGCTGAAAATCACCAGATGACTGGATGATTCAAGATTTTCAAGTAAGGACTTTAAAAAGCTAATGGAGTGGAAAACCATGTTCCTAAACTTCAGGGATAATTACTGGGTTTCTTCTACTGAACAACTAATCTAATGACAAAAATAGCAAGAACCTAAGTAGTCAAGCAGTTGGTAGATACTGAAAACAAGACTTCTTTTATTGAAGCCTACTGTTCCTTCTTTTGATAAAAGCATAATGCGTTTTTGCCTTATCGTGGAAGTGATAGTGTTATAAAAGTCCATCAATTCAAGGCTATCTCACAAAGGTCTGGCTGCAGACTGCAATTTAAATCCAGGCAGGAGGATAAACTGTTCCAAGAGTAGGCCATGTTGTATTAAATACACAACACAAGAATGATTCATATGACTTGAGAGGTTAGCAAGGACATCAGACTTATGTATATTAACTGACAGATATTCTCAGATATGAGGGCAAAACACGTTTTTAATAACAAACACAATGATAAGGAAATTGAAGAGTCAGGTGTTACAGAATTAATTTCAAGTCAAGTATTCAATCTAGATGACCTCAGTAAAAAGTAAAATATAGAAAATGCACTGTAAAATTCAGTGTTGCATGGCCCATGATGGCATTATTGAAACCTAAAATGTAGTGGTGAACTCTGAAAACAAAGTACAATTTTGTTGATGAAAGTGCTTGTTTATCAGTGATTAAATCTGCAGCCAAATATCTAAAGATCCTGGAACAGAATATAGAGCAAAAACCATTCCAAAACACAATATTACTATGAATAATTTCAAATACATTTTTACCTCTAAAAGTACTGAATACTGAGATGGATTTTATGTTACAGACAAAAATATAAACAACTTACATGAGGTGTGATAAAACGGCCTTTGTGTGCAATATGATTTGGGTTCCAAGTCACCTTTACAAAGCACTAATATTTATTACTAATCAAGAAATTCATGCTTAATCCTAAAACATTTGATGCATGTGTATACAAGTACAAAAGTGCAAAAAAGTGATAATAGATTTGTATAGAGAAAAATTTGTGTTATTTGAGGGACTTGTCCGTAAAGCATATTTTGGTTAAGAGTAATTTATTGCAATCTCATGCTTCCGTCATTATAAACGGAGGTAACTCTGCTCACATCAGGTGAGAATCTGGATTTTTTTCTCATATTCAGTGTCAGTTTTCTTGTTGCAATATCAAAGCATTTTGTTTTTTCAGCCTGAGAACTTTTCAGTGAGTTGCTGAAACCTTCAGCATGAAATGTAGCCTATCATTGTTTACAGTCATCCGCAGCTTCATTTACAAACATACAGCTTTAACTGTTGTACAATATTTGAAATTTTACCTTTCGGACTGAAGCCAAGCGATTCATCATTAAAGACTCTTCCCTATCATCATCGTCATCCAAGTCCAGCATGGGCATACTAAAGCTATCAATAATACTGCAACACCTGGAGTTTTCATCCCTTGGATCAAAGGGATCCACAATGATTGGTTCAGTTCCTTTGATTTCACAGCGGCAAAAAGGACAGCCTTGGCCATCAGATTCCTAGAGCAAGACAAAAAACCAACAACATATATTAATAAAAATAAAAACACAAGTACTTTTAAAAGTATATAAAATATACGGTCACTATCTCTATCTTTCTATATAAAAACGCCCTTTCCAGTGTCTGTAAGAGCTTGTAAAGAAACACTGGAGTAAACAGGGAACAGTTCCATAGATATTTCACTATAGTGAATAGTAAAATGACTGTATTTTTAAAACAGTCTGTCTTCCACATGTTAAGCTCCATTTAAAAATAACTAATAAAAAAGTAACTGCTATCTCTAAAAAGCTTCAAAAATTGTAACTGTCTCAGTATTATAGATTAGGAAGTAACACCTTGCCTCTTAGGATCATAATTTTCACATTTCTTCAGAGGAAAGAAGGTGCGGTGTGTAGACAAGGACAATGCATTCTATTACATATCTTCTATATTAAATATGAAATATTTGTTTTTCATTTTAAGTTAGAAAATGGAAAAGAGCTTTAGATCATGCAGTTCATATTCTCTGAAGAAACTACATATAGTCCATCATGGCTGCAACATTTCCACCATTGGGCAATATATATTCACAACATCTAAAGATAAAAGCATTTTTGACACGTGTAAGTAACAAAACAGGACTTACTTACATTTTCAATAAATTATGTGAAACAAGGAACTATAGTCACATAGTTTTTAAGACAAGTCTAGGCATGTCACTAAGGGACATGTTTTCGTGATTGGATATAGTAGATCAGATTGATGGTTGGACTTGATGATCTTGGAGGTCTTTTCCAATGTAAATGATTCATTCTATAATTCTATGTTATCATAAACAAGAATTATTTAAATTTTAATTTCTAAATGGCATAATGTGTGGAATGATTTTTAAGCAGCGATGTTTCTATTCCTTTTGTTCATTTCAGGAATAATTTTGTTTTCATCAGAAGTAATTAAAAGACCTTTAAATTACATTTCAGAGCACTAATGATTGAAACAACAAAAAAGATCAGAGAGAAGTCATACAAGCACCTATAAATGTTTTTTTTCCATCTAAAGGCACAATGTTGATTTTAACTATAAAACACAAACAAAAAAAAAATGAAACAACACATCCAAAAAGACCCTGAGGCTCTGAGAGATCAAAATAATTCAATCTGAATTCAGAAGTCATGTTGCATCATATTTGGAATCAGGTAGTCAGGTGGCTAAGATACTGGGGGTGGGAACTAGATGGTCTTTAAGGTCCCTACTGAGCATGCTATAATTCTATAATGAGCACAAAAATTAAACTACCTACCAAATGTCTAAAGCAAATTGTCTTGAAATGTCATCAAGCGAGCAAAGCTTTTTGATTTCTCAAAGGGCAGCTTTAATTTTTTTCTACCATTATTTTCTTCTTGATGCTTGACAAGAACGCTTGACAGCTCTTACTAAACTGACAGGTGTTTCTATAGTTTTGTGGAAGAACTGTATCCCAAGGCCAGATAAGTATAAATGATGTCTCATGACAACAGTCATGTCTATTTACAGGGTTAGTATTGGATTTGTTTTGTATGTAAAGATCTAAGTAATCTACTTTTAGCAGTCTTGCATCCTAATTACAAAAAGCCAGTCAGCATCACTTACAATTACCTCAAAGCGTGTATCCAAGTTTTATGGACCTGCTGAAGTAATCACTTCCAAGTGAACGGAAGTCCTCCCTTACTCATACAAATTTTTACAGGCTCATTTTCTAAAGCAGCCTTATAGATAAGGCACAGAGCTTTCCATTTGTGAGGCTGTCTTATATCTGTGTTGTCAAATAGTTCTGTACTAGCAGTTTCCCTCCTTTTTCTTCAAAAGCATCACTAAAACATACAGAATATCCAATAACAGCATCAGATTCACATTCAATAGTATGAATATAACGGAGAAATTAAAACTGAGAGCTAAGATCTCTGTGTGAATACATACATCTTTGTCCACACCCCCAGAAAGATTATGCAGATTATTTAGAACACTGAGAAACTGGTTATTGTGAACAATACATTGCTGCATATATGCCCACATGTTTTTAGAATCAAGTCCATATCTGTAGTTTTTAGAAAACATATTTCTTTGTAAGAAAATGAATTTTAATCTTGTTGCATAATACAAAAGGAAGATTGTTAAACCAACTCTTGTTTGAGAAACTGATTTCCATAGATGAAAAACTGATTCATCCTTGGTATTCTATGCAGATTTGATGCTGCTTACCAATTTATTAAATAACACACTTTTTCTGCTTAGTGAAAACATCTGTATTGGACCTCTGAGGCATGTCTAATGAGTCATTATGCTGGCAATTAAACACTAGCCCAGAAGCTTGCAACAGCTGATGCTGTTACAGTGCAATATTTCTTCATTGTCTCCCTAATTATATGAAAGTTAAATTTGTAATGAAATCTTAAATGTACCTGGCCAATTACAGCTGGTTGCGATGTTCTGATGAAGCTTGATGTTTTCAAAAATGTCAGTTCTCTAAGCCTAAAATGTTTTATTGTCTTCTTCCTGAATCCCTAGCCATTTGCCAAAGTACCAAGGACATTAGATTCTTGAGTCTCCAGAATTGGAGTACATCACTGACTCAACACTAGAACATGCTGCTATCATGATATGAGACACCCAGCAAACAAAAGTACAAGGAT
This sequence comes from Aythya marila, assembly GCF_965140915.1. NCBI lineage: Eukaryota > Metazoa > Chordata > Aves > Anseriformes > Anatidae > Aythya > Aythya marila. Next base: position 115,809,973 of record NC_139042.1, on the reverse strand, counting down.
TTTCAATTCTTTTCTACCAAGAAAGTAAGCAAACAAACAAACAACAACAAACTGCTACAGATCTCAGAATTTCAGATTATTATTTTAACTCAAAGATTAATATAGTCAGGCCTTTGTGTTTGTCATTCAGTTTGAAATTGGCAAGAACAGAAAAAAGGTATTCCTGAAACAAGAAATATTGCTCCAACTCATCAGTTGCTCACCAATGAGGCAAATATTCTTCTCTAGGTTTTTCTAAAACAGAATTTTATCAGAATTTCTCATCTTTGGAAAGTTGAAGGGTTTGCATTTTGAGCATCAAACCTAAATTTCAGAAGGAAGAAATTGGAAATTGGGAATCCTTTTCAGCCAGCTTTATTACTGATGGAAGAAAAACCCAAAAGATACTTCTGATTCATTGTGTTGGATTGCTTAATTAGAAATCTGAAATAAAAAAGTTTAAATCTATAGTACTTTGGGCCATGTTCCAAACATGAGAATGAAAATTATTGAGAGGAACGGATTTTAAACCAGGTCAAAAACAGACCAGAACAATGGCTTTTGTTTACTCTTAGAATCACAGAATCATAAAGGTTGGAAAAGACCTCCAAGACTATCTAGTCCAACCATCCCCCTACCACCAATATCACCCACTAAACCATGTCCCTAAACACCTCATCCAACCTTTCCTTAGACATCCCCAGGGATGGTGACTCCACCACCTCCCCAGGCAACCTGTTAAACCTCTTCTCACTAGATTTGTATCCAAAGAGCTGTGTCTAACCATGACAGAACGCTGCCCACGAATGGGATTACACATACTTCTCCCCATGAACTAGAGATACAACAGAAGAAGGGTACATGGAATGGAGGTTATAACAGACTGAGTTTGAGAAGCAACTACTAGGTAAAGTCTGAAGCTACAGAGATGAATGACCTCTGATTTTGTTCTTAATTTCCAAGTCAAATGTTTAACTGCGCTGAACTAAAGGTACAAGTCCTCCCTTTTCCCACAGACTGGTATGTTCATGAACAAGACGGACAAGACACCACAACTTGCGTTACCAGAAAGCCTCTGTTTTCTGGGGTATTATGTGAATGACACTGAGATCACAGTTTCTCTTCACTCCATCTCTTATCCCAACAACCATCTAAATCTAGGTGGTTTAGCAATTTACATGTTATCAAAATGAAACACGGGAACTGCAAGCTTGTTTTTCACAGGCCACTGCATGATTTGTACAACAGATTAATTCCTTCTCCCACAGAAGGCATTCTGTCTCCTCATAAAACCCTGTCTGGTTGGTTATCCATTCTCAGCTGCTACTTGTCCACTTATTCCATTTGAACACATCCTGAAGTGATCTGTGTGGCTGAATTGGCACAAGGAGTCCAGCTTTCGCTGCCTGAGTAGACACTGTGCTTTGGAAATAGTTCCTAATTAACAGGAGTCAGCAAATGTCTTGGCAAACCTACAAGTCTAGATTTTAATGACCCCTGGAACCTTGTTTTTCATAGATTTTAGTCCACAAAATTGTGTGTAATTTTAAAAAGATAAGCACTTGAACCCTCTTACTGAGTACCTAGAAAGGTAAAACAGAGTACCCCCATTGTAAACAGGGATGTAACAGATAAATCCATCCTCTTCTCTACTAACTGAACTATGAGTGTACCTGCCATGCTGTAAGACAAGAAGTGCACATGAGGTGCCCACAAGGCTCAATCTTCACATCCTTGTCATTCTCTGCGCAGATTTTACATAGCTGAAAAGTGGAACCCATCTCACAGTACAATTCATACTGCTCCTGTAACAAAACAAAGACTAGTTATTTCTTTACTGTAATTTGTTCGTAGAAAACATACTTAAACACCACAAGTAACAAAAATTTATCAGAATCCCGTTTTTCATTCCACTGTATTTATTAGTCAAGGAATATATTGATATTGATCTACTTAAAAGCCACACCAAGGTTATCCAAGCAGCTCACTCTTTCACTTCTTCAAACCTAAGATAGATATGGTAATATATCAAATTATAAATAAAGTATAGTATATTATATAAATAAATACAAATTAAAATAAACATAAATATTTAAAAAATAACATAAAAATTTATGGTAAAGAAGAATAAAATAAATAATGAATCTGTGCCTATTAGGTTTTCTACAGAGTTATCACATGTAAGTACTATATTAATGCAAGGCATACATCCTGTTTTTCCTTTGCTGCAGTATGGGAAAGATAATGAAAACATGGTAAGGGAGAAATTAATTGCTGAAGGGGAACAGAATGGAGATTTCCTTTTCTAAGTATGAGTTTAGGACTAATAAAATGTACTGGAGAACTGAGAAACAAGGGATTTCTACCTACAGCTTGGATATAGTACGGCCCACTGAAATAAATAACCCTTGTATGAAGTATGGTACAAATATCCCCTCAAGGTGACATGGCAACTGTCATGCACAGATCATTCAGCACTTTGTATCCTTGCAGGACTGACTGTAAGATACAAGAACTCCTTCAGGTGGAATAAATAATAGATAAAACTCAAGTCTAGAACAGCTTTCTAGATTTTGGAAGTATATTATTGGGGAACTGGAAATCAAACATTTCTATGAAGCTTTTTTAGTCTTGGAAAAATAAATTTTGAAAGGTTGAAGTAAGAAAAATCCAGATCACTGGAAAATAAGCAGCTATTGCCCAGTAAAGGGAGCGGAGAAGAGACTAGGCAAAAGAGAAAAGCAATAGTCTGTATTTGTAGCTATAGTCTGTATGCACTAAAGATGCTTATGGCGGAGCTCTTGCAAAGAATCCATCTGCAGCAATCTGGCCCTGGAGCCAGTTTTATAGTATCTTTTAATAGTTTAAGCAGCTCTTAGTGGCAGTGTTAATCTACTACAGTTAAGATATTGTTTAGGGCAACATTCACATATTTCAGACTCTCTGCATTAACTAATGATTTCTTCATAGCTACAAGTTCAGAATCAACTGGATTCATTTAGTGTATTCAAAATACAAGATGACTTGCTTGGGGAGAACAAGGTTTTATCACTGAAAATGTCTAAGCTACTTTTCCTTTCTTTGAGAAAGGAAAATAAGGATACAAGGCTATAAAAACCTTTTTGTGCAACACGTCTGATATCTCTGTGCTACTCTTTCCTTACTATTCTAATTCTGCATAGCAAAGAGGGAAGTCAGACTGGTAGACATGCTCACGTTTTCTTTCAGCAATTGTTTTAGGAATTCTCTTAATTAGGAGATATATTTTCCTAATGGTATTCCTTGAAATAACATAAATGGCAACAAATACTCCTTTTCTAAAATATTTTTAGAGGTGTGATGCACAATTACAGCAGATTCAGTAGGTCACCCACTCAGCTCTGAAGAAATGGAAAACCATCTGAAAGAGTCGTATGTAGTCTGATGGCTCTCCTTGAACATAACCTCAAGTCTTCTGGACATTTTTGTCAGGAGAAATGCTCTGCACTGTATACCTGTACCTACTAGTAATGATTTCAGCACAATTTTTAATTAAGCCTACATCTTGTGGTAACTATTTCTTATTCTTTGAATATCAAACATCTGCACATTAGTATATTACATCGTCACTCAACAAGACTACAAAAACATCTAGATATTCTAATGTCTGGAAAGTGAGTCCCTTCAGGTACTTACTTATTCCTGTTACTTTTCCCTGATCTCTCTTTTAAATTGCACGATGGACAAAGAGAAAACAAGACAGACCATGGAACTGGTATTTTTGTGACAAATGAACGATATTTTTCCTCTGGGATCTGTCAGCATAATGTATTATTCCTACTCAGGCTTAAAAACTATAATCTGATCTTGATTTCATTTCTGTATTCTCATCTAATATTAGCAGGAGACTCTAAGCTACATTAACCTATAACATAAATAATGGAAAAAAAATAATAACCATTAATATATTTCTCATGCAGATGAGCCTTAGAATAAGCAAAACTTTCCAGGGCATACTGTCGGCATCACCATTAGCTCTAGAGTTTAAACAATTACTAACCTGTTCTTCAACTAAGCTCTTCTATCAACAACGCATTTTCATTCTCATTAATTCATTTTCACATTTTAATAAAAGCGTATTATCACTACTAGATGAGATGGTAAGAGAAGCAAAGATCACAAAGTAACTGATAAAATGCGCAACGTACCTGTGTGACCTTGATGTGATCATGTGGTGTGGGTTCACATAAACCTGTCAGATCAGGATTATAACTTCGTCCATCTGGGAACAGATAGCTGCATCACAAAAACATTAGTTTAAATATGCACACGTATTTAGCTTTATTAGCTAAATAATACCTATGACTTTTTAAAGGGACAGAATAAGTAACAGCAGACATTAAATAAAATTATCTTTCCTTAGCCATCTTTGCCACCTTTTGGGAGCAACTGAAATGCTACATGCATATATTGTTACATGCTAAAGTCCATTTATAAAACCACTGGAAAGAAGTTGACATCACATGTATAACTACCAGCAGAATGCATCTGAGCTTTATTAGATAACCTTTTTTGGGTAGCTTGATAGAACAGTATTTTAGATCTTCAATTTTACAGTGACCTTATACTTGCATATGTTCCTAGTGATCTCACCACTAGCAGCACAGTGGAGCTCAGTGACTCTATGGACTATTTCAACAAATAGAGCAGAATAGATGTTGTTTGTGAACATCTGTATATTACAACAAGAATCTATACTGAGAATCTGAGGTGCAGACTGGACTTTAAGCAAGAACAGTTTATTTTAATCTTGTGGGAAATTAATAATAGGTTAATGATACTATGGAGTTCTATATTGAAATTTATGTTAGAGATAACTTGGAAACAGTTTCCTGAAAGTCATGTTGTAAAGTAGCATCATGAGAAAGTTATATTTAAATGGGGTCAAAAACTTCACCTAGCATTAGTATTCTCAGCTTCGGCTTTTGTTCATCCAGTTTTGGTAAAGAAAATTGAGTAGTAGTAATACTACCATAGTAAGTGCGTGTTATTTTACAGGGCAATATCTACAGCACCTTGATATCTTTCAAAATATGAACTTATACCTGAAATAAAATTTCTGGACAAAGGTGGACGGAGAAAATTTCAAAGTTTGCAGAAGAATTCTCAATCTTTTTTTGAGGACTGATTATTTCCTTTTTTGTTTGTTTGTTTGTTTTTTCCCCATTATAATCATGCGGATATATCAAAACATGTAACAGTGAAAAAAGATTCTGACACCGAGTATTTTTGTTACATGAGCTGAGTAAAAAATGCACTTCTCCCTATAAACTTAGATTCTCTTATAATTACAAATCTTTTCAGTAAACTATTAAAACCTGAAAACTTTCTGGCTGCACATTATATAAAAAAGCAATTACATAGCTTTTAAATCATTGTCCAGAGCTAGACACATGAGTAACTGTCAGTAGTAATTGCTCAATAAGCTTAAGTGCATTTGTGACTCTTACTGGGAAACAATCAATGTGACAGCTGCCCAATTTTATTTTCTCCTGGAATTTATCCGATATGTCTTTGGTTAACTTTGGTTAATGGAATTACCTGGAAACAAGAATAAAAAGGATGGTCCTTAATCTCCAAAGGAATGCCAAATACCATGTATACATTTTTTCCTCTTTTAAAGATCTTTAATAATTGCTCATCTGCAGCATAAGAAGAACAAGGAACCACGACTTAATACCCATGGTAACTATAAGAATTTGTACTTACAATCCTTCCCGGCTGCCATCAATCAAAGCTTGAAACAGAGGCTTATTGTGAGGTATGGTCTGCAATATGTTCCCATCGCCAGTCACATATCCAATGGCCCACTGCCCCAGGCGAGTGCAACTCAGTCTGAAAATATAGCTTGATAAAAACAGGATTAATAGAAAGTCAGTTCTAATCAGAGTTCAGCAAAATAAGCATAGAACCTTAAATAAACCAGCATCTTTTACACTGTCAGTTCCTCATAAGCAGAAATAGGCTAACAGTAGCTCCCTACACCCAACTTTTCATCTGCTTGCTTTTTAGTTCTCAAAGTGAAAGATTCACCGTGAATAGTCCTACTACATACATTTAGACATGCTCATAAACCTTTTCAAAGACACTGTATTATATTAACTCTCCATAGCTACAACATACACCCTTTGTGAACACAGAGGCCAATAATCTGAATGAATGGAAGGTTTGTTGAGGAAATAGAGAACACCTTTAAAAGGAACAGAAATGTGAATGAAACTATTCTACTACCAGTGTTAATTTTGTAAGTAGCTGAGCTTGTCAACAGGATGGAGGAAATACCACTTTTACTGCAGAAAATGCTAGATAATACCAACCCAATTAGACTTGCATTTAAATACTTGTGTGTTTTACAGGTGATATCTGGGAGTATCAAAATGCGTATGGTATCATAATGCAGACAGAGAGCACAGTAGGAAGAAAAGGAAGATCATCAACAAGAACGTTGGGTATAATTATTTCCTTCTTACTAAAAAGCCTAGTTGCTTTAATGTCAGACACCATGTCAAATGCAAAAATGTCATTCAGAAAAGCATCCCACAGTGAAATGCCACAAGCTTTGCCACAAAGCAGTTTTTCTTAATTATATGTCAATATTTTATTTCCTTCCAAACAAATTTAAATGATAAATCAGCCTCCATGAAGTTTGGCATAGCTCTTGCAAACTTCAGCAGGGCCAGCATTACTTTGAAGAAGTAATTAGGTCCTATTTGAACAGAATTTCTAATTTCCAGGATATTTTAGACTGATCAAAGAAGCAGTTTCAGGTAATGCCTCCCGCTTTATCTCCTTTTCACTTCAAATTCAGCGTTTCACCTAAGCAACTCAGAAAGTCATCTTCTGATATCTAAACAGAAAGTTATCTTAAACTATATTTACAAGGAACATTAAGACAATTTTCATTATAAAAGAAGTAAAAGAGAAATTATCCACAGAATCAGAATTAATAATAGAGAAAATACTAATACCACTTTTTTTTTTTTCAAGTGACCACTTGAAAAACCAACCTAGCAATCTAAATTCCATAACATTGCTTATGAGTGCCAAGCTAAAATCATTATTGGACTGGAACCAGGAGATTCTTACACATGCACTTGAAACAGACAGGTGACTTAACACGTGGTTTATTTGCTTAAAAAAAAATAATCAGAAGAAACCAAGTACAAAATGTATATATAGTTGTTTCAAGGTATTGCTACACTTCTCTAACAAGTTTCAAAATGACAAACTCTAATTATATATACATGTGGTCCTGAAACAAATTTAGAGACCTAGACATTAGGAAACAAAGCTTGAGAACTGAAAGGTAAACCTAGACTACAATTAATTTTGCCTTACTAGTGCGTAACAGTTCAACATGTCTTAAGAAGTACATTGTATTTTCAAACCTGATTTCCAAAAATGAATTGCTTGTCACACATAATTCAGAAGAACTGAAAAGCAATGAAAACTCTTTTTTCCTGTTTTCTTGTACTTGCTTATATTTACATGTGCTAATAAATATTGCTTTATTTCATAGAGTTGTAGAGGCATTATGATGTAAAAAATACTTCATGGTTACTAAACTCTCCAGTCTTAAAATCTAAAGATCAACCATTTTCTGAAACCGGCCATTCTGTCCATTAGTATTAAACTATTAAAAAAAAAAAAAGATATAAATACCATCCCAAATACAAAAATAAAACAACCTACTACTACTCTGATTCACCACCTAATCAAAAAGTTAAAAAAAGTATTCCTTCAATATCACAATGTAAGAATCACACATTATAGAAATATTGATCTAGAATAACTACGTAGCTCTAAAGACAACAAGATTATTTGGAAACCAGTAATCAGCCAATCCTCTCACCTCCCAGGCTTAGTGCTATATTTCTGCAACCTCGCTTTCACTTCATCATATGTCAGGAATGCCATATATCCAGGATGTGTCACAGCTAAGAAGTTCCAATTCCTTAAGATTGAACCCCACGGCTAAAAAGAGAAGAAAAACAATTAGACACAGCCAGTTAGCTACATATTTCTAATAAAACTCAAGCCAATTCATTAAAAAGATGCAAAATGTTTTAGGTTCTGCTGAAAAAGTATATACTTTTGGTTAAGGTCTAACAGTACAGAAGACTGTTCCACATATTCAGCTTTGTTGCAAGGATTCCTTCAAAAAAAATAATAAAAAATTTCAAGAATCATAGAATCAGCTAGAATGAAAAAGACCTTCAAGATGAAGTCCAACCATCAACAGAGGGACAATCACTTCCCTAGTCCTTCTGACCACATGTTTCTGATACAGGCCAGGATGGCACTGGTCTTCTTGTCCACCTGGGCACACCGCCAGCTGCCAATCAGCACCCCAAGATCCTTTTCTGCCAGGCAACTTTCCAGACACTCTTCTGTAGGCCTGTATTGCTGTATGGGGTTGTGACCCAATTGCAGCACCCGGCCCTTGGCCCTGTGTTGAATGTCATGGGATTGGACTTGGCCCACTGATCCAGTCTACCCCTGCACAAGTCCTTCCTACCCTCAAGCAGATCAACAGCCCTGCTTAACTTGGTGTCATCTGTGACCTTTTGAGGGTGCACTCGCTCCCCTCATCAAGACTGCTGCTAAAAATGTTAAACAGAACTGGCCCCAATGCTGAGCCCTGGGGAATCCCACTGGCGAACATCAAGGATAAACATTAGATAAAGATTTTGAAGACCTCGAATTTACATGATCTCCTGTTTGTAGCCACACAAACTATTAAGGACAATGTTTAGTGAGAAAATGCAGAGTATGGCTTTGGGATGGTTTAATCAAAACCCAACTAAGCCTATTCTTGAGTGGTTCTGAGGCACTCCCATAGGTAATGATAAGTACCACTAAGACATGAAGCCTAGTAAAAACACTTATTGGAGATGTTATTCTTTTTCTTATTCTCTACTGATTGTTTTCTTCAGTTACCATAAATATATTAGAATGAGAAAACAAAACAAACATCAACAGCAACTCTATTGACCTGAATAACAAATGCTTCAGAAAACTTGGTGAAACATGCCTGATATGCTATTACTTAAAAGAACATAAAATATTTCTTTACTGTGAAAGAAGAATGATTTTTAAGGAGTGGGTTAATACAAACATATTAAGTGTTCATAGGCATCACAGGAAATACAAGAAACTGCCTCTCAATGGTTTAGAGTATTTCTGGTTTTAATGTATTTCTCAAAATATCAGGGCAAGAGAAGTTAAGCAACAGAAGAGAAGAAACTCGTGTTCTTGTGTGCCCTGAAAATTCCTTTCAAAGGGACTTCTAAAGGCTAGCAATGTAGAGATGAAATGCTTTTTAAGTGATGCACTTGAGCAAAATATTGTAACAGTAAAATCATATTGTAATTATGATACACTCCCTAGGCAAATCCTAACCGTTATTTAAGCACGTATGAAGACTTATTTCAGAATGCATGCCTCTTCAAATCAGATACATGGAATGGAACAGTAAGGTTTTAGCACAAAGGCCATAAGAAACCGCAAATATGAAAATTTGTACAAAACAAAGGAAAAAAAAAGCTATCATAGATGCAACACCACATCTTACCAGGTACTCTCTACATTTTCACTGAAGATGGATGTGACGAGGCTAAATCACATGAAAAATGTTTGTTACCCTAACTAAAGAAAAAAGGGAGCTGACTCTTCCCCTTTTGCCATACCAACGCCGATACTTCCTCACAAAAACACAACAATCTTCCTGTTTTGTGGGATTAAGTCAAAAATGATGATCAAACATTCAGTACTCTGAAGATTTTTTGGACTGTGGTAATGTGTGCAATATGGTGTACGCTATATGGTTCACAGTGTACAGTAACAATATATTAATTCTATATAATTATTCATATATAATAAGTATTAAAAAAATACATACAAATTCCTTGGTTGATTACAACCATCAAGCTTTTAAGCAGATATTATCTTCTTCTAATGCTTGGACTTTCTACAGAGCGTCCCATTACTGCTATATGAAGATGACATGACAGTAGGACTGAAAATCAAAGGGCAAGAACTTGAATGTATTGAAAAATTGGAAAATCTAAAATGGAAAAGGTTGGTACACTTGTTCTCCTAGAGAAGTATTTTTGCATAAAAGGTCAACTTCATTGAACACGTTAACAGTGACGGAATGAAAATCCTTTTCTTCAAAGCATCCAAATATACTGCCATGCTAACTTCTCTCTGGTCAGAGAAACAGCACTGAGAGTTGTGCATGCATACAAGGGAGAGGCAGGGGGAGCAGCTTCACTTTTACAGGATCTCCACAGAAAGTAGACTTGCTTTCTTCTGTGAATAAGCATCATTGTAAATGTAGCTTTTCTGTAACAACCCACAGTTGGCAAAACAGTATTTTGATTACTTCAACAATTGGGATTTTCTCTCCGTGGGTGTATGCACACACAGTTACGGAAGCAGTTCAAAAACTCAAGAAGTAAAATGTAACCTCTGGGAGAGATTCTCAGACCAAGTTCAGTGCAAGTTCACTTGAATACTTACACAACTATTGCACAAGATGGTAATCAGTTTGGCAAAAATTCTCTGCTTCTTTGTTAAATTTAAAGTTAATCCTAACCAGTTTTCTTCACTTATATCAGTACTGCTGATCCCCTTTTCCTAGCACCAGGCATGGTAACAAATGAAAAGAGCAATGGCCTGACATAGAAGCTAAGCAATGCGAATTCATTGGTTTGCAAATCAAAGAAAAAAATCTCATTTGAGACTTCTGTCCTGAAGTTTAAAGCAATCTACAGGACTCCACAAAGAGCCAGAAAAAAACATTACTTCTCAGATCACTCACTTGTTTAATCAAGTATAAGATTTAAAAAAAAAAAAAAAAAAAAAAAAAAAAAAAAAAAGGTAGTTGTTTGCTTTATCTGTGAGCAGAATGAGAGAGGGAATCAAATCCTATAGAAAAGAACCTTGAATAAATGCATTTCATAGTAATATAATGTTGAAGCCAATAGGCCTCTGACATTTTGCAGTGAAGTCTTGAGACCAAGATCTGGTCTTGACTAATCTGAAAATCTGAACAGATTGCCAAATAATGAATAAAAGGGAGAAACTTTTACAGAATAGAAATGGACCCAAGGCAGCAATGTTCAGGCAGGAATGTTTGATCATATCTGCACACAAAAAGCAAAGCTTAGGGGGATTTTGCTGAACAGCAACACCAGAGAACCTCCCAAGTTTTATTCAAAGCACTATAACCTGCATGACTTTGTTTTTAAAAGTGACCAAAACATGTGGTTAAATTAGAAAGATTACTTACACCTTAACATTTTAAACTCTGATACAGTTCTGACTCAGAACAGAGAAGAGATGATCAAAACCAAAACTCTAAACTAAAACCGTTAATCACCTTCTACCAGATCTTAATATCAACTTTGTAATAGCCCCCTTTCCCAGAAGAACAAACCCAATGAAGCTAAACAGATTATCACAAAACACCATGGAAGATGGAACAAACATATGGCCATGGCTTTGGTGTAATATTGGTAATTTGTACATATCTCCAACAAGGTAAAGAACAATATGCCAGTTTAGCATTCTAGGGGGGTTAAAAACACATAAACAAACAATTAAATATTTGGATACTTCACAGATAACTATAAACAAAGTAAAAATCCAAAGTGACAAATTCAGAATCAATGCATTTAATACAGATGAAAACCAGCAAAGCCTTCTATATTGACTCAAATACTCAAAGAATGTCCCCCTTAAAGTATGTTCTGTAGAAAGGGCACAAGGTTAACAGAGGCATGTAATATTTCTCTGAAATAAGCTTGCATGTATGTTGTTATCTACTGACAATAACACAATCAATGCTATTCCCACAGATAGTCCCTGATTATACATAAACAGTAGAACGTTATTAATGGCAAAAATTTGTCCATTTAAAAAAAAGAAAAAGAATTAGGCCTACACTTCATAAAAAAAAAAAAAAAAAAAAAAAAGAACTCTTATGCAACTTTCTTGATATGTTTGTAGAAACAATTCACCTGAGTATATGTAGCTACAGAAGTACAAAGAAATAAACAAATAATATTTAGATAAGTACCTGAAGGTCTACATTTGTAGGAATGCATTTAAGAATAGTGCAACATATGTAAACAGCAAACACAAATATATTGTGATCATATGTATGTGCAGGAATGAAGAAGGTGCTGCTGGATATCTTTTCCAGGTGTCAGTTTTGGGGCATCAGCATCCATGTCCAAAAACATTCAAATTCCTGATCCCTAGGTACTAGTGACTCAGGTCACTAAGGTTCTTGAAGTCATACAAATATCTGAAATTGTCAAGTCTTACCTGAAATAATCTAGTGAAGATATCAAACTCAAAAATTGAAATGTAGTCATTGCAGGTCAAGTCAATAGTAGATTTAAGAGCCATTGCTTCCAAACCAGAGCTTATCTGATGAACTTCATGAAGGCACTGCCTGAACACTTTCCATGGCACTATAGTTCTGTGAGGGGGGAAGTAATAAATTTAATAAAATCCCAAATTTAATACCTTATTTAGACAGCAGAGATTGACTTTTGAAGTAGTGGCGCATTCATTCGGTTTCTCAACAGACAGAGAGAATCAAGTTATTTGAAAGGAGCCTAAGGAAATGAAAGAATGGTTTATCTTCCCTTAAACACAGTGGAACAAAGAGACACTTTATTTTGCAATGATAAATATTCAAGCTTCCTTAGGACAATAGAAAGAACACTGTGGAAAATGAAATATTCTACCAAGCAGGTACAGTAACCAACCTTGCACTGTCTCAAAGTTAATGTAAAGGACCACCTCTGTGCTTGGTAAGGAACTCCCTTCTTCACAGCCTCTCTTCTCAGAATGATAAGCATCAATTTAGTATCTACTGCAATAATATTTTTTAAAACTTAGGCGCACTGGCCAAGTAACCTTCTTATAACGAACATCCAGATACCACCACCACTGGGCCAACGTTTGTTACAGCCTGTAACAGTTACATAAATATTAGAAGACATCTTCTCAGATCTTCACCTGCACAATGGGGAGTATATTCAGAGTAGCGAATGTGGGAAAGTGTGGGGAATCAGGATAGAGAGTAAAATTATCTTCCTTAATACAAAGCCACAATCTGTCAAACTCAGTTTCCATTTGCATAGATAATGCAGTTTAGTTATTTTGCCAACCAGGTGCTTATATTTGGAATCTGACATGAGGCTGATCATTTGAAAGTTCTCTATTTCACCACTCTCAAATCTATGAGAAACTTTTCACTAGTAGCAATTCTTTTTCTCATGTCATTGGGATCAAACCCAAATTTTGAAAAACCACAACACCTTCTCTTGTAAAGGTTCTGCCTCACACCGAGGACAAATGATACGGTATTCAAACATACGTCAACTAACCAATATATAACCATTAATCAATATATAACGATTTTCAGGACTTAAGTTCTCACACATTCCTAGTAATATTTTTAATGACTGCTAAATGTCAAAAGAAGACAAGAGACATAGGCCTCACATACTCATCAACATTTTCTTGCAGTTTTTATTAGTTTACATTGCCTTATTTTTATATGGGTCAAAATACTTTATTGCAGCTTTTCTATTTCCTTATGTGGGAATGCGTATTACTTGGTACTACAATATTGTACAGAAAAAGACCAACTGTTATTAAGTTGGTTCTGTATAATACATATTTTAGAATTAAACCATATTAAAACAGGTAGCAATTTGAAGTACAACACCAAAGACATGCTCCTGTATTTCTACCACACCAAGCATTCATTGTATTTGTAAATGTTATTTGGAGGCTTACATTAAGAAAGTCATAAACTGCAAAGTTTAATAGATCTCAGCAGATACTTTCATCTGTGTACGAAAAACAGGAAACCACAAAGAGCTGAAGAGAGATACCACATCAGATGCCATTTAAGAAAGAATGCACATCAAATTTTGATTATGGTAAAGAGAGAATGAAATGTTGCACTAAGTTCAGAGAACAAAATTGGAAAACTTAAGTGCTTCTGTGGTGTTAAAAGTTGCCTTCGTTCAAGTGCCTATTGTTTATTTAGTTCCTGTAACTGTGGCTCTGAAATATCTTCTGAATCTCTCTGTAAACCACCTGAACAGTAAGTACTAAGATCACACTGAAATGGGGTCAGAGTTAATTAATCCCTAAATAAAAAATATCCAATAATCTAAAAGGAAAGACTTTAGCCATTAGAATTTAACCTTAAGAACTGCTTTTTCATGCCTCGTCTGAGACAAATTCACGAAAACATGTTAATTAGATTTGATCAACAAGTAGAATCGTTCACCATCTATCTCTTCATTAGCCTGTAGCTTCCCCCGACCCTACCAGCAATGAAGAAAATACACAGAAGTCTTCAGAAGACTTTTTTTTAGAGCTCTGCTTTGGCTAAGATAGCAAACGTTGGAAGTGAGTGATTAGCTAATGAAATAACACTTAAAGTTATTTTGTGGGATTTCTCCAAGAAAAAGTGTCCAAAAAATGAGGTGTCCCATACGTAAAATTGAATATGATCAGTCGAACTGTTTTCTGCTGAACTTTATGGAACAGGTCTTTTACCTTCTGCTTTGTTAAATAAACGGTGAGAACTGGTTGTCAAAACACGTTAATCCCTATTTCTCAGCAGCTACTTTTATACAGCCCTCATCCCTAAATACTTTGAGAAAGCACCAGCCAGGGATCATTTCTCCCCGTGTCTCTCTTCAGTTTATATATACTAACTGCTGTGCTCTTTTCTGATCTCGCAGACAGCACACGCATGCTCCTATAAGGGTGTTGCTGAACCTTCACAAGGTTCAGGATTCTGCAACATCCTCATACACTTCTCAAGAACTGAAACCAGGTGACCTTTTAGGCACACTGCAAAACACCCTCTGACAGAGAGCTAGGAGAGGGTTCATTCAGAATGCTTCCCACAGCGATGAAGGAGTGAAAGAGTCTTTTGTACATGTTGTGTTTTTGTTTGAATGAACATTTCACTGCTGCTATTTTCTTGTGTTTTAGGGAATGTACAGCCTTTGAAAGGCACCTTTTCATTATTTAAATCTAGAGTTATTTTAATTGTTTAGGGAGGGAGTGGAGGGTGGCAGGGGCAGCAGGAGAGGGAAGAAAATGGGACCAATCAAATCAAAGTTTGAGACTGGAACCGTCCGAGTTAGGAGCACACTTAGAAAATTGTTTAAATATAGAGAGATTTTTTACCAAAAAAATGCCCTTACAAAAAGAAAAAAAAAAAAACAATCATGATGAGATAATGCCTGCAGCATTCAACTCCTGAATCACAGAAAGTATCTGCTACAAATATTTTCAATTATTTTTGTCCTTGTAATATTTTTTGTGCCATGCTGTAACGATACCCTGCACTAGAGGCTGGCAGGTATTCTGCAAAATGCCCGATGCTATTAGGCTGACCTGTGGACACTCGTCTAGGAAGAGAAGACTTAGTCAGCTCTGCTACAGCTCTTCAGAAAGATCTGATACGACAGCCCTGTAACATTAGTTCTCTATAGAATTAGGTTGAGTAAGTGCACTCAGTATTTCATGTATTTGGTTGTAATTACATAAGCCACCACTTGTAGTAGAATGCACACAACTGCAGCTGAGTGATTGCACTTGACTCAGTTTTTGATGTCTAAGGTTAATGCATCAATTTAAAGAAAGAATATACAAAATAAAAGAAATAATCCTGATTTTTTTTTTTTTCTGAAAAGACTTCCTGCACACATCTAATCTTTCTTAAATCAACTAAGCGATCTGTATCCTGGCGTTCACCTTGGGGTTACCTTCTTATTTAAGCGTCTTGTCAAAAAAAAAAAAAAAAAAAGACAAAAGCCATTTCCTCTCCAAGCCTCTCAAAACACTGAAATACTAATTAAAATACTAATTCTCCACTTTTTTTCTCCAATAGTAAAATTAGTAAACATATTTAAAGAATAACAATTAATTCACAAATGCTCTGAACAAAGTACAAACCTTATAAAAAATACTTTCATATAGGATGGCATCTATTTATTGTTATTGTTATCTCAAAAGAGCAGTGTCAGTCAAAATTCTCAAAATACAGTATCTTAAACACCAACCACACAATTTCCATATGCCTAAAGGAGAAGGATTAGAGTCCAGGACGTAATTTTCAAGCAATTTAGCAGAGGAATTTAGGTCCTCCTTTTCCTCCTGTCCAGACCATGTGTAGATGGGAATTTTTTTTAAAACTCCTTGAAAGTAACTGCATTATTAAAAAGCAAAAGACATTAAAATAAACCTGGAGAGGAAGTAAATATTTTCTGAGAGTTTTCAGAGTACAGTTTTTCAGTAGAACTACAGTAATGCAGCTATTCTGGAACGACAAGTGACACTGCATCCATCTGAACTACAACAGACCACAGGTATGTCTAGGAAGGTAAACACGTACCTGTGTAACTTACAGTGAACATTTCTGTCTCCAAGAGACTCTCTCAAACGTTGCCAGAAAACATAACGTGAAAAGGGCATTACTGTATTCACAGCAAACTCAAAAATATTCAAGTAAATACTGACCCAGATAGAAACAACATTCCTAGCACATCTGCAGTGAGCAATGTGGAGTTTAGTTTACCATCACTGAACAGAGCATTTTCTTATGTTGCTTCAGTTTTAAGTGAGAGGCCACATATTTTCATTGCTTCTGAGCTGCAGAGCAAACAACTGACACACTTGAGAAGTTCAGTCCTAAGGGAAAAAAGGAATTCCGCCATATCATGCCAGTACATTCGTTAGATAGTGACATCATGCGGAACAAATATAGACAGTTCTAGCGTGAGAGAGAAGGTAAAAGGGAGAAAATGAGCCTTAGGAAATAGGGAATATACACCACTTAAAATATCCGTTTCCAAAGCCACATAACTGGACATTGCTTGTGAGACAGCAGGTTAGTACTTCCTTAAGGGACACAGGAAGTCTGCATTTCCTGAAGAGTCCCTAAAGAGAGAAACATATCTATGTATTTCCAATTCTGATCTCCAACCACAATCCAAAGCTCTTGCAAGCTTATTCAGTTTAAAGTATTGCCTTTCCTGCCTATCCACCAAGAATCTGTTCTCCTGTCTCAATCTTGTGCATCAACTATTGTAACTTTCCTTTTCTATCCTTTGTATATGCAATTTTACCTTATTCTCAGCCATCTGGAATAGCTATGAAAACTGCTGTCCTTTTCTGCTTAGTTAATCATATCTTGCATCTTTCCACTGACTAGCTCTTCTCTGTAATATTATCTATCTTGTTCAAACCTGCTGATATATTTGTACAAAAAAGATTTAGGGAGATTTGTCTCTCTAGCCCTTTGGTTATGATACGTTCTGCCTCTGGCTCATTTTTTTTTAAACAAGGGTACCAACAACAAGCATACATGTATTTCCCATGCTGCTAATTAGCCAAGGAAAGAACTGTCCTTTAAAAGCTCCATTCCCTGTTTATTTCCTTCTCTTTATGTTTTTTTTTCTGTTGCCAAAACACCTATCTTTATGGTGATAAAGGCTATGGCACTCAGATCAATGCCTCTTCCTCTTTCTTTTCTCTGTATCTTTTGCTTTCTCCTTACACTTGAGATCATATTCAGATTAGAAGCTCTCTAGGCCAAGACCAACTCCTTCAGTCCATATTTTTACAGTGTTCAGGCAACTGGGTGGCTCTTGGGCACTATCAGCAGCATAAACAGGAAACCAAGTAATAAATTAAGGGGATCAACAGGGTGTTAAAACCAAGCTTATCTGAGGTCTCATTTTCTGACAGCCGAATGTTTTCAAGTCTTGCATTGTGATCCACGCCTGTTTTACTGCTTCTCTGAACCCAAGCCACAGAGGCTATGTCAGCTCTACCCTGAGCCAAACAGCACTGACCACAGCAGAACCACAACCACTCAAAATTCTATAGTATCAATCCAAAATACCCTGTTTAACTGCTACTGAGAGATCAATAGCAACATTTTCCCCTAAATTCCAATGAAAACAAAATAAATGTTTGAGGCCTAAACTGGAAAGAAGAAGAAACAAAAAAATATATATAATATTGGAGCTTTAAAATATTAATGTGTTTGACCCTAGCAGTGAAATAATTTCCATTCCCTTGGAAACTAAGGGGGGGAGGACGTCAGTGTATCTGACAACAATAACAAAAATGTTTTCATTTTTTTAAGGTTTCACAATGAAGTGTAAAACATTAGAAGATAAAATAAGTGGTAGAATTTTGGAAAAATGAAAATCTAAGAACATTGACATTTTGATGCTGATTCATTCTGCAACATGAAGACAGCCACAAATCACAAATTTCAATAGTTACAAAGCCCTGCATGACTTCACCATAGCTTACAAATTCAGGGGCTGGAAAGATCTGTTAGGTCATCTCACCCACTCTCCTTCTCAGTTCAGGATTGCTCCCAGTGGTATTTTGCACGTTTTTACTCAGAACAGAAAATAAGTAAAAGCTGTAAGGTGCTATTAAAATGAGTGAGGAACTGGGGAAAATTAACATCAAACACTATACAGTGATAAAATGCAGATAATGAAGAAGCGATCGGATTATGTTTTATATGCATATTTACAACCCACTGGGGATTACTAAAATATCTGTAAACGAATGTAACTGCTGATTACATGCCTTCCAATTTCACAGTACCATTTGCCATTGCTGTTCAGCTATGTATTTAACTATCGTTTGCCTCAGCACAACTATAATGGTAAACCCCAGATAGAGATTCATTCCATTAAAACCACTTGCTCCAGTAACTGCATTCCAGTAACCAGTACAAAATTAGCTCGCACCTTCTCAGTCTGACCACTTTCCCGCTTTTGACACTACCAAGCCCCTTCTTGGTATGGAACTTAACCTCAAATCTTGACCTTGGCTTTGGTGTAAAATTTATCCCTTAGTTCTTTTTCAGACAGTCCTTGTATTTTCTTTAAGAGCCTGTCTTCTTCCTCATAGCCAATGAGCTACGTAGGCTCTTGGCCACTCTGGTCCTTCAGCCTTTGGAAAATTCTTGCTCATTTCTGGCTTTTGTTTTCACGAAGCTAATCCAAAATTCTCTCTATTCCTTTGTATCCCTGACAGCTTTTCTCAGTCAGCTTCCTTGACAAAATCCATACACCAGGACTCTCCTGGGCCTTCTATTTGGACACAGTTGATCTCACCCCCTACTATGGATACATACTTTGCCCTTACAGAGAAACCAATTCTTCCATTTCTTCCCTCATCATGCTGCTGAAGACCATTTTCTCCCTCCATCCACATTATCAAAATCTCATAATCTCCCACCTTGGTTTATCAGTCAGAACACCCCCCCCCCCCCCCCCCCCCCCGAAACAGCTAAAACCCTTATTAGTACTTTCAGACCCTTTCTAAATGTCTTATCACTTTTGAGATTTCCCTTTCTCCCCTGAAACATAGAATTATTAAGGTTGGAAAAGACCTCCAAGATCACCTGGTACAACCATCCACCTACCACTAACAAGTCATGTCCCTAAGCACCAGGTCCAACCTTTCCTTAAACACCCTCAGGGACGGTGATGCCACCACCTCCCCTGGGCAACCCATTCCAATGCCCGAGTGCTCTTTCTGAGCAGAAATGTCTCCTCATTTCTAACCTGAACCTCCCGTGGCACAACTTGAGGCCATTCCCTCTAGTCCTATCACTAGTTACTTTTGAGAAGAGGCAGACCCCCAGCTCCCCACACTTTCCTTTCAGGTAGTTGCAGAGAGCAATAAGGTCTCCCCTAAGCCTCCTCTTCTCCAGACTAAACAACCCCAATGCCCTCAGCCACTCCTCACAGAACTTGTGCTTCAGGCCCTTCACCAGCTTTGTAGCCCTGCTCTGGACACACTCCAGGGCCTCAATGTCCTTCTTGTAGTGAGGGGCCCAAAGCTGAACACAGCACTTGAGGTGCGACCTCACCAGAGCAGAGTACAGAGGGATGATCACCTCCCTGCTCCTGCTGGCTAGCTATGCAATACTGGAAAACCTCACTCTAACTATTTAACATTTTATTTCTTTTGCACTTGGCCTATGTAAGGGCTGCTGATTTCCACTATCAAGTTATCTGCATCTCTCATGAGTACCATAGCATTCTCTAGCTACTGACATTATCTATAAGTTTTGTAATACTGAATCAGAAATGCAAAAGTTGAAGACGGATTTGAAAGCCAAGAATTTCTGAAGTTATGTCAGCATACTGTTCTGATGGAGCCATTCAATTCCTTTGCTGAGATCTACTTGTTTTTTTCTACAGAAAAGTCAAAGAGCAGCTACATATGTGATCACCAGAGACTTTCAATATGCCTAGCTATTTATTCTGCTGAGTTCAAAGTCATGTGAACATACATCCGACTTGTTTTAAACACTAAAACAATGACTGCATTCTATGATACTTATTAATAGCAAGCTGAATAAACTTGAGTTACAGCAGCAAAATTTTGCAGCAAGTGTCCAGACAGACAAATGTAACAAAGCTAAAAAAAAATTAAGTTCCTCATTCACTGGGGGAGAGTGGTGAAAGAAATCAGATACAGAAAAAACTCTTTAACTACAAATTGGGCTCTCTGAGACTGCATCTTTTGGATTTTATTCCTCAGCAAATTAAAACACGTTGCTTTTTCTTTTACTACAGTTTATCCATCAGAAGTCAAGATCCAGTGAAACTTCTTATTCGTGCTCTATTCTTGAGCAGAATTCCTTACTGACCTCAAAATAATGGCTGCTGTTTTGCAAACAGGTGAGGAGCCCAGGCTTGCCCTGTAAAATAGAGATGCATCCAGGGAACATGTAATAGAGTTCCTCCCAGCACGTCAGCAGTTGCAGTATATAACTCACCAGACCTGGAAGTTTAACAAGACCCTAGGGGCCTACCCTTAGGTGGTCAGGTTAAAAACAGATTTTATCATTTGTTTGCAACACCCTAAATCTTGATGTAGACTTTACTTTTAGGGAAGTGATACTAGCCTATTTGCAAACTAATTTGTCATAACAGGCCCATTGTAAAAGATGTTGCTAAAAGGCATACCTGCCATATATTTCTAAATGGATTAGAAGACAATTAATGTTTAAAAAGCTTCAGGCATTTTGTGTAATGAACAGATTAAACGTAATGCCAAAAAAAAAACAAAAAAAAAACACCTTTCCTCATCTGTTTATTTGTCATACATGCTGTTACATGCTTTACAGTTACTTAAGCACAATTAACTAAACCTGAGATAATGCCAAGGCTGCCAAGCATATATCAACTCCTCACTGCTTAGAAGACAGGTAAATAAAACAACTTCAATTTATTAGAAACCGTTGTTATTTACCTAGTCTGAAAGAGCAGCACTTGACACTGCAGAACTCAACAAACTTCTAGGCTATACTAGGTGACCAGGTTATGTATATAATTAACTGTACATCCTAAAATTACCTTGATTCCTGGGCATTTTTGGTGCATGGATGCTTTAACACACACACAGACACACACTATAAAAGTACACACAAAAGGTGTGGGGTAAGGGAGATGGGAACAGTAAGAGGATTAGTACTCAGAATTCACATTTAAAGTTGCCTTTTATGAAGAAATTTAGATAAGCAAGAAAAACTGAAGTGTAAAAATAGGCACAGCAAGAGCTCTTGGGGCCCTGAAAAGGATTAGAAAGAAACACTCCAGGAACTGAGTCAGAAAAGAGTCAAGCATGAACAGACAGGCAAAGGTAGAGCTCAGTTGTTAGACAGACCAATGAAGTCGAAAAATCCTTCTTACCAACCTTGTTCTGATAGTTTATTTATATGTCATAGTATCCTACTGTCTGACACCTCAGGTACCTGTCTATTGTACCAGTGTCCAAAGGAAACTAGCAGGACCACAAACTTGAAGAGAAGCGCTTGAATCTCACATAGAAAGTACAAGATAGCAGAGAAATACAAAGAGGAACGTAACAGTGAATAGGGAAGACGATGAAGCTGGTTAAGATCAGACAGCTGATAGCTAGAAACAGCAGCTTGCTGTTAAGATAAGATGTGTAAATCCAGAAGATAGAAATTGAACTTGTGATCAAGACAGCAGGGAAAGGTCATTCAAGGACAGAGCCCTACAGGAAAAGAGGATCATGAGGAAATGTAGATTCTGAGAGCTGCAAAGAAATGGGAAGAAAGAGAGGAAGAGAAAACCAAGACACTGAGCATAGATAATCACGATCAAGTCATTTTTTTGAACTACTTTTTTCCACTTATTGATAGATACTTGATTTGATCTTCTGAAGATCAAAATACATAAAAATTTTGAGGATAATCTGAAAATTGACATGGGCAAGACAAAACATGGATTCCTTCCCTTTAACAAAAATAAGATTGATACAGTGACTTGATCACATTGAAATATTATCTACACGGGCAAGAAATTTGTTAGAAAACTGAAGCTATCAGAATACACTATTAAACCTAAAAGCTGGAAGCTAGCAGTAGGTGTGTTTAGACTAGCAAAAAAAAAAAAAAAAAAAGGAAAGAAAAAAGGAAATGAAACTGTTGTAAATTCACACTGAAACATTACTTCACAGAAGTGCCAACCTACTATGCTTGCATTCTATATAAAGAATGAAAGGCTAAATTTAAAGAGCTGCTTTTGCTCAAAGCATAACAGATGGTTATGGATCCACAATTGGAGAAATTGCTCTGTGATTTGCTATGGCATACATCATGCAAGATATCAGACTTAACAACCATAGTGATGTCTCTATTATACTGTAAAATGTACAAATCTCTTGCCCCTCCCTTTTTTTGTCACAGTTATACTAATAAACACTCTGTATAAGAAAGTGATCAAGCTATACATCTTCTATTCACCTATACCTTAAAATAAATTGTTCCCTAGAAAGAAACAAAACAATACAAACTTATAACTGTTTTATTTTATATTTTCAACATTAGATTTACTATAAGGATTTAGCCAGATATCTACAAGTTAAGTTTAACTTTCATTTTATGACCAATTCTTGAACACTAAGTTTATCCAAAAACTATTTTTGATAAAATCTTCCACCATATCTCCACTATTTTACCTCTTTCTGTGACAGAATTTTGATAGAAGAAAACATTAATCACCTGTGACTATAAGTAGTAGAGATGTAGAAATCACTTCATTTACTTTAGTGAATATTGTATTTAGAAAGTAAAAGAAGAGATAAAACATACACTGTACATGCAACCAATATCAAATGCCTAATTCAGACTTCAGATTTATCAACTGTAGAATACATATAATATGAAATAACATGATTTGCCATGTACCTCATGAAACAATGTACTTACTCTCTTCACCCTAGAATGAAACCAATAAACTTTATGCACTCTAGTCCAATTTATGATTTTAAATACCACTGACAGAACTGCCTGTGCATTTTTATTAATCTTTTGAGTGAATTACAGCATTGCAACAAAGTTGCTAACAACGAATCTAGCAATTTCAGATAATTTAAAGACTTGGACAAGAAAAAACGTTTAAAAGAGGTCCACCCACATACTTAAACATTATTTGAATTTTTGAAAATATCATTCATTTTAATGCTAATGACTAGAAACAATTAAGAATTCTGCAAAATGTTAGTACTTACTTGTCTCCAAAGAATTTTCTCCAGAAATCTGCAGCATCTGCTTTGGTGATACGAAAATTATCACCCTGGAATTGGCCATTTGGAAAAATAGCCTTGATTTCTGCTAGCATGTGGCTGAAGATGAGGGACAGCTTTGTTAGATTTCTCCTATAAATATAATAAGAAAAAAAAAATAATCAAATCCTTAAACTTGAATAGGTCTTCCAGAATCTCATATATTCTGCATATCTATGTAATAATTACTGCCTGACACAAGAAAAACATTGTACTTTCAACTGAAAAGACATCGTACAAATACAAATTAGTAGTTTGTGTTTGCATGTACTTCTGAGTACATAGTTATCACAGGCCTCCATGAATACAAAGAAAAAAAGAAAAACCTTTAAAATTTATTTTTATATGTGAGATCAAACCTATTTCAGTCCAGGTTTCTAAGGATATAAGCACATCAGAGGACTGGGTTTACTCTCCTTTCCTATGGCAATTTTACTCTTTTTATTCTTTCCAGCTTTTCCTTACTGGAGCCACTTCCTATTCTCCTTTTACATCCCTTTTCTTTAGTTAAAGCTTGCTTTCAATTACCACTAGCATTAGAAACAAAATCGAACTTTTTATTTATTTATTGCTATCAGTTCACTTCCATAAGCTTTTCCTGCTTAGTTCATCAAAAAATATTTGTTTGCATAGAAAACCCATTTAGCATAGTAAAAAGAACATTGTATCTTTAAATGCAGATGAATCTTTTCTGTGGAAAAACCTTGGAAGACGGTGGAAAGAGGAGATGGAAGAAGGAAAGGTGAAGCAATCTTTATAAAAGTTTCCTTCTAGAGATTTCTTAGACCTTCCTGGCAGCAGCAAAGGGGCATTTTCCTACCTGATATATACAACAGACACCATCACCCAGGAGACCAGTTTCAGATTAAGAATTTTTATTCTTATGATCTCAGGCACTACTTCACAGTGCTTTAAAAAGTTTAATAGTAAAATAATGCTTATCAATCACATAATGTGAAATTGCTTATATACAATATTTTAAATAAATTCAAAATTATTCATAAGTCTCTAGCCATTTTAAAAGATAAAGATTCAACTGATGTATTGTTACACACACACATACCAAACATCTTCCAGAATATGTAGAACAGAGTTTTCATGCTCAAAATCATTAAACTAGTATAATGGATATCCTACAGTCTTCCTAAAAGAACTCATCTTAATACTGAAGTAGTAATTATTTCAGCTAAATTTGTGTACAACTTACAATAGAGATTCCTGTGGAAGCTGTGTTGCAAATTTTAATACAGGTTTTGCTACCAGAAAAGCAATGATAAAACCAATTATTTTGAAAATATAAGCAATTAAAAAAAAAAGAGTTTGATGAATACACTCTCCCTCCTCACAAGATTCAGAATGATTGTAGGACTAATTCTTTCAGTCCTTTAATTCCTCCAGTAAAATCAGATGTCTGTAATTACGATGCCCAACTGTTCCTTATTTTCTGGATTTGTTCCTTGCTATCCCCCTTCCTGTTTCTTTTGTACTTTAATTACCCACACATGTTCCTTATTATTTTGCTCCTCAGAAGTCAAGCCTGATGCACAGAAAAAGCAACAGCTATTTTAATGTGGCTTCATCAGCCTGCCCTAGACCCTAGATCAGGCAAAACCCTTTCCGTACTCAGGACAGATGAGCACATGATTTGGCACAAGTTTTCACAGAGCTCTCCCTTGGCTGGTATGCAATATGTCTACGTTGTCTACATTTCCAGTTTACTGTGCTGCAGGGGTGCTTTTCAGGTACAAATCTGCATAGTTAGCTATTACAAAACTTGCTGGATTTGTGAGGCTTCAGCCTTGTAGCAAGCTACAGGATGAAGTCACATACAGGTTCCACCTGGGGTACCTTCCCCACACTACCTCCAGAAGGCACTTCCTTGCCTGGAGGAGGGTGTGTGTGTGCCTACAAAACATACCTGCATAGTACATAACCAAACCCACAGCTGGCAGCAACTCGCCAGCAAATGCACTGCACAGACATGCTGGGGTTGTATCTGAATAGCAAACTCTGTTTGCACAACGACAGTCACGCAGAACATCAACAAACTTCTGTTTCGTGATTCAAGTTGGTAAAAAAAAAAAAAAAAAAAAAAAAAGAAACATCAAGAGAAAATTATCTTGGTTTGTGTTTGTATCAACAAGAAAAAATGTTTTAATATCAAACTAAGATATCTTTCATCTGACTGCAAAGCTGAAACTTGACAACAACTAGAACCTTATCTATGCTTGGACATACACCATAGCACGTATAAATAGCAAATTCTTGATCATTTGTATATATGATGGCAGTTTCTTCCTTAATTTTGATTCTTGATGTACCTGATGATTAACTCAAGTTCCTCTAATATCAAATAATCATAAATTGCTGTCTTAACTTTTCACTTAACTGTTTTTCTTCAGAATTGTAAAGCATGTGCTGCTGCACCATTTTTGCTTGTTTATGTTTACATAGCACCAGCTCTCAGTAACTTACTGAGACAGGCAAAGCTTGGTGATTTTCAAAAATTATACAAGGTGCAGAGATGAGGCCATCAGGAAGGGCCACTGATTCTCCCTACCTGTGCATTTCTCTCTTCTGACAGTGTTTATCCATTCTGGCACAGGCACTCCTTGTGCCCTGTGGAGGGCTTTCCCAGGGTATCTCAGGAAGCACATACACCTCTAACCACTTGCCTGCTTCTGAAGCTCCATCCTCTAAGTGACTCCTTTTTCTCCCCCCATGTAAAGACGGATCAGTATCAAAAAATCTCCAGCTTATTTCCCATGCACAAGACAAGGTATGCAAGTTCTATATATATGGAAAACAACAACTAAACTCATCAGTTTTGGCATCTCAGTGAGCAATCCTAACAGAAGTCAAAGTCATCAAAGGTCAATGTGAGCCACCTATTTTGAGTCTCTGACACCACAAGACTAAAGAAACCAATCCTGATCAGCTCAGTTGGTATCTCTGACCCTAACACAGGATTTTCTTCTCACACAGTGGACTGTTGCAGTAGCAGAGGGATGATGAAAACACAACCTCATATTGGCAGTCATGTGGCACAGAAGAGCTCTGATGATTCATGCTCTGGAGTGACCCTTTTGATTCATTAGATTCTAGCAGGGGAGAAGCATCTTAAGGGATCTTATTGGAACAATACCTCGGGGGAAAAAACATCAATTTTATAGAGAAACAATAGGTTTCATGCCTAAGCAGCCAGCCCTCAGGTTTGCAATTATAATATACTTTATAATATACTGAAAGGCTGGAGCAGCTTAAAGGTGTGATTTCTTCCTCAGGAGTGTCATGCCTGGTACAGAGTACAAACATCTGTTTGATTTCTGTAGAGAGAATGGATTTCATGCTGAGGAGAAAAATCTTATCTTTCAGAACAAAATCAAATAACACTGCCCCTTTATAGCAAATTGAACTGGGGTGGTCCGTCTTCACAATATAATGGTTACTTTGGTAAGATTTAGGAATATTTTAACACTAAATAATAGTATATCAACTGAATTTAAAGTAACAGATAATGTAGCTCTCTCCCATATTATCTGCAACATTTTAACAACCGTTATTTGATGTTTTTCCTAAGCCTGAATAGGCTTAGCCTTTGCTAACTTACTTTTCCTAACTCAAGCTGATGAATACAGTTCAACCCCCTGGTAGAACTTTATTTCTGAAGTACCAGTTC
Organism: Aythya marila; assembly: GCF_965140915.1. Classification (NCBI taxonomy): domain Eukaryota; kingdom Metazoa; phylum Chordata; class Aves; order Anseriformes; family Anatidae; genus Aythya; species Aythya marila. The sequence continues at coordinate 115,782,582 of NC_139042.1, read as the reverse complement.
TTCAGTCATACTCGGTTACCTATTGCCAGACAAATGCTTGTGCATCACAGAGCTACAATAAGAACAGAAGTTGTGTATTTCGGACAGTCTATTTACAGCCAGCTGAAAACTTTGAAACCACCCCAGATAAGATATAAAAATGAAAGATCACATTTGCAGTTGGTACAGACTGGCAAAGGTCTACTGATTTATTAAAGATCTTTTGGTTAGTCAGAAGAAAGGTGCACTTTCTTAATTTCATAATTACCCTGCCTTGTGGAGTAATAAAACAACAGCAAGCTTTCTGAAATAGAGGCAGTGAAGCCTGAAAACAAGAATCACGAGTCTGTTCACTTTTCCAGTGAACTAATATCTTCTGAATCAATTTTCTCTTTGATTCAGGGAGAGAGGGCAGGCTAGAGATGGCTGCAACAATCAGGATTTCACAACAGAAGGAATTTTCAAGTACCCATAAATGCCGTAAATTCAAAAATAAGACTCAGTAATGGAAATATTACAACAACCTGGCCCTAACCTGATCAACAACAGAGAGGAGTGGAAGGTCTAAAGCAGTCCTACCCTCCTGGATCTATAAAACAGGAAAGCGAGGCATGACCAGCATGCAGTAACAGAGATACGTTTTGGCTGTGTCAACTTTCTAACCACTGCATGAAAGCTAATTATACTTCTGGAAGGCAATACGGTCTAGCAAACAGAACTGGATAGGGAATTAGGGAGTGTCATTTCCTTTCTGCCACTAGCCTGATTGATGAGGTGGGATGAACACCTGTGTCCTGCTTTTTACTGCCTGCGTATGAGGAGGAATGGAGTAAAATACTCTGAGAGTTCCTAACTTGGAGATCTTCAAATAAATATGGTTGACAGAATCAACAGATACATAAATATGCACAGAAAAACTTACACCTGAGCCCTGGATCCTTCGTAGTTACTGGATTTCACAGACTATAACCAAGACAAATTAATTTTTAGCAATCTGTACTTATATCTCACACACAAAAAATTGAAAATGCAGAAATATCATGTGTGTATATCACATCTACTTTCATGCTTTTAGCTTACTACCTACCATGAAAGTGATTATTTGTATTTTGCAAATATATATATTTCTAGGGGGAAAAAAAATGCACAAGAAAAAAGTCAGTCTGTCCAACTTTGCAGTTGTTACTCCAAAAATAAGATTACTGCTGGGTTCCCTATTTCACTGCATTTAACAAGTGTCTAATCTTTCTGCTCCTACTCTTTGTTATATAATAAAGAGTGCAACAACTTTCCAAGTTCATAATATATCTCAATGGCTGGCGCACACACACAAAAAAAAAGGCACTCTTCTTTAGAGCTAGGATCAGATCTGTTTGGCAGTTAGGAGTATTTTCCAGATAGATCTGACACAGAAGTAGACTAGTCTATTACTAAATAAAAGTTTATTCTTCTACAATTCTTAGTCAGAATACATGGACAAAGACAGCTCTGTTAGCTGGCAAAACCGCAAGTTGTAATTGTTTATGAATCAAGATAAAAGAAAGTTTGAAAAGCCTTCAAAAGGTGAACTGTTGATTTTAACTTTTAAAAATCCAACCCCCCCTCAAAATATTAAAGCTTTGAAATCCAAAGCATATGTACAGAGCTCATTTCACCTAATTAGTTGCATTTAAAACAGATTTCTGATCCATATGCTCAAGTTGCAGTTAAATACAGGGATCCTACAAAATACATGCTACTAATTAGAACTAAGGGAATATAGTCCTGTGACTCAGGCACAAGAGAGGGAAGTCGAGACCAACATACCTAGCTCTTCCACTCTACTGCCTGAGAGATGAGTATTTATGTTTTGTACTCCAGGCTTCCAAAATATTTCTTATTTGTATTTTGCCACCACAAGGAAATTCATGGCTGTCCAAAACCGCTCTTGACCAATTATATTTCTGCCACTAACTAAAGACAGGCAAACAGGCAGGAATGCACTAAGTTCGGGATAAATCACGTCAAAAAAAAAAAAAAAAAAAAAAAAGATGAAAAAACATAAATTTCAGAAGATCTACAAAGAGACACGGAGACATGGCTAAAAGGGATACATGCAACTAGCAGCTCACTCGTGATAAACCAGTATAACCCATACTTGTTTATCCCCCTTCCTCTCCCAGAACTTCCCCTTTCTCAGACAGTAAACACAGGAATTAAAAAACAAAAATGCTGCTGATTTAGAAAGTTACAGACGTAGAGCACAGTCATCTAGTCTTAACAAATGATCCCTCCTTAACACTTCAGAAGCAAAGGAAATTGAAGGTTCCTGTCAATACGCCTGCAGAGAAAAAGCCTGTCTACCATCATACTTGGCAATTACTTCAACTCTCGATCTGTGCAATAATTATTTTTAAAAGCTATATAAGGACAGAGTATTGTTCAGAGACCAAAGTATATGGGACTATTCTTGGGACAAAATATTCTTGGGACTAAAAATATACATGAGCTGTATTTCCTACTTCTGCCACTGACTCATAGAAGGAATGTAGACAAATGACTGAATTTTGCTATGATTTAGTTTCCTCACCTGCAAAGCCCAGGAAAAAGGAAAAAAAAAAAAAAATAAGGAAAAAGCAAACAAAAACATTCTTCAATGTGGGAAGATTGAGCCAATGGTTAAATTCATCATGTACTAGACATGAAAAACAAGTATAAACTTGTAAGAAATCAGCTGTACACAACTACTACTTAAATCCTGAAGGAGCTGAGCTTGTCATGTGTAGAAAAACATTACCCTTCCTCACGTCTTTCTCATCAGCCCTTTTCTGACATATACCAGAGTGTTGTGCAAGTCTATTGCAGCTGTGCTGTTCAGGATGTACACCAAAAGTAAAAAATGGCAAACTTTGGGTAAGATTTAGGGAAGGATGTTCCAGAACACAAAGAAAGCTGATGATAATGTCACCTTAAGCTTTCCTCCACCTTTTCATTTGCTTAAAAATCATTTCACGCAGATATACCCACTTCAACCAGCATATTTGAAAGACCAGAGAAGGGTGTCAACATGACAGATAGTTCTTGAGAAATTCAACCTATCTTTCAAAACTGCTTATCAGCTTTTGTTGCTTCTGCAGTATGCATTTTCTTCCCCACTTATGCAAAAACAATGACCACAGCGTAATTTAGTAAAGAAAGCTGAATACAGATACAAAGAAAGGAAGATGCACAATGTTCCTCCAAATCTAAGACTCTACAAGCTCACTCATTATTGTCTCTAATCTTTCATTTACGAACTAATGTGGCATTGGGCCTGCCAACATCTCTTAAGGAAAACTCTGTCCAAGGATTACATTTGGGTTTTGCTGAACAAACACTCCATACAACAGCAATCATGAATAGCTCTCCTGAGCTGGGCTTCACAGCCCACATTTAGAAAAATTTGCTACTTCCAAATCTGTCCAAAGACCTGTTATCAGGTGCACACAAATGTCTCAAGGTACTCCTAAGTCTATTTAATCTATTTTCTCACTAGTGCTCTGATATACTGGGTAACAAACATATCCAATGAAATGAGAACACAGAGTGTTAGCACAAATTGAAGTAAGAAAGAAAATGCAGTCTGCATAAAACAGAAGTTGAAAAAAAAAAAAAAAAGGACAAATAGTGTGCTGCCATGCTGAAGATTTAATCATTTTCCCATAACTTGGTTGCTTTTACACTATTCTTTCACTCCTCAATATCAACACATGATTTGGCACTGTTCTGCTTCCTCCATCCTCCTGAAGATGTCTTTGTCTATCAAGATCCGATGTTACTAATTTCACACTGAAAGTGTGAATGCCAAAAAATGTAATTCCAAAATCTGCATCTTTAAACAGTATTGAGGTTGTTACAGAAACCCCAAGGAACAAGGCTAAGTCCCTTTTTTGAAAAACTGAATTATCTAACTGGACATAGAAATATGAAAAAAACTTTTAAAAGAGTGAGTTAGTATGAAGCACAGAAGACGTGATAAACGTACCATCTTCCTGAACTTTCTTTAAGTGGAAGACAAATTCAAATATTTCAACCACTTTGCAAAAATAAGCAGTCTGTTAACAGCAGTAAACATTTTGAATTTCTTTGCAATGTGAGGTCACTACGATAATTCAAGTTATCAGTGTACTGGAAGTACAATTAATAGCATCTACAGGTGCTAACATTTTCCCACATAATCATCACCCTGACTATTCTTGTGAGGATTATTTGGTTTGGAGAGCACAAGCACAGAAATGGGCTGGGCAGACAATGAATTGAGCCAGCAATGTGCACTTGCAGTCCAGAAAACGAACCACATCTTGGGCTGCATCAAAAGCAGTGTTGCCAGCAGAGGAAGGGAGGTGATTGTGCCCCTCTGTTCTGCTCTCCTGAGACCCCACCTGGAGCCCTGCATTCAGCTCTGGGGCTCCCAGCACAAGCGGGACATGGATGTATTAGAACAAGTCCAGAGGAGGCCATGAGGATGATAAAGGGGCTGGAGCTTCATCCTGAGGATGAAGCCAGGCTGAGAGCTCCAGATGTTCAGCCTGAAGAAGAGAAGGCTCCAGGGAGACCCTATAGTACCTTCCAGTACCTAAAGGGGGCCTACAGGAAAGCTGGGGAGGGACTCTGTGTCAGGGGGTGTAGGGATAGGACAAAGGAAAATAGTTCTAAATTTAAAAGGGTAGATTTAGATTTAGATTTAAATGTTAGGAGGAAATTGTTCACTCAGAGGGTGGTGAGGCCCTGGCGCAGGCTGCCCAGAGAAGCTGTGGATGCCCCATCCCTGGAGGTGTTCAAGGCCAGGCTGGATGGGGCTTTGGGCAACCTGGGCTGGTGGGAGGTGTCCCTGCCCGTGGCAGGGGGGTGGGACTGGGTGGGCTTTAAGGTCCCTGCCAACCCAAACCATTCTGTGATTCTACATGTATTTTTAACCATGCCATAAATAAAGCATTTCCACACCAGTCCAAGCAAAGCTGCATGCAAAAAGGAACACGTGTGCACGTAGAGCAACTTGTGTTATTCTGGAAGGGATACAAGGCTGAGCTTGGCACAAATCCTGCTGCAGTCACCAGCAGCAGCCCAATGACCAGGGATGGCAAAATGAGGTACTGATATGACTACACGGTTACCTGCTTGACAGCAATCTAGCATGAGCAAAGGAAAGAGTTTTAGTTCTGTGTTGTGCTTAATCTAGTTCACTGTCATGCAGCACCAGGGTATAGCACGGGTTCCGAGATGCTAATACCAACAGAGCAGGCATGCCCATGTAGCACCCTGAATATCTTAGTACACAGCTTTTCGTGTTATCCAGACAGCACATCATTGATTATGTTTTGCTTTTTTGTCTGCAGTATGTTGTTTTCTTACACGGAAATAGTCAAGAACGTGTAATATAGGCTTGTTCTTTTGGAACTTTCTATTCATACTTTATTACCTTACCTTAAAAGAATGATGATGTTGATGATGTTATATTTTCAAAGTGCAATAAATTAAAAAGACACTTCACATAAATGAGTATCCTCAGTAATAGGCAATATGAATTACCTAATTTTACAATCAAAACCTATTCAATTCTGCACCAGTGTAGTTTTTCATGTAGTCAAATCTTTCCGGTTGTTAAGCACTCTTCTAAAACTTTTTCAGGCTTACTGAACTTACTTTTCATCATGATGAATGACTGGAGAAATACTGTAATACAACCTAGCCATTTCTGAAAACAAAACTGGTAATACATTTTCCTGACATTAAGAGGTTTTTGCAAACTAATATGCATGTATGCATCATTCATATCTATCATTCTTAAGTACCTAAATCCAATTTGGGTATTTAACAGGAAGTGGTCTTTGGGTCATACATGCATCCCAACATGCTAGTGCAGATTTACACAAATTTGGCCAAATGATTAAAATGAGGTAAATCTTATCCAAGAAAGCCCAAAACAAAATTTGAAGTTCTCAGCTCCTATGGGTGACTAACCCACATACGAAACATTTGCAGAGAGTAACTGAGCATGTACTAACTTGCAGCCTGTGGATGCTTGCTAAGTGAATATCTACCCTACATTCAGGCCTACCCTGGCAACAATCCCACCAAATAATAACCTTTTACACCTTACCTAGAGACTATAACAATGTACAAATACAAAGGGGACCAACCATGATCACACAGATAACGTTAGTTCTGGTAATTCTGAGATCCTGACTTTGTCATTTTACTAGAGAGCTATTCTGATACACATAAGGGATCTGAAATAAAGTTTTAAAATAACCTAGCATTCCTTTTCACACATTAGTAGTATATAGAAGAATCAAAACTGCTGCATTTGGGGAAGAGGGTGTTTTTTAAACAAAAAGTTTTCATTACATCCTGTACACGATTCCCACTGAGTACAAGTCAAGACCTGCAACCCTCCAATTCTATTTCTTCATAGATATATTTTTCACGGACCTTCAATAAAATATGTCAAAACAGTGATTTTTACCTTAAGCCCTGAAGTTACATTTCCTGTAGGCAGACACTTTCATTAAAGCGTTGTAAGAACTGCCTGTTGGAAAGTTATGTGGAAGCTACAGAAATCATGTCCTCTGTTTATGATGCCACTCTCTAATTTTGAATGCAAGTAGGCAGGAAAACATACACTAATCATCTTCACCACTAATAAGAAGATTGTAGAAAAACAACAATTAACTGGCCTCTAGGAATTCAGATAAAATTAATTTTGTTCTATTTGTACTTCTATTGCTGTTACTCTGATGAGGATGTTTTGTCATTTTGCTGCTCCCTGAAACACTCTTTTAAGATACTCATGAGTTCCCTCACTTAGATACAGAAAAGAAAGACAGCATATTCATGGGATGTAGTTTGTTACGTGAAACAGAACTGGACATATATGTATAATTTATGATGTGCAGACAAATGGAGATTACTTAAATCAGTATTCATGGATCTTAGAGTATTGATAAATTGCTTCCAAATAATGCACTTTATTTTACAGCTGGCATAAGATGACCTATTAAGATGACCTATTAGCTACATACTTTCAATACTTTCAGAAATCATGATATTACTACATCTGTATTTTAAGTTCTCTCTTTTTTTTTTTTTTTTTTTTTTTTCTTTTACTGGACAGGAAAGATTTGCCAGTAAACTACACACACAAGCTGCTGCAACAGAATGATTCATAGTGGGTTGTTTTTCACATGGTCTAAAATACATGTTATTTACCAGAATGAAAGTCCAAGCAAGAGTAAAATATTGCTAAATTATACACTGATATATAATAATCATGCTCCAAACTACATCTCAAGTAATTCCTAGAACTAAATGTTATTGAGTTCCTATCAAAGTTATAATAAAAATTCCCATTTCCTCAGATGTACTTCAATCAAATCCACTTGAAATAATTCATTGAAAAGGATTTAAACATTACTTAGTGCTGAAATGCAGCCTGTGTGGAAGATTCAGTTAACAAAAATCTGTTGCATAGCAAAGCAGTGTGACACTAATGCGCATTGCATGGAAATGTACTAAATATGACTGCACTGAAAATACAAAAGTACTGAAACTGTCTTAGAATGGTGACTATGTTTCTCCAACTGGGAGAATATAAAGAGATTTTCTCTCAAAGAAGAGTAACTTACAATCTCTGGCCAAAGCCGTAAGCAACACTTATCTGCCCCCTTCACTTTTTTATATACCCTGAACCAATCAATCCTCCTGCACATCAGGAGCATCCTTAAACCATTTGAATCCAGATACGCCAGGTTATGTTAGGAGATCTATCTGTACAGAACAGCAAGGAATGAAAAGCCAATCTTACTATCTTACTAAAATCAATGCTTACTATCTTTTTCCCCTTTCAACCTTAATAAGCATGTTTTACATTAATGCCTACGTTTCTAAACATGAGTCATTCCCCAGTGCTTTCAGACAGCAGTAGCATTTTTGTATGTGGCCACTTCAACATGGACCACAGTCAAAGGTTTTAAAGAAAACTATGTAGTCACAGCCTAAGAGGGAAAGTCCCTGCATGAATAAATAATCGGGCCATAAATACTGTAAGCACAGGGTAAGCATTAAGGGTCTGTGCTTGAACTGGAGGGAAGTACCAGCTGAGCTATAGAGAGATCTGCTCTGTTCAGCATATTCATGGGAAAACAGTGAGCGGTGAGGTGACAAAGTTGGCTGATTACACACAGCTATTCAATCGCTATCAGGCTGACAGCTAACTTCTAACAGCTGTGGAGTGACTGCACAACAAAGTCAGAGAAAGTTCAATCCACGAGAAGGCAAAATGATGTATTGAAAAATAATCTCAACCTGATAAAAAAAAAAATAATAAAAAATGGCAGACTGAGCTGAGTGTTACCAGTCAGAAGACTTTGGATTATGATCGGTAATTCCATGACAGTATCAACTCATTGATTATAAGCAATAAAAAAGCAAATCAAACTATCAATTATCAGAGAAGGAACAGAGAACAAAAAAGAAAACATAATTATGCCACCACGTAAAATCACAGACACCTCTTAGCAAAACAGATGTATTAGAGCTGGAAGAGATACATCAATAGACCATGAAGATTATCAAAGGCTTCAAATTTAGGGGAAACTGGGTGTGCTGGATCTCTTCAGCTTGGACAAGGAGCCACAGAGAAAATACGACAGAGTCCTCCAAACTGCAACTGGCATACGGAAGATGGATAGAAGCACACTCAAAAAAAAAACAAAGACAAAAACAAAAACACTTATCCACAGAATATGTTGCTTAAGGACACTGTGGAGGCAAATTTAAACAGGCTTGTGGGATGAGAAAATAACCAGGAAGAGCAGCTTCACAGCAGGTTACTACAGTAACCGAGCATAGCTGGATCAGGAAATCTCCTGAGCTAAAAATGGCCAGATGCTTGAAGACTGCTGGGGAAATGTAGTATGTTACAACGTTTGCCTCATATATTCTTCCTTAGGTGTCTGCTGATGGTCATTGTGGAAATCAAGAACGACCGCACTGATTTGGATTAAGGGTCTGTCTAGTACGGTAGCCTATGTTCTTAAACTCACTTACTTCACTTCTCGTACAAGGTGATTGCACAAAACCATTATGCCTGATAATGCAAAATAATTTTGGAAGTTTTGGACAATGGAAACATCTTAAACAATTGTTCTTTCACACCCCAAAAATTTACAAGTTGTCTAAAACACAGACTATGTCACCAGCGTGGCTGCATGCTCCACTAGGAGGGTGGCCTGGCAGTGTTTAGCATAAGAAAAGGGCAGGGAGAGGTGTAACACAGCATTAGGCAGAGATCCGGACAGGTACCGGTATCATGCAGGAGCAGAGCGCTGTGCTGTGCTTTAAAGTGGCAGGGGCAACAACAACCTAGGTGGGCACTTGCTGACACGGGGGAAGTGAGTAGCGTTAAGAGAGCTGACAGCCAAGTTGAATCATAGACATCTTCGAAGATAATCAATGTCAATGGTGAGAGCCAAGCAAGACAAGAGTTCCAAAAATTAAATCAAGAGGCTCAGAGAGGGCACGAGTCCAGAGCGTACAAGAACACGTTACTGTACCACAAAGTGAAAGCATCAAAACTGACCAGCAACACAAAAACCTGTGTACCTGTGTTACCCATAGCTAAATCTCATCACATGCAAGCTATCGAAGCAATACACATGAATGTGATCACAACTGGAAAGAAGATAGACTCAAATTCCTTCCACTTAAAATACTTTTTAAAAGCATGGAAGTTCGAAGAGTCACACCCGATTTTCACTCCCCTGAGACTAAAAACTTGTGCCGTTCTGCCTAGCAATGAAGTTTACTTTGCTACTTGCAAAAGTAAACACTGTCTGTGATTATGGACTCTTGGAACTATCAACCAGCCTCTCAAAACAAATTGCTTTGAAAGAGGAACATAAAACTAAGGACAATAGTATTTTTCCATCAAACACCCAAGCATTCCAGCTCTTGCTAGCAAGGCTAGTAAAAACAAAGAAAACAGCTGACACATAATTCACATCGCAAGTTGAAATGGAAAAAAAATAGTCCTCTGGATACTAAAAAATCCAGCTGTAAGTTTCTAAACAGTCATTTTTCATGAATCATCTTAAAATCACTACACTATATCATCTGACAAATTCTTTATATCTTCTTTAGTTTGCTTTAGTTTGTGGACCCAATGTTTCACTTTCTCTAGTTACTTGAATATTGTAGCTAAATTTAAAAATATTAATAATTAAAAACAAAACAAACAAAAAAGAACATCTCCAAAAAACTGTCACAAAACAAGCATATATTATAAAGAACCACTGGGCTAAAAAAAAAAAAAAAAAGTTAAAAGCATATCCCCACTTCTGATCCTCAGACAGGCACCTTGGGATAGGAAAGGAACATTAATTTCCAAAGTTTTGTATTATGAATAATAGGAAGACTGTTTAAATTTGAAGTGTAGGGAATGATAAATCAAATATAAAAGTACATTCCTTCCATCTTTGGAAAACCCAGCCCACTGGCTAGCATGGCAGATGGCCCGCTGAGGTTTGGCAAGGTTCAAGATGTCCGTGACAGAACTCTACTTGATGTGGTACGTCTGGTGTTAGAAACCACTTTCACTCATACGAGCAATTTTCATCCTACAGAAGTGGTATCTGACATGAACTGGCTGACAGAAATGCTGTTGCAGTTGTAAGTCATATCTGAATTATTATAACAATTACTTGTGATCAACAGCTATTGGTGATCTTGCAGTCAAAGTACAAAGTCTATATCTGCTAAAAAGACTGAAACGAACTCATTAACAAAGCAGGAAATATTGCAGCTGTCAGTAAATACTCTAAAGAAGCTTGTGAAGTCAATGTTAATATCTCAGTCCCTATCAGCAAAAAGGCAATATTCTGGAGAGAGCTCTTTGTGCTCCTCATCCCTGCACGGCCCGTCCTGTCACTGGCCAGCTTTCAAAATTAAAACTTCTTCCCAGAAAAACAGGCAGGCCCTGTACACCAGTTTCCACCACAAGTCCCACAGTACTTCTTCACTCCTCCTATTCCCTAAAGGCTGAAAGTAAATTCTTCCTACGGCTCCCAGAGAGGAGAGAGGAAAGGTGACAGACAGACAGGAAGGGGGGAACAGAAGAGGCAAAGGCCAAATAGTTTTCCTGGGGTTTCTTGCTTCCCACCCACCAAGACGCATTCCACAGCTCCACAAGGGATAACCCCTTCTTTAGGATAGAAGATAAAATAGTATCTGACATACAGCATTTCCTTACAAAATGCTCGTCCATGGAGAAGTCTGAAGCAAAACATGAAACATGCAGTGTGTTGCACTTGTGCTCCTACATACCAATCTAAATCCTACCAGATCACAGTAAACATTTGGGAAGGGAAAGAACCATACTTCATGTTAATATCCCGAACATACAAAATCCTCAAATACTTCTCTGAAGGGCCAGAGGATTAAAAGGACCGGCTGGTACGTCATAGTGACTCATTGCTTAAATCTAGAATATTAAAATATTAGCCACCAGATGAAACTTTTGCCATCAGTGATATTAGTTAAAAAGGAAAGAAAAGAGATCTAAAGAAGGTATTGTGAGAAAAACAGCAGAAGATCTATAATAAGAAGCAATTCAGAATGACAGAAATTATTTGAAGAAATGAAAAATATTTTTGAAAGGTAGGGAGTAAAGTGCAGTGCTATAAAACCCTTCAAAAGGTATTAAAAAAAAAAAACAAAAAAAAAAAACAACAACACAAGAGAGAGAAGGATAAAAAGATAGAAATGCAAAGTGGAAAATAAATGCTTCTGATTTTTCCTTAGGAACTTTATAGGTCACATTTTCCTCTAAGTTTAGTCACCTTCATTTCACAACTGGCTCACTTACTAGTTGCACAAGACACATGACTAACAAGGCAGGGTAAGTTTTGATTTCAATAGATAAGTATTCAGTCAAAACTTACAAGCATGTAAAGAACAGCTCTCAATTTGATTTTTCCATTTCTTGGTCTTTCTACAGCCGTGCTGCAAGGACTCCAGCAATACTAACAAAAAATGCACTGTTAACACTAAGTAGTTGATCAACAGGATCCGAAAGCAGCTGTACATAACCCTCTTGGAGAATATGAAAGTCATTTACTTCCAAAAGCAAGCCCTTAGCATATCTTAGGAACAATGCAAGTAATTTTGAATTGAGACTGTGCCAAGCAGCAGTTTCGATTTGCAATATTTATTCAAAGAATCACAACTGTGAAAACGAGAAAGTGTTTTCCAAGTATCTAGTTCCAAACAGTCTACTCCAGCTTTACTTAGTGTTTTTAATAAGAGGTTTAAGCAAAAAGCCACTTGGGCAACATAGCTCCTTTTGGAGCAATGCTAAATAAATCATAGTTAATCTAAACTCCCAGCTCACTTAATGAAAATTTGGAGTGCAGGCAAAGTCGTAGGAATGTGTTCAAGAGAGCAATTTCTTTTCTTGCAGAAGAAAGTTTAGTCCCCAGCTACAAAATTTCAGCAGTCCAAGCAGAGACTATTAACATCGCAGAGGATCTCTCTGGAACAGGTGTAACCCTCTGAGCAGGTGCTGGGAGGTCACAGACATCTCACTGCAGGCCAGGGATTTAAGTACATAATGCGAGGCTATAGCTTTCCACACTTGCACCTGTGCAAATTAAGCACAAACCAGTGTAAAGCATCACCAATTCCAACTTCGTACAGCTGCAAGGCAGTGCACAGGTGCAGCTTCCCAGTGACTCAGAGCCAACACGTTTAATGCCATGACCACATACCTTCATTTCTTCCTCATGCAGTCCACAGACAAACCTCTACAATGGGTATTTACATACCCACAATGGTTATTTTTAACATCACGGCTGGGGAGGGGGAAGGGGGGAGTTGAAGGGGGAGATCCTGGAAGCATTCAATAAAAACATCCCTCCCATTTGTACATGGGAAACTTAAGCTTGTTTTCAAGTTGTCCTGAAGTAATTTCACCGTCAATTCACGGAACTCAGTGGATTCTGCTGTAAACAAGCCTTGGCTGAAAACGAAGTTCATCCCACTGTAAACCTGATACTATGTTCAGATGCCCTAAATTCCACCTAGCTCGCTATGTGCTTGTTTTTGAAAATTTATAAACCAAGGCCCACTGAAGAAACCATGACTAACAGAAAAACAGATAAATAAATAAATAAAACACATTTAAGACCAGCAAAGCCATACTAGATTCAAACAAAAACTTCTCATGAATGGCTACAGCCAACAGCATCCAGCACTACCTACTGAAACCTAGCCCCAGTGTATAAATCTTACAAAACATGGATTAAAAATAAAGGGGTAGCAAGAAGTATCACTCCAGAGTTTATTACCTGTCTTCTGAGAACAAACAATAAAGCCTTATCCTAATTACTAATCCTTAAATACTGACCCTTTTAATGATTATCTTCCATTATAGTCAACTGATAGAATACCAAGGTTCCTCTAAACATCGTGACAGGAAAGCCAAAAACACGTAAGAAAATTTTGATTCTAAGTAGATGTCTCCGTACAGATGGCTTGCTCTGGTGTAGTGCTGTTAAATAGACAAAAAAAGCCAACAGCAGAGATTCAGTGGATTCTTGCAAGATCCTCTGAAACAGAACAGAAGACTGCAATGTTGGATATCCTTCCTTATACGAAGTGAGATCTTTTTATTACCAAATTCGTACCAATCTATTCATATACTAGGAATACATGCAATATATGGTTGTATTTACCTACACCTAACGTCATAAAAACAGCATGTGCTAAACTGTGTCACATCAGCACATTATTTAAAAAATATTTTTAAAACATTTTTAGCTTTACATTATCTTCTGAGCTTACTACATTCACCTGTGTGCTTCACTATTTTCTTCATATTTCTTGCATTCATTTTAATGTTTACTCAGTTGACTTGAAACATATTTTTCAGCTATAAGTAGGAAAGAATGAGGTAAGTACCAGCTATCTAGATAACCAAGTAACCAGTTATTTTCTGTAGGCCTTTTAGTATCAGGGGGTGTTGATATACATTAAAAATACATATCTAATCAGCAGCTCTGCAAGGCCCATTTTCACTGAAGAAGATGACAGCAGACCACTTCCTTTCCAACACCATAAAAACAAAGACAAAAAAAACCTGAAGAGGGCATTTGTTTGTGTAGAATCTAGGGCCCAAATAGTTTCTGAGTGTTGCCCCACTCCCACACTTTCCTTTCATGCTCACAGTTGCAATTAAAAATTCTTAGCTTTATGTCTTGTTACAGACACCAGTAGCACATTTACATACCTTGCATCAGATTACACTTTTTACCCCCTCTGGAATGAAAAGCCTTTCCTTGTACTAAAGTAAAGAAATTCTAGTGCTCTGTGCTTCCAAAGCATCTCAAAGAAAAGGCAGGATTGGGCACCTGGTTCTACCAATGCCAGAGACTACTAGCAAGCACTCCACCCACCGGGCACCAGCTCCACAGAGGCTCTGAAGTTTGCATAAAGAGCCTTTGCTCCTTTTCCTTTCATGAAAGGCTATTATTATGTAAATAACTAAGGAGTTTGTGAGCCTCTGTCATACATCATGTCACACTAGGTTGAATGGATTTCGTTTAAGCAAGGTGTGAAAATGAATTGTTTGAACAGAACTTTTGCTATACCCTGCAGAGTATGTACGACTAAAGTTTCATTCCTTGATCTTAGGAAAAGGGGGAGAAAGTGATAAAGACACATTTTTAACAAGTGTTCAGTGACCTTGGTCACAATGACTGTATATATTAGGCAACAGGGCCAGAGCACGAGCGCCCTAACCTAGAGACCCTACAGCTCACCTGCTCCCACATGCCTTGGCACGACTCTTGGCCAAGCCACTTAGCCTTCTGCCAAGCAATACCGAGGCGCCACACGAGTGACAGATTCTGTGAAGGACTATCCCTAGCAGGGCATACGGGCCTGACCTCCCTGTCTTGAGAGAACGACACGTTCTGCTAGATATCCAGGTTGTTTCCCCTGAAGATCACACAGTGTTGGCCTATTTTACTCACAGACACTAAAAATGGCCCCGAATATAGAAATTACACCTAAGAAGAACAGGTAACAAGGGATCTAACTCAGCAAAGTGCCTAGGCATTGAACTTATGAGCTTCATGGACTTAAGCTTCATGTACAGCAGTGAGCCTCAGCATATGTGTATGTCCCTGATTAATTAAAAAGGAAGCCTAGAGACATCCAAGCTACAAAAAAAAAAAAAAAAAAAAAAAAAAAAAGTGGTAATTCAACCTCAATTTCTCTGTTACTGCTAAAAAAAATTCACTTGTGAACATCAGCAACTAAAGGCTAGAAAGAGTAAGGGAAGAACAGTTCATATTTTAAATGGAGGGAAAGAAACAATGTCACATACCTTTTCTAACAAAAAGGTATCAGAAACTTTAGTGGTTAAAAAAAAACAAATATTCACTCTCAAAAGCACAAACCTATTTTAGCATCTGTTGAAAACACCGCATTATCTCAGAACATAACTATGACACAAACATACAAAACTATAAATACAATTACATCTGCAGTTTTTATCTAATCAGATGTTACGCATGTGAATATCAAAACCAGAAGGAAAACAGCAGGTTTTGATAAAGGTTGAAACATTCTACTATTTATAAGGCATTAAATCTTGCTCTAAATCGAGACAGTCCAGTTCCTAGCCTAAAAAGGGAGAAATGTCAAACTTCATGAAGTCCACTTGAATATTCAATAACCCTGTTGTTTTTACAGGAAAGGTGCTATATATATATTTAAATATAAAAACATAAGAGATTGCAAGAAAAAATCTCTTTGCCTATACTTAAAAAGTTGTATGTCTTTACATCTGAACCTAATATTTTAAATAAATGAACATTACCAAAATATTAATTAACAATGCCACGTACTGGAAGATTACATGTAGCAGGTAAGCAACCGTATGAGGAATTGTCAATTTTTATTCTTTTGCTATCCAAAATTTGTAGAGACCATTTAGTGGGGGAAGAAAACAAAACAAAACAAAACAAAAAAAAACACAGAAGATACTCCTCCTGTTTTTAAATTGTGGAATCTTTCCCTTACTTTGTTTTGTTTAACTGAACTCTCTCACATCATAAAATCGGATTTTGTCCCAAATGAAACTAAAAGGGAAAATCTATCTCCTGAAAATAACAAAAACTTCCCAAAGTAAGAGCTGTGTTGAATTTCATCACACACACCACTCCCTTCTCTTGGCATGTGCTGAGAGTCCCCTTCTGCCAGTGCTATCCCTCCCCGTAGCCATGCTGTCACACAGCTGGACAAGGGGATTCTGCAGAGGGGTCAAGGGAAGTATGGATTAGCTTCTCCATCCAAATCATGGCTTTTCTTCTCCTTCCCTTCCTAAACTTCCACCAGCAGAATTTCAGGAGAGGTTAGGGAATGAGGTAGTAGCCCAACTACAGATCTTACCAGGAATAAAGGTCTGTTTGTTTGCTTAGTTTTATTTGTTTAGATGGTGGTAGTGGTTTTTGCTTTGTTTTGTTTTCATGTAAGAACATCAGAACACCAGCTTAAATTTTCCCTTTTATACTTCTTTTTCAGCTAAAATATGACCAAATTGTTTTGCCTTGCAATATTAATACCAAGTTGCACAATCTCTCGAAACAGAGGTAGCTAATGGAAAATTTTACACGTGCTTAGTTAGAGCTACAGGAGTCAGTGCAGGTTTGTGCAAGTTCTCTGCATTTAAAGGTGTTTTTTTCATACTTGAAAGACTTTTCAGTAAAATTCTGTATTTGGGATAATTTTCTCCTCTCAATTTAAAATCCCTGATGTTCTCTTGCCTTACAGAACTTACTGAAATACAGATTTATTTTTTTCTTTTTAAGGGAAATAATTGAGTGAATTTTCTTGCAGCTAAGTCAGATGTCTAGTGCTTAATTGCCTTGTATCCAGTTCAAGTGAAACACTGCCAAATCAAAGTGGCAAATGAAAATAGCCAGCAGAAACCACTTCGGATGTTTGCAAACAACTACTTGAAGTAATGGAGAAGAAAGGCTTGCAAATGCTAATGGATCACTCTAAATGATGTTACCTACTCTGCATAGGTATTTCTTATATGCCAAAAGCAGTATTGTGCTTTACATGTTTTTGGAGAGCTAGCAAGTCACAGACAGCAAATATCTATCTGCAAATCCTCTAATGAAAAAGAAGGGCATCCCTCTCACTCTTGCACTAGGTTATAATCTTTACCTATGATTCACTTTTGTAGCTATATAGTTGTCAACTACTGTACCATATTTTTTACTCTTTGGATTGTTAAAACTGTAGCAAAGAATACCTAGTTGTCTTTTTCTTGATTTCATAAACCAGAACTATTTCCTCTAGCATTACGTATGTATTCCTGTGCATCTGAAGGTGGGTCATTTACATGCTGATTATGGAAGGAGTTAGAGCTTGTCTTACATTAATAAGTTTGAACAGAGCAAACAGAAAAATTCCAGTCCACCTTCACTAAGCAGTGAGATGTTGAGAATAGTTATTGCTTTTATTTTTCATAAAGAGCAGAGAGTGGGCACAAAGTGACTAGGAACACTAATCTAACTGAAAGTATGAAGGTTATGAAATTTTGGACAGGATGTAATTCTTCAACTGGAAACAAAGTTTAAAGAAAAAACAAACCCCACAACAAATGGAAAGCTGCTTGGGGGATTTATTTCACCATTGAAACAGAGGTACTGAAAATGCAGTCCTCATTTGTGTATCATTTCCCACTGTCTTCCTCTCCTGGATAGAAACAAAACAAAAGGAGCAAAGCCAAAAGCTCACCAACTCATCTCATTCCTCTTCCTTCACATGACATGAAAAAAGTTTGCAAGCCTCTCTTTCTGATTTTTTCATCCCTGAACAGGAATGAAATCATCATCAGGAACAAAATCATTTTGGAAGGTCATAACAGGTTATCATACACCACACAGAAGACAGCAGTTTTATTCAATTTTACTTCAGTAGTCATAAATTTCACTTCCAGAGCTGATAATTGGTTAGCAAGGCATTTTGTTTGCAACGGGAGATGGAACGCTTACAGATACATATTTTGTACATCCTAAATTCTTGTAATATAAAAAGTACTATTGTACATGATTTGTACAATATGACCTTTTAAGTTCCATCCAACCCTAAAGAGATGAATCTTGTTTAGCTGCTTTAAAAACATGTAACAATTATTTGTAAATTACAGTATTCTTGAGAAAGCAGCAAGGATGAGTGGAGGAGGAAGAGCAGAAGAGTAAAGAAAAAAAAAAATCACAACCACCACCAGTGCAGACATTTTTCCACTGCAAATCAGCTTCCTGTTGACTTCTCATAGCTGACATTTTAGTTAGGAAATTCTTTACCTTACAGAAATTGCTTCATATGCTCTTTTTTTTTTTTTTCTTAATACGAGGTTACCACTTAAAATACTGAATCACTTCTTTTGTTGTCATTCCAAGACTAAGTTTGTTAAAATATAAAACGAATAACTAAGCCTTAGCATCTATTTCTTACTTAGAGGGCACACAAGTATTTCTGTTAAAAGTATACCAAGATACTGGACAACTGTACAGAAAACTAAGGAAGTAAAGGTAGGTAAACATCTCTTGTTTTCTACCTATAGACATAAGTATATACCATTGAACTTTGACCAACAGGATTTGCAATTTTCTAAATTATTTGCTAAAATTAAAACTTCCTGAGATTGGTCTTAAAAATAAGTGTTTGTTTTTTTAAGTGAAAAAAACATTAATCTATAAAGCTAATTCTGACCTGACTCAAATAAAGAATCAAAAGGTTAACAGTTACTATTTTTCTACAGTCTAATTTTGCTGCACTCAAGATAATTTAGGTAGTTTAACTTATTAATAAAACGGAGAGTAAAAACACCTTTAAAAAGTGAAATAAGATCTGTGGATTTCAGAGCGCATTTACAAGATTCAGTATGTGAGGCTATCTAAATGTCATGCAAGTTATCTTGCATGTCATCTTGGGAAAAAAGTTATCCTCAGAAACATTCACATTCAGAGAGGCTGAAGTCTACCAGGGCTATGGGGATTTTATTCGGTGTATCAGGCAAGACACAAGGGACGTAGGCACCAAAGAACTCTACAAAGAGCCAGCACAGTAGTATCTGTCGTCTTCTTCTCGTCATGGCCTTTTCAAAAACCTGATGGAGTAAAGTCTACCGGTTTATCTTTCACACAAACTCTTGTTTCAACATATTTCAGGAATTGGAGGTATGACAGAACAATATGAACAATCAATAAGAAGAGACCTTGCCAAGATGAGATGCAGGAAATAATTTCCTTCCTGTGTCTTGATGAAAATCTCTCATCAGCCTTACAGACGTACAGTCCAAGGCCCTTCGTTCTTAAAATCATGAAATACACAACAGCAGTTTCCCTTCTCTTTTGTAGGATAGTGAAAGGAATCTGCTAGTTCTTAATCATCTTGCAATGCAACACCTGAAAATGTCAAATCTCGAGGAGTCCAAGAACACATTTCAGAAAGATGGTGAATGACCACAGAAAAAGCAAATGCTGTTGGCTAGAGGAGAATTCTCATATGTTTACAAATTGCCTGTATTAAAACTCATACTCGTTATGCCTCCTGAAATGAAGGCTATAAGTCAAATACATTTTCGAACAAGTAGGAAGTAAGAATATTACAATACAGATCAATTACTCCCACAATAAAGGAGCTTTCAAAAAAGGAACTCAAAGGAAGGATATAGAGATAATTGCTGTGCTGAGGATAACCATATTGCTACCTGCAAAAGATGGATTTTCCCCCAAAAGCCAAGCTACCTCCAATACAACCTGAGAAAGAAAAATATGGGGGAATTGGGGTGAGGATTTGGAGCAGGAGCTAGTGCAAATTATTGTTGTCCCTTGCATTGTTGATTTGCTAAAAACATCTCTTGACAGAGCTGATCTTTTGCTCTCACAGAGCATGCCTGATGCTCACAAAGGGGTCGTAGAAACCCAAATGAAGCATTTAGTGATACATATGAGCTTTCTGAACTGATAAGATACTAAATGACCAAGTTCCAACACTAAAAGTATGCACACATCACTCAAGTAACTTAGATTCTTCCCCACTTATTTGCTTAAACCTCTTCAAATTCTTTAATAAGCTGAACCTGTTCTTCATAGCTTCACCTGTCAATTTAGATAAAATTTTAATTTCTGATTTCAGGTTATTCAAAATGTGTTTTATGTATGCCCATTCTACTTATGTTGTAGGCATGTATATTATAGAATGCAATCTGTTTAGCATCCACGACGTTTCCTTTAAATTTAACATTACTAAACGAAAGCTTGCAATGGGCAGAGAGCCCAAGCATGGCTTTGTGGCTTGGCTTGAGTTCATATAGAAAGTAGTAAAGAAAACTGAAGACAAGAAAACCCACCTACCCAAGGACTGTTACCAAAAGAAGTTCTGAAGCTTTTCTGCCCTACGCATTTATGTTCTCTACAGATGCTGAAAAATAAGGCCAAAACCCTGTTCCCTCCTCCCCAGCGTGGACTGCCATGAATTTGAGAGATGGGAATGAGAGACCACAAGATACCTATGCTACTATGTTTTGTCTTCTATTGTGGCATTAGAGAAAAATAACAAGTCTATTGTATCAGTGCACAGTCACTCCTGAGCAAGGGAAGTACTAACTGCATTTGCCAACACACAGCCAGATCATTTCTCATTCATTATAATTGCCACATAACATACATACACACACACATATATATATAAAAGCTCAATCAAAATATTATGGAGCTTCCCTTCATCAGGACAATAATCCTGCCATTTTGCTGGAGCGCAAAGTAATAGAATCAGAGCCAGTTAATTAAAATCCCCATAAGTTACATAGTGATTTTTCGCCACCCTGCTGTGCAGCTTGACAGTCACTAAGTAAGGGGAAAGAGAAAAGAAGGGAAATTATTTGTGTGACAAATTAAAGCCTGTATTTTGCAACCAAGAAGCAGATAATGATAGAATTAGTTTATAGAACCCTCACCCACCAGCACGAGTTGGGATTACACAATCTGACAGAAAGGGCTCGGCAAAGAGATAAGGCACTAATATATACCAGGAAGGGCACAGGGAGAAGTTACACGTAAGGTAGAACAGTTTATCAGTTTAATTAAATTGTTTTTGTTCAAACTGTTTTCTATGGAGATAATCTCCATCTCTGTGTCAATATTTTGATTTTTTTGTTTGTTTGTTTTGTGTATTTTTTTTTTTTTTAAACATTTTCCATTATTTTATCAGTTGCTAGCAATACATCTGTACAGTTTGGAGAGTAAAATTGCTTTAAATCTTTCCTTTCTCTGTGTGGCTCTGATGTATTAATTGATTATATTTCTTAGCAGTTCAAATCGTTGCCTTAAGGTTATTTCTTCATTCCAGTGCAGTGACCAAGAAGTCAAAGACTACACTGTCACAAATGTCCACTATTTCAATCACATAACAAAACCTCTGAACACAAGAAGGAACATCCCTCCGTTTTGTTTTTAAAATACTGATTAGTTACCACTGTGAAACAGTAGACAGCACACAATCAGAAAGAGTACACTATATATCATGTAAACAAATATAAGCACATGCAAAAAAGATATTATTTATTTTAATCGCTCTTCAGAGCCCTGAGAATAATAGCTCAGTTGAAAAAACAACTGGGACATTCTGCCATATCCCAAGTTCAGGATACCTATGAAAAGTTTTACAGCAATTAATTTGCACAGAAGTTGCATTACATTAGATAAAACTTTATATTATAATATATACTATTGACTATAATGTGCACTATTGACCTAGTATTGCCTACATATAGCATTAAAAGTGACCTTCCAAAGGCTACAGCTGTTTCACATCCACATAACAATTCTCACCCAGAACTTCTAAGCCTTATTGATTTGCGTCTAAACAATTTCCAAATGCATTTTTCCTTCTGTGTACTATTTAAGTTCAAATACGTATTTACAAATACTTAATAATTTGTCCTAATGAATTTTTAGAAATATTAAGTGCTTATGAAATCCTATAACATACCATCTCTAAAAATGCAATTCTTATTGCAAAGAAAGATTTAATGATTAGAACGACTTCAGCATTTCTAGGTATTTTTCTATGCAAAAGACTCCACACTGAAGGTCTTTGCTCCCATTTTAGCCTAATTAGATGAGAAATTAAATTTGAAAGACTGCACAGAATATATAATTCCACAGTCTACATCTAATTAAATCTGTGAAATAATTAGTCCCAGTTAGGTTAATTAACTCAATTCTGTGACTCAAGTAAAACTATCAAAGGACTGATGCTACCCCTTAAACAAAGACTGATGCTGCTGTAGCAAATACAAGCCAAACAGTAGCAACTACTGGAATGATACTCTTTTTGCAGAGATGTAACACAACATCAGCTCCTGGCTCATGCACATCTACGAACGTAGTAGGAGGTCAGAGTAGCAAGTAGAGGAGAGAAGAGAAACACAGTTAATGCAGTCATGACTGAGGTACACTCTCCATTGAAAAATGTTAACTTCTTTGTACTGTATAGCAGCATTGCTTTGACATGGCTGAACTTCCTTGTCTGTGTTTGTGTGTATTTTGCTGTTTTGCAAATAAACTGATTCATAGATGAACCACACACAAAACATTTATAAATCCTATCACGAGCAGAGTATTTATTTTCAGATCACTAAACCCACTTTATTATAACTAGAGAGCTTCCAATATGTTTAAGTGCTTACTTTGAGATTTTTCTGTTTATCCAAAATTTGACTGAAAAAATGAATGAAAGAAGCGTATGTTAAGATGGAAGATTTTCAGGACAAGGAGACTTCTAAGAATACTTCATAAAGTTTGTGCTTGATTTTTCCTTCCAAGTGATATATACAAGCACGAGAATGAAGGAAGACAGCTCAACTTAAACTTGACTTTCATCTGTACAACCACGTTCATAGCTTCCTGAAGCAATGTTCTGAGCATCAGAAATTTCACCATCCATGGTTACAGGTTTTTAAATGCTGTGTATTTCCCAGTTTTGAGGCATTACAGATCAAGAAAAAAAATTAGTCACAATACTGTCATCACTCAACATTTTTTTATTATGCATTAACTGTAGTTAATTGATTTAGTGTTTTCCACATCCTAGTGCTGAGTCTACTCCCTTTTAAATTAAGTCAAGACAGTAAAAACTTCAGGCTAATGGTGAGAGTTAGCAATAATAATAATCTATCTATGGAAAAAAGAGGAAATCCTGTTGCCTCAATACTTAGCAAGAGATCAGTGAAAACCACCAACATTGAAAGCATAAAATAATTAGATAATTGCACTGAAAACTACTGTAGGATGGTTAAAATTTAATGAATACATAAACATTCATGAAAAAATGACAAACATTAAAGTGATAATGAAATATCAATTACATGAAAATTTTTAAGCTAGTCAAACCTTTTCTGATAGTTTCTACCAGTTATTTATTCCTTCGCAGCTGTACACCTCAAATGCAACTTGCCGATCAACACTAATTACGGTGTTCAGTTTAGCCCTAAAATGAGCAGGAATTCGACTTACCAAGGCCTTTCCCTCACTATGCAGAGAACATATTACCTAGTTCATACATATTTATTTCCTCAGAATGTGTAATACTTGCATGTTCCAATATGTTCTTTGCCTTACATTAGGCATTGGAAGGAAGGGCACCGTAAAGGAGCCAACTTTCTGGATCTACAACAAAACATGAGCCCTGTATGCACTGTATGAGCATTGTTTTTGAAGAGGAGACATCTGTTCAGGTTTGCTTTTAAATGTGATTGAGTTTACATATTCTGGAGGTCATCATCGTGAAAACTTTCAGAAGTTTCAGATGGGTACTTTGGTACTACTCATATACTTTTACACTACAAGGAGTAACCAAATATCTGCCATCTTTGCTGTAAAATCCTGTAAATCAGGCATTTAGCCTGGAGATAAGAGCAGAGAACTTTCCATTACATGAAGCACGGTACATATCTTCATTTAATCTGAAGTGAGAATGTTATGGGGCAATCAGTACTGTGAGTTGGTCAGAGAAATGTTAAAGCAGCAACTTTTGCCATGACGTGGAAAGTCTGACAAATCCAAAACTATTTTTGTAACTGCTAGCTTATTCACAATATGCTAAGATCATTATGACATCTCTTGGGTACTTCACACACTCTAATAGATGTCATTTTCTTTCCCACAAGTAACTTGCCTTTTTTTTTTTTTTTTTTCCTCCCTTTCAGGATTATATAGTTCAAAGGTCACAGTGGTAGTCAACCAGGCTGTTCCTGGGAACCCCTCAGAAATGTTACCAAATGGTGTGTTCATTCATTAGTTTACTTGCTGCATTCAAAGAAATCTCAATGAATTCAGATTACTTCATTTTCCTAAAATTATCAAATCTATTATTTATGCTAGCAGTAGAAAGCATTTTCTCCCTGGAACAAATCCAAGGTCTGTGATTTTTTTTTCCCTACTTCTGTTGTGTTTTACATTTTCATACCTTGGGATGGAGCTTAGTTTTCACTCCAAATTATATCTTTAGACATAAAGATGAGACAAAGCTGACCTTTTTTGCTACAATTAAATTTAAGAAATAATAAAAAAATCAAAGGATTTTAACTCTTTAAAAAATATATTAGTAATTTAAAACTTCAACTTTATAATATACTAATTAATATTTTTTTCTGCAAGTCAATGAAGAAGGCAAAGGCTATCCTAATAAACAGGGCTAATCTTTTATTGTTATCATGATTAGTATGATGTAGCCAATTTCAGAATTAATCTGGTAGAAATGGAAAGGCAAGTTGTTTTTTGTTTGTTTGTTTTTTTGTACAAGACTGTCTTTTTTTTTTTTAAGCTACTCCCCAGTTCACAGTACTTGACCAGATTAATATTTCTGTTATTCCCAATAGGAAATATTTTCTTTCCCTTTATAACTGTTCTCAACTATTATTAATTTTTACTTTCTATAGAAGCATAAACTTTTTTTTTTTTTTGTGGCCAGTAAGCTGATACAGAAGATTTCTTTGCCTAGCAAATTAAAAGCCAGCTCATACAAAAATAGAACCTCCTACACAAACATACTTTAAATACATTTCTTAGAAGATAGCCAGTAAGCTATTACAGAAAAGTTAAGATACATGTGAGAAGCTTCCCTTCTGTGAAAGGCTGGAAACATTCTCTCCGCATGTGCTGCATTTGTTTGTAAGATCAGAAAAAAGGTTTTTCTCCTCCATACTTGGCACATCATTTTATATTAATTTCCCAGACTGATCATCCTCTTTGGCTCTAAAAAGGATGGAATACTTCACGATAAAGCCTGTAACACCAGTAGGAATTATCTGTTACAATTGTCCATGATAAACATAGTGAGCAGTATCAAACAACCATAAAAATTAAACTGTTTATGGAATTTAAGTATCCCTTCCAGAAGTAAAATCAGCACTGGAAGACAGTCGGACAGAAAATGCTGACTGAAACTGGAAGGACATAAAGGAAGACACTCATCAGTAGTCAGCAGCACCAATAACAGCAGGAAAGATGTCAGTGGCAAATACTGAAAATGCCATTAGCATGCAGACTTCAGGAAAAACAGTTATAATAAGATCAATATTATATCCTCCCAGAGTCAACTAGTATAGGTAAAGATACAGCCTTGTGCCCAGGCAACACAACAGCAATTGAATTTCACAACATGTTGTACAATGCCTTATGTTTCAGATGACCGTAGTAAAGAATTGCATCTATTAACAGCTGGAGCAACTGTTTGTCTTGCTTCTTTATCTAGTACTCCCAAGGAATCTCCATAAAGAAAGGCACTGATATTGTGGCTTTCTGCCATTTGGGAAGGCCATTCATGAGACAAAGCTATTCTAGAGACCACATTAGAGCTCTATAACCACTTCCCCTATCTCAAATCCAGGAACAATATTAAATATGCTCCTAAAAGCATCTACCCAGTTTTTTTTTTTAGAATACAACAATACACCACTTGCTAGGGACTTTGATTTTGGACACGTTTTCATATAAATTGAGGGCTTTTTCCCATTCTAACATGCCTGAATTTGAAATGAAAAATGCACTCTGAATTAAAGCAGGGCTCAAAAAGAGATACCATTTCTCAGCCAGAATTTATGTTGCTAAACTGAAATTAAGACCAATGAAGGCATAATTTCTACGAAACAAGAAGGCGGTTATGAACTGTGGACCTTTGCAAGGTCTAGCATTTCTGCAAGTATTCCTGTTCACTTAGGATACAAAACAGATTGCCTCTGAAAATGAAGGGGCAGTCATGATGTTGGTGACTACTGAACTCCTGATGAACTGACATGGATATGGGAACCTAAACAACAAAATTAATGGCCACTTACCTTTAGTAGGGAAATGGAAAGAGTTACACTATCAGATATCCTCAGATGAATACTCTGAGTATAAATCATTATTGTGAAGCATTCAAATGCTACAATGACCTGTTTTACAGATGCTGTTGCAGAAATTAATAATTTACTATTCAGTAATGGATAAGGCCAACAGGTCAAAAAAAAAAGGTCCGAGGTTATGCAGTGCATACAAAAATAAACATACTGAATAATTCTGAATTTATTAGGAAATACCGGGGTTATGTCAAATACTATGTAAGGATAACATAAAAATGATGAATACAGTGATGGAAATGAAAACTGTATCATAATGCATATATACAGACAAGGTCTTGAGGCATCATATCATTTGGAGTCCCAGAATAAAAATAACTGTCCCTTCTCCTGAAAAAAACAGGATGTATTTACTGTCTCTTACATCAAATTAAGAAGGCCGATAAGGAAGCAGTTCTTGCTTTTACTTACTTTCAAATACTTATCTCAACTTCAATGGTTCTAAGACTTTAAATTTTACATTATATTGGCACAGTCTGTGACATGAAGAGTACAGACTACAAGGTGATATATATGGAAATTAACTGAAATGGAATAGAAAAATATTTCAAGTATGTTATAGGTTAGACTGCAATCAACCAAAAGATAAAATATAGGAAAAAAAAAAAAAAAAAAAAGGTAAAATACACTAAATAGGTAAGAATTTTTTTTTGCCTTTGTCTTGAATCTCAACTCAATGTTTTGAGCTTAAGACTACCTCTTTCCTTAAAATTGAGTGAAGAAGTTGAATAAATAATGATCTGTCCCTCCTGCAGACATACAAGCAATAACCAAGTATTACTATAATCTTAAAAAAGACAAGCCAGTCAGAGTTCCAAATTCGAACTTCATCTCTTCCATTTCCTCCTTCTGTTTTGTGGGAGTTACTCATATTCCACAAATGACATGCCAATTTCAGGTTATAAACAATTCTGGTTTTTAATTGAATGATGATTTTGCTTGAATCAACAAAAATAATGTATTTGCAGAAACTGAAAGTAGCTGTATTTCTATAACATCTTTCTCAAAAGATTTGCATTTAGACAGCATTCTAGTCTACAAACCTAAATAAAAATAAATGCTTTAACTCACTGAAAAGACAGCTCAGCAACAGACAGAGTAGCATAGGAGTGCCCACAAAGAATACTAGCACACAAGAAGTACTATATTTAGTAGCCAACTCCAAAGAAGAGTTTCCCTTTAGTTTTCTTGAAACTAAAAATACTTTGGGAAATATCTGAAACTACCGGACAGTTGGACTAGATGGTCTTTGAAGGTCCCTTCCAATCGAACTGTTCTACTCTACCTTGTAAGTCTACTCCTGTTCCTACATCACCATAGGTTTTATTTTATTAGCCTGTTTTAGCAAGAAATTTCCTAGGTTGGCTACTTCCAGTAAATTTCATGGAATGTGAATGTATCTACTTATCTTTGTTTTTATTTTCTACAGAAGCTATTATTTCTGTTAATGTAGCAAAGAGAGGCCCCAATCAAAACCGAGGCTTTTGCTTGTTAGACTCTTTACAAACTATAACAGGAAACCCTAAAGACTTCCAACCAAGGATGAAGAACAAATGAAAACAGAAGCAAGACACCAGATCAGTGTTGCATAGCAAGTCAGTAGACAGTTACAGATTTCAGTCTCATTATAGGACTGTAATTATATAGCGACGCTTCCTCCTTAGAATACAAGAAATTGTTAAAGCAACTGAAGGCTATGAAAAAAAAAAAAAGAAAAAAAAAGTCAATAAAAATTATTAAACTTCTATTCTCATATTCATAATACAGAAAAAAACAAACAAACAAACAAAAAACAATAGTAGAGGACAACAGACTTTCAAAGGAGAGAAAAACAAAAACCCTGGTCTCCTATAAAGTTTACCTTTAATACAAATGAAAACTAATGACACCTTTCATTTCAGCTGCCTTACAGTTCAGCTTTAGAGATACTTCTCAGCCTTTACTTCCTCATCCCTATTCTACTCTTTTCCTTCTGTCTCATTCTTGCCTCTGCCCTCCCAATTAAACTCAAGCAAACATTACAGCAGTAAGCTGCCACTGGTTTCTAATCACAACATCCGAAATCCAAACATCCTACCATATTTCTGTTAACTTATTGTTGCATGACTTTCATAGAGCTCATGTTATTTTTGAAACATTATTTATGCAAACATCCTTGCAATACAAAATAATTAGTTGAAAAGCTTGATTTCCTTTTGTCTGTTTCTACAGCAACAACAACTGAATGAATTAGCATTTCTTTAGAGTGGTGGCACAACATAATGATTTTGGAAAACAAACAAAGTTAGCTGAAGAACTGTTCAATTTCTGTTTACCTCTTAGTATAGTGAGGACTAGGACATACAACTGACAAACGCGTTGTGTTTTTTTTTCCACCCACCTTCATGGCATGCATAAGCAAGTAATCGTGGAAATAATGAGACGCCCATAATTAAAGCATTGTCATAGGCCTACAAAAACACTCTCTGCCACAGACTTCCTCTGTAACTGGAAGCAACTCATCTCCTGACACAGTTTCTCATCTATGAAGCAAAACTTCTTGCCTTTCCTATCTTTAAAAAGGGCAATGAAGATGACCCAGGGAACTACAGGCCAGTCAGCTTCACCTCAGTCCCTGAGAAGGGGATAGAGCAACTAGTCCTGGGAACCATTTCCCTGCAATGAAGAACAAGCAGCTCATATCAAGGGCAGTCAGCATGGATTCAGTAAGCCCAAGTCATGCCTGACCAACAACCTCCTATGATGAAATGACCAGCCTAGTAGAAGAAGGTGGGGAAGTGGATGTCAGCTACCTGGACTTCAGTAAGACTTTGATACTGTCTCCCATAAGACCCTCATAGACAAGCTGTTGATGAATGGGCTGGATGAGCAGACTATAAGGTAAATCAAAAATTGGCTGAATAGCCAGACCCAGAGGGTGGTGATCAGTGGCACGAAGGTCAGTAACTAGCAATATACACCAGGGGTCAATACTGGTCCAGTCCTGATTAACATCATCATCATCATCATCCCTGCTGCAAGGCTGCTGCTGACACAAAACTGGGAGGAGTGGCTGGTATGCCAGAGAGTTGTGCTGCCTGCCACAGGAACCTCAACAGGTTGGTGGAGTGGGGTGACAGAGATCTCATGGAGTTCAACAAGGAGAAGCACACGTTCTTAATTTTATAAGCTAAATAGAAACATTCTTTCAGAGGCAACAGACTGTACTTGTAAAGGCTCACCTTTGTATTTTAACTCAAAACCCTTGCTCAGTTAGGGTCCTAATTTCTCTACCAACATTTCAAATTCAGTATTTCCTTATGTGTACACTGTATTCAAGTCACAGCCTTCTCCTGGCATCAAGCTGTTAAAATGAATTCATAGCAAGAGCATGCCCAGAGCCACAATTATCTGTTAAACTACATATTTCTCCAAGAATTCAAATTTTAACTATTTTTGAACATCAAATTGTTTCAGAATGCTAGCTACAGAAGAACTCACTCACTCAAAGAGAAACAATATGCAGAAATCAAATGACAAAAGAAGACAAATTATTTAGTTAGGGATGCGCTGTTGGCCTGACAATTAAAAAGGGAAGAATTGTCCACAGAAAAAATATATGAACAAAAATATAATCCTACTTCTATATCCCTATGATCTATTTTATTCACTTTTGATTTATTTTTTTATTTTTCTTTTTAAATGTTCTATTGCAGTTCTCTGACCAGGGATCCTTTGCTTTGCTACAGGTGTTAAAAAATATTTATACACTTTAATTTAGTTGGCAACTACCAGAGTGTAAGTAAAGTAGCCTTACGAGATCTTGAAGCAATGTAGGAGATACTTACTTCTTTTCTAATCTGAAGCCCTTCAGGGCATGTACATATAAAGCACTAACATGTGTCAAAAGTATGGTGAACATGTATACTGCCTTATGTAAAGACAAAAGTTTTTTGTTTTCTTGGTTTTTCTGGTTTCTTTGGCTTATATATTCAAAAATACAGAAGTGCTTTTTGTATACAGTTTAGTCTTTCCTTGTTAAATTAAGTACATTATTTTTCTAGTATTTCCATTGTTAGTAGTAGGCAGCTGGTAGAAAGAGCTCTGAAGGGTATAACTGAAGTGTGAAAGGCAAAAAAGCTATTCAGTATAACATAATACAACTCTTCCTAGCTTGCATGACCCTTGAAGTAATTTTTTAATTTAAGGTGGATAATATGCCAAGTTATTCTTCAGACTGGATAGAATCAGATCATGTTTTGATCAAGGTGAGGGCCGGAGGGACAACACAAGTCTTCTTTCTCTATTGCTTTTGTATATAGCACGATTGGTACATACAATGTACAAATATCTACATAAATCACATTAACTCAATCAACTAGTTATTTGTATGTCTGAAGCCTAGAACAATATGCAAGTCATGCAAGGACACAAAGATCCCAATTGGATCATGCCCAGGATATAGCCATAAAGTTCCAACATTTCCTAATAGAAAAAAACAAGTCATACAGACAGATAGCTGCTCTAAAAGTGAAAGTAGTGGAAGGTTGAACTTTCATACCTTATAAAGATTTATAATGTAGTATGGCAGGGGAACAAAATCACCTAGAAGTCTTACAGATGTCTTTTGCCAACTTAAGCTTAACATCTCTTTATAAGCAGCTAGAAACCTACAAAAATCCTCAACGTGCAACACTTCCGTAATGCAACAGCATCCTGAATACATTCTTATATACTGCAGACCATTGATTTTTGTCTTGCTGTTCTGGAAAAGGAAGTTCTAAACCGTGGAGGGGCTTCTGCTTAGCACATACTCAGCAAGAGCTCAATAAGGGGCTGTTCCTGTCAAGGAAAGATTTAATCAACAGTATTTGAAATGTTCTAACTGCTGTGCTAGCAGAATTCATCCAAACATCTCACAGGGAGGAAGCAGACCATGACAAATATTTCTTTTTACTGGCACTATACATAGAGATGAACAGCTGTTACAGGGAAGTACAAACCTGCCTACTATTTTAGGCAGAAGGACAGTCATTCTTTGAGCTGTGCTACCTCTCTGAAGGCAGAAGTTGTTGGACTGACTTGCTCTGTTTGGCATAACTTCGACATCTACAAAGCAGACTTTCCAGTTTCATGAAAGCTGGCCTTCTTTCTAGGTTGAAGGGCAGAATTGTTATAGATTCTATAAACCTTTCATAGCCAGATCGTTAATGGCAAACCATTTGCTATACAAGTGTAATAAACACTGGAAACGCAACAAATTTGAATTTAAGATAACCACATGTGGAGATGATAGTGTGGAGGATGTTACAATGACACAATACAACATCAAGGAGGCAGACACACGGTCAGTCACCCCAGAGCTGTAGGAGCTGAGGTCAAACCAGCCCTTCAGTGGCAGCATTCCTGGTCCCACAGACTCTTGCTGCAGAGAGAGAGGGGACAGCACTGACGGGTAGAAATTACCCTGTTTTAAATTACCTTGTGTTTTAATGCATGGATTCCCTCGTAGCCTGCTTACAGGTCAGGTCTGCTTACTAAAACCTATGCAGAAAGCCTTTTTGCAGGGCTGCACTACAAGCAATTACTATTACTCATTGCTCAGACTGCAAGCAAATGCATTGAAAGAGTTACTAATTCTAAAAAACAAAAGTGTTCTGGGAGGTGTAGCAACAATAAAATCCTCTGCTTGCTGAACCACATGAAAATTTCAAGAAAGAGATAGCTGTATTAGGGGAAACACTAAAGTTTCAGTGTCATTCAGACATACTAGTATACTGAAATATCTGCATTAAAAAAGCATGAAAACTAGAACTGCATGCTGTTACTAAAGGATTTCATCACAGGGCCTTAAAGAATTACTTCAGCCCACAGAACAGCTTGCTTTGAATAGCACAGAAGTAACACAAAGTAGAAAATAGAAAATATACCTATAATACCATGACAAGAAGGAGCATGGGTGCCTATATTTTTAAAGATTAGAATTCAAAACTGAATTTAATAGCAGCTACAAATTGGGAGTCATGATTCAAAACTAGTTTTGTTTCCGTAACACTTAAAGAAACAAAGCATTTACCTTTGAGATGCAAATTATTAATCTGCAAATGTTAATGTTTTGTGTTTTGTTTTGTTTTTTTAATAGAAAATTTAAACTAAGATACTTTATTCTTATATAGACTCAGAAAGACTTCACGCAAATTGACTCCAAACAACTTCTAAGGCAGTCTGGAAACACTATCTTCATTTTTTACAACACTCCAGAACGGGTATCTGAAGAGAAATTTGATTTGAAATTAAACATTCTCTTTAGTTCTCTCCACACGCACGTATGTATTTCTCCAAAGAGAAATTCCTCCGTTTGCTTTAAAATTCAAGATGTGGCAAAATGAATTTGACACAGACAACTATACATTTGTGCACACATATACAACCTTCCCCCTGCACATCCCCACCACGAGCAGGCACGTAAATCAAGCGTGTGCGTACAGAGACCTTAACTAGACACACACCTGGCCCCTGCCAATGTTGAAACGGAAGTGTACACATTTATCGTTATCTATAAATGTTGGCCAGAAATCAAAAACAGGTTGTAGCAAATACTATAAGAAAGTTATTAGAGGAGTACAACCCTGAAGAGTTACAACACTTGCAATATTAAAAAGGATCACAAAGTAAGACAGGTACTAGAAGTATCTCAGAAGTTTACATCCAGATGCACTTGTCTAAATTTAAAGCCTGTTTTTCAGTATTTTACTGACAAATACACATTTTTACTGACAAACTTGCACATATAAATCACATTGATGAGGCTGTGTTGTCACTATTCATGATCTAGTGGGCTGCAACTGTCTTACCTCAGCAGGCATAAAGAGTGCAGCTCAGGTAACTGTTCCTCACTTACTTCCCTCCTTGCTGAAGGTTTACGTACTTCCCTTCAGAATAGAATGGGAGAAACAACTTCTGGGACCAAAGATAGCAACACAGGACTGGTCAAAATGAGCATCTTTTGAGTTATTTCAAGTAAGAGTACACATACACTTCAGCCTTGTTTATTAAAGGTTTTTCAAGAAAATATGCATGTCTTACATTGGAATACATCCTGGGTTTTAAAATGTCACTCTCTCCCTGTATTATAGTGATAGTTTAGTGAAAGTATATTATGATCTTCCAAGCATAACTAAATCCTACAACTTAAAAACCGGTGTTGCTGAGGAGTTTTGGAGTACAGCCATACATTGGCCCACAACTACTTTCAGTGTGGGCTTTAGGGCAACATTATTATGGTCAGAGCTCTGTCACCTTCAGACATGCCCTTCCCTGAAAGGCCATCGGATTTCTTCAAACCTTCCATAACTCTGCCTTTTCTTACATAATCCAAACTTGATTAAATGTGCTCTCTTCTGAAACACATCTAGACCATGGGTTGTTTCCACAATTACTCCCTTCTCAAATTATACGTGAGAAAGCCATATATAAAAGTTCTGCATTGTATTTTGAAAAGTACAGGCTGATTTCAGACTAAGCAAGCTCAATAGCCTGTGCCTACTGCACTACTGAAAACTAGGAAATGAAATTACTGTTTTTTTTTTGTTTTTTTTTGTTTTTTTTTGTTTTTTAAACTATTGATAATTGTTTTGTGGTAAAGCACACAACTTTGGGCTTCTACCTACAATGGTTTTCTTTGAAGCTCAACTGCATGCACTTCTCTGTATAAAACATGTATACAAATTAAGCAGAAAAATTAAGTAACCTTGCAGGATGCCAGCAGTCTTCTCCTCTCCAAAACATAATTACGTTAGCATAACAACATATACAGCTTAAAGACTGAAATAAAAGTCATGCTGCCTGAGCCACTTGCCCATCGCCAGTGAATATTTTCTCAGAGTATCTTCTCCCACACTAGTTTCCTCTCTTCCATCATCACTTATCTCTCCTAAGTCACATCAACCAAACTAAATGTTGCTGGGAGATTTTCTCTCCAGCCTTCTGAAGCTGAAGCCTAAATTTCTCTGTTTGGTTAGGTGAGCTTCAACCAGTTGGTGTTTTCAGAACTACTATCACCCAGCTGTTGTCTATTAAACATATGCAGTGGATCATCATCAGTCAGTGAAGGCAACATCAGATCTTCTCCCACCCCCAAACTCCTCACAGGAAAAAAAGAAAAAAAAAAAAAAAAAAAAGGGGGGGTTTGGGGGGAGGAAGGGACAGGAAATCTCTGTTATCAATAGACTACATCCTGCTAACTTCACTCACATGAGTCTACAAGATTACATGCTCAGTAAATGTTAAACTGAAACCAGAGCCTATAAAAATCTTCTATTTGATGACCAGCTGTTGCAACATTAAAATAGATAATATTTGAGGAGAGTTATTTATACACAGCTATGACTGCTCCTCGTAATCATCAAATTAAAGGCAGGAGACAGACCTTTCCTCCAAACTCAGGAGGAAAATAATTAATTCTTATTTACATAAGTCTTAACATTAGCCTGTTCGCTGGAAAGGCAAGTCTGACATGATGCAGAATTGAAGAATTGACTCTCTAACACTAACAGCAATTACTTTAAACAAATTACTTTAACACCAATTACAAAAAGAGAATATATTTTCATTAAAAAAGGTAACTAAATGAATAACTACTCAAAAAGGGGTAAACACAAATGAAGATTCCCATGATATTCAATTCAAAAGCTGTGAATCAAAGCTTGAAAATTGATTTTCACATATCCCCAGTTTTGACCAAAGTCCTATCTGTTCTGGAACCGCAGTCCTTCTGGGGACACCTCTCCATTGAAAATGGAGATGTGAGGCACTGCAGTTCCCTATGCTCAGGCAGGCACAGCAACAAAAACTGATTGATGTAGGGAGAACCATTTCTAATCTTAGGACATGATCATTTTTGAGAACAGCACTTCCTTACTCACTAATGCTGAAGATAAAACTCAATGTGACTTCTGGAAATAAAAAATGGAGCATATAAAAAAAAAGTTAAGCTTGTTAAACTTCATATTAAAGTTTACCTTCACCTTTCACAGCCATTTCAATGCTTGGGTGTAAGAACAGTGGTATGAATATAGGTGTAATCATGAATGAGTCATTGCTGCCTACTGCTCAATTTGGCACTTTTTTCATATGCTGTCACAAAACATTGTTCATATGGGTATCCTACCACTATTACATACAATTAACTCCAAAGTGCTCTACTTCCAGTTTATGTAATAGACATGAAACTTACTCTGTCTTCATCCAGTCAAAAAACAAATGATTAAGACTGATTATTAAGTCAACTTTTTCTTGCTCTGTTCAAGAAACAAAATAAAATAAATAAATAATAAAAACCTTTTTGTGGAAATTTACCAATGTCCTATGGTTCTACTGTTATTCACTATATCCAGTATGTGTCTGCAGGATGACCAGGAAACATCTGAAGAGTTTTTAAGCCAGCTTGGTGACCACCCACACGAAAAACAAACCTGTCCTAGTAACTCTACATCTAACACATCTAACATGCTAGCTCCTCTAGGGTAGATTTAGAAAATTTGCCCTTCATCCGTTGTCTTGGTCTTACCATAAATCCCTAGATCAGAAACGGGTTCAATAAAGTCATATGTTCTCACATATCAGTCCCTTTCTAAACAAAATATGTAAGCAACAACATCTTTAGCACAATACAGTAATACAGAAACTATAGCCAGAGACTGAAGATCTGGAGATTGTTCCTGGTGCTGCAAGGAACTAAGTATACAATCCTAAAAAAAATTATTTTCACACCTCTCTGTATTTCAATTTCCACAATCCCTAGACGAAGAAAAAAGAAAATGTTTTTTTAAAATGAAATACTATCTAAAAGCTAGGAATACGATCAAAATTCTGTTTCTATTTATTTCACATACAGCACTAACAGGTGGGCACTTGTGCAATATATATCAGCCACTGGGGGTGAGGGAGAGAGAAATTAAATGCTTCAAAATCCTTGTCTACAAGTTGACCCTACTTGATGTTCACATATATCAGCTTTCAGAAATACAATGCAACAATTATTTTAGAATACTATTTAAAAAACAAGTGTGCACGTGCATTTATCTTTCATCAAGACAGGGGCATAACAACATATAATTATGATGTGCATAAAGTATTTCTAATTCTATATATAAAGTCATTATTAAAATGATCATGCAAAGTTTAAACAGGTATCTTTAAAAAAAATCCTAAAAAAGCTTTGTCTTGTCAAATTTTTATATTTAGAGCAAGTGCATTTCTAACAGTGTGGCAAGAAATATAAACCAACAACTGCAGAATGCAGCTCTCTGCTAAGAAAATATTAGCTGGGATCATTTCCCCACAACTTCAATTCAAAACTGTTTAGTAGGGGAAAAAAAAAAAAAAGAAGCTAAAGCTTCTTACATCCTCAATATGACTTCTCTGGCAGTATTACAGATAGAGCAGAACATTGCTAATTCAAATACTTTGAGTAACACCACCTTTCCAAGGAGAAAAAGTTTGTGCTACCAAATTCAGAGCTATATACTCTTCAGATATGTTACTGAGGCCTCCTTTCCCTGAAAAGGAGTGCATTTCATCCTGCAACCAGAAGAGACACCAACTTCTGAAAGCGTGCAGTAACAACAAGCACTCTGGCAGGAACACTGGTGAGAGCAGCAGAGGCAGCAGTTTGGACTGGCAGAACCCCACTGTTCAGAAGACTTCTGGACAAACATTGTCCAGCACTCCCCTTAAAACTTGTGGTGTGAGACAGAGGAAACAAAACCAAAGCACTTCAATTATGCTACTTCATTTAAGTTACAAAGGAACACATGACAAAATTAGATCTTTACTGGTGGCTAAACTAGATTTGAATAGACATTCAGCTGTCTAATAAATCTTACTTAGTTATTCACTGTGAAGAACTCTCAAACCCTATAACTGGCTATGACTTGACAGAGGTGGATAAACTTTGTTCCTTCTCTGATGTACCCACAAATTCCAGATTAAATAGATACCATAAGCCAAATTGAATCAAATTGAATTACACACATGATGTTGAAACACTCCTTGGAAGCAGCTATTGACTGTGGCTCTTGATTTTTCAGTAACAAAACACTGAGGTCACACACAGCAAAGGAAAATTAAGACATGTCAAGTCACACAAACCTCAATTTGTGTGTTCTCATGAATCCCGTTAATAAATACAGCAAACTATACTAACTGACTGAGCCTCTATCCTTAAAAATAGATTCACAGAATAGGAAATCTTCAAAAGTTATTTTTATACAAACTAAACACATCATCAAGGGCTACTAAATGTTTTACCTTGTAACTGAAAACAGAATAGTGACATTCACTTTGTTTACTGTTTTTACC
Organism: Aythya marila; assembly: GCF_965140915.1. Classification (NCBI taxonomy): domain Eukaryota; kingdom Metazoa; phylum Chordata; class Aves; order Anseriformes; family Anatidae; genus Aythya; species Aythya marila. Next base: position 115,744,763 of record NC_139042.1, on the reverse strand, counting down.
AAAACAGTCAGAAGCCACAAAGTTTTCAGATGCATGTGTGGGTCAGTCAGACCTTTATGTATTTTCCCCCTCCTTCACTCTACCCCTGCAAGCCTCTATGCTCTGATCTTGTCTGTCTGTAACTAACACTGCTCAAAATTGTTATTCACAAGAGTAAAATAATAAATGTAAAATAACTCTGACTGCACCAAATTCAGCCCACTTAATTAAGGAGGGATGAAGCAAACCGGTCATTTTTTAAGCACTCATCTCAATAGCGTTGTTTTGTCCTGCACTTTACAAGCAGAATCTCAAATGCATTTGCAGCTTTAATATCTTACTAATATTTGGTTAGCATCAGAACAATAAGAAAAGGGTTTTGCTCATTAAATTTGAAAGCACAAATTCAGGCTTCATCACATACTTATTCTCTAGTCATTCATTTGCAGATTTCTCCAAACAAATTATAGTAGACAGGGCACATATTGAACATAGAAGCAAATGAAAACTCCCAGAGCAATCAAATACATAAGTTAAAAAGCTACAGTGTGGTTGTTTAAATCTCTGTGAACATAAAACTCTAACTGCCCTTTGTAACACCACTTCGAAGAGGTAAGTTACTGTTCAAAGAAAGCTGCCACTTGGATATTAATGACATCGAAAAGAATAAACTAAGCTTTCTATGAAGGTTTAAAGAACACTTGCTGGACTAGCAAAATAGAAACATATTGTAATTATTCAAAGATGAAAGAGTATGTATTCAAATGCATGCGCTCATATGAACAGTCTTTGACAGGACAGCATTAGTACTACCTATTCCTCTCCATTGTAAACTAAAGGGCATATAAAAACTCAACTGCCAGTGTAAAACTGCACTTTAATACTGCAGTCACAGAAAGGTTTTTGCTGACTATATCATTTTTCTTCCCCAAGTGGCCACGCATTCACCCTGAATGCATGGCGGAATCTAGCCTTGTGGAAGAAGAAACCCCGGGGACGTTTTACCAATACCGTAGTGGGAAGGGAAGGCTAATCATGAAAATGAGGCAGAACTCTTACAACGGGAGCTCCAAGGCATGTAGGACTTGCACAGAAATGAAAAAAAAGGAGTAAAGCAGATATGTGTCCAGTCCAAGGCTACTTGAACAACCTTTTGTTATCAGGATGGTCATGTCTTCTACCATCCAGCTAGTCACACTGCAATGGAGTATGCTGTTAATAAATGATTTCTGAAATATTAAATCCAGAAAATGTATGGTCTTTATGAACCATGCCGGAATGATGCACAAAACCAGTACGTTATCAAATGCAGTTTGCTGAGCAGAACCACATTATGTGAAATTTAAACACGTGTCAAGCTCTCAAAATCACTTCAAACACAGATTTTCATATGCATTCATCACTGTTCTGGTATCATTAAACAGTACTTTAAGGAATAAAGGCATAGAAGAAATTTTGATTTTGTTTGAGGTTAATCCAAGTTGCTTCCATTATAGCTGTGGAACATTCAAAGTGCACATGTACCTATTACCATGCGCATCAGACATAGCGATTCAGCCAGACATCAACACAGCCCCATGTTAGAAAGATAAAAGCACTTAGAGATAGGAATATAGTAAAACAATCAAGTTTCACAGATGGAGAAAATTAGGACACAGACTACCTGAGTCTTCCAAAACTGCATGACATTTATGATCGCCATGCTGTAAAGCTATTTACTGCAGAACACACAGTATTTACTGACCACCCATGCATATTTATTACACTCTAAATTAGAGCTTCACACAAGATTTAATGCCTTAGTGATGTGCAGACTACATTACAGCTACATCATTTGGGCTACATCTAATCTGAGGGGCAGTCAGACTGCGTACCCAAAACATTGAAGCGTCCTCTGCTGCCTACACCGAAGCCCAGGCCACCACCCAGATCATCTCCCTGCCCCACTACACCCACCTCAATACCCTCACCTAAAAGAAAAAAAGGCACCTCAAGGGATTCAACTACAATTTGCTTCAGGATTTGATGTCTCCAGCTCACAGACAAGGGCTGAGCTTTCGGAACATTCAGGCTCCTTGTTCTCCACAGGCAGAGTTCCGGGTTCCAGAAGGTTCTCTGAAGTCTGAGGAGATTTTTGATTGGTTGGTTGGTGGGGGCATGTGAGGGTGTTCAGAAATGGGAAATTTCACCAGGTTTTGATAAATCTCACTTTGTAGCTGATTCTGTGCAATCAGTACTGATACTTATTAGTAGTTCTTAAGCAAGATAAAAAAAGGAAATATAAAGTCAGCAATATTTACTGTTATTATGCAAATTAACTGATATATTGCATGTTTAGCTCCTCTCAGGAGGTTCAAGCAAGCCATGAGTAGGATTCACTTCATATAAAATAATAATTAGAAGGATAATCTACCACTGTTGAAAACCGGGACCACCTACTGGATGTCATAACACAACCACTAGAGCCGCATAACAGACCTATTTTTACAGAAGTGCCCTCCTCATGCACCTTTCATATCAGAAATGTACAGAGGAGCCATTTCCAGGGGTGTCAGCTCTCAGTTCAGATTTTAAAACATGGGAGAACCTTGATTTGCTTATCTTCATCCTGCAGCCTTGTCTATCTGGCCTGCTGCTACTCAAACACAGAGCTAGATACAAAACCATTTGCTGTTCAGCTGGAAGTTTTTAGGTGGCATTCAGGCAAAGAGGACTGAAACCCTATCTGTTCAAGAGAAAATGTCTGTTCAGCAACTATAATCACTGAAATGTAATTCCTGTACTTACAGAAAAGAATGTTTTGGTAGTAACATGTAGTTTTTGAAACGTTAGTAGTAAGCTACTGTTCAAGCACATGAACTATGTTAGAGGCCTGGTGATTTCAAAATCCAGTCTGAACTCTGCTCCTACACAGCCACCCACGTACTACAGAATCAGCATGCCCTGCTGCACGTGTTAAAGACAACAGCTTCTGGAAGGACAGGCTACAACTTGGGGGAACACGGTTTAAAGAATACAAGGAAACCTGCCACAGATTTGCCCCATTTTTCAGTATTAAAGATTACTTTGACATGTAATGGAGATACAATGACAAACAGAAAGTCAATGAAACTAAAAATTCCTTATACCCAAAAGGTAATTGTAAGGAAAACATCAGGAAACAGTCACAGTGATGAGTCAATTCCAATTACTAACATGAGCTCACCATTAATAAAGAAATATTTGCTTTTCCATTCACATGGCTTATTTCAACAAACTCAGAGTGAGTAAACAACAATAATCTTTTACATTATCTTTTGTTCTTCAGTTCTCTTTGCAAAATACTTGGAAAAGCAGACCATGTGCTAACAGAATCTTTGCATAGTGACGTTGCTAAACCCAACTCAATCTATAGAGGACATTTAGAGAATTAGAATGCAGAATGAAAACCAAGCACTTTGACATCTTCTTTTACTAAACGTCTCTTACAACTACTCAAAAATAGGGGCATCTTCCCTAGCTTCAGCTCATGATAATCCACTGATTCAGAGTGTGCACAATAAGAGGAGTCTATCATAACACCATCCTTCTAGAGATCTTCCAACCAAGCCGTAAATAGATGAATTTAGTTCAGCTTCTGTTCACCTGACAAAAATTCACACTTGAAAACTGTGAGGGCTGAAACTGTGTGTACAGTATCAACACAGAGCCAACTTTCATATGCAGGCTAAAACAAAGCTCTTAAAATAGGGAATTATTCTGGAAATGCTGACACATCTTTAACACTGTGAGTGGGCGCCAATATAATACACACATTGTGTACACATATGTTGCTGTCTTCCTGGGAAGCTTAACTGAAAGCCCACATGGTTGATGTGGGACAGCAGGAATGCCTCTTTGAAAGCACTCATCCTGCTTATTCATAGTATCTCAAATGAATCCCAAGGCATATGGTACAATTATGGCGTTTCACAACACAGTGCTTATGATGGTTAACAATCCTTTTTGAACCAAAACTGCTCTTGATGCTTCAATAAAAAACACCTTGTTGACAGAACTTAGGCACAATCTTCAGCATCTAAAGAAAAACAAATCAAGTACCAGAATTTTCCAGGTCATCAACACAATTTCATAAATTGAGTTGCTTTCAGTAAAAAAAAAAAAAAAAAAAAAAAAAAAAAAAAAAAAAAAAAAAAAATTAAAAGAGACTTTTTTTTAGTTGCCCTTCCCCCCCACCTGCAAAGCACAGACCCACTCTAGAGGGTCAGACTCCCAGAAGAATAATGAAACAATAGATGGACCATCTGCTGCTACATAAAGCAAACTGACAATCCAAGAATAAAGGAGCTGTATGAAAGTCAGCAGTACCTTTCCATGTTCTTTCATGGAAGATTTGCACTTAGCTAAGTTTAAAAACAAAAACAAACAAAGCACCACACAGAAAGGCTGTAGGGGCTTCCAGACAAAAATGCAAAGGTTAAAGGACAACAACACACATCTTTTAAGATTTTTTTATTTTTATTTTTTTTAAACTATTGTCAACTCCAAGCCACATAAGGTTCCAGCGATAAATATTCTCCCTCATGTTTATCAGGCAAATCACTAGTGTTCCACAAGGGTACAGAGGAATATTACAGGTACCTTAGATAACAACTCCACAGATATCCACAACTTGAACAACACCTTCACAGCTGTCAGATGATTTCCCTTTAAGACTGACTTGCCTCCACCAGTTTATTTATGCAGATCAAGTTTAAGGCAGTTCCAGCTCCCTAATAGGCTTAAAACAAGCGTGAACAAATAATTGCCTAAGGTAAAGACTGTCTTGGAAAGACTTGCTGCGGAGTAGAGGACTACCTGAAAAAGAAATGCAACTGGAGGAATAGCACATTTACACTTTTTTTTTTCCTGTCAGCTATTCATAAATTCAGCCTCAAACTTCTGTAACAGATAAAATTCTTCTTTTCCATTAAATTGGAATGATTTAGATGCTAGATAACTTTCACCAAGTTATAACAGATGCTAGGAGGTGGGTGTTTTCCTTTTGTTGCCTTGTTTATGTTGAGTAAACGTAAGCAAATTTATTTCCCCAGTATTTTAAGCATTCATTTCTTCCCTACCTTTGCAGTAGCTTGGGTGGGTTGGGCTTATAAATTTCGAGAAATTGTTGACATCACAATTCCTTTCAGTCATCTGCTCTAGTAACACAGCGCATTCCCAGAAACCAAAGATTTAATAAAGGACTGTTTTTTATAACAAATATCCATCAGTCTGACCTCTGACTACAGTCCATATAAAAATACTTTAATATTCTAACAACCAATGTTTATGTTGCCCATTACAGTTTAGCATTAGTAATGCGAAATTCATACTGCATAAACCAAACAAGAACCTGAAAAACACTTAACCCTTTCAGAATAACATTTTGTATGGATGTTTCCATCAAGCCATGGAAAAACTGCTGTGTGGTGTCCAAACGAGTCTCTTCCTGGCATTGAGCTTCACTAAGATTATTTCACAAAGTGCCTGCCCAAAACTGGGATCCTCACCCTCACGGAACAGCTTGCTATCTCTTTATTCCCCTACACAGAAAACTGAATAACGAGACAAAACAAACTACTCATTCTCAGTGACACTTAAGATTATTTAATAAGGCAAAGTTCCTTCTAGACAGTCATTGCCAGCCTGTCAGATATGCGTGTCATTAATGAAACCACATACGCAGAGACTGGAGGACAGCTGTGTACCAACTGGGTCACCAGTGACCTATTCACTCCTATGCACACCTCCCAGATGAGCATTGTCTTTCTGCATTACTGTGCTCTGTAAGCGATTAGAGCCCCATTCCTCATAGGGCATTAATTATGGGGATTAACAGTAAAAGGAAGCACATGAACAGGATGTTTCTTTCTTTCTTTTTTTTTTTTTTTTTTTTTTTGCTTTGAATCTTTGTGTATTTGCTACAGTCATGAATTATGAAGTAAAAAGGATATGCAGAGTTTTGAACAAAACTAATGCAATTCTAGTCTTCCAGTCTGTTATTCCAAACTGATTTAAAAAAAAAAAAAAAAAAAAAAAAAAAAAAAAGGAGTACAGGGGGAGAGGATTTCACCCTGCTGACATGACTTCCTCAGCTAGCCAAAAGAATTGGCAATCTATATGCCACATTATTTTCTGTATTTTTCCCAACTGCAGCACAGAACACGTGTCATTTAGTTGTAGAAACTGCAAAGCACTGGCCACTGGGAAGGAGCTGTCAGTAAGACACAGCTACAGATTAAAAATTTGCATGAAGTTAGAACAGACACGAGCCTTTATTGGCACTCCTGTCATCCACCATTATGCTGCTCCTACCATAGCCAGAAGGCACAAAACCCTAAACACTACTCTTACACTAGTAAAACCTGCAAGTGCTGCACTCTGAATTAAATGTCATAATACTTAACCAACAGAAGTGATCTATGAAGACTAACGTAAGCAGTAAAAAAATACCTAGAAATTGAACTAGAATAGAACCCTAATTAGAAATAAAACACAGGTGTACAGAGTCTCTGTTCTAATGAAAATATCAATAGTCTGTTAGTTAAGATCCACTCTACCATGCCATTTTCAGGATGACCAACAACTGAATATATACTTTTCATATTTTAGTGTTTTATAGCTGAAAGTTAAGACAACATTTCATCACAGAAATATTAGTCTTCTCCAATATTTTAAAAATACTTGGAAATATAAGAAGAGATTTAAAAAATAATTTATAGCCTAGAAATCTCCTTTATCACTAGTATACGAGGGGAGCAGATGCTAACAACAGTGACTGTCATCATTCTTTTAATAAGAAACCTAATGGTTGGACCACAAACTCAAGGTTTGTGACAGCAACCTCTACTTCAGAGCTTTAACAATGGACTATATTTGAGCTACATGAAAAATATTTTCAGATTATTTGTTGCTCTGTATCTTCATTAAACATGCATTTAACTCTCCAGAACAATTTACATGCAACTTACACAGCTCTACTCTGATTGCACTGATAGAAGACCTAGATGTATTTAGAATTTAGAAATTTAAGTTTACAGAAATTGTTCATTTTTCTTTTGTCAATACCAAAAGAGCACAGTTTGGTATTAAATTCTAAATAAAATAATTTAGTAAATATAATAATTTACTCTTTAAGAGTTACAGAATGACTAGTTCTCTGTAGCCCCATAAACTGTTTAAAACATTATTGACATGCAAAAATCTGAAGGTGTTTCTCTTCATCTTCACACACACTCCCTCTAGATAATAGTTAAGAGTCTGCTCTTGGGCATACAGCTGTAAGCCTTCAGCAATTAATGACTGCTTTAAAAAAAAAACTTTAAATATTCTTCTTACGAATGTTCCTAGGTAAGGGACATTTTATTACTGACCCTGCCTTTCATACTTCCCATGACAGCCATTCATGACTCAGAATCAACTCTGAGATGAGTTCACAGAATATTCTCTTGGCTAAGGACCATTTTCCATTGGAACAGTTTGAAAACAGATGCTAATGTTTGTTTGCCTTGCGTTAATACCCTTTTGCTTATAACAACAGAGGCACATTTTTTATCATGCAGTCATTCTTAAACAATAAGTAATTGCCCAAAATGTCACATTTTAAGAGTGATAACTAACAAATGAAAAATAAAAAGGTAAGAATATTACTGATATACAAATAAAAAAAAAAAAAAAAAAAAAACTTGATATGGACAGAAAAAGGTAGCAAAAGCCTTTAAAATATCACTGGTGCCTGGCATAAACACAGACACAAAAATAAATGAAGCTTATTAATACAATTCTTCATTCTCAGTGTAGGCAAAACTAGAATATTTATAGGCTAACCCACTGTGCAAGCTAGGAAGCGATCACAGATTTTCTAGTAGGCATATAGGTTTGAGTTCTTTCAACAAGTACAACTTAGCCAACAGATAATAGGAAAAGAGTGAACACTGGGCCCCAGATATAACTTATGGGGCTCATTAAAAGACACTTATTCACATGTAAGCAAGCCCATGGATTCTTTTCTTTCTGCCACCAATGCCCAGGGCCTAATCCAATCCTGCAACATGCCAAATACTTTCCAACAGCATCTAGATATTCTCTACTCTCAATCATATCAGTGTAAACACCTACTGTGTGATATTTGGGACTTTAAGGGATGGAGAGCAACTAATGAGGAGGTGATAAGATTTCCATAGCTTATTATTCAGTATTCCTTTCTATCAGGAGGCATAATTATGTTCTGCAAGATAGATGCAAGACTAGGGCTAACACATAAAATGAGCTATGGCTGTGAACTTTTTTTTTTTTTTTTTTTATACACACATGTTTAGTATCACAGACAAAACAAATTAAGGTTTTAACTATTTACTGACAGCCTCATGTAAGAATCTGTAGAATAGAGAAGGCAATCTTCACAAGCATTTTTGCTACGGAAAATGGGAATATTTTTTCTTATTTATTGCTGCCTAAAATATCAAAGTCATGTAAATTTCATTATTTTATGTGAAACGGAGACAATGTTTTCTGAGCTCTCCCACAATACTATCAATTGAGGAGAGAAAAATAATTGAACGTAGTTACTTTTTCAAGTATTTTTCTCTCATTCAGAGAGCTTGCCCAGGATCAGCTAGTAAAAGTAAAACACTAACTCATCAAGTAGACTGTGCAGGTTGACAATGTAGTCTCTAATATATACAAATGTATCAGATATTAGACTGAAATTACATTAGTGCTGCCTGACCATGGCAGATTAAAAAAAATAAGATTTTTTTAAGAGACCTCCCCTTATAGAGAGACCATGATAATCTTATTCACACAAAAATTAAATTTAGTTAAATCAGCATATCACCACTGATAGCAATATTTCATTATGTATTTCAAAAATATTTGTTTCCAATATACCTGCTACATTTGAGTTTCCCTTTTAGTGCATTATGTTACATCACTATAGGTAAAAACGCAATTAAAGGTACCTTTGCATCAGATATACCAGAAAAAAACAGTGAAGTTATAATAATTATGACCAAGTACAACTAAAATGAGCAAATAATTATTTATTTGTTCACCATTTTTTTGGACCTGTAAAGATACTTAAGTATAAAGTCACTTTCTTCTGTGCACTTCACTTAACACAAAGTAAAGAATTGGATAATTATTATGGTTACGATCTTACATTTACAGCATAGCTCTGACATAGGAAATCTAACCAAACTATGGTGAAAACACAATGTTTTATCACATGCTAGAGACAAAAATAAAACTATATCCATAATATATCCTTTAGCTCTGCCTTGGTTGCACGCAAAACCAAAAATTTCAAAACATATTATTCCACATACATTGCAAACATGACACTGAAGACAGTTACCTGGCTGCTTCCTTGGGCAGTTCTGTTTCTCACATAAGATCACTTACTGATTTATTTTCCATCTGTGTTATGTATTTATCACAGAATCACGGAATGGTTTGGGTTGGCAGGGACCTAAAAGATCACCTAATTCCACCCCCCTGTCATGGGCAGGGACACCTCCCAGCAGACCAGGTTGCCCAAAGCCCCATCCCGCCTGGCCTTGAGCACCTCCAGTGACAGGGCATCCACAGCTTCTCTGGGCAGCCTGGGCCAGGGCCTCACCACCCTCACAGTAAAAAATTCCTTCCTTTTATCTAATCTAGATCTACCCCCATCTTTTCAGGGAATTGTGCTTCTTTTCAGACACAATTTACTGCTGATCTTTTCTGTGTGTTATTTCACCCGGTTTTATTACTACTATTATTACTATTTAACTGTTGCATTTATCGCACCATCTTTTTTAAAAAAAGAAAAAAAGTCACATTTTCTTTCAAATCTGGCAAACTATATTCCTGGGCTGGTTCACAGAGAACAGGCTTTTTTATTGTTTAGATGTGTTTGATATTTAAAAAAAATAAAATAAAAATAAAAAAATCATGCCAACATATTAATCTTACCAGTAGCACAAATGTTTTGTGCAGATGACAGTAAACCTAGTTCTTGAATTAAAAACCCTTCCAGTACCAATAAATAACATTAAAAACCCTCACTTTAGTGCATACACAGTAATATTATAGAATCTGCGAAGACAAAGTTAACAGGAACATGCAGCTACTGACAAAAAGCCAACATACAGAATATACTCTGAATGCTACTTGCTAACCAATTACACTAACTCTTTTGTGCCATTCTTAAGATGACTGAAGTAAATTCCCTCGATTAATATTGAAGCACAGAATAGAAGAGGAAGAAGAGGAACTTATGTCAAATGACTACAAAACACTTTTAAAACATGACAGAAATTAACAAAGTACTCTTCTCTGCACTTCCTTGCATGTTACATTTTAACAAATGGAAATGGGTCTTTCCATACAACATCACCTCTATCAATAGCTCATTCTCTCTTTTGTTCTGAATTGAACAAAAGTCAAACTTCACCGGTGATAACAAAACATGTAATTTCACTCCTTTTCAGATGAGGGATATTCCCTACTCTGTACAGCTGAATGAATCCTTCTCTACTGTAGGTTTAGATGCATAGAAAGCATGTGTTCAAGCCTGACTTTTGATCAAGCATTCTTTGGATAGCAGGACTATCACTACAGCATGTCTGTTTTTATAAACAGGCTTTCTTATATGTTCATCAAAGACAGTCAGCAAGTGTACCACTTGAAAAGGAAGTTGGGAATAATGACTTTCATTTCTTTACAGAATAGAAGCAGATTTTATTCTTTCATGTTTCTAATTTTCAATGAAAAACAAGGTAAAAGAACAAATGGTGAAAGAAAGCATTTATTTTTGTAACCTGAAATTACAGCTCGATATGCTTACATATCTGTACATATTAAAAAAAAAAAAAAAAAATAGAAAAAAGAGAGAAAGAAAGAAAAAAGCCGCGTTCCTCTAAAAGCTTTCTGTTTCTTCCTCCGTGATATGCCTAGCTGCCATCATGAAGGCCAGCACTGGAGACATTCTAAAATCAAATCACTGAATATGAAATCCTTCTGATGAAGGAAAGCAAAGACTAAGTTCTCCCAAAATCAACACATTCAAAAGTGACCCCTTCAGGCCCATTATGGGAGCCTTCCTTTATACAAGGTAAATTCAGGAGTCAGTACTGTTTGTACCTGAAGAAGATCCTCAAGTTGCTTGATATCAGCTGGGCTTTATCATACCTGAGAGCACAGCACGGTTTATAGTTGGCAACCATGGCCCGCCTTCACAAGCACAGCTATACCATGCCGAGACCAGGCAGCAAAGTCCCCTGAAGGGCTGTTACAAAGGGGGAACAGACAATAGTATCCTCACTTACAAATCAGACTGAATATGCACAGACCTCCCTGACCAAGACTACATTTTCAGAAAACCACCCATTCTTCCCAGCTAATTTTCTCATCCTATGTTGCCTGATAGAGCTGAAGTGTAACAATGTAGAGAACCATGTCAGTAGAGATACTGCATCAGACGTCTTGTGTAGTCCCAGCTGCAGAACTGTCATTAATTTTCTCACAAAGGAAATTAATATATTAACACATGGAAAGATCTGAGGATCATTTCCCCATGAGTTTGTGCTATTTGAAAGCTTTCACCTCTGCACAGTTGGTGTAAATGCATCTTAATTTGGCAGTATTATATTATACATTTTTCACAAGTATAAATTATTATACAGAGTAGAACAAGGAATTCAAACTATATATTCCCTCACAACCAGCTGAATTCTGCTCAGACACCATATTACTCATAAAAAACAAAAGTCCAAGGAGACCTTGCACTAAAATAGAAAAATCTATCTGCTTTTATGAGAGAGTAAGGTAAAAGTTAAGTACATGTATTACCCCCTTCCACTAACACAATGTGAATCGAGGATCTAAATCAACTTTAAGAACTCAGAAACCATTATTTCCTCATTTAGGATCTTTCATGTTTTTAAAATTGTTGCCTTCCTCTGGAATTTGAATAAATAGTTGCCTTCAGGTTATTTTGATACTAATACTTCTTTTGTTCTTCTGTGGCAATACCCTCCCCTAAAGTAGAAGATGACCAAAAACACAAATTGAAATACTGCCTTACAACAACTAGAGTCACCCAGCCTATTTGCTTTTATGTTGAGAACAAGCTGTCATAACACTGCCCTACCATTTGTAACCTCCACGTGTTCTCACCTGCCCTTTGCAACAAGAGTCTCTTTGTCTGCCAGTTTGTGTAAGTCACATTCCTTGTTTAATTTAGACTAAAACCAAAAATAGCAAATGACTTGTGCTTCACTAAATTTGCACTGAAGCTCTATTACTCATGCGGTTCAGGTATGCCAAAGGGTTTCTTAAATCTGTTTTGGTTATATCTGGTTTTACATCACATTAGGTAGGGAGGGAAGAAGGGGAAAAAAAGAATTTATTGTAACATAAAAGCTTCCAAAGAAAACAATCATTGCATTTCCTTGCCCCGTTCAACCTAACCCAATCACTCATGCCCTCTTTTTTCCTTGTCAGAAGAAGCCTCTTTATTCCAATACATCAATAGGCAAGTTCCATTGACAATCCAACTTCATGATAGTTATCATGCAACAGCTACCAAGTTATCTATGTGAGGCTGACCAATGGTCAAACATGGCTCTTTGAAAAGAACCATTAACAATATTTTCTGAATCTGCACTTCTATTTGTCAAATAATAAAGCCAAAAACATCTTAGCTTGTCCAAAGAAGTTGTCCTGAATTAAAAACACATCCTTCCTGGTCCCTTTCTGAATCAACAAAGCCTCCTCTGTCTGGAGATACAAACAAGTTATGAGGCTACCTAAGTGACGAACTTCCTAACTTCCTGTAAGTAAAACAGCGACCTTGTGGTACAAGAGGAGGTAATTCAGAAAAGGGTAAGCTACCTCTCATTTACCACGGGACAAAAGTACATTAGTGGCTGTTATTGCATTACAGCCGGCACAACCAAAGGCCATGCTGATGCTTACCTTTGTAACTTGTTATCAAACCTGTACTTTCAGAATAAGGGGGAAAAGGACTCAAAGTTTCAGCAGTAGAAAGGTCTTTCCTGACAGTGCTGTGTACTTTGCTATGCCTGTTCAGGAAGCTTGATTCAAGAACCTGAACTGATCTCAGCTGTCAATGCAGACTGAAGGAAGAGAAATGGAGTGCTTCCTAAACACACTACCGATTCACAGCTTCACAAGGCACGGGGCAACATGAACAGCAAAAAAAGGAGAATCTGATCTATTACATAAACTACAGGTATAGGACCTCCCAAGAAGACAGAGCAAATATAAGAACTCTGTGCTACAAAATACTTAAGCAAGACATAAAATCCTGAAGTATGCAATTTTAGTCAGGATACCAAACAGTCAAATGAGCAAGGGAATTTAGACTTGTACAAAAACAGAAGCAGTTTTGCAATCACCTTGAAGGACTTCCCTGAGTCTTCCCTACGTGCAACTCCTCCTTCTATTTCATCCCCAAAATAACCTCAGCTCTTCTAATCTTTACATCTTTATCTGTCCTGCCCACAACTTGAGAAATATTCATCTTTCATATTACTGTCCTCTTCCACATCTGCAATGCCACTTAACACCAAGAACAACAAGTTCTGTTTGAACCAAGCAGCATTTAATAGATTCATAAAAAGAAGCACACACATTGGCTTTATACTTTTTTTCTTGTCCTCACTTGAAGAACACTTAGTAGAAGGCAGGCAACATTAAAATAGACAATGAACAAGTTCCATCTCAAGATGCATCTATACAAAGACACAATTTACAGGTAAGAATAGGAAAGCTCACACTGGTCTCCCTTTCTGAGGAAGGGTTTTGTTAGCTCTGAAGAGCCAAGTTTAGCAACTTGAATGAATCCAAATGTAATCTCCCCATTGCCACTTTATTCCTCCTCTATTATTATTGTAACTTATGTGCCTGATTTCAACACCTGGCTAACATTTGCCTGAAAAAAATGCCAGCCTACAAAGTTTTTTATTTTTTTTTTTCCTGGATGTATAATTCTGAAATGCAGGAGACAAATGGAAGTCTGGACTTCACAGAAATAATGTCTTCCAGCTTTAGTCTGCTTCGCAACAAACAAAGGGAAAAAAAAAAAAAAAAAAGAAAGAGAAAAGCCTTTTAAGAAAAGTAGATGTACCTGATTCAATAATCTTAATTATTAAATGTTAATAATCTTAAGAAATAAAATCTGACAAAAATCTTCAAACTACTTCACACATTGTATTCAACAAATTGTGTAAACTACAAGATGTAGTCTGCATAGAAGTTTTTCAATCTCTTACCTCATTAAGCAAGAGGATGTAATTTTAAATGAGACATCAAACCCAGAAGATAGATGCAATTCGTATACATTTAAAATCAAAAAAAAAAAAAGTAAACCATACTACCTCTGCTTAGCAAGATTCATCCTACAGAGTACAGAAAGATAGCACCAACCACTCAAATGGCTATCGTATGTATTTGACATGGAACGCAGAATAAAGAGGCAACACCTCTAACACCTCAGTGTAAACTTTTGTTTTAGCCATTTGTATGTAAACTGGCTGCACACTACATTTTTTTTTTTTAATCCACAGCACCTTTGAGAACTAAATATTATGATAATTTTTTTCACAAAAGACTAACTTCTGTCATGAGGGATAAGGCAAATAAAACAACATGTACATTGGTGCTGGTTCCTAAACGTACCATCACCACAAAAGTTAAAAAATTACTCAATAACCTTGTAGATTAAAAGTATATCAATCAAGAATATTGAGACAATGCTTCCAAACGCAGCCATTTTCTTAATTTATTTTTTTTCTCCACAATGACCTTTTTATCCAGCAACCACAGAGACACTAACAGAAAACAAAACAGGAAAGTGAGACTGAAAACCACAAAAACTGGTCAGGTGTCAATATATGAGAGGCTTTTGGTTCGGCTTTTTTTTTTTTTTTAAATTGACTATACTTCAATTTGACTGCCTTTTAAAAATATCTTGAAAAACACTTACTTAAACGTTTACCCTTACATTTGCATTATAAAGTAAACAGATAACAAACTTAGGTCAATGAAAACATATTTCAAAGCAAAGAAGCTAAAAAAAAAAAAAAAAAAAAGACAGCATCTTTCACTAACTTACAAGATTTAAAATGATCAAGTATGTCAAAGTACAGTAGAGGAAGCAGATAACCCAGTCACAAGGCTCAGCAAATGAATATACCTTGACTCAACTTAAAACTAGGACACACGTACAGAAAAAACATCACCAGTAGATGAAAAAGGGACACTTTTCAGATCACTTGAACTTACAAGGGCATGAGGCATGAACTGCTAGAAAAATGCTTGTTATTTTTTGTTTGTTTGTTTAAACATTCCAGCCTTAGTTTCTGCTGTTATGTCAGAATCCGGCTTGCAGAGGAAATGCATCTAACTGGTTTAGCAACGAAGACACATAAGACACATTTCTATTATATTCCCTTCCTCAAGCTTCAAACTCTATCAGTCAGACAAAACAATGTATCACTTTCTGAAATACAAATTGGGACAGCCTGAAGGTTATTGTGAATCATTGCACTGATACTATGTTTTTAAATCCCTCCTCTCCAAACACCTTCCAGGAATGGACCCAATAAATAACAGAAACTAACTGCACCTTCTTCAAAAACTGCTTCACAAAAGACATCCTTAAATCACCACTGTTATCCTTATGAAGAAACTGAAGTGGGAAATTGGAAAAAAGAAAACAACTCTAGCTACTAGATACAGTTACTGAGACACTGTTTTGAATGACTGACTGTACAGTGCCTATGGCAGACTGTTTTTGCAAGTGACACTGAAACTGGTTTTAATTTATTGCTAACTGTAAGCAAAACCACAAGTAAATCTGGGTTTCATGCACCATAGGGAAGTCAAAATAAAACCTGTTTACATAATGCAGTCATTTATGTCAAATTTCCCTTACCATAAAAAGTTCTTATTTCCTTCGAAACACAATGACTTTTGTACATACAACAAATAGGCTATTAAAGGAAGACCCCATAGGCTCAGCACTGAACAATTCTTCCAGGAATTCTGGTAACAACGCATCTACAATGAAAGCATTTTTTTTTCTTGCTTATCAATTCAAACACACAAAAAACCCATCCATCAAGACCTATACTCATCACTCATATAGTTCAAACTGCACGTTTTGTTCCTCTTAGGTAAATTGCTCTTCACAACTGAACAGGCTTTAAATACTTTTTAAAATAATTCCTTACACGTTAAGCAAGATTCATACAGGAAGAATACCACAGTATACTGAATAGCTATAATCATACCTAAAGGTCTGGAAAGAACTTTCGTGTAAATCAAACAAAACTGCAGTGACATTTACAACAATATAGACATTCCAGTGCTTCTACCACCACTTTCACCCACTATAAAACTATACTGCAACCCTGCCTGTAAGCTCAGGTGCAGAGAGATACAATTATCCATTCCTTTTCTCTCCATTTTCCCTTCCATGACTTCCGTATCTCCTTTGAAAAGGGGAAACTGCAAACAGTGTCACGTTTTCCATCTGACTAACTAACTGCCACATGACTGCTGTACCCCTTCCCAAAACAAAAAAGCAGATTTTGCACAAAAGTTCTTAAAATCTTTTCAGAGTATTATGTAGTAACACCAAATCTTGAAAGCCTCTTTACTCACCACCAAAACAGTACACAAAGTAAACATTAATCCTGGTTATTAAAATTGAATCACTGCAAATCAGGAATCCATTATGTTTCTGAAAAGACTTTTCAGCACCAATAACATTATCATCACCTCATGCTAACATCATACAATATCTTAAAAACACGACTACCATTTTGTTCCATTTCTCTACTCTGGAAAACTCTATGTCAGTACCCCTCATGGCTCCCACAGTTTTAAGAAGTAGGCTTCAGGGGGGTCAAGCTCAGACCAGATAACAGTCACTTGCACTCTGCCAGAGGAAAAACTACATATTGTAAGGCCCTGCAAACAAGTAATCACAATGAAATGAATGTTTTATGAAGGAAATGCTCTTGGTTTTAAAGGTCGCAAAGTGACAGATAAGAGCACACAGTGGAACAAATCCAACAAATTACTGTTTGACCTGCAGGGTCAATAAACCCCAACAATAAATATTTCTGCTCTTTAAATAATTAAAAATGTCAAAACACAATGGCTGCAGACAAACATTGTTAAAAATATACACAGGCCAGACAATCTACCTTATATTTAAATAGTTTGCTTACCTGTCCTGTGACTGTTCCTCATACATTCTTTCCTTTCCTTCTTTGAAGAGTCTTATAGCCCGTTTCGATTTTTTCATGAGACTGTCAATGTAGATTTTAAAATATTCATTCTCACTGAGTTGTGCAAGTTTTTGGTTGTCATCGTATTTGCTCAGTATAAGTCGCAAATGTTGATAAGTGTCTGGTAAAATGTCAAGTATGTAAGGTGGGCTGTTTTTGAGTTGAAGCTTTGGGTTTTGGCACAGTCTTACCTACAAGCAAAAACAAGTGAATTTTAAAAGACAAGTAGTATTTTGGGGGGAAAAACTGATCTGACATCTTAAAATTCTGTAAGCATATTTCTCCAACCTCCAGGCACAAAGAATTAAATCCTATCTCAATTGTATTCCACAATATCTCAACATAGTCTCTAATGTCTAAGGATGTCAAATTTGACTTAATCCTGCCACATCTATAAAAAAACAAACAAGCTTACTTACATAGGTTGGGGGTTTCCTTTTAAAAAGTAAGAACATCTTTACCTGTCCACTATGTGCTAAGGAGTATATTATCAAAACACAGTATGCAAGTGATGCCAAGAGCGGTAGTTTTGTACAGGTCTGTTTGCTGCAGATGAATTTCCCCATGGATTTTTAGTGTTGACTAAGAACTGACCTTATGATTTAGATTTGCATCAAAAGAGATCCTCTTTCTTCTTTCTCCAATAATGTAACTTTTTAAAACCCATAGGAACGTAAAGTTTGAGAGTGCTATACCTATGAAGAGGGTCTGAATGGGGCCAGAGGTTCCAAAGCTGTTCACAGACAGAAATTAAGCCACTCACAGATATTGTAAACTATGAAACAAAGTATTATGAACTCAATCTTTTCCACTTTATGGTTGTACTAGAAGATAACATCTTCATGACCTTGAAGTCAGCATCTCCCTAAATGGCACAAAATTTAATTGAATAATGTATATTGCTTAAAAGAGTAAGCTTCAGATGAATTGAACACCTTTATTTGAAGCTAGTCTTCACTGGAAATGTTTCTGGGAAAAGAAGGCACTGTTTTTGTTTC
The DNA here is from genome assembly GCF_965140915.1 of Aythya marila. NCBI lineage: Eukaryota > Metazoa > Chordata > Aves > Anseriformes > Anatidae > Aythya > Aythya marila. The sequence continues at coordinate 115,726,462 of NC_139042.1, read as the reverse complement.
CTGAACATAAGCACATTTAAAGTCATTATCTCCTGGCTACCTACCTTCTCTGGTAGTTTGTTCTGTAACGTTCTGTAGTAGAAAGTAAAGGAATCAAAACTAACAGATTTTGAGTGCTATTGTGTTGAGCTATCCAAGCTCAGCTAACACACTGCAGCGAAACACATTCTGCACATGTGTGTGCAGCTGTACATATGCAAACACTTAGAAAAAATTAAGTCCATGTGGCATAAAAGTTTTATAGGTATCATTTGGGGATCGCCACAGTATATATTAGTGACTTTGACATTCTTTTGAGGTAACTAACGAGGCTATAAAAACATCTTAATACTGCCGAAAGCAGACTCCTATTTCTACTAATGTATCAACTTGAAAAAAGTGCATGGTTTTGAGCACTTCCAGGGGGGAAAAAAACTTGTTTCATATAACATACATCCCTCTGTAAACTCGAAGCTATATTGCTAACCTCTCCCCCAATTTCTAGATCTACACCATTAAAAAAATTCACCGACTTAAGACCTTCATGCATGACAAGCAGCAAAGTAAACACAATTGTTTCTTTCTCTGAATGAAACATACGCAAAACACATCAGTCAATCAGAGTTAGGGGACTGTGATCATGGTTAGAAAAGTGGAGATTGGAGGGTGGATGAAAGTCAAGCACTATCAAGTTTAAAAAAATTTCTAGAACTATTAGAACAGTGCAAACCCATAAGTACTGTAGAAACATTAATGCCATTCAAAGTATTTAAAACACAACTTTTGCAACAGCCCTCTTCCTTTTACTGATCCATTGTTACTTCAATAATTTATATTACTCTTTCACATACTAGACCAAGTAATGGATCAGGAACCCATTTGATGTATTGTAAAGCAGACAGTCCTTCCCACAGAGAAATTTAATCTCAGTAGGAAACAGAAAGACAACAGATGGATACAGGCAAATATGAGGACACAAACACAACAGTTCATGCTAAAGAGTGGCTCAGTGTGCTAGTGGGTCCTAACTACTCCTAGATAAAAAAAGCAAAGAAAAGCTTCAAGGCAAACTCTAGAAAAATTTAAGTGGGTCATAAAGAAATTCCTCCGAAGATGGAGAGGAAGCTGGAAGGAAATAAAAAGAAGTAAAGCATAAAGATATTTGGTAAACTCATGAGTGGCTGATGAAGTCTGGAGCTGCAAACCACAAGTGCAAGAGCAAAACAGCAAGAGATTTTGAAAATAATTGTTTATATTTAACATGATAAAGAAAATGCTAGCAGAATAAAAGACAACAGAGTGCAAATTGTGGTTTAGCAGATGCCCAGAGCAGCATTCTCAACGAATATAGATTGGATATGATGGCATTTTTTAAAGGTCAGAAAAAGAAAGCTGAATGGGTGAGAGTTTTAGGACAATGGATGGATAAAGAAGGCAATCTTTGTCCATAGATCACATCTCAATCTGAAGGAATCAGATACAACTTTAAAAATAACAGTTCTAGTGAATGGGCTGCCTGAGTGACGGCAGGATGGTACTGTTACTCCAGAAGATCACAAAATTAACTAAAATGAGAAGCTTAAAAAGGAGATTAAACACTTTTCTTTTTTTTTTAATGCCAAAATTAAGCTGACAGCCAGAATTCTTTAAGGAGATTTCAGAATCATAAGCAAAGAATTTTACCTGTGCAGACAGATCTGAAAATCATACATGCAGAGTCATACATTTCTCTTTGCAGAAGAGTTAGAAAAGAAGAACTGGTATCCCAAAGACAGAAGTGAAAAACTTCCAGAGAAAGCTTTATGAAAATTGCACACCTTTTTCACGTGAACCTGTGTTCTCTGTGATTTAGTGAAAACTCGAATCAATAAAGATTGACATTCTCCCAAAGAAAACTACAGGTGCCACCAATCAATATCCCTGATTAGGTGTTACAACTTTCTGGAGCAACAGCACAATGTAGAAAAGAGTAGCTTAAAAGAGGAAAATATTTATTCAGGAAAAAAAGTCAGCAATGAGAACAGCCTACAAGCCAAGAAGGATGCAATCATTTTTAATTGCTTATTTATCCTCACTCTTCTCAAACGTCATGATCAAGAATTAACTGATTAATTCTGAAGTCTTTCTTTTCAATCAGATGCATCAACAAGCAGAATGTGAATGGTTTTGTATACACCAGAACTATCATTAAAAATATTAAAACAGGAACAAGCAAATCGCTTCTGCTGGTTGTTGCATTTTCAATGGTCTGTCCGTTCAACCACACAAAAGGACTACCCAGTTAAAATTAAGAATTAGTTTCCCTTTCAGATGTTCTAGAAAGTTTTCTTCAGTCCAGTGGCATTAGTCATACACACAGCACAACAGGATCCTGTGGTCATCATGGTTTACCAGGCTTCACCTTCTGCTCAATTTACAGAGATAAATGCAGAACATTACTAGAACCCTAAACTCCCAAATAAGCCTTTAAGGAAGTTGTAAAAAAAAATGTGTCTATAGGACAACTCAATTAGTTGCATGCATTCTCAGTGGAAGGGAAAAAATATAATAAAATAAAATAAAAAACTAATGTGTAGTTAAAGTTAGTGGTCCATTGAAGTAGTACAAGGCTTTTATGGAGCACACAAGGTTTCAGTCCAAAGGAAGTAAGTTTGTAAAGAGATGGCTGGTAAACCATATGGTTTCCAGAGTCAGGATGTCCTGACACGTACCACAGCAGTTCACAATTATAAGCAAGCAAAAAGAAATGACAACTGCTGACGCAAAAGATTTACCAATCCACCAGAAGTGGCGTACATACCTTTCTTCAAAAGAAAACAGAATTCAAAACAAAGAAACAAAAATAAAAGTCCCCATGCTACATTTTACAAAGCAGTCCTCGCCAACACTTCAGCAGCGGACATGAATCACATCACTGTGTGATTTGTGTATTGTTATGACTGGAAATAAGCATGTATATATTTAGCAAGCACTCAGTCTAAAAAATGAATAGCAATCAGAAAGTTACTAAGAAATGTCTCTCACTGAGGTAAGCTGAGAAAGGTTAAGCTTCTTCCACTACCTCAGGGTAAATCATAGTCTTACTCCAGAACCACATAAACAACAGAGCACAATTCTGTTTATGGGTAACTAGGGGATTATCCTGAGCTACCAGTAACAGACTTAGCTCAAGAACTTCCAGACAAGCTTACTCTAGTCCCTATGGGGGAAAAAAAAAAAACAAACACAAAAACTCTCTTCCTCCCAAAAACACAAAAGAAACACTACTACTCTTAAAATTTTGAAGACATTTGTCTAAAGTTATAAGGCATTGTTCCATAGCATCTTCAGATATGAATATGGACAGCCCTTGTGTTTAGAGGATGCATTTCTTACAGAAAACTGTACCTTCTATTTATTTTTACAGCAAACAATAAAGTTGAAGGCACTGGACTGGTCAGACAAAAGAACTTTTGTTCAAGCCCCAGCACAATCTGTTTAAACACCTAACTCAGGTCAAAGACAATACAAGGAAAGCAACACAGCTACAACAGAGCATCTAGTGAGTACAACATCCGCTAAGCGCTGTTTTCAGCTGCAGTGAATGGACTACAACACAGCATCAGTGCTCACACACTTCCAAAATTACACCTTGAAAACTTCTAACTAGTATATTCTGCCATGCAGAACAAAAAAAGAGTCAAAGCATTAAGAACATTTTGAAATAGCACAGCATAAAGGCTGCTCTACAGTAGAATACCGTAACAATTCTCCAGAAAACCACAACACACGATGCTACCGACACTGAATTCCAAAAAACGTAATGAGGGAGGGGCTAATCAGGACAATGAATGAAATGTGAGCATGCTGCTCCTTCACTGGATAGCCCTCTGCCAGAAATTACATTAATTGCAACGACTTTTTTTTTTTCCTCCCCACAGAAATGTTCCTCTGAAAGAAGCCTTCTCATCAAAATATAACTAGCGGTGACCAATCACCAAACCTTTCAGCTGAGAAAACAGCAAGTGCTTGTTCAACAGCTGCCACACCACAACTGCGCCGTATGTTTCCATACCTGAGAAAAATGCAGTTACAATGCTGATGGTACATACATCCAAGGACACCTGACTTTGGAGGGTCATTTATACTTCTGTCTGGTTAGGAAATGAGAAGTTTCCATTTCTCCATTTAAATTCTTTTCCACAGTCTAAGCAGATATAAAACTTCCTATCAACTTCAGCCAGGTAATACACTGAAGAATACGCTGGTTATGACCGGTAATTGTCTTTCCTAGATCCTTTGTGGAACTATGCCTTTAAATCAACTTGCAAGGTTGCATATTACTGTAACAGTTACATTAAGTGTTGCAAAGCATAACCCACCAGCACAGTTTCAAGCTGTTGAACTGTGTTCTATATACTCAGTTACATGCTGTTGAAAACGTGTATACTGATCACTGTAAAAGAAAACCACACTACTTATTAAGTTACAGAGGTAACACTTTTACTCACCAAGTCAACAGGATGAGCTTTGGAGATGCACTCTAATTCGCTCTTAGAAAACTATTAAAATAGCAAATCAAACCACCATCCCCATTTACTATGTCAAACAATATGGTGGGCTACGATAAAGCACTCAAACAGTTTATACAATATTGTTAATCTTCAGAGTAGAAAACACAATTATTTTCAGATCCAGTGCAAAAGAGTATGGAAAAGGGATTGAAAGTTCCTATAATATTCTGATTTTAAAACAAAAAACAAACAAACAAAAAAATCCTGTTCAGAATATGTCACAATTTTACTGGCTTACAACCTACCATAGTAAAATGTGCCTAAAAGTACTGCCAAGTCTAAATAGCCAAAGCAGCAAATTATCTGAACTACACCCATGTTTATATAATAGACATTTTCTCTCAAAGTTGCTCCCAAGATAACCATCATCTTCTAGTAGTAATGCACAGCTAACTTCTAGGTTTTAAAATCATTGGGTTTAGAATCTTAGAAAAAAACATCCCATGTAACTTATGCACAGTTTAAAGGAAGACTTAGTTATTTGTTAAGAATATTATTTACAGGATATGAACTTTCAAAAATACAGAGCATTTTTAAAAATAGTGATTGGCTTGCCAGAAGTTCCAAGATGCATGATTGACTTGCATATACAATGCTAGCATTGGAAAGCAGGGCTGGCCTTCTAAACCATAAGAGGAATATTACCCTTTGCATTATTGCAAAGGAATTAAACAAAATATTTTTGGTTCTTAAGCTAAAGCTTATCCATGAGAAAAAGAACAGAGAAACTGGACATTAAATGCTAACAGTTGATGCCCCTCAGTTAGCACTGTAAACCCATTGTAAAAAGCCATACCAGTACACCTCAAAAAGTAGAGATCCCAGTGGATTAGGAATAAAAGGAAGATGAAAATAGAAGGTATAGAGGGGGGAAAAAAAAAATCATTTATTACTTACAACATGGGGATTTTTTTTTTTATTCCCCACAGGTCTGTTGTTTACAGCAGCATTTACCAATAGGACTCTAACCAGGAGCAGTACCTCAATATTCTGTCCTGCTAAAGAACTCCCAAAATCTACACACTTTTTTTTTTTTTAAACTGATCACAGAAGTTGGAAGAGCCAACTTCAGTGGAACTGCAGCCTTCTGCCTATTCTTACAGCTGAAGCATCAGCCCATGAAAAGCAAACACTAATATGAAGCTTTAACAATGTCAAGGCATGACATATTACTAGTTCTGCACACACAAGTTTGTAAGGTATTTAAGCAGCCAGAGCTTTTGCATACACCATAAAACCTGTCCAGTTCTATATAGTTCTTATAAAATAGAAATACTTGTAGCCTTGTTGTTAATCTTTTATTGTTGAAAACAAGTAATGCATACAGGTAATATCACCTGCCAACTGAGGAAAGAAGCAGAATGCAAGGAAGGAAAGGTACAGAAAGGTACAGGTAAGAAGAAAAAGTCAACTGGGAAAGACTGAGCTCTGTTCCCAGCTTTTAAGAACTCTCGTTTCACCCTTTGGTCAAAGTAATAGCTTTACTTGTTTCCATCCTCCCTTTCACTCACATCTTTAGAAGACAGAAAACTTGAGCTACTTAACTGCAGCAAAACAATGGTTATCACAGCTACTATTGGTAAAGAACAAACAAGAATGATGACTGTTATTACAACTAGCAAAACAAACCTCAAAGCTACAATCCTACCTTGGGTGGCACCCTGCTGGCTTTGAGTAGCCTACTGCCTTCACCAGGTATTAATTTTATCAGTGAACAACCACAGACACCAGTCATCGGACACGGTCCAGAAATGGGATTTGAAGCAACAGTCAATCGAGCAGGTTTCTATTTCTGATTTTAATCCCTGGTTTTGATTTAGGCAAAGGATAAAATGACCTTCCTGTGTCTCCTGCCACATGAGGCTGAGACTTAAATTTGTTTGCCAACATATTCAATTTGTTCAAACATCCTTTCACTATAAGGACCAAATGCTAAAAACTCAAACAGAAAGCTACGGCATTCTCACACTATGACATCATCCTGTCTGGTATACTTTAATATAATTTGGAAATTAAATTTGATTAACTGAGAGCAGCTTAAAGAGGATACATTAAAGATCCAAATTGAGGACACTTATCCGTAAAATGAAAAAGAAAGCACAGCACAATGTCCAGCCTTTCCAGTGAATTCTACAGAACAGGCCTTACTGGCTGTTCCGATGCTCTGTCTTAATAGCAACAAATAAAGTTATCCCACAACAGATGAGTAAAAGCAATCCCCAAGTCCAAGATTTGCTGGTATCTGTGGATATATAAACGAACCAGAGGCAATCTTACCATACAGACTTGTAAATGGACTGACACGGGGCGGAAATTAAGCTGTACATTCCCCACGTGGTTTCAGCAATGACAAAACAGATTCCAGGTTTCCTGAAAACTTCCTTCTACTCAAGAACAGTGCCTGCTTCCAAGTGTTTACAATTGCACTTCTCATTACAAGATACTCACTGCTTACTGCATCCTGATCACTAATAGAGAAATGTCAACAAAGTCTCTGTGATAATAAAGTCATCTTTGTGATCACAGAATCATTAAGGTTGGAAAAGGCCTTCATGATCATCGTGTCCAGCTGTCTCCCTACCGCCAATATCACCCACTAGACCATGTCCCTAAGTACCATATCCAGTCTTTCCTTAAACACCCCCAGGGACGGATGATTCATACAATATCATTTCTATGAAGGCTGGTTTTTAAGTTTATAATCATCACCAGAAATTGTGGTAGAAATACAAATGCAATTGTTAGAGCATCAAAAAGAAGAGCATACAAGGACTCAATCAAATACTTTGAAATTGCCACTTGTCAAGGCACATTATATTAAATTAAATATCTCCAGTACGTCAGAGTCACTTCTGACAAACTTTAAGACATGTTAAACATCTGTGTTGTACAAGAGCCACAGGAAAAGTAAATGGTTACACTAATTCATGGAGAATCGCTGAGTTAGGAAGTCATAACTCTAGACATACGGACCCAAGGCTAGCAGGTAGCGTTCCTCACTCTCCATCAGTTTCAAGAGGAAGCTGTCAATATCACTCACATGCAAAACAGAGCGCCTGTGCCCCCTGAACAGTTATCTGTATCATAATCAAACTATTCCTAACATCGGTAAGAAGCTCTCCTAGCTAATCTACAGCAAGCTGTCATCTTGTATAACACTAAATAAAATTTATCAGGCTGGTCCAGAGCCCTAGGAGAAGTTCTAGAAAACTATACTCCCACTTCCTGAAAAATAAGTTTCAGTATGGTACACATCTGGTTTCAAAATGAAAATTAAAAGTAGTAAAAATTCACCAAAATGCAGAACACACACTTAAAAGGTAGGTGTGCGTACAAATCTGTTTACTAAACTGACAAGAGTGACATCCCCCAGTCCCCACGCACATTCCTAAAAGCACAGACGTATCTATGCTACCATCGTGAGCACGTCTCGCAGGACGATTAGCTTAGCTGAAGTTTCATGCTTCAGAGGTCTTGTTTGCAGACTAACAATGTGATCCGACACGAAAAACACAGTGTGTGTGATTACCAGGCTAAGTTAAGCAGTTTTTCATTAGGACAGCTCAGCTTTTCAAGTTTGAGTCATTTTACAGGCTCTGAAAATAACAATAGCCTAAGGCAAACACACATATTTGTTTTCCTGACACAAACCAAGATTAAAAAAAAAAAAAAAAAAAAAAAAAGCATAGCCGGAGGCCACAGGGAAAAAAATATAAATAAATAAATAAAGGCAAATGGTGCTTGAATAGCCTAAAACACTTCCCGAGGGGCACAGCACGGAGCTGGTGGAGCCGCAGGAGTGTCCCCAATGTCCCCCCTCGTTGCTCACCACTTTGTCCATCAGCTTCCAGGTCTTCTCCACAGTCCTGCGGTCGGCGGCTGCCTGCTTGGGGGGCCCCACAGCATCCTGGATGGCGTCGATGAAGCCCAGGATCCGTCCCTTGCGCGGGTTGCGGCCGTTCTGCGAGTTGGCCATGGGGGAGCCGAGCTGGACGCGGGGACAGACACTGAGACAGGCAGACAGACAGACGGCGGCTGCCTCACCGGCTGCTGCCGCCGGGGTAACGCGAGGCGAGGCAGAGGGAGAAGCCCCCGGGGCAGAGGGAGAAGCCCCCGGGCACGTTTGGGCACCGGGCTCAACTTTTCGCCACCCTCCCCGGGCGGAGCTGAAGCCGGCAGGAGGGAGCCCGGCGCTACCGCGGCACCCAGGGGTGCCCCCACCTCCTCCCCGGGGTCCACCCCCAGGCACCTGCCCCTGGAGGGAGCCGAGCGGACAGACAGACGGGCGGACAGACAGGATACGTACGGAGCAGCACGGCCAGGCTCCCTACAGCGAGGGGGAGCCGCCGGGAAGGGGATGGGAGGGGAGGGGGGGGGGTCAGCAGCTCCGCGCCCCCCGCCCTCCACCCGAAGCGTCTGGTCGGACGAGGCTGTCCTTCCTCCCTCCTCCTCCTCCTCGTCCTCCGGCAGCGGGCTTCACCGCCCCAGGAGGCAGGCGGGGCGCATCCCGCGCCGCCCCGGCCCTTGTCGCCGATCGCTGCCGCCGCCGCCACTCGCGATCGCGGCGCTGCCTCCGCGGGACTCAGCCCCGCAGGGAAGCCGGGTGCGGGGCGCCAAGGGAGCCGGCGTCCTGCGGGCACATGCGGGCTCGGAGGGGACAGAGGGGACGCCGCGAGGCTGTGCTGCAGCGCGGCTCGCAGCCCTGGGCGGGCAGCGCTCGCCCCTCACTCCTACAAAGTGCGGCGGGCGGGCGGGCGGCCGCGGCCCCGCTTCCACTCCCGCTCCCGCTCCCCCTCCCAGTCCCGCTCCCTCCCCCGCCCCGCGGCGCGGCGCTCCGGCGGCTGCCCCTCCCCTCGCAACATGGCCGCCCCTCCCCTCGCGGCACGCCCGCCGCCGGCAGAGGGAGCGGGGCCGGGCTCAGCGGCGGCTCCGCTCCGTTCCCCTCCCCTCTCGCCCCGCTCCGCCTCTGCCTGACGTGGCAGGCGGTAACTGAGCGTGAAGCCGGGCGGCAGCCGGCCGGGGTTGGGAGTGATGGGGGAAGCGGCCAGTGCTCGGCGTGGAGGGGAGGGGAACGGAGCTTCCTGTCCTGCCCCCGAGACGCTGAGGGGCCGGCTGAGGGGGGCTGGGAGCGGTGTCACACGTCCTCCCTCTCGGCAAAATGTGTTAAAACCCAAGGGTCTTTCATGCTGCCTCTGGGGCTTTTTGCACTCTGTGCTTCTTCACGCTCCCGAGGCTTGTTTTGGTTCGGTCTTGCGGCCGCAGAGAGCAGGAACTTGTGTGCCTTGTGCACGTCTGGTTCCTCTGCCCGCCCTGTGAGAGAGCAGCAGGTCTGCGCTGCGGCCGGGGCTGACGCTTCTGCTGTTAATCTTCTGTTAAAGCGGGCTGGAGAGCTGCGAAAGGCATCGGGGGCTGTAACATTTACAGTGCAGTCCTGAAAGGTGACGAGCAAAAGTGCAAAAACTTCCCCCTGTGCCCACCTCGATGTCTGTGGGCATATAGTAAATATAAACCAAATATAAACCCAACTGACCTAATACTACACATCTGTTTTAGGGGCGAGTTTTTCCTCTGGGTTCTTTATATTCCCTGTGAAAGTTGGAGAGGGGAAAAAGCGAAGATGAACCGCACGGGGTGCGAGACAGTTCATTTCAGATCCCTTTGAACACCTTCCAGGGCATAATTATGCTTTGTGAGTGTTAGTGTTATAATTAATTATCACACAGAGAAACGAAAATAAAGCACTTGAAAACTTTGAGGTTATGTTATGAAGAGAATAACCGTTCTCCATAAAATGAAGAGTAAAGAGTGCTTTTAAATTTTAGTTTTCTAAACGTCCGCAATTGTGTTCTTTTTGCGGTAATTTTGTGAAGACTTTCAAAAATAACCATTTTTCTTTTTTTTTTTTTCTTCCTAATCCTTGGCTTATAGCAAAATAGGAGTCCGAAAAGCAATAGAAACAGTTGTAGTAGAGTGTTTCAGCGTTCCTTTTATTTATAATGTCATTTACAGGTATTTTTATACCTGTATTTTTCTATTGATTTAAAATCTGTCAAGTTGTTAATGTGGGCGCACGCACAACAATAAAATCACATCAGTAACATCCTCTATGGTCATTGTTCCTCTTTAGCTTTAAAATACGAATTGGCAGGTACTTGGCCTACGTGGGTTGGAAGCTTCTCATTCCACTGGAGGCTCTGTAAATTATTCTCTTTCCTATGTTGATTTAAATGTTGGTTTAAAACTCTTCTCTGGCAGCTCTCCCTATCCTTTTTTTCGTTTGGAGCTCTGCTTGCATAAGACAAGGTTGGTAGCGACTGCTCTTCATTTTGCTCTATCATGGTTGTGGATGAATCAAATGATTTAACACTTTTTTTCTGAGCATCTTAAATCTTTACTTCTTTTTGTTGATTGTTTTGCTTTCGTTGTTTTCATGTCATTCTCTTCATATTCCATGCGCTGCCAAGAGCTATGATCTGTGAGTTGGCCTTGGTAGCTGTGTGGGGCTGAGTCATGTTGCCTTGCAGTTCATCTGAGTGCAGAGCCAGCAGGAATAAGCAGCTTGGTTTCCTGCATCCCTCTGTGTGTGTGTTGTGTTATTAAGTGAATAGCCAGCTGTGTTATAAAAGCGGATAGTTATCAAAGGGGCTTTTTTTCATTGTCTGTGCTGCATGGTACATACAGGTATTCTGGGAAATAGAGTCCTCAGAGGGTCACGTGAATTTCTGTTGGAAGCAAGCCAGCAGGGACAAGAGGTTGAAAAAAATACCTGCAGCTTCAGCATCAAGCGTGTTAAAGATGAGCCAGTCTTTTGTGTGCTGTACCGTGAAAGGGATAGAAGACACAGCATTGCCTTTGTGGTTTCCAACACGCAGAGTGAAGGGACCATCTGATAGAAGACAGCTGAGAAGTAAAGACTGGGAGAGGAGGAGCAAACAGCTGCTCTGTGTTTGAAGTTCAAGGGATGCGCTTGTTAGCGTTGGAGAACGCAGGGACGTGACTTGTCGGCCGGATCTGTGGGGTGCCTGAGGATAAAAGGCACTTGAAAGGGTGGTGGCTGAAGGCACTGGCCAGCTGGGTTGTTTTGATGCTGGCCAATTGCAGTATGTTAATGTAGCCATCCAGAAGGGCATGTGAGAGGGTAATCCCTACTGCTCAGCTTTGTGCAATTTACTAGTTTAAATTAAGAAGCCAGTCTGCTATGTGCAAAACCATTGAAAGACCACAAAAAGACAACGAGGTGATTCAAAGCAGAAACCTAAATCAGATCCTTTGAATCTTGATGGGAAAGAGAGTTTTTCTGTTCAGGCTAAGTAGAAGGGGCTTATGAAAGTTTGATAGCTAATGAAGGCTCCCAAGTTTAGTACATACATTCAAATGCCTCCACGGTTCTCTCTTAATCATGAGTGATCTGACCTAATTTTTATTATTCTGAAGAATATGGCAGTTTGGATCTGGTGCTGATGAGTGTTTTAATCACTATGTAAGAACACTACAGAATGGGAATGAAGTAAATCAGAGGCAACAAATTCTGTAAATTTTGTTTTATGCGAAACTCATTCTTCAGCCTAGTTAATTTACTAACCAGTCATGTAATGCCTGGATGGCTGCTGTAAGGATTTGGTAAAACCCTGTAATGAAAAGGATGGAGAGAAGGTGGCTGTGACTCAGGTTATGTCAGAGAAAGAAAGTGTGAGAGAAGCCTTGTGGTGTACTTTTAAATACCCTTTGTAACGTAATGATTTCAGACCTGATAATTTTACTGAAAAGCAAATTAATACTACCTGTTGAAAAGCCCAACTGCTTGATGGAAAGTGAGAGTAAAGTGGAAAGTACAGGAGATTAAAAGTAAATTAGGTTACGTTTATCCACTGCAATTTTTACAATCAGTTAGCTGTTTTTTTTGCTCTGCTGGTGACTCATTCCTCTGGAGTGGTTAGGCTGAATGAAGCTTTGCTACTCTTGAATGAAATTCGTCAAAGCCATTGACAATAGTTGGAAGCAAGAGAGATGTTTTGTTGGTGTTTTTTTCACCAAATGTTAAAATATTGATTTTTATCTGCAGTCGCTCAATGTATGTGGTTTGGAAGCTGTCTTCGTTTCTACATTTTCTTTAGCCCCATTCAAAGTAAGTTTGCCAAAATATGCAGAAACATAAGAACAAGGAAGAGGTCAGATGTAGGTTTTACTTACAGCCACCTAAATAAGATAAAGTATTGCCATCACATATGATACAGTTTTAAAAGGTTAATACAGCGTGCACTATGTTAAGTGCTGTGGTAGCATGCACATTTTATAAGCAGTGCTTATAAAAGCTTAGGTCAGCTATTTCAAAACTTGAATGTGGAGCGACTTCCGGCTCATTGTGATACGATATCCTGAGTATCCCAGCATCCTTATGTTTTCAGTCATCACTTGGTATGTGATTAGATGCGTACAATGTTACGAAAAGATGACTTTTTGTAGGGATGTAGCCTCTTCACTGTACTGGTGGATGGCCTTTTAATGGCTGGACTTGGACAGGGTGATGCCCTTTGCAGGGTGTGCGGTGCCCCAGCAGAAAGCAGCTGCTCTCTCTTTGCAGGGAAGCTGAGGCTCTAAGAGCTGCTGGAACCAGCTATTGTTTTGCTGCCTGACACCCATCTGCTCTGTATAAAAACAAAATAAACAAAAAAGGCACACACAAAGCTAGTAAGAACATACACCTTTTAACTTTCAGGGCTATTTGCTTATGTACATTTTATTTAGTGCATCCTAGAAATGTGCAAGGCCTTATATGTGACCCCTTCACTCCCTACCCCGTTACCCAGTTATTACAATAGCTATCTGCAATAAGTGCCAGGAATATTAAAATGGATCAAATGGAAAATCTTTTCATGCCACTGTTTTACAGTGCTCTCAAGGATGTTAGGCTCTTCAGTTATCAAATTAAGTCATTTATTTATGATTTGTAAGGTTAAGCTGCAAGCTACATTTTTTTTTTTTCTGGTAACTTTTAAGCCACATTGCAACATATCTACCTGTTTTATCATAGCAATCTCAGAGATAGAAAGCAAAACAGATCAGATCACCTGTGGCACTAAGAATTCTCTTACTGATAACTCCTGTAAATACCAGATGCTATTCCTGCCTTAGTGCATGGGTACTTTGAGAAAATTGCTAATAACAATGGCAGCTTGTCATTTGGTTATTATCCAATTAACTCATCTACTTCTAACAATCGCAATTATTTTTCCTCTGTCTACTTAAGCTCTTCGTTTTCATCAAGTCCCTAAACCTGCATTTTTGGGGGGAGTTTGTTACTGGTTTCTAGAAATCCAAAAGAAGATTTTCATGCATGAAATACAAATAACCAAATACTTCAGCCCACTTTGCTGAGGAGTGACTTAAAAAAAATAAAATATTACTTTTTAAAGTTTCTTTGCTAGCTTGCACTGTGGAAATCAGTCTTATTCTCCAACAGCAACATAACTGCTCATAATGTGTTGTTACTGCACTAGTTCTCTGCTGAGGATTTACATGCTCTTTCTGTTCTTGACTTGGGAATACAAACTGATTGTCTGGGGCTGTACTTTAAACAGAATGGGCCAGATGCTGTTCTCTGGCCCTGAGGCTAGGTGGCATGGTGCAATGTGTATGGTAGCCACAATTCTTACTAAAATCCCTACACCACCACCCTCATCGACCCCTGTACCTGCATCCAAGTAGCAATCCCTGACCTGTGCTAACCCTGAACCTCCCTGGAGCTGTTTAAGAAAACATCAGCTGACGTGAGCCAGAACTAGGAGGGAGTGTCCTCATAATTTAACATCAGGGATTGCCATATGTCTGCATCATCATGACTGGTTACTGAATACAAGTATTGTGACTGTGTGCATATAAATACACTCATGTGTGCACGTCTACTGTAATATGAGGCCTTTCATCTTTGTTAACACTGATTTGACTTCAAATACTGAAGTTTACTTTCAGCTTGTTTCTTGGATGTGACGATTGAATTATTTCAGGGATACCTTGCAAATACATTGGCAAGAATTTTACTGATGAAAGCTTGCAGGCTTATGTTTTCAAATCTTTCATTGACTCTAGGAGAAAATCAACTTAAGCATGATACTGTTTCCTGTGCAAAACATAAGAACAATTTCCTTTACAAGGAGCAATTAAAAAATACATTAGCTGTTTGCTGATTGAGTATGAAAACTAATTGTGGGGCCAGGCCTGTGTTTGTCTATACACCTTGCTAATGAGTTCATTTGCTGTAAACTAGACAGCTCACTTCAGAACACATCTCTGCCATAATATATTGTATTAAAAAAAAGTGTGTCAGCTTAATTTTAAAACAACCTAACCCTTAGGGAGCAATTTTACATGAGCTCTTCTGTTTCTTTTCTGTTATTAATTGCATCCATCTGCCAGAGCAGGTGCAAAAGCTTTAACTAAGTTTTATCGCTTTAGCACTACCTCTTGAATTTATCCTTTCTGTGCTATAGCATAAAAAAGATCAATTTCAAAATCCTCTTTTTTTTTTTTCTTTTCCCCCATCCTGTTCCTGCCCAGTGCCATGATCTTTGTTCTTCCTAATCTTGGTCTGATAAAACAATAGCTGCAATATTTAACTTGAACATCCTATTTAATATCCTGTCCAAATACAACTGGGAGCTCTTGTTTGACTTAAGAATTAGAAGCTTTCATGTGTGGGGGATTTTTTATTTTTTTTTTTCCATTCAAATATCTCTGCTTTCACCAGAATTTCTAAGATTACCAAATTGTGGTAAGTGGTTGTAAAATATGTGGCTAAGGACTTTCCATTGCCATCCTTCCCTGGAGCTGCACTTTGAAAGGAAACAAGCACGTGTCTGTTGAACACGGTTTAGCATAGGAAAGACTTCCTCTGTGCTTCTACAAATCTAAATAACCTCAGTTAGTGGGGATTTGGACTACGTTACTAGGAGCTTTAATTGAAATACTTGAATGAGACAGTCACTGGCATATGGTCTTCTTTGCAACAAGCAAAACTGTTTTCAGTTTAGTAAGACAGTGTCTTATAGTTAAACAGGGAAATCGTTCAGTGTTAGGAAATAGTAACATAAGCATTATGGTTTATTAGATTAAATTTATTCTCCTGTACCAATCATTACTGGAGAGCATAGTCTCTAATGTTCTGTCCATCTTTTGTAGGAAGACGACGACTTTTTTTTTTTTTCTTCGCTTGACTCCTTGACTATGAATTTGTGGTCTATCTCGTTTCCTGTACGCTTCGAGTTCTACGAATATTTTGTTTGCGAGCAAAGACAGGAACCTTTTGTCTTTGATGTAGTAAACACATTGGATTTTTCTTTCTTGCTTAACTTCATTTAAAATAAGTTTTCTTTCCCAAACTGAAAGTAGGCCTTATGTTTTGTAAGGCAAGTCACAATTTTAATAGGACTGAGTGATTTTGCTTTTGGATAGGTCATTTGCAAATACAAACTGAATGCATCTGATGCTTGCAATTATTTGCTGAATGCTTCAGAGCATTCAGTTAGTCTCAGACTGAGTTTACAAGCTTTTTGCATCAGTTGCTCCTTCTACGTAACGCAATTGGTGATTGTACTTTTTCTACTTCATTACAGTTTTTTTTAAGGAAAATGAAAAATAGTGAATCAGACTACAGGGGGGAAGAATAAGTGATTTCTGCCTTTCTGAAATGTTCATTTTAATGCATCAAGCAGTCATATTTTGAATAGTGTGTACTACATCGAAATGTGCCCTTTCATTATTGTGTTAATTCTGTTGTATGGAAGAGTGTAATGTTCATTCCCATTAAGTTTCAGATTATAAGGCATGTTGTCTCAAATGAAATATAGATGTCAAAATAAAACTAGTAATGAATTGAAATTTAAATTAACTTTAAATTGAGGGGAGGGTGAATTTCTGTCACTTTCTACCTAGATTTCAACGTATCCAGCCATACATGGGTGCTCCCATTGTCTAAGCAGTCAGAAAGCACCCAATATGATTTACTATTTTTCCCTACAGTTTCTTGACCTAGTTATGTATCCAAGTGCTTATTTTGTTCAGTTACCAGTCACTTGCAGCTAAATGCAAAACTAGCTACGCTGACTTATAAACCTATTGTTGTGCCAATATTTTCCTCTCCCTTTTTCTCTTCTCTTTTTTTATTATTTATTATTTTACAATTTTAAAAAGCATAGCACAGCATTATAAGGCATAACCAAAAACTACTTCTGATGTAGTTCAGTTCTCAAAATTTTCCTTTAGCAGAGCTGGAAATGAGCAAAGATAATTTCTCTCCCTAGCCAGCAGTCAGCCATACACTGTGACAGAATTCCTCATAGGCTTTATCCTGCTCTTGCACAAATGATCAAAACTGTGTCCCAATGCTTGCTTTTTAGGAGTAAAGTGTTCATGATTAAAGCTTTCTGTCTCTGAACAGCTGTGTAATTTTGGCACCAGGTACCATCCATGGTTGGTCTAGTAAAGAGTCTATCACATCAAGTAAAAGCTTTCTTCATTTTTTTTCAGGTAGATATGAAAAAAGGCAATCTGTGTAATGTTTGCTAGGTCATCCCTCATTTTGAAATTTTACATATTTTTGTGCTTTTTCAGGATGGAAGATGGTCTATATGCTACAGATTTTTGTCAGAAATGTGTGTTAATATCATTGTGTGTTAGCAGCTTGGAGAGTTTGCTGTTGTGCTTACCTCCGTCCTTGTAGAAGTGAGTATCAGCAACTGAGTTTTTAATGCTTGACTTTGTTCAGCCTTACAAAGAAAGGCTGGAGGAAGCAGGAGAGTCCTATCTTTTGCAAATGGTTTTCATATATTATTCTTTTCCATATGACAAATATATCCAGAATTTTTAGAAGTAAAGAGATCTGTTCAGATGTCCGTTCATGAATCCTTAAAAATGCAGACTAGTCTCTTAAAAGCAGATATTTGGTGATTTCTAAAAACTTAACTCATGTGAAAGTTTCTGTTCTTGAAGGTGCTTGGAGGTGCACAGGGTATCTTGCCTATTCTGATAGCCTTGGATGCTTTTGTTTGCTTGCATCTGTTTTTCTGAAATGGTTTTGGATCAAACACTGCACTTTTCCATAGAAATCTTCAGGGTATCTATTGTCCTTGTGCAGCATGCTTAAATTTTGTCAGAATGCACTCATAAGCTCCTCATTTCTTTTGCACAATATGAATTGGATTTAGATCCTGGCAATATCCTCTAGGATTATTCTTTCTAACCCATGACCGTGGCTTTGATAAATGGCACTGAACATCAGTGCTGAAGTGTGAGGTGGTGTTAGGGGTACTGGGTGAGTGTGCACAGAGGCTCGGTGAGGCACTACCCATGCTGTTCGTGTCGACACAATGTGCTTCGCAGGCTGGCTTTGCTGTCTGATGCAGGTGAAGAGATGGTGTAGCTGTCACGGGGTAGAAGTCCATACGCTGGAAGGGTTGATTGAAGCTTGGCTCAGGAGTCAAAAAGAAAACTTTAAAAGTCTTCTTCTGAAGGAGTTAATATATTCATTTTTCTATTCTAAAGAATTTGTACTTGTAGAGCTTTCCCAATTAAGTGACATACAGAAGCTAAGCATTGAAATCTCATCCCTTTTTGTACATTTTTAACACAATTTCTAAAGACATGTGGGAATTCTTACTATCCTCTCATAACCCTCTGATCAGCTACAGCAGTACAGTAGCAGGAGCAGTTCACTTTGTGCACCCTGAATAAAACAACGTGCTGCTGCTTTTAAATTCAGTCCTACCTCACTCCCAAAGCTCTTCAACCCAATTTCATAACCTTGTGCAGCCTCATGGACATAACAAAGGCTGCAGAGCTATTTGGGTTTAATTCAGCTGAGTGTCTGTTTCTGTACATCCACCATACTTCTTGCCTATACAGAATATCTACTTAAACCTAGTAGCACTGGGATTCTAGGTTGTTGTAACTTTTATTGAAATTGAACAGAATTATACTTTTCAAAAGAGGAGCACGGTAGATAATTGGGGGTGCGTGGCAGAATACATGCCAGAGCAAATATTTTAAAAATGTGAAACACTTTGTGAAGGGAAAAAATTTACAATGTGCTTTTCTTTTTCCCATTGGCCAAAGCTGAAAATATTTTCTCGTGAACTTGCTTCCCTTGACTCATTGGCTTTCCTTCTACTTGACTAAATTACGCCAGTTGGATTTTAAATCTATCAGGCATGATTAATGAGCAGTCAAGCCTATGAAAAGTGTAGCTGGTTGAGCCAAAAAGCTGAAATAGAGCGTGTAAACTAGTCAGAAATCTCCAAACTATAAATGGGGAAAATTTGTGGAATTTATGATGGGTGAATGTTAAACAGCTAAGATTCTGGAAGGGTACTTGGAATAAGACAATTGGGACAGTGAAGGAAACCTTTTAAAAATCTTCAAGGAATGCAGTGGTTACATAAACATCCTCACGGAAAATGTGTTTAATTCCAGGTTCTCTTGTGCTACTGTATGGAGGCAGAACTCACAGAAGTCCTTAATATCTGTGCATGCAGTTCTACCAATGACCTCTGAAGGAGGGGGAAAGGAATCAGAGAGAGGAGTCAGAGCAAAGATACTGTAAGCAGTAAGTTTAGTTTGGAAGTTGTATAAAATATAGGCCTGTACCTCTAGTTAAATGGCTTGGTTTCACTGACTTTATAATACAAATATCACCTTTGGAATTTATTCAAACAAAATGCTCGCAGGTTTTCACTGTTTTGCGTTAATTGGGGCCCCATTCTTCAGCCAGGCTAAGTGAATAGTCTTCAGACAAGTGGAGTAGTGGATCTGGGTGCAACTGAGTACCTATTCCTTATTACAGACTAGATAAACACCTTATTAGGGCTCGACATTGTGCTGATAACAATAAGAAAACAAAACGTTAAGAAAAATTCTACACAGTTAACTCAAATGCATTTGATTACGAGGTTTTCCTGAGTTTCTGAACTCTTCCTGGTATGTAGTGTGGCTAAGATTTCATCGACTGAGGTGATACTCTGTTAAAACATCTATTTTTCTAAGAAATAAATGTAGCATCTTCTTCACTGTTTATGTGAATAGCACTTGGCTGTTCCCAGTTACTTGCGTAGCTCATCTGTCTGTCAGTGTATAGTTCAGCTTCTTCTGCAAGATATTTTAGACTGCTGTTTATTCAAGTTTTCTTTATTTTCACTTTAACCAGCTTTATCTGGTTACCTTTAGAGAAGTCCCAATTTAGTTTGAAAGAACGCTTGTTTGCTGAAATAGCGAAACGGGAGTGAATACTGGAGGCAGTTCCTTGGCAGTGAATTTTGAGCTTACAAAATTCAATATTCTGTGTGAATATTTGAATGTGACTCCTTCATCCACTGAGTGGAACAGAAAAACTGCTGTGAGACTTGCTTATTTTAATTAGGGCTGCCAGCCAGAATTTAAATATTAAAGTACTCTTTATTAAGCGGCTTATAAATAAGGAGTAGGATAAGAATTAGTCAGAACTTTGGTGATGATTTAAAGTGTAATAAATTTTCTGCAGTTGCAGCTCTTCTATGAAGTAGTGTACCCACAAGTACAGTTGTTATACATAGCCTCATTTGGATCTTTCATGTGCAATTCAATTGTATTTTAGTATAATTTTAATAAACCATTGGAAACAATGATGTCAGATTAGCCCAAACAGTAGAAAAATACAGGATTCTTCAGTGAAGTTACTCCAGGTTCAGAGTAGTACAAGTAATATGAGATAGATTTGATTTTCACTCAACTGATGTTATTTTCAGAATGATGAACTTGGAGAATCAGCAGGAAAAGCATTGGCACTAATTATAACTAGTTTAATTGTATTGCATGAACCATTTAAATACTCTGTAATCTGAGATATTCAATTTTAGATGTTCTCCAACCTTTTTTTAAAATGGTCTTCTTACAACGGAGTGGTAGTATGGTATTTTTAAAATAGGCTGAGCTGTTTTCAAAAGAGATGTACGGTTAGAGTAAATTGACATTAGCAGGACTCTGTTGGTTTAAACCAAAATGTAAAATGTTGCTCTCCAGATAGTCTTCTCGATACAAATGTTTGCTTGCTTTTGTGGATCTATGTCATTGGTTGCACTTAATTACTTTCTGTAGTTAGTGCTGTATTAAGTTGTCCATTTTACAAGTACTTAAGATTTATCTGGGTCCAAGAGCTCTGCTGAAATAAGACTGAATTTTCATTTAGCAGCATAAATGTAAAATACATGTTTGCCAAGCGTGCAGGAATTTTACATGAAACTCTCCATTGTTTGGGATGTCTGTGTACATATACATACAATTTTTTACTTAAATATACATACATATATATATACACACATGTACATATGTATCTTGAAAGACTAAAAGTAAAAATATCATTTCCCAGCCACCTTGCTTGTGACTTCCGTATTTCTTATCTGTTTTTGTTTGGCTGACCATATTTCACTTAGACACTTTCATAACTATTAAAAAAAAAACAAAAACTTTTATACCTTTATGAGGCATATTCTTTACTATGCATGTACTTGAGGTAGGTTTGGAAATAATTATATTTTCACTTAATTTTTGAGCAGTGTAACACTTTATTACACACCTAAAAACATGACTAAGTGCGCATATGAAATGTGCATTTTAAAGTGATAAAGACTTGGTTTAGTAATTATGTAAGTTAGATACTCTTTCATGGTCAAGTAGTTGAGCAAGGATTGCAGGGCTAGGAAAACAAACTTAGGCAACTTCTAAAATCGTATTCATGCTGGCAGAACTTTATCCTAAGAAAAGTTGAGATGTTTGGTTCCAGAGTTTTTCTTAGATCTGATTTCTTAAATGCAATTTTAGATTATGACTTCTTGGTTGTAATTCTCAAAGGACTTTCCTTTTCAAGTGGACACCAGGAGCTGCCTAAAAATAAAACTGGCTCAAGTTCCTTGAGATTTTTTTTTCTCTTTTTGAGTTACAACTTAACTATAGAGCCAAATGAGTCAGTTTCATCTTCTCCATGTACAGCTGGTGTGGTGGAAAGAAATGATCTTTTCAAAGAGCCATGACAGTCATCGTTATTTCGTTATTGCAAAAAGATGAATGAGGGAGGAAAATGAAAGAAATTGGGAACAAGTCTAGGCCAAAGATGACTAGAAGTGTGTTAATTGACAGTAAGAAAAAAAATAATAAAAAACAAACCTTAAAGCCTTGTAACTCAACATTTTGTCCTTGCTGTACACTGTTACCAGCATGTAGATGGCTGTGAGAACATGAGTTTGTGAATTCACCTTTAAAATAAAAAAAGAACTTCATCAGAATTAACATTAAATCATCGTAGACCTTTTGAAATGTTAAGAGATGAGTAAACCTGATTTATAAATACACAAATCGTGTAGGAATGGAAACATCACTATGCAGAGTTCTGCAATTTGTATTTAAAATCAGGAGATGTACTTGTTCAGTCAAAGTTGTGCCTAACTTTGCCATCTACTTTTAACCTGCACAGGTAACTAGCACCTTGATTATCTGTTGAACTCCCAACAGCATTCTTGTTTTATCTTGCACATTGTTTTAGCAAAACCTGTTTTACTTGGCTATCCAAGTGACAAGGCGAAAATAAAACACACACACACACACAAAAGAGTATCTTTTATAGGCAGTTAATAATGGATGTTCTTACTGCTTATTTTGAGCAAAAATCTGTTAGATTTACCAGTAAAAATTTAAACCATTTAGAAGAGATTGTCATTAAAATTATAAATCTACTTTGAAGTGTTATTTAAATCCTAATTGAATTACCTGATATTGGAAAAGGGGTAGGAGGAAGGTCTGCCCTTTGTTTCTGTCACTGTTTACTCTTTTGCCTTCTATGCCCTTTTCTTTTCAGCTCCCTAGGGGCCTTTGCTTACAGTGCGATAGTGACATTGGGTGTATCACAAGCAAATACAGTAGTTTGGCTGTAATCTTAGCTCCTACTGCCCACACAGACTCATGAACTCTCTTCTCTTAACCTTGCATATTGGTAACTGAGAAGCTCGGAAGGACAAATGAAATAGGAAGGCAAGTTATGTACCATAATGGGCTTCTATTTTTCCTTGCTTTTCCAAGGTGTCAAAAAGAAACATCACCCCAAAGACCTAAAATGGTCGCTGCCAGTTCCTATTGATGTTTCCTGGATGAATACTTTGGGTAAGATTTTACCTGTGCTCTTTCTGTCTTCTGCCTAGCCTCCTAACCTCCCATGCCAGGCACAGGCAGAAATACGAAGCAGCTATTCCTTTCACTGAACTAGATTATGAAATTATACAGCTGCTGAGTAGGAGACACTGTGTTGGCATGGTTGAATGGGAAGCAAGAGTCTAGACTATAACTAATGGCATGTCTGTGGATGATAATGGCTCTGCATCTTCACTGGGCTTTGGATTCCATAGGACTATGTCTAACAAAGAAGAATAAATGGAAGAACTGAGCTTGTTTTTCTACAGTGCATTTATCTGGAGCCTTTCTTAGATATAGCAGTGCTGTGGGCTTGCAGCTGCTGAAATGAAGATGAGTAGTGAACTGATGAGCAATGGTGATCAGCCATTGTATGAAAACTTCAGGAAGGTCTTGCTGCGTGAAAGCTTGCCATCTCTGATCGTTTCCTATCAGCTTAATATTGGACAACTGGAACACCTTAGACATTTATTGGACATTTTGGAACACCTTGGAGGAAAGTCTAATCTGAAAAAGATGTTTACTGTAATGTTATGGGAGCCATCTCAGAGCCCAACACTTTGCTTTCTTTCTGTGCAGTTTCCAGAATACACGGGTCTCTTAAATGGGAATATATTTATATTCATTATTTCCTAGTGCCAGTGCTTTAACTTCAGAGGTACTGGAAGGCCTCTTTCATCTTCATAGAAGATATTTTCATACAATAGAGTGCAAAGCTGAGGTCTGCATCCTGCAGACATACTTTGAACCACAGCTGTGCTGGAATGGACAATGGAGCTTGGCCATGTTAAATTGTACGTGTAGATGGTTCCTTGTTATTGTGTGTCTGAATGCATCGTGTTCTTTCCTGGATTATTAGACTCTTCACTAGATGTTTGGGCATAGGTAAGAAATGCCATAAACAAAAAGGCAAAATGTCTGTTGGAGTTCATAAAATTAAGTCAGAAACAGATTGCCTTCATGTTGAAGGCAAGGTCTATGGAAATTAGTATAATGCAACTATAATAATGCAATGTAACAGGAACATGTGGTTATTAGTAGAAATGGATAGAAGACTAGTGCTGTCTCTAAACTATTTTCAAGCAGATCTGTCTCCATTTCCTGGCTGCATGACTGACAGAGCTGATGAATATGGTGCCTGAGCTAGGGTGCATGTTTTGGTTATTCTCGCTTGCAGTCACTTGACAGTTTGGTTGCAACCCTACAGTCTTTTGAAAAACAGCAACAAAAAAGGGCTGTCACAACTGTTTGCATCTGCACTTTGTCATTGTGTCCCTCTCCAAGACCAACAGTCTTGTCCATTGAGAAATCCTCCAGGGAACATTTCCTCTAAAACTCATTGCAGTCCTCCATCAGAATGAATTTCTTGGAATAAAGCTTCTTTGCTTGTTTCAAAATCAGTCTGTTTATTTTATGGGTGATGGGCCTTTGAACAAACCATAGCTGATAAGGGAAGTGTGGAAAGCCTGTATACTTAACTGGGGTATTGCTTGTCTGACACGTTTCTGTTCCTACAGTTTTGAAAAACATTCCTACCCTGTATTCCCTTAGCTGCAACAGAGCTCACCTCCAAAAAAGACTTTTCTGCCTTCCTTCTGCACTGGCAAGATTTTTCCCAAATTACTTTCTTCAGCATTGCTACTCTGTAACAAAGGCAGGTATGTGGGTGGCTGACTTGCATGTGGTGGGAAGCAGTAACTGAATGTATGCTTAAGTCAGATGCCCTTGGAAGGCATTAGTGGGAAATGTTATCCCAGATGTGAGTCAGCACCAAATATAGAGAGAGTGGGAAATGAGGGAGATGCTCCATTTTGTTGTTTAGCAGCATTGTCTCTGGCAGCTGATGCAGGAACAGAACAGATCATGGTCCTGAGTGAGCTGCTTTGTCTTGCAGTATTTATACCAAACTGAACTACTGTCTTTGCTTTAAGTTTTTTTGTTTTTGTTTTTTAAAGCTATAGATAAGTACAAAGTACATTGCCAAATCAGAGGAATTCTGCAGTGCTTGTTCCAGAGCTGTAAACAATGTTACATCATAAAATCACAAATACAGTAAAAGCTGAATGAAAAAATCAGCCAACATGTATTTTTTTCAGTTGTTTTTGCTATTTTCATTTGCTGCTGCTTCAAATACTGTACACTGGGTGCAGTCGATTTAACTTTTAACCTACATGGGGGTATAGTAAAGTTTAAACTGCTCAACCTGCTTAACAGGAGGGCAAGAAAAGAGAGAGGAGAGAAAGTGTGAACAGCAGAGCAGGCATGAAGACAACACAGTTGACTTCTGGAATTGCAGCTGGAATGTTGTGGAATTTGATACAGATGGAAAATTGAAGTTTAAAAGTGTAAAATTTCCAGTGTGGGTGCCATTTTGAATAGGCTGTGTGGGTGGAGAATGGTACTAAATGCCAAGCAGACAAGTAGAACTGAAATTCTCTTTCCAACTAGTAACAGACAGCTAGCAATGGAAAAAAAAATAGTAGTTTAAATGTCCCAATGCAGCTGTTTTGTAATAAATCACTAATAGTTACTGGTAAAGCTCAGCTCATCAGCATTTGCTGCTTTCTTGTCCACAGTACTTTTCCACAGTAGTTGCAGTATGATTCTTATGATATTCTTATTTAATGTCTTACTCTACACAGTCAGTTCGTGCCACTTTGAAATCTTTTTTTTTGGTCAGACCATGACATGTAGCAGGTCAAAATTGTTATTGAATATTCTGGGTAACTATTTTCTTCACTTTGTAAATGGCATTACTTCTAAGGACTAAGTCTCATTCCTTATAGTATGGGCACACAAGAGTGTTACTGGACATCTCTTCTGCTTCTTTGTTCTCAGATCCTCAGTTAAATTTCTGGTGCTTTGGTTTGGCATCAGGCCGAGTTCCAGGAGTGGATCTTTCCTCTTCATTTGCTCCAGATGTATTTCATGTGTATTCATGAGACAATCCTTCAGAAAAAGAATGAGCATGCAGCTCTCCAAAGACATTACTAAGCAATTCATAATTAACAACAAAAAAAAAAAAAAAAAGGGGGGGGGGAGGGAGGCAGATGGACATATTTAAGACTTTGATGCCTTATTGCTTCCTTCAGATCAATCTTGCTCCAGTATCATGAAGTAGCAGTGGAATATATTCCCTCTGGTCAAAGCAAGACCTTTTGCCTTTTCTAGCCTATCATAATGCCATGTAGTGTATAAACTGGTGAGAGGATATTCCTGGAAATAGCATCATGGTCTAGCACCACTACATTTTACTAATTCAGGTTATTGTGTTTTCACCTTCAGTATCCATTAACTGAGGATCTCATGAAGCTGCTGTATAGTGCCAGTTTGCCTCATCAACACTTTGTTGTTGATCACGGGATCGTTTGACATTATACAACCTGGATCAGGGTCAATACTGAAATGAGTTTGTAACTTTTGCTGTAGTATATAATGAACATTATGTATTCTGAAACTGGGGCGTTTACCTGGAATCAGATTATTCACAAAGAAAATAGTACTCACTTGTTAGAGCAGTGCTGTGTATCTTATGCAAATGTCAGCTAGACTTTGAGAGTATAATTTTTTTTTTTTTTGGAAGCTGCTATTTCTGTGTTTGTTTATTCATTCTTTTGCAGTTTCTTCTTGAATGAGAAGCATATAGACTGGTTTTCATTTAAATTGTGAGCAGTTGAGGTTTTTCAGGGAAGGAGCAGTTACAAGCAGATTAAAAATTGGATATCAAGCCATACCTACTTCTCTTCCATCTTTAGATGGGCTATTTTACAACAGGTTGCTTTTCCTGTAGGAGGAGGCTGCAGTAACTTTGAGGAGACACTTTCCTACCTTGTCAGCGCATGACAATAATTAGGCTGCCAGGTACATTAGCATACAGAGGAAAAGGGGAAGGTCAAAATTATTTTGCTTTTTAGTCTGTGAGTACCAAGGGTGTACTTGGCTACTTGTTGATCAAAGGTAGGTCCCAAATGATGTGAAAGCATCTAATATTCAATACAGACACATGCCCCTTTGATGGTAGAAAAGCTTTATAATGATTGGCCCAAAACTTTTGTTCTCTCTTCTGAGGCTTTAGAAGAAGCTGTAAAAGCTTTTGAATATTTATACATATAATTGTTTTCGATCAAATTTGAATGAAGTGGAGGTCATTAGTAACAAGAAAGTGCTTCTTAATTTTTCAGAAGATTCTGACTATCAAAATGCAGAACATTTCTGTTGTAATGGGAGCAATTTGAGGGAGAGAGAAAAGAGAGAGAGAATATAAGGGTCATAATCACTTGTTTTTTTATTGTTCTGAGATGACCTTTTTGTTAGTCTTCAGCTTCTGTCAGGAAAGTTTAGTTGTAGCAATTATGTACTCTATGAAAGACTACAAGGATTTCTCATGGCAGTATTTAAAACTCCACTGTTTTCCAAAGCCAGAAAATAAGACTTTTTTTTTTTTTTTTTTTTTTTTAAGTAGTTATACCAGAAGTGGAGATGACTCAGTTCAACAAGCTTCCCAAATTTATAGGTGGTTCCCTTCAGAGAGACCTGACACTGTAACGCATGTGCTAATTACCTTTGTGGAAGAAGCACACATGCCCTTGTGATTAAAATCTAGAATTTAAGAACAACACTGGGAGTAAGGCAGCAATTGGGATGTCACTTGAGGTGCAAAAGCAGTGAAAGTTGTATGGATCTTTAAATAAGCAAACTATAACCATGGGTTTTAGTTCATAAATAATGCTAACATCAGGGTTTTTTTCTTCCAGTGAATTGTAAATTATAACTAGTGGTTGGAGGAGGGAGGTTGGTTCTTTATCCTACACATTTGTAAAGGATTTGGAATGCAGTCCTGGTGCTTCCAAGTCTTCCTGCTGCAGCTGGAGGAGAGACGTCGTAATGCTCATGTCTGCTCACGACTGGCTGTGTTTTGAAACCATAGCCCGGGCAAAGGGAAACGTATAATTTTACCACCTCTCCCGGCTGTCGTCACAAGAAACACTGACTCAGACACACTTGTGAGTCAAAATTCCTCTCATTTCCTTCCTGCTGCCTGGTAGTAGCAATTTACCTTTTTCCCGCTTCAGCCTTTGCTGCTGTTCTCAGCCTCTGCATTGTCTCACTTACTCCGAACAGGCAGAGAAAGTGAAATTAAGCTGTCTCTTACTGTCCTCTTCCACCCCACCTAACCTAAAGAGAGGTGGAAAAAAGTACTCTTAACGTGTCCGTGAGCATAAAATTTGGATAGGGAATAAGGAATTATAAAAGGACTTCTCTTTTTTCTCTGTACTAGTAACCAAGTCATTAGGTACATCAACAGGAACTAGACTGAAGGAAATCAAAGGTCATGATGCTTCTTAAATGCAGTGGAGACTCTTACACAAGCTGCTTCTCTGAAGGATAGCCCTGTGGTTTATTTAAATTAGTTTTTTTTCCTCGTTTCACAGGCAGTTGTTCTGTCATCTGGTTCTGTTGTCATGTAACAGTTTTACCTTCTAGAACATAATTCACTATTGATTTAAAACCTTCTTTTAGAAGTACATAGTGTTTTAGGTTAATTTTTCAAACACAATCCATTAATTTTGATGCTTCACTTCTTTGTTGTCTGCCTTCATTCCTCCCAAGTGAAAGTGCTGAATACCTCTTTTGGTGAGATGTTTCATGTTGGGTGTCTGAAATAAGAGATAATTTAAGAAGAAAAGCATGTCTTTCCATTGATAATTGTAGTGGTAGAATACCTACTTAGACATGCAGGCAATAATCTCTAACAAGCAAAAAAAAAAAATCCTACAATATATTTAGACATCAATAAGAAATGAAATGAGTTAGCAGCAGGAGAAACAAATGGTCTGTGGTTAATTTGATCACTTCCTTTGCTACAAAAAAAAAAAAAAAAAAAAGCTTATTCAAATGTGATGGGGACAGCCCCTAAGCAACAGTAGTAGGAACATCCACTGCTAATCATTTTCTTTGCCCATTTTTATTCCAGCCTACAATTGTTCTGCTTCACAGAAAGGAAATATGACAAACGTGGTTTTGTTTAAACAGTGACACTTGAGCTAAACGTTCAAAAATACATCTGCTAAAAATTCTTAGTGTTTTAAATTTTCGTTGAAAACCAAAATATAATAGAATTTGGCATATGTAAGACAGCTGACAAACCTTCTGCAGAAGTTGTCCTTGCTTTGCTTTTACTTAGCACAACCTGTTTAAGCTAGGTAATAATGGAACAAGAAGGAAGGGTGTTGAAATGCTACATACCTTTTGTATCACAAGAAGAGTGGGGCAGAGTCAGAGGCTCACTTACATGTGTTTGGTTCCTTGAAATTAAGCATGGATTGAATTCTAAACTATACATATAATTTTAATTTGAAATGAATCTGGAGCTGAAAAAGGCCTGTATTATTGACCAGATTTTGAGTCAGATTGAGAACAGAAAGCTTCAAAAAACAAATAAAATAAAATAAAAATTTGTCATCTAAAGGAGAATCTGGTAATGACAGTCTAAGAGATTGTCCCTGGCAGATCTGAAACAACTCTGATCCTGTTTCAGTATCTGGGCTAAATTTGGCTGTTGTTCAAACTGCAGATTAAGAGAGAACATCCATGGCTGACTTTTTTTTTTTTTTTTTTTTTTTTAAACAGTTCATTCATTATTTGATAAGCAGTCATTGTTTCTGCCCACTCCAGATCCCAGTGCTTTTGTATCATGCGGCCATTTCATTGTGCATTACCTTTTTCCAAAATTTTCCTGTTTCAAATTGTGAATTTGGTGTGTGGAGTTTCTCTTTCCCCTTGAAAGCAGTTGGAGTATCTCTCTGCAAGCATATAATAATAAAACTTGTAACCACTTTTATTTGTAAGCACTTAACTCAGATGTTGGTTGAGAAGCTTGGCATTGCTCAGTAAACAATCCTTCGGGGTGCTCTGCTAGGCTGAGAGACTGAAATGAAGGCAGTCTGCCTGGATTTGTTATTCATTCATGGTGTCTCCCCTTCAAATGATTGTCTTCCTGAGAAGCTTTTAAATTCATTGCTTACTTGGCATCACCACCAGCATGCAAGAGATCTTGGAACAGGTGAGTGCAGCCCACTCCCCCGCAACCCGTGCTGAGGAAGCTCAAGAGACAGGCAGAAGCTACCAAATTTGTATGGTAAAAAGACCAAAAGAACTAGCCATTAGGTATTCCCAGACCAAAGAGAGTTTCTACAGTGTCATGCATCGTCTTACACATTTGAGGATCTGTCAGTGGATACATAAGGACATCTGTTGAAAGCTTTGTAAGGTGAAGCCTTTTAATCTGATTACTAACAAAAGATCACTTTTGCTAATGGGAACATGCTTACGATGTGTTATCTTTGCACTGCAGCAAGAAAACTGTACATTTCAATAGTGTCTGTTATAGATATATATCTTTTGCTGTCTTTACATCTTGGGACAGAATTCTGATATTTATTTCATTTAAGCTCTTTACTAGATATTTGTGTATCTTTATGTCTTGTAGGATGTGGGACCTAATTTTGTTTCCGTGTGATTTTTGTTTATGAATCTTTCATGAATTTGCTTCGGACAATACTGGCTACCTTCCACCTATCTTCTGTGAGGAAAGCAAACATTTGCAACCGAGAAGCTGCTTGTATTCATAAGTATTCTTTTCAGAAGCACCTAGTGCTGTGTACATGCAGGTCTTTTCTGTTTGCTTGTTTTCCAATAGCAATATTGGACAGCTGCGTGCAAAGTGTGAAAGAGAACTAAAGTCGGGAAGAAACAGGGTGATCATTACGTTCTTTTTCTTTTTTTCTCCTTTTTTCCCCTTCTCATTTCCACTATGTTGCATATAATGTAAAGACTAACATACTGAATCTCCAAGAGTAGGTGGAAATATTGAGGGCAACTGACATAAAGTTTCACTAGTAACAAGTAATTATCATCTATAAGCTCTTCCAAAGAACTACTTCTGTCAGATGAGTAACCAGTTTGTGAGAAGAATTGCAGCAAGCAGCGCATAAACCACGAATGTGGTACAGTTAAAAGGAGGTATGTTATATTGTAGGATACATCTTATTGGGTATTCATAAATACATTAACAGATTATGTTCCTTTAGTGGGCTATTTGTAATAGTTTATTTTCTGTGCTATTGCTGTTTATATTATTAACAAGCTCTCTTTACACATGAGCTCATATCCTCAATTAAATTGGAGTCTGCATCAAGCAGCACCAGGAAAGGGATTGAGAGTCTCTCTCTCCCCCTCTTCTTGGGACATTTACCACTAGAAGTTACACTTTGGGAAGTACCTCAGATGCAAGTTTTTGAGTGCCATCTGGCCAGGTGTGCTTATTTTCAGATGGGATGCAGATCCTGGGGTGCATTACATAGACCATTAATGAATGCAGACCTTCTTTTGAGAAGCAGGAAATGGTAGCAGCTGCAGAGGAATGTATTTTTGTTCTATTGAGGATTGAAAGCATATTTGCGATGCCCAAGCATGGTTTTTCTGCTTCCATTTTGATTTCTATTGTTTATTTACATAATTTTGGAATGAGTCTGTGCATGGTTTTCTCCATGAATTTGGCCATCAAGTATTTGGGCCAAACTCATGCCTGCCAGAAAATATCTTATGGATGCATGATTTTCAAGATAGGCACGTACAGCTTAACAGTCAAATGCTTAAAAGCTCTTAATTTTATTGCATTTGGAAATCTAAAACTTATTGAAGATAAATAACTTGTGATCTCAAATGACAGAAAGCAGCTATAGTAATACTGTGAAACTGTGTTGCTCATGTTTTTAAATATCTAATGTTGATACATATGTAGTATTTTGCAGACTTATAAAAACAACAAAAAATTGTGTCAGCTGTGGAAATCTTATGGTTTCTTTAACCACATACATACTCATACCCCTAATAAAAGAGTGTACATTCATGTTCTAAAGAATTTCCCTGATCTCTGACAATGTGGCTTCATGAAGATCTCGACTCAGATTTTAAAAGATTCCTGTGGTTAGTTTTCAAGAGTGTCTTCAACTTTTGGGGCCCTGAGTTTCCTTTGTAAAAAAGGAGTTAGGAACCCCTATTGAGTCCTTTCTGTTAGGTTATTTATATTAAGTCATGAGTCAGTGTTACAAATTTACCTTATAAAACAATTTGATATCATATACTTCAACAATGTGCATAAGCTTAGGCTGGGGCACTCACATGCAGGTAATTATCAATGTGTTTGATAGGATTGACATGAAAAGAGAACAAGAAAATTGGGAATGTGTGGTGAACACAGTTCTAGCTCTTTGCTAGAGGAGCTCCTGTTAAAGATTTGTCTATGTGATTCACAGCAGAGTGAGTGTTGCCAAACTCTTCTGGTCACCCAGTAAAGCAAAGCATGTCCATCCCTGTGTGAATGACCAACAGATGAGTGAAGAAACTCTTCAGCCTGTACCAACAAACCCAATCCAACCTCAACAGTCATTTCAGTTACTGAAGTCATTGTTTCTTTCAAGGAATGCTTACTGTCACCATAAGCTTAATAAGGCCTGGAATACCTAACTGATCCTTCTCCAATAAAACTCTTTGTCTCTCAGTTGGGAAAGCTGTGAGGAAGTGTAGTGTATATAAAAGGACTTCCTTCCAAGGAGGAAAAATACTTGCTTATATACAAAGATAGTATTAACTGGACATCTTCCCTTTCTTGCCCCTCTTGTTTGTTTTAATTTCATATCTGGCATGAAAATGACAGCAGGAGAGAACTCATGTTTCCTGTGTACTCACACAAAGGGGATGGAAACCTGTAGTATCAATGCATGCCCTTCTTAAGCTGTCAAGACAAACACCCGAGGCATTTCAAGATCTGTGTTCAGTATTTAGCGCTCTTCATGAAGTTACGAACAAAGAGATGCTTTCTGTTTTTTTGGAGCATAACGTTGTGTGCTGCTGAAGACGTGGATGCTGAAATTCAACCTCTGTTTATTCACAGAGCAGTTATAACAGACAGCTGCAGTTGCATTTTCTTGACACTGTTACACAAGTAAGACTTCTCCCTGACCTTTGGGGACCACTTACTTTAGGAAAGTGGAGAACTTGGTGTCAGTGTTTATTCAATCCTTGGACTCTTTTCTAAGGTTATGCAAAAAGTCGTGGTAACATTGTCATAGCAACCACCACACACTTGAAACTGAATGCTGACCACCAGTCTTACATACAGCAGGTTTTTCTTTCCTACTTGTATGGATTGGAGCTAGAAACCTGAGCGTAGAAGTGCTTTGTGTGCCGGTATTGACGTGCTTAGCTAAAAGCTAATTTTATTATTATATAATTGGTGGTGGCAGCGTAAGGAGGTAATTTCATGCTAAATTTTGATGTGCAAGTTAGGTACCTATTTCTTTCAAGTGAAGGGGGGAATTAAGCTCATGAAATTAGATTTCCGAATTGTAAGAAAGTGTAAAGTAGCGTAATCCTAAATGTGCACACTGTAAAAGTCCCTAGTGCTTATGTGCAAAGAGAGAGCATTAAGAAGTCACTGAGTAACTACCTATCAGCACTTCAGCTCTTTCACAATCGGGAAAGGTGCCATCACTTTGGCTCCAAGATCTTTAGGATTGGAAAACTTCTAAATGTTTGTAAAGATAGTGGCACATTTTTAATGTGCTTTAGGCTATATTATTCTGCCTGTTTTAAGTATAGGATTTTGGTCAGAATCTGGTCCTGAATAGATAATCAAGTGGTATATATGCTTATGATACTATGCAAACATTTATTTAATAAAATAATTTAATGGAACGCATCTCACAGGTATATTTTCAAGAGCTCCTGGAGAATAATGGGTGAAGTCAAGAGGAATTGTTACAGTTTTATAGTAATCCTGTTCCCTCTGAAGTCCTTTCATTATAATATATACTAGTGTATTATAAGCATCCCCATATCCATTCCATCTCTTAATGATTCATTGTGATTCACTGTGAATTAATAAAATCAGTCATCCAGTTATGTAGACAACTGCATAATTTCTGGAAATTTTAATGGTTTGGAGTTGTCCCACAACATGGATAGTTCCTATGTAGTGCATATTTCTACTTTTGTGTGTGTGTGAATGATTATGTTTTGGTTCCTCCTTAACATTTACAGGAATGGGAAACAACAATGCTATTACTACTCTGGGCCTGGATTATTTTTTTTTCTCCCAGACAGAGCTCCCAGCCATGAGAGAGAGTACGTCACTTAGTAATCTGTTTGTCTTTCTGTTAGTAAGCAATTTGAAAATCTATACCTTCTTGAAAGAGAAATAACTTCCAGTACCGTATAAGGATATGAGCTCTTTCTTGTTGAGCAACAAATTTTTGCTAGTAGGGACTGTTATTTCTATCTCCTGGAATATTTAAGTCTATCAGCTTTTTTTTTTTTTTTTTTTTTTTTTTTTCCCACAACACTTCTGTGTACAGAGAAAAGTTAGGCTGCTCCTGATCTAAAAACTTGGAGCAAACTGAATGCTGAATGTGCAGCTGAATAGAAGGCAAGTCAAACTGCAGGAGTATTTTATCACCAACTCTGTAAAACAAAAAAGTCAGGCTGGAATGGAGTTTCAAAGGTTGGTTTCTAAGTTGCTTTAGTTTTTAATTAGTGAAAGAACCAAACGAGTTACATAGTCATTTGCTTATGAAAAGGAATATTTAATAAAACCATGTAGATACATTTTATATTAGACTGCCAATTTGATTATAATTGTGGGTAGTTTTTCAAGTTTTATTTTGTTTTAAAAATATCTCAATAAGAGTCAAAAACAAAAATGCCTTGATAATGAAATTTTCAATCTCAATCAACTCCATTGATGTAATAAAATGAATAAAGATTTTAATTACCCAACTGCCATTTCATTTTATAATACAGCAGCTGTTTAGCCACAGCCCAGGAACTGTATTTCATTTTAGGGAGGTTCTGAAGTTATTTCATTCTCTCCCTCTGCCCTTGTAATATTTCTCTTTAGACCTAATCTCAAAGGTAAATAATAATAATAATAATCCACTGATGCATTCTTTGCTGGACAGTGACTCCCTAGATCTGGTTTTCCCCATTTAAGCATCTGACTAAGGACTATGTCATATTGTCCATTGCAAGGAGCAGGAATGAATTGTCGGATAACATAGCTATTAGTTTATGTGAAAAGGGGACAGAAATAGCAACCTATGAAGTATTTCTTACTAAGTAGGAGTCTTGTTATACCACACTTTCTCAAGGAAGGGGTTCCTGTGTGATTTTGGAAAAGGTAGATTCCTGCCTTGCAAGGAACAGTATTATCATTTTAAAACAATTGTATGTCATACAATACCTGATGTAGTAACGGTTCTCAGAGATCCAGCTGTGCTGAACCACATTATTTCTGAATACATTTTTAATAGAAGTTCTAAACTGTCAGAGGAGCAAATAAACACCTTGAAAGCATGTCTCCTAAATGCCCCAACAACAGAAGTAAAATTATTCTTGCAACTAATGTTTAAAAATTGCAGCCTCAGTCAAAACCATGATAGTTGAGTGTTTGGGGCTGCCTACTACTGTCTGTTTTGGAATAAAGAAATTAAACCCAACACAGAGATTGAGGTAGGAATTTATGCACTTTAAAAGTCAGGTGGCCTCAGAGTCTGTAATTCCTAAACAAGGGATCTTACGGGGGAGGAAGTTCTATGGTGCAAAGCATATCGTAAGCCACAGTTGGGATCTCAAGCTGTGATCTCAGATTGACTGGTTCATAAAGTTGGAAATATGCAGAAACATGTTAAACAAAGAGTACCACACTTTTTAGCCCTGCATGTCTAATCTATGGTTGTTTGCAAAAGAGTTTACGCACTGGCAGGAATACGTTCAAGTAGTCTTGTGGAAATCCAATGTGTTTTTGGAAGTTGTCTTGCACTTTTAGACATCTGCAACCTCCTCCCTTCATCAAGGGGGGACACTATAAAGTTTGAAGTTACAAATCTTGTATGCAGAATATGAGCCCCACAAAGAAAAGGTGGGGCTTCATCTTGGAAGGAGTACGTTTGAATCCAAAATGCATCTTTAAGACTGAAGCAAGACATTAAGCTCTTTATGTTAATAGGAAAAAGAGTTTTTCCACCTGGAACGTGATTTAACAGGGCAGTCAACCATTTCTTTAGTTTTGAAGATGTTGAAATGGACCCTGGGTTAAAAAGAACCAGTTCCCGGCCTGTCTCTAAAACCAGTTGCTTAGGACTAAAATCTGAGTTTCCTTTCTGTTATGTGAAGATCCAAGGAGACTCATCCTCCCTTCTCAGTTCTCAGTTCAGTGCTGCCTTGTTTTAAGACTTTCAGTACTCAGTAGTGTACCCCAGACTCTTATATTTTGAAAGGGATTGCACTCCCCTTAAGTGATAGGGGAATCCCATTTTTCTGTCTCAAGGGTGAATAGTAGAAGGCACTTATAAATCATGGCAGATTGTGGTTGTCAATTGCCATGTAAATTAAGGTCATGCAAGTACCTTCTACTGTTTTTTTCTTCCCTTTTGTTTGTAGTCTGGTTACTAGTAAATACTACATATTCAGTGAAATGTCCTAAAAAACATTACTTTTTAACTTTAACAACTTTTTTTTTTTTTTTTTTTTTTTTTTTTTCCCTAAGTCTACCAGTAGCTGTTTTTATTTTGATATCCACATTGGGTCCAATAAATTGCTGCTTGAAGTGGTTTTTAAAGTATCTATGATATCAGCCAATGACCTAAGTGTAACTTTGAAAAGTTTCTTGCATGAGTTCCAGGAGCTGTAGGGCAACTGAAGTAATAAGCAATGATGACTCATAAGGAATAAGACGAGCTGAAGTGGGAATTTACAGGAAGAGCACAAGCTATGGCTTTGCTCCTCTGTGACTTCAGGGCTATTTTTGTTAGTGGTAAGGGAACTTTTACATGCCTAGACAGAAGGAAAAATGACCAGGGATACAGATACTCTAAAATAACAAGGTTGATGCATGGACTAGAGTATACTAACCACCCCTGTATTTTGGTGCAGGAAGAACCAGGAACTAGCCCACTTCGTTTGCTACAATAATAGAATCTGCTGGGGTTAAGGTACATCCAGGTACATTCTCAATAGTTATAGCTGTTGTATAGTTTGCAATGGAACACTTCAAATTAGAGCTGCTGAAGAAGTTACTGTCCTCAATATGACTAGACTGTGAAATCCCCTATCCCGATGTATATTTTACTTTAACTGGAGTAGAGGATTCAAAACAGTATGACTGGTGTCTTCCCAAACCCTGTGTTACCCACAGAGAGAAGCATATGAAGAAGGTGCTATTGAAATTAGTCTTAAAAAAAAGACGTTACTGCTTTCAACAAGCAACAACAACAACAACAACAAAAGTAAAGCTAGATGTAATTTTCTCATTAATACAAAATCCCTGTTATTCCTATGTCTGTCAAGTTTTCTGAAAACTCTTTTAGAGATGGATAGAACTGATCTGTAGCTGGCTGGATTCAAGGTGGATGTTTGTTCTGTATATCTGTGAATGTCTTGCAGCCAAGAAAGATTTGATTATTTGAAAGAAGAAAAGAAAAAAAAAAAAAAAGGAAAATTAAATTTTAAGGAACCTCATAAAGTAAACTTTCTTGCTACAACAGCTCTCTTCTGACTCCCCACTGTGAACACAGCAGGAAAACATCTACCTACAGCTGCCCTGCATATAGCTTGTGTTAGCATAACTCATCCACACCCACAAAGGCATACAAAACTATTTCCAAGGCTTTTGCCTTGTGTTTGCCTTTTGCTGGCATTGTGCCATGCAGGAGTAATAGCCAAAAGGAAAAATTCCTTTCAGTGACATTCATTGACCTAAGCCAGAAACAAGGTAGAAAGATATGCTTTTCTTTTTCATGCTTGGGAAGTCAGAGGCAGTGCCAATTTAAGCTGTGACTGAGGCTCTGCAGTGATGCAAGTCTATCTTACTACTTCAAATTCAGTGATGCAACCTGAGTTTATATTAACTTTCAAGGATTCAACCAATTTAAAGCTTTTGGACAATGACAATTATATTACTACAAGTTTATTTTCTTCATTTACATTTTTTTGCATCTCCGTCTCATTCAAAGCAGTCAGGACTGGTTTGCTTCTCTCTTCTCTGCAAATTTGCAGTAGGAACCATTGTCAGAATCAGAATCCTGATCTAAGAGAATGATGAAAAATATTGCACTCCAAGTTAGAAATTGGAGAGGAAAATGTTCATGTGTATGTAAGAATTGTGCTTAAACAGCTTATTTTAATCTTTTAAGGGAAAACTTTAAACCTACAAACAGTTCAACATTACACCTTCTGTCTTACATACCCTTGTAGTTATACAAGTCTAAGAAAAACAGGGTGGTTAATGTATATAGTTCTCATATCTTGCAAAGGAATTGTGCAGCAATTTGTGTCAATAGGGGATAAGAGAACGAAGGGGTTTCAGAGTAACTGCAAACTATTATGACTATTGCATGGGACACTATGCAAGTCTCTGATCTGTGGCCAAGAGCTTAAGGAGAAGGGAAAAAGCTGAAGGACGACTAAAAGACAAAGCTTACATGGGACGCTGCACAAGTCTCTGACATCTGGCCAAGATGGACAAAGGAGAAGGAGAAGGAAAAAGCCTGGGAGGAAGACTACGAGCCTTCAGCACGAGAGACCCCCAGAGGGACCACCAGAGACTGATACGCATGTGCCAGTGGGAGGGTTCGGATTCTGGGAACTAATTATAATAACCCTGCCTTTTCTAGAAGTGGTAATGAATATGTATTAGCCTAGGAGCATAAAAACCAACCGCCTGATGTAACTTGTGTGCGTCTTGCTGGAGCAGAGACTCCTGGTGCACCCAGCGCTGTTTGCTTACCTCTATTCCTTTAATAAATTGTAAACTGTAATTGCAATCCTATCTGGGACTCGGTCATTGATTACGCTCCCCCGGCATAGCTTTAGCCCATTTCCCCTCGTCCTGTCACCAGGCACGTGGGAGAATAGACTAAACCCCACCTCTCTACAGCCTCCTTTAAGGTACCTGTAGAGAGCGATAAGGTCGCCTCTGAGCCTTCTCCTTTCCAGGCTGAACAATCCCAGCTCCCTCAGCTGCTCCTCGCAAGACTTGTTCTCCAGACCCCTCACCAGCTTCATTGCCCTTCTCCGGACTTGCTCAAGCACCTCCATGTCCTTCTCGTGGCGAGGGGCCCAAAACTGAACACAGTACTCGAGGTGCAGCCTCACCAGAGCTGAGTACACGGGGACAATCACTTCCCTAGACCCACTGGACACACTGTTTCTTAAGCAAACCAGGCTGCTGTTGGCCTTCTTAGCCACCTGAGCACACTGCTGGCTCATATTCAGCCCACTATCAACCATCACTCCCAGGTCCTTCTATGCCAGACAGCTTTCCAACCACTCAACCATCTTCAGACTTCCAGATCTAGAGGAACACTTTGGCTGCAGCCTAAAAGCCATGTGTACAGAAGCTCCCCCAAACCAGCCAATCTTCTTCCCACGACCTGCCAGAAAACAGCTGTCCTGGTTTCAGCTAGGATAGAGTTAATTTTCCTCCTAGGAGCTGGTAGGGTGCTATGTTGTGGATTAGGACGAAAAGAGTGTTGATACCACGCTGATGTTTGAATTGTTGCAGAGCAGTGCCTACACCAAGCCAAGGACTTTTCCAGCTTCTCGCTCTGTCCTGCCAGTGGGCAAGCTGGGGGTGCAGCAGGAGCTGGGAGGGGACAGACCCAGGACAGCTGACCCAAACTGGCCAAAGGGTTATTCCATACCCTCTGATGTCATGCTAAACAATAGGTAGGGGTGGCTAGCCGGGATGGGGGGGGGCTGTCTGCTCAGGGATAGGCTGGGCAAGGGTCAGCGGGTGGTGAGCAATTGCATTTTGCATCGCTTATTCCGAACACATTAGTAGTAGCAGTACTATTCTCACTGTTATTATTTTTTTTTCCTGTCTTAATAAACTGTCTCTGTCTCGACCCACAGGCTTCGTTTTCCTATTTCTCTCATCCATCCCAGAGAGGAAGGGGGGAGGGGGAGCGAACGGCTGTATGGTGCTTAGCTGCCGGCCGGGGAAAACCACAACCACAGTAATGTAGTCATGTAACCAAATTAAAGCCAAAACTTTCAGCCCGGTCCTTGACCTGAATAGGGAGTGAGGATCCGGATCCTGGCATTTATACGTGATAGTTTATATGCAGCCAAAGGAAATACTGTAGTCAGAGGTCATGGCGCTAGATTTTGAAAAGTCTTGCATAAAAGAAGAGATCTCAGAGAAGCAAATTTAAATAACAATAATGTCAAGAAAAGTCAATCTGATGGCTATATTCTTGATCTGTCATGACTAGACAGATGAAAATCTATGATGACAATTATGCTTTTTAGGTCATTTTCTTTTTTGTCTTTCATTTATTTACGTTTGTTTATCTTATTGTAACAGACTCTGTAATTAATTTTCCTCACAGAATAACTAGCAGAAATACAGCCCTTACGTGCCTTTTGTAAGTAATTCATTAGGGCAACACTAACCACTGAGCCCCTTGTCAGGTGATTTCTATTAGCGATAAGGAGCAATTGAATCTGAAACATTGAAGCCAGGTTGATGAGCCTATTCCACAAGGTCTCTTGGCTCCACACATGTGAAGTGAAATCTGCCAGGTGGGGATCATTTGACCTTTGCTATAAAGGAAGCATGAGGAGTTATGGGAAGAATTGGCACTGCAGAGGAGGTTGAGGTTCAGGTTGCTTAGGGTGCTGTTCTACTGTCCTGGTGAAATGGACTCAGTGTTCTGGAGTAGGCTGCTTTTTCTTCATATTTTCTATCATCTCTGTGAAAGAGCTTTGGAGACTCTTTGAGCAAGTGACATTGGTGGTGACATCTCAGAACAGGAAAGCCCTGGTGGTGCTACTTCCCTGTGAAGTAGTTACACAGTAACTCAAGTTCAGAATGTGGCAGGAAAGTGTCCCTGAGTTCTACAGTGGTTTTGGGTTAGGGAGCTGGAGGACTGCAGGTTTTTGGTTGGGGAGCTGGAGGAGCGCCGTGGCCCCGCGCCGTGGCCCACTTAACTGTACTTCAGTGAGAAGAATGTCTTCTGGGGTGAACTGAAATTATACCTCTATGCCACGTTTCTTTTTTTCTTTTTTTGTTTTTGTGGTGGATAAGGAAGGAGGGTCATAATTACTTATGGACATCTGAAGGTGTTGCAACAGAATAAAACTTAGGTGAAGGATAAGTTCCTTCTCTTAATTTTTTGTCTTTGTTTTCCATACTGTCTTAAAACAAAGGTCACGTTTTCTGGCCTTTGGCAGATTGTAAGCATGCTGGAACATCTTATGTTACATAGATCATGTTTCTCTGAAACAATAATGACATACCTATAGTTTGCTGCAGGCTCAAAAGTAGCCTATGCCTCCGGTACTGTTTTATGTCTTTGCTTTTGTTACTACATCCTTGAAAGCCTTCAAAAGGGAAATGAAATTATCCTATACAGAAGGAACACCATACAGAAGAACCTTCAGTTGTTAAGGCCTCCATTCTCACTGAAACCAAAGGCAGGTCTCTTACTGACTTGAAAGAGGCTTTAATCTATCCTGGTTTGTTTACTAACAAAGGAGCGTGAAAGAGATGAATGTCTTTGTATCTGAAGAGGAGGTGAAGGAGCACAAAAATCAGTTGTGCCAGACTAATATGTGGTTGTATCTGAGCTTGGAGACTGCAGCCATCTTCAGACTTCCAGATCTAGAGGAACACTTTGGCTGCAGCCTAAAAGCCATGTGTACAGAAGCTCCCCCAAGCCAGCCAATCTTCTTCCCATGACGTGCCAGAAAACAGCAATGTAGGTATGTAACCAAAATAAAGCCATAACTTTTAGCCCAGCCTGAATAGTGAGTAAGGATCTGGTCCCTGGCATTTATATGTGACAGTTTATATGCAGCTGAAGTAAATACTGTAGTCAGAGGTCATGAGGTTAGATTTTGAAAAGTCCTACATAAAATGTGTCAACGCTGTTCATTCACCTAACTCTCTTGGAAATTAATGCACAAATACCATGAAGAACCTGGAAAGAGGTGCTCACCTTCATCTTCAAATGCCACAAAGCTGTAAGATTTCTGAATCTGAGTTGAGGCTTATGGTAGCATGAAGCAGAGGAAATTGGTTGGGAGTGCTCTTATACTGCAAACAGGTGTGGATCAGGAAAAGTAGCACCAACAGCCATTAACACAAAACAGTAACAAAAAGATTTAAACTGATTTCAGAAAGGAATGAGAAAAGTTTTGAATTTGTAAATTTAGAGGAAGTAGAAGAGTTAACAATGAAAACTGAAAGTGTACCAGAACAGTAAGTTCTCTTACTATAGATATGGAATAAACACTGCTACATTCATTATCTGAGGGAAGCACTAGGAGGTCAAAACTTGGTATTCCTATCTAATGATCTAAATTTAGCTTTCAGAAGTCCTTGTTGCATATACGCTTCCTTCTTCATCTCCAGATTTAATTTATTTTCCTGCCAATAAAAAAAAAAATGCTGAGACAGTTGATGATTACAGAACATAAACTCAGATTGTTTATGCAGCAAGGAGAGTTATCAAAGAAGAGGTATTCAGACCTCAAATTATTGAGTTCACCAAATACTTTGATTAAATACTAGATAAATATGAAACTTTTTGTAGAACACATTACACTAAGAAGCAGTACAAGTCATTTTGTACTTTAATATACCAAACTTCCTCATTATTTGGCATAGGAAGCCTAACAAGGTAGCAGAACATCTCTATAGAAAGATCAGCATGGCTTACAGAGAACATTTATTTTTGAATCAGTTATTAAAACTAAAAGAATTGAATACATTCTTTCCAAATACACACGAAGTAGAGAAGCTCATAAAAACCAAAGAAGGATAAATTTTCTCACCTATTTAACACATTTAAACTTCTGATTACTGAAAGATATGGAGAAATGTTTCTCTGATAGGCAGGATTAATGCTAGTTTTGTCGCAAACAGTAACCGTTAATTGTTTTACTAATGAATATATAGAAGAAACTTAGTTAAACCAGGTTTTGCACAATTTTCATAAGACATTGGTGCGTTCAGCATTGGCAACATGAGGCCTCAAGGTTGGCTAGTCAGAAAAAAAATCAGCTAGTATATCTGCAATTTATGGATGACTTACTCAAAAAAAAAAAAGGGGGGGATCTTTTTATGAAATCAAAACTACCTGCTTCTTCTTTGCACAGCTGTTCACTTTTGGCTAGCTGCATTTAAATACAAAAGCCAAGAAACTAAACTTTAAGTAAGCATTTTGCTCAGTCTCTCAGTAGTTGTTATATCACTAAAGAGAATGAAACTGCAGACACCTTTTCTCAGTATTATACAGAAGCTTTACAAATTAGAATCGGCTCTAGATCTTCATGCCATCTCCAGCTTCCTTGATAATCTTCTCTGGGGAAAAAAAAAATACAGAAAATTTGATTTTGTTATAAAGTTTTTCTATCACAGAAGGAGCTATAAAATAGACAACTAAACCACTAAAATCCCCAAAGTGTGAGGTCCAAATGTCTTCAGTAAGGAATTTTATATCCAATTAAGATTTTTTTTCTTTCAAAACAGAATGACTTACAAGTTGT
The DNA here is from genome assembly GCF_965140915.1 of Aythya marila. Taxonomy (NCBI): domain Eukaryota; kingdom Metazoa; phylum Chordata; class Aves; order Anseriformes; family Anatidae; genus Aythya; species Aythya marila. The sequence continues at coordinate 115,683,116 of NC_139042.1, read as the reverse complement.
AATGCTCATTTCTGTAAAAGTGAGTGATATATACTTTCATTTTAATTACTGAAGTAGCTCATGCTGCCATCTCTTATGGTTTAGTTTCTTTGATAATGTTGATGCTGCATTTTTGGAAGACCTAATTTATAAAAGCATCCAAACTTCAAAAAAGTTAATGGAGACACAATGACCGACATATTAGCTGAGGATGTGGCCTCTCTTTCTCAGAGTAGAAATAGTGACTACAGTATCACAGCACATTCCTGTGTGTACTCTGTCAGCTTTTTACAAGTAATGCAGCTTTCTTCTTTTAACACTAAAAGTTGCCTAGAGTCCATGCAAGAACAGAAGCCACCAGAGAATACGATGCTATGGTCTGAATAATAAATTTAGTCTGGAGCCATTGCAGAAGGCAAAGGAATGGTCAGATGCAGTCTTCTTCCCCCCTTTTTCTCTGGGTTGCTGCTCTGGAACAAACATGCCAGGCAAAGTACAAAGGAAAACTAATCACTGTGCTAATACTGTTTTAGGATCTGCTTTAGATAATATAAGAGTAACAACAAAGATACCCTGTAGGTTCTGGTGAGAAGGGAGAGCGGAAGGGTTTCAGAGAGGACTGATCTACAGCATTTCTTGAAGTCTGTCCTAGCCATGCCTTCCTGTGGTCACTTATAATTGAAATAATCCAGAAGCAGTATGAGAGATGGAAACAGACAGTGCTTGTCAAATTCACGGAAATGCTAATTACTCTCCTGTGAGGAAATTCAAGCTAAGGTTAATTGGTACAGAGCATAAAACAGAATTTTGCTTTCTGGAGGTACAGATCACCCCACCGTTCCATCTCTTGTGGATGAAATTCTGGTGAGGACGATGTAGTCAGTCTCCAGTTTGGCTTTTCAGGTACTTAACAGCTAATTGGATTTTAGTGTGTTTGATGATATACTCCCCACATCAGAAGAATGGTAAAACACTTAAACAGGGTGCCAAATTGATGAGAGAGATATTATTTTCGCACAATTGGCCTAGAATGAACCATTTTTGCAGTAATTTGCCACTTACTTTTGTTTTCGTAGTTCATGCCTCAGTTAAATCTATCCCATGATTAAGCTTAGTGATTTATATGAGTAGATTGGTATCCTGTTCCCACAGAATAGGTATCTGATCTTTCAGATTTTTTTTTTCTCATTACAGAATTAATGAAAATGAAATACTTTTCCTAATACTTTCATAACTGTACCTTCGTGTTTGCTTAATTTCCCTTTAAATAAAAGTCTGTAGTTCTGTAGGATATGAACGCCAACTATATTCCAAGCCTCAAAGAAAAGCACATTTAAGTAATACTAATGTCAAGAAATGTAATTCTGATTGCTATATTTTTATCTGTCATGACTAGACAGATGAAAATCTATGATAGCAATTTTGTCTTTGGGGGTCATTTTATATTTTTATTTTTAACAGGCTCTGTACTAATTTTTCTCACAGAATGACTACTAGAAATATGACCCTTGTGTACCCTTTGTAGTTAATTCATTAGGTTAACTCTAACCACTAAGCCCCTTGTCAGGTTAATTCTATTAGTGATGAGGAACAAATGACCTTAAAACATTGAAGCCAGGTAGATGAGCCCATTCCACTAGGTCTCTTGGTTCCACCCTTGTGAAGTGAAATCTGCCAGGTGTGGATCATTTGAGCTTTGCTATATAGGAAGCATGAGGAGCTGGGGAGGGAATTGGCTCTCCAGGGAAGCTTGAGGCTCAGATTATCTAGGGTGCTTTTCTGTTTTCTATCTTGGTGAAGTGGACTCTTCCCTAGTAGGCTGCTTTTTCTTCATGTTTTCTACCATCTCTGAGTAATAGTTTTAGAGACTCTATGAACTAGTTATATTGGTGATGCCTTCTCAGTACAGTAAAACCCTGGTGGTACTATTTCACTGTGAAGTGTAGTTTGGAACTGACTCAAATTCATAAGCTGGCAGGGAAGTGTTCCTGAGCTCTACAGTTATTTAATGTTGAGGAGTTTGAGTACTGCCTTCACCTTGTCTGTTTTCAGTGAAGTTACTCATAGATTCTAAGCTCCCTTCCCAGCCCTTAAAAAAAAAAAAAAAAAAAAAAAAAAAAAAAGCAAACAAAAAAACTCAGAAGCTCAAGTGCATACAGCTAAGCTTGACTTTGAAGAATGTTCTTAAGTACTTGTTAAGATTGAACAACGGGCTGTGTGAAAAAGGTGCCTTAATGTAAATTCAAATTTTGCCTTGTGGTAAGGAGAAACAGATTTGGATAGATACTGGTGGCATTATCATTACTTTTACTAAGTGGAAATTATGAGAATGTGCTGTTCATAAAAGAAATGCCGTTTTCACAGTATGTGAGTCAAAAAGACTTTAAATTACTAGAACTTATAGTTTCAAGGAGATAAATTCAAAGAAAAAAAATATATTATTGGACGTCTCCCTTGACCTTTCCATAGATTGGCTCCCTGGAAAAAAAAAAAAAAAAAGCATGAAAGGTGTCATTGTTAATAGTTTCTGAGGTAGGGTCAGGAGAAGATGTTTTTTTCCCCACTTGTTCACTCTCCCTTTCTTTTCTTCCAGATGAGTTATGGTAGCTTCCAAAAACTTCTTTTCCAGAACTTTTTGGAACCATTGTTAGAATCAGAATCCTGATCTAAGAGTATAACAAAAAATGTTACACTCCAAGTTGGGAACTAGAGAGGAAAATTTTCATGTGTATGTAAGAATTGTACTCAAACAACTGATTACACCTTAACAGATGCTTATACCTTTTAAGGGAAAACTTTAAACCTGAGAAGCAACAGGTAGTTTCTAGGTTTTCCTTGGGGGAAACCTATAGTCTGCTGCAGGCTCAGAAGTAGCCTATGCCTCAGGTACTGTTTTATGCCTTTGCTTTTGTTACTTGTAAGCCTTCAAAAGGGATATAAAATTATCCTATACAGAAGGAACACCGTACAGAAGAACCTTCAGTTGTTAGGGCCTGAATTCTCACAGAAATCAAAGGCAGAAGTGGTTTTCATTCGAATGAATGCATATGTGGTTTTCAGGTATTTATTCATCTCTAACTGCCAACAGCCCTTTCCTGCTTCTTCTATTTCACACTGTCTTGGGAAAACCAAGAAAAAAGCTAGACGATCTGATCTCAATGTCTCTGAGTTTTTACACTACAGATAAGAATTGAAGCTTAGCATTATCCAGCTCTTAATACTTAGAAGCATTGGCTCTGTGTTTTGTTTTCTTTCCTTCTATCTGTCTCTCACCTTTATAAAGGTCAAGGAATCAAAATAGATTGTGCTCCTTTGGGAAGTTATATCACTGAGATAATGACAACAATACTATCTTTCACCCCTCTTTTCCTGACCTGAAATGAGAATTTAAGAAGTGGCCATGGGCTTCCATTATGTATAGTAAATCTTTGGGATCAGTAGGGATCTGTTCTGCTTTTATGAGCATGTGTGCTATCACAAATGATAAACAACAATAATTAGTAACTCTCTGCTGTGCAAAAGCCTTTGGCCGTTGTGTTTTTCAAAGCACTGTACAGGCATTACATGTAGTTACAGTGATCAGTGGTAAATTTACTAGTCCTTCATCTTTTCTTTTGACTATTCATTTATCTATTTTATTGTTCATTAAACTGAGGCCAGAAGAGGAAACAAAGTCAAGCTATCTCCACTAAAGCCAGTGGGGAAGGTTTGTATTGCTGTTAGTCCAAACTGGATCAGATTATGAGCACCTTGCTTGAGGCCATTTAATAAATAGTTGATACAGGTACGAGTGGAACAAAGAGACCATGCATTCTATAATAGTGTTCTAACTACTCAAATACTAAAGCGTAACATTAAATGCATCTTTTTCCTTTTTACCAGCCACACTAACAATTCTAACTACTATTTTTTTTTTTTGAGTTTGAAGCAAATACTTCATTTCTATTCTTTTGGTTCTCCCATTGGAGAGGTTCTTAAAGATCAAATTCCATCCTTAGGTGCAGATGGAAATTAGCATGCCCTATCGAGATGGGGTAACTTTTGTCACTGATGTATTAGAGAGCTAAGTTTGGCCCTTTTTAACGTCAAATAGGAAATAAGTGCTCTCAACTGAATAAAATCTAATGGCCATCTGTTTACTAGTCATCTTAATGCTGTGATGTAGGTAGGTTTGGAATAAAGAATAAATTATTTGTGATTTCCACATGGACACAAAGCAAACAGTTGAGCAAAAAAAGTTTGTGCCTCTTTTGTCTGCCTGTAGCCTATACTTTCTTTATAAGGGGCAGAACTTCGTGATAGGGATGATGTTGTGCTTGCTTTTGACAGTCAAAGTGGGTAGAGTTTTTGGTTTCATCTTTAGACTCCAGTGAGGTGCCTGAGGCATCATGAGTAGAAGATGGAAAAAGAATCTCTTCAAAAAGATTCAGAAATCATTTTGATATGTCTGTATTTCCTTGCTTGACTTGACAGTTTCATTTCTTTATAGTGCCACTGGCTATTGCTGTTTTTGGTTCTCCTAACTCAACAGACAGCAGTAAAGCACTTAATACCTTACAGAATCTGAAATTGTTTTTACGAAGGCAAAATGGGGGGGGAGGAGAAGCAACAAAGATGGTGGATTTAGTAACAGCTGCAACTAGCTCATTAAAGGGCTTGGAGTTTTGGTTCCTGTTGGATCCCTGTAGTAATTCTGCTTTAAGCAACAGAAGGCCTGAGAGATGGTGACATGAAAGCCTGAAGGAAAAGCAGTGAAACAAGCTGAAGCAAGTTAGGCAGTGAGAATATATATGTAGCAGAAAGGGGGAGGGGGGGGGGGGGGGGGGGGGCAGGGGAAAGCATGATAATCCTTGACTATATGCATATATTATATACACTTGAGTGTTTTGTTTTTTTTCCCTCTTTCCCAAAGCCACATAGAATTCTTTCAGAGTTGCTATGTGGCTTTTGATGACAAGTCCTTCTCTTTTTAAAGCAGTCAGGAAGTATATGTAATGTCCTGGGACATGCAGAGGACGTAGAATTAAAAACATTTTCATCATTAGCTTCAAGATCTGTACATTTTGAATTGCTGCCTGTACCTGAATTTAAAAACAAATAGAAACACTTGAAAGTCTTGGTCCAGAAGAAGGTTGATAGCTATGAAGCTGGTAATGAAAAAAATAGTGGTGGTTCTTTGTCACATAGTGACTGATTTGCTGCTCTCTGTATTAACAGAGAAGGGTACTCACCTGAGTGGAGGTCATAAGAGTAATTCTTTGTTTTCTGAACTTACTGATTGGAGTTTGTATGGGAAATAGGACAGAAGGGAAACGTACCCACTAGGTTTGAAAATGTTATTAAAGATTGTTTTAATTGTATTGAAGCAATTAAAAGTGAAATTTTGTTCTTCCTTCAGCTCTGTATTCAAGAAATAAGGAGGAAGGGGAAGGCTACCAAGATGGCTCTGTGGAACAGTGGCAGTACTGTCTCTATGGCTATCATCTCTGTTGCATGAACCGGACCATCAACTGTTTGGACAACAGTAACTGGAATGGAAAAGGTATTGGGAGGTGGAGAGTGCTGTCATTCCACTCGTGCAGTGCTAAGGTGGTGGGATGATGTCATGGACAGAACTGATAAGAATTACAGTACCAGACTGTTACAATTTTCTCACTCTATGTTGAGGAGAGAAATACTGGGTACGTCCAAAGCTTTATGAGGAGCTACTACTGTTTCTGACCCTGCTGTCTCATTTGCATATTGTTTTAAGAGCTCTGGCAGAGCTGTTAACAAGGCTTTTGACAGGGTGAGGGAGGAAAGAAAATTAAATTCATGCAACAACAGAGAAAAGCCAGAGAGAAAACTTGAGGGGGAGAGGAAAGACACATATGCCGTATGGGGATTTTTGAGACACATTACCCTGTGAGTGAGCCCAGGTGTCATGCTTGGCACATGCTTTGCTCAGTTACTCAGAACTGAGAGCTATTTTGAAACTACAAGCCTATGTCTTATGATTGAGCATATAATACGTCTGTGGTACCACGCTTGTAACTCCTTCAAGTCTCTACTGCTTTGATCTCCTAACTAAGTAGAGCGCATAAGCAACTGAGCTCTAAGCACAGCATCATGCTACTGGTTACCACTGCCACATAACTGTAGGTTTTGAAATGGGCCTATCAGTAAGTCCTCGCTTGAATTTAGATGTCATGCACCTCACTGAAAATACAACACTTCTCTTAGCTTGAAAGAAGCAGTCCACTAACTAGACCTGTGTATGGGTCTAAATCCAAATGTACAGTCCAGTGGCTGGAAACAACTCTGGATTTGTCTACAACTTGCTAAAGCTTTAGTGTTTTGTCTCTCCAATGGAAGACTGTGGGACTTGTATAATCATAAACTTGCAGCTGATACCTGTTAGATGGCCTCTGGCCAATTCTCTTGGTCCATAGAATGTTCTGCCAAAATCCTGACTACTACAAGCTGGGATTTTTAAAAACAGAATTCTTGTAATTAATCCCTGTGTCACTAAGTACCTTAAATGTATGTAATTGCCAAACTTCAGGCATCAGGGCATTAACATTCATGCTGTTTGTTGTCAGTGTGTACATAAGTGACACAGGATACAACTGAATAGCTAGAACAAGGTAACCAATTCTGAAAAAAATCTAGAATAAAAATATGGGTGCTTGTGTAGTATATTATGAGCAATTGCAACTTTTGCCAAGAAAACAGATCTTTTCCTTAAATATTCTCCTTGCTCTCAGCAGTAAGAACAGAATATATAAACTATATAACAGCCAAGGGGCTTAATATTCAGTTTTGCTACAACAGATTTGTAAAGGGGGGGACACAAAAAAGTGCTGGTGAAGGAACATTCTGCTCACTCTGCTCTTTCAGAGTTATTACTTTAGAAAACGAAAAACTCTTCTCTTTGCTTTAACACTTCTGATATGATACCTGGCACTGCTAGCAAAGTGTAGGCTTGACTGATCTGTTTCATACACCAGTAATATTTTTCATGGCAGTGACTGTGCAATTAGTTAATACTTGTGGAAAATTTTACTGTGTTCAGTGGTGGGACATAGGTGAGAACTTGTGAGATTAAAAAGTGCGAGGAAGGGTAGAATCCTGCTAGATGAAACATGAATTAGAAAATTGTATTCACTTGTATTCATCTAGAAGAAAAGCAGGTAGCAGAATTGTGAAAAGTTTCTTTCCTCTTAAATGCAAATGAATGAGACCTAATTTGCCCAACTTGCTTAGCACATGAAATACAACTAAAGCCTGGGGAAGAAATTATGACAGTGACACACTCCTACTATTCCTCTAGTCATCTGGCAGAAGACTGCAACACCAAATCTATCAGCCACTCCAAAGCAACAGGTGTCTTGGGGTACTCATAAAGCCTGACAACTTCAGATTTTCCAAAATCTATGAATAAGTCTGTACCCATAACATAAGCTAAAGATTCGTTCTGAGAAACATGATATTCTTTATTCAGTTATTTTCCCCACCCACAGTGGGACAGCTTCTGCTGCTTAAAAATGAAAGTGAGAATGGCAGGTGAAATAGGAAAAACATTTTATATACCTGACACCTAGTTAGTTCTTCACATCTGAAAGTCATGCATATGGTCTGAGTGTTGTATTTATTGAAAGGTGATTCATCAGCTAGGTTTGTTTAATAGCTGCTTCCCAACAGATAGCTCCAGGAAAAAAAAGTTCAAGTTCATACCCAGTGTACTTGGAGGTAACAAGTTTCTCTGTGCTATGCCTAAAATGTAAATAGTAATATCTAGAAATGTCTGTCTTATGTAAGGCATTGAGACTGTTCTGTGAACAACAGAAAAAAGGTGTTAAAAGAACCAAGCCATTTTAATCCTTTAAATAGTGAATACAGTGTTTGTTTGCACAAAGGAAAAAAAAAATCATCTTTAGCACCTTAATGGAAAATAAGTAGCAGATGAGAATCAAGTCACTGCCCTTTTTGCCTGAAAATGTAAAATGCTTGCAATTTGGACAACTAGTCAGGAAGCTCGTAGTAATGGATATGGCTTTCTCTTGGACAACTGAAACAAGCCTCATGATTTCAGGCCATAGTTTTCATAAGGGATTTTAACCTGGCTATATGGAGAAGTGGGAAGAGAGGAACCTCATGCAATTCAACAGAGGGATGTGCAGAGCCCTGCACCTTGGGGAGAATTACCCCATGTACCAGTACATGCTGGGAGCTAGCCTGCTGAAGAGCAGCTTTGCAGGAAAGGACCTGGGGGTCCTGGTGGGCACCAAAGTGAGTGTGAGGGAGCAACTGTGCCCTTGTGGCAACGAAGGCCCACAGAATTGAAGCTTGCAGTTCTGGGTTCCCCAGTACAAGAGACGGGTACACTGGAGTGGGTCTAGTGACGGTCTGGAGCATCTGTTGTGTGAGGAGAAGCTGGCATTACTTCTTCTTAAGGAGATAATATCAGTGTGTATAAATGCTTCTTGGGAGGGTGTAAAGAAGATCTCAGTGGTATCCTATGAAAAGACTAGAAGCAATTGGCCTGAGCTGAAACACAGGAAATTCCATTGAAACAACAACAAAAAAATCTGTGAGGGTAGTTGTCCACTGTTCTGGTTGTCCAGAGATGTTGTGGAGTCCTCCTCCCTGCAGATATTCTATATCAATCAGAGTTTCTTGAGCAACCTTTCTGTAGTTTACCATTTTGGCCAAGGGGGTTGGACTAGAAAATCTTCCAGCTTCCCTTCCAATTTCAGTGATTCTTTAGGCAGGTCTATAAAAGCTGAAATATGATCACCATAGGAACCAGAACCCCACTGAATTATTATAAGAATGATACTAAATTATAGGATTTGCACATAAAATCAGGAATATAACTTATGTGTTTTCCATATTTTTAGGAACTTATAAGTCCTCATGATTTTGTGGATAGTGGAGTCCCAATGTCTGCCTGTGGATGGACTGTGAATAGGGTTTGCAGAGTTGGCAGCACTTGAACTACTCTGAAGAAAAGGGATAAAAATCTCCACCACATCAGAGACTATCATATTTCTCATCTAGCTGGTAGCTATGGGGTAGAACTTCTCACATACACTCTTCGAAGTAATAAGAAAAGTTTAAAAAGATTCAAAACCGAATGCGTAGCATAGAGGGCAAAAATGTTAAGCACTTCATCAGATTTTAAATGGAGGTATTTTATGTTCATGTCATGGACAGTTCTCAGCTAACACTTCCACGACAAATGTAAGTCTGCATGGTTCAGTTAGCAGTACCTGCAATGGGTCTAGTCCCTGGGACTCTTTCTGGTATATACAGTTTTCCTTACAGGAGGTAGGAAATGGTTACTTGGGCAGTTAGCCCATACTGTGGGGTTTTAAGTGCTTGGCCATATGTATACAGAGACATTTCAGTGTGTATGGGGAGAGGAGGAAAGGAAGTGGTATTGGAGACAAATGTCTTCTGTATGTGTCCATGAAAACGTGGTCTGCAAAGAGAAGTATCAAGATGTGACTGTCCTTTGTTCTGTTACCCAGAGCCCCTCCAGTTGCAGGACTTTCCAGTGTCTGAGCAGGACTTGTTTTCTTTTTTAAACACATCTGGAAATAGTAATAATATCCATACTTTAAATTAGATTTTAGATAAGTGAGTATGCACTAATAAATGTAGGACTCTCATATTTGGTTCCCTCTTCTGCTGCAGAATTTCAGCTTCACATCTTCTACCTCTTACAAACATCTTTTTTACATTCCCTTCCTGTATATTCTCTTTATTTGAAGCATCCTGTAGCTACAAGGCTGTAAAAGCAAACTGAACAGTAAGCGTTGTGCAATGGGAAAAGTTCTACACTTTGTGCCCTTAATGCCATCACCACTATTTTTGCTCTAGACAACTTAATTCTCAACAGCAAATTAACGTTGATACAAACTTCTTTTTCCTTGTTCATGGCTATTTACTAGCTCATATGACTATTGATTTGGTTGATTCATTGTTTGGGCAAATTCCTTCAGCTGCAAGGGCGAGATACTTCTGCAAGTCTAAGAGGCATACTTGTGTTATGCAGCTATCTTCTCCGCATCTGGTTTTGCAGAACTGCTATGTAATAGAGAGAACTTGTATATTTAGTAACATTTACTGTATGTAACCATATATTTGCCATACACAAACAGTTCCCAGTTATCCAAACCACCATTTATAGACAGTCTCTGTAATTCCCTCTTTTCTTGACTGCTGATCATTTGAACTCAACATTATCCAAATACACTGGATAAACCAAATGTGGTTTGGCAACTAGACTTCTATTATACTTAAGCTTGATTCATAATGTGGCAATAGTCTGGTAATGATACATATCCACTTTTCCATAATGTACTCAAAAACCTGTGGATAAAATGGCTGCATAAATGCTAGGACTGTATTGCTTCAAATTACAGTGGTGGAAGGAGAGGATATATTTTTAAGAGCATACAAAATGTTTCCTGCTTACTCAGTTACAATGGATTTTAAGGAACAGCACAAATGCCTCTGTTTTGCTTTCCATGTTGCTTTGCTGCAAATAGAGAATTTCATACCCAGCACACTTAGTGTGAATAAAGCCACTGGAACCTGAATTTTTTTGTATGTTGCTACAAGCTAATTCTTCAAGGAGTTTGTAGTATGCTGCTCAGTTCCCACCCTCTGTCCACTACCTGTGCTCAGGAACAGCGAGTCCACCTCCACTTTGCTTCCACTGGAGAATCTGTTCCTCCCCAGCTGGTAGCCTGGAAGTGACTTCAGTCACAGCCTCACTTGTATCTCCTGCATTAAAACACCAGTGAATTCCCTGAGACTTGTGTCATACCTGAGCTTATGTGATTCTTTACTTTACCGGCTTAGATTCCTTTTGTAGCTCTTTTTTTTTTTTTTTTTTTTTTTTTTTTTTTTTTTTGCCAGCTCACTGCCCTCCTGTGCAGTCTTACTACAGCTTCAGCTCTGTGATACTTCCTTGGGTGCCTGTTGCTTGAGGAATTCCTCTGTATTTCTCTGGCAGGAAAAAAAAAAAAGCTCTTGAGCTTGATAGCCAGAAGTATTTCAGTAGAAACTGCAAACAGACATATGTTAAAGTCATGCTTTATGGTTAACTGTCTTATACTAACCTTACTGTGCAACTTATATACACTGTGTACTGCTACATACAGCTTGACCACTTTCTGTGGTAAATAAAGATATGCTCAGGAGAAACATTTTATAGGATTGAAGCCATTGTTTCTCATTGTGACAGATGGCATGTGCTTTGTTTACCAGGTGCTGTATGTTGCTAATATTCTTCAATGGGGGAAAAAATATCTCTGGGCATTGCAATAAGAAGGCTATATGTGAGGCCCCTTGTTTGCTTTACTATTTGCTTTACTACTACTCCTCTGCACTCAGGTGGGATATTCTGTAAGGAGCGGAGATGCCTTAGATGCCTTCTTCCTTAGGGTCCAGCAAGCCTTTTAGGGAAAGAAAGGCACTTTAGGGTATGAGGGGGGGAAACTACAGAGATTGAAAAGCTGTGTCTGTCTCACATGCATGTATGTACCCAGCTCCGAGTCTGCCTCTGGAACAGAAACACAGAGACCAGAGGAACAAAGGGATTAAAAAACACTCCTCAGGGGTAAAGAAGATTTTTCTTTCAGTACCCAAGGGCACTTTGCAGAGTTTGTGGCACAGAAAGCCAATGAACCAGCTGCTAGAAAGGAAGCACACCTGAAAAAAACTTTTCCTATCAGCAGGCAGGCATATTTGATTACAATGTGTCTGTATATTGATGTCGTGGTTTAACCCGACCGGCAGCTAAACACCACGCAGCCGTTCGCTCACCCTCCCCCCTCCCTCTCTGGGACGGGGGAGAGAAATGGAAAGTGAAGCCCGTGAGTTGAGATAAAGACAGTTTAATAAGACAGGAAAAAAAAAAATAACAAAATAATAATAACAATAATAATAATGATGATACAATGGTGATAATACGAAAGTAATAATAGTATGTACAAACAAGTGATGCACAATGCAATTGCTCACCACCCGCTGACCGATGCCCAGCCTAACCCCGAGCAGTCCGGCCCCCTCCCCCCGGCTAGCCACCCCTATATATTGTTTAGCATGACGTCAGATGGTATGGAATACCCCTTTGGCTAGTTTGGGTCACCTGTCCTGGGTCTGTCCCCTCCCAGCTCTTACTGCACCCCCCAGCCTGCCCGTTGGCAGGACAGAGCAAAGGCTGAGATGTCCTTGGCTTAGTATAAGCACTGCTCTGCAACAATTAAAGCATCGGGGTGTTATCAGCACTCTTCTCATTCTAAGCCAAAACACAGCATTCCACCAGCTACTAGGAAGAAAATTAATTCTGTGCTAACTGAAACCAGGACAATTGATTTCTATACAATTGTCTGTATTTTAAAAGAACTTGTTTTGAATCTGTCGTTCTTTTAAAATCTAGTCCCCAGTGTATTTTGAGAGGTTCAGCTTGTGAGAGAGGTCCAGGAAGATTTGCTTGAGAGTTCTTGCTGATTTTACTCATTTTTAATTTGAATAGATCTACAAAATTTTATTTTTTTTGAGGGCATTAAAACCTCAAAAGTTTGTGGGGGGTGTTTTGTTTTAGAACAAATTTTTCTCTAAAGAGATATGAAGTTACATGAGCATTGACACTTGAATACTTTCAACAAAACAATAACTGGAACTTCATCTGCAGCCTAGATTAAATTTCCATAAACATCTAAAATAAATGATTGTGAGCACATCAGAAGTACCATTTTTGATGGAATGTCACCTTTGTCTTACTTAATGAGAAGATACTGCCTTTCTGAAAAGATCCATCAGCTCACTGGAATTCTGTTTTTCTGACTGTTGAAGAAATTTATGTTGATTACAAATCGTCTCAGTGGTCTCAGTCCTGGTGGAACCAGAATTCTTCTGGCCTGTTGTGCTTACTAAAGTTCCCAAACTATTTTTGCAAAAACAGAAGCATGTTTGTTCACCAGGTAATTCAGTTCCAAATTGTATTACCACTAAGTAATCTTTGCCTAAAGAGCCTACTCTCCTGTTTCCCATGTGTCCTCAGTGCATTTTTAATGGAGTCTAATATCAATCCTCTTGTGTTTGCTAAAGCCTTAAGATTTTTTTTTGTCTTTAAGTAAAATACATATACATGGATTCAGAAAGCTGTGACTCAAGCTTGCAGCTTCAACACAAGTCTATGTAGCTGTGACAGTTTACACCTGTTGATGCAATGGAGCCTTGAGTGTTTCATGACTGAATAATTGGAATAGAGGGACCAAAGTCTCTTACTGGACTTGTGTTTGAGAATGAACATGCTGGTTGGGATTTCACATCCAAATGCCTGCTGAATTTGAGAGAGAATCATTTGGTGCCCGGAGATGGCTGTTTTATCCTTGGTCCATCCAAGAAGTGGTTAGAGAAGTCTTTCTTTCTCTCGCTGAGTTAGCATGACCTTCAATAAGTTCTTCCTCTTCTAAGTTCTTTATTTCAGTAGGTGAAAGATGATAATGGTTACCAGACCTCGTAAGTTTATTGTGAGAATTAATTGACTAATAATTTTAAGGCACTCCAGCCCATCAGTGCAGGGCATTATTTATTTCTCTTATTAATTACCTAGGAATGGTTTGAACTAGTGAATAAGAGGTGGAAACTTATATATCCCATTATGGGTTCCAGGAGACACCCACCACTTCTAAATCATAAAAAGGAAGCACAAATTGTTTGGCAGGGTTTCCGCTACTGGCTACGAATGTTTCTTACTGAAACTGCTGAATCATTCTGCACAGTGTTTTATGTTCTTTAAAAACCCGCATGTTCGGTAAATCATCCTGCAACTCCAATGCTGCTTAAATTAACAAATGACTTTTATCAGGCCATTAATTCAGACTTTTAAAAAATTTATACAGCTCCTGTAGATTGGTGTAAAGCATTCAATATGCTCGATCATTCTGCATTGATTTTAAAATTCAGAAGCATTGGCCTGAGTTTAACAGCAGCTCGTTGGTTTAAACCTCCTTCGGCTTAATGGTCTTAATTTGCTCTAACTGATACATGTTCAATGTAAGGACTAAAGTAAAAATGGTGAAAGGCAACAGAACTGTAATACAGCTTTAGGATATGAAGAATGAAGGGTAAAGGAAGATGAAGAGGATTTGGGCATAGTCCAGTTGGAGAAGATTAAAGGAAGCATATATGCTGTTCCCAAAAGCCACAGGTGGCATGGATGTCTTTCTGCCATTTGTGCCTTTGGAAAGTTCCAAAGCCTTGATTCTGCTCCTCTTTAATTCAATAGCAAATCTCCTGCTGACTTGGTTGGAGCAAAATCAAGCTTTAACTGTTCAAGTTATCCCACAAAGAGGTGAAGGAGCAGTTGTTTCAAAGGCCATAGGAACAATTACTGGCTGTAGGCTGCATTCTAAGCACAGGTGGGATAATTGGCCCTTTTACAGCACTGACGGGGAAAGCTGATGGTGGTCACTGCCAGGGGCATTTGGAATAGATGTGCTAGTTGCTTCTGGGATGTGGAGTGGTGAAATCAGTTCTCTTAGGGGAAGTGCAGCTTTCTGCTACTGCTTTTTTCTGCTTGCTTTGATCTTTCCAGTGGGAGTCCCAAATGACCGCCTCTGTGTAAGTGATTTTCCTGTTACAAACTGGATTCTTGTCTGCACACAAATTTTCCTGTAGTGTTGTTGCTTACTAATTTAGTAAACGTTTCTAGCTTTTCATTATGGTCTTAGTTTGCTTTAGCTAAAAAGCATACTATTTCTAGGGATGAATGAACAGTCACAAAATGGTTTAATAGCAGAAGAGCTATGCAATTCGAATGGTAATCAAGACAGCTCTTCCAAGTTGGCATCTCTTTCCTCTTCATCCATGCACAGGACTACATTTGAAGTAGTATAATTTTTTTAGATTGTACTTCATATTGTTGCTGAAGCTCTATGATATCTTCCTCCAAGGAACAGGTGCCATAATAGTAGTAAAAATCGAGCCAGTACATTTGTATGACCCAATTGTTTTTGACTGCATCTTCTACAATCTATCTGGTTAAAGAGTTTGCGATCAGCAGCTTTGAGGATCCTATTGCTTGGTCCTTTAATCTTCTAAGCCAGCAATGATGCTCGTTCTAGCAGCAGTTCTGCATAGTTCACTGTCTGATACAGATTTCTGACCTGATACCCTGTTTGGGAGTAATGATGCTACTTCTCAGCTATCTCTAAGTCCCATTCACAATTGCCTGAGTTCCCCAGTCACTGTTATATCTTCCAGCTTACAGAGCTTCTAGGTTGAAGATATGAAGGTGAATTTATTATCTAGATGTTCTACTCTGAAGGCATCAGAGAGAGATTAGAAAGTAATTGCTTTGGAATAATAGAAGACTTCTGAAAAACACGTAGTATAAGGACACCACTTCTGGGACTGTAGGATATGGAAATGCTTCTGCCTGGTCAGGGGCTGGGTGGTAGACATTTGCTCATCTCAACAGCTGTACAGAGCTTGCTTCTTCCAGGTGAATACTGCATTGCCCTCAGATTGTTCACCCAGTACCATAGTCGTCTTTTCAGAAAGTCCATCTTTCTTTGGTGATGGACCGATGCTAAAGAGGCTCATGTTAGTGTTCCTAGAGTGATTGATGTTATTATCTAGTGGTAGATATTTCAGGTGCTTTTTGGTAGTATGCTGCTGGCAGTGGAGAACAGTCTTATCTGGCACAAAACACAAGAAGGAAGACTAATTCGTAGGTTTTTTTTTTTTTTTTTTTTTCAGTTTGTTTCTTAAAATATCTCTGCTCAGCAAACATGTCACCTGCTCTTTGAATTCTTCTGGATTTGACATTTCAGGAAGCTCTAGCAATTACCTATCCACTTTTAAGAAAGAAGTAGTGATATACTGGTAGTAGGCTGTTTTCTCACTGAGAAATACAATGTGGCCACAGAAATAGTGCATAATGGCTGGATCTGGGGACAGATCCATTAAACCTCATTAAACCTTGTCCCCATTAATCACTTATCTTTTGATAGTTGAAGCTAGAATGTAATCTTCATAGCTACAAACTGCTACAAATGGTGAAATGCTATTCTAGTTTCTCTGGAAGAATTAACTTTCTAACTGATGCCACCTTTTCTGTGTTGAAGAGAATACAATGCTGAATTTCTGCACAAATATTTGGTTAGAACCTGTTTCTTATTCTGCTAGCATCCTGTTCTAAGGGAATTAGATACTTGTGAAACTAGGAGGTGTTCTTCAATACTGAGAGATCAGAATCTGGTCCTAAGGCATCATAGACGTGATGGTGGGTCTTTAGATGTGGCCTTTTTTCCTGTGTAAGGAAAGTTCTGAACATGCTGATTTGCTACTATCTTACCTTTGTCTGGGAATTCAGATGCAGTTTCTAATTTTTGTTTTGTAGCATCACTGTAGCAAACAGCTTGATAGCTGCGCTATGTTATTTTTTTATACAAAACCTTTTCCTAAAGGACCAGAATAGAAACTCAGGGCTCGAACAACCTGAAATGCACTTCTGTCTTCCTCTGAAGCTGGAGGCACAGTTTGACATTCTGTTCCTCATAATGGGCCACATTAAAGCACCTCCTTATTTTGGTGAAGAATTCAGTTTAAAACCCCAATTCAAACTTTCACATATTGTATTCTCATTCTTCTAGTTACTTCCAATAGTTTCCCCTGGGAAATTTCCAAGGTCTCAAAACATTCACATTTTTAATGCGTTTTTTCCTCATTTTGACAGATGTTTTTTTAGGGTGGTTCTTGCAACAATTTCTAGTGTGTATAATCAAATTTAAAACTAACAATGGTAAAATCACTTCTTTCAATACTTTTCCTCTGGCAATATCTGTAGACTTTTCATTTGCCACTAATGTAAAGGTGAAAATCAGGTCTGTGCAGACAAACCATTCAGTTTTCTGATGAACCATTAAGCTTCATTAGCTCTCTGGGGGAGGAAAAATAAAGTTGAAGAAATGCATTAGCTGTGTGCTGGCTCCTAGGGGAAAAGAAGAATTTCCTTTTACGTGAATATACCTCTTGAGCTTTCAATACTTACAGCTCTAAATAAGACTGTAGTTTATGCTAGGGTCTGAGACTCTCTGCGTGGCAGGGTAAAGTTTACACTGCAGACTTGCCATGGACCTGTTCTGAACAGCACTTGGAAGAAATGCCATGACAAATAACTGTTTTTCACAGCTGAGGTCTTTGAGCTATGGCCTTTTAGGTCAAGGTCTCTTTCTGCTGGGCTGAATTGTTGAATTTGTGAGCAGTGTAACAGGTGACCTGGGATAGGATGTTGTTCCTCGCATGTTGAGGAGTACCAGTGGGAGCTGCTTTGTGTTTAGATCTGTATGCTGAAGATGCTGCAAGTCTGAACTGCTGCACAAAGGAAAGTTAGGAGGGTCACAGACTGTATCCAATACTTTAGTCCATATTATGATTCAAATTTCTCTACAGAAAATCTTTATAAATCCTTCTTCTGTCTTGCATCCTTTCCCCTCTTATGAGGACAGTACAAATAAAACCTTCAGAGGGTTGAAAAAGAAATGATAGAACAGGGCTGGCTTAGAAAAGGTGATGGAAATGTACCTCTCGGGGTGGTGGTGTGGGGGAAGGTCAGTTTCACAAAGGTAATATTACTGTGAGATAGCTAGGAGAGAATACTTTCCTATATGTTGCCTTTAGTACGTAAGGTATTGCAAAATACTTTGCAATAATGAAGTAGAACTGCAACTCCCATGTAGGCACATGTAGCTGCAGTTATGCATTTGGCAAGAGCTTACTTCCTGTCTTAAAAAAAATTTGAAGAAATTATAAAACACACATTTGGTTCAGGCTCAAGACTATTGTCTTTCAAAATCATCATATAGTTTTAAACATCTGCCTACAGAGCCAGTTTTAAGCATAAGGCTCTTAGAACGTCTTTCCCAAGGATATGCCTCTGACAAAAGTTTTTCTACAATGCTGAGTTCATTGTATGCAATTGTTCAACTTGAATCCACAGAAGCCTATGATTGGCTCATTATATATTCTTCCAAAAACTCTTCATTGCTTAATGTGTGCTTAAGTACATATATATGGATGAACTCATGCAAAATGGAGACTCTTATTGGTGTTGGACTATGAGTAAGTAGCTAATAGCTGAAATTTACGCAAAATAATTTTGAGTCAGCCTCAAAATCATTCATGTGCTAATGAAGGATTTCCCTCAAATTGTCAGTGGTGGGTTTTTCAAGTCCTCTGACTGCCTGCCTAAGCATGGTCAGCCAGACCGGATTACCTAGAACTCTGTCCAGTTGGATTTTGAATATCTGCACAGATGGAGACTGCAGCCACTCTGGGCACCCACTCCAGTGTTTGATCACCTTCACAGCTGAACAAAAGCAAACCAACAAAAACCCTTATATTTGTGCGGATTTTTTTGTATTTTGGCTTCTGTGAGTTGCTTCTTGCACTGCTGTGTTTTAATTCTGCTGTACTTTCTGCTAGCCATTATTTTCTCATTGCAGCAAAATTTTTCAGGGCAGGCACCCTTCTCCTGCATGGCTAAATGACAGAGTGCTCAAGCAAACTCGCTCCTTTAGAGATGCAAGGCAGCAGATGAAACCTGCAGTTTTTCTACCAGCATAGGTAGACTGCTCTGTTCTGGTTGTGCCCCACTTCATGACCCTGCTGAAACCATCCAAGGCTGTTAGTCAGGAAAGAAATAGGGGGAGGAAAGTGGGACCAGTTTCCATCTGCCTCAGTCTCCAGGGGTCTGGCTGTCATCCCCTCATGTCTCCTTCCTGGCTGCCAGAGCCACAGGCACAGTGCAGCCGTGGCTCATCTTATCTTCGAGCAGTAAAAATGAGCATGTCAACCATGTGGACAAGAGCTTGCGCTAGCCCTAAGCCTGGTTGTTAGCATAGAAAATACTTCTCAGGCTATTATAACAACTAAAACTCTACACACAACCTCAGCTGTTACTCTTGAGCACTTCAGAGAAATGCATTGGTTAATCACTAACCATCGTTACTGCCAGCTGGTCCCTGGTTAAGTCTGCTGTTTGTTTTACTGCAGCCTGCTGTGAAATAGCTCTTCTGTTTCAAAGTATGCATGGTTTCTGAAAACTGTAGAGGTAAACACCCTGGTTGTTCTTAATGGCTAGCTCTTCCGCAAACCCTGGCGAACCAGGTATCTGCTTCCTATTTGTTCTTTCATTACCTATGTTCTGCTACCATCTATGAATTTAGCACTAGCTTCTGTGCCTGGATTCTGCTGCCTACAGCTGGTATAACACAGGCAGCAGAAGTTGCTTCATGTTTTTATTACAGATGACACCTGTAGGAGTAACTCCATCTACTCCTCTCCAACACATTCATTCATCCTTGCAGTAGTAAATGCTAACGTTGCAAAACCTGAGCTCTATCACACAGTAGCTCCAGTCAGTAACTAGAACAAACTATAACAACCTTTGTGCCTTTCTCCTTAAGGGTATCAGTACAATAATAAACTTTTGAGTTATCCATTTTAGTGGCCAAATTAGGTGGGAAGAACACAATTTTAAGTCAGTCAAAGCATACAATTTACCTCAAACAAAAATGTTTCTTTCCTGAATTAGGTAATGCCTACTTCTCCTTGTTTATTCATTAGAAAATTTTATTTCACTTTTGAGAATATAACTTTTGGAGAATGTAACTTTTAGATTTCTAGAAATCTGTTGAAATAAATTCTCTTCTGCATTGTGCAGATTGCTATGGTAATATCAAAACTTGATTCAATGAAGACACTCTCACTCATTTCTGTGGCATGCCAAATATAGTTTACGTGGGTTTACTATCCTGTTTTGTTGCAAGTGTTTACGCCCTCCACCACAACCTCATTTATTTTTATATTTATTACAAATTAAATGAATCCAACAGAGAGTGTATTCTGCTAAATGGCTGCAGTGTAACAAGGACAGTTGTCAATTTAAGAAATGCTTCTCACCTTTCTGCTGGGGGAACCTCATGTAAGTAGAGTTGATCATACCACATCCTTCCCTCACATTAGAGAAACTTAATCCCTTTATTTTTAACTGTTTATTATTAACTATCCCTTTATTTTTAGCTATCGTATCATAATGCAGTAGTCTCCAAATGACTTCTGGAGGCATAACAGGTTCATAAAGGCAATTAAAAGAAATTGTGAATACATTTAATACAACAGTTCAGATAAGGGGAATAATTGAAATTCCCTGAAGGTACTGGAATAAGATAGCAAAGATTTGTCTTCTTTGATTTTTAATGTGTGTGAGGTATAGGGGATTAGGGGATTCTGTGTTGGTACTGGTTTGCTAAATTGTTCATAACTAAGCATTTAAGAACACTTACATTGAATTTGATTTATGAAATGTGCCTGGTGGTCAAAAGATTTATGATATGTATCAGTAATTTATGTATCTTGTGGCACCTGATTTATTAATCAAGAAAATCATTTCCCAGTCAGGCAACTGCTTTGTGAGTATGGCTGATTTATAAGTATAGGAAATAATGGATAGTTCACGTACCTGATTTATAAGTAGCATTGCTGTCATACAGATGGTTAGAAACTCAGTACTTTACACTTTGGATGTAAATATCTATTTTATTAATAAAAATGGACTGATTTATATGACTGATTTGTAAATCTTGACTCTGAATTTTAGCAGAAGTCATGCTGTGATGTACTTTATTTCTCAAACAGGTTATTTTCCAAGGTCCAGATCTTGTCATCATGGCTTAGTTTATGGATATTTACTTTACATTCTTCTTCCTTCATGTTCTTACCAAGACAAATTCCTTTCTTTACCCTGTTTAAGGTACTGTCTTGATGAATGGTGTATATGGGTGTTTTTCTGTCACTCCACGCTTCTCATAGTGATGCTTTCTGTACTGCTTTCATATTTACAAATAGTTTCTGACCTCTGCTTTTGTCTGGATGCCACTTCAAGAGCAGCGTGTGGTTTTTCCTGGTAGATGCAAACAAAAGAATGAACAGAAACTGTAGCCAAAGTTGATAATACTTCATAAATCTTTTAGAGGATTGGGATTTAGGGCTATAAACCAAATACTTTGAGACAGTAAGCTTTCAATTGCATAGTGAAATCAAATGGATTTGATCTGTCTGAGATCAAAAGGAGGTGTACATAAGGTGGATCATTCTGCTGTTCCTAATCAGCATTGGATCATATCTAGTACTTATATTGAGGTATTTATTTTTTTTCTCTCTAATATTTCCCTGCTGAAGATCTATTCTTAATTTGTACTGAAATCTGTACCCACAAACAAGCTCTCTTCCAAAGTGGAACTCTTGAATAAAGAGCAAGAATCCTGATTTTTTTTATTTTAAAATAAAATAAAGCTTTTAACTGCAAATAATACAGTAGATTGACTCCATTTTTGATATAACTTCAGAAATATATTAGCAATTTGGAAATGTTCAACAGCTACTTCACAGAAACAAATCTTTCTGATTGAGCTATTCATGGTGGAGATTCAGATCATTATTGAAATGCTCGCTATTGGTCATCTGTTTTGTTCTGATTAATGGTTTAATCTTTATAGTCTCAGAAAACTGCTAATAAATGAGTTGTGATTACAGTCACTACAAATGTGCAAGAACAATAAATCGAACTTATTAACTTATGGAGGAATACTGTGGGTGTGTCAGGAGGGTGGGGGGTGAGTGAGAATTTGCAACACTATGTTTTCTTCAGATTACTGCAGTATTTTGAGGCCCTAATTTAATCTTGGTGTCTCTTTTGCAAGACAGCTCTCAAGGGGAGGAAAGAATAGTTCATAGATATGAATAACCCACATAACTTTAATGTTTAAGTTAGGGACAGTTCCCCACGTACTATAAATGGTACATAGGGAGTATCAACATGCCACGAGAGAGAAAGTGGGAGCTACAGCTCCATTAATCAACAGATAAATTCTTGACAGCTTCAGCAGACATCCCAGTTAGTGTACAAGCTTCTGAAGAATGATGTTATATCATAGTGCAACTGAGGTGTGATCAAGCAAGGTTATTCTAGAGGAAAGCTGAAGGGAAAGGCACAGGAGCTGCTGAATGTCATACAGTCATGTACCAACTACTGATGGTATCCCTGATCTGTAGAGCTTAAGGTGGAGGAGATGCTCATACAGGGATGGAAAGGAACTGTGGAAGTCTGAAGCAAAGAGGTGATTAGCTGGGGGCCAGATTCAGTGAGAATGAAACTGCAACTGACCAGTCCTGTGATGTCCATGTATTTATAAAGCTTTGCTTGTGTTCTCCCTTTACTGGTATTCAGTCATGCCACCTAAAACATGAACCGCAGTGAAGGGTTTTGCATGGCAGAATCCTCAACAAGATCTTATGTTAATTTGAGTAAGCCTGAGTAGTTTTAGATCTCATGAAGAGCATCGCTTTTATGATAAAATTCATGCTGAAGAGATTTGTAAACACCCCATTAAGTCACTGTAAATGATGCAGTACGATTTAGAAGGGGTACAAAATTGACTATCTGTACTTTTTGCAACATTAATTACAATTGAAACTTTGCCACCACTACTGCTGCTTTAAGAATAAAGTAATTCAAAATGTTAGGTTTTTATGGAATCTGCTTTGTTTACCTACCATATTTTAAAATTATCGTGGGAGTAAATATAACTTAAATTTATAGCTGGTAGGGAGATTTCTGACAGTTTTTGTATGATGAAAGTTTGCAGTGGGAGAAAATACTTAGCAATCATTTTTATCTAATTTTGTGATATGAACACTGGAAAGAAATACTTTGGTCTGACTGACTAGAGTCTGAATACTTGGCTTTGCAAATCAGACAAGCAGAGTTTGGTATCAAACTGGTCTCCAAATTAAGAGAGCATTAGAGCTGACTGCACCACATGGAAAGAGTTCGGTTATCTTGAAAGTCCTGCTAGCTTTTAAGGGTTGGGCTCTCTCTCTAAACAACAATATCCATTATGCATTGTTTCTTAGCTTTGGCTTGGTGCAATCTGTCATATTACAAATACAGCAAAGCCATATATAGTCCTATCTAGTGACCCTGAGTCAGGCAGAAGGAATGGACAAATAGCATCAAACTAAGATTCCCAGATCTAATGCAGTAGAGAGAATTTCTCATTTAAGCTAGCAAAGTTAAAATCCTCTGCTTGACAAACATGATTCATTCCATACTGAAATGTTAGAATAATTTTATTGATGTCCAGCAGCATTCTGGACACACACCTTTTTCAAGGTTTTGCAGGTTTACATCTCAAGCCATGAAAACTCATAGGACAAATATAACGATTTCCAATAAGTTTCACCTCTGGCTTTATCACTAAAGTTAGGGTAGGCATAAGGCCTACCTTCATTCACTCAGTTACATATGTGGTACATCTTGAGGCTCTTAATCAGTACCCATAATAGGTTTCTTTGATCCTAGAACTTCAAGTACAACAGATCAGGTTCTCAGCTGGTATAAACTACTGCTGACTGGAGTCTCTCACCATTTAGGCTGATTTTCTACGATATTTTCAGAGTTTTGTTGACTTCTCATTCATGTTTTATGTTACACCATTTTAATAGTCTTTTGCAGTTGCCTACACATTTTTGTTCATTCTTCATTTTTAAACATTTCCAGAAATATATACAGTCCGTGCCTGTGAGTGTCTTGTCTCCTCTCCCTTTCTTTGAAAGAAAAGGGTTAGTTTATTTCACATCTCTAGGTTATGAATATAGGCTATGAATTTATCATGAGTATCAGGATGTTCCTCACAGCTGTAGCCCTCACATTCCACTCCAGTGCTTTCTCATGAGCCAGTTTTAGGATGAAATTAATGAGAAACATCACTGGATGAATTGCTCAATTCTGAGTGTGCGTGTCTGTATGCGTCTCAGGAGGAGAGACCTTT
This sequence comes from Aythya marila, assembly GCF_965140915.1. Taxonomy (NCBI): domain Eukaryota; kingdom Metazoa; phylum Chordata; class Aves; order Anseriformes; family Anatidae; genus Aythya; species Aythya marila. Next base: position 115,659,237 of record NC_139042.1, on the reverse strand, counting down.
AGGAAATATCTATTGTTGGCAGCCTTAAACTCTCCTACTAACACAAGGAATCTTACAAATGTGACTAATGCGTGAGTGTAACGTTGTTTATGTAGTGCGTCATCAAGAGATAGACTCTCATTTTCTGTGAATGTGCTTCCTCTGTTACAGGAACGTAGTGATTGCATTATTAACTCTTCGGATGGCTACATATTTGTGCAGCTAGGCTCCTGCATTTAGGCTGTTCTTAATTTAAAGTACTGCAGTGAATGTTTTAGTCATGCTCTCCTGAAATATTAAGGTAGATCCTGCAGCTTCTGTAATAACAAACTCCTGGGGTAAGGAGTGTAGAACCACAGGGATGAAACAAAGGCAGAGTGGCAACTAGGACACAATCCTGTATGCACAGACTCTCATTCAAAGCTTTCATTTCTCTTAACTACTTGATGAAGCAGCAGGTGTAGACATGCATGGAAGTGAGCTATGAACTCTGGGACAGAAATGATCAATAGAATGTAGTTGAACCTCAAAGCTTCAGTTTCTATCTAAGGCCAAACACCAAAACCAGAGTTATTTGTGTTTTTATCTGTGCCTATTTCTCCTCTGCACAGTTGCTTGTATATGAGCATCACGCTGAGTGCATAAGCAGCAGGACACGGTGCATTATTAAACTGTGTCGCAGTTACTCGGATCCAAGCACCGAGCCCTGCAGTAGCCACCTAGGAAGTGCGTGTTGCTGAGTGAGCATAATGACCAACAGAGTTAAAATGACATGGTTACTGGAGTACAGTGTTACTAACTGCTGTATACAATTCCAAACAGGTTGTCAACAAAGCTGAGTCCCAAATAGTGTTGAAATAGTGAATTCTTAGAGCCCACCATGTGTTGAGTTGCAATGGAAAGCATGTGTTTAAATATTCAGAAAAGCATTCTCTTTAAGAGCCTTCTTGGGAAATTCAGTAAATGTAGCAGTTAAATTGCTGTTTTTAGCTGTGAGGAATAAAATCTTAAAGGAATACTTACTGTTTGAAGGCATTTCATGTGCAATAATGATGCTAATTTGTTATTCTCTGATCAATAATATCCAATTATTTCTACTGGAGAATGTAGTAATTACTGAGACAGCTGAAGTTTGGGGTGACAAGTCTCTTACTTCATTAGTAAAGTTTGTGTGGAAGCTGCTTGTAATGACTTACTTTTGCTAAGCATGCAGGGTGGCAGCCGCACAAACGAGAAGAGAATAAATCAGCAGTGCAGCAAAATTGTATTTTTCTCTCTGCAGCTGTGGACAACTCCTGTGATGATAACATCAGGAGCTTGTGCCTTGTTCCTGTCTCACTTGAAGCCAGTGAGTTCCAATATAGATTTCAGGACAAACTGCAGTGGGCCACTGAGCAGACTTCAAAATTGTGAACCAAAGACATCAAAACATGTAATGAAACCACTGAGATGCATGGATGTATTCCTTCCTGTTGATTGTCTAAGGATGGGTGGACAGCTGGGTGAATTAAGGTTAAAAACTGTGACAGCATGATTTGCTAGAGCTTGTCTGTCAAATCCCTCTGTAGTTTCATTTTAGTTAGCAACCCCCTGACTCTCTTCAGAACAGTCTGGTCTTAATTATTGACAACAGGTTGGATGCAAAGTCTGTGAGCTGACAAACTGTGGGGGTGAATTCAGAAATAATAGTTTATTTTCTTTAAGTGTTCTTATTTACATTTGTAGCCGCGCTTTTGTTTTTACAAAGCTGCATCTCTGTTATAAAATATAAAAAGGACTATTGACCTGTTAACATTACATCTAAAAAACATCTAAAAAGCCTGTAGGCCACTAATAGTGACCTCACTCAGTCCCACATTTGGGTAACTGTTTCATTGCTATGAATTAATCTAGATGCCATAATATAGATGCCAGTTTCTTTGATAGTGTAGGCTACCAAAACTTACCTGGTTAGAGGTAAATTTTATCAGTTTGAGAGCTAAAGGTCCAGTTGGTGAGCATTTCTTTGCATGTGCATGTGCATTTCATAGAATCAGCTAGAGTGGAAAAGACCTTCAAGATCAAGTCCAGCCATCAACCTGACCTACCAAGTCCCATCATTAAACCATGTCCCTTAGTGTCATGTCCGCGTTTCTCTTAAATACCTCCAGGGCTTGGAACTCCATCACTTTGCAGGGCAGCCTGTTCCAGTGCTTGACCATCTGTGAAGAAATTCCTCCCAATGTCCGATCTAAACCTCCCCTGGTGCAGCTTGAGGTCATTGTGATGATGACATTGATAAGAGAAGGAGGTTGCTTCACTGCTCTGTCTGAGGGCATGCAAATGTGTTCTTTTCATCTGCCTCCTAATGTCTATTTTCCAACAGATCTTTGTCATTGGGTTTCTTTTGATATCTCTGACATTTTAGAGGCTCTTATGAGTCCAAATGCTGTACATGATATTTGCTCTGTTAAAATTGTTCTAAGGATTTGAAAGTGGGGGAAGGGCTGGGACCTTTCCTTAGAGAACTGCTAGCTATGCCTACAGTATCGTTAAACAGCAGTGTTCCAGGGAAATCAGCTTCCCCCCACTGTATGTTGTGATATTAAAATCAGTAAAAGTCAAACAGTTGTCTTGCATTGTACCTTTTACTATTTGACCAGACTAATGTCTGTAATAAATTTCAGCTTAAAGCATGAGTCATAGTTTGAAGAACGATGAACTTTAGTAACCACTGTAATAAGCCTCATGTTTTTTTCCCCCCACAGGTGTACATGTATAGGTTATACTTCTTTTCCCTAGGTAGCCAGGGTATGAGTAGTACTCATCTTTTAATTATGAGCTTGCTGATTTTTATTTTAATTTAATTTAATTTTATTTTAGAGATAGGCATGCTCTTTACTCAAGAAAATGCAATAGCTGCTATTGCAGGGAATCAACATTTTGCTGAGCTGGTGCAAGTCCAGAGCAACCTCCCAGAATGGTGGAATTCATTCAACAGCTAGTAAAGCAGATTATATTTGATTGCTCTATCTAACCTTTCAAAGCTGGTAATACAGTTTTGTGATTCCCAGTGAATTTACAATGTTATCCATATGTCTGTGCCGAATAACTGAAAGCAGATACTCTGGATCACCATTGTGGCCAGAAAATGAGGAGTAGGTTGACCAGGGCCAAGACAAACATCTGTAGGACAAAAACAAACAAACAAAACAACCCTCAAAAACAACAAAAATACGCTGAAATCTGTGCTTTTGGGGAGTAATTTGCTTAAACAGGTCATGTTTATCTCAGCAAAACCCTCAAGAATGCTCATCATTAATTGCAACAACATAAACGTTAATAATCAAGGACTTCAGGAAACATTTACAGAGATGACAGTGTTCTCTAACTAAATTATTAAACATTGCATTCACATACGAATCCCAATGAGCCTCTGTACTAATGTTCCTAGGAATTACTTGGCACCGATTACAGGAAAAATAATTCTTTGTGAGGAGGTGATGAGTATGATTTTGAAATCCAGACTTCTGACAAATTACTGACTTTATTTCCTGGCATTTACTTAGGGGGAAAATGAAGCAAAGATACAGCGTCACTGAAGCTGTTTCAAGCTAGTGTAAATTGAAAGTAAGGACAGCAGGATACCACTATGATAAGCAAGGAGGATGGGCCTGAACTTAGTATGGGTGTGATGGGGGCATCCTACACATTCTCTTCTTTATATGAGCCAGGTTATGCATTGTGAAAAGGTGATGCAAGTCTTGTAAATCCATGGAAGCTGTGAACAAGAGAAAAGAAAGAACGCAAATGTCTACTGATTAATGCTTAATAATTTACCTGCTTATCTTTCAAAGAACAAGATTTCGTACGTGCTTATGGAATGAGCTGCTCTTCGAGGGGCAAACAAGGGGAGAAGGAGTGCTTATGTGGTGCTGAGCTATGGCAGCAGCGAAGAGAGATGACATCTTGTGCTGATCTCAGACACCCACACAATGAGATGGATAGATCATTGCTCCATCCTTAATTCCTGTTTACTAGGAATCCCACTTCTTTACTGGAATTGTCACCACAAAATAAATCCTTATGCAAGTCAAGTTGTTTTTCTTATGGTACATTTCTTCACAGAAAGTGAAGAAGCAAAAAAATGCTAGTATACTTAATTTTTTTAAATGCAGTTAGAAGAAAAAACCGTGATAGACCATTGTCCTTAAATAGCACCTCATGTCTCTTATCACATGCCTCACCATTTTAGTAGGCTCAGGCCCAGACTAGAGATTCACTTATGAGTTTTATGCTGGCTTTATTTTCTTACTGCTGCTATATGGCTTACAATTTTCTCATATTTTGTGTCTGTGGGGATTAAAAATGAATTGCCCTTTGAAGCCTTGATCGCTAGGAGGAGGTTTTTGAAAGAGGGAGGCTTTGCACTGTATTCCTGAAGAAGCCAAGTACAACCATTTTTAAATCTCCAAATGTTTCACAACTGAAGGCTGTGACTTAAGGGATTTTCATGCTTGATCATGTTGACAACCTAATGCTTTCAAGTGTCATTGGGCAGGTGGGGACGGCTACTGATCTACTCCGCATGGCTTGCTTTGAGGTTTAGCTTGTTTGTCAGTTTTAGGCATTATGACAGGGGGTGTTATGAGTTCAGAGGCATCTGGAGCTTGAGATCCTTTTACTCAAACTTAATCTGTGGCCTTTTTACACAGTTATTCCCACTTTGTGCTTTTCTAGCTGACTTCCTTTACCTCAGTGTAATAACCTGCTCTTTCCCAGTTGAATTACATCCTTCTTTTTCAGACCTATCTTTCACTTCAAGATAATTTTGAATTCTATTTCTATCCTCCAGCATATTGGCAATCATTCCCAGTTTGATGTACCTGCACAATTAATAATCTTACTTCTTCATCAGCTGGGTTATTAAAGAAAACATCAGATTGTCCTGTTCTTAGGATAGAGGATAGACTGTGTGGAACCTTGTGGTGTGTATTCCAAAGAAGGTTTCAAAATCAGTTCCCATAACAAAGTATACATCCTGGCTAAAAAAAAAAAAAAAAAAATGTTGAAATTATTTTTATATTGATTTGGGGAACCTAACGTGAAGTTTCTTCATAAATTTTGTGGTGTAATATACTACCTTAAAAATTAGTCCTTATGCTTGCATGAGTGGAAACGGTTTAGTTTGGCTCGTTTCTTCTAAGAATACAAACAGCTGTTAAGTTTGTTAGCAAGGCCACTTTGGCTTGTAGAGCACTATAAGTGAAGGGAACACTTGGGGAAGCATGCTGCTGTAAGAAAATCCACTAATATCTGCAAGTATACATGCTGCATCCCAGATGGAAAGAAAACTAGGCTGATTCATACTCATCTGGTCCTATAGACAGCTTGAGATTAACATGTTCATGGCCCTGCTTCTGTGGCATAGACCTGCCCTGAATTTGGAGTAGCTGTTTTATAGAGGGATCTGTTCTCTTAGCAGGGGACCCTTATGCTAATAGCTGTTCTTTACTAGGTTATAGTTATCATGGATGTGAATAGATGAGTTTTCTCCATTTTCTTCCTGTTATGATAGGAGAACTTTTGGGATTTAACATCAGGGGCCTCACAGAGAAGCAGATGTGGAAATAATCCCCTAGCAGAACTCATTGAAGGGGCCAAGAAATGCTCAAAGGAGCTGCCAGAAGTCAGGCAAATGCTGCAAAAGGAGGCAGGCTAGTTGTGTCCAACATGGTTGGATGTATACGTTATGCTTTATTCTTAAACTTTCTATTTCTTGCTGCTGCTTTTTCACTTTTTAATTAAAAAGATGAGATTTTGGTACAATGAGAAGTACAGTAACCTAGATGTTGGTCTGTATTGCTTAAATAAAACTTGGTGAAGAGATGCTGGTGAAACAGGCTTTCTTTATTGTCTTCTACATATTTCTGAACATAGTGTCAAGGTATGGAACAAACTCTGTGGATTCACCATGGACAGCTTTAAGCCTGGAAACATACACATGAAAAGGGGGCTACTCTGTATTTTCTTGAATGCCCTGAAACCCCTATTAATGAAAACTGGTATCTGCAGTGTATCTACAGGTGGTGGCCTTGTGAAGAAGTGAGGTTTCGTTGACCTCACCCAAGCTGGTAGGTCTTTGCAAGAAGACTTGCATAGATCAAGAGGATGAAATGCTGTATGCTTTAAACAAATAAGGAATCTTCTGGGCATGTAAAGCACCTACCTCAGCTCACAACCCTGTGTTGTACTTCTAGGCTGAAATATTTTGCACTTCATGGATCACTGTCCTTAATGGGCCCAGTCCTGCTGAGCAGGCATCAGTTGACTTTGTAGGTTCTCCCTCTGTGGTGAAATTCCCTCTGCTGTCACTAGAATCAAAAAAGGAGTTAGCTGCCAAATTGTTATGGGATAGTAAATAGGGAACAGCCTCTTAAGATTGTATGAATGAATGTCCTTTATGGTAGACCTGTGTCTCTAACCATGTTTGTGATTAAGTGCTCTAACAGGTATGTATTTGACAGCAAGATCTTTCTAACACCTCTGGCACCAACTATGGTGAAAAAACACCTCTACAGGCCTATTGGCACCTTCCTGCATTTGAAAAATATACTCCTCTGTGCAGTTTAATCCTGATACTTAGTGAAGGCAGTTTTCATAGCTGTAGACTATCATGGCTATGAGGGAAGTTTAGTACTTCTAATTAAACAAAATATTGCCTTTCTCTGCAAACTTATCTTTAGTAATGGATGAATAATGTGTTAAACCATTATCATTAAATATGTGGAGAAGAAGGTACACTTATTTCAGTTTGCCTTTTAAAAAATGGCTCATTAATAATTTAAAACTCTTTGCTTCGGGGTTTTTTAAATACCTAACTAAAAATTAGACTCCTAATTACATGTTAATAGTACAATCTGGCAAAGTGAGAGGGAAGAAAATAATTGCAATCACTTATTCTCCCTGGTATTATTTCAGCAAGTTATTTGAACACGTGGTTTAAAACCTTCATCAGTCAGAGAAGAAAAGGGCTACAGGCACTAATCAGCATAAAGATGGCAGCAATAGGAAAAAATGGTGTGGAAGTGTTGTCCTATAGGGCTCACTATGAGAAATGTGTGAAGGGTGGAGGTTCCCTTTCAAGAAAGGCTTTGAATTTAGAACGAAACCAGAGTTGCATTGAAGTATCTTTAGCAAAGCAAAATTAAAGACAAAAACAAACAAACAAAAACCATCAGAAATCATACTACTCTATGTGAATACAGAAATTTTATTTCAGCAGAGTGACAGCAGTTCATTTTGGAAAGTAACTGGCTTATTTCTGTCAGATGTCCATGTGAGCTTTTTGGGAAAAAGGATGTCTTGTGTTCATTCTTGTGTTCATGAGTCCTAAATAATTATGTGTACTGAACTATTTAATATGTGATGGTTGGCAGATACTAGTCAAATGAATTCTTGCTCTTTAAGAAAACTTTTTGAATGCACTGTTTTTTTTCTGTGAAAGTGGCAGATTTTGCTGCCACCTTTCTAATGAATGCTGTATGCAGTAAGTATTGATAAAGTAGTTTACTGCTTTGACTCACTCCTGGTGACAAAATATCTCATTTTTATGCATTTCAAAATGGTTCGGTTGCTCTTTACTTGACTTAGACGAATCTGCTATTTTTTTGTCCTGTATCAGCAACTTTCCTTCTGTCATTAAAGCTCAAATTTCTGCTCAGTTTTCTTCCTTACTTCCAGATGGCCAGAAGAAAGAGAAAACATGAGATCAAAGGGAGAATAATTTAGTGGTCAGAGGTGCTGCAGCTTATTCCACCAATTCTAGGGCCAATCGTGCTTGCAAATTAAATGAACCCCTCTATCAGTAGGAATGTTAGGACTAGCACAATAACGAGAAGTGAGATCCTTTTTCATTGTTGATGTGTGCTGTGTGTTTCTTTGTTTGTAATCTTCCAAAAGATACTGCCAGCTTCTAGGCCTAATGCAACTGTGTGGACAGTGGTACAACCTCACTGACTTGACTTTTCATGGTTTTGGACCCCTATCACTTGTGATGTATTTCTAAGTGGAACCATAGATGTGTATCAGACCTGTCAGTAACACCTAGAAGTCTTGTTTGCCAGCTGCTTCCTGTGCTACAGGTGTGAATGAGCATGGCTGTGTAATGTCTCATGCTCCCCCCAAGCAGAAAGCATGCTGATGCTGCAGTATGCCCTCCCCTCTCTCCTGGTATTCTCCGTGTTGTATCAGTACAGCGGCAACTGAGAAGCAATTGTTAAGTAATTCATATAGCTGCAAAATAACTGAACTGGATGCCAAGACTTAGTGAATACACAGCTCAGAGGATTTGTAAACAATCTAAGTGATTAATCTTGATGTCCTCTGTTAAGGTTTTTCCTGTTTAAAGTAAATAAAATGGAAAAAAAAAAAAAAAAAAAAGGAAAAAAAAAAAAAAACAGATCTGGAGGAAACAGACTTCTTATATCTACATTGAATTCAGCCAAGTAATTGCAGATCCTGCACTTTGAATATCTTGATTGAAGCAGAAAGTTTCTCTCTACCTCCCTCCTAGGGAGAGGACCAAGGGGGGGAGAGTTAATGATTACTGGAAAGCAAGTTATTGCTTTCTTTCAGCTTTCTTCCCTTCCTATTGCAGTTGCTCAGACTATGAACTGAGACTTTCTTACACGCTTTCATAACAAACAAGAAGTTGAGCAGAAATAAGTATGCTACGCTTTAATTTGATTGGGGAAATAACTGAAATCACTGCTTAGGAGGACAAACAAGCAAAACCTTCTCCAGGTCAAGATAGCCTTCTTGTACAGAAAGGCAGTGGCCTAATTAGATATATGTAACTACTTTTATACTGGCCAGTGCTTATAAACAATGGCCCGTGTCTGACGAAAAGCTGAGGCATACACTGAAAGTTTGGCTTTAGTTGCACGATGATTGCAGAAGTAAACTGGAGTTGAAGGGATATGATATTTTTTCTTGGGATTCAGAGGAGCTTGGCCTTTGACTTTCACTAAAATGATGAAGGGACATGATTTATTTTTTTTCCTGTGATTTCCAGAATATTAATATTTTGTTCCTCTGCAGCTCTGAAAGTACTGTATAAAAGTAAATAAGAATAAGTAGAGAAGTCTTAGAGATGGGGGTGGGTGGTGGGAAAGCAGGAGCATATAGATAAGGAATTGCTTGCCCCAAGAGCTTATCAAATCAGTAGCAGAGCTGAGAACTAAGCCCAGACATCCTGGTTTTCTATCTGGTTCTTGATTTATATTGTACCATGCTGTTTCTGGTGAAACTATTTAACTGGTCTCTGGTTTTGCCAACAGAATATATATAGCTGCTTCCCTACTGGTTGCCCTTCTATCAGCAACACAGGTGAGAGGGACATCTTGCCATGAAGAATTTAAAAATGGACAAAAGCATAAGAAGAGATCTAAGGAATGAATGCAGCTTGTGTTTTAGGATTTGGAAATGTTGAGTTTTTTATAGGATTTGGGACTTCAATACACTTCTAATTGCAGCTGGAATTATGGGCTCCATAGAAGTGATATGGGGAACTGTGAGTTGAAACTGAGAACAAAGAACAGCTATAAATAGTCTCACTTTCTCCAAGGTGAACGGGATTTCCTCTTTTTCATTTGCCTGCATTAGTATTGGAATTAGAGATCATGACAGGTTATCCAGACCTATTTTTATACAGTTCCGATTATTTAAATATCTCTGATCACCCTTTGTTTTAAGAAGTATGCATGTATTTAGAATTTTATGATCCCACCACAAAAGTTAATTGCTTAAAGCAAGGTTTGTTGCTGTTCCTATAAATTACACAATCAAACCCAAATTCATCACTTTGTGCTATCTGCTCCATCCTACATTGGTTGTGTAAAATGGTCCTGAGCCTAGTAAATCTCTGAAGAATTGCTCCTGAAAAGAGAGGGTCCCCAAAGAAGTCATGACTGAAGAAACAGGTTTTCATCAGCAGCATGTAAGTAAGCAAGGCATGTGCACCAGAACGGCCAGCTGGCTACTCTTAGAGAAACCAGGCTGTAATGGGAGCCCTCCCAGTCATGTGAGTGTACAATAGTGGCAAGCTCTCTGAGCCCAGCTGAGACTAACATGTATGTCATTGACATGTTGAGTGGATAGATGTAGGGGGAAAAAAAAATATATGAAAAAGCAGAAAAATTGACCTGTTGCTAATTTAGATGAAATCATTTTTTCTAGTTCATTCACAGAAGTTGCTAGAAAGGAGGGAGGGAGGGAATGAATTTTGAAAAATACCAAGATCTGCTCTTTTGATCTGCTTTCTTCTCAACCAGAGGGTGAAATTATGCCAGTCACATATCCCACAACTTTTCTTTAAACTTAAGCTGCTACTCCAAAGTACTCTGGACTATTTAGAATTTCAGAAAAGGAGTTGGATCAGGTGAGTGTGCCGCAACGTGCAGCCTCCTCAGAGACTTGTCTTCATCTGGGGATTTCCTGGGGCACTGCTTTTTGGAGCTGTTTCATGGAGTCATTACTGCACATTGTTTTATTACCACATACCATATGCATCAGTGGAATGTCACACACGTGCTACATCAAGGCTAACAGAAACAGAAAGAGTAAAGGTCCCTTTCCTTTTATCTGCCATCTGAGACTCCAAAAGAGCTGCTCAGTGGGCATTACTTTATTTTGCAGATAAGGATGTGATTAGTACCATAGAGTTTTATATCTAACAGCAGTCAAGTTACTCTGTGGAATTCCTCTTTCTTCAGGAGCTGTTTTTTCTTCAACACGTTAGTGGTGGGCCCTAAATAACATTAAAAATAGCTATGTCCCATTGCTGCTTCCCAGACCAAGCGTTCCCATGTGGCAGTGGTTTGTCTTTGCTTTCCATTTTTCCCCACAGGATCTCAATGTACAACCCTCAACAGCTTTTAGGTGTAAGCAACTCTAATGTTTACTTGACTTCCCAAGTTGTTGTGGTGATAGTACAGAAAAAGAGGAACAGTATTTTAACCATGGTCAAGGGTCTTTCTAGTGTTTCTTGCTTACCCCTCTTTATTTTGGAGACTTTCCTCCCTATCCTTTTCATTATACGAAGGGCCCTGTGTCCCTGCTTTTGTCACAGCACGGTTCCCTGGAATTCCTCTATGCCAGTGAAGCTCACAAGCCACATTCCACGTTTTCTCTTCCCTGTTCTGAAAAAGGCTCTGTAAATATCATCACACTTCCATGTTGTGGTGCCCATTTCCTTTTCCCTTATGTAAAGAAGCTTGTATGTACTCTCCCCTCCCTTCTTGCCTCTATTTAATCTCCTGCTCATGTTTATTTCCTCTCTCATCTCAGTGACATAACCCAGAATGGTCCAGACCACAGATACATCAAATATGATTTTTGGTGACATTATACAATTCACTAAATGTGCAGTTTATATACTACCATGTGATACATAGAAAACCAAGTTCAATGTTCAATCTTACTTTGCCTTGCCAGCAGAACAGACAAAATCTGTCTCTGTGGCAGAATGGAAGACACTGAAAGCTTCTGCTTGCATTGTGATGGTGTTTACAGCTTCACTTTCAGCAGGTTTGAGTGGAGTTTTCTTTTTTTCTTCTCCCCTGAGCAAATAAATAAGGTGCTTGGAGTTGTTTTATGAACTGAGACATCTTAGCATGTTTGGTGTAATACAGGAGAAAATACCAAAAAAAGGATGCACTGACCTCAGCTCTTACAGCAGCAAAATTTGACATCTATCACTTTCCATTTATTTCTCTCTCCTGCTTCTGAAACACAGGGTTATTTTAAAAAATGAACAGAAAAGAAGTCTCCCTTGGAGACTCCAGTGCCTTTGCTGAGGGCTAGCATAGCTTTGCTAAGAATCAGTAAGCCACATGAAGCAGCAATGCTGTCAGGTGTTAAGTATTTTATGGTGGTTTGCATACAGCATTAGGTCTCCAAACTGCTGTCATAACGTGGGAATCTTTCATCTTCTATTAGAAACTGATATTCCAGCCCACAAGGGAACAGAGACAAAGGTTTTCCCTGTTCCCCAGCTTTCAAAAGCTGAAAGGAAAATAAGAGCACCAGAGTCGTGACTTAAAACTCCTGCAGTCTGACTTGAGTGTCTGGGGTTTGGCAATTGTGAAACAGCTTTACAACAACATGACTGAAGTAGATTGCATCTGAATACAGGGGTTTCCCCCTGCTGCTTTCTGTAAGAGAACTTCTTGTTGAGGGTTGTGTTAAAGAGCACCTGTACACTGTGAATTACAAGGATGGGCTCTACCCTGTCTGAAAGGGTCTGCTGAAATGAACGGTGGACTTGCAGGTAGCTGGACAGCTGGGTGGTGTGTCCTGTTTGATTTCTTCTATTACAAGCAAGTCAATTTTAATCTCTATTGACTGGAGGATTCTTGAAAGAGGTCTCAGGAAATGGAAAGAGCTGTCAGTCTTGTGCAGTTTTTGTAGAAAAGCTGCTACCATTTATTGTTCTCTTTCCCAGAGAAAACATCTGCTTTCAGAACAGCCCAGGACTACTAGAAAAACTACTAGAAAATAAGCTATTTCCAGAGCCCGGCTGCTCTGAGAGCAGGCAGCAGTTTCAGGAGGGGAAAAGAGTTTACCTGCTGCCTCCTTAATATCATGCTGTCCAACTGAATGAGTTCTCTCTGTCCTTTGAACGAGATGACAGACATCTGAAAGCCCTCCCTGAGCTCAGCGCAATCAAGGTTGCCTGCAAGGGCTTACTTTGGATTGTAGGCTGTTAAACTGAAAATTACTGAGGTCTTCTCTCGTGGCTGAGCACGGAGACCGGCCTCTCTTTTGCCCCAGGCAAAAGATACTAAGTCTGTGTGGAAAAGCAAGTGTAATCTGCTTTTCTGATATTTAGTGGTGATAATGGGCAGGGATAAGGGCTGCACTGTGCTAGACACTGTTAAATTAATCTCTGCCCTGCAGAGCCCCCATTTCGAAAGACAGCAAGACCCCAACAGGTGTTAGGAAGGAGCTACAAGCACAGGAAGGATGGCATAAATTTTGCATAAATTAATATTGCAGTGATTGTAATTGGCACGGGAGGCACAGGTTAGAGCAGTGCCAGCAGGCAGCAGACAGTCGGCATCAAAGCAGCTGTAGGCACCATTCTGGTTCAGCTGCGGTAGGGTGCAGACACGTCAGCTGCTTTGGCAGTGCATAACCACAGGAAGGAGAACAGAGGCTGCTGCTGCCCAGGCTCCCTTTTCTCCTCCCTTCCTCCCCAGCTTCCTTCTCTTTCTCTCTTCCTCCTTTTGCTGATGCCATGCGCTGACACTTTTGCCCACTTGGGCGGAAAGGCTTGGGGCAGTAATAGGTCCTCTTACAGATGGAAAATTCCTGTTGGTGTGTGGCTGAGGGAGGTGACGGGGCCAGCTGCTCCATCAGGCAAGAGATTTTGAGGCCACTTCAAGCCCTTCCTACCTGCCCATTGAGCAAGGGCAGCCCTCCACAAAGGCAGTTTCCCAGCGGTGTCAGACCCTATAAGGACTCGTGCTTTAATGAGCTAAATCATCCCTGCCCTTTAAGATCACCAGATTGCTGGAAGTGCAGGCAGACTAACTGACTCCTTATGTCTTCTCCACATGCTCAGATTTCAGAGGGACTTTGGTGTGGCTGAGAACTTTCCACTTCTCCAGACGTTTCGCTCTTCCACTGCTCTTCTACACTTTATTCTGCCTGACCGCAGTCCATGTTTTCCAGGTGTTTGGTGGAGATGATTTCAAACGGACATTTAAATCCTTTCTGCTTAGTTTGAGAGGGGCCTGACAAAGCAATGGGTCAGATGTTGCAACCTGAAGTCCAGAGGCTGGCATAATTTCCTGGCTATACCAACTTATTTTTCTGGACTGGCTTTCCTGAGGGACTCTAAGGAAATATTTGTTTCCATAGCACTTAAAACAAGGGATTCTAATTCTGGTACCGAGGCTTTGTGGTAGTTAGAGGGAGGAAATTTTTCCTTATGGCTAAATGGAGGGGCTGATGTGAGCCGGAGAGATGCTGAGCCATGTAACCAGGCAGAAAAGAAACTGAGAAAGTGTTATGGTTTGAGTAAGGGATTAAAAAAATATAATAATAATAATAATAAAATAGATTCCCTAGAAAGTATTCACTAAAGGACTGCCTTCTGCTAAAATCTAGTGTCAGGCAGGATTGCGTTTAGGAAAAAACTGAAGTCACTGAGATGTTCGTGCTTCTCTAGCCTGTTCACTAGAGATAGGCCAGGGCTGGGTACTGTTCTGATGGGTTTGATGCCTCCTTGTTCCAACTACCTCTCTTTTCTTCAGCAAGGGAGACTTTTTTTTTTTTTTTTTTTTTTTTAAATAATAAAAAAAAAAAAGCCAGTTAATTAACTAGAAGCTAAATTTATCAACCTGAAATTAATCTACTTAGAAAGTTCTTAGCCTGCAAGTTCTAGTAACCATTTTCTCCCTCTTCTGGCTTCACGGCCTGCATTCCTTTGCTTCTTTCAAACACTTATAAAAAAGCTGTTGATGAAGGAAGTGAGAATTGGTTTGAGCCCACTGGTGCAGAAAGTAAAATTTATCCTTTTCGATTTTTCTCCTGCACTGGACAAATGGTGGAAAATTGCTTTTTGCTCATAGCAAAGATGCAGAGCAACACCAGTTTTAGAAAAATATCAGAAAAGAAAGTTGTAGGAGCATGTGCTTATTGGAGGGTTTGCAAAGCTGATGGTGATTTTGCTGCTGTAATGTTTTTCCTGGGTTTATTTCAAAGCTTTATACTTTTGGACTTGAAGAATAGCCTTGCTCAGAAGCAGTTGAACTGAATTGACTTGGATTCGATTTATAATGTAAATGCTGTATGCGTATCCTATTGATGGGGAATTCTTGTGTCCTCTGATCATCTGTCCTGTGACCATTTTTTGTGGTCTTCCTGAACATGGTTTGTGTAAGACCTATTTATAGGTAGTCCTTCCATTGCACTTGAAACACTGGGGAGAAGCAAGGGAGCTGAAACAATCTGAGTGGAAACATCTCGTCAATTTTCTCAGTTGTTTTCAGGGGAAATTTAAATTCCTGGTTCTTATTCAACTGCAATAGCTTTTACAAAATAAATCATCAGATCCTCGTCAAACCCAGTGACTTACCTAGTCTGGGCATACACCTTGATGACTATAAACTTATTCCATCTTATTTCAAGGTAGTAGTTCCCTTAATTTCCTCTCTTGCATTTTTGGTGTTTCTTTGAGTCATTAGATAAGTACTGCTTACCAGAAGGGTCTCAATCTCCTTGGTGTGTTGAACACAAACACAAGTTGGAGAGAACACTCGCAGTACTGGATATGGTTGGTCTACTGGATTTAGTGGAAGATGTGTGCCTGTGTAGAGAGTCCTGTGGAACCACCAGAGAGAATTGAGTAGCAGGTGTATAGAGGACACAGAGCAGAATTAAATCAGATGCTGTGCAGAAGGGTACAAATACAAAAGGCAAGCAGATCAGAGGTTTCTCTGGGGAATAGCCCTGAAGAAAAAGGGGCACCTACTGTTTAAACTCAGTGAATTCTCGGTTCAACAATATTGCGAAAGGTGGCTGATTGCATTATAGGGTATAGATACAAAGTAATTTCTTCCAGGGCAAAGAGGTTATTTTTGCCACTTTTCAATGTATTGACGAGACTGGATAAAACTTGGTGCAAGTACTTTTGGTCTCCATTTTCTGAAAAGAAATGACAGCTGACATGGAGCTCAGACTAAAAGGAGGTCAGCTAAAAGGATAAGCTTCAAGAATATGACCTATGGAGGACTTAGTCCTCACTGTTCTCTAGGCTTTCATGAGTTAAAAAAAAAAAAAAGAAAAGATTGACGTCAATAACAGATGAAGAAACCACGTATGTTACCAATTGGCATGTATGTTGTCAGCTTCAATATAGAAACAATAGGAAGAATTGGTGGAGTCCTTTCAGTGTAGAGGTGAGCTATGCTTTTAGGGGAAGAGTGTTTGTTTTGCCATATGTATGAAGATATAAAACACCTGGCCTGGATATAATGAGAACACCATTTCTTAGGCACATCAATTAGATGCGTTTGGAAAATAAAGCATGCACTTTCAATTTGATCCCTTTAAACTTAAATACTGCTGTAAAAGGTTAGTAAGGGAGAGAAGAGGTACATTGGAAAAGGTGAGTCATCCATAATAATTTTAAAAGAATTCTAGGAAATAAACAAGAACTGGGTCTAACACATTTCTTTGTTCAGAGGAAAAATAAACTTATTCAGTTTTCACTACCATTTTCACCTTTCCATAAACTATTACACCACCCAAAATTCATTCGAAGCTACAGTAGCATTCTCTTGGGGCCCTTACAGCTATCTTAGGGAAAAAAAAGGATGTAACCATATTACTTTATGACCCCCTCTTGTGTGACCCCCCTCTGTGAAATCAAAGTAAAGCTGTATGTTTATATGTGCATACTAAATATGAGTAGGTGTCTGATGCAGACTTCTGGATTTTTTTTCTGCCCAGCTGTGATCATGAGAAGAGGAACAGTGCTATGGGCAGATTTTGCATGCAAATCTCAGTTCCACAACTCAGTCCATGTCTGTTACAGCTGATCTCTACTTTTTAGGAAGCTCTGGACTGAAACCAGAGATAGAAATGAACTGAACATGCACATTTGAAAACTCAAAGGTCCGCACTTTGCCCTGCATTTTACTCCATGAATTTTGTGGTCTTGAAGGGTTGTTGGATCTGCGTTTATAACAGACAGAACTTTTTTTGGTAATGTTCAGGATCAAAACTATGCTTCTGACTAAAATTAGCTGAAGTTATCAGTGTCTGATTTTCTTTCATGGAAAGAGAGACTGTCTATGCGTTTAAAACTTCTGTCCATATTCATCATCTCTATTCTAATGGGGTAATTGAGTAGCAGGCTTATTGGAAGCCAATCTTTAATGACCAGTTGATAAAGTTCACCATCCATCTCTATATCATAAAGACCCAAAACCCCTGTGCATTGCCTTAGAAGGCAGGAGCTCTGTCTGGTGGAGCACAGAGCCTTGAAAAGTTATACTGCACTGTTGAGAAAGATGGTAAATGGAGTGTATGTGCTCTGTGAGTGTAATTGGAAGTGTTTGAGTATCATTATTTGTAAGATCTCACCTAGGTAATATGTCCATCCCCAGACTCCTGAGAGATTTTACGGTACCATCCTTTGTATCTCCTAGTGGCTGCTGTAAGCAGCGTTGTCACCTAGAGTTACTTGGTGTAAGATGCATCTAGGGATTATTTTTTTAAGCCTGTTTTAACGTTATTTTTCAAATCAGCTGGTCTTGTTTCATGTTTTCTAAACTCACAGTATCTGTAGATAATTAACTCACTGTAAAAAAGACAGTTGTTATGGAAGAGCTGCAAGGCACGTTCCTCCCTCAGGCTAGGTCTTGCATGGGGTCTGAAAAAGTCACATCAGGCTATCATATAAATTTTTTTTAATGTACTGAATACGTTGCCTCAGGGTCACGTTATTGCTAGGAAGTCTGAGGTGATTTATGTCATGCCTGCACATCTTCCACCCACAGAGGTGCTGTGGACACACTGAGATGCTGTGATCAATGATAAGGAGGAGGCAGTCCCGTCATAAGGCAGCATGTTGCTCAGGCTTCCTGCTTTGAGTGATGAATTACAGGGACAGAAGAACAGAGGCTTCTCTGCACAAAGTTTGTGGAGGTTTTCCCTTCAAAGCCATCTCCTGAAATGTCAAGCACTAAAACTGGCCTTAATGACAGGAGCGCTGGCAATTCTCCAGAAGCCTAGAGGTCTCAGCCAGTAGGCACAGGTGTTATCTTTGAACGGGAGGTACAAAGAACAAAAACCACAAGGTGGAACGAGTGGAATGGAGCATGGCCTGAAGGAACTTTGAAAGCATCACTGTCAAGAACAAGGCTCTAGGCTCAGTGACTCAGTCCAATGACTTGTGTCTCGCTTATGGGATACATTGTGATCCCACGGCACTAAGTGTTGCTGACAGGTACTGCCCTGGCATATTTCCTTGCGTATTTCAGCTTTAAGATCTGACAACCGCCTGGTTGTCCTGACAAAAGCCCTGCTGAATCAGGAAAGCCTTACTGCGCACATAATAAGATTGCTAGTCAAGAACGGGACGGCAGCGCGAAGGGTTTGTATGAGTTGGAAGCAACAGAGAACTCTTATCTAAGTATTGGAACGCAATTTGCATGAAGTAATGAGGATGAACGTGAAGCTGAGCTGTCCTGAGTTCATGTCCAATCATTAATTGTTTATCAGAAGCATTATTTCCCTTCCTTCTCATTTTTTAGTTCATCTTTTACTGGAAGTTTTGTTTCCCCTGTACCTTCCCTCCTCCCCCAATAAAATAATAATAATAAAAAAGTCCTCAGTGGTGGCGGAAGACTAGCTTACCCATTCTAATTTTTCAGTCTTTGCATGGCTTATGAAAGAACAAAACCAGACAATTAGATGTTGATAGTATCTTCCTGGAACATCCTGAGGGGTTAATAAACAACTACTGTGGTCTGATCGGAGATTCCTAATAAATGCAAGGACTTCCTGATGGCTTTCCTTGGAAGGGAGAACATCGGGAGGAAGTGGCTTGTGAGTGTCTTGAATCACATTACAGACCATTAGAAAATATCCTGAAGTAGCCTCTCCTGATTGGTATTTTAAGGGTTTTGTCTCCCTTGACTGTAGCAGAACTCGTTCAGTTGGCCAGTTACAACAGGAAGGATATATAGCAGACTTTGGGTAATAAGTGTTTAATGTTAGCATCTGCATTTTCTCAGCATCACTCAGACACTAGATCTGTAAAAGAGATATCAACTCTACAGGGATCTAGAGCCACAGTGCCCCAAGAAGTTTGTTTATTTGTTTGTGTTGTGGTTTTTGTTTCTTTGTTAGTTTTGACAAGCACACACACAATACTCAAAACCCAGAACATTTTTATTTCAAAGTTTTTGCAAGTAAAGAGGGGAAGGAAAATAGCCAGAAAATAATTTTAGCATTGGCAAAACCCAGCAGATAGGTACATTATTCCTATTATGTTCTTCTGGCAGACTTTCATGATAATCATTCTCAGTGTACAGACGATAGCGGGGTCACTGTGTGGCCATGTTTCTGTGGAGTAATGGTGCCAGTGATGTATTGGCTTCAAACCCGCTTTATTAAATTTCTTCTCCTGAGTCAGATCCTCAGATGGTGAAAATAATTGCATCCTTGGCAGAGCATCTGCACCTTTTTATAATTTTAAAGTTATAAAATCAAAACTAGTTGGATGCAGCTATGTGTACTCCTTCGTATAAGTAACCGAGTTGTATGCCCTTCTATTGCCATATCACTCCTTCAGCCAACTGATATGTTGTTTGACAATTTCCAGTCACGCATCTGATGCATGGATCTGGCAGATGAAGGGCAGAGCTGAAGATAACGGCAGGTTTCTCATGCATGCTGGTGGCACAGGATGTTGAGTCAGTGAGCAACGGGGCAAGAAGTCAGGCCCAGAGCCCAAGTTACTTCGTCCTCCCTCCCTGGTGCTCCCCTCAGGAGACTGCTTGTTATCAAGGGCCCAGATCCCAGATGGAAAAGTGCATTGCAGCAGAATCAAACCTTGCAGATGGATTTTCAAATAGGCCAGGGCCCATGACCCAGGCTGTTGTTTAGCTCTGCCTCAGGGTGATCAAAAAGATGAGTGGGAGGGGATGCAGCTAACGTGCTGGGTGACCTTCACTGCGTGACTTAATGTCTTTGCATCTCTGTTTCCAGTAACATGTAATGAAGGTTGCTACACGCATCTCTAAAACTGCTGCTTAAGTTTCTGGATGTGATCCATTACTTAAATGTAGGTAACTCTGAATGTTGCTGACTTTAGATGGTCTGTCGGGTTTACGTCATGTGTCTAGTGGAAGGAAAAGGAATTTACCCTGTTCTGATGGAAAGTAAGAAACTCCATTCAAGATTGATAGAACATTTAAATCCTTTACTTTTAGATCAGATTGAACATTTATTTTTAAAGGAGTATTTTAAACAAATTGTCCTTTGCAGTTTTGTGTATAATGAATTACAATGCGTTTATTCGTACTACTGAGAGTGGAAAATACGTGTAAGATGCATCTCAGCTTTTTCAGTGTAATGTGAGACTCAAAATGACTGGACCAAGGATGATTAAGTCTTTCATGCCTCTCACCCACAGTCCCTAAATATGTTTTGGTTAAATTGACAGAGTGGTCCTTATGCTTTTAGTCATGTGAAGCATGTCACAAGTGTGGATAGCCCTGTAGGAAGGGCAAAAAACCTGGTCAGTGATACCATGTAGGTACAGCTTCCAAACTCAAGCATCCCATGGTTTGTTTCACTTTTCAAATTCTGCTCACCATTTTGAAAGCAGATAGTGGATTCTGGAAGCTAGCAGAAAAATGGAGAGGGCTATGGAGAAGGATTGTAAAAAAAATGAAGCTCAGGACTGTGGAAGCCCAGATGTCTTGAATAGTTTGATGACTTTGAAAATCATTGGAAATCTGTGCCTTTTTAGGTGCCTGGCATAGTGGAGCAGGATATATTCAATAACTCTGTGGCACTTCTAGGGTGTGGCCTGGGGTATATTTTGAACTGCCTGCAGTTACTCCCACCTTTAAGCTTTTGTTTAATTCTGCATGAAGTATCATGCACTTGCAGGAACCCTGCTTCTGAGGCTGAACCCTGTTGTACTTTGTGCTGCAGTTTTCAGAAAAATTGTGTCATCTGTCTAAAAATGTTTGTAATCTAAATAACTATGCTAGGAGAATCTTCTTTTTCTGTAGTAGCTGACATTTGCACATACAAAATTATACTAGATTATAAGTAGTTAGCAAATTCCAATCATTTTCCAGCGAGAGTTTTCCCCTGCTTCGTGTAGATAATAAGGGAACGTGGGGCAGTGAAGGAGCAATGTTTCAAGTTTGCAATGTAGGGTGAGATTTCAGATTTGCAGCATGCTTACAGCACAAGAAATGAGAAATCAAGGATATGATCAGACTGTGTTATTCTGTTATTTGCTTACTTAGTGCCATCACAGCTTAACTGCTACAGGCTGTGATTTTTGTCAGCTGTTAGACTGAATTTAACTTCATCTGTTTTGGATGAGGGGTCACCCTGGGAAACTCAGAGCAAAGACAGTGATGAGCCCCTCAGCAGGGAATGTTCTCTTCCAGGACTTACCCGGCTCGGTGATGCTGGTGGCAAAAATGCTGTTTGACACAAGTTGCTGGATCCAGCTTGGCCAATGAGCTGTGTGTGACCTGCAGAGCTCTGACTGCTCAGGCTTGGGAGGGCATTAGGGCTTCTTGCAGCTGTGCCACCCCCATTCCCAAAGGCCTGTGGGCTAGCGGAGGGACAGCACAGGGCAGCCAAATCCCATTTCCCGCAGTACGGTTATTGTAGAGATGGGGCAGCCTGTTAGAGGGGCAGCTTTCACCCCACTTCAGCCTAATAAGGATGCCCATCTGTCTACTTGCTTCCCACCCTCTTGTGTAGGAATTCTGCACCTGCAGCTTAGAGCCAGAATCCAGACACCTGCCAATTAAACCTTCCTCTCAAGCAGAACCACAGGTGATAAAAGGACTTTTGCACATGGGATTTCCTGGTAGGCAAGCCTCCCTTAACATTGCCAAAAGTTCCACCCTAAAACAGTGGTACTGAGTGCCCTTCATTGAGAAAACTCTGTCTTTGGAAGCTTTGAGGCCTGAGGCTCCAGTGGAAATGGAGGGGAGGCAAAGCAGCACGGACAGAAGCAGGGTGTCCTGTTCAAATAATTAGGGTAGAGAAGGAAGCTCTTTACTAAGTGTGTACCATTGAAATACGTTGTGTGCAGCTGTGTGCTACTCTGATTTTCAGGGTAAATATCAATCCAAAAACACTTTTTCAGGAGCTGACCTTGTGTATATGATGAAATGCTGTAGGTAGCAGTAGTTTGTATTTTCCTGCTCTTCCAATATGTCCTCAGACTTTTGTCAGGGTTAAACTATTGCTGGCACTTGTTACCAGGTGTGCTATTATTCTTAACATGCTTTGTCCCAGGTACTTTTTTCAGAGCATGCAGTACAGTTGCCAGGGTTTGTTTTCATCAGGGTTAGATTCACTTGTGTGAAAAAATAATCTGTGGGGCACTTGTACAAATTTCTTATACTCTTTTAGTAAATATGGCCTGAACTTAGTGTGCATAGTTGAAAAGGATATGAACGTAAGTTGAAACAAACAAACAAACAAACCTTTAGCTATTCCTTCCTAATGTACTGTGGGCATATTCATTATTGCTACAAACTGATTTCAACTCCTGTTCTGGTAAAAGAGTCCATTAAATGCAAGACCTGCATGGTCACTTTTAAAAAAGAATTAATATTAAACCTTGTCCTGTGGAGTCTGTAGCAGCACTTTTACTTAACAGTGGTGTTTCCTTGGGCTGTGTGGGACTCTTCCAACCCGTGCATTTTGACCCTTTTCATAACCTTATGCAGAGTCCTGACAGAAATGGATGTCTGAAGCAACAGAAGTGAAACAGCCAGGTGATGGAAATAGCATACGTTGCAGATATGCACTTACCTGTGCACATACTTTCATAAAATATATTTGAGAGGGTGAAAAACAAAGCCCTGTTTATTGTCCGTCCATATTCTGTATGAACACACACTAAATCAGAATGACAAAACTATGGACCCAATTTCAAATGTGGCCTCAAAGTTTGACCGTTGGCTGGAGGTCAGCTGCTGGGTTAGAAGGTTGCTCAGCTTGGATGACGGATAAAATCCATATACCTACCAAAGAAGGCTGGAGGAAGTTGGAAAAAGGAGAACTATTTAACTTCCTAAGCAATGAGGACCCAGAAATTTCATTTCCAGCTCTGTCACTGACTCAGCATACATTCTTACTGGAGTCATAAGGTTAACACTGCAGTGAGTGTCAATTTATTTCAAAGGTTTCAACGTCTGAAAAATCTTGGTCTTTTTCTTAGAATTGCTGTAAAATTTTAAAATCTGCTGTTGGAGCAAATGTGCCAAAGCACTTGGTGGGTCACTTTTGGAGAGGCCTGCAGTTAGAATACCCCTCATCCTCAAGGTTTCCGGTTTTTGAGAATGACGCCTTTGTCTTCTCTGGGTTTGGTTTTCTTCCTGTACAATGCATATATTAATGTCTTACAGTTTACACAGGCACTGTAAGGTGTAATTACTATATAGGAATGCTTTGTTATCCTTAAATGATGGATTTTTCTAGACAAAATTCAAGGTGTTATTTACACTGTCAAATGCCTTGATGAATTAGCTCTTCAGAGTGCCCCATTCTCTATTCCCAAGAAGAATCATGTGACTGCTTTTTTCAAGGTAGGTGCTTATGTTATAACTATGCTTAGACCAGGAAAATGCCACTGGCCTATCCTCATCACGAAGCAGAAATGCACTGGAAGTTGGGCATTCAGAGAGCTGCAGGGTGAACAGTATTTCCTTGCTTTGCCTCGACACTGAGTGTAGCTTCAAGTCCCTCTGACACTGGGCCAGTGCCCTTAGATCCTGTAGCCTGCATGCTTTATGGAAGCTAAGCGCTGTTGGTGAATCATAATCTGTTCTGATCACCATTACATAGGGGTTGGTGTCCCAACTCCAGAGCTGGGGATGAGGAAAGTAATTATCTTACCCTTGTTTTTCAACTGGGTTCAGTGGAATTTCTCCAATTGCAGTATCAACAGTGAATGTATTACATAGGGATGTACTGCTAATAAAAACATGATACAACTGTTTATATTCTTATAAAATTAAGGAAAAATAAATCCTGTTCATTTATTTGTAATTTTAAGCATGGTCGTAAGTACCCAGCTGCCTGGCAGTTTGTCAAATCAGTGGCATAAACCAGAGGACACAGGCAAAGAGAAAGATGACCAGTCAGACTAGGCCTTAACGATGCAGCAATGTCACTGTGTCTGACTACTCTCTTACTTTATACCAGCATTTGTAAGATCAAAATCAATCTTTCCCTTACAATCTGAACTTTATTTTCCGTGTGATAGCTCCTGTGACTGGAATCTGACTTATACAAAAGGGGGGTGTTTGTATGAATGTAAACGTAAATAACGACCACAGAAACGGAAGGGACAGAAAGACCAGCGTTATATTTAGCAAATGTTTGTGTCTGTTAAGGTGTTAGTATTCATACGCTATTTTGTTTTATTTTATTGAAGCTGTAGTGGAAAAAGTGGTGTCTTGAGTCATTCTGCTGTTTATCGCCCCATCAGATCAAAGGGCACAGAATTAGGTTTGTGTTTTCAAAGAGGAGATTGATGCTGACACACAGCTGTCCCTTCCTCCTCCCGAACACATCAAGGCTGCGTGTTTTGCAGATTGCTCGCTTGGCCCTGATTAGGATTCTGAAATAAAACTTCTATTGTCTCAAGTGTTTTGGTGTTTGCTCAAAAGAAATCATCAACCTTGGCTGGTTGTTTATTTTTTCTTCTGCAGGAAAGGAGGGGGGCAGGGTAGCCATCCATACATCTGTTTGCAATTGTAGCTTTAAAGGTCTAAAAATAAACAAGCTCCACCCAAAAACCGTGTTTGCTGGCCCCCTTGAACAAGAGGTAGCTATGTACAATGCTTCAGTATCAGTTGAACTTACTTAAATAAATTGTATAGATGGGGAAAAAATGGAGTGGTGTGGTTTACTACTTTAAAATAAAAATTAAGAAAAAAAAACTTGGTATTTTTAGATATCTGCACAAACACAAATACTTATTTCTAACAAGGCCAGAACATTACTATTTAATTTTTTTTATTCGTAATCTACATTTTCTTTTGTCTCTTGCTCTGGTCCTTCAGATGACTGAGGTGGATATGAGAAACTGCTGAACTACTTGTGTGCTGATATGAAAGTTTAAAGAAGGTTATCTCAGAGACAAGGTGTGTGCTCAGGTTTTCTTTGTTTTCTTTTTCTTTCTTTTTTTTTGCACCCAATGCCAAACTACCTTAGAGCATGACAAAATGGCTGTGGAACAACCTAGTGAGCTCTAGTCTGCGCTTAGCATCAATTCAGGTTTCTACCATGGTGTATGCATGGAAATATTGATAGCTAAGGGGGAACATTAGTGCTGTCTTCAGGGCGGACTAGATGTTATGCAATCTGTAGTCTTACAACTGATGTAGGGTCAACACACACCAAGTGTAGGGAGGCAGTGTTGCCATTCTGACTTATGGGATGATGGAGCAACTTCAAGGACTTGTAATTGAAGCTGAGGTAGGGTGTGTTTCTGTGTCCTTTGAATTTCCTGGATTTAATTCTCTTTCCTCTGGTGTGTTGAGCTGTTTGCACAATATAGAGATCAATATGAAGAGCCAAGGAGTAACTGTAACATACGAACATACACTTGTGTGTGTGTGTATTTATAAGCAAGCTTGTGCGTAGAATAAATACAGAAATACATATCATACTGGTAATTACATTAGAGAGATATTCGGTATTAAGATTCCCACAGTATCCATTCCTACACATACAAAAGCTCATTTTCTCTTTTTCTCTGGATCTGCTCCTTTCTTTTTTTTTTTTCTTTTTTCCCCATCATCTCTCCAGTCCCTTTATAGCCTCCTAGTGCGGGAGAATTCAAGACACGAAAAGCAGGGTTGCCCGAGTGGAAATTTTATAGCATTGTTATCTCTATCTAATTTGGTTTGGGTAGAAAAATTGCTCACAGGGTAGTTTTGCTATCAGGAGTTGATTTGATGTCTGTGGGTGGGGATGTGGTCTCTGTTTAAGTCATGTAGATTGGGGGTCTCAATTCCTCTGTGTCACAAGGATGTTATCATTTGTGGTCTCTTGTCAGGAGCAGAGATACCGCTATCATCTCCAAAGACACAAGCTCATTTAGTTCAAGAAAGCGTTAAGAGGCCCACCCGAAGACATGGAGAACTTTAAAGGCTGGATGGGAGGGAAAGCCCATCTGGTGTTACGCACCAAAGGAAATTCTCTGTGGGGAGTCAGTAGGCTGTCTTTACGAACTCCTGAATTTCATTCATTTCTTCAGAGCTCTCTTATGAGTCTCCCTAGATTAGTTACTCTTTACTGAAATTCCTGGGGATGTTTCAGTCTGTTCTTTCTTAATTTCCTCAAGCAGGCTGGTGGGTTTTCTTGTTTATGTAAATCTTTGTCTCTCCATCCCAGGATGGTTTCTTCCCTCTGTAGCTGCTCAGTTACACTTAAGGACAAATGGTTACTCAGAACTTCCTGGAAAGCCTCTTTTGTTTATTTTAGACAAAAATATTCAGGAAGTTCCTCAGCTATTCCAGCACATCTATACTGGCATCGGCCTTCGGATCCTCCAGTTGCATTCACTGATTTTTGGGAGACCAGATAAAATAATTTTTAGCTCAATACTAAACCCAGGGTATGTCAATGTTGTTCCACATGTTACAAACACTGAGAAATGAGCTTCCACACCTCGGTTAATAGAAAAATGTCTCCTTGTTCATCAAGATGGCAAGGCGACAGTCAGGCTTTTCAACCTTCCCCGCTGAGCCTGCCATGTTCAGACTAACATGTTCCAGCTTCAGGCCCAAATTTTACACCTTTGCAGCTCAACTCCTGTTTCCATACACATTCTCTCATTCAGCTGGTGAGGCTGCACCCTGCTTCAGCTACTTTCTACAAGGCCACAGGCTCAAGCAGCTAAGTATATTAAAGGAGATAAAGGGCGGGGAGGATACTAAAAAAGGCTGGCATGTTGATTCTTTTTAGTCTCATAACCTATGTTGGTTCATTTCAAAGCACTTGAATCTACGCAATTAGACTGTACCTTTCCTGTGGCATTGCGTGCTGCAGCAACCAACTTAACATCTTTATTTCTGGGTGCTCTATGTTGTGCTCACAGCCATCTGTGGGCAGCAGGGTGCTGGCAGAGTAAGGGAGCAGCGAGAGACTGTTGCGTGTACTCTGTGTGTAATGTTTTAATTCTCCAGTAGCCGTCACTTACTGGTATCGGCAGTTCCTTCCTGCTGCTACACCTCTGAGTCCTACGTGGTGAGACAGCCGTGGGTGGAGGGAGGCCTACAAACCCAGGAGTTCAACTGTTACCTTTAAAGTAATAACTCCCGATAAACAAGGCCAGCCATTACAATGGGAAAGTGCCACTGACATAGCTGAGGTAGTTTGGAAACTACTAGTACATGAGAGAACGTGTAAGACTTTCTTTAATTAATGTAAGTTCTGTCGGCATGTTAGCTTCAGCCACCATCAGTCACATGGCACTTTAAAAATCGATTACAAGGACTCAACAGAAGGGTCTGTACTGGCTTGGGTTCCATGAACTGGTCAAATATTGCTGTTGTAGACAAAATCATCATCAGCTCTTTAGTTTGCAGCCTGTGTCTGTGTTCCCTCTCCAGGAGAAATTAAACAAACCAAAAAAAAAAAAAAAAAGAAAGGCAGTTGGGTGGGAGCTACATGGTGATGCAGCCTGCACCTGACAGGCAGCTCGGAGCCTCACTGGGCTCATGCATCTGAAGGAGCAGGATAAAACTCAAAATGGACTCTAATGATTTCCCTGAACAACAAATGAACAGACATACAAACAAACAAACCATGAACCAACTCTGAAGTACATGTGCTTCTGCTATAGGAGACATGTATTTTAAACCAGGTGATTCTCGTTATCAAGCACCATTTGGTGGGGCCTAATCCAGCTGTTTCAGGGCTGAATTGATTTCCAAATTAGTAGGACATTTTATGGCTGCTCTTTTGCAATTTCTCACCCTTTCTTTAGGTAGGCCATTGATTTGTTTGATTTTTATTCCTCCACAAAAACAAGAATGATAGAAGATGAAGCAGGGAACAATAGCTTTGTGTTCAGTTCAGGAAGAGTGAGAGTTTTTTTTTCTGTTCATCCTGCTGGCATGTCAAGAAGGCCTGCATTGCAGACGGATGGGGCTAGACAGAGGGTAAGTGCAATTTATTATTCCCATTGTTCTGTTTTATCAGAAAACTTGGAAACTTGGTTTTGAGAGTGGTTGTTGCAAATTCTAGCTACATCTTTTCCTTTTGAAAGCAGGTCTTGGAAACATATTCTGAAGTATCACAAAATACTGAGTTGTATTGAAACAGCAGTTTACTGCCTCTGACAAAGTATTAGTCAAGGATGAAATGACAAGAGCTTATAGCACTAAGTGTGCCCTGCTTTTTAGCGCTCGAAGGTCATTGAAACTGGGTCATAACTGGAGTTCATGTCGAGCTTTTCTGGCTCACAGTGAGTGAAAGCAAATTCAAGCTCTAGCTGGCAGGTGTGCTTACTAACATCAAACCTGTAGGTTTTCGATTATAGGTGCCATTTCAATAAAATAATCCTGAATGATTATTGCAGCCAATAAGCTAAAATTTGTACATGTCCTCTGTCTTTACAAAACATTGCCAAATTACAGTAATTTGTAGCTATTTCAAAACTGGCACCAAGCCCCACAAATATGTTCACAAAAACTTATGAAAACTGAAGCCAGTTAACACTTTGTTTGCTTGAGGAGAAAAAAATGCTCATTTCAACTTTTTACTGAAAAATTTATAACATTCTTTTTGTTGGGCAAGTTATAAATCTCTCCAGTATAAAATGTTACAACTTTTTTTCACTTTTATATGTTGGAGAGTGTTACATCCTTCTATAGTTCAGTTTTTTAGCCACGAGGCTTCTGAAATCAAGAGATTATTGTTTTGGATTCTTAATCAGAAACTGGGCAGACGCTAGTGTTCAAAGAATGACAGTAATTATGTAGCAACAGGAAAATGACCAGGAAGGGAAATTCTGTAGTAATAAACATTGCATCCTCGAAGAAAACACATAATGGTTGTGGATGCATATGTTTTGCTGTGCTTTTTCTATTTTCTGCTGTCACAATAACTAACAGCTCAGGAGTTGGTTGTGTACAGGCACTCAGAAGCTTTGGTCTGTCTTTGTTATGTGTTCTAATACAATCTCAATTTCTGAAAATGTTGTGTGCATGTGTGAAAAAGAAGAGGAAGAGGTTGCTGAGTCTCCTGTTCGGTAAGGCAGAACAAAGTCTGCCAGCTCATTTCACGTGGGCCACTTTACAGTCAGACATTGGAGGGTAACAACTTCATGTCTACTAATATGGATTGGATTCAAACCAGCAGACCAGAGATAAAGTAGTTTGTTTTCCTTTACCAGTTCTTTTAATTCTTTCAGTTAACCCATACTCTGTTTCTTGGACTTGATTAGGTTTGTCATGCAGTGTGTCTGTGGCTAAATGAATATGTATGAAGTGTCCACCATTTGTTTTAGCAACTGAGCAACTGGTTATGAAAATTTCCCACTGGAA
This sequence comes from Aythya marila, assembly GCF_965140915.1. Taxonomy (NCBI): domain Eukaryota; kingdom Metazoa; phylum Chordata; class Aves; order Anseriformes; family Anatidae; genus Aythya; species Aythya marila. Next base: position 115,629,928 of record NC_139042.1, on the reverse strand, counting down.
ACATTTTCCACCTAGGCAGCTCTGTTTATGTTGTCTTCCCCCCCTCCTCCATTTAATTCTCAGGAAGTGATCCTGCTAATAGGTATCCACTTGACTTGTAAAAAGCAATTTGTTTATTGTACTTCAGAATCAATAAGGATGGTTTGTTAGTTCAATAAGTCTTGTGGTCACCCACTCTGTAATTTAGTCACCTAACAAACAGTAGGCTAAGTCTCCTCCTCACCTAGATGTACGTTTAGTATTTTTTGAAATGGTTAGCATATTGACTTCCCTAGGCACAATTTCTTTCCAGACTCACGCAGTCTGTGAGTATTTCTGCAAATAACAGAAGCTCAGTGTTTCCATGAGTAGTAACCACTCATCTTCATGTTCCTGGAAAAATAGCCAGAGGGGAATAAAGGAGGCCAGAACAAATTACAAGTGGGAACGCATGAGTATATCTGTGGATATTATTTTCCTGTTGTTCTGCTATTCTTAGAATTTCACAGTTGTATGCTGTGAACGTGTATACAGACAGAGCAAACTTTATGAGACAGAAGGACAATGGCAAATACCTAATAGCTTTGGCGATAGAAACAAGATTTTCTTTAGCTCAGATTTCATAAGTGATTTAATGGGCTAATGTTTGAACTACCATTTAATTTGTTTCTTTAGAAGTCTAAGATTATGAAAGAGAAATTGCTGAATGCTTTACTTGTGATGGATAAGCTACAGCTCCCCAGAAAGTCTTGGTAATCCAGCTGTTCAGTACTAATAGTGACAGCCACAAGTTTTATAATCTTTCCTAGGTGGTACTTCAATCTAGGGTGAAAAGAACTCATTACAATGTGTCTCAAGAAATGGAATCTAAGCCTTGCTTCTCCAGTAGAGACTCTGTAGTATTTCCTTAATAGCAATTCACCTCAGGAGACCCCATTTTGTAGATGTGAACTTAGAGGTCAAGAAACTTGCTTTATTGATAACCTTCTGAGTAAGTACAAAATAACATTTTACCTCTGCTCCTCTCTTTCTGGTGGTAGAACTGTGCCAGTAATGCAAAAGGGTGATTAAGACCCCATGCTGCAGATGGCTCAGCTAACAAGTACCACTTGTGATGTCTGTGTCATTTCTCTGAGCGTTAGACTGAGTTGCTTTACACGCACTTTGAAAACCCTCTGGTGAAAAAGATTATTTTGAATATTCTTTTATAATAATCACCAATCAGGGCTGATCTATTGATTAAAGAAGGTAAGTTTTTGTATGCCATGATCTTGATTTCGAATTTAAAAAAGTGGTACTTCTAAGCAGGGGGAGTGCTAGACTTGCTCCAGATGCGCATGAGAAAGTTGCAAAGTATGCTCAATACTGAACAGTGGGCAGGGATATGAGAGGGATATGTGCCTAATTCTGACATCTAAACTCACTTCCCTTTCAGTTTTGCATTCTTTGTGCTCTGTACTGTCAGGTAAGGCACAAGGACTAGATTTTTTATAACCAGAGGTGAACTACAAGGGAAAGACTTTGCAGACTTTTTTTTTTTTTTTTTTTTTTTTGTGTGTGTGTGTGTGTGAAGCAGGGATTTGGATAGCTGGTAGATGCTTAATAATGCCTAAAATAATTATCTACTTCTTTGGTTCTTCAGATTTGTCTTCATTTTTGTCCTGTAAATCTCCATATCTCGTGGAAATATATCTAAGGGCAATTCTTTCTTCTTGGCCTACTCTGGCCCAGACATTTGGCTGTCAAACAGCTGATATGATTTGTAGGGGAAAAGAGCAGCTTTTCACTGCGTGGGCTTTTTTAAGGGGGACTTGCCAGCCTACTCTTGTGTAACTAAGGCGTTTGATTCATTCTGCCACTCAGTGGAACTGCCTCATCGTTACCAGTGTTTGACAATTAACAGTTCAGATGAATTTGACCAAAAGAGGGGAAAAAAGGTAATTAGAATGGATTTGCCTGCTAAATTCAAGCCCTGCTTTAGCTGGAAAAAGCCATAGCCAAGATCCAGCAGCCACTACTATTTGCACAGCTAAGGAGAGCAAGCAGCGTAGACCATGGATATCATTCAGGTGAAGAGAGAGAGGGGTGTAGCCACCCATTGCCCTTGCTGGATGCCAGTCAAATCTAGAGTGGGCATGAAATGGCATTCATTTCAGTGCTGCTGTGCTGGAGACACATCAGGCATGACAAGAGCAGCCGGCAGCACCGTGCCAGCCTGAGTTTAGATCCACGCAGTGAGGATGCCTCGACCAGACATGCTGGTGCATGCTCTCCTATAGCTGAGTCCTTTCCAAATGCTTCCCCAGGCTTATTTTCATTTCTTCACACCATGAGTGCCTCTAATCAGGGCACTCTGACCAACCCTGCTACAAAGCAGGTACATTCTCTGCCACAGGCCCAAAACAGAGGGGGGGGGGGGGGGGGGAGGGGAGCTCTTACCTCTAAGCATTATCCTGTTCAATTATTTTCTCCTTTTTAAAGCTGGCTTTTTTATCCATTACACAAAACCTTCCCTCATGGCACTGTATCTGGCTTTCCATCTTTAATACTTCCTAAACGCAACAGTAACTGAGGGGTGCATATGTTATAGTGTCCCTGCAGTACAGCCAAATGGCACAGTACTCTTTTGTACTTAAAATAAGCGCTGGCGAACTGCAGCACTTATTCACAGCAGCTTTGCATGATTTGAACACATTTGCCATCATGTTATGTTTGTTGTTTTTCAGTCTTTTATTGTCCACATAAAAACAGGCTGAATGGGTTGCATTGTGACTGTCGAAATTTCGTGAGGGCTTTTGAAAATTGTTTTATTATCAGAAAGGTTTTCTTGTTGCAGCTCCATATGTAGGGGGATAAGGAGTCCTTAAAGCCCTTCTCCATCTGCACTGCAACCATTTGCATCACCAGCAGTTGCCTACTGTCTGGAAGAACATTTCTTAGTCATTTCATGACCCGGACTTGGAGCTTAGTTATATTTGCCATGTTTGCAATTATTTCTAAGCACTTTTATGGTGCATTTAAGTAGATATGGAGATTTTGCATTTCTGCAGAAAAGCATTTTCTGTGTGTTTGATTCCACATCTGGTAATTGGAGTTACTTGAGCAAAGAACAGAACTGTTGGTTTGACAATTATCTTTTCCATCAAAAACAATTGTTTGCTTTTGTTTAAAACCTTATTTTTTTCTGCTCATCCACCACAAAACAAAATCAGGCACGCGCACACACACATTTTTCTTAAATGTTTCTCTCTATTTTTTATTTTTGGTAGGAAGCTATACTAATTCTAGATTACACTGCTTTTTGTGGATTTTTTATTATTATTATTATTACTAAAAGGTAGAGGACATAGGCAATAAAAGAAGCAACATTATTTCTTAACCTTGTTTAGCAAATAAAAAAGGCTAAAATTCAAGGATAACATGATCAATAAGGGCTGGATTAGTTGTAGGGTCTGCCTGTGTTCCCCTACTCATGTGTTCTGACACCACAGGTGTTACTGTTTCTTGAATAAACATGGGCTTTAATTTAATTTAATGATTTGTTTATGGATCCTAAGAATAAGGAGTACCATGCTTGGAGGAAGCGTAACCTGGCAGTAAGCCAACATGCCTTAAAGAACGAAGTCTTCTGGAGGGATAGGCAGTGTCCCAAGAGGCCGCCTTAATTACTTGTAACGTGTTATACCAACACTACCACCTACAGGAGTTCAGCAAAAGGGAAACAGCACTTCACAAAATGCAAAATTAAACACATATCAAGGCTTTTCCAGAGGGTGGTCTCACCTTTCTAAGTATCCAGGACTTTTTGTTTACCTGATGCCTTTTGTTTTGTTTTGTCTTTTTTTCCTCTCTTGAGTAAACTGTGTTTTGGGGTAAGTCCTTAGCTATATCAAGAGGTTGTCAAGACAGTTCTTGCCTCATGGATCTGAACATTGCTGTTGCTGTGGGGAGCCATGTTGTGAGAAGGGTGTTTGTTGATGCTTTGTAACCCACCATGATAGAAATTTCACTCTTGTACTTCAGGTTTTGAGTATGAGCTTGTGTGATTTAAATTAAAACCTCACAGATGTCCATAGTTCGGAGATGCATCTGCATAAAAACTTGGCTTAGGGAAATGTGTGAATTACTGGGTTTGGTTTATGTATAGGCCTAAGATAGCACAGTTATTTTAGCGGGTGCAGTTATTGTATTACTTACATGGATGTTGTATACATCTCATTGCTTTTTAGTAAGCCAGCACAAACAGAAATATCTGAATATATATCAAGGGGATTTTTAAAATATACGTCATTACTTGTGGTATCTGTCATTGGTCCTGGACTTTGAAGGATTCTGTTTCCAGTCACCCACTGTTTTTGCTTACACTATTTCAAATGATCTATGCAATTATGAAGCTGTAGTTTTGCAAAGTATTTACATTAAGTTAATGGTATGTTACATTTTCTCTCTTTATTGCTTGTTGGTCATTGCCAAGCTGGGACAGATGAGCCATAAATAGCAGACAAGAACAAATATGCATCTTTAAAATAAACGATAATGCAGAAGTGTTAAGCAATTTTTGTCCTGCACTTAAATATGTGCTCAAGCCCAGTTGATTTCAGTGAAGCTTAGCTAGAAGGAAGCGTTAGGCATATGTAAGACGCAAGGTTGCTTAGCATCCTATGGAATCTGGCCTTCAAAAAAAAAATGAAGCAAAATAGCAATTAGGTCATCCCCATCGTGATAATCAGCAAGAAATAAATGTATTGAGAGTTGCTGTAGTGGCTTTTCTTTGGAGTGGTCTCATATCCTCTTTGGCATTTTAATTTCCTCTGCAGGCTTGCAAAAGCCCAAGTTTCTGAGGTGATACCTGTGAGATTAGCTTCAAATCTTCTGGTTTTGTGTGTATCTATACAGAACTGGCTGATAGCTTCATTCTTGTTTTTACAGGAAAATTTCGTGCTTAGTGCCTCAGTGATGTGATCTCTGGAGGTATATTGCTCATCTCTACAAACCTGACTTCCAAACATTTGGCCTAAATAAGAGAATATCTAGATGGAGTTCTTGGTTAGCGGAGGGCAACAAGAGGAGTTTTACTCACGCGGTGCCTGCTGTAGATGGCTGCACTTCCCAGGTGGCTGGGACATTTACAGTCAAGACACTGCTCAGAAAGAACATTATTGGTTTAGTTTAAAAATAAAATAAAGGAAGTTAAAGAGTTAAAGGCACCCAGGGAGAAACAATGCAAGAAGCTAATTTATTTGAATATTTAATCCACAACTTGACTGCTTCATTTTCTTTAGCTCTTCTAACTATACTGTTCTCAGGCGTATTTTCCAGTTGTGGAGGTAAAATCATGTGAACTTCTTATAACCTTTTGACATCAAGTGAACTGTGGAAGGAGTCAGTAAAATCCGCTCAGGGAGGAGGTGGATGGCAAGGCTCAGAGGCTGAGCTAAGACAGATAGTTGAAGCACATAATAATAAAACATTAAAAAGGAGAAGTAAAACTTACTTGCCCAGAATTGTTCAGCAATACTTCCTGTCAGCACTGAGAAGAGCATTGGTAAAAAGAGATAGAATATAAAGTTATTGTTTGCCATTGTGTCTACGAGGAGCCTGGAGTACCTGCATTTAGCTGCAGAATGTTGTATAAGCCTGCTTTCACACTAATCATAAAGCTATTGCTGTGAAGTAGCACTCAGGAGGCTATCCTGTGAGCTCCAAGCAGTAGCATTTGGGAAGCTTGTCTTAATTAGAATTTCAGACAAAAGCAGACACACACAAAAAAAAGAAAACCACCGAAACAATAGTCTGAAAAGCCAGACATCCAAAAGGTCATGCAGTTCTTAGTTCTTTCCCAGTGTCCTTTGGGTGTTTGGCCCTAGCGTTTTTGTTATCTTTTCTGTATCAGATCTTGTAAAACACTTATGACACTTAAACTAAGCAGTGTCAGTATCAATTTATCTGCCCTTGGGGTTGGATGCTAAGCTTCAGGTTGACACATTAGTTCATGATATGACATGGATTAAAAAGTTCCATTCTGATACGAAGATAAAAATCAATACATGTATGTTTACTCAAAGTAATTAAAAGTGAGCAGCAGAATAACAATAATAATAATAATAACTTTGGAAAGTCATCACGGAGGCTTGCTGTTTTCTGAAAATAACTTCACTCTTTGCATTTTCTCTGATATAGGAAGTATGGCTTTTTATAGTCATGGGGTTATGTAACTCATCCTTTTTGGTCTTTGGATGAATATAGACCAGTGCCACTCTGAAATACCCACAGTACGTGCAGACATCACACCCTACATGTTCCCATTGAAATATTTTCTATACCACACTCTTGAAAGTAGTTGACTTAAACAGTTCTTTCTGTTGGTATTGTACAAGTTGCAGAGCATGCAAGGATACTTGCATTTGTGTCAGTACTTAAACAATTATTTTGTTTTGCTTGGTGGAAGGCAGCTGATGCATCCTGCTTCTGGTCAGATGTTTGCAGAATCTGTGATTCTGTAATGTGGGTGAACAGCGAGACATCAGCTTTCCCTAACTTCTCCCAGTACAGCACTGCAGCAGGAACACCTTTTGTACCAGCAGTTGGCATTGGCTGTAGCTAAGTGATGTGACACACAACGTGGTAAGGACAGGGTTAGCCCCTGTCGTGCATCATCTGCTCCACAGAAGCCATCTATGTCCACACCCCGGTTCTCTACAACCATCAGTAAGGGAAAGGTAACCAGGGAAGTCTCACCCTTCCTGGGCAGAAGCCAAGCGACCCTTGGCTTGCTGCAGTTGAAAGCCTCCACGTGGTCATCTACTGACCAACCTCATGCATGTGGCAGAGGTCCAATGTACCTGCAGCCTGGGTGTTTGCGTGTGGCAAGGCACAAGGCTCAGATGCTTGATGAAACACTTTGAGGAGGGCTCCCGAGCACTTTGTTTCTTACCAAGTTGCTGTGTTTCATTTCATTTGTGTGAACAGTATTTACACGTAATGTGGGCTTGACGAGGATGTAATTTCCACCACCTTTACACCACATTGAGGCCGCTGGTGTCTGCACAGTTAGATTAATTCCTAATTTGCATAAGACCAAGATTAGAACTGGATGGCCTCTGTGAGGTTAAACGGTGTATGTAGCAACTTCATGCTGTTGTTATATAATGCATGCATATCAGCTGAGGTGTTGTATGTGGTGGTCGCTGAGATCTTTAGCCCTGTTTCCTCTTCATCCTAAGGGAACGCAGAAAAAACTAAAAGGTACTTTGGAATAGTTGTGATTTCCCATTCCTCATCATTGCAGCTCATAAAGATGTTGATTTACATATTGGATATACTCCTGATTTGTGTTTTAAGGTCATTTTATTTCCAGTTATGTTCATAATACAAAACAACTTTCATACATTGAGGAACACACTGGCCTCTGAAGAAAAGGCTGGAAGACAGTCGTGGAAAGATAGGGTGCAGATAACACCTTGTGATTGCTTATGTTTCCCCTGTTCTCACTTTTTCTTAATATCAACGAAAGTGAAAGCTCTTCTTAAATCCAAACGTACAGCTCTCTGCTGTACCCACCACAACAAACTCCTCTTAACAGCAGCCAAATTCTTCTAATGGAGTCTTCCAGAAGACTAGCTCCAGGCAGACAGTGAGGGAAATACTCTTGACATTGCATCAGTGGTCTCGCTGCAGCTGACTTTGGGCAAAGAGACCAGGATTAGACTGGCAAGTAAAGTTATGAGTGTCTGGGAAAAAAAACAATCCCCTAGGTTTAGGAAGTAAAGTATGCAGGCAATCTTAGCTGTAATTATTACCCTGTTCTTAGCTATAATGATGTTGGGATTTATGTAATACTTTTCATACGTGAATTGCTCATCAGATTGCTAATTATCCCATAACATAGTTTCTTGCCTGAATGTGGCTGCAAAAGTGTGTGAGGATCTTTCCAACAATCACATATACATGCAGCTATTGTAATTTTCTTTTTATCTTATGCTCTTAGGAGATGATGCTTGTGTGACCACACTGTGGGTGTCTGCGTGCCTGCCTAATAATGTCAGAGCAATTTCAGCCAGCTGTGACAGAGTGCTAGGAGTACAGAAGATTCAAATTTCCCAACCATCCTAGGGAAATAGAAGACTAAATACAGGAAAGAGCTTCGATTATTGTTTCTGCTGACAGAAATGCTGTGAGGTTTCCCATTTTCTATAGGACACCAGAGAGTTTAGATGATACAGACAGGGAAATAGCAGGAAACTTCAGTGAGAGTTTTCACCTCATCAGACAGGAGAAAATCCAACCCACGAGACAAAGGGTGGTAAGAAGCTAGATTTCATTGCTTGTGATGTGGTGGGGGAAGGGTTAAATCTGGCTTCTTGCAGAAACACAGTGCAGCTCTCCCCCTGCAAATAGGAGGCGATGTAGACAAGAAAACAGGATTTGCTTCCACTCTTTCAAGGTTGCAGTACATTATTTTCCTGGTCATCCCAGATGAGTATCATGAAAAGAATTGAGACTTTGGAAAAATTCACTGAGAAGACATTTTTTTTTCTGTTGAAAAATGCTTTGTCACTGAAACCCAGTTTTTTCATGGGGATGTGTCACTTACAGTGCAGTCTCACATAAAGAAGTTGAAAGCCAAATGTCAACAAGGCTGTGACAAAATTTGTCTTTTGTCTAAAATGTATTTTGGATTGCATTACAAAATTAGAGGAAATACGGATACGGCTTCTGAATTTGATAAAAGCAGAACATTTTGACTGAAAGGCTTCAGGGAGTGGGTTTAGATTTCATGAGAGATTTGTTTTTCAGATTCAGAAGGAAAATAACTTTCAGAAGGTTGAAATTTTCAGTAGGCCAATTCTAGAGGTCAGTTTTAGTTTCTAATTGCGAACAGTATCAGCCATTATGAACATCAGGAGGCTTCTTTCTCAGAGCTCTATCCAGAAGCATGTCGAATTCCTTCTAAGTAATTTATATGTTAATTAATGAATTTTAATGATTGAGCTCTAGCAAACTTTCTAAACTAAATAATTTTAACTTAGTTATTTTTATCTCTGTGTATTGTGTGTTTTCTCCTACCATTTTGCACAGGTTGAAAAGGCTGTTTTCATATTTAAAAAGTATATGGCAAGGAAAAAATAGTACGTTGAGGTATTATTGCTAGATTCGGAGACCAAAATATTGTAAGGTTGCTCAAATATTTATTTTTTCCTTCTGATTGAAAATCAGGATTTGTTTATATTATACACATATATTTTATATATATATATATATATATATATATTTATATATCATTGTCATGAGGATTTTGTTCCTCAACAAGATTCAGTAAGTGTTCCTTTAAAAATTCTGGTTTTCTTCCTTTAGATTTTCTTATCGGGGTAATAATAGTGAGGAACTCTCATATACAGTGTAAGAGAGCAAAAACATTGACGTAGCTTTTTTTTATTTTTTTAATTTTATTTATTCAAAAGGTCCCAAACACCTGGTGCCTTTAGAAAATGTTCATGGCAGAAACAACAGTTGCTAAATCCATGCAACCACAAAGTGGTGATGGTAGCACTGCAAACTGGTGGGGAAGATGGTATTCTTGTAAAAAGTCAATCACTTTCAAATACAGCAATTTTTCTGTCTCGCAGCTTTGAAAGCAGGTGAAATGATACAGATTGGCTTGATTTCTGTACTGCCTCTTGGAAACTGAAATAACCGAGGTATTCTGGACGTGTCGGCTAGAAAAGGGAGATACTTTTTCACTGAAAATATATTTATTATTGGAGGAAAAAAATGTGGTAAGGAGAAAGTGGTCTTAATTTTGACTGAAGTTAGTATGAGAAAATATATTAAAGTTTTATTTATTAAATATAGTGCAATTTGTAAAAACTATGTGGAAACTTATTATTTGTTGAGCTTATGGCTGAGGATTTTCTGTATCCAGGAGGTTGCACAGGGAGGGCGAGAGAAAAGTAATAATCTGCAGAGCTGCAAAGTTTCCTTGGCGTTTTCTTCTCCCAGACACCCACCTCACTGGTGCCAGAGGCTCCAGTTTTCTCCTCTCGTTTTCACATTCTTCAGTGTCACTGTGTTACCCAGTTTTGGGGGGCTAGAAAGCAAGCTAAAACAAAGCAAGCTGATGCTGAGCGGTGGTCATTTATGAATCACTGCCCAGTCAGCTGCACCATAAGCAGTCCCGGTTTGCTGGGCTGCTGGTAGTACAGGCAAGAGCAGCACCGCTATCCTGGCCCAAGAAGGATGGCTGGTGGCGTGGCTACGAGGGATGCTGCTTCACTTTTTCCACTTGTAACCCTTGTGGAGTGCTGCGTGGGACACTGGGGCTGGCCTCATCTGAGTAATGATAACAGGAAGCTGTGTGATCTGGTTTGATACAAAACCTGTGCTCATCCTTGCTGACGGCTTTTTGCTGTATGAGTCACTGGGGGCTGGATGGCTCTCAGGAGCTGGGTCTGGTGGTAAAGTGGTGGTGCTTGTGCAGGATGCAGAACTTCACTGGCTGCACATGTAAATAGAGAGGCAAAGTGGATTTTTGTTCCCTGTGGAGTCACAGAGGAGCTGGACTTCTAGGTGTATTTCTGAACCAGAAGTTGAGATTAATAAAAATGTATTGCACCTGCATGTTTTAGCCTTAACCTTTGCTGCTGCTGTCTAGCTTTTCTTCAAAGAAATACTACTCTGTGTTGCAAATATCTACCCAGCAGTGTGGAATAAACCTGAGTTTCACATGTGAAAACACATCATACCCGTAAATGGACAAATGTGAGAGCTGGTGGCAGTGCCTGAGCTAGAAGAGGTGAAGTGGCTTGCTGCAGAGGTGGACAGCTTGTGAATTGTTAAAGCAACATTCATAACCTGACCCCCAGCATTAGACAGGCATGCTCTGTGCAGATAGCTGGCTATAAATAATTATTAATTGTAATCCACCATAGCTACTGAGTTCAGACGTCAATATTAATGAAGTGAAACTAGCAGCAGCTTTCTGTGTGAATTAAGTGTTGACCGTGGCAGTTGATGTTAATCGTTGGTGAATGCCAGTGAGGTCAGGTGCATGCAAATGAACAAGGTCTTCCTCAAACTCTTGCTTTTGGTCTTGTCAGCTATCTCGTATTTTTCTAGCACTTACCTTTTTCTCCCATTCAGCTGGCAGCTAGAGTGGTGCAGGTCAGTCTGCAGAAGAGTTCACGTGCCATGCAAGGCTGCCTCTGTTTTTGGAAAATGATCAATATCATCCAGACTGTGGGGCGAGGCAAGAGAGCAGGATGGCATTTTGGTGTGGCAGAAATTGTGTGCAAATTAAGTGAATCGGGTTATTTTCTGGGAAGTTTGAATTTGTGAAAAGGTAGATCCCAGGGACATACAGCTCAAGAAACTAAGGGAGTTCTTGCAATAAAAGGAGAAATGATCTAACCCACTTTGAGCTAGGCAGTTAGTCAAAACCCATGGTAATCTAGGGTAGGGAGAAAAACTTATGTTAGAAGTCAGGCATTTCCTTGCAAGTAATCCTGCTTAGTTACAAAGAATACTTGTGGTGGCTTTGTTGGTAATTCAGTCTCTTTTCTAGTCAGCCCTTATCAGGAGTGCTGCTTCTTCTCCCCATAGGGTTTTCTCAGGGCTACATTTCCTGGGGTTGTGCTGGCTGCCTTCCTGAGGAGCATGGCTCAGACTGGGCTACGCAGCTGCTGCAGGCACCCTGCGTTACAGCTGATGGTGGGGGTGAGAAATGGGGGCAGGAGCTGCATCTTTCTTGCTTCCTCATGTAAATCATGTAATGCTCTATGGCTTTCTGTTGCTTTGTTCTCTGCTCCTTTGGTCTTTCACTGTTTCACTTTCTGCCCTCTTGCGTGACACGTATACAGCTCTGTCTTGGGCCAAGGCGGGCACTGTACTTTGTGTACTGGCTGCATGAGCACACTGAGAGGAATCTCGAATGAGAAGTGAGGCTCTTGGGAAGCTTTATGACAACCCTTCAACACAAGGCACTTGGTTCCGCGGACAGCAGCCCCAACAATATCACTTCCTCCCCAGAGAAAATAGGCACAGCAAAAGAAAGGAAAAAAGGACGTCGAGAACCTGATAGATGGTCTTTTAAAATCAAATGTGTGGGTGATTTTCACAGGTTAATTGTGTATTTGTCCATGTCTCTACAAAGGGCCTGATTTTGAGAGAGCTACTGGTGTCCCTGTGCTGATAGAATAGAGGCAAACAGGTTTCAGGGGTCTGGGAAGCTGTATTTTGCTGTCCCTTGCCTGTGCTCAGCTTTGCAAAAACAAAGGGGAGCTACCAACCCTGTCGATATTGCACACAGATGCTTTTGTTTCAGACATCCATTTGCATCATCAGATGTCGGTACTACTCCCCTTTTCTGATTGCAGGTGAGTTCAGCTGACACAAAACTCTGCCCATCTGGAAGTGTCACGCCGTGCAGCAACATACCCGTGTGTTAATGTTTTGCTCCACAATTTCTATTCAGGCTTTTTCCCCACAGCAAAGTTATAGAAGCAAATGGTGAGTAAATGGTTTCAGTGCACCACTATCTACCCCAGTTGTGTTTTTTTTTTTTTTTTTTTTTTTAAAAAAAAAAAAAAACAAACAAACTGAAATTTGGGTAAAATCCTCTTCTTAAACAATTCTTTTTAGTAGGACTACTTCTGTTCTCTCTATAGAGAGACTAACAAACAATAAGGAAGACTTACTGGCCTTCCTCCCTTTGGGCAAGTGGTTTCTGCAGTAGAGTTTGCCTTTCTTCCCAAGGGCGTTGTGTCTGTGTGTCTTGCATGTGTTTGGATAGAAGGAAAGGGTGCAATTTTGTGGTTGCCCCTGTACTGGAAAGCACCACTGCTACACCCTGGGCAATAGCTTCCAGTCAGGCTAAACCTGGAAACAAGGCAACATCTGTGGTGCCTTAAAGCTCAGTTTAAAAAAAAAAAAAAAACTTGCAACACTGCTTTGTGACTGCACTGGGAGGAGAAAAACCTGGGGGTGCATAATGTTTATGGAGTCATCACTTCTGAAGGATGGTGTTCAGTCCTCAGCCTTAAGGTAGGATTGCCATCTGTGCTTGGGGTACACACAAGGCAACACCGGCAAAGTTATTTTGTGAAACAGTGGCAGAAACAACAATTCAGGAATATTTCCCTTTCCACACCAAAAAAAAAAAAAAAAAAAAAAAAAAAAAAAAAAAAAAAAAAAAGAAAAAATCAGACTGTGAACTCCTTAATGATCCTTGCTATTGATCTTTGAAACATGGCTTTGAATGCCACCATCAAAGGCATCACAGACAAAAGCACAAGTCTCCTTTCCTCATGTAGAAGAGATATTTTAGGCTGTGATGATAAAAAAAAAAAATGTTAAAAGTATAGAAATATTTTAAGATGCTGTCATTTGATTTGAGTTGGCTAAGTTATGGCAAAAGTCTCCTCATTTTATGAGAGCAATTCCAATTTGTGTTTTAAGGATCAATTTAGCTTTAGAGACTTTGGCCTCTGTTGAGGAAAGCAGCAGGACAACATCGCCACAGGATGCATCATTTGAGGGTATGTACATTGCAAAGCTCTGGGGTCCCTGTAGCTGCAAATTACCTGTCTACCTTAAGTGCCACTACCTGTTACGTGGATAGTTTCCCAGTTTTAGCAGAATCTGATACAGTGGGACACACCTGCATTTCTGGAATTTTCAATATAGACTTGAAGCCAAATCACAGGGCTTATGCAGGAGCCTTAGTGGTAGAGAGAGGGGGCATCTTTCTGTTCTTCTCTTCCTGGGACGCTGTGAGGATTGCATCACTTCTTGGCATATTTTAGAGCATTGCAAAGGTGAATTATATCTTTCATGGGCTGTAACAGTACACTGTGCTCCACTCTGGAATACTTCATGCTCTGATTGTTCTATTTTACATGGCCAATGACAGGATGAGGAGGAATGGTTATATAATAAAAGAGGGGAGATTTAGATTAGGTGTTAGGAGGAAATACTTCACTCAGAGGGTGGTGAGACACTGGCCCAGGCTGCCCGGAGAAGCTGTGGATACCCCATCCCTGGAAGTGTTCAAGGCCAGACTGGATGGGGCTTTGGGCAACCTGGTCTGGTGGAAGGTGTCCCTGGCCATGGTAGGGGGCTGGAACTGGGTGGTCTCAACTCAAACCATTCTTTGTTATTTTTTTGCTGTTTGAGGATCCCTTTGTGGCAGGTAAACTCTTGTCTTCATGAAAGGATGCAGAAATAGCACGGAGAAGAACGGGTCTAGGGTTAGGGTCTTTCTCTTCAGATATAGTTATAAGTTTATTTCTCTGAGTAGGTGGCTCAGCCTTTGTGCTGCAATCCATTGAAATCAAAGGCAATTCATATAAATAAAATATCTACCCCATCCCTGTTACTAAAATTTAGGATGTTCTTCATCTGGTTGTTTTAACGTTATACATTTCTTTGTTTTTCAATAAAAGGAGTGGCAATCTAACCAAATAATGGTTGTGTTGAAGCCTGCTCCGTGGCTGGCATTATCCTTTGGCTCTGTTTAAAGCATCTATTTCCAAGGTCTTTTGAAATGGGCTATTTACTAGTGGCTGTAAGAACTCGGGATTCAGCCAATTGGTTCCCCTTGCCATGATCTTGTTTGGGAACGTTTCAATTAACGTTTGTCTGAGCTGTTTTTTGTTGTGTTTTGTTTTTTTTTTTTGGTGGTGGTGGTTTGTGATTTTTTTTTTTTTTTTTTTTTTTTAATTCTGATTTCTTTCAGAAGAGTCTGCTGAGTCCTGCAGCCTTCTGAATTACTTCCATTTAAAACCCATGATTTTGTAAGAGCTTGCCCAGGGAGCACAAGAGCAAGTGAGTGGGAGAACCTTTCCTTCTGGACTTTCCCTGGTTGAGTTGGGTGTTAGCTGCTAAAGCATGTCGTTTTAAGGATCTACAGAAACAATCAAAGTGTAGCTTAACTCTCCAGTTTGATCTCAGCCTTTCTAACAGCAGACTCAAGCATGCATGCCACATGTTGTTATGCTATAAAAGGTTTGCTCAAGAGTTGCAGTTTCCATGCAGTGACCCCTAAAATATTCACTGGAGCTCCCATCTGCTTCCTGCTGTGACAGCATAACGTTGTCTGAGGGAGTGGGGAGAAAAGCTTATATCTACTTGCCAGCACTTGAAAACTGTTAAAGGAGACATGGGGAGATAAACAGCTCACATCTTGTAGTTCCTCTCTCCTACTTTGGATCCAGAAAGGTCTTTTTTTTTTTTTTTTTTTTTTTTTTTTTCTCCTCAGGCTTTTTCACACAAAATTAACAAGTGATATTTCCCATTTTTGCAACTGTCTAAAACAGGTGCCTGGGTTCTGTGTGACCTTCCTGGACACGTAATTAAGTTATGAATTGAATGCTCTCCAGCCTTTTGTAAGGACTATGTGCTCATAAACTCTTAAGTCTAGTCCAGGATATGTCTAAGCTATACTAGTAAGCCTGGAGGTTGTATGGATATACTCAAAGTAGCTTTCTGTCCCATTGCCATGTGTTTGATGCAACAGCGTGGAACGCTGCGTAGGCTAATTGGACTTGGATTTTAGGCCCATGGTTTATGCTACCACAGCTACAGTGTTAAGGTCCTGAGCTAATTACTGTGAAGTTAGCAACCTCGTGTTACTGCAGTCACTGAAGTGCAGACTTACCTTGAGAGGAGCTTGGCCAGAGGACAAGTAATAAGGTAATTTTCAAACAAGCTTTTATCCATTGGATTGCAAAATCCAATAGCTGTAATGTGGAAGAAGAAGGTTCATTGCAAACTGATTTCATTTAGGATACAAGAAAGTGGAAGATCTGAGGTCTTATATTTCCAAGACAACATGTTTCTGTGAAGGCAGGAATATAATCATCTGTTGTGCTCTCTTTTGCTCCATACTAATCTCTCAAGATCATAAAGGAAAAAGGACATCTTTAATCATACACAGTGTAATTTATAAGCATTTCACCAAACCTTATTATTAGAAGAAATGCTTTAATAAAATGTATCATTAAAAACGCTATGCAGTAGATGTTTACATGTGCTAATCTTGGCTCTGCAATTATGTTTTTCTATGCCTATAAGCATGCTGCTTGTCCTAGGGGAAAGAAGTCTTGTCTGTCATGAACTGCTTTGCATGCTGATGGACAGTAATAATTGATTGTCATCCATGAACTTTATTTCTCTCCATGAAAAAGACAAGCTGCAAAAGCAACGTTTTATTAAATAAATAAGCAACCTCTTTTTCTTCCTCCTGTAACCTCCTCTCACAGAACATCATAAGCTTCTTTCCACATTTGCCTCTACAGAGAACATACAGCTGGAGACTAGTTGACTTTGCATTAGAGTAAGGAACCCAAGGGGTGAAAATGTGATGTTGCTTTATCAAACTTTCATAGAATCATAAAACCACAGAATGGTTTGGGTCGGAAGGGACCAAAGTCCATCCAGTTCCACCCCCTGCCATGGGCAGGGACACCTCCCACCAGACCAGGTTGCCCAAAGCCCCATCCAGCCTGGCCTTGAACACCTCCAGGGATGGGGCATCCACAGCTTCTCCGGGCAGCCTGCGCCAGAGCCTTGCTGCCCTCAAAGTAAAGAGTAAATAATTTTATTTATATCTAATCTAAATCTTCCCTCTTTTAGCTTAAAGCCATTCCTCCTTGTTCTATCACTGTGCTCCCTGAAAAAGAGTCCCTTCCCAGCTTTCCTGTAGGCACTGGAAGGCTGCTGTAAGGTCTTCCCAGAGCCTTCTCTTTTCCAGGCTGAACAACCCCAACTTCCTCAGCCTGTCTTTGTATGAGAGGTGCTCCAGCCTCTTGATCATCTTTGTGCCCCTCCTCTGGACTCATTCTAATACTTCAGTGTCCTTTTTGTGCTGGGGGCCCCAGAGCTGAATGCAGCACTCAGGAGAGCAGAGCAGAAGGAGAGAATCACCTCCCTCCACCTGCTTTCCTCACTTCTTTTGATGCATCCCAGGATACAGTTGACTTTCTGGGCAGCAAACACACAGTGCAGGCTCATGTTGAGCTTCTTTTCGACCCCCATGTGTTGCTAGTGGCCCTGTGATCCAGACTTTCTGGGGAAGAGGAAGTCTGAGGACCATTTCCCTTCTTGTTCCCAATGGACCTATAGCAGATATGATGTTGGGTGTATCTGTTCCTTTTTGCGGTACTTTTTTTTGTCGAGTCAAGCTGCTGTCCACGAGATCCATGTGGTGCCTGGGAAGCATGGTGCTTATAGCAGGCTGAAAATCACTTTATGGGCCTTGAACATCTTCCACTTTTGTTTCCTGATGACTGTTAGAGACTAAGCTGTGTTTTTAAGTGCAACTACCAACTATAGGGATGATAACTTTGCCATAATCACTATAACTTCAGGTGTTGTTTAAGTCACAGGAGTAAATGTTTTCTTTCAAGGAAGATGTTGGGATTTTCTTCTTTCTTTTTTTTTTTTTTTTTTTTTTTTTTTTGTGGCAGAGAAGAAAAATAAAAGAAATATAGGAAAAATATAGTAAAACTATAATTTTTCTAAACCAGTATCCATTCTGGGAGGCATCACAGTCTCCTTAAGGCATGTCCAAGCTTAGCAGAACCCATGGGAGCATGATTCTTATCTGATCACATTCTTATTGGAGCCTTTGTCAAAAAAATAAGATAAGCCAGAAATACTTGTTCCTTTAGTTACCAGTATTCTTCACCCAGGTCACCTCACTTAGGAAGGCTGTGTTGCCAAAAGCGCATGTTCCCAGAGGATTCCACCAGCAATGTGGGAGTTTCCCATGGGAAGAAAATAGATGCTTTCTCTTAGTTTTGCCCATCTTTGCTCTGCAACAGAGGGAGCAATTCATAAGTCCAAGTTTAAGACATCACTTAAAAGCTAAATCACTAGTGATTGCTCCTTCTTAGAAGGCATACTACTTTAAAACTTTACAGTTAGGCATTCATATAGTTTATACAGCAGAATACTATGGCACATTAGTTTCTTAAGAGGAAGCAGGTAGTAGCCACCCAATATGCTTAAAACAGAGAGGAGTGAAATTCTCACATGAAGGTGAGAGTGCACTGTTACCATCTCTGCTGCTCTAATGGATGGAGACTGCGTGGCAACAAACTGGAGCAGGGAAATTAGAAATACGTTTGTTAGCAGGTCAGTGGAAATGTTTACAAAGGAAGTGATTATCTCCAAAAGTCACTGACTTACCTAATGGAGGAAGAGTACAAATCTGTTTTAGTTAGCTGAAGAGCTGCTGATAGGACAACCGCTGTACTTGTTTTGTTGTTCCAGTCAATAAAGTGCAGGACATGCCGCAGAAGAACAAGATGCTACCCTGACATAAGCCAGGAAAATCACTACAGTCAGGAAATAAATGAGATAGGTGAAGTGGCTCCAGTGAAGTCAGTGGTAGAAGTTTCCTGGGAGAAGAATTTCACTTTGTGTGCTCTCTGCTGTCTGCATCAGAGCTACCCCAGTGTTTATCAGCTAATTCAGGTTAACATGATTTGAAGCCAAAGGTAAATATTTTTATGTGGTTTATTTAATGTTGCTGTACCATATTATCTAAATATTTTCAGATACTATTTGTCCTGAAATAGTTTATTTTAAGCCTTATGGGAACTCTTCAGAAGAAACCTTCCTTTTATTTCAGCCTCAAAAAATGTTACTTTGATATATCAGGATGAAGAGATCTCCTACCTTCAGATAAAATGAAATTCAAGCGGCTTAAGTTGATATGTGTAGATAGAAAATCGTGATACCTTTGCTTTTAAATTTTTAAACATTCCCTGCACACAAAGGAAGAAGTTTGTCAGCTGAGTCAGTGCAGCCTGTTGAAGGCACCATGCGCATATATGCACTAATGCACAGGCATGCCTGGCTATCATGCTGCTTCTTGGCAAGGTACACTTTGCTGTTCTCTCTTTCACCTGAAAATGCCATGCATACAGTCCATGCTGCGAACCACTTTGAAGGTACTGGTGGAAACTTTGAACGTGGTTCAGCTCCCCAGGGCAGAGCATTGGAGGTTTGATGCACGCCTGGCAGCCTGCATCGTTGGAGAGGCATGGGGCGTCCTTTTCTTGCTGGAGTATCTCAAGGGCTGTGGCTCCTTGCCAGATCACTGTGCTGAAAGACAGCTTAAACAAGAAAAGACAAAGCCAGGTCAGTGTTTTCCAGGATGGGATGGCATCTCTAGCCAACTGGAGATTTTAGAAAACATTATTAATTTTTGTTGCCAAGACAGAAATTACTGTTTTCTGAAGAATACAGGATGACTTCTAAGCTGGAGATTGATCTAATATTGGTGTGTTCATGCTGTGGAGCTCTAAAAAGTTGCATTTTTCATATTATAGAGTTACTGCTATCTAATGTGTAATCAAATTGAAGCAGTGACATAGCTATGTTTAGTCACTGGGATACAAAGATGCCAAATCTAACAGACTGAGCAGGTCTAACAACTGTCTTTGTTTTACTTTAATTTTGGAAAATGAATTCCTGATAAACACAAGAAATTTGTGGATGACTACATTCTGAATCTGTCTTTATGGACAAAAGAGTAACTAATTCAACCATGTCATTGCCAATGTAAACTTCATATTCCCAAGTAAAAGAAAGAGAGTTGCTGATAGTTCCAGTCATTGGCTAATTTTGTTGAAAACAATTATGCTTGTTATCTAGACAGGTGTTTAGATGGATTATTTCCCAACTGCCAGGTGTCCAACAACAGATACTTTCCAACATCTTTTCCTCTTGGGGAAATGAGCTATGTGAAGAGTTTGAAAAAATGGAGTAACTTATTCTAGAGGGAAAAGTGCTGTCAAAAGAGAAAAGGGGACAAAATAACTCTTTGGATGTGGTATTGCTGTAAAATGAAAAGGAGTATTTTTTAAAAAAGGAGTATTATTTAAAGTAGTCCATGTCAGGTAGAGCAGGAAACTGTAGGCTTCAACTGCAGGATGAGAAATGAAGGATAGATGTTGAGGAAAAACTTCTAACAGCTGGTAAATAACCAGAATAGGTTGTATGCAAAGGTTATGTAGTCCCTATCACTGTAAAAGGTGAATTTAAGCTGTAGTTTGGGGCTGACAGTTTTCCTAAAGTTCACCTACAGAACTTTTTCTCTGGTTGTTGTAAATGACTGTGGCAATGGCATGTTACTTGTCATGGCAACAATAGGAAAAAGGGAGTTTTTGTTCCATCAAAGGGCCATAACAGTTCTTTAGGATAAAGTCACTGTAAGAGATATTATCTTAACCTAATTAATGACATTCAATAAATGGTTAAATCAGGCACAAGTATGCTGGTGAAAATGGGAAGAGAAAGGACTAGAGAGGCATTTAGGAGAGGGAGAGAATAGAGCCTGTAATGTGTTTGGTCCATGCTTCCAGTTTAGCGGAAAGCTGCACCTTGTCTGGCTTTTCCCTCAAATTATAGGCAAAAACAACAAGAAAAAGCAACAAACAAAAACCCCACAAACAATCTACCAGGCTGTTCCACAGTAAAATCAAATCAGAAGTGAATGGCAGAGCTTTACCATGAGGCAAGCTGGCTAGAGGGAAACAGATCTGCTGGGTCAACATGAGATGCCATGTGCTAAGAGAGGTTTAGGTGGTGCCCCTCAGACCCTCTCTGTTCTGGCAGCTGAGCAGACCCACAGATGGGCTTGGGGGCCAAAATTATCATAGCTTCTACAGTTTACAGAATGGGCTCCAGGACTTTTATGTAGCCATAATTGCTATATTACTGCTCCAGTGATGTCCGAGCAGCATACTGGGGAGTGTTGTGAAGAAAACCATTTATCCTTGATCAACGTTACTGGTATGAGAGGCCATTTTCTGCAACAGGGATGAGGACTCTTTGGGCCCTGTGGCATTAAGGTGGACAGAGTGGGGTCTCCCCCCTCTGAAAAGTTCCCATTGCTATTTTTTGTCATACCCTTTCCTGAAATATGCACTTTTAAATGTAGGACCTCCGCAGTGACATTACGTTCATGTGCCTTTAAAATTTTCTCTGCAAGTTTCCTCTGGCATTTACTCCAAAAAGATGTTAAAACTATATAATTGAGGAAGCCATATAGCTAGAGAAAACCACCATAAAACTTACTGGAAATAAGTTTTACAGTTCTGCTCATCTCTTTTGTTTAATTTTGGTGTATGCCTCAGTGAGCATAATCTGTTGCATTTTGGTTGCAAGACTACAGTATGTCCCTAGAAAACTGTCTTCACCAAAATACATACAAGTCATCATGACCACCCATTGCCATACCCAATATCTGACTCCCAGTTTTCCTCTGGATATTGGGGAAACCCTACCGGGAAAATAAGAAGGAAAAATTTATTTTAGTATTTCTGGTAGCAAAATATACAATTGCTTTTTTTTTTTTTTTTTTTTTTTTTTTTTTTTTTTTTTTAAGTTGAATTTTCTCCTAGGAGCAAGGGCGTCTTGTAACCTCTTCAGTAAGGGCAACAAGCTGAAAATGATCCTGACATTGAACAGCCAGAGTGATCTTATCACACATTTTTATGCAACAAAAAGACAATACCTCCCTTGATATTCATACTGATATTCCTGCTAACTTCTGTTGCCTCCCAAGGACAACTACTGCAGCCGTGACATGCCCTGAACCTAGAGCAATGCACAGTGGAGTGAAAAATATTTGCTCTCCTGATTAACTATAGTTCATATTCACCTCCAAGAGAAGACCTGCATGGCCAGAAATATTGGCCATGGTCTTCAGATCAGGAGGAAGAAACATGACCTTTTTTTGCACTCGGGGGTTTTGGGACAGCGTCTGCTGGGGGAGGTCTGGCATCTGGATGTACTATTGTTTCCACTGCCTGAGAGCTTTCCTCTTATAGACTATGTAACCCCAGTCTTGAACTTTGTTTATACCACAGGAGTCATGTTCTCTGTGACTCACAGAGCCTTTGGCAAACAAAAATATTTAGCCTTTTCTGAAGAGTAAGGAGGCTTCAGCAATGCTAAATTGAGAAGCCTGTTAACTGTGTGGAGGAGAAAGCTTCAAGAGAAAGCTGCTTGCGTGGACCTCTGGTTAAAGACAGAGGATCATAGAAATCATTTAGCAGCACTGTGAAGGGAAATAGAGGGAAAGTGTTGGGGAATGCAGGTATGTGAAATCTTGTAAGCGAAAATCTGCAGCTGGCACAGTGCTAAAGGAAGGACTCAGATGCCCGATCCCCGCACACTGAGCGTTCGCATCAGACCTCTGGACCTGGGCTGCCTTCGGAGGCCACAATAGGATGCTGAAGTGTCTCAGCCTGTCTGCCTGGTTCTCTGAGCCTTCTCCTCATCAGGAGTCAACCAGACACCACTGTATGATATATGGCAGAATTTAAGTGTAAGAGGCCCTACTAATCAAAAATTGCTTGTTCTTAGCCCCCCTCCCCCCCCCAATAAAAACTCAAGAACATTCAAAGAAAAGACAACATAAAATATCTTTCCTGCCCATAAAATCACTCTGCTGCCATCCACGTGATCCAAAGTGTAATTTCTGATGTGTGAAAAGCTGGCAATGTGCAGTAATCAGACTGCCCTGTAAATAGGGAGAGGAAAGGGTGAAAGTATTAAAAATAAATAAATGCTGGGGAAATGGAGAGGAATAGAAATCAGTAAATGAGAAAACATAGGGAGACTGGAAGAGGTGCTTCTCTGCTTGCTGTGTTGGCAATATCCACAGCTCCCTCTTTGTCTTCGAGTATCATTTTGATTTCAAAGTAATGTAAATTGTACAGACAAAAGTAAATCCTGCATTGGCAGGGAAGGGGGGAGGAGAAGGTAAGAGGCTGTCAAACAATCATCTTAAGAAGACTTTGTTAAAGGTCCCATGGAGGTGTATGCTGGAGCTGTCATTTATCTGAAAGAAATGGTGAGGCGGGTCACCTCACTGTGTCTCTGTTGTTATACTTGAGCTGGCAGAGTGGAGATGTTTCCACTGGGCAAACAGCATCCCAGAATTTCTCTGACAGTTCAGCACAAAGTTTGCTTCCCTTTTGTCTTTGCCGTTGCAATAAATGGCATTGTAGTCATATGAAAAAAATGCTGTGATATTGGAATAGTTTGGAACAAAGTAGGTCTGAGATAAGACCAACTCAAAATCAACTGGAGCCAGTGTCAACTGCAAGCTTCACATGCTTGTGCAGCCCATGAGCAAAACATAACATTGGTAATAACACTGACAGAGAAGTTTCACTGTAGCTTATGTTTTGATCCCTACTTGGGTGGCAAAGCAGCTCCAGACAGACACAAAAATCCAGCACTCCTTGTCGTGCCATTGAATAACAAAGGGCTACTCCGTCAGTGTCTGTTTGTATGCTCACCGTGCTTCATGCTGATAAGCTTTTTCCACAGGAGGGAAAATAAAGTCCCACATGAAGCAGGGCTGCAGTGGGGCTCCATGGCAGAGCCTTGTAAGGCATCACGGAAAGTAACTCTGCTGTCAGAGACAAAGAGGCCCATTCACAGTCACAGCAGCCGACTGAAGTGCTAGTTTACAATCACTGAGGATCTGGCTGCGAGACCTTCTTTGGCACTCTCTTATCCCATATTTACACTTGCATAAGTCAGCTGGAAACCACCAAGGGGGCTGGGTGCGGTTCCTTGCAGGGAATGCTGACACCCACTTCGGTTTAGTGTTTTGTTGAGAAAAGTGAATGCATTCACAAGAGTACTAGAACAGAAAATTAAGAGCCACCTTTTGGCAAGAAAGCCGCTATTACTATAAAGCAACTTGATTTAAGTGCCAGTTCTTTTTTTTTTTTTTTTTTTTTTTTTTTTATTGGCACTTCTGCACTGCACTAACATTATTGGAGCTGAGCATTTCCTGAAGACAGCATGTAAATGCTCACAACTACAAAGTTCCTTTCCTTTTGTATTCATTTTTAGCAGCTATTTAAATTTTGTTTTGTCTTGAGATGGGGGAAACCTTCTCAATGTACATATGTGCCTTTCATCATACACTAAGTAATAAGTTTCATGCACTGTTACTAAGTTTCTTGGTAATTCAGTGACAAAATTTCACCATAGTTAACCAAAGTGATTAGTCTTCTTCAAATGAGGTCTAAAAAGGAGGCTGGAGATAGGATCTGCCAGTGGGAGGGGATTCGGTCATTTTCTTCTGGGCTGTGACTTTTGCAGAATAAGCTATGCTGTTATTGTGCCCTTCCTGAAATGCAGTTGGAAGCTATTTTCCCCTCTGCCTAAGACTCACCTGAGAGAAAGCTGCCCATTTGCAGTGCTGCCTCTCACAAGGTGAGCACGCTCCTCACACTAGTTTCCACTCCCTTCAGAAGTCCACCTGGTTTGTATAACTTGGTGTGGCTGGCATTCTCTTTGCACCACTTGCTGCTGGTGGTACTTCAACAGCTGAGAAGTATTGATGTACTGCAGTTTCCAAATGCCCATTTCTTAGTCTAGAGATCCTTAACAGCAAGGAGCCCCTGCTTTTCCCTCGCACCAAACACCCTGAGCCTGTGGTGCTCTGTTGCATCGCCTGTTCCCATCCCCAGCTGCTCTCTGGAGGGGTGGTGTGGGTTCACATGGAGGTGCTGTGTGAGGGGCCTTGAACACAGCTGCAGTGGTGATTGGCCACCATGGGTTTAAATTGCATCTGTCCCTGCTCTTCGCTTCATCCAAGCACGGTTCAAAAACCCACATAAGAACCCGATGCAGTTTCAGATAATGTTTCTGGAAACTCGTGATGCTTGGGTACAGGAAAATCAGAGAAATTCAGAACCCAGCCACGCAGATGATTACAGCTGGGGGCTGGCACGACTGCCTGCAAGGAAAGATTGAAAATGTGTAATGTGCCTAACTTGGCTTAATTGGTGGCTGATGTTGCACAGGATCATCCTCTAGAAGGTTCAAGAGCCAGATGAAGACAATTGGGAGCAATCAGTGTGGGCACCTGAAATGGGACAAACATGCACTTAGGCTGAATAGCAGCCAGTGTTACAAAGCAAAAGACCTAGGTGATCAGCAAGCCACATCCCCCTTTTTATTTATTTTTTTTATTATTTTATTTTTTTTGTGCTGGGAGCTCTCAGCAGCTCAGTCTCCTCTCCCGGGAGGGAGGAACGGGCTGGAAAAATAGCTGACCAAATAAGAAGGGCAGACAGGTTGCAACCCGGCCTTTTCCAGGTGGAATAATCTATGTATTAGATGTGGGATGGTTTTCAGAGAAAATGGTGGAAACTCCATGAAACATAAACACAGACAGGCCGGTGTACCAGTGAGTGCTCTACAGGGGTCAATTAGGAAATTGTAGAAAGATGTATTAGAGGCTCTATTAAGACTTGTTCCATCTCTGAGCTCTAAGATTTATGCCAAATGCACTCAGCAAACAAAGAGAAGCTAAAAATAAAATGAGAAGGCATAATGATTTCCAGTTGTGTTTATTTCCTGTCTCGTTCCAATGATCAGACAGCAAAGTTGGCAGCTTTTATCCTTCTTAATCTGTGGGTCACTGAATGCACCATTCTCAAATTCCAGGGCTCAGTTTGTGCCACATGGATTTCTCGCTGATGCTAGAGCAGTTCCTGTGACAAAGTTTGCAACTTTCATAACTTTTCTTTCTCATTTTTAAATTTCTTTTGGATGTGTGCAGCCAGTGCAACTTTCCAAGGTAATCAAATCTTCCCTGTATTCAAGTCATAGGAAAAGAGGAAAGAATATTAATCCAAACAAATGCTACAGATGCCCACTCTATTTTTTTGTCTAGCCCAACTTCTGCTCTCAGCGGACACTGAAATAATATAGGCAGGTCACACAACACTGTGTAAAAATATGTCCTGTTGTCTGTAATCTTCTAGAATCTGTTACCTTAGTTCTGGCACCGAGGGATATTAGCAGTCAAGGAATGTCCATACTTACTCTTTTACACCTACCTGAACTCATTTAGTCTGATGCAGAAGCACAGGTAATTTACAAAGCATTTGAAAAGTTATATAGGAACCTGCTACAAAGATCTTACTGCACTGGTCAAGTTGTTATAATGTGACTATAAGCCCAGGAAACTGGGATCCAGGCATGTTTTTGTCTTTTGCACATATATAAAATCTAGTCCTCTTAAAGTCTTTTCCCTCACAGGTTTTCATTGCACTCATTTTCCTATTTTAAAACCATGACATGAGGAGAGGTATGCTTTTTTTTTTTCTTTTTTCTTTTCTTTTTTTGTCTTTCTGTGATGCTTTTTGGGAAACCCTGCTGTAGCAATGATTCATGCTCACCAACAGATGAGCAATTTTTGATGAGTTTCAGAAAGCACTTGCTACTTGTTTCTGTTCCTGGAATTATGTGCATTCTGCTAAGAAAGCTGATGAAAAGTTAGATGAATATATCAGCAAGAACATTATCTCTGGGACTCTGGCTGGTTAGCATCAGTCACACAACTCTGGAGAGAATCTGCATACAGAGGAATGAAGGGTTAAATCCTGTTCCCAGTTTGCCGGTTGAGAACAGCAGCTGTATGGCAGCAATAGAGAAGTGTTTGTCCACAAGCCTTTCTGAAAGGCAAAAAGTGCTGTGCTATCTGGATATCCTTCTGCAGACTTTCTCTCTCTAGGAGAAAACTGCATCTACTGGGCTTTTGGAAGAAAATAATAGTGCTGTGGACACAGCACCTCATAATTAACCCATCTTGTCTAAAATGGATGTGTTGCTAAAATGTGCTGAAACTTGCTGGGATGATGGTGTTCAAAACCCAGCCATGGTAGAAAGCTCTGCACTGAAGCACTGTAATAAGGAGAGAATTTGTAACAGGAAAGCTGTGAGGTTTTAAAAAGCACAATAGATGAAAGAGAGAGTAAAGACTAAAATCAGAATAAATCAGTTCTGATCTCTCTTCTCTTCTCTTCTCTTCTCTTCTCTTCTCTTCTCTTCTCTTCTCTTCTCTTCTCTTCTCTTCTCTTCTCTTCTCTTCTCTTCTCTTCTCTTCTCTTCTCTTCTCCTTTTTCTTTCTTTTTTTTTTTTTTTTTCTTCTTTTGTTTTGTATGTGTAAATATGGGGGATGGGAGTAGTGACTCCCTAGCCAAGGCTCAATTGGAAGACTTAAATCCCTAAATAAATGTCTTAGGAAATGGTTATTGATCTTTGCCTGGAGAATAGTGCCAAAGACATTCATCAAAGGGGCAGATGAAAAGCCTGTGGTTTTGGTGTTTGCTTTGTTTGTTTTTTATTTTTATTTTTTTGCCCTCCTATAAACACAAGCAGTCTGAATGGGGATTTTATTATTATTAATATTTTGACCCTCATCCCATGCCTCTTGCACATATGTTTTGAAACAAGGGAATCAAGATAGATTTTTTTTTTCATCTTTTCTTGCCTTTTCCTTTCCCAGGGTCTATTCAGATGGAGTATACAGAAATCACCATAAGGCCTCCAGCTACCCCACAGTAAGCATGTCTGATTTTGCTTATTCTCCATAAGCACTCTTGTTGTTTTTTTTCCCCTCACCTTTAAAGGTAGTACACTTACAGCGCTGTGCCTCAAGCTCTGTTTATTGAATTTCATGCTAGAATGAGTGAGAGTGGGTGAATGAACCTGTGCTTGGTGTTTCTCTCTCTCTCTCTGTACTCTACTTGCCACTCACTGCAGCTGCTTGGTGCATCTCACACAGCTGGCAGGGGCTGGAGCATCCAGCACACGGCTGTTCCTTCACGTGCCTGGCCAGGTACGTGGGGCAGGTGTTCCTGGAGAATGCTGACCACTCCCTTCCTGCATTTGATCAGCTAACAAGCAGGACTGGCAAGGGTCATTCTGCTCTCTCTTCAGTAGGTGAGCTTAAAGTAGCTTACTTAAAAGGGGACGTGACACGGATTTAGTTTTAGCGAGGTAATTCTCTGTTTGGAAGTCCTCTTGTCTGCCTAAGCACAGTTACTTTTGTCTGAACTTTGCTCTGTATAATTATAAAACCATGGTAAGAATGCTGAAGGATGTTTGCCCTGAATTATTTTCCCCCTTAAGCTGTTTAGTTTTGACTGCAGTAAGAGGTTAAGAGCATACTTAGAGAGGTTTAATCATGGTGACTTTTGTGGCCTGAGTGATTCCACATTGCTGGCTCTTAATCCAGCTATATAGACTGGCTTCAGCTGGTTCTTAAAATATTCATGTGGTGCAAAGGAAAAGTTAAGCCAAGCAGAGAGCTGACAAAAAAAAGATGAGCCTGCTTGGTCCTGGATGCGTACAATTTATCCATGTGGCCAGGAACAGAAAGGTGAACCTGTATTAATTTTTTGTCTGTGTTGAGGCTTCATCTTGGGGATTTCCTGAGACTGCTTGTCCTCAGCCTGCATCTGCGTATATTTTTGTATTTAAACAATAGTGAGTGAGCAGGTTTAACCTGGAGAACAACTTCAGACTTGGGCTTAACTTGCAGAGTAAACATACCTTTAAGGCATTTGCAAAAACCGCAACCTGTCCTTAGGATGTCTTGAGAAACTGGGGAAACATGTACCAAGCTTAAATGCAGACTTTATGGCCAAATACTTTCACAGTCATTGACAGGAACAGTGTGGTATGTGTGGGTTTTGTTTCAGTTGAGGTTGCATTAGTTAAGGAAGATTTAAGAACTATGAGTATGTATGCAAGGTGTTACTCCATAAAACATTCAGGGCCGGTATAGTATAGGAATAAACCAAAGTTACTAAAGGTACAAATAAATATTCATTTAGATAACTAGGATATTGAAGAAAAACAGCAGCAACAACAGCAAATGGAACAATACAACCCCAAAATACAACAAAGCCACAAACAACCCTCCACCCTATCTCCATCTTTAGGAGTTTAACAAGCTGTGTAAATTTGGGCCCTCGGATATTCTAGAAATAAGAGATATAGAAATGCTTTGCAACCTGACAGCTAGCTAGGTAAGTGAAGGTTGGAGAACTGGGAAGAACTTTATGCAGCCCAGTTGTGGATGTAGGGTCATGACTATCTGCCATGGCTGTGCTCTCCTTGCAAGCCAGTGATGTAGCACACACATCAATGCAATGTCCCAGCTGCTTATCAATGCCAAAATATTCTGTGTTGTGAGAGCAGTACTGAGAGTGTTAAAATTTGTGGGGGCAAAAGTCAAAGTGAGAAAGAGAGAGAAGATGAAATAAACTGTTGTGAAAATACGTATTTCTTCATTTTGAAAGTTGTTCCTTCTACTCTTTAACATTTCTTGAAAGAAGAAGCTACTGATTTCTTGTCTACGTATTATTTTGCTCTGGTAAATTTTTAGAGAACACCAGCTAGAGACACTTATATCATCTTGTGTTTAAAAACAAACAAGCAAACAAAATAGATGACTGGAGAATTCAATAAAAGTGCCTGTATTGATATTTTTTATTTTTATTTTTAAACATGGAAAGTTAATGCATGTTGGGATTTTGCATGAGGTTTATTTCTTGTTTAAGAAGACAATGTAAGATCAGGAAATGTTCTTTTTGTTTTGTTTTGTTTTGTTTTG
This sequence comes from Aythya marila, assembly GCF_965140915.1. Taxonomy (NCBI): domain Eukaryota; kingdom Metazoa; phylum Chordata; class Aves; order Anseriformes; family Anatidae; genus Aythya; species Aythya marila. Next base: position 115,600,500 of record NC_139042.1, on the reverse strand, counting down.
TTTTTTTGTTGGAACATATCCATTCATGTCTGTATTGTATTTCAAAGGTGAAAGAATACTAAAGTCTCATTTAGACTTAATGTAACTAAAAGTATCTTCATTAAGCGCTGTCAAGATAGAGATGGCCAAAAAGGCAGAAACTGTGGCAGTGAGTGTTCTTAACAGTCTCCTTCCACTAAGACAATGACAGAAGGATAAACTCGTCAGTTTTGATGTGCATGTACACCTATCATAGGAGCAGGCAATGAGGCATTTATATGAAGAGATTTAGGTGCTTGTATATAGTTTTATGCTTTTGCAAGTTAATATGTCTCATTTCAACATGGTGCTGCAGAGTAATTCATGAGATGTTCACAAGGACAGATGACTCAATCCAACTGGAAACATTTTCTGATTTTTTTAATTTATTTACTTTTTTATGTTCCATCTCTTTGTTTGTAAGTGCTGCACAAGGAGCACTGTGTAGGTGGAATTACTTAAAGGTTAGTAAGGGTGATGTCACCTAATGGGACTATTTGTTTGGACTCAATAGGATAGCTAAGCAGTAAAGTATGTCCGATTTCTTTCTTCACACAAAACTGATGTGAGAAAGTTCCCAAATAAAGAATAGTTCACACAACACATGAAGACAACTGAAGATAAGAGACTGGTCCCAAGATAAGAGAACCAATTTTATATATGCATAAAACAAAACCCAAACCATCCTTTTTATACACCCTTACTCAAATTGATCACTGTGTCCTCTTGGGAATAATACTTGTACTATTGGGAATAATAGCATTATTATTTTTCCTAATGACAGGAATTAAGATGTTTTCAATTCATTGGTTCCATAAATCCCTGGTGAAAAAGAGAGCATATGATAATTCTCTGACAAAGACCTTAAAGGAAAATTTGATCTTTCATTGAAAATGTGTAACCACTTTGCTGCTGAAGGAATTGCTCTTTTTATGTGTCAATATGGATTTTAAGAGATACATCCATGTTCAGACTCAATCCCCAGAGAAATGCCCATTTGGGAACATATGCAGGCATAATGGAGGGCAGTTCTCTTGTCTTTACCGAAGAGCTAGGTACAGGGGGAAATAGGGACAGACAGGAATGGACAATTTAGTTGAAAAAAAGCAGAAGGGGAGAGGTTAGATGAGCAGATGAGAAGACATGAGCATGACTGAAGGAAAATGGGCTGAGAGGAAGGAACTGAGAAGCCTCAAGGGAAGTAATCTTTGATACCGAGAAAGTTTTAGTTTTCACTATGATTATTCTGAGACTGATATCTGAGGCTACAAGGCTCAGAGATTCTCAAGAGCCTGAGCCAAGATGTGTTTGTGGTTGGGTTTCTCATGAGGGGTACGTATCATTGTGTGCAAGATACTGCCCTCAGCTGGGTGAAAGGTATGTCAGAGGTACACAGGTTGTGCAAAACGTGCATCTCGAACAGCTGGAAATCACTCGTTGTGACATTTCCTTAATAATCTGAAAATGATGGAATGGAAAAAATAATTTACGCAGATGCAGAATTATATTGAATAAGATCTCTCAGTCAAAGTAATACCGGTAGGCTGTGGAAATGAGATGAGAAGAAAAAAACCTCCCAAACTAGCTTCAGCTAGGAAAATGTATTTTTATTTTTTTTCCAAATTCAAATACAATTTTTCTTTATTCTTGATAAGGCTGAATTCAGTTTGAGAAAGCGTGCTATTAAGGCGAGCCAACATTAAAACGTTTACCATGCTCCTCCATGCCAAAGGCTTATGTCTTTGAGGCATATTAAGAGCAGACTGAGGGTTGTATGTGGGACTGAAATGATAGATAAAAACTCCGTTTTGGGGAATCAATGCAGAGAAATAAAATATTGAATGCATCTATGCAAAATTACCCCAAACCTGCAAACTTTTAGCAGTCCAATAGATGAGCCTTCCTTTACATTTTTTGACAGGACAAGGGGAAAGTGTTTTGGGTATGGTTCTGTTTAGGATGAATAACTTTCCACCAGGGCTTAATCATCATTTTGGCCAAGAGCTCACTACTGTTTTCCTCACCATGTTTCCACACCAAGGATTTGTGGTTCAGCAGGGAAAATCTAAAAGCTATTGACATAAGGCCACTGCTTGCTGAATCGTTTCCTAAGTGTAATCGATGATACAGTTATGCTTGCTCCCCATTTGCGCAGTGATATGAGTGGCAGAGTAAGAGAAAAGCTGCAGAATACAAAGATTGAACTTCTTCTCCTCTTTGCTCTTTGCTTTTCACGTAGCCTTGTTGCTGTGTTGTTTTGCAAGGCTGCTGACATCTCGGCATGTTTCGGAGTGGGAGGGATAGTGCAGAACTGCACACCTCTGGAGAAAGGAGACAGGGGATTGTGTTTCAGGAGACCAGAACCGTCTCCCTGGTCTGGGGCACAATAAAACCATATCCAGTTTTCTCTGTCCTTATGCCCTGCCCTCCTTGGCATGACTGGTCAGTATTCTGGTGTGCCTCTAAGTGGTAACTGAACCTGGTTCATGGATTTTGCACGTACGTACCTTTGAATGTTTTCAGGCTAGTTTTTATTTTCCCCAAGATGTCTGTACATTACCAAGGTAATGTGTAAGATCATTTGCTTTAGAAACAACCAAGCCTTTGCCCTTCATTTTGTTATTTCTGAACCCATCATGAGCCTAGTGCTTCCTATAGCTGATGAGAGTTGTTCCTTTATAATCACATTTTTCCAAACACCTAAAAGTGTATTGATATATTGCAAAATATAGGTTTTTTTCTTTGAAGTCACAGAGTGCTAACCATGGCTTAAAAGGAAATGACTCCCCCTTTTTCACTTCAATTTTGGGGAGTTTAAGGCTTTTTAAAATTACTATTATTGCTTTTATTTCTTTTACTCCTGGGAATTTGAGGTTTATGTGCCACGGATGAATGGAGTTTAGATGTCTTAGTAACCACTGGAGAAGGTGCCAGGTCATTTTTTGTTTCTGATAGTACTGGTAGGAATTCTGTCTCCTGCTTGTCATAAGAAGTCTTTTGTGCAGTTCCCCCTTCTTTACACTTTAATCCAGCAAAACACTTTCAGCACACAAGTGGTCTCATTTGCTTTCAGCGACAATATTCACAGACTTAACATAAAGCATGTGTTGGAGTGCTTTGCTGGGTCAGGACCTGCTTTGCTTGAGCTGCATATCAAGTCTGCATGTATGTTATTCTGGAAGTTTCATAACTCCACACTACCAATAGTTCATTGTACTTAGTATTTTCATGCAACAAACGTTTGTAGAAGAGCACAGATGAACCAAAACATATGTGAATAGAAACACAGATGTGCACCTACTTGTGCTCATTAGAGCTGGGATATGCAGGGCGGTCATTTCTTAAACAACTATGCTCATAAGCAACATTTTTCTCCTTTTTTTCATTTTCTTTTTTTTTTTTTTTTCTTCCTTGCAGTTCACTATGCTTCATTTTGAGATTTCAGGGTGGTGACTTAAAGAAATAGCAAAATAATTAAGCCAACCCAGCCTCCTTTCAGGTTTCTGCTCGGCAAAGGTCTATGTTCTTGCCTCCTGAGTCTATCAGTATCCATCTGTACACGTCTGAGGGTGTAGCCCAGTTTTTTTATGCTGAGACATGTTCAAGGTATGTTCACACTGCCGTTTCTGCTTTAAGTTAGGGTAAGCAGCAGAGGTATTGGGAGCCGCCTACCAAGGAGTAACAGACAGATTACTGCTTCCACTTGTCAGCTAATGGGTATGAGCTGCTTAACTGAAAACTATCTCATGTATGTATATGCAATCATAACAGCAATTTCCCTAAATGCCAGGAACAAGACAGAGGCTCACCTTGTGCTTACAAGATTAAGGGCTCATGTCACCCAGGCATGGAACTAGTGCCAAAGCTAGGTCCCCTGAGTCATCTGAAACTGTGACCTGTGCTGATTTCACCTCCTGTTTTTGCCAGTCTTTTATAAATAATCTTCTAACCAGGATCGATGGCTCCACCTTGACATCTTGGAGATCTTGGACCTGGAAACAGGTAACTAACTCTAAGGAAGAGGCTCCAGCTGCAAACTCTCAGCATCTCAACTTTCTCCAAAGCCCTGGATAGAGCGTGGGTTTTGATCCTGTATGTGTTGTGCTGATTGCGCTGTGGAACAACCACAAAGGAAAAATATTTCCCTTTTACCCCCCCCCCCCCCCCCCAAAAAAAAAAAAAAAAAGCTATGAAAAGTTAGATAACAGTGGTCCCCAATGTTTCAGCTTTCTATTTTGTTTATCAACACACACTCTTTCTGTGGGATTTCTGTTTTCAGTTGAGCACTTTGCTGAAATTTGAACCTGAAAATCCTGTTCCAGTTCTCAGTGCTGTAGGTAGTGTGATTTTAGTGGTGTGTTTTCAGTGGCTCCAGTTTCAAAGTGGAGAAGGCTTCAGTCCTCGTTTGCAGATTTGAAAAAATGTTTTGACTTCACAGCTTCCAAAATAAAAATTTGTTTTAAACCATTTTTCCCCCTTGGCAATGCCTAGAGAAGGTAAAATGAACTAATAAATAAAAATCTAACATTCTCAGACAAACATAAAGACAGGCTCTTTCTAGTCATCTTTTCTTGTTTTGTAATGCTATTACTTTTAGTAAAGATATTCCTTTATGGTAGATGAGATGTGGTCAAACAGGAGGCAGTGTTTGAAATGTGGTTTGTAAAGACCTTTTGGAGATATCTATGTGTCGTTTAAAAATCAAAACAACAAACCCAACCCCAAACTGTGTTTCTGCTGATATCTCTCAGAAAGGGACAAGCCCTGCGAGGGTAGAAACACCACCGTAAAACTGAGTTAAGCTGTGTGTTTGATGTGATCGAGGTGTTGCTGCGTGCTCAGTCAAAATGCTGTGAGAAGTGGGGGAGGATGAGAGTGCAAGCTTCAGCTGGGGAGGGTGTGGAATTTGGCAGAGAAAGCCTCGACCTTTGTTAGATAAAGAAAGTAAGTGGTAGCTTACGCGTTTTAATCAATGTCTTTTTAAATAGCATTTTGTGTTTGTCTAGGATGTGGTTTGAAGTTTTCACATTAGAATGTGTTAGGTAGCTGACTGTGGTCTGTTAAACATATCTCAAAGACGTTAAGCCTTATCTCTGCTTGAAGACAAAAGTTGTAAAAATATACCTCCTCTCACTTCCAGCCCTGCTGAAGATGGTTTTTGCCTGAGGCTTCTCATCATGACCCACAAGATGAAGAATTACTGCCTCTAGCCCAGTGATTACTGTGAGTGCTCCCTAAACCACACATTAGGGAAAAAAAAATTAGCCAAGTTTGCTCAAACCACCCAATTAACATTTTAAAACATTCTCTTTCTTTTTCTTTCTTTTTTTTTTTTTTTCCTTTTTTCTTTTTTATTTTATTTTTTTTCTGAGGTGGCTTAGGGAGAGTTTGCATGAAGCAGCTCTCCCAGCAGAACAGTGTGCATTTGTGAGACACACACTTTGTAAATTTGGGGGAGTAATTTCCAGCAGAGGGGAATAACAAATAGGAAATAGCAGGCAGGAGGGGATGTCTTTCAATCAGTGCTGCTACCTGCAGGGTGACTAAATGTCTGCAGTCCACAGACCCCAGCTTGATTTGTTGGAGAAGAGAGCTCAGAAGTGCTGGAGGGAGACAGTGATAGGTTGTGTGTAGAAAGGCAAAATGTTGATATTTATTTGTGAGGTGTTCCTTTTTTTTTTTTTTTTTTTTTTCATCATCCCTGTCATTCACCCACATAAGCATGCCATTTTCCACGTGCTGCTATTGAAGCATGCATCCTGTCTCTTCATCTCACCGAGCCAACTAACTGTACCTAGCTAAGAAGCAGCTTTTTTTAGTTGATGCTCCCCACATGAATGCTGCCTTCTCTAAATCAGGCCCAGAAGGTCTTTATGAGAATTTTTTTTCTGCTGCTTTTCCCCTCTCCACTATACATCACCCTCAACTATATCTGCATTGGGAGTCTAATGATCTAAATCCAGATGTTTGTAACATAGATAATAAGACAGAAGGATGTTTATGCCTGAGGAAAACAGGGATATATCTTTTTTTCAATATATATATTTCCTCTTACTCATACAACTCCTGCTACTTTAAAGTGGGAAGTATGTTCACTTTTAAAGAGAAGAGCGGCTCTCCCATTGGGTACATCTGCCAAGCACTGTAAATCATTTATGTCACTCCTCATACTTTAGCCATTCTAATGTTATTTCATTCTGAGATCAAGGGATGTGCTGGGACAAAAATTATTCACATTGCCAATTTAAAGAGGATCTGAGAAACACATGCATTCCCAGTTGTCACAGCATAACCTCTGGTTGTCTGGAGCAGGGAGAGAAATACAGAGGAAGAAAGTAAACCTCCCACACCTGATTTTCACTTTCCTTGAGTCAGATAGATGAAAACCATCCCTGTGACACGTCTATATCATCTCTGATCTAGTCAAAGCTTTGAAGAGTTGATACTGTGTTGTTAACGTTAACCCAAATGACAGAATCCTTCCTGGAGTTGACATGAGCAAATACAGCAAGAGGATAAGTTAATCACTCTGGCCAGCTTCATTAGTACCAGCATGGGGAAAAATCAGGTTGGGTCTCCTGTGCTAACCAGGAGTCCTTTACACTGCTCCTGCAAAGGCCTGTACTTAAAGGAAGAACGGCAAAGAGTAAAGAAAGTGGATTTCAGAGATGGGAGATGGTTGATATGAAGTGAATTCCAGAGGGAATAATTAATGGGACAGATAAGCAAATCCTCTGTCCTTAAAATTACGTTTGCCCCCTGAACGCACGAAAGAGCGTGACATGGAGATTCTTCTGATTCATCTAACGTTTCACTTGAGAGATTGGCACTAATCGTGATAAACTTGTGAGACCCTCTGGAAACACTGGAAGCTCGTGGAAGGCATTTGAGCCCAGAACAACAAGGCAAATGTTTTTATTAAAGCCAGCAGTGAAACAGATGCTGGGTCATTAGGCAGTTGTAGGAAGAAATGTAGGCTAGTATAATACATATTGGAGAGATGACAAGCTAATAGAGGCTGTAGCCTGGACAGCAGTAGATGTACAGCTGGGGGAACTGCAGGTGCTCGCTGCTGCAAAAGCAGTGAAAGGTGATGGCTTAGAAAAGCAAGCAGGTAGGAGCCATTTACCAAGTAAGAAGCAGATGTGATTTGTCATGCTTTTTACCTTAACACTAGTTTTAGAGCTTTGTTGGGAGGGAAGGAAGGAGCTATAAATTGAAATGAGTCTGATCAGCAATCAAAATGTTTAAGTGGAGAACAATATACAGGGGTCTGCCTGGATCATCAAGAAAATGTAATGCACTGGTTTTCCTTTATGACTAAGCAGTTGTAACTCGTGTCTGCCAACCGACAAAGAACCTGTTGTTCTTCATTGAAAACTGGAAATAAAAAGAGAGCCACACATCTTAACCTTTTTATATTTGTGGGATATTAATGTTTAATATCATGTATTAGTTCAGCTGCCCAGGGCTGTCAGGGCTTGCTGCCTTTTTTTTTTTTTTTACCTGATAGAGTGACTTCATGTAATTACCATTATCAAAAAGAGTCTTATCTTAAGTGGTATGGAAAGCTGAGTGCAGAAGCACATAACCAGCATGCACAACTGTGCAATCCTGTCTGTCTTTAAGTTGACTGGAAAGCACCATTTTATTCTGGGTCTGAAGGGATGTTTGGGTGCAGCAGCTTTGGAACGTTAATTTTAAGCCCTGAAATGTAAACTCTTCAGTCATGACTGTGCTTCTAGGCTGAGGATCTGCTTTTCAAAGTAGATCTTTCCTGATATTCCTTCTCCAGGTTTCACTAGCACTAGCAGTTCACATACTGCTGAAGTAGATGACTTCTTGCTTGGCCAGAAAGTTTGCCAAACTTCTTTCCTCTTGCTGTAAATTTGTTATTAATGCCTTGTCTCTCACACCCTGTGAAGTCCCATACCCACATGGAAGGTCTGAAGCAGTGTTTATTGATACACACACTATGGAGAAAGTGCATAGCTGCTAGTGCATACTTCTGTCTGCTACACTGGTTCTGGGATTTCTGCCAGTGTCTTTTCCAGGGTCATGCCCACATGTAGATGTAAGCCTGTGGTCTTGGCCCACTGAAAAGGAGCTGTGTTCCACCACCTGTTGGTGAAACAGAGGGAAGAAAGGTTACATGTGATCTGCTAGCTCTAGTGGCACTTCCCATTCATTTCAGACAGATGAATAAACTGTGACTAATACTACTTCTGTTGTGTGATATCAGAGGTCACGTAATTGCATTCTGAGCAAAGATATGTGCCTCATAATGTTATCTCTGTTACGTGTTGTAAAGGGTGAGCTACATGTAGTGCTGATTACTAACTGTGGTATTACCTGTGCATGAGGATTATGAATGCTGATGAACCTTCTTGTTGATCACCGTAAACCTGATGTCTGATAGGAATCTGGATTAGGTCTCTTCTCTACCAGTGCTATTAAGTTTTGGTCAGGAACCTGAAAACATGTGCATAATGTTATTAAAGCTAATGAGAGGTCCAAAATTCTCTGGAAAAGTTTATTTAATGCAACATTTGGAGGATAGTGAAGTAGGACAAGACAAAGGAATTTATTGGAGGAAACCTCTGGTTACCAGCTACTCAGAGAACTGACTTGTGTCTTCTGGCTGACATGGCACAAATGTCATAGAGCAATAAAACGTTCCAAAAATACAGGACAGGACCTGACCTTTCCTAGGAGATGGGAGGTGGATCAATGCAACTTGCTTGGATGGTGTTTGCCAGCGATGTGTGCGGTAGTTGGCAAATACAGGATACAGTGAAGATGGGGTGGTAACAAATGAAAAAGGTGTTTCCCTCAGTGAAGAGACCAAAGACTCGTGAGGAAACTGAAGCAAGAGAATACCATGGGAAATACTTGAAGAGCAAGTGTTTGATATTCACTTATATTGACACAGAAAAATGAAGATACTTGTTTTTGAATTTTCCACCATCAGGCGGTACTGCTTTCCACTCCCTTCTCGTCTTTTTAATATGAAAAAGTTCTTTGCTATCCACATTTACTATTTACAAGGGGGAAAGCAGTACTTGTTTAGACTGGCTACTGAAGCTATTTACATTTCCTGCATTCATGATGTTAGTTAATATTTAGAGGAGCCTTTCTTGAGGCTATAGAGCAGCCTATGTTTGAACAGAGAGCTTTCTGCCAAATACATCTGGTGGAAAGGTTACCAGTGTGTTTGGCTTTGGATGTAAGAACCTGCTTGAGGCTGAAATGTTGACATTTAGTATCTTAGCGTGTGGTGTGTTTGCAGCCCTGTTGTGTAGTGCATACATGTTACATTGGTAAATATTTCTTCACCGGTTGTCCTGGAGACCAAAACTGTTTAACTGCAGAACAGAGGGAATTAGCAATAGCAGCACACGCTTCTGTTCCAGCAGTGATAATCAGTTGACTGTCATTATGTTCAGCTTGGACTATTTCTTAAATATTCAGAGCTTTCCATGTGTGGGTTGTCATCACTTTAGTAATTTAGCTTCATCTTGCAAACTTTTATCCATAAAATTAAACCGACAGGCCTTAATGGGGCAAAATGCGTGAGGAAAGGTTCCTGACAGACATCGCTGAAGAACCAGGCCCATAGAGACCACTGAGTATTGAGAGCCCAAGGTAACAAAGAATAGTTCAACACGATTGTTTTGGTAATAGATGGTAATGTGTCCTGAAATCTGAAGCGATGTTCTTGGTGTGCTGTGCTAGATGGTACAGAGCTGTTGGGACGCACACTGGCAGAAAACGTATGCTTTTCAGAGAGTCAACCTACATTTTGACAAACTTTTGGTATTTCGATTGTCATAGATTTTCTTTGAAATTATGTGCCAGGCAATGAGTGTGAAGCAGCTGTCACATTACTGACAGGAATAAAATCTCTGTATTTGTATTCAAAGCTTACAGTGCCTGTCCTGGTACTATGAGAAGATACAAACACATCAGTCAAAAACATCTGTTACTCATAACAGATTAAAAACCACTTGGTCTAAATAAACACCTTTTACAAGGTTAGATTTCTGCCTCGTGTTTTTAAAACTTTCAAAGCTGCGGGTTTAACTGAGGCTTAGGTTCATCCCTTACAACAAGGACATAATAGAGGTTAAGTTTTCGTGGCTAAGCACTAAAGCATCAGACAAAGATCCCAACAGCTTCATAAATTGGAATAGATTTGATGCCTGCTGAAACAATCTGAATGATAGACTCATTCACAAATGTGATTCTCTATATTTTACGTTTCAAGGAACAGAAGAAAAGTTTAAGTTGACCACATCAACTGTTTTGCTACAAAAAATTCAGCTGCCTGTAATGGAGACATGCCATCCTTTTAGGCCAGGGAAAGTAGGTCTCAGTTTGAGGCCACATCTGCAGAGCACTTTCCCTGAGGAAGCCCATCAGATCCCAAAGGAACTGTGCTCAGATTCATAAATTGCTCTATCCCGGGCCTTGCCATTGTTAATCCTCAATCATTTCATCTGTCCTTCTGCACAGATGGGCAGGGGACTTACTGGGGGCGAGGGGAGCAGGATGGGAATGGTGGTGCCCATGTGCTGGATGTGGATCATTAAAGTCAGCATTAGCGGATTATGTAGGGCTCAGGTGTCTTCTTGGCAGGAGACACCAAGTAAATTATTTATATAAATAAAGAGTCATCCAAGACAATTAACAGCCACAGAGCAAAGTGTGGTGTATGCTGGGCTGTCTCACTCCCTAGGCTACAGAGCACAACTCTTGTAAACAAGGGGTGTAAGTGGGCCAATTGCTTACTGGCCCTGCCAAATCAGAAATTGTACTTTTGGCTCAGTAGGGATAAAGCGGTTGCAACTGCAATCATCCTTGCCACCCGTGCTCTAGTGTATTCCCTTGCATACTGATCCACAGATGACGCAAATTAACACAGCTCCTCTGATAGCAAAGCCCATGCTATTAGCATGGATATGCGTGGATGAGTGGCATCTGTACGTCTGCTGCATGGTCGTCAGCCTCCTGGATTGCAGAATGTTTATATTGATGTTTCTGGTTGAAGAGTCCTTTTAGTTCCTGTAAACTAGCTCTGGTGTCTTGGTATTGTTTGGTGCGCTCCCATCAGGGGAGGCTGAGAGGCACAAAAGCACGGCCTTGAGAAGGATAGGTAGGCAGAGCCAGACAGGGCTACACGGGCAATGAGCAGCCTTGCATCTGCTGAGGAGCACAGGAGAGCCTGTTGTGAGAACCACTGCATGGAAGCAGCTCAGGACCAACCCTGAACTTGAGCCAGCTCCCAGCAAAGCATGGCAGTGTGTCTGCTGGGCCCCACACCTGCACCAGCCCTGCGTGCAGTGAGCAGCACGTAAATTTGGTGCCTGAAATAATAAGCCATAATGGAGGTAAGCTGTCTCAGTGGGCTCTGCATCCTCAGCATGGTCTCTGTTTATGTATGCACAGGGGTCTGTTACATGCCTTTGGAGCACTGAATCTGTGTCCACATCAGGTAATTGCACAAGTGCAATCTTATCAGTCGATGTGTGATCGTGTAACTGCAGCCCATACAGCTTTCAGATTAGAGCGAGCCTTTAGATAGACACACACACACTTATTTTTATTTTAGCTGCTGTGCTCCCTGATGTTCTGGTCAAGACTTAAGGCTGCAAGTAGATGGCTGCTCTGTACAGGAGCAGGAAGCAGACAAAGGGCAGCTGCTTCCAAGAGCTGCTCTTATAACTCCAATTTCAAGCAAAACTTTTCCAAAGCACATTTCAGCCTTTTTCCTCTGCGAGAAGTGTGCTTTGTGCCCTGTACATCATGTGTGCGCAAAATGAGTGTATTTTCTTCTGGCAGAAAGGTAATTGTTTTCTTTGGGGGTTTAGTGCCCTGTGTGCATTTAACTGCCATGGGGAATGAAGTGAAAGGGGATTTTTCTGTTTCTGTTCGCTGTCTCAGTCAAAGGGCTGTTGGGTTTTTAGGCTGCCTATATTATCTTAGCAGGGATTTTATGTCACCAAATAACAAGCTATTAGCACAACCTTGCCACTGGGGTTTGTCACACTTTGTGTGTCAGCGTGTACATGTGCTTTTTTTCACCCAGCCTCGCTTCTCCCAGCCTATAGCCCGTTCATTTAAGGCGAGGTTCGCAAACAGCATAGCAATGCTGGAAATCACAAAAGAGGGAGCTAATGGCTGCGGCTGCTATTGTAAGCCTGATTTCCACAGGCCCAGCAGGGCTTGGCATGTCGGAGGCAAGTTCAGTAACAGGGCCCCTGCTGTCGCAGCTGTGCCCAAGCAGTCAGGTTTGTGTTGCCAGCCAGGAGCACAGGCTGGGTGCGAGCAGTGCTGCTGCCTCCTGCAAGTCCCCAAGCAGCCTTGGCACCATCAGGAGCCTTCCCTGAGGGGCTTGGGGTGGTGCTGAGCAGCACAGGCCCAGCTCTGGGGTAGTCCCAGGAAGCTTTGGGGGTAGAGGCTCTGTGGTTTGCCCTCCAAGAGAGGATGTCACAGCCCAGAAGAAAGTAAAGGAGAAAGGAGGCATTTGGTTGACACCTAGCTCCGTGCCTCCTGCTAAGAGGAATCCTGTGTCTGCTCAACGTTCATAGCCTCCCCATGGCTGGTTTCAGGCCTTGTGGAGGAAGAACATACGGCCTTGTACTCCTGGCACTTTCTGTGCTTAGAGACATTGTTTTTGAGTGTACACAACTGGTGTCCACCCAGTATTTCTACTTTTTGCAAGTAATAGCACCTTCCATTCGCTGCCAGGGCAAGGCCTGGGTTCAGGCTCTTAATACCTCTAAGGAAGGTATGGAGTGAACCATGCATGAAGGGCTAAGTACATGTTTTCCTTTATCTTCTCCTGTCCCTCTTTCCTCATGTTATTACAATGCACTCCATGCCACATGACAGAGAAGTCTGTACAGTCCCAAAGTATGTACATCACCTTGCTAAATTAATATTTAGGGTGCTTGGAAGCACCTGTGACATTGAGACTGAAAATGGAATCTCAGCTCATCTCCAATAATATGTTGGACTTCTACACAAATGCATATTTTAATTTTAGTAGATACGCTTGCTGTGCTCTGACATTGTGCATGTTGAAGAGCCAGATTTTGTTGAGTTATTTTGGAAACTTGAAGGCAGCACCCCATGGACTCCTGGTTACAGGGATTAGGATTTTCTGGTGGGTATCCCCTTTCCTCTTTGGTCTGTACAGCTTTCAAAATGTGATGTAGTGCATTTGCATATCAGATATACCAATGGGTACTGTCTAACATACACTGTTAGATGATTTAGGCCTGGAGTGTTTGTATTCTGCTTATCTAAAATAAATGAAGTTTAGGCAGTTGCTTTCTGTCTCTTATAAATTCAGTCCTTTCTCTCCCCATTTCAGGCAAATTCAGTATTATTTTAAAAATAATTAAGTACTTTTAATTGACATTGAGAAAGAAAAAAGCAATCCAAATGCAAATCCAAATACTGTGGGAGAGGAAAATTTGGCAATTGCAAAAGTTATTTAGCACGTGTACACTACCCCGTCTGTATGCATGTGTATCTACAGATAAGCCATAGCATGTGGCATTTTGTGCTTAGTGGGAATGATGCTGGGGACATGTGAGGGTCAGGTTATTGCCCTGGGGGCAAACAAATCCTTAACAGAAGGTGCAAACCTGAAGGAATTAGGTGAGGATGTTTACTTTTTTTTTTTTTTTTTTTCAGTGAACATTTGCAAAGAAAATTTGTTCTATAGCAAGGATGTGAATTACACAGCAGAACCTCTGTGATTCTTTTGGCCCCTATTGTTGCTTACTTGGATACCTCAAGACTTGGATGTATTTATCTTGGTCACACATTTTGCCCTTTCTTGTGTTGCTGGTGTAAACATTATCCTTTTTACAGATCAATACCTATAAGCCTTGTCTGTATTGCTTAAAAATATTAAAACTGGGCCATTTACAAACTCTTAAAACTCTGTCCTTATTTGACTTTCTCAGGGTCTCATAGGAAACCTTCTGCAGGGGAGGAACTGGAGCTGATTCTGCTGAGCTGCAGGGGAGCATTTAGACGTGCCAAAAGCATGGGCTGCTTTGGCCAGCACAGAGCCAAGGAGGCTGGCAGAGCTCTGGTGGCTGAGCACTAGCTGATCAGTCTTGCATAATAAAAACTGCCCTGTTGCCCACTTTTGCTAGATCCTCCTTAAAGGCATTGAAATGCCTTTCTGCCCGTGCAGAAATGGAATGACAGGTACCCGGCTCTGCTGGCGATACATTTCTCTGTCTGCAGGTAGCGAGCTGGAATAAAAGCATCGCTCCACTCCAGGTCTTAAGGACTTACACTGTGAAGCATGGACTCATTTCCACAGAGAACTGAGTGCTTTCAGCTCTTATTAAAGTCAAGTCAGCCATCGCTGGATCAGACTCGCAATCCTTTTAGTAATAGGGCAACTTGAAATAAAGCAGCATGTGGTGGTGGGAAATGAAAACTTGTATCTAATCCATAAATAATTTTTTAATTTTCATTGAATCACAGGTGGCAGCTTTTGGATGATTGCTTAGAAAGCATGTTTTTGTCTCTAAAATCCTTTTTTTTTTTTTTTTTCCGCCTAGGAAAATTTGGAAATATTTAAAGGAAAACACAAGTCTTTACAAACCTATACTGAAAAGAAAAAAGAAAGTTCCCCCCCAGATCTTCTACTAGGTCCCCAGGTCCTGCTCCCTCATCCTGTTTAACATTGATTCTTAATTTTTAAAAGTGCCATAGTTCAAACCCTTTAAAAAGTTTTGAAGTTTCCTCTGTGAATGTCTTTTTTTTCTTTTTTTGTCCGATGGTCCTAATGTGGTCAAATCCATTCAGCTCAGCTTCAATTAAGAAGATGAATGCCTTGAGACTCCCAACAAGGCTGTCTGTCGGTAGCATGGGATTATATGATCCTGCCATTTGGCTCAGTGTTTGCTCTTGGTGAGGCTGATAATTTCATCAGCCTCCCTGAAGTTGCGTTTCCTTCTCCATAAATCCTTTAGTGCCTCTTTAAGCCTCTCGTATTGGAGCACTTTGTCTTCTGAAATGTCCTAGTTTGATCTGTCATTATGGTGGCATGTCACATTCAGTTACTGTATATGTCTCACTAGGTGCGATGTAGTGCTGGCTGCCAACATAACTAATTGTGAGTGAGCCTCACTCGTGAGGCAGTTTGCTGGAAAACGCGGCTGAGAATACCATTTTCAAAGTATCTGCTCTTTGAACTGTCTTGGCATCGGTGAAACACTTCATTATAAAGAGACATAATAGAACCATAGGCTGTGTCTGGGCTGGGAAACTTCTGCCCAGACTTCCCCCTTTTGCTGTCCTTGGTTCAGCTCCACCGGTGATAGCAGCTAGAGGATGACTGAATAGACTGCTGGTTCCCAGAGCTTTTGGAGTGACATTCACAATCGCGGCTGCCTCAGCCTTCTGCTCTTTTCGTGTGCTCCCTCCGCAAGCCAGCATCCCCCTTCTGCTGTCTGGAACGGACGCTGCTGCTTTTTATCTCCCCAGGTCCCTCTCCTCTCCAGCCTGCCTTGCTCCATGGAGTCCATCATGCCTCTGGTGCTTTTCCTCCTGCTTTGCTGTTGCCTTTGGCCAGTGCCACTGCTGGGTTGAGGAGAAAGAGCCCAGCCGAGCTTGTTTGGCTCCATTTGGTGCCTTGCCCACACTCCTAGCGTGCTTCGTCAGCTGGGAATTGGTGATGTGAACGCAGCTCTGTGCTTGCAGCTTCCAGCACAGACATTTCATCCTGTGCCAAGCATGTCAGTGTGACACCCAAATTTAGCATGCCAGTCACTGTTGCTTCCCTTGATACAATTCAGGCAGAGAGACTGGGAAATTGTGGCAAAAATACTCTATTATGTTCAAAGAGAGATTGATAGTGCCATTAATAAGGCTATTGCAAGCAAATAACACCTCTGTATGGAGAGAGACTTGCACTGCCCTTTACAACCATCTGTCCCTTCTTTGTTCCTCTCCTGCACTGTCTTCGTGCTTTTTCTGTAACACCTATTTGAAACACTTTTGCCTTATTGGCTCCTCAAGCTTATGAAAGTCGAGTTCCCTCTCTGAAAAGAATGAATTACACCTTGCTGTAACCCTGCTGAATAGCATCAAAGAGCTGCAGTTCTTAAATTTTAGCTTTCTGAGCCCACCTTTGATAGTCTGAACCACCTTGAATGATACACAGATAGTCTGAATGATACAAGCCATGCCTGATGTAAATCTTCCTCAAATGATCGATCCTCGCTTTTCTGCCCAAGAGTGGCATTATAAACAGTGTCACTATCTGCAGGATCATCCTTAGCATCAGAAACAGCAATCCATGAAATGAAGGCTGTTGTTTGCAGGTGGTCTTCAAAGTCAGGTCATACTGCTAGCTCCATCACATCTAACACTGTGAGTATACTAAATTCCCCCTTGGCCTGTATCTTGGGATTATGGACTAATAAACTTTGGATTCTCTTCCCTGTTTTCTCAGCCTGTAGAGTGGTTTTGGAATGCATCTGTGAGCACGTTTTCTCTGCAAGCATGGATGATAAGAAACTATTTCTAATGGAAATGAAAAATCATGCCTTATCTTTCCCCCATCCTCTCAGGATCTGCAGCCTGAAGAGAAACATTAAATATGTAACGCTGTGAGAAAACTGGGAGAGCTACAGTTATGTAGTTCATCACAAACTTTAAGGATATTTTCTGCCCTTTCAACAGCTACATATAAGTCTGTTATTCAACAACAACAACCAACCTCCACCACCCCAAAAAAAAAAAAAAAAAAAAAAAGAGAAGCTGTGGCTTGGAGAAAACTAAGACCTGCTGTGAACTTTGGCTCTACCCCTATGCTCCCTATGGATGTGTGTCTTGCTCTTCCTTCACTGTCTTCCTCTTGGAAGGCAAGAGTTCTTTCACTTGGTAAAAGACTTGATTTTTTAAACATTCTTTGACCCTGAGCACATAAAAATGGATCTGAAAGGGAAGCATGAAGCTTTGAAAAGGGCTTCCTTGAATTTCTGCTACACAAGATACCAGAGCTGCTTCTCTCAAGAACTTACTGAGTATGCTGTCTGGGAACTGAGACTTCACCTTGTTTTAGAGTATACACTAACTACTGAGCTCAGTATTGTACACTAGGTTACAGTTTTATGCAGCTGTTATTGTAATTTCTGAGTCCTTTCCATGTAAAAGAAAACCAGTAAAGTCACTAAGACTTGCAAAAGATGAGAACCTGTAGTTGGGAAATAGTTTTGAGTAAGCAGATTTTGACCCTGAAGCCTTACAGTTTTAAAAATAGTCTTTCTCAAGTCTTCCAGGAGATGCAACAATAGCTGTGAGGATCAGGCTCTAATGGTTTAACGTCCTTGCTGTGCCTCCACACCAGTAAGCTACTTGTTGTATCAGGAGTGATAATTCTCAAGGTCATGGACATTTCCTGCTCTAATCTTAGTCTGCTTTCACTATCAAAGTGGGATGACAGCTGTGTGCATGTGTGCTCTGAGTGCAAACTGAATTCAAAACATGCTGTACAACTTTACCTGATTTTCAAGGGCAAAGCTGAAGCTAGATCCTCTCCTAGTCTTACTTTTTGCTTAAAAGAAAAGAAATGAAAGGGGAAAAGAAGGGGGAAAAAAGTGGGAGTGGGGTAATCAGGTAGCTGAGTTTTGTTACTGCATTATTTATTTTCATTAAAACCGGAATACTAACAGCAAATAGCTTTGCAAATGTTTAATTACTTCTTTCATCAAAGGCTGTTTGACACGCAAATGAAGGAAGAACCAAAGTGATGTGAAATGCAATTAACAACTGTTATGAATAAACAGGCTTCAGGCTTATGGGGCACAGAAGGTGAGCTCTTCTTTTAATGTCAGTATGGTCTTAGATCAGTACAGGCCTACTATGACATTACAGCCTTTTTAAATTTCAATAGATTAACTTGTTCTGTTTGTTTAGGTTTTATGGTTTGTTTGAGGATTGTTCTTGTTGGTATGGTTTGAGAATTATTAGGTGGAAAAACCTTGGGAGTGACAGATGTGATGGAGAGGCATATGTTAAGGAGATGATTTAGCTGTGGATATTTTTTTCTCTCTTGGAGGTGGAAGGGCTGTGATTAAAGGTGGGCAAATATCACATAAGAAAGGTTTCAAAATACCCTTTTAAATACATTTACTTTACAGAATGCATAACCCCATTTCCCTTACCACCACACTTTTATTTTCTAAAAAGCTCTAGTTCTCAGGAAGGAAAGTGTTACAGATACTCCAGCCAACATATATCCATCTGTGAATGCTGGTGTGAATATTTATATGTTTGAATCAGAATTTGGGGCAAGCTGCTTGTGGTCTGGGAGTCATTCGGTCAGGAAGCAGATGGGAGAACTCACGGCTGCAATGAGCACACGATGCAGCTTACTGGGACCAGTCACAAATGCCGTCTGAGCAATACTTGTGATAAATAGCGAGGAAGTTGTGCAGGCTGGAGGGCTAGCATATTTCTACAAATGAGTTTTTCAGTATCTTTGATTTGTAAATTAAACTCTAAGTTGCATTGATGACATGTAACTGGAAAGGATGCCATGATCTTTGGATACAGAGCCAGATGTCATAGTTAGGTCTGATTCAGCAATGTAACTTACTCCGTGTATGTAATTTTAGTTGGGATCTAGGTAGCACATGTTTCAGAATTACAAGAAAATAATTTTTCTCTTTTTTTGGCTTGTATTTGTTACAAACACTGCTGGATTATTCCAGGCTGTTTCACTGCTTGACTTGTCATGCATTCCACTCTAGGGGACCAGAAGTTTAGTTTTCACTGAGAAATTCAGCCTCAAATAAGGGACTTGTTCTGTTTTGGCATACCTTTGTCACTACTTATGGCAGACTTGACTTTTGCTGTTACCAATCTTTCATTTACATTAAATATCCTGCATCATTCACTTGTACTGTGTGTTATATTTGAACTTGTCTGGGATCAGATGGCCACATACACCCTATTATGACCCTTACAGATCCATGATAATATACAGAGTAGTTATCAATAAAATATTTGAAATATTTGTATGTGATTATTCTTTTGTTAGAAACTAAGCGTAGCTTTTTTTTATTTTTATTTTTATTTTTTTTTTCTTTTTCCAGTCTAATGTCAGAATAGGGAGTAGACAAAGAAAGAGTTCCCTTTGTTAAATCACGTTCCCAGGAGCAAATCAGTTCCCTCTTCTGCTGGGTCAGCATTGATGTTTCTGGATCTTAACATGTGAGCATGTCTTCAAATAAAATACTGCTTTCCTAATACGGTGGTCTTGAAACCCAATGCATCTTTCACAAATTGAAATTGCATAAACCTAAAATTACTGTAAGGGAAGAATTGGGCTGAAGGTGGTATTGTATAGTGGGTGTTTTGACTGCCGTGATTGTATTTTCTCATATAATAATAATGATGGTGATTGTAGCTCGCTTCCCTCAAGCTGATCTTCATCATTCATTCATCCATAAATTGAGTTTGAATGCAGATTGAGTTCGAGGTGGAGAATTATTTCACACAGCTTTTCCCCTTTTGATCTTTTATTCAGTTGAGCTAGTGGGATGCCCTGCTTTTGTTTCCAAGGTTTTCTCTTTGTCTTTATCTTTGAATAAAGCACTAGAGAATGCTTTGATACTTTCTTTCAACCTAAAATGTTTTTCTTAACCTTTATAATACCTGTTAAGTTTAAGATTGAGGGAACTGATGCCCTATTTGCAAGATTGTATACATGGTGAGCAAAATTTTTCTCTGTTACCTCTCGGCAGTCTTGGCGCCTGATGAAAATATCTGCATTGCTGGTGGGGGTAGATGAAAAGAACGCATTCACAAGCCCCTAGGCAGAACAGCAAAGCAGCCTCCCCCTTCTCCCATCAATGTCATCATCACTTCTAGAAAAACAACTGTTCTTGTAATTTTTCAACGTGTTAGAGGTTGTGTTCAGTGAATCCAACCAGGATTTATGGTACTAGCTCTTCCCTTAGGATGCTTTTTCCATGTCATACACAGAAAATATTGCAACGTTGTCCAAACAATTCTGTATACCTCAGTCCCCATGTCCTTCAGTGAATCTTACCCTAGAATTGAGCACAGCAATGGACTACATTATAAAATGTTGTGTCAAGGGTAACCATGCTGATATCCTCCTTCCATCCCGCTCTTCAGAAGAGGGCACAAGTTGCTAGCTACCATGAAGAGGCTGTTGAAGATTGCCATGAAGCACTTAAGGGTTTTGCAGACCACAAAATCCCCCATGATAACTTGGGACGGGCTTTGTCACTTGTGTTTTGCTCTGAGATGATTTTGCCAGGATTACTCTGTAAACCAGTAACAGAACTGAGATTACAAAGCTGAATACCTGAGCTCTCACCAAGCTAGATAGGAGGGATCTCAGTATTTTCCTTCTGGGCAGCTTTAATGATGCCTTTGTGTTGCCTCAGCTGGCTGTGCTAGAACAGAAAGGTCATTTTTACTGTCAGATCCTTCCTATCAAAAAGTCCTTGGTTTATCATCGAGCAGTGGTTTGCCTGTCAAGTTCAGTTTTATGGTGTCTGTTCTCAGCTTCTCAGTCCTCTGATGCCTGTAAGATATGCATCACAAAGGAATTTTACCCCTCTTTGTGAAAGCTTTGTATTTCTTCACCCTCCACCTTTGGCTGTGATCTTGCACTACATGGCAATGTGCAGAAGAGTTCCTTGTCTGCACTTTGTAATTATCCTGCCTAAGGAAATGGGATCCCATTATTTAAGAACTTTTTTTTTCTTCTTCATTTGGTTAACTAGAACCACCAGCATTTTATGAAGCACCACCTTTCCCTTTAGGAGTCCTGGATTTCTGTTCTGAAGAGCTGTAATCCCACAACCACAGCTACGTTATTTTAGCACTTATTGTATTAGTGTTTCAGATCAGTTGTTTAATAAACAATGGTAAGTATAAAGCACTGAAGACAGATTTCTATGGGGCAGATTTCTATGTGCAGCTGATCATAGGAGCTATGAAGTGTCTGCACTAACTTGTAGGTGACAACAATTTTGTCCCAAAAGACGTGTAACACAGAGGGCTGGATGCCAAACCAGACCTACTGCATTCTAGATACCCCTTACACAGACCTCTATACAAATAACATTAGTGAGCACTACTACAGCAGGCCTTGATTGTGTCTCAGTTAGAAAGAGTGACTTTTTCCTGAGGGTACAGCTTCAGGTTGTCTGAATCAGTTGTGTGCAGCATACTCCTTCCCAATCCCACGTTCAGACTTTCTTTGGTAACCATAAAGCTCATATTTCTTAAATAAAGCAATGATTTCTTAATGCAATCAAGAAATAATGGATTAGCACTTCAGCATGCTGCACCGATAGTCTGATGAGTCACGTGATAATGTCATTCCCAAACTGCCTGTTTGGGTGGAGCACAACATTTGTCACTGTGATAGACAACATTCAAGCCAAAAGTTAAGAGGAATGGTGGGGAATATTTTTTGCCTATGTTGATGTACTGAGTCTGGCTGGGGGGAAGTGACTTTTTTCAGAGGAACTCATACTGTGCTGTGTTTAGGATTTGTGGCTAAAAGAGAGTTGATGACACACCGGTGTTTTGTTTGTTGCTGCACAGTGTTCTCATGGAGTCAAGGTTTTCTCCTTTTCCCACTACACTGTTGAGTGGGCTGAGGGTGGGCAGGAAGCTGGGAAGGGACGCAGGACAACTGGCCCAAACCGGCCAAAAGGATATCCCATAATGTGTAGCATCATGTTCAGCAATTAAAAAAAAAACGGATAGAGGAAGAATCACAGAATATTTAGGGTTGGAAAAGACCTACAAGATCATCTGGTCCAACCAATGTGAGGGCATTTTCTTCCAATGTGGCCATTGCCTGGAGACTGGTTGGGCATCAGTCTGCTTGTGGGAGGTGGTGAGGGATTGCCTTTGCATTGCCTGTTTTTCCTTCACCTATTAAACTGTCTTTATCTTGACCCATGAGCTTTCTGCCTTTGCTCCTTCTATTTTCTCCCCTGTCCCAAAGAGCAGGGTGGGATGAGCTAATGGCTATGTAAGTTCTTGGCTGCTGGCTGAGGTCAACCCACCACAGCTAAAAACTTTGTAAATGTGGTAGAGTTGACATGTGGATTCAAGTACATCCATAGTTAATTAAGAAGAAGAAAAAAAAAAAAAAAAAAAAACCTGTTTTGTACTGTTTCACTCAACATGCACCAGAAAAAAGTTGTCTTATCCCTTGAAATCAATATATTTACCTCAGAAGACAGACGGAGTCTACTTATTTGACTGGTAGGCCAGGCCTCCTGTGACAAGCATGTCTCCTAGGCTGGCTCTGGCTGCCTAAGGCATCAGGCTGCTTGGGGCTGGTTGAAAACCTGCTATGCCCCACTTCTTTGATTCACATATTAGGGCTTTGGAAAATGAAGCCGGAGGGAAGGAGGCAGCAACCTCTGACAGAGGAGTGGCCCCATCTAAGACAATCAGTAATCTTTCTTTACGGTAGAAACAGCCAGCATCACTCCCCAAGGCACTTATTTTCCCATTGCAGGGCAGCCCGATGCTTGTCCCATCCCTTCATATTTCTGCTGGTAAAATCCTGCTCTGCTTCCAGTATTGAGGAAGGCTGAATGAGCCCTCTATTTGCTCACTGCACTGAAATTGGCTTTTGTTTAGCTGAGTTGGTTGTGGAGGCCTTGAGAAGAAGTTACTAGGGCACAAATGTGACTTGTGATTGTTTCTAGAATAAATTGTTGTTGAGTACTGTGGGTTATGTTAGCGTGCAACTATTAGATAAATGGCTATAGGATAGTACTTGATAGTAGTAGTACTCCAGGTATATACAGAGCCATCTGCATTTCTTTAAGTGACAAAAGTAATCATGTTTTTTTTCCACTGCTGTCAAAACGCTGAGCCAACATGCCAGTCTGGGAGTGTGATCCAGAGTTCTGGTCTGGCTACATCAGCTGTGCTTTTAAGCCAATTCCAGATTTGTGCCAGATATGAGCCAGGAAAAGTATAGATGTTGCGCTGTGTAGCAAGGAGTTTGGCAGTTTCAAGGACTCAGTCCAGCCCGTGAGCCCTTTTCTGTCTACCTTATGTGACATTTGTGGTACAGAGCTGAAACAGAAGTAAGCAATCCAGTAAAAACAGGGATTCTCCCTACAGAAGCATCCATACAGTCGATTAGAGCCACTAATAGCACTTACTGTTAACTCTTCTAGCACTTGCCCTGCCAGAGAGAAAGGATCTTCAGCTGCAGCAGTGGATCCCTAAACTCAGAGACAAGTGATTAGAGCTGAGGTTAGGGCTTTTAGGGGGCAGCAAAGATTAATTAGCATCATCTTCACCCATTTTGTTTCTCTCAGGTGTAGTGATGAGCCACTTCTAGTTCTTAGTGACTCTGAGATGACCTCAACCTATTTGCTCTGTTAGTCATTGGAGCAGCGCACCTAGAAGGCCATGCTGCTGTTTTAGGATGAGATTAACATATAGAATTTACCTTTCAAGGAGATCAGTCAATTGGAGAGAATTCCTCAGGTTATCCTAGGTAAGTTTTAGCTTATCTTTGTGGGTTGTTTTTGTTTGTTTTTACTGAGCATCAACAATTGTATGTAGATAGCTAAAGGGCCATTTTTTCAGAGCTGCTTTAGCAGAGAGGTAAAGCAACTGATGGAGTTGCTCCAGCATCTAACCAAACCAGTCAGTTAACTGCATTCCCCAAGCTTTACATTAACATTGAAAAGTTTACTTTTGTGTTTTCTTATGAGATGCATAAATAAAGGTAGAGAAATGACCAGGGAGGGTAGCCATAAATATGTCCGTTGCTCTAGGCTCAATGGTATCAAACCATAGGAAAAACATCAGTGTTTTTCCTTGCACTTCATTTGTGCTGGGCCATGCTGGTATATGGCATCTTATACTGAATATATGGCATTTTATACTGAAAACCCATTAAATGTAACAGTTACTGCAAATTGCTATGGAGAAACAATTTTCACATCCTCCAGGAATGTGAAGACCATAATAAGGAATGAGTGATATAAAGTGGTACTAATGTTAAGGTTAATATGATTATTCCCTCATGAAAATAACAAGCAAAATTCTGCTGTAACAAAGTTTTCTTAAGTCAGAGCTAGAGAAAACACCTCCTGTCAAATGCAAATGCCTCATTCAGACCTGACCTCCAGCAGTTACAATGAGGTACAGTTCATAATTTCCGCTTGTGTTGCTCTGTGGAATTCAAGTGCATTGATCTTGACCTTGGGTTTGCAATTAAGCTTGAGAACAGTCAAAATATTTAGTGCACATGAATGGAAAACTCTAGGCAATGCCTTTTCTTGAACATATATGTTACAGAAGAAAATAATCTCAGAACTTTTACCTGCCTTACAAGTAGAGAGGTTTCTCATACACCTTTTGTAAGAGACCAACAGGAGATGATTTATCTTATTTCTGTTCATCTGTAGCACTTACAATGAAACATGGAGAAAATGGTTTTATGAAAAGACAATACTGTTTTCATTTTTGATTATTAAAAAAAAAACACGCAGTTGTTTTTCTTATATCAGACTGTGATTATGCAAAGCCTCATGTACCAGGTGCCATAGGGAAAGGTCTAGGATGAATGCTGAGATGGTGGTCATGGGGCTTCTTTTTGTACCAACATTGGTGCTGGTGATATCAGGTTTCTAGTTCCACCACACCATTTACCTAAGTCTCTAACAACTCCTCAGTGCCCTCCAGAACCTGACCAGTGAACATCTGTTTGTGCAGAAGAAAATGGACAGCTTTACATAACAAAATGTGTGTAATTTCTCATTCATAGCATCCATAAATTCTCATAGTTTTGGACTCATCTCTCCCTTCTTCCCCTTGCATCCTATTTCCTAAGTCTTGAGTGTCTTAGGAAATAATATCAAATTTCTTCTGTGATCCTAACATACTATTCCTTCAATTTGTCTCAAGTATTCCAATTTCTCATTCAGCACAGTCTATAATAACTTAGGCTTAGTGTTTTTTTTTTGTTTTTTTTTTTTTTTTTTTTATATTGTACAGAATAATGTGCCAGCACAGCACTACAAGGGAGCTCTGTAATTACTTTAGGGATCAGTGAAGGATGACCAAGTGTGTTAATACATACACAGTGCTTTGTCTTCGGCACTAGGAGAAACAGAAAGGTGTAGATAACAGCCTGCATGCATAAAGCAGCCTTCACATTGAATTGAAATAACACTGAATATGGCTTAAGATGGTGACATGGTGGTACCTACTAGACTTAAAAGCTGTCCTACTGTGTTTTTTGTTGTTGTTATTTTTTCTCAATTTGTGCTCTTACTGTCCTTTAAAGTTTTGCTCTGTATGTTCCATGATAACTCAAGATCCTGACCTATACCATCTTTTCTCAGGTAAACTGAGGAAAAGAGTAATGTTCAGGACTGGAGAAGAGGAGGCTCAGGGGCGACCTTATCTCTCTTTATAGGTACCTCAAGGGAGGCTGTAGCGAGGTGGGGGTTGGCCTGTTCTCCCACGTGCCTGGTGACAGGACGAGGGGGAATGGGCTAAAGTTGAGCCAGGGGAGTTTTAGGTTAGATGTTAGGAAGAACTTCTTCACTGAAAGGGTTGTGAGGCACTGGAACAGGCTGCCCAGGGAAGTGGTGGAGTCACCATCCCTGGAGGTCTTTAAAAGACGTTTAGATCTAGAGCTTAGGGAAATGGTTTAGTGGGGACTGTTAGCGTTAGGTCAGAGGTTGGACTCGATGACCTTGAGGTCTCTTCCAACCTAGAAAATTCTGTGATTCTGTGATTCTGTGGACTATTTGATGCAGCTGCCAAAGACTGGGAACAATTAAAATTCATTCAGGATCACCATGAGTCTCAGCCTCTCCTGCTCCATACACAATTCCTTGTTGCCTTCTCTAACAAATAAGAGTGTATACATTAAAACAAGCAATCAAAGCCAAGCCACATACACTTAACCCAACATCACTACACACAATGTTCCTCTATAGAGCAGATGAGGAAGAGCCCTTTGTAAAGCAGAATTAATGCTTTATTTAGGTTAATGTCATAATAGAAAGCCTTTCCTTGCTACTGTAGTGGGAACAGGGAAATTCTGACTGTTAAAGGGGCTCTTTGGCACTTGCTCACTTTGTGGTTGGCTGGTACTGTGCATTTTAAGTTAGAGAAGTCAGCAGTTTTGTCACTGAGAAGTCTAGGAATTGCTGATGCTCACTGTGGTCTATACAGTTTTTTTCAGGGCAGCTTGAAGGTCTCAAGGCTATCTTCACTGATATGGTTTGGTGCAAGAATGACTGGAGCACACCCAAGAGAGCAGGTGCTTGAGTGTGTGTTTGCTCATCTGCAGGCATGCTCGCACAGGCTGTGCACATATGGACAGGACATGGAGCGTGCAATGCACACAACCTGTTCTGAACTTGCTCTTTCACTGTGCTATAGGTGTTGACACGCTCTTGTCTCTGCTCAAGGACGCCAGGAGAGGGTCACCAAAGGAGTAGCGTGGAATAGCCTTCATGGTTTGGAGAGCTCAGTCTGGGGCGTTTCATTTGCCCTGGTCCTGATTCTGCAAATAGTGGGCTGGCTTCTTCAAGATGCCACGTCCTCTCTGCCAAACCTAAGAGGTCAAATAACAAGAATGTCCAGTAATCTGAAGGTTCCCTTGGGGCTCTTGCACATGGTGGTGAGCAGACCAAAGCGGAGCCATTCCTAGGGTGGGAGAGTCACAAAGAGCTGCTTTGTGTTCTCCCAACTGGAGCCAAAGCCAGAGGTTATTAACTGCAGCTGGAAAACTGCAGTTACAATAGTAACATGTCCTTTAGCAAAAACATATGATATCTGTGTTAAAACCAGGTCTTATCCTTTTCTTTTAATGTTCTCCAGACTCTTGCGATTAGTTGGAAGTACGTTATCCCACATACATTAATTTCCCTGGGTCTGCACAGACAAATATCTTTTTTTACAAGTTCTAAGTGTCTTTGTTACGTGTCCCCATGGCATTGAACCCTGCAGGCCTCCTGTTCAACTCCAGAGGTTGTTCCGTGAGCCTCCCAAACTGTCCACAGTCCGCTGGCAGGTTTCATCTAGTCACACCCTTTGGGGACAACAGGACGGTACGCTAAGGAAACAGCCTTAGCAAAAGAAACACCCACGCACAGCATGTAAAATATGACAGATCTATATTAAACATCAGCTTTCTGAACTCAATTTGACTCAGTCGGGTCTTGTCCCTGTGTTCAGTTCAAACCCCCAGGAAAGACTGAATCCCCCCACGTTGCCCCCTGGCAGAAAATGGGCTCCTTTTTTTTGTTGAAGAATTCCCCTTTGTTAAACAATCTCTATCACTGGTCAAGAGTAGGACACTGCTGTTTTAGCTGATATTATCTCAGCCTGAATATTTAAGCCCTCACCCTTAGCATGTTTTTGCAGAGATTATCCGAAGCCAAAAAGACTCTGTTGGCTGAAGGCCCGTAGCTTCCTTCAGTAGTCCAGGTGAGGCCTTCTTGATTGTTCAGTCTCATGTTTCTGGACATCCCTGCCTGTGTCCAGGTCTTCCTACCAAACAGATGATCTAATTTCCAAAATTTTCTTCCTTTTTTTAAAAAAAAAAATCCTTAAAAAATAAAGTTATAGATAACATTCACAGAGCTGCATGAAATTCACAGTAACTGTACAAATACATTCCCCCAAACTGCTACAGTCTGCAAATAAACCTCTTGCAGTAATTAGATCCTGGAGCCTCATTTGACTCACTCATTGCTCTGCTGGGGATGTAAATCAGCTTTGCTTTTTGTCATCTAATATTATGGGGACAGGAATGAGTCTGCTTCTGCAGACAGCTGCCCTAGAAGCTCATCCTGGTTGCCTTGTCCGCCCTGCATACGTCTGTATCCAGCCCTAGGACTTCAGAGGTGCCCCTGCTGCGTTCCCTGCTGTGTTAGGCTGGAAGGTACAGAGAACTTGCCTAAATTTCGTGGGCATGAAGGAACTTTGGGATGATGCTGAAACTATGGTAGTATGCAGAGGGCTGTTGCCTGTGTTCGCTCCCATAGGGAGTTGGGTTGCTTGCAGAATTAATTACACTCTCTTGAGTATTAGTCCCTGGCTGCTTTGGTGCCTCCACCCTGGCTTTAAAATGTTGTTAGGCTTTAGAAAAGGATTGTTTGTCTGGGTGGGATCCATTCCTGAGGCATCAGTTTGGTTAAGGTGTTGACTGTGATTCTGTGACTTTGCTGTGAAGACAGGCCTAAGGAGGTAGATTCTCTCTGATTCCCATGAAGTCTTTATATGCAGATACTGTCTGTACTCCTAAGGAGAAAAATTGGAGAGACAGTTTTAAAAACCACCCATCCCAGAAGCAGAAGGTGGGGAAGAGTGATCTCAAATCCTGAATGCAAGGGTCTTTGTGGTAGATTTTGTGGCGTGGAGGAAATGGTGAAGATACACTTGTATTCTGTCTGCGAAGATTCAGTTTCTACTGCAGATTTGATTAAATTATAAATCTTCCTGTTGTGGTAGACGAATTCTGCAGAAAGTTTCCACGTTGCCTGATGGGATGATGGATTGCTTTAAAGCCAAAGCTTTCTTTGGAAACATGAGGCCTGACTTTACTATTTTTTTTCTGTAGCTTTCAATAGTTGAAGACATTGATTTGTCTGCTCAGGCTGATTACCAGAACGAAAAGATAGCCTGAATTCTCTATGGCTTTGTCTAAACAAGAGTAGCCTGACCTAATAACATGTTTCCTGCTTCGTCTACATGCTAACTCTAGAATTATATTGTTTTTCTGTGCTTAGCCCCAGGATGTAAAAATTGCCTCCTTTCCCATGTGTTTGCCTGAGCAAAATAAAACTTGACAAATCTCTTGCTTGTTTAAAAATTGTAAGAAATGAAGTTCAAATATATTTCCCAAAAGGATGATTTCTTGTGCCTTCCTTTCTACTGCCTTTCCCCTTGTCTTTCTACTTGTCCCTTCCCAGTCCTGATGTTTTAAAGGAGCTTATGCATTTTAATGTTTTGCAAGTTGTGCAGAACTAAAAAAAAAAAAAGGGGGAGGAACCGACAGAATGCAAACCTCAGAGCTGCTGAAGTTGTGTGGAAGTCATTCTGAGATGTAAAACCTGGTCTCGCCACTGAAGGTCCTAGGGAAGTTGGAGACCTGTGTGGACAAGGCTATGGTGGTTGCTTCTGATGGAATTTGGTGATGTGCCTGTGTGTGGGGAGGTTGACGTCTCTAGGAAGCAGAGGAAAGTATCCATCTAACATTCCCAAGAGGCAGAGCAATGCTATTTCTGTTTTACAAATGACAAGCTTGAAGACAAATGGGGTCTACTCAAAGGCTAGCTGGTAGTCACTGAACACCAAAAAATGGGGTCCTTTGTCTGGAGCATCCTCTCTGATTCCGCAAGCTGTAAGAAAAACAAATATTTGATTAACTATAGCCAACCTTTCATGAATCTCCCCTGCTTCCACCCTCCCCAAAGAGTGACATTTTCTAGGTCGTGCAGAAATGATGTGGTTGTGCCTAGGAGCAAGGAATGTCCCCCTCTTATAATCACCAGGAGAATGTGCTGGCCACTCAGCCATCTTTCTTGACCATCGTTGAGCTGCATGTAACCATTAAATAAAGCTTTCCTGGGGATATTTATTTCGAGTGCCCATGGTACTTCAGCAGAAGCAGTTGTCAGTAACGTCTTTCACAAATTGCTCTATTACTACTGACTCCAGACTTCTTTAGATAGTAGCTGATAAAGTTCAAAACATTAATTTCCACCAATAAACAGGAACTGGAAGCCTAGGGAGTTAATAGGGCTTTTTCATCTCAGCCTCACTCTCTGATCTAATTTCAGATAGCAGGAAATATGCCAACTTTAGCCGCTAATTAGAGTTACTCTTTGGAGATTGTTTGTAGCAGACCTCCAAGCTTCTTATGACAAAAATGCACTGGCAGTGCTGCCAGCATAAATATGTTAGATGTTTGTCGTGTAGCGGCCATTTGAATTATGCAATGAATTGTTACAAAGAGCTTTCAAATATATCAGACTTCACAAACAGTAATTTTATCCAGGAACCGTGCTTCCGTATTTCCCCTGAAAGAGTAAGTGTGGCAACGTGGCCAGTTTTGTCTATTTTCTTTCAGGTGCCAGAAGTTTTTAAATAATAAAGGATGAAGTGATATTAGTGATTCCGTTTTATTTTCCATTTGTTCTTTGATCTGGTTTCAGAGAGCACTCTTGGTACCATATTCTGCTGAACTCTGACTATATTCAATGGGGATCAGGCCTCTACTCCACCCTAGAATGCCTGTTGCTCTCAAAGGAAATAAGGTACAATTTCATTATGGCAAAGCAGTCTGTCCATAATACTCTCTTTTCAGAAGACTAGCTCTTGCTACACTCACAGTGGGCTTTAGCCTTCCCAGTAACTCGTGACTCCCAGCGTGCTGGCATTTGCGATTCAGCAGGACTAAGAGATATAGATTGTGACCCAGAGAAATGAAGAATAAGTGCGCAGTATTGGAGGTGTGATTATAAGATTCCTTTTATTAATGTCTGTTCCTCTTGTAGCAGTCATATTTTATGCTTCTACCTCACCTTTCAGTCAAGGATGAGCTATTTTATGTTCAGTGTCTGTGGCACGCAGGCAGTAGTGGCCACACAGCAGTTTATAAAACTAACCAAGCCTCACGTTACCCCTGTGAGAGATTCCCCGAGCTTTATAGTGGACATAAAGTGACCAGCCAGTGTTAAAATGCTGAGAGCAGAACTGCGTCCCCTCAGCAAGCACTGTCCATCCTTTGCACATTTACATGGAAAAATGTGCCATTACTGATTGCAGCTCCCTAAAGAGCCCTGCTGGGGAAATCAGTGCTTCCAAGGCTCTGGAGGAAAGAGCAATCCATAAGAGAAAGGGAACGTGTATCTTACACGTTTGTGGTTTTAGTGTTATTTTCTCATCTCTATTTGAAAGCAGTGTAAGAATACCTTGGGTGCTGTATTCTGGGCACATCCTCTTCCTTTGCCTTCTCTAAAGCAGATTCCCTGGCCAGTCTATAACTTCCAGGATGATTTCTTCATCAAAGCACTGAAGCTGAGAACTAACAGTGTATCACAGTGAACTCAGAAAAGTGAGGGTATGAGCCAATTGAACTACAGTATGCTTGAGATAACAGGAAGCATTTTCAAAGCAAAATATTTTGACTTTCCAGCTTTTGATTGGGGAAATATTTGATTTAGTTGAAAAACCAGTTGTCCAGCAAAAGCAATCTGTGGAAAAAATGTTCTCAAGCCCAGGCCTATGCCCTCTTTATTTTCCTTCTTTAATGAATATCTAAAGAATTTCTGGTAGTCTTTTTCTGTGTGCTTCTTGTATTTAAAATTCATGTCTTGTTTAACCTGAAAGTCTATGGATGACTGGAGAACTGGAAGAATGACAGAGAAATCACGCAAGCAAAGCCGAATTAATTTGAGAGGTGAAATGGGTTTTATTTTGGTTCTCTATTGCCACTCAACTGTATGGCCATTTACACTTGCATGGCTTGCTAGTACTGGTATAAAATGTGAGAGGGCTTCTGAGTGGGCAGTGCTTTCTTGCTCCACCCAGTAAATTTAACAGCAGATTTATGAGAGGCAGATCTCAGCGTTGCGAAGAAACAGTTTAAGACCATGGCCCTCTTCATCAGTGAAATGAATTTCCAACAGTTAATAATCCCCAAAGCTGAAATTCACTGCTGAGCTCATGTGCCCTCTTCCTCTGCGTTGTTTCAGCGACCAGGCTGCCTGCCAGCGCCTTGGCGTCACTCAGGTAACTACAGCGATCCTGAAATATTTAAGTGCTGCTTCAGGAGTCATCTTCCCCATTCTGTTCCTTATTATTACCGCCTGGCAGTCCGTGCTGGGATGGTGACTGAAGAGCTGTGAATCCCTGGGCAGGCCCTGAGTGGATCTTGGCTCTGCAAATGACTATGCAAAGCAGGAGGTGGTAGAGTATCAGGCCCTTTGTTCTTTTTAATTAACCTCTATAGGAAGAAATACCCAAGAGACGAGAATGATTGCTATAGTGACCTGTAATGCAGGATAAAAGAGCTGCCAATCTAAGGGAAACTGCAGAAGCATAAGGAAGACACCTGCTGATATCCCTGGGTTTTCAAAAGTTAAAAAATGTCAGGCAGAGGATTGTAACTTGGCTTTGTTTTAAGACTTACAAAAGGACGCGACCTCTGCTCTTTCAGACTGTCATAATGCAGATATGCAAATTCATTGAAATAAAAACCTCAAGAATGGAAAACTTTCCCATTCTTCATTTGCAGATCCAGACATAAGGACATGTAGCTGCTCCAGTGTGTAAGGAAGTGACCCCAGCTTGCACACTCAGCGGTCCAGGGCCACCTGTGCCCCGGCGTGACCGCTGGCCTGCATCGTGCTCGGTGCTGGTGTTGAAGCTGCTGCCTTTTCTGCTGTCTTTTTCTGCCTGCTTATGGCAACCCAAGTGGGTGTTTGCCACAGCCTTTGCAATCACAAGGAAAACCATTTTCGTTGCACAGGGAGAACTACGTCCTAATGCAAGAGGTGGCTATGTACAAGGGAGGATGCAGTGATGCTCCCAAGGGAAACACGGTTGGGAAACTTAAATAAACAGTTGCTCGGTCACTTCAGAGAAGACATCAGTGAAAACATTTTCTTTGAAAAAAGGGTATGTGGGTGGCTTGGCCAGCAGTATTATTTTGGTTTTGTCTACTGTAGGGAATTATTTTTTTTCCCAAACTCCTCCAGCCAGCTTAATTTAGAGCAGATTTAAGTTACGCTATGGGTAATGCCGGCATGAAATGAGTGCCAGGACTGTGGAGGTGAACTTCAGCAACCCTGTCTGTTGGGTATTGCTGAGAATTTGGATCCCAGCAGTAATTCATTAGAAATCTGATGAAATCTAATGGGTTGTAGTTTGCATGGCGTGAAATGCAAAAGCAGGAAGAAGTGAAAAGCAGCGAGCAGAACGGTGTAAAATAGGATGTACGGTTTTATCTTTCTTCTTTTAGCTGCCTTCCCTTTTATCCCTCCCTTTTGCATAAAAACTCATGTCTGCCTACCTCCTGGCTGCTTTATTCTGTGGAACATACATCACTGCACACGATCTGTCTGACCTACTAAGCTGCCTCCCTGAACTGCTGTCAGCACAGGCATATAGTGATGGGTAGCTGCCCTGGGATTGCTAAAAGATGTTCCCTGATGTTAGGATTAATGTGTTTTAATCAATAGTATATATCTGATTTGCTTCCAACCAGCTGGATGGCCTGAAATTTCAAAAACAACTGTCATTGAATTAAGTTTTGCATGCTAGAGGATATTTAACACAGCTTAGCTTTCAGAAAGTGCTGAGCTTACTGGGTGGGATCCAAAGAACCAGAGTTAAAAAAGGAGGCGGGAGGAGCTCAGCTTTGCAGTCTTTAATTTTGAGGGGCCAAGTGATGGGCATGGATCCCTAACTCTAGGTTTTGCTGTACTGCCTTCCAAAATGTCCCTTGGGAGCAGCAAACCCCCCAGGCTGGATCCCAGAATAACAGCACGTGAACTGGAAAAATAGCTGGAATACAGAGCCTACAGAATTGTTGAGGGTAGCAAGGTAAGGTGTTCAACCTTACTTTGGTTTCTTACTTGAGTATAGGAAAATAGAGCTTTCCAAATGAATTTCTGAATGTCTTCTGGAACTTGAGGGAGAAAATGGGTTGCACCTCAGACCTGCTCAAGGTCTTCAAAGGGATGCTATCTTAACATAGCTCACCAAACCAAGGTGCCAGGTCAGTGGAGGGACAAAGGCTTCTCCTCAGGTGTTTAGTAAGGCTCCCACACTGAAGTGCCCACAGTAGCATCACTTCTTTTCTCATGATAGAGAAGGCTAGGGGGACTGGCCATGTTATTTAAGAGCCTAAATTGGGTCCCAGCACCTCGTGCTGTTTTCCACTGTCCAGAATGACTCCTGCAAGGTCTCGGCAAGGTTAGGTCTGCTGAACCGAGCTCCCAGCTCTGCCTGGGTACAGCCTGGCTGTAGGGCACTGCACCAGGCTGCCTGGAAGCAGAGCCTGGCTTCAGCATGAGCACTGGCCCTACTCCGTTAAGACCTTTGTCAGGCTTGCACATCTGAAAGATCTGGAACAATCTCAGACTTCACCATTTTGTGCTAGCTGTTAACAGCAGGTGCTTAAGGCTGTTGTTACCCCTGGGGTTCAAACCAAGGGGGAGCAGGCTGGATAATTTGAGATTATTGGAGAAAGCTCTTGAGTTGCTTGAAACTGGGGGCACCGGCCCATGCTGTCCAAATACACAGTGTTAATGGTCTTCAGAGAACAAAAACCAGAAGTTAATGAAAATATTTAATTTTCTGTGCAGATCACTTCTACTCTTACTAAGCCCTAGGATTTTGAAAGCATCTGACTCCTCACCTCTGATGGGCAGGTTTGAATTCTGAATAACTTAAATGTTGTGATCACTGTAGTTTCATTGCAATTTAATCATTACGGATAGATTTTTTTTAATCAACTACTTGTTATTCCAATATGTGATATCAGTGGAAGAAATGTGACTGTGGTAGTGTTTTTTAACAATAAAAAAAATGCCTTATCTCCTGGGCAGCATTTTTCTGAACTTTCACCAATTGAAGATTGGATTGACTCAAAGTATTGAGCTCATCTTCCTCTGTCCCATGCACTGTTCAGGGATGAGGCTTTTCGACAGCCTCTCACTGCCTGTTAAGTAGCTAAATCCTGAAAGATTTAAGTGCTGCTTCTGCAGCCCTGTGAGGAATAGTTCCCTGGCCTGCTGATACAAGCAGCCAGTGGATTTATTCATACTAGAGGTGAAGCAGAAGAGTTGACACTGAACCACTGGGAGTTTACTCCAAGCTCTGCATCTGACTCTGCAAGTCACCTTCTGAAGTCACTTTGAGCCAGTTTCTCAAAGGTGTGAAGGAGTCAGCAAGTTCTGCTGATTTCAGTAACACATTTGCTGTAGGCTGTTACCGGAGTAAACTGTTGCCTGAGTAAAACCAGCTTTACCTGCGACATCATTTTGTACGTTTGTGTAGATGTATTTCTAGCAATGCTTTTCTTGACCTAGAAATATGATTTACAAATGAAGAGCAAATGAAAAGCTAAATAGCTTTTTATGTTGCAAGAATTTCAGATTTTGGCCAAATTGAAGACTAGAGTTATTCCAGCTGACAAATTATAAGTGTCTAAGTCCACGTAATGCATTGACAGCCCACCTGCTGTTCTTACTGCCTTCAATGTTTTGTATTTGTCAGCAGCACTAATTACAAGGCACTTCTGTCCAATGGGCAGTTGAAGTTACAACACCTTGTAAAGCTACTTTTTGAAAATAAGGAAGAAAAAAAAAAAAAGAACTCTATACATCTCCATTTTTGATACAGCAGTGCTGCATGGTTGAGGGCTTATGTTGCAAAAGTTCACAGAAAAAAAGGACTTCCACCTCTGGTGATGAGTTCTCCAGCACCTGGACATGCATGCCTGTTAGTCATTGCACAGTAACACAAATGTACACATAAGGGTTTTATCATCTTTATTGGCTTCTCGGAATGGGACAGTGTGGTTTGAAGCATGGAATTTGTTTTAGTCATC